>NC_062292.1:65147575-66507575 GCF_902655055.1 Lutra lutra
CCAGCCACCAACCTGACTGGGCATTTTGTACAGCCATCTGTGGAAAGCATAGGAATCAGTCCCAGGGCTGTGATCCTTAGTGTTGCCTAGACGTCAACCTAAGACGGAAGCTTGTCTTCAGAGAGAGCTAAAAGCAGGCGGCGTTTTTGTTGCCAGTTTAAAACAATACTGACATTTCAAGAGCAAAAGGACTCTAGAAGAAGACGTTCTGCAGACGTGCGCCCTGTTGTGGCTGACTGAGACCTTCAGACTTTCACACTCTGGGTCCTGTGTTCTAGCAGGTGAGTTTACAGGCTTTTAAAAGCATGGGGTGACTAAGGAAACTTTGTTTTCAGGAGACAGATTTGTTTCTGGATTGTTTCTACCATAGGAAAGTTATTCTAAACCTGTCTAGGAATGGTCCCGATTATAAAAAACAGAGTTATCCAAAGAGCTTTTTATTGCATGACATTGGTGTTCAAGTTAGTTTTTAAGATTGAATTAGCTTTTTCTTTTTAAAAAACAAATTATCAGTAAGCCAAGATAATTGACTTACTGTCACCCAGTCTGGAGCCCAGGCGACTAACTGAAGGAATTGAATCGGCAACAGACGCGGAGGTGGTGACATGTGTATGTTAATGTCGGAGCCGGATGCCAGTGATTTTAGCTTAGCTCTGCGGCAATACGGAAACTTCTCCTCTTAATGTTGTGAATATAACAGAGAAACTTTGTCACTGTTAAGCTTGGTCAGAAATTCTTGTTTACTTGATTCAGTTATTCTCTTGGAGATGGAAGTCCTTGAAAGGTCTTTGAAAGTTAGCGTGCAATGAATTTTGCGAATCAGTCACACTCCTCTACAGCAGGCTTTTATCTCTGTCTCCATAGGACATAGTTTCTGGGCCAGAGTCCACTTTCTCAAGTGCTTGCCTTAACCTCTGGAATGTGTACGCTGAAGATAAATTACTGGACCGAGCCTGCTCTGAGTTTGCAGGCAGGGCGGAGGAGTGATTAATATGACAAAGATGGCATCTTATTACTGAAAGGTGGCGTGTCTAACGGATTGGCTTACTGCGGACGTTTTTGGTGTTGCACCTGAGAGCCTAGGTGTGTGCTCTCGTCCTCCGATCGTACTGTTTGAGGGGGTCTCGCGAAGTCCTAAAGCGAAGCATCCGTGCTTGCCTCTCGTGTCCTTCTGTCGTTCTTGGTTTGTCTTAGCCATCTGGAGATCTGCGGGGTAGCCAAGAGCCTGCGTTCCTCTGGTGTACTTCAAGCCTTGCCACGTTACCACACCCGTTTTAGCTTACTGAGGTCCCTGCGTTAGACGCTCTGCTCTCACCTAGTGCAGGTAGGAGGGCACTTCCGGATGTCGTTAGCCTTCCTGTTCTTTCTGTTTCATTGTCCCTTGTGTCTTCGGAGTGTCCTATTCCGAGCCCTTTCCAGTGACTGAAATGGGAGTCGTAAAAGCGGGTAGTGGGGGTGGATTCTGACGTAAAGGTAAATCTGGAGATTGTGGAAACACAGTGGAGTTTCCTTAGAAATGACTTTTCCTTAGGATCATATAAATTGAGGTAATATGGGTTTCAGTACGGTCAGAAAAAATTCCTTAGCTGTATTGCTGCGACGGGACTTAAGAGCTGGTGTGTGCTCCTGACGTACTCGGAAACACCGTTATTAGAGTCAAAGCCCCTGAACTATAAACGCAGGGCATTTGGTCTTACCAACAGGGAGAGAAGGGACGAAGGGAGTTCCTTGTTCATCGTATAGTCGATGCAGGAATTCCTTGTTTTCTTCTTCTTCATCGGTGAGGATCGCTTTGAAGTTCTCATCTTGGCTATCCAGGGAGCCCTCAGGAGGGAGAAGAACGAAAGAGTGCGAGGGTTGTGTTTTGGGCACTGGGTATACTGGTTTACCGTAGTTCATAGAGCGGGAGTGTGCTCGAGGGATACTGACAGAGCTCCCTGGTTCTTTAAAAGGCCAGTGAGTGGGGAAGCAGCTTTTATGGACTTGGAACCGTGTCCTCCGTGATGCGCAGTGTCTGTCGTTCCTGAGTGGTGAAGCCCCAGCTTCTCTAGGAAGTGCGGTCTGCAGAAATGAGAAGCTGGAAAAATAATGCGCATCCCTGCCCTGTACAGACAGGCTCTTTGCAAAAATGTCTCTAATTTTCTAAACCAGCTCCTGCAGAGTAATGGTATTGTCCCACTTTATGGAAAGAGAAACAGACCCAGACCCAAGTGGTAGAATCAGAACTCAAACCCAGCTCTGACTGACGCTGAAAGTCCTTTGTTACTATACCTCGTGCTGCCTTTAGAAACCTGGGCTTTCCCGTGCCAACCAGTGAAACAAATGAGCTGGAAAGAAGAGTTCGGTATTTCTTATAAAACATATGTGAAGTGTAAAAGGTCTGTCCCCATGACAGTATGAATAAAAACATTTCTGAATTGTTTAAACACGGGTCTCAGGTTGTGATTAACTGGTAGCCTATTGAGTTTTTTAAGGCAATAACTTTAATGGACGTAACTACACTGAAGGAGATAGCTGAAGCCTTTTTTGATCCTTGAAGAGGGAGGAAATGGCATTTCCCCTTCAGTCTGAAGGTATCTCCACAGAACTCTGTTCTGACTCTCAGAGCCTTTCCTCACTCTGCCTCTCCTGTACTTCTCTGAAGCATTTGCAGTGTGGATGGTCCCTACCTTCTTGAAACCTTCCTGTCTCTTGACCTCCAAGATGTTTGACATTCATTATTCCTTCTGCTCTCCTGCGCATTTTGCAGTCTCCCTCTTATTTCTTTTCCTAAGGGTAGGTGTTCCCCAAGGTTCTTTCCTTGGACTCTCTCACCTTTCTTGGGTACTTAACTTTTTTTTTTTTTTTTTTTTAGTGAGGTATAACTTACAAGGTGGTTGATTTTGAAGCTTCTCTGTACAGTAGTTCCCAAGTCTGTATCTCTGACCCTGATTTCTTAAATTCCAGACCGACCTTTTGTTTTCCAGTACCTTCCTGACATGTCAGCTTGGATTTTAAACATAATCAGTCAAATTCATCTCTTCTCCCATACATGCCAGCTTCTCATTTATGACGTTGATTCTCCCTGGGCACCCGGACTCTGACTTGCCCTTTTGATCTTGGGGGCCTCGTAACTACTGTCAAGCCAGGTACGGCCCCCTCTGCCTCGGCAGGGTCCTCATGTCTCCTCCCTTCTCGTGCCCTCTGCCGGCAGCCCCAGACAGGCGCTCCGTGCTTTTTACCTCAATGGCTGTGGACACTTTTAAACTTGTTTCTCCTTCCTTTTCTGTCCGTTTCAGTCCCATCTTGCTAATCTTGACAAAATAATTTTCCTGACACACACACACACACACCCCCGCACCTCTCCATGCAACTTAACTGATGAGCTGCACCCCACCCCCTGGCCCAGACAGACAGGGCCATACCAGGTTTTTCATCTTGCACGTATCTCCTCATCCTTGTCCTGGTCTTTCTCCACTTCACCCCCTGAAATCCTATCTTCCTTTCAAAGCCGAGTTTATCTTTTCTTTTCTTTTTTTTTTTTTTTTTTTTATGATACTGATGCTGGCATCCCTCGTGTCCTCGTTGTATACTCATTTTTCCGACTGAGGAGTGGCTGCGGAAGGGATTCGGACTGCCTGGGCCGGGTTTGTAGCTCCTGTGGTGCCTTGTAGGCTGTTGCCTTACTAGCTTGCCCGTGCATCGTTGGGCCACTGGGTGGTGTCAGAGGCCTAGGATGTGGGTACGCAAGGGCCGCTGGCATGCTGGACAGTTAGGGGCCCTGTGCTGTCAGATCTTCCGCACAGCGCGGAGAGGGCTGAATTTTCCTGATTCAGAAACACTTACAGTTTCTTTCCGCTCCTCTGCCCAGCGTGCCGGGGGAGACCGTAGTATACTTACCTCCTCTTAGTGCCTCAGAGGGAGTGGCCCCGCGCTACAGGCTTGTCCCCCTGAAGCATGTTGTATGTCGCCTGAAGTTCAGTTTCCTTGGGGTTACCCTTTGAATTTCAGTGCCCGGGGTTCTCTGATTAATAAACACCGCACTGCTGGAGCGTCGCTGGCGGTGGGAGTCGGGAGTTGGCTGAAGAAGTAGAGAATAAGGTGAGGAGAATGAATTTTAAATGAGCCATTGCAGCTTGAAAACCACAATTGGGGTTGGGGAAAGTAGGTCTGGTCGATTCCCGTTCTTTTTTTTTTTTTTTTTTGTAGGATTTTATTTATTTATTTGACAGAGAGAGAGATCACAAGCAGGCAGAGAGGCAGGCAGAGAGAGAGGGGGGAGGTCTGGTTGATTCCGGATGGACACAGAGCCCAGGGCAGAAAGGCAGATTTGTCCTGTAGATGGAGAGGGCCTGAACAGCTGTCCTGTTACGGGTGTGTTGGGACGTCTGTCCTCCCAAGAGGAGCCAAACACTGTGACTCTCAGATGTCTGTTCTGCTAATAACTGAAGTATTTTCTACCACCATTTGTCAGTTTCAGAGGCGATTCTAAAACTCTGTCTACTTTAAGTATAGGTGTTGATGTAGGAGAGCTTGGTGCTTAAGTCGCAGAGGGAGGCACGTCAGGCCACACCGCCAGGCTCATGTAAGGCATGGGGGCTCGCGGGGCCGGGTGAGCCGGGTCTCAGTAAAAGGGATCGGGGATGGTCATGTTTGTAGTTGTTGATGCTCCCATTGGGCCTGAGGGGAGGAAGAATTATCACACCCATTTTCCTAGACTCCAAAGGAATGAAAGTGAAATTTAATTTGAGAGAAATTTAAAAAATAAGTTTAAAAAGCATTAAGTATACAAATTGACAGCACAGCCACAGAACTATTTTAAACTCCTTCAAGCTCCTGATACTTTTAGTTGTCACCAAGACAGAGGGGTTGGAGTCTTTTTATAAGTTTAGGATTCATCTTGCCTGTCATGGTGTTGCTGGGAAATCACAGGTGGCTTCTGTCGCAGCCAAACTCCTCCCATACTTTCTTTTTCGAACAAGAACTGATATCTCGCTCTCTTTTACTGTGTCATATTGAGCACTTTAGCCAGTGTCTATTAATAGTCACAGCGTTAAGAATTTAGTATTTTTAATTTTATTCTAATTATTATTATTATTTTTTTAAAGTAGGCTCCATACCTAGCATGGAGCCCAGCACAGGGCTTGAAATTGTGACCCTGAGATCAAGACCTGGGTGGAGATCGAGAGTCGGGTGCTTAACCAGCTGAGCCACACAGGTGCCCCGACCCTGAGAATTTAGTATTTTCAATTTTAATTGTTGGGCTTTGTCCGTCATTAACACTTTGCCCGACTTCTTCCTCCCACATCCCTTTTCTTATTCCCTTTTTATTGGCCACAGTTTTTGAGGTGTCATTTACATACATGTAAATTTTTTTTTTTTTTTAAGATTTTATTTATTTATTTGACAGGCAGAGATTACAAGTAGGCAGAGGCAGGCAGAGAGAAGAGGAAGCAGGCTCCTCGCTGAGCAGAGAGCCCGATGCGGGGCTTGACCCCAGGACCCTGGGATCATGACCTGAGCCGAAGGCAGAGGCTTTAACTCACTGAGCCACCCAGGCGCCCCCATACATGTAAAATTTACACCTTTTTTCAGTGACTCATTTCGTAGATTCTGACAAACACACAGTCACATGACACCAAAGGTGGAGGCATAGAACAGTTCATCACTTCCAGAGGTTTCCTCATGCCTTTTCGCGGTCTGTTCTCTTCCCACACCCCCAGCAACCGCTCTTCTGTTTGTCCGTAGCGTTTATTTTGCTTAGCATGTCCGTGAATAGAATCATACCACGTCGCTGTAGGGGTCTCGCTTCTGTGACAGAGTGTGACATACCTGCCACCCATCTGCATTGCTGTGTTTCACTAAGTCACTCCTTTTTGTCGCTTGGTAGATGGATCACAACTTACGTATTGTCTATGACATGGTTGGAGAATATTTGATTGTTCCTGGTTTTTGGTGAACCTAAGTAAAGCCACTAAAGAAAACATTCACCTGTAGGTTTCTGGGTGAACATGTATTTTCTTTTTTTTTTTTAAAGATTTTATTTATTTATTTGACAGAGAGAGATCACAAGTAGGTAGAGAGGCAGGCAGAGAGAGAGGAAGGGAAGCAGGCTCCCTGCTGAGCAGAGAGCCCAACGTGGGACTCGATCCCAGGACCCTGAGATCATGACCCGAGCCGGAGGCAGCGGCTTAACCCACTGAGCCACCCAGGTGCCCTTTTTTTTTTTTTTTTTTTTGAGTACGTACCTGAGTGGGATTCTGGGTTGTATGGTAAGGTTGACTGTGTAAAAAACTTCCAGACTATTTTCCAAAGTGACTGCCATTTTGCATTTTTGCCAACAGCGTGTGGGACTTGAGTTGCTCCCTTCCTTGTTAGCACTTGATAAAGGAAGCTTTCGTTATTATTATTTTAATAAATTTTAGCCATTCTAATAGGCGTGTAGAGGCTCATTGTAGTTTTAGTTTGTATTTCCCTCATGGCTGAAGGATGTCGAGCCTCTTCTCAGGTGACCATTATTTAGCTGTGAGAAGTAGATTTTGGCTGCTGCCCTCTAGGAAACCATCTTTTGCAGATATTTTCTTCCAGTTCATGGCTTGTTTTTTCATTTTCTTAGTAGTGTCTCTTGAAGAATAAATTTTTAATTTGGTAAGTCCAGTTTAATTTTTTCTTTCACAGCTTGTGGGGGGCTTGTTTTGTTTTGTTTTGAGTCATTGTCTTAAATATTTGCCTAACCTGTGTCACAAGCATTATCTTCTTTGTTTTCTTCTGGAAGTTATATTGTTTGGGCTTTTTTTTTTTTTTTTTTTTTAATTTTTTTATTTTTTTAAAGATTTTATTTATTATTTGACAGAGATCACAAGTAGGCAGAGAGGCAGGCAGAGACAGAAGGGGAAGCAGCTCCCTGCTGAGCAGGGAGCCCAGTGTGGGGCTCAATCCCAGGACCCCGGGATCATGACCTGAGCTGAAGGCAGAGGTTTTAACCCACTGAGCCACCCAGGCATCCCTCTTGTTTGAGCTTTTATGTTTAGGTCTATGATCCATTTTGAGTTAGTTTTTGTATATTGTACAATTTAGGAGGAAAGTTTTTTTTGTGGGTTTTTTCTTGCCTTTTTTTCCTTTTTCTCTTTTTTCTTTTTTGCATTTGGATGTCCTGTTGTTCTGGTATATGTGGTCTCTTACACAAATCTTTCCTCAATATTGAGAAAAGAACCCCCCCCCCCCTCAGTGGTTTTGAACAAGAGATGTTTGGTACCTCTTCCACAAAATACTTTTATACACTGTATTAACTGCCCCTTTGCTTGGTTTTTAGTTAATAATTTATCATATATTTGGTTAAAAATTTAAAGCCCGTTTTATTAATGCAAGAGATATCTAGGTCATTGGGATTTCTTGGGTAGAAATTAAAATGACACCTGGATATTTTTTTTCCCATCCCCCAATAGTTTACTCTTTAACCTTCAGTTTGGCAGGGGTTAGGGTTATTTTTAGAGTGTAGGCAGTAGAGCTAATCTAATTAAACTCCCCCAGCTACCTGGGACAGTGAGCTCATCAGCTCTTCCAGGCTGAGATTGGTTTGCTCTGGACTGGATTTTACACGGCAGTTCATCAAGGTAAAAGCAGTAGATTGTTGGGAATGTAGTGCATGAAGAAGGCAATTTATGTTTGGGTCAAGTTTGGTCCCTAACTTCTGATTTTTTTTTTTAAGACTTATTTATTTATTTATTTGACAGAGATCACAAGTAGGCAGAGAGGCAGGCAGGGGTGGGGGGGGGAGCAGGATTTAGGGCTCAATCCCAGGACTCTGGGATCATGAACGTGAACCAAAGGCAGAGGCTTAACCCACTGAGCCACCCAGGTGCCCCCTATCTTCTGATTCTTAAATAAGATTAATTCTTCAGTGCTGAAGGAGATTCTAGAGGGGCTCCTGTACTTGAGACCAAGGGCGCCGTCATAGCATCTTGCCTCTTAATTTGGGTACTTTAATTCCTGCCTCAGAGTTGAGACGGTTTTAAATTTCTTTATTCTGATAGAAATGTAAACGATAAGAATAACAGATCATTTCCAAAGTGATGGTATTTTATTGTCATCATTTCTTGACTTTTTAAAAAAGTGGTCCTCCAAAGGGGAAGGTGTGTACCCCAAAGAGTATTGAAGGTGATACGGTGATATATAGAAAAAGAATGTCGGAACTTGTTTTTTTTTTTCCTAGAAAAATTAAGCTTCGTGTCGATGGGACTCGATTAGATGTGTGGTGCACATGCGCGCATACTGAGGGCTCGTGGTGGAACTTGCTGCCCATCGCGGTTCGCGAGCAGCGTTGAGAGCAGTGCTGGAGCGCATCCTGCTGCGGGACTTCTCACCCGGAATTCTGCTTAGGTGCGCCGTCTCTGCGGATACTGATACTAGTTTACAGAAAGAGAAAATGAATCTGGAGAAGGTTAAGTAGCTCACCAGTGGTCAGAAAGGATGCTAATGGCTTCACTGGTACTACAACCCGGGACTCGTTTTCGGTCTAGAACTAGTTTTGCTAAACTCTGTGGCCCCTAAAACGTGACCTTGAGAAGCTGTCCGCCTGCCAGCTCAGGGATGGAACAGAGTTGGCGTCGGCACGCGCAGGGTTGTCCCTGTTTCTGAATTTGCGGTACATTCTGTCAACTTCTTCCCAAAGAGAAGATCTCTTTTTGTAAGAGCCTTAAACCATTTTCCCCAAAAGACTGCTCTGCAGCCCCTCAGTGTGAGTGGAAGCATATGGCTCCGCTCTTCCTGCCTCTCGGGGCGAGGAGCCCTGGCTGCTCCCGGTCGTGGGGGCTACGAGAGCAGATGCGTCCTCCAGCGCCTTGCGGGTCTGCGGCTCAGGCCGTTCAGTGTTGAGCCAGGGTCTCTGGAGCCACTGTCGTCTTCGGAAGGTGATCGTGGTGGGGTGGACAGTAGGGTGCGGTTGAGAGGTGAGAAAGCATCAGAGCTCTTCTCAGTTGACCAGAACGTGTGCTTATGACCTGAGTGTTTAATCGTAACAAAGTAGCACACTTGCTTTCCCACCTCAGGAGACTTTTGCATCGTAATTAACTTCAACCCTAGGTGGGGAAGAAGCTATTGCGAGATGCTGGAGAATGTAAACAGCCCCCCCCCCCCCCCAGGAAAGAGCCAGTGCTCTGTGAAGCATGCTGTGCAGAAATACCTCCTTGGAGTAGGAGGAGGGAGACAGCCTGCTCTGCAAGCCGCTCTGTGCTGGTGTTTTCGCCGTGGCCTCACAAATCTGTGCTTTGTTGGCGTCGTCTCCCAGCACCCTTCCAGGGCCTGCCTCGGACCCGGCCTCGGTCCTACCCATGCGTTGCTTGTACTCCCCCATGCTGGCCTGCGGAGCAAGCTTTGGGCAGCTGTCTCTTGGCAGGGGACACTTTTTGAAGCAACTTGGATTTCTGTAGAGGAGAGTAGGGGGTCAGGATAGGGATGGGGCTGCTTCTGGGATAATTGTTGTGGGAATGAAAGGGCTGTTGAAAGATTAGAAGCCAGTGTGCCTGGGTACGAGGACCGGAGTCATAATCATACTTTGTCTTTGACCAGTGCCTTTTGTCCAGGCACTGAAAGGGCTTAACAAAATTCTGGCCTGAATAATATTATTCTTTGCTCTTTGGAATTTGCTCGAGGTGGGAGTGAGGCCCTTTAAAAATAATGTGTTACAGTGGTATGAAAGGAAAAAGGCTAGGTACCCCGATTCACAGACAGGCCTTCGCCAAACAGGTCTGGTGAGAGTTGGCGGAATTAGATGAAATAACGTTTGCCACTTTTGAGATGGATTGAGATGGTTTCATGGAAATGTGGCCCTTTTCTTCCCCAGCTGTGGACTTGGTGGCTTCGTTGTAAGAGGAAAAAAGAAACCTTTTCGGTTCTTTCTTGGGGAAGGGTACTCCTGAATTTTAATTTGGCTCTGCCTCTTACAATCCTTAGTGTCTGTGCCTCTAAGATCAGAGCTTGGCATCTGAGTGAACACAGAGCCCGAGCTCTCACCCCTATAGCTTGGTCTCTCCCGTCTCTTGATTGGTGTGTAAGGTGGTATTTGGAGTCTGGCCCACCTCTTCATGTAACGAAGGCGTGTCTTTCACAGAATTATGGGTGAAACATAGGATTAACTTTACAACAGAGGATTCTTGCCTAGAGGACAAGGCTGAAGCTTCGTGTTAGGCCTCTGTGTGTGTAGTACCTGTCGCTGGGTATATGCCTGCTGGTGCAGGTTTGAGCTCCGTTCCTTCTTTCCCATCTCAGAAATCACTGCCAGCTACTCAGGTAAAGAGATGACCTCCCGGGGCGCCTGGGTGGCTCAGTGGGTTAAGCCGCTGCCTTCGGCTCAGGTCATGATCTCGGAGTCCTGGGATCAAGTCCCGCATCGGGCTCTGCTCAGCAGGGAGCCTGCTTCCTCCTGTCTCTCTGCCTGCCTCTCTGCCTGCTTGTGATCTCTCTCTGTCAAATAAATAAATAAAATCTTTAAAAAAAAAAAAAAAAAAAAGAGATGACCTCCCAAAGATATGTCTCTGTATGGAATTTAGACATGGGGGAGGGGGATCCGCTATGATTTTCAGCAGCTGACAAGCCCTGTTGAGCACACAGTCAAAACTGTCTCTTTTTTTAGAGGAGTCTCTACACCCAACGTGGGGCTCGAACTTACAACCCTGAGACCAAGACTTGCATGCTCCACTGACAGCTAGCCAGGCAGCCCTCAAAATATCATTTTTATGAAAATGACAAAGGCTGTGCATGGTTAAATGTCTTGTCCCTTTTATCTTCTCTCCTAGATTATTTCCTAATTGTTTCATTCTCTTCCTCTCCTGAATGCAGGCTGGCCACTATAAACATCATTCAAGATGTCCAACAAAGGGAGCAGCGCAGATGGCAAAACAGACTTAGCCAATGGTAAGGGGCCACCTGAGGTTCTCCTCCTCCCCTGAAGGAAGTGGAGACCTGGGATTTTAGTGGAGGGAAGGAAATCTTTCCTAAGCGTGGACTCTTCCTGTGTTGTTGTGTGTATAGACAACTACACAGGAGACACCCTGGACTATCCGGGACTTTTGTTGCTTCAACCTCTGACTGTTTCCAGAAGGTCAGGAATAGAGGTGTGCCATTAGGAGGAGTTCAGGTAGTTTGGAATTCTGAAAGGTGGTAAGAGTGGATGAAACCCAGGAGGAAAAGATCAGTTAGTGGTGGAAAGAAGGGAGCTGGGGGAGGGTAAGGTTCCCCAGCTGCGACGAGGGGTCTCTTTCTGCGGCAGGTCCTGGTTCGGTAGAGACCTCGGACGAGCGATGAAGTTACAGCCTAAACTGACTGGTGTGAGGGCTGGCCTCTGTTCTTTGTAGGGCCTGGCCGGGTGTGAACTCACTGGGTCTAGGGCATGTTTGAAGGTAGAATATCAAGATTTTAATAATGGGTTATTCGATTAATGCTTCAGCCCTGAGCCTCCTTCTGAACTGGAGAAATGCCCTTCAGATATAATTGGACGGCGCAGCACTCGGCATTCTGGGCACGTTGGTCAGGATTATAGGCTCAGTTCTGGTTGATGAGATTGGTAGAGCAGTGAAGTTGAGTCAGGGAAAGTAAGATTTGTCAGCGTGCTGTTTATTGACCCGTGTTCTCTTCTTACCAGTGCTGTTCATTCATTTCTGTTAAGAAAAGTGAGTCAGATTTTTGACTGGGCTTAGTTGAGAGACTCGGGGTCCTAGCGTGGTTTGAGGTATGTAGTTGATTTGGAAGTTGACCATCAGCTGGGTCAGGGATTGGCCGACTGTGGCCTGCGGGCCGGATCCAGCCTGCCCCTGCTTTTGTAAAGTTTGTTGGAACGCAGTCATGCCCCACTCATTCACATGGTGCTTACGGGCGCTTTTGTGCTCCAGCAGCGGACTTGAGTACTAGTGACAGAGATCCCTGTGGCCTGTGAAGGCCCTTGCTAGAAGAAATTTGCTGACCTCTGGATCTTGGTCATTGGCTGTGAGGGTCCCCTTGCTGAGCTCGTGACGTACTCTGGCCTTTATGTGAATATGCTGGAGCCCCCAGGTCGTCTTGATTGGTTCATCACCATTTTAACAAGAAATGCTAGGAGTTTCGGTGTTTCTGTTTTCCTTCTCCCCAGAATCGAAGTGCGTGGCGCTTTACCCTTTCTCAGCACTCGCAGTTTGAAGGCCAATTGTGTCTGAGAGACCACATCTGCCGAGCTTTCTCAGCACGCGGCGCCGTCTCAGCAGGTGTAGCTCCGACGAGCAAATGGCTGCACTTTCCCCCTTTCTCTTCCCGTTCCTACCCCCGTAGTTTCCACGCTGGGATCTTAGTTGAGGTGCTTTCTGAAAAGAGCTGTTTACAAGTCTCCCTACCTTCTGTCGCCGTTTGAACCAGCGCGCTTGTATTGTTCATCTGTTTTCTGTGGCGGGTTTTGCCTGAGACTTTGTCGTGCAGGGGTTCCATGGCTGCAGAGATCTTTGGAACTTCTTGCTCTGCTCCGGGTGACTAAGCTGTCAGGAGCTACTTGGAATCCTTTCAGTGTCCTCATGGGGTCGGGTAGCTGCTACCAGCATTGCACGGAGCTGCTCTGCTGTACCTCACAACCTTCTCTTCTGGCGAGGTCAGGTTCGTAATCATCAGGAAAGGAGGCCGTGAACAGTGTTTAAAGTCCTCAGCCGCCTTCCTTCCTTCTACCTTGGCTTCAGCGTGGAGGCTGTGGTCACGTGGCTCCAGCACACTGCGGAGCGGGGCACTCGCTGGAATGCGATTTGGCTGCTGTTAGGTAGGCGAGTGCGCTGTCTGATCGCTGGGGCTTAGATTGCCCAGAGCGACCTAGTTCTTGGAGAACCACCAACATGGCCAGCCTGGATGTGGTGAGCTTCCCTTCTCAGATACCACTCTCGTGGCCCTGCTTTTCATCAGTTTTGTGTGTGCGTCTTGATAAAGCTCTACCTCAATAAAGAGTTCCTGTAATTAGCAGTAGCATTGGCATTGTCAGGTTAATGAAAGTCAGAATATGTTTATTAGTGAAAGGTGAGCAAAAACCCATCCTAATGATCACAGTTCCACTTGTCCCTTCTACTTCCTTCTGGTTGTTAGTGGATTTTAGGACCTCAGGGGAAGAAATTAGGATTTGAGAGGGGGGAGGAGCGGTGCTTTCTTGAAGTAGGAAATGATTCAACTCCCACCCATTGTCAGAATGATTTTCATCTGTTATTTTCTGTTTTTCTCTAAGAAGATGTCTATACCATTTCTTGCTGGGCATGGATGTTTTTTCTCTTACATGTGGTTGAGTTATTCGGTGTGACTGGTGGATGTGCCTTGAGCAGGACAGAGCTTAAGGTGGTTGGTACTTGGGCACAGCCTGTCCATGCTTTGCAAGAGAGAGAGAATCGATCACTCTCGGGCCATCCTGGAGTTCTCCACTTGGTGTTGAAGTACCTTTATTTGCATGTGGCTCTGGTCTTAATCTTTTCAGTTTCTTGTCCTTTACTCAGAAGGTAGTCTTGGTAAGCATATGAACAGAAACACTTTAATCGAAGTTGGTGTCCGGACCTTTGGGTGATGGTTTTTCGACTGAGGCGGGACATCCTTCTGATCACAATCCCATTTCCTTATTTCCCCCTCACTCCCCTCTTCTCACTGGCATGCAGGAAGCTTGTCTAGCAGTCCGGAGGAGATGTCTGGCGCTGAGGAGGGCCGGGAGACATCCTCAGGCATTGAAGTGGAGGCCTCGGACCTGAGCTTAAGCCTGACCGGGGATGATGGTGGCCCCAATCGCACCAGCACAGGAAGTCGGGGCACAGATACAGAGAGCTCGGGGGAAGACAAGGACTCCGACAGCATGGAGGACACTGGCCATTACTCCATCAACGATGAAAACCAGGTCCATGACCGATCAGAGGAAGAAGAGGAAGAGGAGGAGGAGGAGGAGGAGCGTCCTAGGCGTCGGGTCCAGCGGAAGCGGGCCAGCCGGGACCAGGACTCGTCAGATGATGAGCGGGCCCTGGAGGACTGGGTGTCTTCGGAGACGTCCGCCCTGCCGCGCCCTCGCTGGCAAGCCCTCCCTGCTCTGCGGGAGCGGGAGCTGGGCTCCAGCGCCCGCTTCGTGTATGAGGCTTGTGGGGCAAGAGTCTTTGTGCAGCGTTTCCGCCTGCAGCACGGGCTGGAGGGCCATACTGGCTGTGTCAACACCCTGCACTTTAACCAGCGCGGCACCTGGCTGGCCAGTGGCAGCGATGACCTGAAGGTGGTGGTTTGGGACTGGGTGCGGCGGCAGCCGGTACTGGACTTCGAGAGCGGCCACAAGAGCAACGTCTTCCAGGTGAGGCAAGGGGGCAGGACGGCAGCTGAGAAAGGCGGGCGGCAGTTAGACGAGCCTGAGAGGCTGCAGAGGGAGCTGACGGGGAGCTGCGGTAGAAGGAGGCATCAGGACTAGTCCTGCCGCGGCTCCCGTGATGACTCAGAGGCGTCAAATGCCCTCAGAGACCCACGACAGCCTTTGTCTTTCCTAAGCACAGTGGTGGTTAGAAGCCTCCTTACCAGTGGGACGCTTGGAAGTCCTCAGGAAAGCACTCAGTGTGCCCTGGGGCAAGGCTCTAGAGCTAGACTGGGTTCGGTTCCTGGCCCTGCCCCTTATTAGCTTTGTGATCGTGGCAGATTCTTTAATCTCCGGCTTCAGTTTATTGGTGTGTAGCGTAGAACTAATAACACAGAGGACCAGGGCAGTTAATATAGCAATGGAAGTTAAGCAGTTTGGAACCAGGCATGGGGTTAGTGGAATCCTTTGGTTGGGTTGGTTGGAACCTTTGACAAGTATTTGTGAGCATTACTAGTCTCTGTTTGCTCAGCAGCCCCACCCGTCATGTTGGTCCTGTAGCACTGATTCCTCGGCATGATCTCTTCCCCAGCATCTCCTCTGGTTTCCTTTGTCTTTGTAGCAAATTTCTGTTTGCTTTCTGAATCAAGATAGATTTTCCTTCTTCTTTTCTTAAGTTTTTCCCCTAGTAGGCATAGTCCTAGTTCACCCGAGCACTTACCCTATACCAGTTCAGCCTTGCAGAGTCCGTTGAAATGCTCTCTTGCATCAGAAGGTTTTCCTCCCTCTTCTTTCGCTCTGGGAAGAATGAACTTGAGCCCACGGTACAAGACTAGGAGAGCTAAGTTTCCAGCTGTGGTGCAACCAAAAGGATGGGTTATGTTTGTTATTACAGTTTCCCCCTCTCAAATTCACCTCCTCAGTTTCTTCTGTATGTCTCTTTTTTCATGAATACCCAGGCCAAGTTCCTTCCCAACAGCGGTGATTCCACCCTGGCCATGTGTGCCCGCGATGGGCAGGTGCGGGTAGCAGAGCTGTCTGCCACGCAGTGTTGCAAGAACACAAAGCGTGTGGCCCAGCACAAGGGAGCGTCCCACAAGGTAAGTGAGCTCTTGCCCCCATGGTTGTGTGGTCTCGCTCCTCCACCAAGGATCTCAGCCGGGGCCTTCCCAGATCTCTGCCCGTTGTGTCTTCTCTGTTATGGTCACCTGCCTCACTTTTGTCCTAAAATTTGTAGATTAAAAAAGGATGAAAAGCAGCCACCCTTAACTTCTTGCAAGTGAAGTATTTGAAAGCTTTCTAGATCTTGCACATACAGCGTTCAGGCGATGATACCTAGGCCCTAAGCTGACCAGCGGTTGGTTTGGAAATCCTTGAGCCTGTGCCTTCCAAACCTCTTAAATTTCCCTTGATTGTATCTGGAACACTTTAACAGCTCCAAGGTCTTAGTGGCCGGCCCCTCATGTGCGAGAGCTCCAGCTTCTCTCAGCTCTCAGGGACAGCACTATTTATGGACGCCCTGTTTAGGACTGGGAATATAGAACAGACAGTCGTGGGGCGGCCAGTGAGGAGCCGAGAGCTCGTCTCAGAGCGGTCGTGCTGTAGAAGGACGGCGGCCCTCTCTCACAAACCCTAAGCAGTAGGTAGGTGGATGTGGGATATCCTTTTCTAGACCGAATGGCTCAGAAAAATACGGAAGTTAACCTGTTTCCTTGATTCTTAAGCCTGCCTTCAACCCGTTAGTTAACTAATTTTTATAACTAAGGTGTAAGGAATGAAACTTGGGCACCGTTTCTCTCCCCACCTGAGAGTTTAATTGATTTTCTTTGAGAATGAACCTTAATGGTTAATGTTTTTCTTTGGTATCTCTATTTGGATTCCTTGGGGACTTAGTTGAAATAGCAAAACTCCTGTGCTTTTGACTTGTTTGGAATAAATAAGCTGTAACAAATTCACATAGAACAAGAGAGAATGGGTTTATTAGTTCCTTTCCTGGGGTTTTACAGCAAAAAAGCTAGACATGTCTCTTGCTGAGACATTTAAAGTGCAGTCCTTCCTGAAGATAAAGGAATGAACTAGATGGCTTCTAATTCTAATCTGTAGAAACCTTTGTCTTAGGGCACCTGGGTGGCTCCGTCATCTGCCTTTGGCTGAGGTCATGATTCCAGGGTCCTGGGATCGAGCCCCGCATCGGGCTCCCTGCTCGGCAGGAAGCCTGCTTCTCCCTCTTCCCACTCCCCCTGCTTGTGTTCCCTCTCTCGCTGTGTCTCTCTCTGTCAGATAGGTAAAATCCTTTAAAAAAAAAAAAAAAAAAAGAAAAGAAAAAGAAACCTTTGTCTTTTTGTCCCTTAGTTGGCCCTGGAACCGGACTCTCCCTGTACGTTCCTATCTGCAGGTGAAGATGCGGTTGTCTTCACCATTGACCTCAGACAAGACCGGCCAGCTTCGTAAGTACAGCAGGAATGTTTTTACAGAAGTGGATCTCTTGGCCTTGAAAATACCCCACCTGTCCTAGGTAATACCCACGTGTCTGGCCCATCCGAAGGGTCCCTCCGTGCTTGTGCAAAGAAGCAGGTTGAGGGTTGGGCGCTGCTTCCCTTCTTTGTGTGGTTGGTCTGCTGCTCAGCAGCACGGGACTGTTCGGTCTGCCTTCTTTCCTAAAACGAGCTTCGGCTGTCTTCCGTGTCGGCTGTAATCACGGGGTGATCTCCTCTCCATCCACTTGGGCTCCACTCCGCTTGCCCACGGGAAGCACATTACTCTGCAGAGCAGCTTAGCGATATGGTCTGATGGAGTTTTCAGTTCAATTATGTATAGAAACATGTAAGCAAAGGATAAGTCTTGCACGAAAATATTAGTGCCTGTAATAGAGTCTGTCATAATAGTTTCTTTTTACATGAATTTGAGACTCCTGGTTAATCGCATCACTCCTCAGCCGTGTGATGTCCTGTAAAGAACAGAGCATCTTACTTGGATCTGAACAGACCTGGGACGGATTGCCCCTCAGGCACCGCTAACCATTCTGCACCGCCGTTTCTCCAGCCTTAACTTGGGACATAACCAATCAGTATTTCTCTCTGTGATCTCCTTGAGTATTTTCGATAATGTCCTTGATGCCCCAGCATAGTGTCTGGCTCCACATTTGGAACTGTTTACATTATAGCTACTAGTTAGTTTAGTTTTAAAAATTTTAATTGTTCTTATAATAAGTAAATCTATCTTATTTTTTAAAAATTCAAATAATAAAGTATATTGACAGAATGTAAATTCTGTCTCATGCACACCTCTCTGCCCCCACTTTTCTGGCTATTGGTAGCCACTGTTAAAAATTTTGGAATACCTTTCCAATCCTGTTTGTATACTTTTATGTATCTTAAGATATACATATACAGTTTCCCTCGTAAATGGGATTAAATGTACATACGTATAAATACACGGAGTCCCCTGCAGTTTGCTTTCTTCATGTGGAAACATGTTTTAGAGATCTTTCTACATCCGACCATGAAAGTCTATTTAACCATGGTAGTTAAAGCAGTGGTTTATTATAACAGTTTATTTAATTGCTACCTTGTTAATGAATTATCTACATTATTTATGGTCTTGTTAGTGTTAAAAATTATAACAAGTCTTGTATGTCATTACCGATGTTAACTAAGGGATGTTAATGATTTACAAAACATACGAGTAGAAGATAAGCTAATTTAGGAAATATAATCTCAGGATTGGTTATTATTAGACTTTTATTTTTCTTTATTTTTTAAGATTTTATTTATGAGAGAGAGAGGGAGGGAGGGAGCGACTGAGTGAGCAGACAAGTGGAAGGAGCAGCAGGAAGAGGGAGAGGGAGCCCGATGTGGCTTGATCCCAGGATACTGGGATCTTGACCTGAGCAGAAGGGGCTACTTTAACTGACTGAGCCACCAGGTGCCCCTTGTTATTTTCTTTCTGTAGTTCCAGAGGGGAGAGGAAGCTCAAAGATGCAACCAGTGGGCTCAGTTTGTTTGGTCTGCTCTGATAGAGAGTTGTGAAACAGAGTGGGAGCCTACCCTGTGCGCCAGCTCATAGGAAAACCACTGTCAGATCACAAGAAGTTGGAGACCATGTCGTGGGCAAAACAGATGACTTGGGCAGATTACGGAATTCGGAATGAAATGACAGAAGCAGTGGCTCTGGATGCAAGCACTGATGGATGGGCTAGAAATTCAAAGAGGGAATATAGGAGAAGCTTGAAGGAGGAGGAGGCCCAGATTCTGGATTTGGGGAAATAAGAGACTGAACTTTCAAGAAGTTTTTGCTTTAGGGGCTGACGAAGTAGTAGAAAGCTTGACTGAGGTGGGGGACTGCGCGTAAGGTCATGGCTGGAAAGTCCGAGCTGTCTTTATGTGTGGAGCTAGTGCGTGAACTTGCACACGTCAGAGGCATCCTTGTGTGAAGCTGGCATAATGGGAACTTCTCTTTGTGTGTTTATGATAGCTAAGTCTCTGGAAGCTGGTGAGACTGGCTGACATTTGAGGAAAAGAGTTGGGTTTGGAGCTGTGGGTGGGATATTCCTTTAGCCAGTGGAAGCCCGTTTGAAATACTCTACAGAGGACTTCTTTGCCCTGATCTGTAGTTATTTTTCCCTTTTTGTTGGAACATACCTGCTTGCTAAAAGTAAGACTGATGAATCACAGACCTTGTACCCCTGAAACAAATAATACATTATTGAGTTATTTTAAGAAATGCAAATTTTAAGGCAAAATTTGGTAAGTTTGTTTCTTATGCTTTTGTGTCCTTCCTCCTCCTGATAGGAAAAAAAATTTTTTCTTTTCACCTGCTGCCATGATTAATCATTTTTATAGCCAGCTCCCTGGAAAACCCATGGTACTCTGCATTTATCCATTGGGAGAGAGAATTTTTCATTTCCGATGAGTACATTGAGGCATTAGGAAGATCGAGCTCGTTGTCAGGATTACAGGGTGGCAGAGCCCTGTTTCATAATCTGTCCCTTCAGTTTCTCCCTTCTGCTTCCACATGGTCAGCCTTATGTTTGTCTGCCTCTCTCCTTCTGAAAACCCACATTGCTGAGAAAATGCGATGATCTTGTGAAGAACGGCAGCATCTGCTTTTCCCCGACGGAGACCTGATTCGAGCTGCCTCTCCTCTGGGCTAGTTTTGTTCCTTAAACTCAGTTTGGATATGTTTTCTACCTTGTGTTTTTGAGGGTTGTGAATGTGTGTGTTTTCCTTAATGACATTCATTTTCATGACTTTCATGCACTGTTTCTTTTTTCAAGATTTTATTTATTATTTATTTGAGGGACTGCATGCGAGCACGTAAGTTAGGGGGCAGGAGGGGCAGAGGGAGAGGGATAAGCAGGCTTGATACCAGGACACTAGGATCATGACCTGAGCTAAAGGCAGACGTTTAACTGACTGAGCCGCCCAGGCGCCCCCAGGTAGTGCCTAAGTGAAAAGCTGCAGAGATTTTAAAATCAAGTAAAATCTCTCCAGTCTAGAACTGCTTAGAGCAGTTCTAGACTGGAGGGACTTTGACCATGCAGAGAAGATGCTAAAATCATTTCTTTACAAAAAAACTCGTTGTCATGGTTATATTTCTTTCAGTTTCCATAACAACATGAATGCACAAAACCGTAGAATTAAAAAGGAAAGCTAGAACCCAGCCCTTTCCTTCCCTATCTTTCCTTTCCTGTAAATTCATTAATCTCTATGATAGCATATTTGACTGGCTGGACACTTGGATTCGGGAAAAGTATTCATAGTGCCACCCTTAAGCTGGGACAGGCAGGGCTATTTAGCCAGAATCTTCTGGCTAAAACTAAAATTTTAGAGGGTTTTACTCAGGACCCCAAAGACCTCCTAAGGATCACCCTTTTTTTGTGGTACAACCAGAGGAGTAATTTAGAGATGATTTTCCAGTTTTAGAAATAGCTGTCTCCATACGAATCTCTCCTCACCTGCTTCAGACAAAGGAAGAATGCTGCTTTCCTTTGGGCTGTCCTGTGCTAGAGCTAAGGCTTGTCATTTTTCGGTGTGCATTTTTAGAGCTGGGTTGTAAGTGACACTTCTGTGGGATCTGGGAAGTAGATTTCTTTTTCTTTCTTTCTTTCTTTCTTTCTCTTTCTTTCTTTCTTCCTTCCTTCCTTCCTTCCTTCCTTCCTTCCTTTCTTTCTTTTTTTAAGATTTTATTTATTTGGGAGAGAGAGAAAGAAGGAGGGCACAGGCAGGGGAGAGAGGGACACGGGGAGATGGAGAAGCAGTCTCCCCACTGAGCAGGGAGCCTGACTCAGGGCTTGATCATGACCAGAGCCGAAGGCAGACCTTAACTGACTGAGCCACCCAGGCGCGCCTAGGAAGTAGATTCTAACCTTAAGGTCTTTTCTGGCCACTGTTTTTATGATTCATCCTCCTCTTGCTCCCTGCTCCCAGATGGATTGGGAGGATGTATTTATATCGATGGGAAGATGTGGGTGGTATCGTCTGTTTAATGATAGCTTATCATCGTGTTGGACTCCGGCTAAACCAACACTACCTGAGAAGCAGTACTTTCATATACTTTAATTTACACGTCTTGAGGAACACCAGAAAATGACTTCACTACACGTTTGTTTTTCCTTCCCCAAGGTAGCATTTATTAAATATATGTGGAGGTGATTTTTGTTTTTTTCTTGTTCCAGTGTTCAAAACAAAACTGCTTTTTTCTTTCACAGTGAGAATCTGGTCTTTTCTTTCTTTTTTTAAGATTTTGTTTATTTATTTGGCAGAGAGACACAGCGAGAGAGGGAACGCAAGCAGGGGGAGTGGGAGGGGGAGAGGCAGGCTTCCCGCTGAGCCGGGAGCCCATTGCGGGGCTCGATCCCAGGACCCTGGGATCATGACCTGAAGGCAGATGCTTAACGACTGAAGCCACCCAGGCGCCCCGGGAATCTGGTCTTACTAGCTGTGTCTGCATCACTCTCTGTGCTCTCTTTTGTTGTGACCATCTGGGTCTTTTAGAGAATATAACTTTTACACTCTTCTCCTCTCGAAGGAAACTGGTGGTGACAAAAGAAAAGGAGAAGAAAGTGGGGCTGTATACGATCTATGTGAACCCTGCCAATACCCACCAGTTTGCGGTGGGTGGACGAGATCAGTTTGTAAGGTGAGTCTGGCTCTTTTGTGGTAAGACTTAGAGACTGATGCATTGGGGACCACCAGGTGTCCTTTGTGGCACATGAGGATGGGCTCAGAATCCATTAACCACCATCTTGAACCTTTTACCCCCTTCCAAAGAGCTTAAGCTTCTTCTGAGGCACTCTGTCCTGTGATGTCACAGTAGGAATTCCTGAGGGATAGCTTACCATGTTACAGAGATTGTCAAGTTCTTTTCTTTTTCTTTTTTAAGATTTTATTTACTTGAGAAAGCACGCAAGAGAAAGCATGGGGCGGGTTTGGCGGGGGAGCGGGGCGCAGACGGAGAAGCAGACTTCCTGCTGAGTAAGGAGCCTGATGGGCTGCATCCCAGGACCCTGGGATCATGACCCGAGCCGAAGGCAGATGCTCCAGGCATAGGAGATTGCCATGTTTTAAAGAAGTTTGATGAATTGACCAAGGTCCCCACATAGCAGCTGTGACATAAATCTGGGTTTACTAGCAATTGATGTATTAGTAAATATTTTCCACCATTTTTCGTATATAAATTAACATGTACTAGAAATTTTGAAGGCTGGCTTCAGATACAGAAATGACATGAGTGGGAGTACTCAGTGTGAGCTCTGCGTTTTTGACTCCCACTGTCATGTTTTCTTTCTCCTTAGTGATATCTTTGTTACTGTGAATGTTTGTTATAACACAGGCTGTTGAGGCATATCCTAAGGAAAAGAGTTCAGAGGTTCAGTCCCCATGTGTATCACTTAGTTTCCTTCTGGCCCTTAGTCACAAACTGTATCCCCTCCTTACCCAGTTGGCCTATTTGAGCTCTGTTTCTGTGGTTATACTCTCCTGCTTTGCTCAGGGATCATCAGTTTGAAAAGGAGGAGGGAGAGGATCTCTAGAAAAATGAATGATTTTTTGCTTTCCTGATTGGGGTGGGGGGTGAAAAGCGTTATTTTCCTTTTAAAATAAGAGCACTTTTTTTTTTCATAATGATTCTGAGATTAATTTCACTGATATATATCATGGGGTTAGAGTAAGTTTTTAGAAATACATGAAAGGGACACCTGGGTGGCTCAGTGTTGAGCCTCTGCCCTCGGCTCAGGTCATGATATCAGGGTCCTGGGATCGAGTCCCGCATTGGGCTCTCTGCTCAGCGGGGAGCCTGCTTCCTCCTTTCTCTGCCTGCCTCTCTGCCTACTGGTGATCTGTCTCTGTCAAAGAAATAAATAAAAATTAAAAAAAAAAAAAAGAAAAAAGAAATACATGAAAGATGACCTTCCCTTGTTCAAGAATCCTGCCACAAGAGAATTAGACAACTTTGTGCCTATTTCCTGTGTCCCTTGCTTTCCAAATTCTTACCCTTTATTCACCAGTAGTAGTAAATACGTAGGAATAGTGTTTTTGTTTTTTGTTTTTTTGTTTTTTTTTTTTAAATTTTTATTTACTTATTCGACAGAGAGAGAGAGAGAGATCACAAGTAGGCAGAGAGGCAGGCAGAGAGAGGAGGAAGCAGGCTCACTGCTGAGCAGAGAGCCCGATGCGGGGCTCGATCCCAGGACCTTGAGATCATGACCTGAGCCGAGGGCAGAGGCTTAACCCACTGAGCCACCCAGGTGCCCCAGTGTTTTTGTTTTTAATAAGCTATTGATCGAAAAGGGTTGTAGTTGTCAGGTGCTGCCTCCTCCAAATAAAGCATTTACTGAAATTTCTGGTTTGGATTTCCTGCTTAGTTAGAGCTTTGGATTGCTTGAAAAGTCTGTATCTGTAGATAATCCAGCCACTAGGTCCTTGATGTTTGGAGGAGACTAGAGCAGTTGGCTTTATCCAGAACTGCAGTTGATAATGCCTTAATGCCAAAGCTGATAATGTTGCCAGGGTTAGACTAAGGCTGGAAATCAGTTTCAACATTTTAGCACAAGGAGGAATACTTAGATTTTCTGTCTCTCTCTTTTTTTTTTTTTTAAAGAGTTTATTTATTTATTTGACAGAGATCACAAGCAGACAGAGAGGCAGGCAGAGAGAGAGAGAGAGAGAGAGGAGGAAGCAGGCTCCCTGCTAAGCAGAGAGCCCGATGTGGGGCTCGATCCCAGGACTCTGAGATCATGACCTGAGCCGAAGGCAGAGGCTTTAACCCAATGAGCCGCCCAGACGCTCTGGATTTTCTGTCTGTTATCAGCTCAATAGCCTCTGTCCCTTTGTACATTGCAAATTTTTTAGCAGATGTAAGCTGTTACTCGGCGTGTGTAGGTTTGGAGGCACACTGACCCCGTGCAAGTAGGTGGTCCTTCAAGCACCCCAGCTCTTCTCTGACATTAGGCTTGTTCAGTTTCTCTGGCACCTCTTCAGTTCAGCCAGTTGAATGTTTTGGGATTTCCCCTTTCTTTCTTTCTTTTTTTTTTTTTAAAGAACTTATTTATTTATTTGACAGACAGATCACAGGTAGGCAGAGAGGCAGGCAGAGAGAGAGGAGGAAGCAGGCTCCCCGCTGAGCAGAGAGCTGGATGTGGGGGCTCCATCCCAGGACCCTGGGATCATGACCCAAGCGGAAGGCAGAGGCTTTAACCCACTGAGCCCTCCAGGCGCCCCGGATTTCCCCTTTCTGATTATTTCTTTGAAGGGTCCTTAAGAGCTCACCTTCCAGTACAAATCTGGAAATATTTTTGATGAATATTTTGTATCATGACGCCATTAGCTTTCATTCCTAGCCTGAAGGAATTCCTTCAAGGGAATACAGAGAAATTGCTTACTCATCCTCAAGGCCTTTGCATCATGAACACTGCATTTTGGTTTAGTATTGTGAAGAAGCATTTAAAGGAAGCCTAGAGAGACCTGCTTTTTGGCCTATAGCCAGAAAAGGGGTGGGGGAAGAAAGGAAAAAGTAGGCAAATGGAGGTGGTGGAGGCGTGGGTGCCTACTACTGGATCCTACTTAGGTAGGATTAGGTTTACGAATTGACGGGAGTGAGGAAAAGGAGAAAGTATCAGATGAATGAATCCTGGTGTGTTGACATGTAAATTTATTGGTAAAGGATTTGGTATAGGCCCTGGTTGATAAACACTCAATAAATAGTCCCTTTGCTTTTCTGTCCTTAGGCCGATATCAGCAACACCGAGAGAACGCTAGATTTAAGGGCAGGGGCAGGTGGTGGGCAGGCTGGGGTGGGGAGGTGGGGAGAAGAGATGAGGGAAGAGAGAGGCTTAAGGTAACAAGCTAATGGGTACATGAAGGCCTATGGAGATGCCATAAGTGTGTCGAGACTGTGTTGAAACCACGCTGGATTTGAAGGGCACGGGAAGAATCAGTGTTGTGAAGATGTCACTCTTTCTCGACTTGATCTGTTGATTCAGTGCAATTCCAGTAAAAATCCCAGCAAGTTATTTTGTGGATGGTGATAAACTGATTTTAGAGTTTATGTAGAGAGGCAAGAGATCTGTAATAGCCAACACAGTACGGCAGGGGAAGAACAGAGTTGGAGGACTGATAACCCCAGCTTCAAGACGTCCTGTAAAGTTGCGGTCACAGAGACGGTGCAGTATTGGCAGAAGGATAGACGAGTAGATCCGTGGGACAGCGCAGCGAGCCCTGCATTGACACACGTCAGTGTAGTCGACGGATCTTTGACAAGGTTGCTCAGGCAGTACAGTGGGGCCGAGAGGATCTGCCCAGCAAGCGGTGCTAGAGCGGCTGCGCGTCCACACGTGGAAAATGGAATCTAGACAGACCCTACACCCTTCACAGAAACTGACTCGGATGGATCACAGACCTAAAAGTAAAACCCCACCCTATAAAACTTCTAGAAGATCACATAGGAGAAAACCTGGATGACCTTTGGTATGGTGGTGGCTTTTATTTTTGATTTAATAAATTGTTACTTTCCGGAATGTCCAGTCGCGGCTCTGTTCATGCATCTTCACTGGCAGCTCAGGCACCTCCCCGCTCGGCGCTGCTGGCGGGAGCTCCCTGAGCTCTGTGCTCTGTGCTTTGAGACCGATTCAGTAAGGATTTCGCTGAGGAGCTCCTGAAAGGCTGCCCTGGCCGGAGGATGTCGCTTCCTCAGTCTCTCAGAGACAACAGCTAGAGTGAAAAGCTTATAGTTGGGAACTTCCTCATAGAGTTAGTCACGTGTTGCTTTGTCACACAAGACCAGGTTACTGAGATTGTCCCAGACTTTGCCTTTGGACCACTTCTTTTTGGCCTTGCCCCCAGATTTGTTCACTGGGCCTTTGTCTTTTTTGGTTGGCTTTCCGGCATCTTCCTCCTTGTCCTTGGGAGGTGTTGGGAGGCTTGGAGAGCAGCGGCCACGCCTGCAGCCTTGCTGAGATGTCGGACAAAAAGTGGTGATGCCTTTTTATTTTTTTTTTTTTTATTTTTTTTTTTTTTAAGATTTTATTTATTTATTTGACAGAGATCACAAGCAGGCAGAGAGGCAGGCAGAGAGAGAGGAAGGGAAGGAGGCTTCCCGCTGAGCAGCGAGCCCGACGCGGGACTCGATCCCAGGACCCTGGGATCATGACCTGAGCCGAAGGCAGCGGCTTAACCCACTGAGCCACCCAGGCGCCCCATGCCTTTTTAGATATAATTCCAGCAACATGATTTGTGAAGTAGTTGATAAGGTACACTTCGTTAAAATGAAAAACTTCTGCTCTGTGCAAGAGAATTCAAAGACAAATCACAGGTTGGGATTTAATACTTGCAAAAGGCATATCTGATAGAAGACTGTTACGTAAAATACACGAAGAGCTCTTAAAACTCGACAAGAAGAAAGCCCAATTAAAAAATGGGTCCAAGACCATAACACCTCGCTGAAGAAGGTATATAGATCGCAAATAAACATGTAAGAGGTTGTTCCACGTCCTGGGTCATCAGGAAAATGCATACTAACGACGAGATACTGCTCCGGAACACTGACAGCACCAGACCTCGGCTGGGTGCGGAGCCACAGGAACTCTCATTTATTGCTGGTGGGAGTGCGGGACGCTACAGCCACACCGGAAGCCAGTTGGTGGTTTCACACAAAACTAAACATGCTGTTCCTGCATCATCCAGCAGCCGTGCTCCTTGGTGTTTGCCCAGTGGAGCTGAGAAGTACGTGCACTCAGCCACCTGCACACAGATGTGTGGAGCAGCTTGCTTCGCTGTTGGCGAAACTTGGAAACAATTGTGGTGTAACTGGTACATCAAGATGTTGGACCAGGGTTCGCTGCTCAAGAAGAAGTGAGCCGTCCAGACGTGAAGACGCAGAGGACCATGAAGTGCGTGTTATGCCAGTCTGAAAAGGCTGTATACTATATGATTCCAAGCATATGACATTGAGGAAAAGGCAAAAAATTATGGACGTGATAAAAATGCTGGTGGTTTTCAGGGGTGGGGACGGGGAAGAGAGGAACAGGCAGAGCACAGAGGATTTTCAGGGCAGTGAAAATGCTCCGTACGGCATCATAGCGATGGATCTGTGTCCTGCGTTTGTCTAAACCTGTAGAAAATGCATCAGGAGCAAATGCCCAGGTGGTCGCAGTGTGTCAGTGTAGGTTCATCCTTGGTAAAAGCCTACAAAAACCGTTCTGGTGAGTGGTGTTGATAGTGTTGAGGTGATGTGTGTGCGGGCAGAGAGTGAGGGAAACCCCTGCCACCCCTGGATAGTATCGTAAACCTAAAACTGCCCGAAAAAATAAAGTCTCTGATGTTTAAAAAAAATAAATTTTTTAAATACCAAGAGCCTGTCCTATGCTTAGAAAATAGGGGGCTAATTCGTATTCATCTTTGTATCCGCACCGTCTAGCACAGGAACTGGCAAACTCTACTGCCTGTTTTGTTTTGTTTTGTTTTTAGTTTTGAGAGAGAGAGAGCAAGCAGGAGCTGGGGCAGGGGTAAGGGGAGAGGGACAGGCTGACCCCTGGCCGAGTGGGGAGCCTGACGCAGGGCTCCATCCCAGGACCCTGAGATCGTGACCTGAGCCAAAGTCAGATGCTTAACTGAGCCACGCAGATGCCCCTATACTGCCTGTTTTTTATAAATAAAGTTTTATTGGAACACAGCCATGGCCATTTATTTACATATTATCCAAGGCTGCTTTCATGCTACAGCGGCAGAGTTTGGTAGTTGTGACAGGGACCAGATGGCCTGACGGCTTAAAACATCTCCTGTCCTACCATTTCAGATCAAGTTTGCCAACCCCCAGTCTAGCGTCCTATCTAGAGTGTAGTAGGTTCTTCTTAAATAGTTAGGGAAGAGAGGGGAAGGAAGGTAAGGGTTTGCTCAGAAAGAGGAAGAGCAGAGAGCCTTCCATACCGAGGAACACTGAATGGGCCATACACCAAAATATTGAATACTTAAATGTGTTTTACTAATTTGCTGACTTAGAGAGTTTACGGTGGCTTAGTGATATTTAAGAGCTGTTGATTAGGCTTTGTTTACATCAGATGATCAGCTGCTGTGTTTGCTGAGGAGGAGTACTTGTAGCAGTCTTCTGTTTGTCTTTTCTTTTTTCGGGGTTCACTTAGCAAACATTTCTGGACAATTCTCTTAATGTAGGACGTTAAGCAGGAAGTTGTGGGGAACACAGGCATCTGTTGATTCGTTCCTCCATTCCTTCCGCGCTACTGAGCACTCTAGTGCTAGCCCGCAGCTAAATAGACAGACTTCGCCTTTGAGGAACATTCTGGAGAAACAGGTATATTAAGGATAAAAATTTTTAAGTACATGCCCAGGATTACTCCACTGCTAAGCAGCAGAGTCAGTGTTTGACCTCAGACTCCTTAAACCCGGGAGAAACCACTTCTCCATGCTGTTCTTTGTCACAGAGGAAATTCTCAAACCAAACGGGACATGAGGATCGCGGGTAGAGGGGCCGGACGGGCCGGTGCGGGTAGAGGTAGGACGCAGGCTGTGACACGTGACACAGTGTGTTCGAGGAAGCCTCGCTCTTTTCTGCTTGTTCTCGTATAATGTACAGGTTCTTGGAGAAGAGGTGGAGAGTCCTAAGAGATGGAATTTGGACTTTATTTAGAAGAAAAATACAGAATCACTGGAGAGATTTTAAGCGGGAAGTTTGCATAAAATGTTGCATTTTAGAATAATTCCGGCAACAGCATGAGCAAGGAAGTCAGTTAGAGGGATACTACAAATTACCTAGGCCAAACCTCCCTCTGCGTCATGGTTTCCCTGTAGAGTCAGAGGAGAACTTCAGACCAAAGATCCCGGGGAGTGTCAGCGTTGAAAAGAGAAAGACCGACAAGCTCGTGAACGCCGGGGAGGGGTGGTTGGTCACCGCCCGGATGGTGTCAAGAGGAGAGGGAGAGGCCCAGAGAGTGGCCTGTGGGTGGAGGCTGTCGGGCCACCGGTCACTCGAGCCAGGGAGGCCTCACCAGCGGGTTGAGGGCCCAAGCTAGATCGTAATGGATTGAGAAGGGAACAGGAAACGACGCGACAACACTGAACGCAGGTTGCTTTTTTCAGTAGTTTGACTGTGAGAGGGAAGGACAGAAAAAGCAATAGTGGAAAGTCAGGAGAGGGAGGGAGGGTGTTTAGGAAATGGGCAGACAGGCACAAGGGAGAGGTCGAGGACTGGACTTGGCGAAGCCGGTCCTCGGAGGGCGGGGAAGCACAGCTGTGGAGAGGAGCGCCGAGATGGGGGGGAAGCACACCGGCTGAGGCTTGTTCCTGCCGTATGCCCAGCACCTGACAGGATACCTGGCTGATGACATCTGTCCTAGGTGTTGGGATGAAGGGTCAGAGTTTGGATCACAGAGATGAGGAGTGGTGACAGTGGTTGGATGGGAATGAAGGCAGGAGGAAAGAAGTCTTGAGGAGATCCTGGGCGTGGGCTGGGGGGTGTAATCGTCACCGTGAGGAGCGAGAGGGTGAATGGGCCAAGTTAGAGGCCACGACAGGCTTGAAGACCCACGGACTTCTAGAAGCCTGGCCTCTGTAGCAGTAAAGGCTGTTGGGGAATTTTCAGTGGAAATAAACAGCGATTAAAAGCTGAGAGGAGAGAGAAGCCACTTGTTTCATGTGATTCAGGGTTCCGCTTGAACTGGGGAGTGTCTGGATGAGAGTCAGGATTCGGAAAGGGCTGGGAGAGGAGGGCCTTCTGGGAAGAGTGGGAGCCGGGATCCCGGTGCGGTGACGTCCTTTATCTGTCCTGACGTCCAGCTCCCGGCTCTTCCTGCCCTGCTTTGCAGTTCTCCAAGGGATCAGTTTGTAAGTTTTGGGGTTTTTTTTTAGATTTTTTTTTTTTTTTTTTTTTTTTTTGACAGAGAACGAGAGAGAGTGAGAGAGAGCACAAGCAGGGGGAAAAGGAGAGGGACAAGCGGGCTCCCCACTGAGCAGGGAGCCCATTGTGGGCTCCTGGGACCCTGGGATCCAGACCTGAGCAGATGCTTAATGACTGAGCCACCCAGGTGCCCCAGGCGTTCGTTAAATTTTAACATTTTATTGTTTCTTCCGTTACAGGATTTACGACCAGCGAAAAATCGATGAGAACGAGAACAATGGCGTGCTCAAGAAATTCTGTCCTCATCACCTGGTAAGATTCACGAGGGGCCAGTGGTTCCCAGCTTTCCTAACTCAAGCCCAGGGCTGTCCCCAGAATCGTTGGCATGGAGTTGCTTGGACTTTCGAGTCCGTTCCCTGGATTTGAGTCCCGGCTCCGCCACTTAGCAGCTTTGCGATCTTGGGCGGTCGCTTTACCTCTGTTAGCCTAGGTTTTCTTGGTCACAGAGTGTAGAGGTAAAGGTCATCGTCTTGCCCCGTGATGGTAAGGCTGGAGGACAGAGTGTGTCTGTCACATGGCTCGCACACAGAAAACCACCAGCAGGAAGCCCTCTCCCCTGAGCTGGCCACGTTTCACTCGTTGTACTCCCGTCTCTGCCTCTCTCTCTCTCTCTCTCTCACTCTCTGGGAGAAGATAGAGGGGAGTTTGAAGGAAAACCTGTCTCCTGAAGGCGGTGTAACGAGTGGCGGGGGTGAGGCGTCAGTCAGTATCTGCTCCTTATTGCAGGTGAACAGTGAGTCCAAAGCAAACATCACCTGTCTTGTGTACAGCCACGACGGCACAGGTACGTGAGCAGGGCCCAGCTCCTAGGCTGGCACGCCCCCTCTGTCTAGGGAGCTGCGGAGCCCGCGGGCCGTGTGCCCTCCAGCGCTCACCGCTGTGCTCTGGCTCCCCCGGAGCCGCCGGGGCCTGGCTGCCGACGCCCAGCACGCAGCGGGAGGCTGTCGCAGGCGAGCCTCGAGAGGCCGGCGCCGCCCGCAGAAAGCCACAGATGAGGCTCGCAGTGCCCGTCCCGAAGCCCAGGCTCCTTCCTGAGCAGGTGCTTGTGCCTGTGGCTCATTCCTGCCTTAGCGGGTGTGACGTTCCTGAGCTTCCTGCCGCCCCTGGGCCGGCGGCATGTTCTCGGTCTGCCCCGGACGCCTGACCTGCCTGCCGCTCCAGCGGAGCGAGATGGGCGCTCTGGCGGGGTGTTAGGAGGGGGTGCTCCTGGCGAGAAGCTGCACCCCAGCCCCCACTCCTGGTCCCAGCTCTGTTTCAGCCTTTGCCTTCACTGCTGTGTGCTTGTTCTTGGCAGAGCTCCTGGCCAGCTACAACGACGAAGACATTTACCTCTTCAACTCCGCTCACAGCGATGGGGCCCAGTACGTGAAGAGATACAAGGGCCACCGGAATAACGCCACAGGTAAACTCGTCCCCCTAGCGGCCGGGGTTGGCCGAGGGACTGCAGCGTGTCGTTCCGGCTGCACAGACAGGACGGGGCTGCCTGTCAGGGCCGTGAGAGGGTGTCCCTCATCAGGCTGGAGCTTCCGTGGCGTGCTGTGCTCAAGCACAGAGCCCCGCAGCCTCTCTCGCTGCAGGGCTGGGGCCTCAGTCAGGCCTAAGAAGACGTGAGTGAACGTGTTTTTCTCAAGATCTCAGGTCTCGGGGCACCTGGGTGGCTCAGTGGGTTAAGCCTCTGCCTTCAGCTCCGGTCATGATCCCAGGGTTCTGGGTTCGAGCCTCACATTGGGCTCTCTGCTCGGCAGGGAGCCTGCTTCCTTCTCTCTCTCTCTCTGCCCGCCTATCTGCCTACTTGTGATCTCTGTCAAGTAAATAAATAAATAAAATCTTTAAAAAAAAAAATCTCAGGTAACCTCAGGCTTAACAGGCTGTTAGGGAGTCTGGGAGAGCCCTCCTCAGTCTGGGGCACTGAATTGCCTGAAACCCCGGGGTCGGGAGGAGTGAGGAGCTTCTGGCTCTAGGGCGGAGGGGGCAACAAGTCTTCAGAACGAGACAGGGACGGAGGCCTGGTGCCAGGGCCTCATCCCCAGGCTGCGGCGAAGAGGGGCCGTCTGTGTTGTGTTCGTGGTCGCTGAGCTCGGCGGCGCCACGGAGTCACCTGCCGGTCTTTTAAGGCCTGGCTTCTGTCCCCAGACATTCTGGTTTAATTGGGATTGGGTGCAGCTTGATAGGGGTCTTTTTAAAAGCTCCCTGTGTGCCGCTAGCAATCGGAAGAGCTGTGGTGGCTACTGCTCCTTGTCCTCACCACCCCTAACAGGTACCTGTCGTAAGTTTGACTTGGGGAGAGCAGTGACTTGTCCTTTTTCTTCTGAGCTGGTGAGGCGAGCCGGGAACCAGTGCTTGGAATGTAGTCCACAGGCAGAGAGATGCTGAGTGCAGTCCCGTGACCGCCATGGTGCCACTTCACTTAGTCATTTCAGGGGCCAGAGCCATGTCCTTGAGAGTCTCGGTAGCAGGCACAGTTCCCGTGCCTCTGACGGGCAGCGGCGGCCTAGCCCGCCCTCATTCTCAGGCCTGCTGGCAGCCCAAGAAGCCCAGGGTGATCCTCAGGCATAGGACAGGGCTGCCTGGGCGTGGGCAGAGCTGGGGTGACTCAGCCTGGGACAAGTAAGGCATTAGTGAGGCTGGAGGTGCTCCACAGGGCGGAGACCACGGGGACCGAGGCTGCTGCTGGGGGACTGCAGCCCCTCAGCCCCGTGGAGCCCTGCGGGGGATCGGAAATCCTTTCTGGGACTGGTGTGATTTTTGGCCTCTAATATACTCACAGTCCCTTGATTTGTTCTGTGAAAGTGAAAGGACTTCTTTGGCTCTTAGCTGACTTGGAGTTTGTGAATAACTCAAGTCCCTATGAGGTAAATATATACAGGCCCAATGCCCACTCTCCAGTGGTTTCTTCCCTCCTTTATCATTTCAGTAAAAGGCGTCAATTTCTATGGCCCCAAGAGTGAGTTTGTGGTGAGCGGCAGTGACTGCGGGCACATCTTCCTCTGGGAGAAGTCATCGTGCCAGATCGTCCAGTTCATGGAGGGGGACAAGGGAGGCGTGGTGAGTATGCCGCACTGGGCTGCCGGGCTCCCTGCTCTCCCGCCTGGAAGGTAGGTCCCAGCAGGCCCGCGGCGCTCTGGCTCCGTGGCTCCGTGGCTCCACGATGCCGCGGCTCGGGTCTGGCCGGCACAGTGGCGGCAGGGTCGTCCGGCGCTGCCGAGGTTTTGGTGGGATCTTGTCTCCCTTTTTCTGTCTTCTGCCCCTCTAAAGCATGGTTTATTGAGGAGAGAAAGGAATCTTCGGAGAGAACCTCTCGCTTGAATGAGGGATCTCGAGGCAGACATCTTTTCTAAAAGAAAAGCGCTGGAGTTTGGGGCGCTCTGTCCTGCACTGAGCCAGAGACACTTGTGTGGCTCATGCCTCGTCCCCCAAGGGGCGCGAAGTAGTGATCTTGACTAGATCCTGGGTCAACGGATATAAGCCAGGAGGACCTAATAGGGACAGAGCAAACACCCAAAACAATTTTTAAAAATTTTTTAGAATTTTTATTTACTTATTTTTAGATAATGACTGAGCAGCCTGCTATGCCTGTCCTTTGACTTGCAGACCGCCTTCCCAGAGGCAGGGCAGAAAAGCAGCACGGGGACCCTGATGGCGGGGTGAAGCGTGGTCTGCTTCTATGGTGCATCTAGCTAACCATATATTTCTTTCCATTTTGAGACCCAGAGTTAGGAAGGGGTCGAGTGGCTTCCTAGAGTAAGGTTCTCGGACGGCAGAAGAGAGGCGGTGCGGCAGACCGCGTCGTGCCGATCGCCCTAGGCAGGCTGGTGCAGGGCCTCTGGGGAGCGGCCGAGCTGGCTCGGCTTCTCTCCCACTTCGTTCCTTCTGCGCTCCGTGGGGCTGCAGAGAGCCCAGCCTTCTGTCCGTAGGCTCATCCTGAGAGCGCAGAAGAATTCAGAATGGTTCGTTGCTGTCGCACTGCTTTTCCTTGTTTGTCTCTTGCCCTGGTGTGAAATCATTTCAGGTTGTTTTCTGGTTTTGTCTAAATTTGGGGGACCTGGGGCCAGGACAGATCCAAGGCTTCCACGGCCTGCACGTACGTGGAGAGGGGTCCCGAGCTGGAAGGTGTGTCTCACGGTTGCCTGCTTCATGTCCTGCTCTCCCCTAGGTCCTCTTCTGTCATCTGCAGTGGCCACACTAAAACACCGGAGTCCTGATGAGAGTTCTGCAGTAGGCGTGTAGTCAGAAGGAAGTCACAAGGGGCCATGAAACCTTTCTAGATCCTAAACTGTCTTGCGTTCCGTTCCAGAGAGACAGAGGGCTGTGTGCCCTCCCGCAGGCCAGCCCTTGTCCGTTCCCCCAGCCCACTCCGCAGGCCGGCTCGGGGTTTGGCGAGGTGTCCAGGCGCTCAGGTGGGGCGGGCACCTGCACGGGATGGGTGGGCCCCAGGCCTGGATTGAGTGGTCCCGAGAGTGAGAGTTAGACTGCGCCCCGAAACAAGGTTCCCAGCTGGGGAGCTTGATGACCTGTGTGCCCTCGCTTGGCCCCTCTGTTCTTTGGGCCTGACTTGCCTGCAGTGGGTCACCAGGCACCGGCCTACGAAGCAGGCAGAGAGCAGCTCATCATGACGTAGAATTTTAGAACCAGAAGGGGTCTTAGGACATTCTTGTCTGCCTTGCCCAGGTTTCTTAAGTCTGGTTTTGGCTCAAACTCTAGTCCTTTCTTTGTTCCCATTCAGGGACGGATGGGGGGATGATGTTGGAGGACAGTCCTTAGTCTCCCAAAGCACTTCGCTGCCCCTTCCCATCCCTGCGTCGCTCAGTCCGGTCCTCTTAAGGCTGGAGCTCTTCGCTCTGCTCAGGCATGTTACTGACCGGGTAAGTCCTGGCGCTCAGACGGGCCTGGTCCAGAAGCTCTCTGCCAGCGCCCCCGGCAGGCTCCAGCCCAGGTACTGTGTGCTCCTTGTACTCCTCTCGCCCTTGGCTCTGCCCTCAGTTTTGCCCTCAGTCTTAAGTCCCAAGGAATTTCTCCTCTGTGCGCTCTGATTTTACTGACCTGCTCAAGCAGAGGTTAGGTCCGAATAGAGCGGAGCAGAGGCTTATCAAGAGGTGGATGGAGGAGCTCAGGTTGGCGTGTGTGAGTGGTCATGCATCTTTCGATCATATTCTCAGGCAGTGGCGCCCTGTCTAGTGCCTCCTCGCGCTGCACAGGCCGGAGGCTCTTCCCCACTGCCCAAGAGAGCTCCCACACAAACTGGGGATCCCCATGGGGAATGAGAGAAGGAGAAGAGAAGTAGGATTTCTGCTTTATTCTTAGGCTCAGGCTTTAGCTTCAGTTTTTTTCTGGAGCATTTTTATTTACTTGTCAAATGGGAGAACGAAGAAGGTTGGAAGTCTGGGTCCGTTTTATTTCCAATACTGGCTCCCGTTTCCCCTCAGCTGCCCCTGCTGCGTGTGCAGGCCCGGAGGAGGCTGGTCCGGAGAGACCTGAAAGATGAAGGAGGCTTTCTGCCAGGGGTTGTTTTCTTGGCCTACAGGGCAGCTGCAGGGCGGGACGGGATGGGATGGGGGGTGGGTGAGGAGCGGCTGGAACCACACCCTCTTCCTTCTGGGCCCTTTCCTATCTATCCCTCATCTGACTCAAACCCCGAAAATGCTTTGGCAGCTCGACCTGGGACCAGCTCTACCAGAGGCCCTGGGCGCTGCCCGCCCTGCCCTGTCCCACCCCGCCCCACCCTGCCCTGCCGTTTGGAAGGTGATGTTTCCAAGTTGGACAGCAGGGGGCATGGGTGCCTCCAGACGGAAGGAGGCTGTCTAAGCCAGAAGCCGGCCTGTCTGTGGGAGAACATCTCCCCTGCTTCGTGACGGTACCCAGATGTGGCTGATGCGGACACCATGGGTGTGGGAAGCTCTCTTCCTGCGTTGTGCCACGCTTGAGCTGAGCCTGTCGGGCTTTCGGGGCGGACAGCAGGGTGCTGAGCCCCGGGGCGCACAGGGTTCTCCAGCATACCTGAGCCTCCCCTACCTCCTCGCTCGCGCAGACTGCCTCTTGGCAGCCTGCGCCTCCCTCCAGTTCGAGTCCCCAGCGCCAAGTGAATGTAATCGTCCCTGGACTGTCTTCCGGGCGTTCAGCGGCAACTGTTGCTTTCTTCATTTTTAAAAATTTATTTGCCATTTCCTGAAAGCCTCTGAGAGGGCCCCCCCCACCCCCTGCCCCCCAGCCTTGGGCAAGTCGGAGCTGTGGAATCTGGAGTGGATGAGGTCATCTGGACCTCACTGCCTTTTTGTGAGGCCAGCAGTGAGCTTGGCCAGTCACCCGCCCACCCCTGGGGCTGTGTCTAGGGTGAGGCCACCCCTGCCTCTACTTAGGGAATGAGAGAGAGGCCTGGTCTTATACCCGGTCTGTGTCCAGTGGTCTGTGTCCAGTGTTTCCTCCACCCCCAGGGCCCTGGGCCCACGCTCATGACGGTGCGGCCTGCCTTCCCAGCTCTGCCTCAGCTCTGGTTGAGGAGTATGTTTGGCTCAAGGTGAGTAGTGGTTTTTAAGCCCGTTCCCATCCAGCCTGAGCCTGTGCTTTCCTTTCCTGACCAGGTGAACTGTCTCGAGCCCCACCCTCACCTGCCTGTGCTAGCAACCAGTGGCCTTGACCACGATGTCAAGATCTGGGCACCCACAGCTGAAACTTCCACCGAGCTGACAGGGCTGAAGGACGTGAGTAGCTGACCGTGCACGTTCCGCGCTGAGTCCTGCCCGGTGTGGGGAGGGGTAGCCGCTGGCTGCCTGCTCTTCAGAGGCACTGCCCGCACACCACCCCCTGCCTGGCTGCAGTTGGCGCTCGGGGAGTGGTCCCAGCGCGGGGTCCGGGCAGCTGCGGAGCGCCGGTCGTGCCGGTGGGCCGGGCGTCGGGAGGAAGAATCATTCTAGTTCAGGGCTTCCCAGCCTCCCGAGTGGGTGAGCCCGGTGCCTCCTCTCCCGGTGCGGTCTAGCTCCCCTGCAGCGGCACAGTTCGTCAGGGAGGTTTTCACGGGGATGGAGGGCCAGTCCGGGCGGCCCAGGGCTCCCGTTCATGGCCGCCCCGGCCCCGCCCCCTGTTGGGTTCCAGGTGATAAAGAAGAACAAGCGGGAGCGCGATGAAGACAGCTTGCACCACACCGACCTGTTTGACAGCCACATGCTCTGGTTCCTCATGCACCACCTGAGACAGAGACGCCACCACCGGGTAAGCGGCCGTGGGAGGTGAGCTCCAAGGGCAGTGACTCTCTCCCGGGTAAAACAGTTCGGGGCGCACTTCCTCGCTACTTTAAAAAGAGATCAGGTGGTTGGGTTGGGTGTCTGATCCGTGGTCGTCCGGCCCCACCAGAGCCCTGCTGTGGCCTTGGCAGAACCGCCAGGCAGAACGGGTGGTGTCTGCTTTCTGTCCGCCGTCGCCACGCAGGGAGTGCTGTCCTGGCGAGGGCAGAGGCCGGAGTGTGCCGGAGGAGTTGAGGAGAAGTAAGTGTCAGGCGGCCTTCTTTTCACCCGTATGCCGGGACAGGCCAAAGGCGGGGGTCGGCAGGCTCTGGCAGTTGTCATGCTGCCTGTGTTTTGCAATAAAGTTTTATTGGAACACGAGCATCCCATTCCTTCCTGTCGTCTGCGGCCGCTTCCATGCTGCGACAGCTGCGCTGCGCAGTCGCAGCGGGGTTGCGGCCCGTGACTCTCAGAGTTCTTATCTGCCCTTGAAGGAAAATTCTGCTGACCCCTGGCCTGGAGCGTCCGGAAGAGAGTTAAGACCTAACAGGCTTGTCCTCGTTCCAAGGCAGTTACTAACAGAGCCTTTCCCTTTCTACAGCGCTGGCGAGAGCCCGGGGTTGGGGCCCCAGATGCCGACTCCGAGGAGTCTCCCAGCTCCTCAGACACATCAGACGAGGACGAGGGCCCCGACCGTGTGCAGTGCATGCCGTCCTGAGGCCTTGTCGCCAGGAGGGGCGGGCTGGGGCTGCTGGCCCGATCCTGCCTGGACAGCCCTTTCCTGTGCCAGGCCCTTCCATTCAGCAGACACGCACTTTGGACTTTTTGCTTTAGATAAAAAAGAAAGACATCCCAGGAGAAAGACCAGAGGGGGAGCGAACCCGCGGAGTAGCTAAGAGTGGGAGCCACGCCCCGGGATGGGCTCCGTGGAGAGGTGCACAGGGCTCAGCAGAAATGGCCTCTCCCCAAAGCCTTGTTTTTTGGGAGGGGGGAGCCTATTTTGTTAACTGGTTTGGGGTAGGGAATGGGGTTTCCTTTTCTTTAATCTCCCTTGTTTCTGGGGTGGGGGGGTGGGGATAACGGGCTGTTCAGTACCCATGGGCCAGAGTGGGGGTGGTAGGAGTGCCACTCTCTCTCTGGTTTAGGTTTTTGGCCTTTTTCTTCTTTATTTTTTAAAAGTCTGTGACAGTTGCATTTCCCCCCCCCCCCCGAACAACCCCAACCCAGGATCTTGTTTTTTCTGGGGAGTCCTTAGAGCCCCTAACCACCCCACACTCTTCACTTTCCTTCCCACCCGTTCACCCTCTGTACTTCCCGCAGTGTTTCACACTTGAAGATAATGTGTCGATCACGCTCTTCTCTTAATCCCGTCACCCCTAACTTGGTCTGGTGAGGGGGGCTGGGGGAAGCGGGAGGAGGGGCGGAAGTGGAGGAAGGATAGAAGGACGTGTTACCTCTTCTGTTACTTTTAAAACAAAGTTGTTTGGTGGCAGCAATCTCTTTGCCCTGTCACTGTTAGAGGCCTAATTTTATATCTATAAATATATTAAAAAGCAAGTCAAACTTGGATGTATCACGTTAAAATTATTTTCAGTTTAAATACCTACATATTCTGACCGCAATAAAGGGACTGAAAAGAGAGCGCAGAAGTAACGATGTCGCGGTCGCACTGGGGTCAGCCCACCCTGTGTGTGTGGCCAGTGGAGATCAGGGCGAACCCCTTAGGTTCTTAGAGGCTCCAGAATGGAAGGAGCCTCAATTTGGCACTTCCTTGCCTCCTGCCACGGTTTTGGGGTTGGGAAAACAGGAATTTCCTTTCAGTTCTTTGCCTCAGCTCGCCTACCTCTCCTCCTGTTCTGTGGGGTCCCCAGGATGGCTCTCCCAACCAGAGGCTGGCCTGTCTTTAAAACTTGACTGAACTCGGGACTTCGGAAAGGGTGCTGTCGCTGCGGACTGTCCTACGTCCGTGACAGAGGACACGTTCATGCTAGTGTCAGCTGCTTCGTTCTTTAAGCCGCCCACCTCCCCCCAGCAGCTCCCTTCCTAGGGGAAGAGCATTGTCGCCAGAGCCCTCCTGGGCTGACCTTTACAGCCTGTCCACCTCTTGAGACCTTGCGGTCAAGGGACACGTTGAGGGTGCAGGCCGCTGGGGCTTGGACACGTGTCTCGTCGCCGGTCACGGCTCTGAAAGTCGCAGTTGCGTTCCCGCCTGTTGCTTGTGCTGCTATCTCTCTGCGCCCCATCCCGGAGCTCTGCACCCCGGGGCGGTGCGCTTCTACTAGAACTGGCCGGGAAGGAAGGGAACAGCAAAAGCATGGAATTCCCAGACACTCCTTCCTCCCGTCCCTTTTCTTAGCAACTGTCAGACCAGATGTGAGTGCCGCACTGCCACCCTGAGGTAGGCGACGTGTGGCCACAGTGGTCTGCGTTCCCACGGCTGCTGGCGTGAGGGAATGGCCTAAAAACCATGCACTCTGGAATTTGTGTATTTTCTCTCAGTAAAGCTGTTTTTTTTTTTTTCTTTCTGACCACTGTTGTGTGTGATGCGTGGCCCATTCGTTCACGGTGGGCTAGTTTTGTTCCGTCCGGTGTAGGTGCCTGGCCCTGTCCTTCCTGCAGTTGGAGGCGGCTTGGTCTGTGACAGCCACGTTGCCACGCTCGGGCTCCAGCTGGAGCTACTGTCCGTGGACGAGGCCCCAGAGCTCTGGGCTGCTTAGCGGGCGGGGAGCGGGAGGGTGGCACTAGGTGTTTTCCCGGCCTCTGTTCGAGGCCGCAGGGAGGGACCCTGGGGTATTATTTCCCTCCCCTCCCAGCCAAAGGCTCCAGAATCCTTCACAGAAAGTCTAGAATTCAGTCGGATGCAGTACAGTCAATCACCTTTATTCCAGGGTTAGAAGGCCGTGCACACTGCAGACAGAGGAGCACAGGAGAGGGACGACCTCACAGCCATAGGGGGTGGGAGGGCAGGTTAGTCTTTTTAGATGATTTTTGCCTTACAGAGGTATTCCTAGACTCTGCTGAAAATGACCCTGTCTCCCTTCTCCCATCTCGCCCTCCGCTCTTCAGAGAAGGCTCCCATCCATCCCTCCTCTCTCTCTTTCTCTCTTACACACACACACTCACATCACGTAATCCTGACCGGAAGGACGATACGTGCTCAGTCCCCCTCCTCCCAATTCTACAAGTATCTCTCTGTCCTGGAGGGAGACGCAGACAGGGCTGGGCAGGCATGGGGGGTCCTTTAAGGCAGAGCTGTGGAGTGCTCCGGGTGTGCGTGTTAAGGCAGGTGCCGCAGCAGTGGCCAGAGGGGACGGCGGGGCCGGGCCAGGCCGGGAGCAGAAGCCACTCTCCGGCCAGCCTGGCTTCCTCCCTCTTCCAGCAGCCAGTCTTCCTGTCCCACGTCAGTTTTGCTCCCACATCTTACAAGCTCTGAACTTCAACTTTCTCTAAAAAGTCTCTTGAGATGGCGTGTGAATTTAAAGTTTAAAAAAAATTTTTTTTTGTTTTGCCTATGTAGCAACGTGACGGGCCCTCCCTTGGCTGTGGTGTTCCGCTCCCAGCCCCGCCCTGGCCTAGACAATAAGTTAATGCTAGACACCACGAGCAAGGGCAGACATGGCAGTGCGGGTTTAATATACATATATGTAGATATATATGTACACACAGTTAGCACGGTCAGGGTGGGGAGAGCGTCTTGGCACAGGAAGGGGGCTGGGGTCTAGCGATTTGGCTAGGAGGCATTCACGAGCCCAACACGCCAGGATATCAAGGGAGACGGGCTAGCAAGTCCCCTCCTGGACTGGGGGGTTTAGTCCAAAGGGAAAGGCTATAATTAGCTTCTTCCTGTCTTTCCTGCTGCGGGTGTTCCAGACCCCAGAGAAGGAAGGTCACCTGTAGTGACCACGCAGGGGCCCTGTGGGTGGGGCAGGGTGGGAGTGAAGACCTAAGGAGCTCATTCCTCAACTCCCCAGGTTTGGAGTCCGTGTGTGCAACAGTCTGAGTAGGACTAAAGAGTGGCCAAGAGGCCCCTCTGGCCCACACCCCCGGCGCCTGGTGTGGTGGGGCCTGCTCCCAGCGTGGGCTCTTGGGGGTGCGGGGGAGTAACTAGTGCTGGCTGCTCCGTGGAGTCCGTACTTCGGGGCCAGGGAAGGAAGGGTCCTGTGGTCCTCTCACTAGATCCTTCACTAGATCCCTGGCTCATACCCTTCCTAGGCCCACAGGAGGGGAGGAGAAAGGGACCTGCTGGGGCCCAGGCCCTCCAACCTAAGGAACATCTAGAAAAGATCCCTCTGCCGGTCCAGTACAGGGTACAGACGCGGAACTCTGGCTTTTCTCTGCCCCTTCCAGGTGGCGGCTGGGTGACCGCCTTCCCTCCCACTGCTTGTCGCTAGACGCACCCACCTTGCCCCACGCTTTACCGCCAGCTCAGCTCCGCGGTGTAGGAAAATACAGGTCCTTTCTGCTCCCACACTTCAGCCATAGAGGAAAGGGCAGTAGGAGGAATGTGCCCATTTCTATTTGCATAGAAATAGCCCCCATGTCCCCCTAAAGTGGGGAAACGAAGCCCCCCCAGCCCGACCCCCACCCCCTCACGAGGAGGAGGAACTAGATGAGCTAGACATAGAGACAGACAGAGCGTGCGCACACGCACACACACGCGCACAGTAAGGGGGTTAGGACCAGGTTAGTAAGTGGGTAGACTGGGGGGTGGCCCTTGCCCCTCCCCTGGAGGCTGGGGGAAGGGAGTGGTCCGCTGAAGGTCCAACCTTCCTCCTCTCCTCCCCCTCGCTCAGGCTTTCTTCGGTGGCGGAGCCAGTTTGATGATCTCCTCCTCGGAGGGCTGCCGGATAATGTCTGGGTGGGGAAGAAGGGATGTGTCCAGGGACAGAAGGCCTGGGAGACAGCAGGCAAGCCCCCGACGTCTGTTCCCATCTGCCCCAAATCGAGCGCCCCAAGGACCAGCCAGGGGAGCGGGCAGAGGTGCATGTCAAAGGCGCGGCTCCTACCTTTGTACTTCTTGGCACTGGGGATACGGGTCAGCTTGGTGTCCAGCTCCTCCTCCTCCGAGATCTTCAGAACACGGGTTCTGTAGTCCACCACCATGGTGAGCAGGTCGGGGCGGCGGGAGATCTCAAAGATGTGCTCGATGTAGGAAAGGTTGTCTGGAGGGAGGCGGGAGACAGGGTCAGCCAGGCTGGAGAGGCCAGCCTCCCCTGCCCGACCGGACCGGGCTTCTGGAACCACGGCGGACGTGCTCACATTGGTTATTGGAGGGGGCAGCGCGAGAAGAGGACGAGCTACTGAGCAGGACCAGAAAGCCAAGGCCCTAACGATACAGAGGACTGTGCAGGAGAGCGGGGGGTTGGCCAGTGAGGTTCCAAAGGGATTCAGGCTAAATAGGTCCCACGTTGTGGGGAGGGAGAACAGAAAAATGAGTCGGCCTACCTGATACCCTACGCCCACCCCGTAGCCCGCCCGGGCCCCCTCCCACTCTTCCTCCAAGTCAGAGTCAGAAAAATTTCCTGCTAGCGCATGTGGGACCTGGGGGAGTCTCTAGACAAGGCCCCCGTGTGGCCAGAAGGACATTGTCCGTGGCTGGGCCGCTTCTAGGAGACTGGGGACGCCCTCAGTCCCTCCCACCCACCCCCGCCCCACTCCCCTCCCCTCCGACTGCTGCAGGTGCCTCCTCCCAGGGCCGGGTCCACCCCAGCCTCCCTGCCTGCTGGCCCCCTGAAGCCTCAGCTGGCTCACCCGCCTACTCGAGGCCCTCCACGGCGTAGCCTTAACCCACCTTTCCAGCCACTTCGGAGCTCACTCAGGCCCCAGCCAAGCTAAGCAGGACCCCTTGCTCTTCCAGACGCACCAGACACTCCTGCCTGTGGGACTCGGGTCCTTTGGCAGGCGGGCCCTCCTCTGGACCCTGCCTTTGAAACCACTCTCTTTCGAACGCCAGCTCCCCGCCCCCAGCCCTTCCCAGAGCAGCGGCCTCTGCAAGTGCCTCAGAAAATGTCAGAGCTCGCGGTTTTAACTTTTACCACTTTTAACTTGTATTTTACTGTTCTGTGACCTGATGATCTGTACCACGTGACTCATCATAACACAGTAGTATCCGAGTGCCACGCGGCTTACCGGCGCGCCCCGCGAGGGCCGGGAGGACCGCTGTCCCCGAGCGGAGCTCCGCTCCCGGCCTCTCCCAGCCTGTCCGAGAGCGGCGTGCTTCTCTTCGCCGAAGGGACTGAGCCCGAGAGGCTGGGGACCCCCGCCCCACCCACCTTTGTCGAGCTTGTTGTGGCTCTCCAGGAAGCTGAACCAGGCACTGCCTGTAGTGATCTCCTCGCTCTTCTCGCTGGGAATGTCCTCCTTGCAAGCCGACTTGAGCTGCTCCAGGTCTTCGAGGGTGATGTTGTTGGTCAGGTCCTGCAGGAGGGTCCCGTACTCGGCCATGACTGGGGTTGGGAGGAACAAAGGCAGAGGCCGTGCAGCTGGAGGTGCCAGTAAGGTTTACTCGCTGGTCCCTCCCACCAGCATCCCCGCTCTGTGGGGGGGCCGGGGGGGGAAGGTGGGTGTAGGCCAACAGGGAGGCTGGGGAGGGCTGGGCTGGAGGGGGAAAAGGCCTCGGGGTGGTGGCAGTGGACAGGAAGAAACAGAGAAGCTAGGGTCCAGGCTACAGCCTAGAGGGGCAAGTCACACCTCCTTACCCCCATCTTTTTTCATTAACCCCCCCCAACAGTAACCCTGGCAACAGCTCCCCTGACTGAGGAGGCGGTTACCATAGCAACCTGCTCCAGACTTTCTCACCCGCTGCCGCCAAGGCCCCCCCAGAACCGCCCCACCCACCTGCAACCCCTCCCCCTGTCCAAAAAAAAAAAAAAAAGGAAAGAAAGAGAAAACACTCCAAAACAACCAGTCAGGGAGAGACTGGCTGGCTGTGGCAGTGAGACGCTCAGAAGGGGCAGGAGGGGGTTGGATGGCTGGAGCTCATGTGTTCTAGCTTCCATTCTTCCCCAGAAGCAAAGAGGACCCTCACTCTCAGCCCCCCACCACCTCACTAATGACTCATTCTGGACAGCTGCCTAGGTGCTTAGTCTAATGGTCCCCTGGCCCCTCCATGGCCCCCTGCATTCAGTCCTCGGGGCTCGGGTGGGCGGGGAGGGGGAGGCAACGAGCTCCCCCGCCAACCTTCGTGCAGCCCGGTTTCTCCCTTGACCGCAGCCGGGCCTCCACGCAGCCCCGCTCCCAGCCTTTGTGCTGTGCCCACAGCCCCCGCGCCCAAGAATACCGAGCGGCCGGCTCTGGCCCCCTGCCCAGTTCCCAGGCTGGCTGGGTGGCAGGGGAAGGGGTTTAGCGGCAGGGCTGGGAGAGAGGCAGGAAAGGGGCTGCGGCTCCTGTCTGTGTCACGGTCAGGAGGGCCTCCCACAGGGGCCGGGCAGGCCCGGGTCTCCTCGGCCTCGAGCCCATCCCTGTCGCGTGGAGATCTCCAGGTGGGAAGGGAGAGAACACGCAAGGCCCTCCTGGCACTCACTAGGTAGAAAGTATGTTTAAGACAGGAAGAAGGAAGGTCAACCTTAGAATGAACCTTGCGGATGGGATAAAACGTGAACTTCACCCACAACAAGGAAATATTTCTTCTATAATCAGAAAAGTAAAACATTTTACAAAGTAAGTTATATCTTAAACACTGTGGCTAGACCAAGGGCCGGGGCGAGGAGCCAGATGACCTTGTACTTGACTGAGACTGCCCCCACACCTCCCCAGCAGTGGGCTGGGAATGCAGCAGAGCGCAGGGGGCATCTGGCGTAGATGCAGAGAAACTGAGGCAGAGAGGCAGGGCATTGGGAGAGGCGTGGACCCAGAAGTCCCCGTTCCCAGCCCCCTACTTGGGCCAGAACAAACACGCCTCCCTCCGTGGCAGGCACCGTGACACACACACAATGAGCCAGGCCGCAGGGCCAGCGGGACCCCCTCAAGGAGCAGGCACTCCCGGGCACGCTCACTTGCACACCCAGGTGCAAGCAGACAGAAGGGCCCAGCGGTGGCCCTGCCAGGCTCGGCCGGAACAATGCTCTCTGGACTGTCAGCACCAGGAACCGTCTCCGCCTTGAAATCTAGGTCAGAGCAGCAGGCTCAGAGCCCAGCCCCCCACCCCACTGATAATCCCCGCCAGGAAAGGGGGAGGTGAAGGGGAAGGGGCCCAGGCACGAGGAACTAATGGGGGGTGGGGAGAGCTTAAAAGGAAGGGGGAGCAGGGGCCCCCAAGAACACCCTGCCCCCCGGGAAGAGACCCTGGGAGCAAGCCCTCAGCTGGAAAATGGGGCAGCATTTAGGGTCAGCCTGTCCTGTTTTCACGTGGAAGAAGAGACTGTAACTAGATCCTGGGGAAGGAAAGTGTGTGTGTCTGTGTGTGTGTGTGTGTGTGTGTGTGTGTGTGTGTCTCCTAGGAGTTAAGGTTTAGGGCTCTGAATCGAAAACACAGACTTCCAGGGGAGGTGGCGGGGAGGGATCAATGTGTGAGTGAACCACCCACATCGGCTGGGGGGCGGTGGGCAGGCGCTTTCGAAGAGCATGAGGCAGACACAGTGAGACCCCCAGGAGAACGGGGGTGGGGAGGCCGAGCGGTGAGCCAGGCCTGCGAGGCTGCTGCCCCCGGGCGTGGGCACGGGTGTGTGGAGGCGGCAGCGGCGGGCATCTGTGCGGGCGTGTGCACGCTGTGGCATGGGTGTTAATGTGCCAGCACTGGACGTGTGGCGGTGCAAGTATGTGCTGTGTGTGTGTGTGTGTGTGTGTGTGTGAGAGAGACAGAGAGAGAGAGAGAGAGAAACAGTGAGAGCGTGTGCAAGGTCTGTAATCACAGGCTCCCATCCAGAGAAAAGGGGAAGGGTGAGGAGACCCTGCAAATTGGAGGGAGGGCTGGGGCTGGGAAAGGGAAGGAGGGGGCAAATGAGATCCTGGGGGGAGGGCCCCGGGCCTCAGCGGTTACCACGGCAACCGCGGTTCTGGGTGCCCCCCCCACCGGTCAGGACAATGACACCACTGGATGGGAGGGGCGTGGGGAGTAAGAAGGGATAGAAGCAGGGGAGTGGGGCCCCCTGAGGAAGGGGGGAAAGGCAGCCTGGGTGTGGCTGCCGGGGCAAGGCCAGTCCCTTGGGGGAGTTTTGGGGGTACAAGGAAGTGGCTCTCTGGTCTCACTGATCTGTCATCGTCCCTGGAGTGGTGTGGCTGTGGCGGAGCTGGGCCCCGTCACCCTCCCTGGCCCTCTCCTCCCAGAGATTCAGAATTCCTCCGGGCCTATGTGAAGTCTCCTCCCCTCCTCACCCAGAAAAGTCTTCCTGATTGCTGGAGCAGAGCAAGGCGGCCTGGGGAACACCAGGCAGCCTGGGCGGAGGCCATTCTTGGGACAGGATACCAGGGCAGGAACCGGGGACCGGAGCTGAGGCTGCCAGGAAGTCGGTCCCCTTCCCTCCCGGATCATTCTGTGCTCTGCTCACGGCTTCCTCACACCTTCCTTCCTTCCTGCCTCCCTCTCCTTCCCAGCTGGCCCCAGGTGGAGCCCTGACAAAGGTGGGACCAGCCGAGGGTGCTGGGGGAGAGGGATAGGAGGTCAGAAGTTCGCAGACGGGTCTCTGGGGGTGGGAGCTGGGAGCGGGACAGGTGGGTGGTCTGTCCTCTTGGCCCCCCCCAGCACCCTAGCCCAATGGGACAGCCACCTGTGCAGAAGGAGGCCCCAGCATTTGCTTCAACTTGGAAGAAAGCCTGAGGATTAGGAGCCCTGGCACCCCTCCCTCCCTCCTCTCTGCTTGGGGCTACCTGGGCTACCTGCTGTGGAGGGGAGGGCCAGCCCACGCAGGTGCAGGGGTCATGCTGCCTGGGTTCAGGGGTGGGGTGGTGATCCGGGAGAGGCAGAAGAGTGGGTGGGGAGAGCACAGGGTGCCCATTTAAAATCTACCTGGGCCCCCCTGGTTCAAGCAGTCCTCTAGTTCGTCCCTAATTATTCCCTTAACAGCACACTCTGCTGGCTTCTTCCCTTAGCTTCCATTCAGCTTTTTTTGGGGTAGGGGGGCAGGGAATGTTTTTATTCTGTAACAAAGGAAGGGGCTCTAAGACTCAGCCGGCCTGGGAGTGAGGGGAGGCAGGTACCTGGGCCTCAAAATGTTCAGTTCAGTCCAAGAAGCAAATGGCTGAGCCCGGGGCACAGAGACGGTGCTAAGCCTTCAGCCCTTAGTGTAAGAGGAGAGAGATGGATCCAAGGTGGGGGTGTTGGGAGACCCTGGCACGGGGTCAGGCCTGTCCGGCCTATGGGCTCACCACTGTGGGGGGGGGCTCTCCTCCTCCCATTTGTTTCCTTCCCATCTCTCCCCCCTCGTCCACCTCCTCCCTCCAGTCTCTCTTCCTCCTTCCCCTTCGGTGGGCTTTCAGCCTATCTCATGTGGGGGTAACCCTGAATACGGAGGGCTTCTGGGGCCTGTGACTCGGTGTCCCCATCTGAACACTCAGGGCCACCGTCCGACTGGGAAGGAATGGGCTTCCCGGCTGTAAAGGGATCTTCACTTTGGTGGGGAAGGGCCGAGTCGGTGGGTGGTGTGGGAGGGTCTGTAGGAAAGGGGAGGGCCGGCAGGAGGGACGCGTGGCCCTCTTCATGCATGACGGTCCACGCACACGGGATGGACACAGGTGTCAGGGAAGTGAGGAACTGGGCAACCAGGCCAGCGGCCAGCCTAGGGCATCCCTGGCAATTTCCCCAACGGAGTGTTTAGCCACAAAGGGAAGAGCAATTAAAGCTAATCGCTCTGACAGCCCAGGGGCCAGACTCATCGAGAAACAAAACCCCCGTATCCAGCATGTTTCCCGGCTCCCGAGGTCTCACGCCAAGCTGCTTTCACCCGCGCTCTGAGTCTGGGGAGCCCAGCCCCCAGCCCTCTTCCCACTGCTCTGGCCATCTCTGTGTCGTTTCCTCCCCTGCCGTCCCCGACTGCGTCCCTGTCCCTCGCACACATTCCCCTCATTCTCTCCCTCCCCGACTTGGGCTCCATCCTCGGCTGACTCATACTCATTCTTTTTCTCCCTCTCCTTTTCTCCCACCCCCTCCTCCGTCCTTTGGCCACTCCGGGGCTCAGAAACCAGCCAGTCCCAGCACCCTAGGCTCTAAGTGGACCCTGCGAGAGAGGCCACCGGCAGCCCCCGACCCTGCCCACCGGCGCAGGCTTCAGAGCACCCGGCAGGCTCCCGGGCGCCGGATCCTGTCCCCCGACCGGAGCGGAGCGAGCAGGACTTCCTGCCGGGTCTCCCCTGTGTCGGCGAGCGGGGCCCCCAGAAGCGCAGGGCTGGGAGAATCTGCCCAGACAATCGGGGTGGCAGGGGCCCAGGGCCCCCACCCAGCTGTCCTGCGGACAGATGTTCCTCCTGGAGGCACATGGAGGCAGCGGGGGGAGGGGACGTGTAGTGCGGGGACGGCTGTGATTTGCTGCGGGCGGCGCGGTGTGTGTAAGAGTCACATGGGCGTGTGTCACCGTGTGTGCTGGCGTGTCTCTCGTAGGTGTGTGTGTCCCTGTCAGCTCCGACACGGGGCGTACGGAATTAACAGAGCTTTCACGTCGGCCCCCCGCCCCCCAGCGCCCGGCCCCCGACCCCGGGTCCGCCGATCCCCGCGCCGGCGGGGGCGGGGGGGCTGGCCGCGCGGGAAGCGGGCTCCCGCCGAGGCCCCGGGCCCGGCCACGCACCCCGGTCCGCGGACGCCCCCCCGACCCCGGCTCGCCGCCCCGCCGCCCCCGGCCCGCCTCTCACCGCCTCGGGCTGAGCGCTCAGGGCGCGGCTCTCCGGCGTCCCGGGTCCTGGGGCAGCGTCCGGAGCCTCCGCCTCGGCTCCCGCCGCTCCTGCCGCCGCCGCCGCCGCTTCCGCCCGCCGAGCTCGAGCCCGAGCCCCGCGCGCGCCCCGCCCGGCCGGCCGGTGACGTCAGCGCCGGGGGCGGGGCTGGGGGCGGGGGTTCTGGAAGGCTCGCGGGTGGGCTGCCGGGGGCGCCGCCCGAGCCCGGGACTGCGGGGCGCGGCTGCCGGAGGCGGGGCACCTCCTGCCCTGCGCCCCTCTGCAGACCGCGGCGGCGGGGACCCCGGGGAGCGCCGAGCGGGCGTTTGGGCCTTTGGAGGGCCTTGGGCCTCATCCTCCTAGCGGGCCGACTTGTGTTGGGGGAACCTCTTTCCTCCCCTTCTGGGTCGGGGGACCGGTGGCGAGCGCCCCAGGGACCGCTCCGACTTTATCCACTTTGGAGGGCCGGGTGGAGGCAAGGGTGCGGGCGGGAAGCAAAGTGGGGCCTCCTTGCCTTGACCTGGAGCCCAGATCTTGTCTGCTCTCTCCCCTTGGGGTGATGACCCCTGTGTTCCTCTCACCTTTCCCGAATATACCGCCCTCCTGCCTTCCCCCCACCATGATGTAATTTTATTTTCTGGGGAGGAAAAGAGCAGCAGTGAGCTCAGCATGCAAATATAGACATCTCGCAAAGCCACACTTAGCTCGGCTCCTCGCGCTGCCTCTCTGCTCAGGCCCCCCACAGCGGCGGCTCTCACTTCCTCTCCACCCCAGGGACTTTCCTCCCCCAGATTCTCAGCCAGACTGAAAGAGGGAAGGAAGAAGTGGGGAAGGATCTGTCCGCACCCCCTTTCCCACCCGAGGGTCCTTGCTTCCACTCTGGCAGAGTCTGGCCCTGGGAAGAGGTCAGAGCCCCAACCTACGCCACGGCCAGGATCGCCCTGGCCTCCCCTCAGTTCTGGCCCAGTAGACACCCTGTCAGAAAGCCTCAGGTGAGCCCCTCCTTTCTTGGTCTACACTGCGCCCGAAGACACTCAGGCTCCTGCTGCTTCTCCGTGCTCTTCAGTGACTCTCCCTGTCACCACCCTCTGGGAGAGACCACCTCGTCCTCTGCTCACGTCTGTCTCATGTCACTGGCCCCTTGGTGAGACCCAGAGAAACGGAAGGACTTCTGGACAGAGACAGGGTCAGGTCTCCCTGAGGCCGCAGGTGCAGGGGACCTGGGCTTTGCACTGGTCCCGCCCCTTTCTCGTGCTGGGTCTACCTTGGACTCTCAGTGTCCCCACCGGTGACATGGAGATGCTGACGTCCACCTGGTTCTCCTGAGACTTGGAAATCCTAAGTGTGTAAGGACTGGCACAGGTCGGCGCTGGAAACCTAGGGTGACTGCTACATCTGGGGCTTTCTGCTGACCGACACTGGACGGTCAGCCCCCCGTTAGCCCTGTGTTAGTTGGGTGAACACACTGTTTCTGCTCAACACGCTTCTGCCTCCACTGGGAGCACTTCCTGGGTTTGTCTCTGAAGGGTGACCTGTGTGTCACCTTATGTCTCCTTCGGCACCTAAGCAGCCCACCCGCTGCTACCCAGGCCCCACAACCGCTGTCCCGTCTGGGAGCTCTGGGTGTGGTCCGTTCCTTGGCTCCCCCACACCACGTCATCTGACCCCCGACACGTACACCGGCCTGGGCAGTGCTGGGGAGAGGGTATGTCCTTCTTGCCAGGAGCCTTGGCAGCCCGGGTCTGGATAGGAGCCCTGGAACGCAGAACTCTGTGTCTCCTCTTCATCCCACGGCCACCGCGCAGAACCTCTGAAGGGCTCCGACTGTGAGAGCCCCCCCCCTCAAACTGCTGTCTCCGTCCTCCCCTCCCTCTGTCCATCCGGCTCATCACTGCCACATTTAAGCTGTGTCCTTCCTTCCAGCCCCCAGGTTTAAAGTCGAACTTCTTTGCATCCCGTGACGTCCCCCCATTCTCATGGCCGCCCCTTGAGGTTCTCTTCTTTCCTCTCCTGTCTCTTCTGCACCCCCTGTGGGACACTCACATTCTGCTCATGCTTTTGATGCTCTCCACTGACCGGAACGTCCCTTCCCTGTCTCCTTTGCCCTGTCAAACCCCATGGTTCGCTGAAGGCCTAGAAAGTGCTCCTTCCCAAAGCCGTCAGAGCCCGCTGGGGCCTCTCTGTCCTGACCCTGTGTGTTCCTTCGTTCCTTCTGTTAACAGACATTTGTCGGCAGCTCGCCTCTTGTGTGCCAGGCCCTGGGGGGCACAGAGGAGAAGCCTGGCCTCCTGCCTTCAAGCACCCCCTCCCCCGCCCCGCAGTCCGGTGGGGGAAGAGGGACCTGTCCGGGGAGGGTGAGGGAGCACTGGACTGGAGACGGGGAGAGCGGCCCGTGAGCCCAGAGGAGGGAACCGCAGCGGCCGCCTCTGAGAAGGCCTCCCCGAGAAGAGTTGTTTGGGTTCAGTCCTGCGGGTTCCAAGAAGAGCTGCAGGGAGGGTGCGATCAAGCAGCACATAATCACTTAATTACGTACTGCTTTGTGCTCGGCTTCAGTTGTTGGGCTGCTCGTCTTGACTTCCCAGCGAGGCTAATCAGCTCGAGAGCAGGGACAGGCCCAGCACTCCCCGTTCTCCAGAGCCTCCCAGCGGTGCTGGACAAACACCACGTGTGAGGGGAAAGCTTGTGCACTGGTGGCACATAAACAGTCCTCTCTCCTCTGGGATGACCGCCTGGAGGGAGCGCCCCCATCCTGGTGCCCTAACGAGGCCCGCACCCTCAAGCCCCCATCCTGGGGCTGCCTCTCCCCAGCAGACACTTGCTCATGCTGCCCCAGATCCTTTATTAAGGGCTCCCGATATCTGACCCAAATGTATTAACAAGAGATGGCCGAGAGCCCCAGACACGGGGCACGCCCTTCCTCCTGGCCAGGAATCAGGCCGCCAGAAGGATGGAGGATTTGAGAGGGTGGGGAAGATCGTGCACAGGTGAAGGGAACCAAGGAGAAGAGAATCAGAGGGAAGAGTATAGGGAATGGTGAGTCGAGCAGAGGGAATGGGGAAGGAAACGGATCATGGAGGGAACGGATCGTAGGAACAGGGCCGCCAAGGGACAGGAGATGGCCGGCAGAGGTGGCTGTGCTGGTGCGTGGGGATGAGCAGGTCCTGGCCTCGTGGGGCAAAGGTCGGGGTCTCAGCACTCAGCATAGGACCTCCCTACCGCAGAGGATGGCCCAGTGTCCCCAGAGGAGCCCAGGGAGGGACAGGGTTGGGAGGGAGCCCAGGGAGAGCGGCTGGGCTGGGAGAATGAGGCCACAGCCGCTAGTCATCGTCATCGTCGTCATCGTCGTCGTCCTCCGTGTTGATCTCGCCTTCCAGCACGTCCTCCAGCCAGTCCTCCAGCTCCTCCGCGGACGGCAGGTCCTCCTCGTCGTCCATCTCCATCCACACGCTGTCCGCCTGGGGTGAGGCACAGACGGGACTGGAGCTAAGCCCGACTCGTGTCTGCAGACCTGTCTTCTCCCCTCACGAGGCTCCCTCCATCCTTCCCTACATCCTTTGTTCCCCCCCCTTCACTTGTCACCGGCCAGGGACGCTATCCAAGTGAAGGTCTAGGTGGGAGGGGTGACGGGTTGGGGGACAGGGTTGGCTGGGTTGGCCTCTGATGGGGAACTGCAGGCGGCCAGAGAGCCAGGTCAGCCACCATTCAGCTTTTCATAACCTGCTTTTCCAGCCCTGTTCGCAGAAGCCTCTAGTCTTGCAAGCTATAAAAAAGGACTTGCCTTTTCCAGAACCTGATACTCATTTTCCTACTTTTGACCTTTCACACTAACTTTCCTGTCGGTTTGGAAAGACTCATCATCAACCCTGCGAGCGTCCGGCCTCCTCCAGGCCGCCCGGTCTCCACGTCCAGGCCGCCCGGTCTCCACGTCCAGGCCGCCCGGTCTCCACGTCCAGGCCGCCCGGTCTCCTCCAGGCCGCCCGGTCTCCACGTTCAGGCCGCCCGGTCTCCTCCAGGCCGCCCGGTCTCCACGTTCAGGCCGCCCGGTCTCCACGTCCAGGCCGCTCCTTCGAAACCCTTCTCTCCGATTCTCTCCAGCAGAAGCTGCTTTGATTTCTGGGGCTTCCTAGCATTTTACGAGTCTCTTTGTAATCGAGTTTATAAGATCTGGCTGTGTTGTTAACAAAATACCTGCCCCCCTGGTCACAGGGAGAAGGGGATGAACGCAAAGACTGGCTTACTCCGTTGGCCAGAACAGACTTGCGGAGGCCACCTGCTGTGTGTGAATGAGCTTTCTGCCCTCCAACAGCTCAGAGTCTACCCGAAAGGGGAAAGGCGGAAAGGCGGGCCTGATGCAGAGCTAGGGGAACCGAAGTCCCCGTTAGCAATGCGACATGGGCTCTGGGGGTGCCGATGGGGGGGCCTGACTCCAAACGGGAGATCTGGAGAGGATGGTGGGCCAGGCCTGGAAGAAGGAGGGCAGGGGGCTGTGTGCTCAGACTCTGAGTCTCTGGGCATGTCTGACTTCTGTGGGCCGGTCGGCGGAGCAGGGAGAGCTGGATGGGCTGGGAAGCAGAGCTGGGGGGCAAGCGGGGCACGGGGGAAGGAAACTCACATCAGTGACGTTGACCACGCCTATCTGTGGCGCTGAGAGGTCGATGTCAAATGTCTTCTCCCAGTAGGGCACCAGCTGTGGAGAGACCACATACGGTAACGAAACAGCGTCTGGAAACACGTGTGTCTAGCACGGGGAGTGTAGAGGGTCAGCCTGGGGACAGGGGAAGGTCACTATGAACTCACGCTGGAGGATGGGGGACGGTCCCCCTGTGGGGCCTGAAGGGAAGGTGTAGACGGGAGCAGTTGCGGGTAAAAATCCCAAAGGGAAACTATCTGGAGGGGTCAGCTGAAGACACTGGCCCAGACTTTCCCAGGAAAACTGGATCAGAACCTGTGTTCTGATCCTGGCTCTGCTACCACCTGATCTTGCGACTTTGGGCAAGTCACTTCTCAGGGACCCTTGGGCTCTGCATCTCTAAACTGAGGCCGTTGTCCCCAGTAATTGCCAATGTTCCTCACGTATCTGTTCATTCTGCTGCTCCTTCAACGACGAGTTCGAGTGTTGGGGATCCGGCTGGGAACGGAGCTGTCCCCCTGAGGCACGGACTCTCCCCACTTCCAGTCTGTGATGGTGTAGAACTGTCTGCAGGGTTCCTGGGCCCACTTGCCCCCCAACACTCTGTTTTTTTGTAGAAGGGGTCAGGCCCGGGGACACGAGCTCCCTGCCGCATCTCTGCTCTGGGCATCGCGTGTGCTATGTTCCATGAGATTTACTTCCCATCCTGTCTCCCCTTCTCCAGGTGACTTCCGTGCCCATGGTGCCCTTGAGCACCAGCCGTAACCCCCCAAGGTCCTCAGGCCGGAAGTCGGGGACAGACCCCACAGCAGGTCCTCTCAGGAAGGGTGACGGCGTCAGGCCCTGCCCCGGGGAGAGCCGAGCCTCTTACCAGGGGGAAGTCGTCAGGGTCGATCCAGATGATGCTGAGGTCAGGGTTTTCAGTGTTATCTTGGGCCACAGACTTGAGCGTCTCCAAGAACTCGTAGCCATCTAGGAGGGAACATGAGTAAGAAGCGGTAGGTGGGACAGGGAGGAAAGGGAGGCGGGGCAGCCGGTGTCTGGGCTCTCCCCTCCTCCCACCATCACTGCTGCCTCACCCCGGGGGACCCTGCACTCCCAGGAGGGCCTCCCACTGAAGCCCGAGCTCTCACATCTCACAAGCACCCCTGTGTCCCCCAACCACCAGCACCACCCCCCCCAACCAGCGTCCGTCCCTCACCAGGATCAGCTTCCTCCGCAAAGGCCACAATGTGGATTCCGTCCATGTCGTCCTCCTGTTGGGGACAGCGTGGCTTAGCTATGTTTCTTGAAGTTTGAGAGCCACGCGCACGCTGCTTCCTCCTGGAGCCTGAATTTCGTGGAACCCCAGCTCCTGGATTAGGTACGTTCTTGTGACGGCGGCCCAGGGGACGCGGACGGCTTGCCTCCCCTCCAGGGCCCCCGCGTCCCTCTAGCCAACTCTGCAGCCCCAGATCTCCTTCCCTGTCATCTGTGCCAGGGTCTGTGTGTCTCCTAATTCCTGGCACGTTCTTAAGAGCAACAGCCTCCAAACTCTGCTGGTGTTTGGTCTTTCCCGCGAGCCAGGCACGGAGCGCAGCCGGGCGGGAACTTTCCGGGACTTCCGTCCTCAGCCACCCACGCCACCCCCTGGGGACCCGGCCTCGTCGGGCGGAGACACTCACCCACGTCTCGTACATACTCTCAGGCTTCAGCTTCCTCAGGGTGGACCTAGAAGAGACGGTAACGACTCAGCGGTCGAGAAGGATGCCCCCCAAGAGGGTTTTGGGTCAAGCTTAGGGCACAGACAGCTTGTATGCCAGAGCAAAGCCATCTGGCAGTGTCTAAGCTCCGGGCTGCAGGCCCGGGTCACCGCCTGGTTAAAGCAGGTGGGAAGGCAGCAGGTGGGCCCGTGGCCTGGAAGATAGTCTTTGGGAGAAAGGCGAGAACGGGGTATCTGGGCATTCCCTCGTTCATACAGCACAGCCGAGAGTCTGAGATGTTCTGGGCACTGTGCAAGGCGCCGTGGAGGTGTTGTGACTGGCCCTCCCCGACAAAAGGGACCGTGATCTAGCAGGAGAGGGTGAGGGGAGCGGCATCTCCACGGACATGAGGGGACGCCCCCAGCTGTGGGGTGCGGCGAAGGAAGAAAATCACCGTGTGGGAGTGAGGGCAGGGTCCCAGCCTCAGGCTGGAGAATTTTCTGTTGTGGGGTGCAGTCCGGCATGCCCTGGAGGGTTAGCAGCGTCCCTGCTTCTCCCCACCAGACAGCGGTAGCTCTCTCCTCCATCAAAAATGCCGGTGTCCCCCCGGAGGGTGAGAGCCTCCCCCACCTGGCCCATCCCTCCACCAGGTCACCCAGGTCGAGAAACAGTGGTGCCCAGATCCGGGTCAGGATCCCGTTCTGACACTTCCTACCGGTGGGACCGGGGTCCCTGAGCTTGTTGGGAGGATTAAAAACAACAGTAGAGTTGGAAGGCCCCTGGCCGAACCTGGTCTGTGTGTGAGCGAGCGGCCGCCATGCCCAGGACGGCATTCATCTCGCAGCCAGACCAGCTTCTTGGCCGGCGGGGACCCCCGGCCCCTCTTGCGCATGGGCGTAGGGGCACTAGGTGGTGCCACCCGGCTCAGGGGCACCCCTGCTGCCCACCTCCTGTGCTCCTCCACGAAGCTGACAATCTCCTCTTTGCTGTTGGGCTTGTCTGGGATGGTCACAGGCTCTTCCATGAAGGCCTCATAGAAATCGATCTCATTCAGCTTCAAGGTCAGCTTCTTTGCCACCTGGCAGGGGAGGGGGTGGGGGATGCGCGTCATGAGGAGCAGATCTTAGGGCAGAGGTCAGACGACCTGGGCCCATGTCGCTGCCACTGGACAATGGACAAGGTCTCTGGGCTTTGGTTGAACCCTAGAGGAGTGGGTTAAAGGGTCTAAAATCTTTGGGGCAAGAGAGAGAGGCCCGAGGTGGGGATGGGGGTGTCATGTGTGACCAGGTCCCCCCACAGATTCTGGGAGAGAGGTCCGGAGGGTAGCTGCAGGGAGCGAGGGGACCTCCGTATGGCCACAGGAAGAAGACCTTGCTGTCGAAGGTGGCGAAGAAAGGGATGTAGGGGTGAAACTCTTCCGCCGCGTCCTCGAAGGCCTTGTAATCTGAAGGAGTAAGACAGAGTCAGTCTCTGGGGGAGCCAGGGTCACTCTGTCTCTCCCCAAGTCTCCTTTGGCCGGAGGGGTTCCTTTTGAGACCCCTCCAGTCCTCTAAGAGCAGCAAGACTTCAGTGGGGGAAGTTGGGGGGCTGGGGGGTCCCTGTCTGGGAGTCCCAAATGCAGGGAGGTCAGAGCTGTGAGGGAGCTGACCACGCCAGGGGGTTAGCTGCAGAGACGTGGAGACAGTGGGTGGAGTGGGGGTTAGGGAGATGGGTAAAACGGGGGTCCACAGAGAGACAGGGGCTCTGGGGGTTACGCACGCTCAGAATCTTTGTTCTTGAAGTAGCCAATGAGTTTGATCTCGTCCTCGATGTTCTCAAATGCCTGCAGCTCGCGCTCGCCCTCTATCAGTTCCACGGGGTCCTCTAGGACCTGGAGGAGGGCGAGGGGTCTCCTCACTGGAAGGAGCCAGGGAGGGATGAGGGACGCAGGGGTGGGAGGGAGGGAGGGAGGGGCTGTCTCTTGCCTGGTGAGTGTGTGTGCCCCCGTGTGTGAGCATGTGCGGGCGTGTGAGTGCGTGTGTGCGTGTGCGAGGCTGGGCTTGGTTGGGGATGGGTGTGAAGTCTTAAAGCAAGGCCACGGGGTCCGGGAGAGCCTCACATCGAGGAGAAACTCCACCAGGGTGTCTGCGGAGAGCTCGCCGTCGTACTCGATGACCTCATCTCCCTTGAACACGTAGATGCTGTCCTCTTCCGTGAGTCCTAGGGCGCCAGCTGGAGGTGAGCCGGGCGGCCAGGCTGCCCACAGGTCCAGGGCCCGTCCCGGCGCCCCTGGAGTCCTCCACCTCTCCCTCCCACCACCCCGCTCACCTCACTTCAGGCCCCTACAGCCTGGGCACTGGGCCTGTGCGTCTAGCCCAGGCAGCGGGCCGGCCCCGGGGCTCTCCAGAAGGCGGGCTCAGCGGGGGTGTCGGGGGGACATGGGGAGACGTGGACTCTAGCAAGATGTCTGCCTTTCTCTGCTCGCCATAACTAGAGACAGGTTTTCCTTTACCTCCTCCGAGGAGTCCCGTCGCTCCCTGCCGGTCCGGCCCTGTAACCCACTGCTATTACTGACCAGATGACCTCGTTACTGACCGCCGGCCCCAGCCACCTCCGGGGTCCAGTTCAGGCCTCTGCTGCTCCCTGGTGGCCGGTGCTGGGACCCGCCCCTCCCGCAGGCTCTGGACCAACTGGCCTCTCCAGCCCCGGGCCTGCGTTCTGCCCCTTTCCTCCAGCACTCAGCCCTGGTGTGTAGGTTAGGATGAGGGAGGCTGCCCTGAACTCTTTCTGGGATTTGATCATGGGTCTCTACGAGGAGTGAAGGAGGTGCCAGGACGCCCGCCATACCCCTCCCGGTGTCAGTCTTTTCTTCCCACTGCCAGATCAGACACGGTGGGGCCCACGCAAATCCCTGGCCTGGGCCTCCCCCATCCCACACGTGCACACACCAGGGCCTCCCCACCCCCTCCTTACCTAGTTTCTTGGCTACAGCTGCATCCTTCTCCGAGTCTACCAGCCCAAAGCCAACACCCTTGTCTTCGAGGACTTGGGCCGCTAGCTGGAGGGAGCACAGGGATGGAATCAGCTCTGGGATTCCTAGTCACCCCGTGCCCATCTCACGCTTCCCAGAGCGGTCACTGGGGACATGGGGAAGAGAAGAGTTGCCCTTGGCGTGGCGCAGGGCTTCAGGGAACCTCCATTTCCCCACGAGCCCGCCCTCGGGCTATGGTTCTGCTTCGGTCCCTGGACACGGCTGCTGGTGGGCATGGAGCTTCCAATGTAGCTCCGCAAGGCGGGTGCGGGACACTTCCAGGCCCCGGGGGACGCTGGGGAGTCTGACTTCACAGCAGCTCAGGCCCTTCCTGCTTTGGGGCTGAGCCCTGCCCACCATCATCGTTAAAGGCCAGGCTCAGTGTGGGGTGATATTAGAAGTCCTTGAGGTTCTTCTGAGGAACCCTCTCTGGGGAGCATTTTGGAGGGCAGGGGTGTGTGGAGTGGGCGGTCATGTCACTGAGGAGTGGTTGAAGCCAGAGAGGTGAGAGTAGAGGTCACCATGGCCACCACTTGTCACCTTCAGAGGCAGAGACTCTAGCAGGCATGAGAGGGGACACGGGTAGAGCTGTTCTCACTGAGGCCAAACTCACCCTGTGTGTCCCAGCCCTTCCTTACTCAGGCTGTGGACAGTCACTCCCCTAGGTCCCTGCCCCCTCCAACCTCCCAGCTGGACTCAGCCCTGGCTCACTCTGCCTTGCTCCCTCTTAAGCGACGCTGGGTGCCCGGATTCTCCGGAAGATGGGGAGGCTGTTGGCAGGTGAATGGGCAGAGATGCTGAGCACTCAGGATAAAAATACTCGGTGCATTCATCAGATGGCAGGTCCCGGCACCCACAGGGGCACACGGAAACGAGAGCTTGTGGTCCCTCCCTCAGGCAGGCTGGAGCCTCGCCGTCCTGCCAGGCTGGAGAAGGGGCTCCAGAAGCTTGGACCGGAACACGAATGCGTCCTGGCTGCTAGAGAGTGTGTGGGACTCTGTCTCCTAGGCATCCCCCAGAACAGGCCTTTTCTCTTGTTTTAAGTCTGCTCTGCTCTGGGGCGAGGAGAGCCTTCCCAAGAGAGAAGCTGGGGAAGGCACTCTGAAGCCTCCTCCAATGGCAAGAGTTTTCCCATCAGGGCATCTGGCCTGACCCAGTAGGGGCAGATGGAGAATTAGGGAGAGAGGGACTGAGGCCAGTGGGAACCATGGTGGGCTCAGTTAAACCTTGGGCGGGAGAAAGTGATGCCATGCAAATGAAGAGGTAGGTAGCCTTTAAAATGCATTCCATTTGGATGGGCTTGGGGTGCAGGCCCGGCAGTGTGCGGACAGGGGGGCACGTACTGGCCAGGAGAGTGGATTGGGGCTGCCATACAGCTCCAACCCCCTGCTCCGGAGCACGTCCTTTTCTTTTTTGTGCTCCCCTTCCAAGGACACGGCAGTCCTGGCCTAACGGGGCACCAGCAGCCTCCTGCGGCTTGGATGAGGGTCTCCCCGCAGCCCCTGGCTCCGAAGCGTGCCTAACCGTGGTGTGACTTTGGGTTCCAAGCCACTTTCTCGTGGGGCCAAGGCCACATGCCGCGAGTCTGCTGGCATGTTGCCCCTCACCCCCCGAGAGTCCCCCTCCAAGTCCGCATGTGGCCAGGCTGGGGGGTGGCCGGAAGAGGCAGCCCCCCCCACTCACCTCCAGGATCAGCTCTTCCATCTCGAACTGTCTTTGTGAGGCCTTGTCATCCTCGGGGGGCTCATGGTAGAGCAGCGCCAGCACCTCATACTTCTTGAACACGTTCTTGTAGTTCTTCGCGTTGACATTGACCACACGGTCCACGCCATCATACTGAGGGAATTCCAGCCCGTCCTCCCCCTGCACCCCCAATCTGGGTGTCCCTAGCATCAACAGGAACAGCAGTGCAGGCCGCAGCCTGGGCCCAGCAGTGGCCCCAGCACTGGCCCCCATCCTGTCGGCAGGTGCGCGTGGAGGGAGCAGGGTCAGGGTCAGCTGGCCGGGTCCAGAAGAGGTTGCTGGGGTAGGGCGGGGCCGTGGGTCCTGAACCCTGAGTGAGGGGCTCACAGAGGGGGTAGGGTGGGGAATGGTCCAGAGCAGGGGACAGAGGACGCTGCTGGGTTCTGGACACACTGAGGACAGAGCCAAGAATGAAAGGGTCAGGAGGAGGGATAGGAGCAGGGGGCGGGGAGGGAACCGGAGCTGTCCCTGAACTTGGCACCACGGGGCCCCCACCTGGCTCCGTCTAAATATGTCTCTGGGGTTGGCAGGAGAGAAGATAACCTTCTGAGGCCAGGACAGCTCCAGGAGGGCCAGGACCCTCCCTCCTCCTCCACCGAGCCCCCAGGCTCCTGGAGCCCCTCCCCCGCCGCCTTCCACCATGGGCAGGGCTCCTCAGCACAGTCCCCGATGCCGGCCCAAGCTCATCGCCATATTAAGAAAGGAAAAAGGCTGAGCTAAAAATAGGACCAGATGAGTCGGAGGTAAATGAGCTGGGCTGGGGGAGGGGAGGCTTGGGGTCATTAGGGAGAGTCCAAGGAGGGTAAGTGTACCAGACGGAGAGAGATGGGGGTGGACAGGACGTGTTCTGGGTCAGAGATTAAATTCATACGACTGGACAAAGGGGTACAAATGCCAGATTGCTTCTTGTCCTAAAACCTGGGACTGTGTCCTCGATCCTGCAGCCGAAGCGCCCGGACTACAGGAAGAGACCCTGTGCTTCCCTTTCAAGAGCCAGGACCAAGGATGAGGTCATTCTCTGAATAAAAAGATGGAGCCTCGGCGGCCAGCGAGAAGGGCCGCCTGGCCCGGCCCCAGCCGCTTTCCTGTGCTTCACTCAACGCCCTCAGTCTGGACGCAGGGGCAGGACGGGGCGTGGGGCCAGGAGCGCTGGCCGGCGTCCACCCTGCAGAAATCTGATTTGGGGTTCCTCTCCACGGGGCCGAGCGGAGAAGGGCAAAGTCCTGAGTGCTGCCTCGGTTCGTGCTCAGCACAGCCTCGGATCAAAGGGGACTCCGCTCTCTAGGGCACAGCGGGGAGGGGTGGATCCAGGGGCTGGACCGGGCCGGAGGAGTGAGAGTTGCTGAGCACATTCTGACAAACATTCTGACAAAGAGGATCCGGCGCAAAGGCCGGGGGGTTGGGGTGGGGGAGACATTAACTTGGGGAAAACCTGAAGACGGTTCCCTGCACCAGAGCCGGGGGTTGATTTGTTCTGTGCACTTGAGAGGGGAGAGGGGGAGTGGGGGAGGGGCCCTAACTTCCTGCGCCCCATCCTGGGGGTGAGGGCTGGGGACGAGTGCGGCTCTGGGTACCTAGGAAGTAAGGACCCTTTTCATGGCCCTCCAGGGCTCCTACAAGGCACAGGTAAACTGAGGCACAAGGGAGCCCAGGGGAGAGGCTAGATCGAAGCCCTCCGCCCCCACCCTGAGCTATCTCTGATTTTGGAGAGGGAGGGTTTATTTTGCACCCGGGCAGGGACATGAAATTGTGTTAGAAGAATAGCTTTCCCCCTCCTGTGGGGTGGGCCCTGCACCACAAACGAAGGAAGCAAGTAAGGCCACGGGAATCGCAAGAATGTGGCAGGAGGGGGTCCAAGACAGAGCTGCCCCTGGGGCGGGAGAGGCCAGAGCTAACCTGAGCTGGGCCCGTTTGAGCAAAAGAGGCCTCAGAACCCATCAGCCGGCCTCGCAGCAAAGCCGCCGAGCTGCCCACAGCAGCAGCCACGCTGGCCAGGCGGAAGCCCGCAGGAGGGAGGGTGCGGGTTTCTGACTTCGATGCGCTCTGGGGGAGGGGCAGACGCTGGAACTCTGGACCTGCCCCTCAGCACCCCCAAGGGTGTGAGATGGGGCTAGAAGGTGACCTGGGCCCCCCACTCGCACCCAGTCCGTCCCAGCAGCTGCAGCCCCCCCCCCCGCTCCCCACCCCGCACCCCTGCTGCTTTGCTGTCCACTTTCTACTCATCCCTTCCCTCTGGGCCCCGTCTTCAGGCCCTTGGACTTAGTAGCCTCAGCAGCGGGTATCAAATGACCCAGAGTCGGGCCCTCTGTATTTTTAACCCACCAGACGCCTGAAGCTCCTGCCACTGAAACCCGAGTTGCTGGCCCTGCGGCGCTCCCCACCCCCGCTCACCCCCCACGCCCTGGCCCCTGCATCTTCCAGGCCTGATGCAGCAGCTGAATCAGCAGCAGGGAAGGACCCCAGACCAATATAGCCCTGTCCCTAGGGGACCTGCTGCTGGAGAAGGGCGGGCGACAGGTGGGAGAGACCTTGGCGGGAGCCTGGTGCAGGGGCTGAGCGCGGGCTCCACCTTACAGCCGCCTTCTCGGCCGCTCAGCCTCCAGACCCTCCGGGGACCTTTCCTCCTCCCGACCCTGCTGTTCTGGTCCCGCCCCAGCCCTCATTGGGAGTTTGGGTTCTAAGTAGTTACGGGTGTAAGTGCTGGGATCAGACAGACCTTGGGGGACTCATCAGGGAAACAGGGTGGGTGTTCCGAGTCTACTTGCTGTGTGAGTTACTGGACAGTGTGCTTCGGGCACTCGTCACACCGGGCTGTCCCTTAACGCACACGCTTTGTTTTTGGTGACAGTCAACCACTTCCGGCAGGTTTCCTTCACATCTCTCTGCCCTGCATGCTTTGTGCTCAGCCCCCAGAGAGGTGGGACCATGACGACCTCCAGGGCAAAGTGGACCAGCTCACAAAACAACAGCCAGTACAGGGATGAAGAGGAAGGAGGAGCCACCTCTAAGGGTGCAAGGGAGGGGCGGGGGAGGGGGCAAGGGCCCAGGGCTCCTCCTCTTCCTCCCCAGACACAGCCAGGAGCCTGGGCCCCCTCTTCTCAGGCTCCGGAGACCAGACCTTTGGGAATGTCCGTCCCCCTGAGCAGAGCCAGGGGTGAAGGGGCAGGGCGCTTCACCCAAAGTCAAGGCTACGGGATCCAGAATGATGGGATGGGGTGGAGGTGCCGGAGGGCAGGGACCAGCGTCCCATCCCCAGAGGAAAGCTGTGTCCCACATTTGCCACTCACCGTGGGACGCTTCCCAAGTCCTGTTGGACCTTGGGTTCTTCATGGACGACCTAAGGTCTTTCCTAGCACCAAGCTCCACGGTGAGTCCATGCGCCACTCTGGACGGGGGTGCTGCGGTCCCCGCTTGAGTCCAGGGCTCTGCTGCTTCTCACCTCACCCGTGCCTCTCACCCTGCTCCACTGTCCTGTCCTCGCCTTCCCTTGGCTCTTTGGACTTTAAGTCGGGGGCCAGCCCTCAAGGAGCAGCGATGCTTGATTCTGACCCCCTCCCAGCCCCACTCGGTCCCTGAAAGGCCGCCCTGCCTGGCTCCCATGGAGACCTCGGAGACACCGTCACAGTAGTCCCCTCTTTGCAGAAACCAGACGGACACATCCAGCCAGGTGAGGGCCACTGTAAACATTTACTGTCTAGACTGGCTACCGATTCAGCAGGAAAGCGCCTCTCCCACCGCACACAGGCTGCGCTGGCCCTCCACTTCCCCAGTGCCCTCAGTCCAGCCCCAGGACTGCCTGTCTCTTTCCTCCCAGGTAATCCATCCCAGCATCTCTGCCCTGACTCATGCTCTCTCAGATGCACCCAATTCATAACCCCAGCTCCCCCGCCAGCCCTGGGACGGCCCCCGCACGGGAAATTCTTCTTCTGCTGAGTTCAGTAGTAGGTCTCTCTCTCCAGCCACCCTGTGGATGAGAGGAGACCAGAGTGAACTGGGGAAGGTGGAGGGGAGCCCCTAAGGAGGGAGGAAAAGGCATGGGGAGAGAGGGACCTGGCCCCCTGGGAACAAGGTGGGAGGGGAGAGCTGGTCGGAGGCTGGAGATGCCTTGGAGCAAAGAGTGGGGGCCCTCACCGCCAGGATGACTTCGGATGGTGAGTTTTCTAATTTCATCATAGATAAAGATGAGAAGGCTGTAGGGAGTGGCACAGAGCCACCAGGGTAGCCTGTGGGGGACAAGTGTTGGTCAGTAGGGCGGGATCGAAGGGCCAGAGGAGGGCAGGTGCAGAGAACAGCGCGCAGAACCGAGCATCTCATCACCGGCTGGAGGGCTGAGCCCTAGCCCTGGGGAGGTCAGAGCCGGGTGGGGGAGGGAGGAGATGGAGACCCAAGAAGCCAGTGACAACAGAATGTGACAAACTTTGCGTTAGAGGTACCCGCAGTGCTCCTGGCTTCTGCAGTCGCTCAGGGAGACCCCTGTTGCCTTACCGGTCTTCTGGGCCTTGTGCCCCCAAAGGGGAGGGTGGTCTGAGCAGGAGGGGTCTCCCCGGGACTACACCTGTGCGGATATTTCCCTGAGGAATGGACACACTTGTCCATGTTGAGAACATGGAAACGTTTTTCTTCTGGAATCTCTTCTGTCATTAGAGGCCAGGGAGACTCTGGGGAAGAGTCAAATCATAGCCACGTTTGTTCCCTTGGGTGACAGGGAGGTGGCTTAGCCCAGTGGCATCCCTCTGAGCCACGAGGCTCACTGTTTTCCAGTAGCTGCATTAAAATAAGCAAAAAGAAACGGGGGCAATTCATTCTAATACTAGGTTTTTATTTAGCCCAATATATCCAAAGTATCATCGTGTGCACAGGGAACCAAAGTAAACATTATGGAGGAGGTGGTTTACAAGCTTCTTTTCCCCTAAGTCCTTGGGGTCTGGGGAGTATTACACGCTGAGGGCATGTCGCACGTCAGACACTGGATTTTCCAAGGGTCAAGAAAATGTAGTCCAACCCAGCCAGGAAAGTTGTGTTCAGTGGGACAGTCTCTGAGAGTCTATGTCTACATTAGCTAGAGAAGATTACGCACTCCGGATCTCAGTCTCACTAGCCATATTGCAGGAGCTCAGTAGCGAGGGACTGAAGGAGGGTGTTGTGGGAAAGAAGGCAAAAGAAAAATTCAATTTCCATACTGCCTCCAGCCCGCTGACGAGTGACCTGCCTCCTGGGATTCAGCTGCCTTGATGCTCATACCTTGCTAAGGGCCAAAGGCAATCTTAGCCCAACTCCCAGGACCCTGTAAGTCTACTTTAACATAAAGAAATTCCTCTGGAAACTTCCTTTATTTCTACTCTCTCAAGATACACGTTGGCAGTCATCCGCCAAGGATATGACCCGTTGATATACATCTGAGGGGTCTCAGGACTAAGGTTTTATTGGAGGGTGATAAATGACCTTTCCCCTTTTCCTAACAATAGGAAAACGTCCCCTTCAGGGTCCTGGAAACCGTGCCTCCAAAATTCCTTAGAGACTGATGACGCTTCCCTAGCCCCCTCCCAACTTGAAAGTATAGAACCAGGGGTTCCTGGGGGGATCAGTTGTTAAGCGGCTGCCTTTGGCTCAGGTCATGATCCCAGGGTCCTGGGATCGAGCCCTACATTGGGCTCCCTGCTTGGGAGGGAGCCCGCTTCTCCCTCTGCCCTTCCCCCTGCTTGCTCTGTCTCTCTCACTATCTCTCTCACTATGTCAAATAAATATATAATATATATTTAAAAAAAAAAATGAAAGTATACAATCAGCCCCAGAGGAGCTCTTTCTGCCCAAGGGTCCTATTCCCGGGCTTTAAACACAGCTACCTTTTGGCACCAAGGACATCTCAAGGATTCCTTCTTGGCCATCGGCTTTGAACCCTGACGTCTCTCCTGCATCAGGTGGCGGCTGCTGTCTTGGCCAGCGGGGGCCTTGGCCGGGATTCATCCCACGTGCACACACAGTTCCATACCCACGGCCACAAACACATTCAACAGCAACAGCCATGTGTCCCTCTGTGTCCGCGTAGGGCGGGAGGGACTAAAACTGAGGGCATGATGATGGCCTTTGATCTCAAGGAGCTCAGGTGGTCCGGGAAGCGAAGATAGAAAAACAGCAGAAGTGTACTGTTAGGTGACGAGTGCTGTGGTCAGGGTGTGTACAGAATGTTTGGGAGCCCCAGTTAACGCCCCACTGAATCGACAAGGACTTGAATGTTGACATCGCTAGCAACAGGAATCAGGCTCCTATGAACAAAGCTGCCGCAGTGACCCACGCCACCGTGCTGGGTCCTGGGTGCCCTGTACACATTTCTGCACGAAGTTCTCACAACGGTCCACCCGGCGTGTAGGACGCAGGTACGGCTGAGCCTCAGCCGGGTTACACGCTGTCCAGAATAATACACAGCAGAATTGAGATTCAAACCTGGCCTTGTCAGTATCTAAGGGCAGCGCCAGTGTCTGGTATTAAACATTAATTGGGCACCGACAGTATACAAAGCGTTGTGTAAAATGCTATGAGACAGAAAGGTGAGTGAGGTGTGTGAATTTGTAGCAGACAAGCTGGAAGCATACAGTCTGAGTCAGGAATAGGCTGCCTTTGGAGGTGGGGGTGATGGGGGGCATGGTGGTTTTGCTTTTTTCCCTGTAAACATTGTTTTTTAAGATTTATTGATTTATTTTAGAGAGGTAGAGAGAGAGAGTGCGCGCTTGTGTGCATGCAAATGGGGATGGGGGAGGGGTCGAGGGACAGAGGGGAAGCAGCCTCCCCACTGAGCACAGAGCCCAGAGGGGCTTGATCTCAAGACCCTGGGATCATGACCTGAGCCAAAACCAAGAGTCAGATGTTCAACAGACTGAGCCCCCCAGGAGCCCCTCCTCGTAAATTTGTTCACAACAAGGATACACTAATGTAAAAAACAATACAAAACAAAAACAAAAACGTGAGCCTGTTTTGAGGAGAACAGGGTAGCAGACAGTACGACTTTCTGCATGCCACTCACAGACGCACCTTGACGGTGTCTGCATCCGCACAGCACAATTAGCCATGCGTGGATTAGGCTATTTTTATGTTTACTTCCGCTCCAGGCCATTTGTATCCTTGAACAGCTATGCCACCCGGCACTGTCAGAAAGACGCCCTTGTGTTGAGTGCCGGCAAGTCTGCTAAATCTCCATGTCTCGCGGGGTGCCATCACTTGGCATGGGGCCCCCCCATCCCTCCCTAAGTAAGATGCGTTTGTGGGAGCACAGACGGTTCTCCTTACATCACCCAGGGTGGCCCAGTCCATCCCGGCAGCCCCCAGCTGGCGGCTTCCTCTCCCGGGGTCTCCCTGTGCTGGGGACCCCCGCCCCCCTCAAGCCTGTGTCCCTTCCCTCACTCACTTGAGTGGGTACATCCTCAGGGCTGTGTCCGTGCCTGGTGTGTAGGACAGAAAAGCAGCCAGGAAGGTCTCCTCCAGGATCCCGAATATTAGGATCTTGTTTCTGGGAAGAAATGGGGAAGGGCGTGCTGGAGAAGAGGAGGGAGAGGTAGGGGAGCGGCGCCCCCTGCAGTGTGTGGGCAGGAGGGGGTTGGGGCGGGGCGGGGCGCTCACTTCATGCCCTGTTGGAAGACTGAGTTGCGCCGGGTCTTGCAAATGACGAGGTCGGCCCACTGCACGACCACGATGCTGGCAAAGAAGGCCGTGTGGCATGTGAACTCCAGCACCTTCCGCTGCTCGTAGGTCTGGGGGCGGGTGGGCGGAGTAGAGACGGTGCGTGTCAGAAGGGGTCTGGGTCCACCTCCCTGGCTCTCTCCCTCTCTACCCCTCCAAGGCCGAGTCAGGTCTAGGCCCCCACCCTTCCTACCATCTATTCTCAGCACTTGCCGTGTTGGGTTCTGAGTTGTTTCCTTGCTTTCCTGACCCACTGAGAGCCACTCAAGGGCAAGCACCTGTCTCGCTGACCTTGGCGCTGCCCTCCCATGCTTAGTTCGGGGGCTGCAGGTGGACGGCTTTGAAGTGTTCAGCAGGTGAAGAGGAGGGGTGGTGAGAGGAGGAAGCAGACCCGAGAGCTGAGGAAGGAGCTCCTAAGGGGAGGGGGCATGGAGGGCATCCGGCCGCAGAGTCGGGGGGATGCGGGGATGTGAGGGGGTCGGCACCGGCGAGGAGCACTCGCTCCCCGATGGGGTCTTCCTCGAATCCGTACGTGACACACAAGAAACCTAAGTCTAGGGGAAGAGAAGTAGGCTGTCCGGCCGGCGCCGGAGTAGGTCCCGCGGGTCACCGAGGACGTGGGAACACAGAAAGGCGCATCTCCATTAGACCGGAGAAGAAGGCCGTGTTTCAAAGATGAGAGCGGCATGGTTCTGACTGACTGGTAGACTGAGCACAGAATTTGAGGCCCTGGAGGACTGAGTTGACGGCGAGATGCCCCATACGGAGCCTCGAGAACTGTGGCAAGTGGAGGGAGAGATGCTGCCTTGAGTGATTGGAACACAGAGGCTGACGTTGATGAGCCCTGTGCTGCGCCAAGACCCAGTCCCATGGGTCCATTTGTGACGTCCCCGTCACTGCCACCAGCACGGTCAGCCACCTGCACCCCAGCACCCCGTGGCTGCTGGCAGATTTCAGCTCTGATGCCCTGACTCGCCCGCTCCTGTCCTAGGTTCTGGGAATTCAGACATCCGTGTGGATGACCCTTCCAGCACCATGGTCTCCCTCTCCAGGGAGGTGGCCCTCTGCTCCCCACCTGGGCTGCTGGTGCCCATGTCACATCCCAGATCTGTCCTTGCCGAAAGCTGGTTTCTCTGGGATTTCCATTCCAAGCATCCCTCCTCTCTGACCACAGCTTTGACCTCTCCATCCCACCCACTCTGGGGTCTCAATTCCAACACTTCCCAGACTCTGCTCGGACTCGAGTTCCATGGATCCTATAGGTTACATATTTGGTCATTAGCTGTCTCCCCTCCCAACCCCCGCTCCTAGCTAGAGTATAAACTCTGCCAGAGCAATACTTTGACCATGTTTGTTCACTACCATACCCCCCAGTGCCAGAAGAGCATCTGGTACCTAGAAGATGCCTCCTGGATGAGGAAGTGATGATCAGTGGAATTGATGGTGAGACGTTTTTAGAAGGTAGGGAGCTCTCCCTGGTTCTAGCAGTCTATGGAGTCCTTCCTGGTTGGGACTGGGGGGATGGCTCCCTATGAGATTATCTGAAGATTATGGCAGGGGAAGAGGCACAGACCCTGCCTTTATGAACTTTCTTCCTCCGGGCAATTGTTCTCAAACCATTCCGCAATACTTCAAGATGTAAGTATTTGATGTAATTTGGTGCTACTTCAAATTAATTTTAATTACCTTTAATTTATTACAAATAAATATATGTTGAGCTGTGTCATAGCAACAGGGAGATGTTATCAAGATATAAAACTAACAAAGGCTGGACTTGAGGATCGAGGAGATGCTGACAAGGTAATGACTTTGGGCATCATTAGACCCAGGAGTGATCTTGATGGCTGAGAACAATTGACCTCTGACGGCCTCCTGGGGCTTGGCTAGGGGAAGCCAAGTATGTACCAGGAGCGCCTTTCCAACAACCGGATTCTAACCTACTTTTGAGAAACCTACAGTTAGCTTGGTTTGGAGGCATCCAAGAAGATGGATGAAGGTGGAAGGTGCCAGGCAGGAACCAGAGCGGAGCTCCCGAGAAGGCCTTCTAGGGATGCCCCGTGGGACTCGGCACAAGCCGCCAAACCTTTCTAGACTCAGTTTCCTTGTTTACAGAGTGATAACAGACTATGTGTCTCCTATAGACTCTGCGTTCTCTGCAGTCCTACGAGTCTAGCAAAAATTGGTGTCACGTCGCCCACTGTTTTACAAATCGGGACAGGCATGTTCACAGGAAGGAAAAAAACATACTAAAATTCTTGGACACATCCTGTTGGCCAGAGGGCTTCTGTTTGAACCTCATTCATCTTGGGTTTTAGGAAAGACTACTACAGAGGCATCCTTGATGTTGAACAAGTTTAGAGAGGTGAGAAAGGGAGATACAAAGCACGTAGGTTTTTAGACTTGAAGTCATATTATTTGAACTCCCATGGAAGGAGGGAGCGAAACAGAGAGGGAAGACCCAGCACTCACTTCTGAGGTAATGATGCCAAGAACCTGGAAACACAGAAATCAGCCCCCAAGGTTGACATGATGAGGAAGACCTCCAGGTCCAAGGAAGCTGAAAGAACCAGCAGGGTAAGGACAGGTGACAGACGGCAGGAATGAACAGAAATGAAGTCATTGTTTGGAAAGTCTTCCTTTGAAGAGGATTTGCTGATGCAATGGGAATTGAGGTCACGTAGGACTGGAGAGGAGGTGGCGTCAGCTCTGCCTGTCTGGTGCCTGTATTTGCCTCTCTTCCCTGTCCCTTCTTCACCCTTACCGGTCACTGTCTCAGGCGTCACCCCCTCAACTCACCCACTGCTGTCCGTAGCTGTCCTCTAGGTCATTGGAAAACCGGTCCTCCCAGTTCAGGCGGATACCCAGCAGGTCAAGGGGCTTGAAGCCGTTCTCGGCCAGGATCACGAAGTAGGTAAAGAACCCAGCCAGAGCCTGGATCATCCCTGTGAATGACAGTCATGGGACAGAGGGACGTGGTTCAGAGCGGGACCTCAAAAGGCAGACTATGGAAGGTCATGGCCGGGTTCTAGCTGGGCTGATGGGTGTCTGAGCTTTCAGGGCTGAAGACACTTGCCACCAGCGACCTGACCCCTTCACTCTGTGGGACTTGTCTCCAAGCCCCAACATTTGTCTCGGGGCTCTAAACCAGAGTCACCTCTGAGTCACAGAACCTGGAAACTGAAAGGACCCTGGAGAGGATCCTTTTTTCTTTCCACGAGCGCTGGACTCTTCTGCGTCCACTTCCTCTCACGTGCGGACTCCATCAGGTCCTGTCCTCTCCTCGAGTCTCTACCCTGCCCCTGGCCTGTCTTTTCGTTGACACCTGCGTCTGCCAGGCCCGGCCATGGCGATAGTGGACGCCAGCATCTGTCCGCTGCCTGCTGAGCAGTGAACCAAGTCCCTGTGGACCTCGATCCTCACGACAGCTGTGAGCTATCATTCACCTTTCAGAGGTGGGGAAACTGCGGCACAGAAGATTCAGCCCTTGTCCAAGGTCATACAGGCAGACTGGGATTCAAACACAGGTCTGGCTTCTAAATCGGTGCTTTCTCCGTGTGTTTCCTCCTCTACCTCCTCTAGATCTTGGGGCGGTCTCCCCTGTCCGTCCCTCACCGGCTCCCTGGAATACGGCCCTGGCAACTCGGGAGCAAAGACTTCTAGCGGCTCGCCTGTGCCTTTTAAGGCTGCCCCCGGGGAAGTGCTGCCCATAGCCACAGCCTCACCCCTACTGCGCCTTTCTCACGAGCCCGGGCTCCCCCAAACTGGTCATTCGCTCTTCCACAAGCAGGCGTGTGAGTTCCCCCTCTGGCTCACGGTGCCTCTACCAACTTCCAGTACCAGGCACGAGTCCTGCTCCGCCCACCCGCCTCCCCGACTGTCGTCCTGGCCCCTGAGCCCCTGCTCTGTTCCGCTGTCGCACGTTCTGTGCGTGCTCCTCTCTTGACCCTGGGAAAGATGCCATCGGTCTATGTATGTCTGTTCCTTCTCGGCTGGGCTCTCAAGTCAAGGGCACATCAGACAGCAGTGGCTTTGTGTCCCCAGGGCCCAGCACCCAGTTTGCTGTCATGAGAGCATCTCCCTGACGCCCGTGGCCCCAGCAGGTGCGGCCGCCCCCCACCGCCGCAGCCCCTCATGCCTCGGGCCGCACCAATCTGCCCGTAGGCCATGCCGATGAGGCGATTGTTCACCAGGTTGTCAGTCTTCGGATTCCGGGGCGTCCTCTTCATGATGTCACTTTCGGGGGACTCGTAAGCCAAGGAGATGGCCGGGACCTGGAGGACGGAGGGTGGGTGTGACGAGGGGCACAAAGTTCAGAAGGAAACACAGGAGTGACTTGCGCGAGCTCTGTCCCTCCCCCCGGACACAGCCTTCTCCTGCTCCCCGGTTCCCCGGGCGGCACTGCGAGCCGGCTCCCGGTTTGGGCCTCACCATGTCGGTGCCCAGGTCGATGCAGAGGATGGTCACGGTGCCCAGCGGCAGGGGGATGCTGAGGATGATGAAGAGCAGGAAGGGCGTGATCTCGGGGATGTTGCTGGTCAGGGTGTAGGCGATGGACTTCTTCAGGTTGTCGAAGATGAGGCGGCCTGGGGGGAGGAAAGCGCCCCTTCTGTGAACTGTGCCGAGAGGACACCACCCGCACGCCAGCCCCTGGACAGAGAATGCTACAAAGCGGCGTCACAGCCCCTGCAAGGGTCTGGAGGTCCGAGACCTCAACCGGGTCTCGTTCCCAGCTTTGCTCCTGAATTCATGATTCCTCCTTGGAGCCACACTCCTTAGCCCGCCAGGCCTGCGCCTCCTTGTCCTCGGATCAGTGGGGCTAATAGCGCCTGATCCCCGAGAGGGAGGCAGGGCCGGGCCGGGCTGATTCGCAGAGATGTCCGAGAACAGCAGCATAGAGGCCCCTAGAAGTTCAAGGCCGAGGTGGAAAAAGTCCAGACTTGGATTCCAATCCTGTTTTCTGCCCCAACAGCTTGTGACGTGGGGTCCCTCTCGCTCCCCAAGCCTCATTCCTCCTGCCTTGCAAGATGGCTTGCGTCGATCCCTGACGGCCCTTTGAAGAACCATAAGCCCAGCCCCGTTGTCCTTATGTCCTTGTAATACACAGTGCGGTTCCCTGTCTGTCTGTCCTGCCACCAGAAACGAAGGAGCACGAGGGCAGGGATTTGTGTCTTATCTCGCACGTCGCACCCCAGCGTCTAGAATAGAGCCTAGGGACGCGGCTGGTGCTCCGAACATGTGCAGAACCGAGTGGAACCCTACGGAGCGTCGGGATCTCACTAGGTCTCAGAAAAATGGTGCAGCTGTTTCTCTTATGTGGTTTGTCGTAGGTCTCAGTAAGATGGGCGCAGGCAGGAAGCGGGGAGTCCAGGAGGCAGGACTCGGGGGCTGTCCCGCTCGCCGGTGGGTGTGGTGTGCAGAAGTTTCTGGGAAAGGGGGCGCTCGGCACGAGCCCCAGATCGGGCTCCGGCTGACCTCACTGCCTCGGCATCATTCAGGCCACCTGTTCCCAGGGCCCCCGCGATGGTGGTGGACGGAGTCGTCCCAGAGAACAGCTACGTCTCGGAACCTGGGGCAGACCCGCTGGAATGTGCGCGAGGGGACAGAGGACACGCCGTGAGACCAGAGTCCCGGTGAGACCGGGACTTCAGTCTCCTGTGCCTTCGGCCTCATACAGAAAGGCCCCCGAGAGTGACGTTCAACCACGGCCAAGTCTAACTGACGGAATTTTCTCTTACACCGACTGTTCTGTCTGTACAGGACCATGGAGGTGGAATGATAAGCAAAGGGACACCAGCTCCCGCGCAACTGTCATCTGAGTTGATGGGCACCCTGACCCCTCACCCTCCTCCACGCCGGTGACGATGGAGGCAAAGTTGTCGTCCAGCAGGATCATGTCGGCGGCCTGCTTGGACACGTCGGAGCCCGTGATGCCCATGGCGATGCCGATGTCCGCCTTCTTCAGCGCGGGGGAGTCGTTCACGCCGTCCCCGGTCACTGCCACGATGGCCCCCTGCACGAGGCCCAGAACGAGAGATGTTATCCCTGAGCTGGAGCGAGACAAGTCCCAGAGGTCACTCTAGTGATTCCATCATCCCTTGTTTCTCGGCCCTTCTGTCTCCTGCTCCTCCCGAGATGAGAAAACTCTCAGGGCCCCCAAAGGACGCCCATCTCGGGACAGGTTGCTCCTTGGAATCCCCCAACCAGCCTGAGGAGGTTGGGGGCAGGGCTGGGCCAGGCGCCCCAGGGCGCCCCGTCCCGCTCACCTGCCGCTGGCAGCCCTCCACGATGATGAGCTTCTGCTGCGGCGATGTCCGCGCGAACACGATCTCCGTGTGGTCCTTGAGGACCTGGTCCAGCTGCTGCGACGTCATGTCCTTCAGTTCGGAGCCGTGCACCACGATGGCCTTGGCTTCCCTGAGGGAAGGAGTTCAAAAGCCAGTGCAGAGTGCTCAGAGGAGTCCTTGTGCTTCGGTCCAGCCTCCGCCGTGACCGCCTGTTTCTGCTTTTGTCCGGCTCCTCACTTGTCCCCAGTGGCCCACTGTCCCCGGACAGACACGCTGCACCCCTCCCCAGTGGCCCACTGTCCCCGGACAGACACGCTGCACCCCTCCCTGCTTCCCACCTGCTCCTCCCTTGGCTTTGCACCCTTCCGTCTACTTCCTCTGAAAACCCACCGACGTAGTCACTTGGTCCTTTTCCTATTATGTCTTATTTTGCACTGAATAAACCCTACACATCCTACCGACTGCAGGAACCTCCAGGAACTGTTGGGAATGGGGTTGGCATGGAGTGGCTGAGGATAGGGGGCAGACACGGCGGATCTGAGTTCTCTAGGGGCCCCACCTGGAGTTGATCTGGCTGACAGGGACCTGGAGCCGGGCCGCCATGTCCTCCACGGTCTCGTTGCCTTCTGATATGATGCCCACACCTTTGGCAATGGCCTTGGCTGTGATGGGGTGGTCTCCGGTCACCATGATCACCTGGGTCAGGAGGGGAAGGTGGGGAGCTGAGTCATCTTCAGGGGGGTCCTGAACTCTTAGCCTTTCTCTCCAGGACCTAACAGATCACCGCCTTCATGCCAAGGGGCCATTCATAGTTCATCCCCAAGGACTTCTACTGTGGTGGCTTCGCCCCCTGGGACTGGGTCGGGACCACCAGACCATAACACACAGAACAGTTCGGGTTCTAGGTTTCCCAGGCATAAACTGGGGATTTGGGTATATTACTATATTCGGAATTTCACTGAATCGTTCCAGGGCTATCCCGTTTCTTTAAGCTGAAAAGACAAATACCTACACGTAAAACACATGGTAATAAAGAGGCATTTGGGATAGCCCGTCTGCCTGCCAAAGCATCCCCCAGGCCCAGGCGCGCTCTGACCCTCTTCGTCTCGCTTCCCCGGGATCTCCCCTGGGTTCCAGCCCTTTTGCAGATGTCCGGACCAGCCCCAGCCCTGGCTCCCCAAAGCTCAGGGGCCTGGCTCCAGGCTGTGCTGGCACTCTGTTCTCTCTGTCAGCCCTCCTCCTGCTCCGCGTGGGGCGGGCTTGTCTCTGTCCACCGGTGGAGCGCTCGGCCAGAATGGGCCTGGTCCAGGCTGCCTGTGAAGCTTTGCTCTGTTGTAGAGCCTGGCTGTAGCCCGTGGTCCACAAACCGCCGTCAGAGGCAAGAATGAATGAGTGCTTCTCCAGAATCACTCCCGAGGCCCTCAGGGAGCACGGCCTTCCCGGCTCTGATGGAGGGAAAGGCAGCTGTGTGGCTGCGACTGAATTGTCCTGGGAAAGTTCTGGAAAGGTCCATCTGTTTGCTTTCAGAGCATGGAAACAAGCCTGTAGGGAGTTTTTCCCAGAGCCCATCTCACTGTGAGCTGGCTTGAGAGCAGCGGGACTCCAGGCCAGGCTTGCTGAAGGGAGGTGGTGACGCGGACGTCCGTGTGGCCCCAGGCATGCCGGACAGGCAGCTGTACCCTCACTATAGACGGCGAGTGTCCGGATCTCACCAACGCGGCCTCATGAGGTGACTGCATGTGAGCTTCCGACATTCGCGATGAGATGCCCTTCAGGCTCCCCGTGCCCTGAGAGCCTCCCAGGGGCTTCTCCATGGTGACTGGGGACCTGGGGCAGGTGCGCTGTCCTCCCGGCCTCCCCGCACCGCACCTGCCCCATCTGACCACTCGAAGGGACTGTTCCGTACTAGTTTCCAGCAGGTCCACCTCCAGGCCAGGCTGGAGAAAGAAAAACACCAGGTTGGTCTCCCCAAGACTGAGTTCTCAGGACACAAGTCCTGCTGAGAATGGTTCCCTTTGAGGTAAAGGACATTTCACGGTTTCTGGGACCTGTCAGGGACTTAAGGGACGTCCTCTCCAGCTTGTGGGAGCTGACTGTGGCTCTGCTGTTCCCACGTAGTCTTACAAGCTGCCCTCTGGTCCCCTTGTCCCTTCTTTGTCCACATCAGGCCCGTCTGAGAGGCAGAGTCTGGTATTGGTGACACGGCTGTAGGCCTGGTGGCCTGCCTGCCGTCCTTGGAGGAGGCCAGGTTCACTGTGAGGCCAAGACACCTTCACGGTGCCGACAGCCTCAGTGAGCGGCAAATATAAGGGATACTTTTATTCATTTTTAAATTACACTTATTCCAAGGGTCCGAGCATGTGGCCCTACGTGGGAAGCCCTGGCCCTGCCATCATGTCCTTGTAAGACTTTGCTGTCCTGTGACCCCAGAGCTCTCGACTTGGCTCTGCACCAAGGCCATTTTGGAACCAGCCCTGGGACGGTCTACCCTGTGTGACAACCCGCCGTAGGTCTATTACATTTGTCCTCCTCTAGGGACGGCATCGTGTGTCCGTCTTACACGCCCCTACAGGGAAAGGGGGCCGATTCAGAATTTCTCACCGAGTATGCCCAAGTTGTGCCCGCTTCGGGTCCAGGAGAAGTGAGAAGCGGTAACATGAACTGTAAACCTGTGCTCAGGACACGGACTGGCCCAGACAGCCCCAGGGCCTCCTGTTTCAGCGGCGGGCCTCCGGCTCGCTGGCCGCGGGGACGACACTCAGGCTAGATCAGCCCTTGGCCCCGTTCAGGTCTCCCTGCCTCGGCTGCCTTTGCAAGTCTCTTCATCTTGCTCTAAGAGACCCACAGATCCCCAGAGGACATGCATTTCATACCCCCAGTGTGATTCCCCGTTCCAACGGCCACCTCAAGGCTCAGAGAACCCGGGTGGGCCTTTCCCCAGCTGGCGCCCACGTGGCGGCCGGGGGAGGTCGGGACATGGGCTGCTCTGCTCCAGCGAACCGGCCGCCCCAACAGCGCGTGGTGGTTAGAGACCCCACTCCAAACGGCTCCTACATCCGTCCCTCGGTTCTCACTCCAGCGACCAGTCATTGAACTTTGCATGGCCCAGCGGCCCCCAGGCAAACCAGCTCTAACCGACAGCCCCTCTTTCTCCCTAAATACCTCCAGCGCCCCCCACCCCCCCACCTGCTCTCGAGACCCCGGGTCTGAGATCCAGAATATCAGGCCGAAGCAGGAAAGGTGTCAGTCTCTGACCTGGGAGGACGTAGGGGAGTCTTAGAATGTGACCTGGAACTGGGCTGCAGAACGTCTCAGAACTAGAGGAATTCTGTGAAGTCTGAGCCCTCCTCCCCTCCCGGCCAAGTTAGGGTTCTCACCCCTGGGCGTGTGTTCTGCAGCTGTGTTTCACTCCCAGACTGATTGTTTCGGTTTCTAGCTTTTACTCCTGGACCCGTACCTGTAAGTGCAGCTGTTCATCCCGAGGCAGGTGCCCTGAGGGCCCGGCTGTCCACGGCTCAGCCTCTCTGGCACCCACTCCAGCCCCCAGACCCCTCCCAGCAGCACCTTTCCCCGACACTTCTAGCCCTTTGCTACTCCTGCTGTGGCCTGCAGACCAGCAGCGGGGCGTCACCTGGGAGCTGGTTACAAACGCAAGATCTCAGGGTGTCTTAGACCTGCAGAATCGAGATTTTGTCTTGCGACAAAAACCCTATATGAGTCACATGCGCAACCCTAGGACACCGATTCTCAAACTTACCTGCCTAGTGACATCTCTAAGAAAGTTTTATGAGACGGGGCGCCTGGGTGGCTCAGTTGGTTAAGTGTCTCTGCCTTCGGCTCAGGTCATGATCTCCACATCGGGCTCCCTGCTCAGCGGGGAGTCTGTTTCTCCCTCTCCCTCTGCTGCTCCCCCTGCTTGTGCTCTCTCTCTCTCAAATGAATAATCAATACATAAAAATCTTTTAAAAAAAGCTTGAAGCATGCAGATGCCTGCCCTGAGAATTTCCTATTTAATGGGTCTGCGATATGGGCTAAGCATCAGATGTTTTTTTAAGTTTAATTAATTAATTAAAGTAATCTCTACGCCCAATGTGGGCCTTGAACTCACAACTCTGAGATCAAGAGTCATACGCCCTACCGAGGGAGCCTCTGGGTTGGGGGGAAGGGCTAGGCATCAGATTTTAAAGGACCCCTGGTGATCTTAATGTTCGAGGCAAGACAGGATTCTGACTACAGAAGAAACTCACTATTTCCTATTAGGTTCTCTGTTACGACAAAGAATCATAAGCTCAAGGAAACAGACATCAATTCTGTTAAACCAAGATTACGAAGAACCTATTCTAGGCGAGGCTCCGGGTTGTGACAGGTTGGGGGACTTCAGGGACGTGGGACACGGGACGTGGTCAGGAGTTTACCTTAATCCCTGCACTACGACACTTGCCCACAGCGTCAGGCACTGCAGCGCGGGGAGGGTCAATCATGGATATGAGCCCCACAAAACAAAGGTTATCCATGGGAAAATTGATTTCATCTGTATTAAACTTGAATCCCTTGGAGAAGGTGCTAGGCAGAGTCAAGAAGCAGAACCCTGGGGAGAGACAGAGGGACCAGTAGTCATTCAGCAGAGCCTGCATCCCTGTCTCGCTCACCCCAGCATTTTCGATATTTCACCCCACAAGTAACCATTTGGATGTTATCTTGCACAGCCCCTTACCCAGCACACGTTCCCCCAGGCCTCCTAGTTCCAGGTAGGTGTTCTGGAAGTCTCTCCTCATCTCGTCGTCCATGGGGTACTCCACCCCCTTCCGAAGGTAAGAAGAGCAAAACTCTAAGATCCTCTCCGGGGCCCCCTTCATCATCAGCACGTGGGGCTGGATGCTGTCGTCCTGCAGGTGGATGGACACCTGGGGGCGAGAGAGGGAGACTCCTTGCAGCAGGAGGGGGAGCAAGGGTTAGGGCAGAAAAGCAGGGGCAAAGTTTCTGAGGGTACAACACTAGGCTCCTCGGTCCACATGCCCCTCCCTGTTTCCTTTGTGCCCTAACTCCAGTGCAGCGCCCTTGCTCCGGTCAAGTCCAACTCAGGGTCGAGCCCAGCCCTCCTCGTGCCCGGGGATCCAACGCGCTGTTATTTGCACACAGATCTCTGCTATTTCCGCCGGAGCTCAGGGCACAAGCAGGGTTCTCACTTCTGGAAGGCACAAGTGTGGTCCCAGCAGAGGCAGCAGGGGAGACAGGGGAGAGAACGTGGGGACCACAGGCCTGCGTCCCCCCAGCCGGGATGCTTTGTGATCTCAGGTCAATCCACTGAACCTCTCAAAACCTTCATCCTTTGATACGATGCAAAAGATTCTGTGCTGCTGACTTCACTGGGTTTTTATGAGACACAGTACAGTCAAAAACCCACAAAGAGCTTTGGGCTCCGCCAAACCTAACTGCTAACATAGCTCGCTGTCAACCCAAAACCTTGCCAATAACATCAATAGTCACTTAACACATATTCTGTATGTACTAGGTATTACAGGCTGTGTTCTCAGAGCAAAGTGAGCTTGAGAAAAGAAAATGTTAGGAAAATCACCAGGAAGAGAAAGTTCACGGACAGTACCGTAACTGTGCTTATTGAGAAACGTTCGTGTTTGAGTGAGAAACATCCGTGCCGTTTGGGGGTCAGATATCTGTAAAAAAGTACTTTGAAAACCACAAAGCACAATCCAGAAATAGGCTCATCATCGTCAACCCTCTGCCACTCTCCCAGCGACGTGAGAAGTCCCAGGGGCTCGTGGTGGGGTTGGGGTTGGGGCTGGGGTTGGCGTGGTGGGCTGGGAGCAGGGAAGGCCAGATTCACAGTGAATCAGAGACCACCACAGGCCAGGAGGAGAGAGGAATGAGATGCATTTCGGTTTTGCATTTTCCCTTGATCTCTGATCTGTGAGCAGGAACTGTGATGGAGTTCTTCTTCCCAGCCAGGAGCTTCTCGGTATGAAGGCCGTTGGGTCAGCAAACCGGCTTCTTGAAAGGACGGGGCGGGTGGGGGGCAGAGAGGGACGGACCACACCGCCCCAGAGGATAACCAAGGTGGGAAGCCTGTGGGTAAACTGCTGTTAAAGCCGTCCCATTAAAAACCGTCAAATATTTCCTGTAATTCTGTTATATTCAAAATATGCCTAAGCAGCTAAGAGGGAAAATCTTAACTTGTTTAACCAGAAAGCTGTTAAGAGGTTTAAAAAGCTTGATTTCCTGAGTGCGTAATACGTATTTGTTCCCAATTTACTGGGGATTATTGGAGGAGGCAGCAAGACTTACGTATAAGCCAGTAACTTGGTCACAAAAAAATCAGACCTTGATAGAAATTACAGATAAAAAGATGGGAGAAGTCTGGGACTATCAGAACAGAGACCCTGCCTTTCATTTCAATCTGAGAGTGAGGAAGACACGGAGCCTGCAGGTGACACAGGGCTGGGATGGCCTGGCAGAGTGGGGGGGCTCCGCTGCCCTCGCTGCCCTCAGAGCCCACCCTCGATGGCAGTGCCCAGCTGGGTGAGCTCGGCCAGCTGGGCACTGCCATCGAGGGTGGGCTCTGAGGGCAGCGGAGTCCCCCCACTCCGCCTGGGGACAGAGCTTCACAAAGGTGCTGGGGCCCCGCCCCGTCACCCAGCTGCTAGAATCACAGGCGTGGGATACAGTCAGGTCTTCCGGGGAGCGCCCTGCAAACCCAGCCTTGTTCCACAGGAGCAAACCTTGCAGGAGCCCCAGAGACGCCACCACGGCTGCACTGCAAGGCTGCAGGAAGCTCTACTGCGACTGTCACCAACCAGCCTGTCCTACCCACAGGACACTTCCTGCTGGCTCTCTCCACTGGGGATGGAGCCCCACGCTCGGCCGGGGATCGGGGATCGAATGTCTCTTCCTTTACACCTGTTCCTCCCTTTACCTGCTGGTCCCTTTCTCCTGAGCTGAGCCTTCCTTTTGATGGGGACACCGGGTCTCCACTGTCTCTATCCTACTGTTCAGAGGGGAGGCCCAAGGCGAAGGCAAAGCTCCCACTTCCCCAAACTGGGAGCCCGCCTCTGCCCCCATTCTACCTGCATGGGCTCCGTACCTGGTACTTGTTGGTGGAATTAAAGGGGATCTCGGCCACTTTGGGGTTTTTCTCTCTCATCTCCTTCACAGAGCTGTACGACTGCTCGATGAACTTGAGGAGGGCTGACTCGGAGGCGTCCCCTGTCGTCTCCCACTGCCAGGACGGGGTTTGCACGGTGAGCGCGAGGAGTACCGCACAGGGTGAGGGGTGCGATGGGGAGGACCTGGGGACAATACCTGAGCGCCAGGATAGAGATTTCTGGGGGAGAGGGCGGGGCACACCCGGACCCCGAGGCGTCGGCTGCCCCCACGGCATCGGCTGCCCCCACAGGCCTGATACCTTAGCAATGGGAAGGTTCTCCTGGTGAGCCTTAAAGTCGGCTCGGTTGCAGAGGCCGGCGATCCGGGCCAGGATGAACCAGGTCACAGAGCTCTTGGTGAATGTTTTCCCTAGGGAAAAGCAGCGGCTGGTGAGCAGGGTGGGGGGCGGGGAGTGTGAAGCCGGTGACTTCCTCGCCTCCTGCTCGACAGGACATCCCTCGTCCGTGCTCAGGACCCAGTTGTCCTCTGTGTCCGCGCTCCCTCGGCCCCCACGCCACCCCCGGCCCCTCCACGGCTGGCCGCCCCACACCGCTCGAGTCACCGGTCTGGTCCTCCCTGGTGTCGGCCTTGTATATGGTCTTGTCGAACCACAGGTGGGCGACGGTCATGCGGTTCTGGGTGAGGGTGCCCGTCTTGTCGGAGCAGATGGTGGATGTGGAGCCGAGCGTCTCCACGGCCTCCAGGTTCTTCACCAGGCAGTTCTTATGCGCCATGCGCTTGGCTGTCAGGGTCAGACACACCTGGGGCCACAAAGAGGGCTGAGAATTAGCGGAGACGAGGAGGCCAGCTGCTCACACCAGTTTGCGTTCTGGAAATCTGGTCATTTGTATCGCTTTTGTAATTTTTGGTACTTCTTTCCCTTTTGTTTCCACCCATTTCGCAATTCCACCTGAGGCCACGGTAAAGAAAACCAGGAGAGTGACTGTGCTCGTGCTTTACCGCAGAGCTCGGAGAAGAAAACAGGAGAATCCTGAAGCTGAGAAGGAATATTGCAACACTGGAAAGGACTTGAGAGATCGTTTATAAACTGGGACATTTTTGTTGACATTAATTATATGGACCATAAATTCAGTGAAGGTCAGGTGTGTGTAGCAGGTTTGTTTTAAAAACTAATCAGTTCTTGGGCTATGGTTATATCAATACAGAAATCCAATTGTGGGGTTATGATTTATTTACATACTATCACTAGTCCCGAGGTTTTGGTGCTAACCAACTGCGCCCTGAGTAGTGTTCTCATTTCTGTTTTATCTCGTACTGTAGTATCTCATTATCCATTTCTATTTGTACTGATGAATGGGAGCACCCCCCCCAACAAGTGGTCAGTAAGCTAAGGGCGTGAAGACCATTTTCCTGTGAAGAGTGGCGAGAGGAAAGGGGGTGATTTCACCTCCCACCAGAGTTTGAGGACACATGATGGCTCCCATCAGTCAAACGCGTAATTTGTGGAAGAGAGAAAAATGACTTGTTTTGTGTCTCTTCAGATGGGAAAACTGGGACCCAACAGGAAGTCATAATTCTGCTCAACACGATGAAATCCAGCTAGAGCAAGCCCGTGGCAAAATGAGCAGAGACTGAAAGGGGAGGCGCTCCCAGGACTAGAAACACTCATCATCTCCCATGGATTGTATGTAAGATATTCAAGTTTGGTGAAAGGTTGGATTTCTATGGGCTTTGAAGTCCTTTCCAATAAGATTCTATAATTCTGAGTTAATCTTCCTCTAGAAACTGATGATTAATCAAACTGACACCTGGAGATATTCAGTGATTTGACCAAGTTCACTGTACAGCCCAGATTGGAACTCACTGCTGGTGACTCAGAATCTAAATGCTTCCTGTATCACAACTCCTGGAGAAGAAAGAGAAGGCACTAGAAAATATGGGTGGGGGGAGGTCAGTGTCCTGTGGGCGCTAAGCGGTGGACACGTGTGCGCACATCAGGAGTCCTCTGCACTAGAAAGATCCAACAGCAGAAGAGATACATGGTTTCATCCCTTGGGGTGGCGTGTCTGCCCAGAGGCCCCCCTCCACCTAAGCTACTCACCGTGACGGTGGCCAGCAGCCCCTCGGGCACATTGGCCACAATGATGCCAATGAGAAAGATGACAGCCTCCAGCCAGCCATAGCCCAAGATAATTGAGAGCCCGAAGAAAGTGACACCAAGGAAGACGGCCACCCCTGTGATCAGATGGATGAAATGTTCGATCTCCATGGCGATGGGGGTCTTGCCGACCACCAGGCCTGACGTCAGAGAGGCGATGCGGCCCATCACCGTGGAGTCTCCCGTCGCGATCACAATGCCCCGAGCCGTTCCTGTGGAACGAGGGGGAGGTCTGAGGCGGGGGGCGCTGCAGGCTTGTTTCTACGAGGAGAGCCACTGTCCGTGGTCCAGGCAAGGTGGACACTTAAGACCCTCCGAGAGCTTCTAGTATTCTATCGCCCCATATTTAGTTTACACAAGTGAGGTTCTCCCCGTCTGAAAAATCTCTGAGATTTCACAGTTCTCCGATTTTATCGACTCATGGCCTTCCCCGTCAAGGTCTTGATCACCCTTCATCTAAATGTCTTCTATTGTCTGTACGTTTCTTATTTTGTCCTGAATGGACAAAATGCAGCTGAATGGTTTCTAGATCCCCAGGAATCAGGGTCTCCTTCTGCTAGAGTCCTCCCTCCCAGCATCTGGTTCTCCCCTGTCCCAGAGGTTCTCAGCTTCTCAAGGGACACTAGGCGATGCCTGGAGGTCTCTCTGCGGTCACAGCTGGGGTGGGAGGGGCTGCTCCTGGCAGCGGGCGGGTAGAGGGCAGGGGTGTAGCTCCACATCCTGCAAATGACGGGAGCGCCCCCTTACACCCCCTCCAGGGGAGAATTATCCTGCCCTAACTGGTGACAGTAGGGAGGCTGGGGAGCCGTTCTGGCTGGAGCCCCTCCCCGCTCCGCCTGCTGGAACCAGCCTGACCCCTGCCGGGGAGCAGACGCCATAACAGCTGGGCTTCGGGGCCTCTCCCTCGGCCAATGCCCCCCTGCCCTGAGTCAGAAGGGGGACCTGGACATCATGTCTGGCTTTACCTGCACGGGATGCTGGCCCCTCACCTACGTGGCTTGAAACAAGGTTCTTGGCTCAAAACCATTTTTCCTGCTTTATCAAAATAATGGCTGAAATTCCTACCCTTCCAAGGCACGGTCTGAATCACCCAGAAAAGTGACGTATCCTAGAAATATCACTTATGTTAGAAGCAGAAGGGCTCTGGCTGGAAGTTCAGCTTTTCAGCGAGGCCCCTGGGAGCCCTGGGGCTCCGTGCACGCCCGACCCTCAGGCTGCCTCGGCTCTGAGAAGGGGATGGAGGCATGGAGGAAGCAGGGGGACAGTAAAGGTTATTCAGGGAGCCTAGAGCGGGAATGGGCACATCGTAGGCACGCCAGTGTTGGCTTCTTTCTTTTCTTCACATGTGGGACTGGGTTGGGGGTTTCTACTCTGACAGCACCCACAAACGCTGTTTCCGGGGTGGCCTCCTGCTGTGGGAGTCTGAGAGCGGGGTCCCGCCCAGATGGCCACGAGGGGCAGGTGGGGTTCTGGGGAGGAGCGGCCTCGCTGCGAGGCCCTCTGCAGATGGGCTCCCCACCTGCTGCCCGCCGGAGGGCTGCCCTCCGGAGGCGTTCATGGAGGCTTGGCGAAGACACTACGGTAACCGAGAGGTGCTGAGAGGGTTTGGGGTTTGGGGCGGGGCTGGACTATGCCACTACCTGGGTCTATTTTGTGCCAAGGTTTGGTCTAGTTCTTCCTTTTTACTCCTTCATGGGTTTCCCTATGCGCAGAGAGGCAGGATCTAGTATCGAATCCCACGTGTCTGGAGACAGGATGGGTGGGTGTCAGCCCGGGGAAAATCAAGGCCACGGGCAGGCCTCCCATACCCCAGGCCAGACTGATGCCTCCGTGCTCCTGTATATGGCCAGGGAGACAGGTCCGGCCCCATGGAGATGCATGAGAACACAAAGACAGACGACATCTGTATCCGCAGCCCCATCGGCCATGAAAGTAGGAGGTGAGGGTCTGGGAGAAAGATTAGAGGTGGCTCCTCATTTGCAAAGTGCACAGACGTTTCCCGGTTCAGAGTCAGGAGCTCTTCGACCTGGCTCCATGCCCTCGCCACATCTCATGTCCTTCTGGTCTTCGACTAAGGCCCCCTCCATCCCGGCCAGACCCTTATTTCTGGAGAGGGATGTCACCACCCACTTTCCTCCCCTTACCTGAATACACTTTGCTGACCAAAAACCTGCTTAAGAAGGACAAATGTGAGCAAAACTTTCCCCTAAAATTTAATAATGCAAATCTAGTGTTTTTGAAGGAAGCTTGCTAACCTGCCTCTTTCTGTCTGATCAAAATTAAAAAATTTTTTTTTCAATATATATTTTATTTTCTGGTTCGATTCTTCTTCAGCTTTATTTTATTTTAAAGTATTTTTAAAAAAATCTTTTAAGATATTTTTTAACTTAAATAAATAACTTCATGACCGGAGGGCTCACAGACCAGATAAGGGTCTGTGGAAGGAGCACAGGCTTTGGGGGACGGACTCGCACCAGAATCCTTGAGTCTCCTCTCTCCTGCTGACTTGTGCTCTTGGATACTGCCTTTCATTTCTTTGAGCTCTCCACGTGCAAAATAGAGCTAATGTCTGTTGTGTCGTGTCGTGAGACTCAGACACGTCTGTAACATTTGGCACGAGTGAGGCATTGAATTAAAAAAAAAAAAAAAGCTGTTTCTTGGATACCCAAACATTTATTCTTAAGCATGAGTAATGGCTTTCATGTGTGTTTCAGAGAGCTTTGCTGGCCTCCTTAAGTGTGGGGGGGGGTTGACGTGAGACTGAGCCCATCATTACCACCTTGGCCAGAACTGCCTCCCCCCTCAAATGTACCTTAGATTTTAGGGGCAAAGCCAAAGTGTGAGGGGGAATTCTGGTGAACTCTAATTTCCAATGCCAGTACCTCCCTGGAATAGTGACAAGTGGGGACTCCTCTCAGAAGGAGACTGCCCCTGCAGGGCTGGGTAATTTTCTGCCCTTCCATGCTATTTTCAACTTCTAGAGCCCAGTCCACTCACTGGCCAGAATAATACGAGCTGACGATCACAGCGCACTTCCGTCGTGTCAGGCTTTGCACTACGCATCGTATACATGTGAGCTCATTGAATCCACGGAAAAACCTACGAAACAGCGACTCAGTATCATCACGGTGCCCACGCGGAAATGGTGACTTTGACCCTTCACCAGTGGCTTTGAGCTTTCACCAGAGTGATGGGAGGACCTAGACTGTTCACCAGCTGTTACCTACCTACTCGTTTCGAAGACGGAGAGTTCTCGAAATCTTTGTTTCAATCTCTGCTTCTGAAACTAGGCTACTTACGACACGATGCTCACCTTCCACACAGTTGGTGGAGAAGAAGCAGATGTTGCGGGTCTCTAGAGGGTTCTCGTGGGTGAACTCGGGGGAGCGGGTCTGGGGCTCGGACTCTCCCGTCAAGGATGAGTTGTCCACCTGGGAGGGGAGGGAGGATGGGACGGAAAGAGTGAGCATGGGAAGAAAGATTCCTTTACAAAGACGACATGTCTTTGTTTGCCACCAGCGTCCCATTCCTGGCACGTAGGGAGAAACAAACACACACCAGCTCCTATTGTCTCCAGCCTCAAATGTGCTCCTGCAGCTCCTTGAGGTTCTGACCATGCTTCCTTTCACGGAGTCCAGCTCACTACCTAAGGCTGCCCCAGGACAGGGCTTGGCCCCTCCCGTAGCTTCCCGCATCCCCTCACCTTACACCCTTGGGAATAGATGAGCCGGATGTCCGCTGGGATTTGGTCTCCACCCTTGACTTCTACCAGATCTCCTACCACCACGTCCTCCACATCGATCTGCATCTTCTCTCCACCTCGAATCACCAGAGCTTGCTGTGGGAAGATGGAGCAGGGTCATTTCCAAAGCTTTCTGCTTCCCCTGTACCCGCTCCTGTACTCCTGTTCCCGGTCTCCTTCCACCAACGCCCTTCCTTACGCGGTCACTCACCACATCACCCTGGAAGGTCTCTTTGGCAGATTGCAAATTTTTACCACCCTTGTCCTTGCAGATGGCTCTGATGACCCTCTGTCTAAGAGATGGGGGTCTGTCTCTCCATCCTTACAATTAGGCTGGGCTACATGGCTGGCTTTGGCTCATAAGACATTAGAAATGTAAGGCAAGCAGAGACTTAAAAAGTGGGGGCTTGCCCTGTTGTCACTGGGAATCCCTCTACTACCATCGCGATCAAGCCTGAGCTAGCTGCTGGAGGAAGAGAGGTCAGGAGGAGAAAGGCCCCAGCTGTCACAGCCGTCTCAGCCAGCCATCCCCAGACACTGGCATGAGGTCATCTGAGACCGTCCAGCACCCCTCAGCCCAGTCCAGATCAGAACAGCGCCCCCCATAGAAGTGCGGGAACTGCTATGTCTGTTGTTTTGGAGCCATGAAGTTTGGGTGGCTTGTTAGGCAGCCAAAGCTAATGGATGGTCTCCAAATCCTACTTTATTTTACCAAAGCATCATCCCCTGCTTGAACTCTCATGCAAGGGAGGAATTAATTCATGTTGACACCAAAGGGAAGATATCCTGGGCTGTGACACTAGAACATGACGGTGCTGTCGGGAAATTCTGATGCCTGCTCCTTTCCAAGTTTCCAGCTGTGTGCGTAGAAAGATCCTTCTGCTGTCCTATTATTTCCAGATGCTTAAACGTACCTTCTTAGTAGAAAATAATCTAAACGTCCAGAAAAGTGGCGAGCTTAAAAATTGTACCAAGAATACTGTATAACCCGTACCCAGATTCACCTGTTGACATTGAACCCCGTTTGCTTTGTCCTTTGGTCACTGTCTGCACATACGCATGTGTGTGAACACTTCTTTGCCTGCACCATCTGAGGGTAGGTGACATACGTCCCGAGCTTCTATCCTGCGTCCTTCAGTGTGCATGTCCCAAGAACGAGTATGTTTATACCCACAACACAGTTGTCGATTTCGGTGGATTTCGCTTTGACACCGTGCTGTCCTCTACTGTCTGTATCCCCGCCTCGTCAGGTCCCCGTATGTCCTTTGCCACATTATTTTCTTCTGAAGCACAGGGTTCGGTCTCGTGTTGCATTTCGTTGTTATGCCCCTTTAGTCCCCTATAATCTGGAACATTCTCACAGCTGTTGTCTTTTTTTTTTTAAACACAGAGATAGAGAACTTGCTTGAGGTGGGGGGGCTGTGCAGAGAGAGAGGGCGAGAGAGAATCCCAAGCAGATGCCACCTCCAGTGCCGAGCCCAAGGCTGGGCTTGACCCTGAGATCATGACCTGAGCTGAAATCGAGAGTCAGACGCTTGACTGACTGAGCTGCCCAGACGGCCCCGTTCTTTGTCTTTAAGGTCGTCAACATTTGAAGAATCCAGCTTCTCCAGCCTCCTCTGTACCTCCCTGGCTTTTACTAGAATGTTCTCCTTTGGGGCTTCAGATTATGTTCCTCCCATTCAGATTATGCTGGCCGGACCAGACTGCTTCATAGGTGATGCCGAGTCTTTCTCAGGGTGCTTTTAACGTCTGACCCAGTAAAACCTGGGGGCCCCCACCCTCATCACCACCCTCAGTCAGTTCACACATCGTAGGGCATAATTTTCCGGGGACTCCAAAAGTGTGTGTTTGGCCACATTCTACACCCCTCTCACTAGATCCTCTGTAGTAAGCCTACCTGCGGCACCATTTTTCTGAAGGACTCCATGATCTTGGAGCTCTTGGCCTCCTGGTAGTAGGAGAAGCACCCCGTGATGATGACCACGACAGCCAGGATGCTGCCCAGGTACAGCTGGGGGCAGGGAAACAAAGGGCTCATCAGGATGTCTTTTCCTTCCTCTTCACCCTCAGAAAATCCACTTGTAGTGGGTTAAGCCTCTGCCTTCTGCTCAGGTCGTGATCTCAGGATCCTGGGATCAAGCCCCGCATCAGGCTCTCTGCTCAGCAGGGAGCCTGCTTCCCCCCTCCCCTCCTCTGCCTACCTCTCTGCCTACTCGTGATCTCTGTCAAATAAATAAATAAAATCTTAAAAAAAAAAAAAAGAAAACCCACTTGCAAGGGTAACAGCCAGGGGCTGAGGGAGAGCCCTGAGCTTGGGTGAGGGCCAGCAGGATCCAGCAAACACCCAGGAAAGCTATTCATGGCCTGGGGGGTAAGGGGAGGGCCAGGGAGGGAGCCTGGGAGAAAGGAGATAAAGAGATGAAAATTCTGGCAAGAAAAAAGGGACTGCGGAGCGCTTTGATGGTCAGTCCGGAAGACAGATGATCAAAGCAGAGCACGTTTCCAGGTGGAACCATGGCTCTCGGGGAACTGAGTCAGGAGCTTGCTAGGTAAAAGGTGGGGGGAAACCAGGAGGGACCAAGGCCTCCCTTGGAAAATCCTGGGAGTACAGAGGATTCGGGCCAGAGGCCTTGAGGAGTGCAAGGCTACTGAGAGGCAGAGGGCAGGGCCAAGCAGAGACTGGGCCGGCCTGGGCAGCCAAAAACACTTACGTTGTCCTTGGTGGGCTCCTCATTGAAATGTATCTGGATGCCGTAGGCCACGAAGCAGAGAATGGCCCCAATCCATAGAAGGATGGAGAAGCCACCGAACAGCTGTTTACAGAATTTGACCCATTCTGAAGTGGTTGGGGGAGGGGTAAGTGCATTGGGTCCATCTCGTTTCAAGATCTGCTGCGCCTTTCCTGGGCTAAGGCCCTGTGTGGAGAGGAAATAGGGAAGGAGCAAGCATCGGGCCACCAAACTCACAGGTGCCATTTAGGGCCCCCCGCGGGGGTGGGGGCGGTCTAGAGACCCGTGAAGCCCCCCAAAGATCGCCCTGGAAAGTCTCCCAGAGTTTGCGGCACAGAACGGCTCTCCTTTATTTAGCACGGTTACACGGGGAGGATTTTCGGTTGGTGGACGGATTCACAAGACTTTGGAAGCCCTGTCTTGGGTCGGTACTGTGGCAGGACAGAGTGGGAAGGGTCTTCACCCTCGTGCAGCGCGCACCCCACGAGAGGCAGCCGTCCACGGTTCGTGAGATCACGCGCAAGCCGGTACGATGCCGGGGTCCAATAGCTTACGTCAGTACCATGGGGACAGTCACACTGGGGCTTGTTAACTTAGACATGGGGGGAAAGTTCCGATACCAACCCAACACACGGAGGCACAGATCCCCCCGGGAGCCTGCCTTTCCCTCTAACGGAAAGCAATGGTAGAAGCCACCGGAGGGTTAGAAAACAACTGCATCCTCACCCGCCACGGCCAGCTTCCCCTGAAAAACGTACAACTTGAACGAAAACAGGCCAAACCTTCTGCGGGCCTCCCTGGTTATCAGACAAAGCCCCTTTGATGAAGAAAGTCTAGAACTAAGGACTTATATTTTGAGGGCCTGTAAGTTTTTATTTGTGGTCCTGGTATTAGTGGTAACAGTAGCAACAGCACTAAGGGTCACAGTCGGAATGTGTGGTTTTACTGTTAATCCAGTGGTTCTCAAAGTGTGGCCTGGGAGCCCATGGGGTTCCGAGACCCCTTTCGACCCCTTTGGGGGCTCCACAAGGTCAGACGGTTTTCACAACGGTGTTAAATTGTGGTTCGCCTTTTTCCTCTCTTGCTTTCTAGTGTATGATGGAATGTTCCAAAGGCTACATGACAGGTATCACGACAGATTTAATCCTGAACATATATGGGAATCCAGCTGTCTTCTGTTAAAAAGCTAGACATTAAAGAGGTTCGCAAAAATGTCAAACGCCCCTAAATTTTTAATTGGGAAAACTGTTATTTGTAATACGCATATTATTTATACTAATATATAATGTATTTACTCGTTTTTAAATGAATTAGGAAGAATTTTTTAATTTTCTCAATTTTAATGTTGAAGATGATAGCCATGGACAGATGTAACTCACATACATGAAAGCTCTTTAGGGTCTTGAGAACTTATGAAAGCAGAGAGGGGTACCCCCCCAACCAGGACTGGAGAAGTGCTGCCCCACCCCTTCTCCTTTCTCTTCTGACCCTGGACTCTGGGGGGTACCCTGCTGGGCTTTCTGAGAAGGTGTGGGGGAGGGGAACTTGGCGGGGAGGAGGGAAGGGTAACAACATTGACCTGGAAGTTCGGGCTCCTGACTTCCAGCTCCACAGCCTCCCAGGGGTGGGGGGGGGTGCGGGGTTGGGGGGCTCAGAGTCGCTCCGCCTCCCTCAGCGGTGGCCCTGCTCACCATCGTCAAGTCCACAGAGTACTTGGCGCTCAGCTCTTCCAAGGTTAACTTGTGGTCCTCCTGCGGGGACAGGGGAGTCATTGGGGGATGGGTGGTGACCTGGGGCCCGAGGGGGAGGCTGCGGGCTGAGGAGAGCGGCTGGGGGGCTCTCACCAGGACCACTTCCTTCTTCAGCTCTTCCAATTCAGCCTTCTTTTTTTTCCTCTTCATTTTTCTTCTCATCCTAGTCTTAGACCCCTTTTTAGGTCTTGGGCTTGGGTACTGCTCGTGAGGGGTCACAGTCCCCTTCTTTCCCCCGCACCCCATTGTCCTCCTTAGATACGGCTGACCCAGCTCAGCTGGCGGGAAGGGAGCCCAGAGCAAGCAGAAAAGGCAGGGGGCACCGAGGAGTCAGGCGGGGATGGGGAGAACAGGGGAGCGAGGAGGGGAGGGCAGGGGGGATACCGCCAGGGGAGAGCAGAGGCCAGAGGTGGGCTCCAGGGAGGGAGAGGCCGAGCCGGAGGCGGCGACAAGCCGCAGGCCAGGGCTGGAGACACGCTGAGGGCAGCCCCGCGGCTCGGTGAGGAGGTGCGGATGCTGATGGGGCCCAGTGGGTGGGTCGGGGGGAGGAGGCCCCTGGCCCAGGCCCCATGGGCGCCACGGCAACGCCCAGGGCTGTGGTCACAAAGGCCTCAGGACAGTTCTGGCCCAGAGTCCAGAAGTCCCGTCTCTGGGCTTGAGGGCCACAGGAGAAGCGTCCACCCCAGGGAGAACGTTGGCGGGAGGGCCAGACGGGATCCAGGTCCCCGCTGGATCCTGCTGGCTTCCAGGGCTCACGGGGACCCTAGGCAGCTGACAGAAAAAATAAAGCAGGCCCTGTGTGTGAGCATGCCCTTACTGAGCCCGCTTCTCCGCCCCCTTGACCTTGAGCTTCTAGTTTTAGGAGATCATAGCAGAAAAGGTCAGATCTTGGGCATTTGAATCAGTCCTGGGTTTGAATCCTGACTCTTCCGCTTGCCAGCTGTGTGGCTTTGGGCAAGTTACCTAACTGTGTCTCCTTTTCCTCGTCTGTCAGAGGGATACCGACTACCTATGGTGGCAAAAGTTGGGATTAAATTGAAGTGCTCTGTGTAAGGCACAATGTCTGGTATATGTAGTCTGTGATCAAGAAATAGCTTGAATTAACTATTATTAGTTTCATTTGTGGCTTAATGTGCAACCCTTCTTAGAATAAAGCTCCGCTTTTCCGTATGACAGCACCGTATTTCCCATCTTAATAGGATGTATTTTTCTCTTCTGTTCTCCTTCTTTGACATCTCGGTGAGTGCTTTGATAATGTTAGTTTTTTTATGTTTTCTGTGTAAATACGTCCTTCCAAAATGGATCTTGGAAGCAGCCATATATTTCTATCATTTATAGAATTTCTCCGTGACGCATGCCACAGACACTTTCCCTTTCTGATCTTGTCTGATATTTGTTTCACTGAGTTTGAGTTTGGCATGCGTTTTAAAAGTATGACTGCACCAAAAAAAAAAAAAAAAAAAAATACAACCGCATCAGAAAACATCATCTTGCTGCTGACGCAAAGCTCCTTCGCTATTCAGAAATAGAGATTTTCCCACCCCGCCGGGACAATGATGATCTGTTTTTTCACTAGATCGGATTGGATTTTTCTTCTCTATTAAAAACGTACAAAATAAAAACTGGAAGTCCCACTTCCCCACTGCTACTGCTGTTGACGGTGTGTGTACCTCCTTCCAGTCTTTTCTCTGTTTAGACAGACAGAATCTCAAAGGAGATTTCCTTCTCAATCTGTAGAGAATCATCCACATGCCCTTTGGTTGTCAGGCTTTCATGTTTGCGCTGCTCTGTGTGTAATGTCTGCGACGGGCTCCGGATTCCTCCATGACCCTGAGCTGCTTGGTTATTCCCCCCTCATGGATTTATAGGATAATTTCCTTTTCTTTTTTTCTTTTTCTTTTTTAAATTTTATTATTTACTTAACAGACAGAGATCACAAGTAGGCAGAGAGGCAGGCAGAGAGAGAGGAGGAAGCAGGCTCCCTGCCGAGCAGAAAGCCTGAGGCGGGGCTTGATCCCAGGACCCCGAGATCATGACCTGAGCCGAAGGCAGAGGCTTAACCCACTGAGCCACCCAGGCGCCCCTCCTTTTCTTTTTTAATCATTAGAAACAGCGCTGCAGTGGCAACCTCCCACAGATCTCCCTTTACGTCCAGGAGCTTCAGTTTCCGTGGAATCAGTATCTGTTGCTGAATCATAGGGTTCTCTCATCTGAAGTTTTAGAAGACTCCGGCAGGCTGCTCTCAGAAAGGGCTCTTCCTGTCTCTGTCCCAGCAATGAGAGACAAGTGTGTGCTCGCATCACACGACTTTGATCTTTCTTATTTCCGCCATCGTAGTCAGTGAAATTTGGTATCTTATAGTTTTAATTTGCATTTTGGATTGTCTAGGTGAGCATTTTTTCCCCTTAGAGTTAATGGGCTTTCTGGATTTGATTTTTCTTTTTCCGAATTATTCTTATGCTTTTTCCAGATTCCCATTGTTTTCTCATTCTCATGGATTTGTAGGAGCCCCTTGTCATACGTGGTACAAACCTTTTCCTACAGTCTTCGTGTGTAATGCGGCTCATAAAGCCCTTGGGAGCAAGGATCGAATTAAAGTTAAAATCGCCCAGCTCATCTGTGCGTCATCTATGTGAGCACAGCCCTCAGCCCAGCCTTGCATATGGGAGGTACCCACCCCGCCCCCAAAGCAATTTAACTGACCGAGAATCGATTGAAATTATTTTTGGAAACCCCATTCTGTTCCACAGATCTTAGCTCAAAGGTCTACCTCTTCAGAGAGGCCTTCTGGTTTCCAATCCCAATATAGCTGTCCCACCCCTCATCCCCCCTCCCTACCCTTCATCCCCCATCCCCACCCTCCAGCCCCCATCCTCAGCCCTCACCACCCCCACACCCTCCACCCACTCCCAACCCCCCTCTCCACCCTCCACCCCATCCCTACCCCCATGCCCCCCACCCTCCACCCTCCACCCCCCACCCCTCACCGAACCCTCACACCCCAACATGCAGCCCTCAATCCACCCCTGTGACCTTGGCTGTACTCCCCACCTTCTGAAACCATCTGCCCACTTGTCTGTTGACTCGTTAATTGTCATTTTCTCCGTGACCGTGACTGGCTTCTTCACGGCCGCATACCCACTTCCCAGAATAGCTCAGAGTGGCTGGTCCACAAGTAGTTCCTAAGAGTATGTTGAAGGAATGATGAACTTTCAGGTTTTATCTTAATGTTTAAGGTCTTGATGATAGCTACTTTGGTCTGCCATGGGTTAAAATCTGTTAGGGTCAATATGGTAGTCCCACAGGTGTCTGCTCGTGGGTTTCATAATTATAACAAATTCTCATATTCTTGCCCGACCCGTCCTGCAGCCGAACGTCACAACCAACAGGCCAGGCCTTGTGAAAACACGGGGAGGATTTTGATATTAGATCGAGTCTTTGGAGCAGCTTCTGCTTCTCTTTCCTCCCTTCGGCCTCCCAGACAGCAGTCGGGATTAGCCCTCCCGTATTTCTGCTTGTCTCGTTGATCTCCTCGTGCTTTCAAGTTTCTTTAGTAGGTGCCGCATGTCACGCGCGCCACATCTTGAGTGCGGTCGGGTTTGGTTCTGTCGTAGATGGAGCTGTTGGTGCTGTATTTTCTATCTCACTGATTTCAGGGATATGTGGGATTTTGAAAGAACTGGTATCTCCTACCCTGTGCCTTTGAACTCATTGCTTCCAGGTTTTGTCATTGTTGTTGCATTGTTTTGGACGACTTCTTCGGATTTTTTTTAGGTATTTAACATCTCCTTTACCAAAAAAGAAATATGTTTTTATTTCTTCTGGTTTGTCCCTGTATTTAGACCATTTGGATACGAACTCCTAATTCGGGATTTCAGATGTTGCTAGCGCTTCTGTCGTGGTTTGCTGTGCTAGTTCTCCAGATGTGCTGTGTTCCTCCTCTCTCCTCAGCATCACGGCCCTTCCCATGTGCTTTTCCTCCAATGTTTTAATCCAGAATAGATGTTAAATCTTACCAATCCCTTTCTCAACATTTTTTGGAAATGACTAATCACTTTTTTCTAGTAAATCTGAGTTGTTAGTTTTTCCATGTAACATACTGTACTTGCATTCCGGGATGTACTGGTCATTCATTATAGACATATCTCATTAAATTCTATCAAAGCTGTATCTGTCTCCTACAATAGGCTGGGCAATATCATTTCCCCCCCTATATTCTAGTACAGTTGAAATAATATAAGGATGTCTTTGAGGAATTTGGAAAAAAAAATCCTCCACTGAGTTCACTGGGTCTAAGGGTTTTTGGAAGACTCATGTTTTAAAAAATCAGTTAGTTAACATACAGCGTATTATTAGTTTCTGAGGTAGAGGTCAGTGATTCATCGGTTGTGTAAACACTCAGTGCTCATTCCCTCACGTGCCCTCCTTAGTGCCGGTCCCCCAGCTACCCCATCCCCCAACCCCCTCCCTTGTAGTAACCCTCAGTTGGTTTCCTATGATTAAGAGTCTCTTAAGGCTTGTCTCCTTCTCTGAATTCATTTCGTATCAGATGTCTTCCTTTGATAGCGATCTACTCATTTTTTCCTATTTTTTGCTGCATTCTTAGCGTTATGAATATTTAGCTTGTCATCTGTCTCTGATGAGTCATCACGTTTCCTATTCCGTAGATAAAAAGGAAAGGCCGTGGAAAGCATTTCTGCCTGGATCAGGGTTTGGCCTTGACCTCCAGCAGGACTTCCACCTTGGGCTAAGCCCTCCAGCAGATTGATGGATTTCTTTGTATGTTTTTTCTTACCAGCACCCCCTCCCCCCCAGTTGCAATCCGCTCCCTTTGCAGGGCTCTAATCACCTGGGTCTGCTCAGCCCTCCGGCTCCAACCTTCATTTCCCACAGATTCCTGGCTCCCTCCACGAAACCACAGCCCCCCCCACCCCCAGTTCACTGCACCACTGGGCTGACCAGGCTCCCTGTGGGCGGGCTGGCTGTCCCTGGGGCTGCAGCGAGTGTGAGTGTGGCTAGGAGGCTGGCTCTGGAACCATGAGTGAGATCCTGATTCGGAAGCACAGCGTCCTGCAAACTTTGACAACAGGATTCAGCCCTTCCAAGCTGGGGGTGCCCAGGTGGCTCAGTCAGTTGAGTGTCCAGTTTCTTGGGCTCTTGATCTCGGGGTTGTGAGTTCAAGCCCTGTGTTGGGCTCCAAACTAAAATAAATAAATAATCCTTCCACGCTGAAGTTTTCCCCTCTGGGAATTACAGGTAACAGTGGTGTCCATCCTCCTGGATTCTGGGGGTTCTTCCAGTCATCAGGCCCATCCTTATTAATTGTCCCGTGTGCATCAGGCATTGTTTTAGGTATTAAAGATAAAGGCGGTGAATAGAAGAACAAAAAAATCCCTGTGTGCCTAGAACTTACGTTGCAGAAGGAGTCAGGCAAAGAAACAGAAGAAGTACAAACAACTCTATGTATTTTTGAACTGCATGTCTATTTCTATATATTTTCTCTCTAATTTGAGGTATTAAGCATTTACAAGAATGGGGAACGAGATGCTGGGAGTGTGATTTTGCTTCATTTTTTATTTTTATTTTTTAAAGATTTTATTTCTTTCTTTGAGAGACAGCATGAGCGAGAGAGCGGAAGCGGGGGGAGCAGCAGAGGGAGAGGGAGAAGCAGACTCCCTGCCGAGCAGGCGGCCCAGTGCAGAACTCGATCCCAGGACCCCAGGATCATGGCATGAGCCAAAGGCAGACGCTTAACCGACTGAGCCTCCCAGGCACCCCTGGAAGTGCGATTTTATTGGGGTGGCCTGTGCGGGCCTCTCTGAGGACAGACTGTGGGAGGAGCCCTCTGACTGGGGTGAGGGAGCTGGGCTTGTGTTCCCGGCAGCGGCGCTACCAAGAAGAAAGGCCCTGAGGGGGAATTAAATGAGATGATACCGACAGGGGCCCGATAGGGTTAGGGCAGAGAATGAGCTGCAGTTAAAGCTCCCACAGCATCTGGCATGGTCACCGTCCCTGTCTCTGTCACTGTGCCCTCAGAGCTGAAATAAAGGTGCCAGCCACGGACTTCTGACTTCTCTTCCCAGATCCCATTCCCGGGAACCCCGGGGAGAATGCACAGCCCCCAGCCAGCCCCGTGTGTGCAGCACACGCCTGCCTATCCCACCCCACCTGCCCGCGAAGGCTCCCAGAATCTGCTACTGAGGGCAGTTTCAAGGATCGCAGCTACTTTTCCCTCCGTCCCCTAACCAGCACCCAGGACAGGACTCCGCTTGCACTGCAGACTCGTAGTCGGGGCCTGACCTTGGGGCGGGAGGGGGCCTCAGCCCACCCTCTTCTTCCCCCTCCCCTCTGATTAAGAGTGGCCCCATTCCTGTCTGGAACAGAAAAAACAGAAGTGGCCTTAAGGATTTGGGCTCAGATGGACTCCCCAGTCCTTCCCTGTTCAGCACAGACCTTTGTGGCTCTCCAGGGCAGGCTCCGCCTCAAGGAAGGAGGCCTCTACTCTGTCTTCTTCCCCTTTGGCTTTCTCCCCAACCCCGCGACGACAACATCGGCCCCCCAGATCGTCCCCCTCCCTCTCCCCATCTCCTTCCCACACTTTGCGGCTTCCTCCTGGAGCCGAGTCTCACCACAGCTCACCACACGTTTAATCCCACATTTCGGGACGGGGGCAAGTGTTCAGGCTCAAAATCTGAATTACGGAAGGGATTTCTTTTTCATAACGAAATGCAACTTTATTATATTCAAGTCCGTAGGTAGTACCGCAAACTAGTGCCCTCTAAAACGTCTCCCGGTAAAGTTCCTGCAAATGTGTGTCTCACCGACACAGAACTGATGGTGATTAGCCCATGCACGCGCTACCTCTATGTAGATACTCCTAAAGTGCTTCAGAAGTGCTTAGGAGGACTAAATGTGCCAGCCCTAGCCATGCAGTTTAATGCTTCTAATTTGCTAAACAAATACTGTTTTTTTTTCGATTGTGCAAAGATAAGCTTTGTCCATAGTCAACACATCTCAAATTAATCGGCCCGAAGGAACATGGTTTCTCATTTAGTTTCCCGAGCCCAAAGCAACGACTCACTCATTTCAAAGTCCTTCTGGTAAAGTACCAGTGGAGGGAGGTGAGAGCCGGCGGGAGGGCCCTCCCAGGCCTCCTTCCTTTCTGTCTTAGGTCTTGCGGCTTCCCCCGGTGGCACTCTCGCTGGGCCCACCCGGGGGTCTCTTTCCCAGTGCCGTCTGGGCCAGGCTTAGGGAAGGGGCCGGGCTGCCTGCAGAGCAAACCTTCTAGGCAGGGAGCCGGCAAGGGAAGGCCGAGGGTCTCCCGAGGGAACCTGAAACCAACTGATCACTAACACGAAGGGCCTTTGTCTGCCTGGGAGGACCAACCCTCCTCACGTTCGCGCTCTCGCTGCCCAGAGGGTCTGACCACACCCCTGACCCGAGCTGATTCTGGACGTCCCTGGGCAGCAGGAAGGTTCCGGAAACTTCCTCCATCCTAGTTCCAGCTGACGGCCAGGCAGCTCCTGGAATGACTCAGGTTCATCAGGAGGGACCCAAAGGGGAAGGGGTGGTGGGGGCAGGGAACGGACTGGCCGCTGCCCTCTGGGAACAAGACAGGGCTTCGGAGGACTTAGCGTTCTGGAGGGGGGGGTGTCACCAGGTGCAAGGGACTGAGTGTACTGGAGCCTTTGTGACACCTGGGCCTCATGGCCCGGACGACACAAAGCAGAGTCGGTGGGGATCGCAAGCTGCCGGGGTGGAGGACCCAGGGGAGCTCCTGGATTGCTCTGGCCTGCTCTGCGGACATTTGAGTTTGGCCTACTGGCAGGAATTTCTGAAAGGCAGGACCCAGGGCTGGAGACCACACATCTTGTCCTGTCCTTGGCTCGCTCCTCCCCAGCTCCCTTGGCTGTGTCAGTCCTCGGCCTCCCACTCCCCTGCCCTCTTGCCTCTAGACGTTCCCATCCGGGCTTGCCTAGGGATGCCGCCTTCTGCGCAGCTTCCCTTTCCAGCCCCACGCCTGGCATTCACCAGGAGGAGCTGTGTCTGCTCTCGAGGGGGAGCAGGGGCAGGGTCGGGCAGGAAGCAGAGGAGAGGTGGGGTGACAGCAGGGTAAGGCCGGAGAGGTGAAAGGACGCGGGTGATCTGAGACAGTTCCTTCCTCCTGGTTGAGACAGGTCCCTGCCTTTGGGTGTTGATCTGTTCTAGTGGGAGGTGGGTGTGCAGGGGCAGACAGTGGGTGGTGGGTGCTGGGGTGACCCTCAGTTCCTCGGAAAAAGTGGACAGGGTGCAGCCGGAACTGGGAAGGACCCCAGCATGTGGTGTCTCTCCGATTGTTCTCAGTTGGGTCTGCAAGGCAATGGCTCCGAGCTTATTCACCCACTCCTCCCCGCTGAGCCCGCCGAGTGGCCTCTCTGTCCCTCCCCCGACCCTCCCCCAGCACCGCGTCTTCTCTGCATCACCATCCCCGCACCACCTCCAGGCGTCCTGGCCCGGAGCCTGGTCTTCCTTGGACAGCTCAGTAGTAGGTCTCCTTCTCCACCCAGCCTGTGGGAGAGATGGGGAGGGGGGCAAGGCGTGAGCTCATGGGGGGCAGAGATCCATCTCTGCGGGCTGGAGGGCAAATCAGGGTGAGAGGGAGGGGAGGAAGCCGGGGAGCTGGGGCCACGGGTTAGGGGAAAGGAGAGACGTGTTTAGCACAGTTCGGGCATCACAGAGTGGGCTCGAGGGGAGAGGCAGGGGCTAGGTGGTGACAGGACTGTCTCAAGGGGCAACCGCCTGTGGTGGTTGTGCCGAGACTTGTATGGGGTTGATGGCTCATGATTTTTCAGAATCAGGAATAGGATTTTATGTGAGAGCCCCTAAGTTTTAGTTATTGGACCAGTTACAAAACACAGCCACGCAATAAAGGGCGGACGGAACCAAACAATATGCACGGGGCCATATTTGGCTTGCCGGCCATCGGTTTTCAACTTCCAGTAAGGGGTCAACAGTGCTTGTTGGAAAAAAACAAAAGCAAACTTGGTCATTGCCTAGGAATCAGGAAGCCTGGGTTCTAGAAGCTGCTCTGCTCCTCCTTGCTTTGTAACCCCAAGCCAATAAATTCACCTCTGCACCTCTCCGTTTCTGTAAGATGTGGAAGGGGGACGAGGTGACCTAGGCCCACCTAATTCTGTGTCCTATGATTCGGGTGGGAGGAGGGGCCTGAGTGCCCCTGTGTGTTGGGGTCCCAGGTTGGTGGGAAAGGGGCAGGGTCAGGGCTCCGAGGACCTGGGGCCCCTGGATCGGGGGTGGGGGCATGGGGAGGAGGAGCAAGGAGCCGCATGTGGAAGGGTTGGGTGCGGAGTCCTGGGGGGTGGCCAGCAGTGGGGAGCACTGGCGGGGTGCTGGGGGGCGGGGGCACTTACCCCCAGGGTACCGTCTCAGGATGAGCTTCCGGACCTCATCATAGATGAAGATGAGGAGGCTGTAGGGGAAGGCGCAGAACCACCAGGTGACCCTGCACCAAACAGAAACAGGAGCGTGTCGGGGGTGCCGCAGGGTGGGGACAGAGAACTGGGTCTGAAGACCAGAAGCTGGGGCCTAGCAGGGCCTGGGAAGGACACACTCACTTGAGCGGGTACATGCGGAGGGCTACGCCCATGCCCGGGCAGTAGGACAGGAAGGCCGCCAGCGCCGTCTCCTCCAGCAGCCCGAAAATCAGAATCTTGTTCCTGGAAAGGCAAAGAAAGGAGGGTAGGTGGTGTGGAAAGTGGGGGGTTGAGGGGGGGAAATCCAGGGAGGCCCCTGGTGGCGAAGGTGCCTGGGGACGGTCTTCAAACCCCCTCTTCTGCTGCTACACGTAACCAGAGTAGATTTCCTTCACTTTTTCTGCTGACTGATCTCATCTCCTATAACACACATACTCGTCTAGTAAATAAATGTTTCTAATGTGTTGGCTGACGTGCCCTGGGCTGGAGATGCTGCGGTCAGCACACACTTCCTTCCCGGGTCGTGGGGCCGCCCTCCCGCGGCGCACGGACTTGCTATGACTCCAGGCCTGTGGTCTGTGTTCAGCCCGTGCCATCTGCCCAGCAAGGTGCTCAGAGAGCCTGTGTGCCACACGTTCCCAGGGTCTCCCAGGCCCTGGTCGTTGTGGGTTGTCGATACTCAATAGAGGAGAATGTTTGTCAAGCGCTTAGCGGAGAGGAAGCTGTCCACTCCCTGGAAATTAAATGCTGTATGTGCATCCACGACCTCAGACCCGAAAAGCAGGACAGAGCAAGGGTCTGAAAGCAGCTTCTGGAGTCAGATAGGCAGAATCTAGCCACAGCTCTGCCCCTTGCTAGCTTTGGGCTGCAAGCCATGTTTCTGCACCTCTCTGAGCCCCGTGGTCTTCCCTGTGAGCTGGAGAGGTTACCGGTATACCCTGGGCTTGCTGGGAACAGAATGGGAGGTAAAGCGTGGAACGTTCTGGAACGTGCAGAGTGCTCGGTCGAGTTACTACTTGACCCGTGTACAACCTTGCACACTGCATGTCTTTATAGTTTACGCCAATAGCTCCAAACTTTCCACTCACTAAAGGACCCACTTGATTCTTTGATAAAGACCCCATTTTAATTGATTGTAGTCTTTTCAGCTGTATTTGTTTTAAGTAATGAATAACATTTCTCTATTTAAAATTGGAAACATCCGCCTTCCCAACAGAGCTGCGCGCTAGCGTGCCGTCGCGGTCCTTCACACCAGTGGTTCTGCCTCTGAGTGACACTTGAGTAAGCCCTGCGGCCTTACTCAGTGGCTCATTTCTATAAAGCGTGGGAGCCTTGCAGACAGCGGCTCTGAGGCCCCCTGGCCCAAGGCCTGAGGTGGGGCGCTGCTGGCCAGTGGCTATTGGCGTCCTCAGGACCCCTTTCGTCTTCCACTGGCTTCACAGAGACCTGGAGTTAGCACTAACCGCCATCCGCGCTGCGGTCACTGAGCGATCGCCAAGCACCGACAGGGCCCAGACCCTGACAGGCAAGCCACCCTGTGCCGTCTCCAGGAGCTGGGGCGTTAGAAGCAGACCTGCGTGAACCCTAACAGCTGGGTGACTCCAGGGACCTCATGTAACCTCTTTGGGGTCTCTGGTCCAGAAAAGGAAAGCAGTTCCCATCCCATAGAGCTGTTGTGAGGTTAAATGTGCGTGCGGGTCACAGCACGATGACTGGCCCGTAGTAACGCACACTCTAAGACGGCCCCGAGCCCGCCCCGAGCAACTCCCAACCACTCGGGGAGGATCACATACTGCCAGGCCGGGACCCAGCGCACCTGTGCTGTGGACCTTAGGGCCGGGCAGAGGGTGCTGTTGGAGTGTGAGATGGAGGACGGAAGGGAGGAGGGAAGATGGGAGGAGAGAAGGGAGGAAGAAGGAGGAGGGAGGAGGGAAGGGAGGAAGGAAGGAACAAGGGAAGGAGGGAGGAGGGGGGAGAAGAAGGAAGGAAAAGGAGGGAAGGAAGGGAGGAGGGAGGAGGACAGGGAAGAGGGAAGAAGGGGAGAAGTGTGGAAAGATGGAAAGGAAGGAAGAGGGAAGGAAACCTTAAAGCAGTAGATTAGGAGCAGAATTAAAACTCGTCAGAAATGGTGATCCGATCCCTTCCTCTTCAGACACCTGTTTCAGACGGCTGGACAGGTGTGGTCTGACACTCCCTCCTCCCCGATTGTGGGCGCAGGTCGAGGGGCCCATGGTGGGGGTTGAGGGACCTCAGGGTGCTCTCTGCTGGGGGTGGGGGGCGGGGCGCTCACTTCATGCCCTGTTGGAAGACTGAGTTGCGCCGGGTCTTGCAAATGATGAGGTCGGCCCACTGCACGACCACGATGCTGGCAAAGAAGGCCGTGTGGCACGTGAACTCCACCACCTTCCGCTGCTCGTAGGTCTGGGGGCGGGTGGGGCCGTGTGAGAGGCGAAGGGAGGGGCGAGGGGGCAGCGTGCTGGGGGCACTTGTCAAACCCCTGGGCACGGGGTGCCTTAGCCCCCAGCCCCAGTTGGCCCCCCGGGCACTCCCACAGGCACGGAGCCCACCCCCCGGAGGCTCCACGCACCCACTCCTGCCCATAGCTGTCCTCCAGGTCGTTCATGGACCGGTCGTCCCAGTCCAGACGGATTCCCAGCAGCCGCGAGGGCAGGAAACCGTTCTCCGCCAGGATGACGAAGTAGGTGAAAAAGCCACCCAGGGCTTGGATCATCCCTGTGGGGAGCGGGCGGGAGGCCGGCGCGGTCAGCGGGGGCGGCCGGGTGGGACCGGCACTCGCCAGCGACGGCCATCCCGGCTCCTCGGTGGGGGGCTGACCCCTGGCCTGGGATTTCACCAGGGCTCGTCCCTCCGTCAGCTGGACAGAGAGCTCTCTCGGCCGCGCCCCAGCCCCGGCCCCAGGGCCCTGCCTCACCAATCTGTCCGTAGGCCATGCTGATGAGTCTCTCGTTCACCAGCTTGTCCGTCTGGGGGTTCCTCGGCTGTCGCTTCATGATGTCACTCTCCGCGGCCTCGTAGGCCAAGGAGATGGCGGGGACCTGTGTGTGGGGCATGTGGGGGGAGGAGGGCAGTGGAAAGGAGCTGACAGGTGCAGAGGAAGGTCCGCGGGGAGGAATCTTTGATGCAATCAGCACACGTTACTAAGACCCTGTTATGGCCCCGGACTCGCTGGGGCTTCTGTTCCCTCAACTGTCGCAGCCTGGCCAGTTCCCGCCTCCACCCCCTGTGCCGCTCCGAGCCGGGCCTCACCATGTCGGTGCCCAGGTCGATGCAGAGGATGGTGACGGTGCCCAGCGGCAGGGGGATGTTGGCGATGATGAACAGCAGGAAGGGTGTGATCTCGGGGATGTTGCTGGTCAGGGTGTAGGCGATGGACTTCTTCAGGTTGTCGAAGATCAGGCGGCCTGGGGGAGGTTTGGTGGCATCAGGAGATGGGAGGTTCCCTCCCCAGCCCAAGCCCTGGAGCGTGGCTGCCCGTGCTCCCCAGAGAGGGAGACCCCAGGTTCGAGGGAAGCCAAAGCCAGTGGCAGGTGCCCGGGATCCTGAGTTGGCTCTGCATTGGGGGAAAGGCCCGGGAAGCTGTCCCAGATGCCACCCCGGCCCGTGGGGCCCCTCACCCTCCTCCACGCCCGTGACGATGGAGGCAAAGTTGTCGTCCAGCAGGATCATGTCGGCGGCCTGCTTGGACACGTCGGAGCCTGAGATGCCCATGGCGATGCCGATGTCCGCCTTCTTCAGTGCGGGGGAGTCGTTCACGCCGTCCCCGGTCACTGCCACGATGGCCCCCTGCACAAGGACGCAGCCAGATCGGAGGAGGAAGCCCGTGCATGCCCGGGCCAACCCGCCTGCCCCGCGCCGGCCCGGCCCCGCACCCCCATCCCGCTCACCTGCCGCTGGCAACCCTCCACGATGATGAGCTTCTGCTGCGGGGACGTGCGCGCGAACACGATCTCTGTGTGGTTCTTGAGGACCTCGTCCAGCTGCTCCGATGTCATGTCCTTCAGGTCGGAGCCGTGCACCACGCACGCCTTGGCTTCTCTGGACGGTGGGGGCGGAGGCAGGTGACTCCTTGCCGCCGTTGTCCCCTGCCGCCGAGCCGCACGGTCCCAGGGCTGTGGCCCTCCTTGCCCTGTCCCCGTGGCCTGTGTGTCCCATCTCTGTCTTTGAGGAAGGACAGCCTCACCCAGCACAGTCAGTGCTAGGCCACACGCTGCTTTTCTTACCCATGCCTTACCCCGGAGCCACCGCATGGGGGGATGGTTCCCTAAATTTGTAGTTGGGAGGATGGCAGCTCAGGACAGTAATGTGACACCTCTGTTGAACAGTGAGTGGGTGGCATAGCATGGACACCCTCAGGACTGAGGAGCCAGCCGCTGAGGTGTCACAGGAAGGCCTGCAGGGTCGCAGAGGGGCTCTCTGATGGCCCCTCCCCCCGGGGCCCTCGAGCATCCTGTGGGACGGGTTGATTGGGGACAGGGGCCCAGTGGAGGCCGCACCTGGGGTTGACCTGGCTGACAGGAATGTTGAGCCGGGCCGCGATGTCCTCCACAGTCTCGTTGCCTTCTGATATGATGCCCACACCTTTGGCGATGGCCTTGGCTGTGATGGGGTGGTCCCCGGTCACCATGATCACCTGGCAGCCAGGAGAAAAGAGAAAAGAAAAGTGATATTAACACCCCCTCCCCATCCTTTCCTTTCCCAAAGTCAGAGAAAGCCAGACCCCCTGACGCTGGGACTGATGGATCCCAGCCAAGATGGCGGAACTGTGTGTGTGTGTGTGTGTGTGTGTGTGTGTGTGACTCTGTGTGTGTGTGTGAGAGAGAGTGTGTGAGAGTGTTTGTGTGTCTGAGTGGGTGACAAGCTGTATGCAGGGGATCAGGGACACTTTGCTTCCGTGGAGAAAGCCTCCGTGATGAGTGACAAATGGACGAGGGGCTCTTGGAAGAGGCCCCTCAGAGACCGGGTTTCACGGGCTGCGAGGCTGTCGCAGCTGGAAGGACCCCTCACTGACCAGCGAGGGACGAAGGCTTAGAAAGGGCCCGTGACCCTCTCAAGGTTACTGGAGCCGGGAGTAGGACACATTTTCTTAGTGTCCACTCTGGTTGCTGGGGCCGTCCAGCTGGTCAGAGTGGGGACGAAGGGGACATGGCGCCCGCCTCCAGCCCCCGGCCTCCCACCAGCTGTTTGGCTGCCTCGGACGTGCCTTCTCCGCGCGGGAAGGAGGCGGTTCGTGCAGCACAGATGGAGGCTGGGGGGGGCGGTCGGCACCTGAGAGGTGGTGAAAGGGTATCTGCCGGGGCGCCTGGGTGGCTCCGTGGGTTAAGCCGCTGCCTTCGGCTCAGGTCATGATCTCAGGGTCCTGGGATCGAGCCCCGCATCGGGCTCTCTGCTCAGCAGGGAGCCTGCTTCCCCCTCTCTCTCTCTCTCTCTGCCTGCTTGTGATCTCTCTGTCAGATAAATAAATAAAATCTTAAAGAAAAAAAAGGCTGTCTGTAACGAGCGTGGATTGATCAGAGGAAGAAGCCTCGCACAGCTACCAAGGAGAAAGTCCTTCAAGGCCACCGCCACCACCCCACGGAACCTGCCCCCCAAAGGCCACATGGACCCCCACTGAAGACAGAAGCATCTTTGCGGCCCTCATCCTGCTCGACCCCTCAGTACTTGGCACTGCCCACCAGCCCCTCCTTGAAGCCGGCCAGCTTGGTCCGTGCGGACGCTGACTCTCCCGGTTCCCCTTCCCACTTCTTCCCGCTCTTTCCTGCCTCTTCTGAGTGGCCGCCCGCTGGAAGGGGCGGCTGTGGAGCTGGACGGCGGGCCTAAGCTCAAACACCGGCCCTCCCCGGCTGTGGCACCTAGGACCAGTCTTTTCACCGAGTCTCGGTCCCAGGAGGGGACGAGCCCTACCTTCCAAGGCTGTCGTAAGGAGTAAAAGGCACGGAGGTGGACGTGAGCTGTGACTTCCCCCTACCCCTCCTGCCCCGCTCCTCCCTCTCTCTACTTGCCCCAAGACTGGTGGCCCCGCTTTCATCCGGGCCCCCCTCCCTGATCCGGGTTCACTAGTGGGTCTTGAACTGCACTCGTGTGCTGAGGGGCCTCGCTCTCTCTGGTCTTGGACTTCTGTCCTGGGCTCTAAGCTGATGCTTTCGCTGGGATGTCTCTCCTTGGGTGTCCAACCGAGGCTTCCAACAGAAGGTCAGAGCTGAGCTCATCGTCCGCTCCCACCACGCTGCCAGGCCTGCCCCCTGCCTCCAGCTCGGCACTGTCCTCTCAAGCGTTCCAACCCTTTGTAACTGCAACTCCCTCGCTGACCATGTCCAGCTCGGTCACCGTGTTCCCAAAGTGTTTCTTAGATGTGACTCCTCGCCTCCATCCTTTGTCATCGCCCTGGTTTGTGTCCTCGCCTGGACTAGCGCCACAGACCCTCCCCCTGCCTCCTCGCCTCCAGCCCTTCTCCTGATCCAGGCCCTCCTCCACCCAGGTAGCCTCCTGAAAGCTGGCTCTGTCCCCAAGTCAGGCGTTTAGGCAAAGCCCTTCCAGCTGGCCCTGGCAGGAAGTCCCAGAGTCCATCCCCAGTGCTCCTGAGCCTCCTGCCCCCCACGAACCTGCACCCCCTCCCCCGCTGTCTCACCCTGTCAGGACACACACTGTCCCTGACCTTGACAGCCCTCCTCTCCCTGCCTTACAAAACACTCCCGGCCTTCGAGGCCCCGATCGAATATCACGTGCTCTGTAAAACTTGTCCAGTTCTCTGAAGCAGACTTAGCTGCTCCTGCTCTGAGTTCCCTGGAGGAACGGTCCCCACACCCCAGGATAGTTTTGATCGCGGCAAGAGGCAGCCGGACGGGTTGGAGCACGGCTTTCCGGACGGCTGACCATGCTTCACATGCCTGATCCGCCCCTTACGGGCAGGTTTATTTTGGGAAAGCGACTTACCCACTCTGAGGCTCAGCTGGTTTTATTTTTAAGTGGGGGTGATGACGCCTACCTCAGCGACAGAGTGGCTGGGACGGAGAAATCCCTTACACACACACGTCTATACACAAGTGCTTCGGTGTGTGAGGAAATGGCAGGCTGCCTTAGTTCAAATCCCGGCCCGACCACTTACGAGCCTGTCACGTTGTGCCTTAGTTACCCTCTTCTGTGAAAAGGGAAAATACCAGAGCTTCCTCGCCGGGCCGTTGTGCAGATTACCTGAACTCCTGTAGCCTGGGTGCCGAGCACGGCGCCTGACTCCTGCGACTGGCTGCTCATGGGATGAGAGCCTCTGGCCCGGAGCAGGGGCTCACGACCCTAGCTAGCAGGTTGTTCCGTGATTAAGTGTGGAGACGTTTGTTTCCCTGAGTGCCCACGAGCCCCGGAGGACAGGCACCACGTCTCCTTCATCTTAGCAGCCCCTGCCCCTTAGCGGACAGGCAGCTCTAGCTGATGCTAGGAAACGAGGAGCTGGCCACATCCCTGTGCCTGGTCATGGGATGGCCACGGCCACGGGATGGCCACGGCCACGGCCATGGGGATGGGGTGGAGCATGCCTTGAAGCAGGAAAGGAGGATCCAAGATGGACAGGGTTTATGTCTGTTTGTTGAACTCGGACACCTTGAACAGTGCCTGGGCCATAGGCGGCAAACGATGGTTAGTTGCCGAATGAAGGACAACTGACACCAAGGAGCAATGACAGGTGGACACAAGGACCTAGGAGAGGTGTGCTTGGGGGATGAGGACCGGAGCCTGCTGGGGGGCGAGTGGGTTCAGACAAGAGCCTGCTCATTGCTCATTGGTAGAGATCGGACGCTCTCCGGGAAGGTGGGACGAACAGATCTCCAAGACCCAAGTGCCAGGTCGGCCCGAGAGCAGAATGGAATGAGTGGGGGAGAGGATGCGCCTGGTCGCTGACGGAAAGGGACCCGGACAAGAGCTTCAGGCGGGGCCGACCTTTCCTCGCAGAGGGAGGTGGCCACGAGGGGTCTCCCATCTGCGAGGCAGGAGCCCCTGCCGTCCTTTGACCTTTAGCACTGGGGAAGGGAGGGTGGGAGGGGGGAGGCCAGGCCTGTACCTTGATGCCCGCGCTGCGGCACTTGCCCACGGCGTCTGGCACGGCAGCCCGGGGAGGGTCGATCATGGACATGAGCCCCACGAAGCAGAGCTTCTCCGTGGGGAAGTTCAGCTCGTCCGTGTCAAACTTGAAGCCCCGCGGAAACTTCCCGGAAGGCAGATTCAGCTGACAAAACCCTGACACGGGCAGGAGGGAAGGAGGGAGGAGTGAGCCCAGCACAGGGTGGGGGGGCTGCCCGAGTGCCCCCAACGCCCCCCCCCGGGGCAGCCCCGCTCCTGCCTCTCACCCAGCACGCGCTCCCCCAGCCCGCCCAGCTCCATGTAGGCGTTCTGAAAGGCGTCCTGCATCTCCTTGTCCAGAGGGATCTCCTTGCCCTGCACCAGGATGGTGGAGCAGCGGTCTAGGATGCGCTCCGGGGCCCCCTTCATCACCAGCACGTGGCTCTGGGGGCTGTCCTCTCGCTCGTGGATGGACAGCTGGAGAGAAGACAAGCGGTCACGGAGGCGGCCTGCCAAGGAGACCTCCCTGACGCACAGTCCCCGTCCGTCAGCTATCGTCGACGGAGGGAGAGCCTGTGCGTGTGAAGGGCAGTGTGGGTCACAAATATTGACCACAGTGCCAGGGGCTGGGTGGCTCTCTTGCCAGCGCCCCAGTCGTGCTGGCCTCAGCGCGCTTTCACACGACACGGCTGAGAATGCTTTCTTGGTCTAGCAGACGCCTGCCGTCCAGGGGCATCCCAACGACATTTCAGAGGTGTGGTTCACCCCCACAGCTGGAAGGGATGGGAGGCTGAGGCAGGAGTGGGGAAGGCGACCGGGTATATTGAGGGATGGAGGTTTGGAAGTTGGGGGGGTCCTTGCAACCAGACATGTAGTCACCCCAGTTTTCCTGGGCGATGAGGCAGGGGGAGGGGCATGGCCCTCAGATGCCCCCCTCCTAGGTTTTGAGCTCCCCCTCACTTTGGCCCTTCCCCCACCCTTGTCCCGGCGTGGCTGCCAGACCTGGTACTTGTTGGTGGAATTGAAAGGGATCTCTGCCACCTTGGGGTTTCTGTCCCTCATCTTCCGCACGGAGCCGCAGGACAGCTCGATGCACTTGAGCAGGGCTGACTCGGAGGCATCACCAGCCGTGTCCCGCTGACGGAGGAGAACTCAGTGTCACACGGGCGGGGGGGGCAGTGGGAGACCGGGGGAGGGGGGCACTGGAGCCCCCGAGGCTGCCAGGGTGTGCAGGAGGGGGAGCTGGGTCCCGGCGAGGCGGGCAAGCCATGGACGCGCCGCTCACCCCCACCTTAGACACAGAGATGTTCTCCTGCCCGGCCTTGAAGACGGCACGGTTGCAGAGGCCGGCAATCCGAGACAGTGCCGTCCACGTGGGGGATCGTTTGTCGAAAGTGGCCCCTGCGAGGCAGTGGGGGAGAAGCAGGAGCACGGCTCCCCGTTAGAGCCCCTGTCCACTCCCACCCCCCACCACCATGCCGGGGCCCCCTTGGAGAGCCCCAGTCACCGGACTGATCTTCCGTGGTGTCCGCTTCGTGGATCTGGTTGTCGAACCACATGTGGGCGACGGTCATGCGGTTCTGGGTGAGGGTGCCCGTCTTGTCGGAGCAGATGGTGGATGTGGAGCCGAGCGTCTCCACGGCCTCCAGGTTCTTCACCAGGCAGTTCTTACGAGCCATGCGCTTGGCTGTCAGGGTCAGACACACCTGGGAGAGAGAGGAGGGTGGGAGGTGCTAAGCCTGGAGCCGGAGGTGCCCATGACCTCATCCTGGATCAGGGCACGACCCCGCCCTCTTTGATCCTGGTCAGCAAACACCAAGTGGGACCTATGTGTGGGCAGTGACTGCGCCCGATGTCGGACATGCTGAGCGAGATCGTGGGTGTGTATTCAGGTGAAAAGTCCAACAGGGAATTGAAGATACACGACCAGAGCTCCAGAGCGGGCCGGCAGAGAGCTGGGCCAGGGGTGTGCCAGAACGGGCATGAGACTCGGGGGAGATGGGCTCACTCCAGGGGGCGGGGAGAGCAGAGCATGAGGCCTGTGAATCGGGGCTGGGGAGAGGAGGAGGAGATCCTGCGGGGGACAGAGGAGCAGAGGAGAACCAGAATAGGGACATGTCACCGTAATCGACGGAGGAGAGAATTCTAGGAGGGTGGACAGCGGTGTCCGTTTCTCAGCAGAGTCAAGGAAGGGTTTGAGAGAAAAGGTCACTGGGTTTGCCAGTTAGTCATCAGTGACCTTTGAGGGAAGCTTTGCAGCCAGGGTGGCCGGGACGAGCTGCAGACGGCAGTGGACCGTGCGTCGGACTGTGTGTTGTGGAAGGGGGCCGGGATGAGCTCTGGCAGAGAGACCTCGGGCCAAAGCGCAGCTCAGACTCTGAGCCGGGAATTAAGACTCTGACAGGTGATTTTAGGGGCAGGGAGCAAGTTGCTGAGCTACAGTAAGCCTCGACTGCCTTTGAGGAAAGGGTAGCAAGACCTCCGCCGTGGCCCCTCGCCTGACCCACTCACGGTGACAGTGGCCAGCAGCCCCTCAGGCACATTGGCCACGATGATGCCGATGAGGAAGATGACAGCCTCCAGCCAGCTGTAGCCCAGGATGAGGGAGAGCACGAAGAAAGAGACCCCCAGGAACACGGCCACCCCCGTGATCAGCTGGATGAAATGCTCGATCTCCATGGCGATGGGCGTCCGCCCCACCTCCAGGCCCGAGGCCAGGGTGGCTATGCGGCCCATCACTGTCCGGTCTCCCGTGGCGATCACGATGCCCCTGGCCGTGCCTGCAACACAGAGGGGACCCCTACTGCTTGGAAAAGAAAAACCACGGCAGAGTAAATGGGCCTCCGACCGGGGTCCTGCGGTCGGAGGCCGGACCTCCCCCAGGCACAGACCTCCAGGCCCAGACTCAGTCCACCACAACTCATTCCCTTGACACTTGGGCCTGACGAGAGATGTTGCAAATACACTCGGAATTCAGACCGGGGAGATGCCAGCCATGAAATACAAGTACCGAGTAGCTCCGTGCAATTAGTGCCCTGCTTTCGAGGACCCCGAAGGGTGTGAGGTCACGGATTTTCTGCGTGGACTTAAGATGCTCTTTCCCAGCCTTGGGCCCTGAGACCCCGCAGAAGAAACCAGGCAGTTGCTGAGCCCTTATGTAGACACTCGGGGCTGGGGGCCTGGGCGGGGGGAGTGTGGGATGAGGGAAAGACCGTGGATGTGAGAGCCAGCCAAACTGGGGTTTGCACCCTTGTTCGGACTCCCCCCACCCCCACGGGATTGCTTTCATCAGGAAACCAGAGAGGGCTGTGATATGCCTGGCCCGCCCCTGGCACATAGTAGGCACTCAGCAATGTCGGTTCTGCTCATTTCTTCTCCTTTCCCCAAAGCCAGACTCAAAGAAAGCGATGAGAGTATTTTACAGGGCGTTTTTTACCAATGGTGGGAAATGTCGGGCGAATTTCAGAATCTCAGTACATTAACAGTTTAAGATACATAATGTGTGTGATTTTCACTGTAACTGCAACTTGCTAAGGGAAAGGAACACCTGGTGAGGGGCGCCCTGGGGGCTCAGTCTGTTGAGTGTCTGACTCTCATGATCTTGGGGTCATGGGATCGAGCCCCGTGTCAGGCTCTATGCTCAGCGCAGAGTCTGTTTGAGATTCTCTCCCTCCCCCCTGCCTCTCCCCTCCCCACATGCTCTCTCTCTAAAATAAGTAAATAAATCTTTAAAAAAAGGCTCATAAAATCTTTACAAAAATGCTCAGAGAGACATAACATGCCGAGAAGAAATGAGAATAGGGAAGGTAAAGGCATGGAGGTGGGGCACGTGGTCCCAGGCCCGGGGTTCAGCCAGAACTCTCTCCCCGCCAGCTCTCACTGCCGGCCCCTCTCAAGGAGGCCCGGCCACAGAGGGCATGGATTTCGGGCGGGCCTGGTCTCCTGTCCTTATGTGGTGGCAACCTGGGGAGCTCCTGCTGGCCCGTGTTCACCTGGCCTGAGCCTCCCCAGCCTGGTCACTGGTCAAAGTGAGGCCAGAGAAGCAGCTAGACCCAGCGTCAGGAGAAATGGAAGGAATCAGTCAAACCAAAGACTTCTGAGAGTCAAGAGGCGTGTGTGTGTGTGTGTGTGTGTGTGTGTGTGTGTGTGTGTTGTGTATTGTGTGTGTTTGTGTCTGTGTGCCTATGTGTTGTGAGTTTTGTGTATCGTGTGTGTGTACTGCATGTGCGTAGTGCGTGTGTGTGCGTGTGTGTGTACGTGTGCATGCGTGGAGGTCTTAGCCCAACATCTGAAGGCTTTGGGATCTGCTCAGTCTTGGCGTAGACAGAACAGATCTTCCCGGGGGGAGGTACCTTCCATGGAGTCGGGCCACCCCAGCCAATAATATTCAGGCCCCTCCCCTGGCCTTAGGCAGGACATCAGACACGTAAGCACAGCCACAGTCCCCCGTGCTGCCTGGGGATTCGGGAGTTCCACTCTTCCTTCCCCTGGGGCAGGGAGGGGGCTTCCTGGTGGCCGGCCGCTCACCTTCCACGCAGTTGGTGGAGAAGAAGCAGATGTTGCGGGTCTCCAAGGGGTTCTCATGGGTGAACTCGGGGGAGCGGGTCTGGGGCTCGGACTCGCCTGTTAGGGATGAGTTATCCACCTGGGGAGGAAGCAGGTGTGTGGTCATTGGACGGGAAGGCACATGGGTGCCCATACAGTTGTCCCCCGGCTCCGACCACACTCCGGCTCCAACCACACTCCGCCTCCATGACACGAGGGACAGAATTACACTCATGCTCATCATGTATTTATAGCATTACTCAGCCATTGTCCCTGCTCTGGTTTGGTGTCCTGGCTGTCCCTGACCTCTTACGTGACCTTGGGCTAGTGACCTAACCAGCGAAATCACCATTCACTCATCTATAAAGTGGGGAAGGTCAGGGGCATGTCTGCATTATACAACCCCAGCGCGGGGGTGGGGCGAGGTCTCTAACTCGAGAGTCTGAGAAAGTAGTAGGGCTGTCTGGGGGGCACATGGTGCTGTCTGTGGCCACCTAGGACAGCACAGCACGATGTCACTGTTCCTGCAGAGTGACACGAGACAGTTCTGGGAGGCATACAGAGCATCTGACACAGTAATAACCACTACACGATCACCGGAAAGTGGACGTCAAAGATGTACCCGGGGCACAGGGCACTCCCAGCACACAGACACGAGGACATAATCCGCAAACAGTCTGTGGGAGACGAAGTTGGGCTGGGCCGCGTGGGGGGCAGGCGCTGACACTGGACCTGGGCTTCCCAGGCTTGCAGGCTCTAACTGGATCTCTCTCAGCTCCATGGAGTGGGCCAGCTGCCCCGGGACGGCCGCCTCACCTTGCAGCCGTGAGAAGAGATGATCCGGAGGTCCGCGGGTACGCGGTCCCCGCCCTTCACCTCCACCAGGTCCCCCACCACGACCTCCTCTGCGTTGATCTGCATCTTCTCTCCTTCCCGCACCACCAGGGCTTGCTGGGGGGTGGGAGGGGGACGGGCACCTCAGGAATGGCTCGTCCCTCTGCCACCATCCTCCACTGCTGGCCTCCCACCTCTCCCAACCCTCCAGGAGGATGCCTGTGCCCCCTAGGCTATACAACTGGGCCGTGTGTGGAGAACGGGAGGCTGGTTTCTGCCCACGGCTCCATCTCAGAGCACAAGGAACTCAGGAGGGGGAACTGGAATCCCCCAGAAACCTTGTGCCCCAACCTGGAGCCCTGCCTGCTGTGTACCTGTGGCACCATGTTCTTGAAGGAATCCATGATCTTGGAGCTCTTGGCTTCCTGATAGTAGGAGAAGCAGCCGGTGACAATGACCACGGCTGCCAGCACCACGCCCAGATAGAGCTGGTAAAGAGGAAAGGGTGAGGCTGCGGCCCTTCTCCCCGCCCTGGAGGGGCAGCTGCCCCTCAGATGGGTGTTTGGTGACTTTGTCTGCAACTGGGAGCGACAATGGCAGAGGAGAGCCCTTCCCCCCAACCTCCCCTTCAGTCTCCTGGGAAAGGGAAGGGGCAGGAGAAATCGCAGGGAATTCCCAGGACTCGGGCTTCTCACAGGGGGGAAGCCCCACAGATCCAGACAAGCTCAGTTAGGGGTGCGGGAACAGGGAGGGTCCATCTCACTCCGGATTGCCTGCGTGTGCGTGTGTGCGCACGTGTGTGCGCGCGCGTGTGTGTTGGGAGGTGCTTAGCGACACGCGGAGAAGCCTCATCCCTTCACAGCCTGAAAAGCAGCGAGGCCCGTGGGACTGTGAGGTGCAGCTCTGGCCCCCTGCCCCCAGCTGTCCTGCGATCTGGGCCGGAGGGCGGGTCCCGGGCAGGTGCAGGGGGGAGGCACGTCTGCTCACGTTGTCGTTGGATGGTTCGTCCTCCATGGCGGCCTGGATGCCGTAGGCCAGGAAGCAGAGGATGGCCCCGATCCACAGCAAGATGGAGAAACCCCCGAAGAGCTGGCGGCAGAACTTGACCCACTCGGGGGTTGTCGGGGGCGGGGTGAGGGCGTTGGGTCCGTCCCGGGCCAGAATGTCCTGGGCCCGCTGGTTGGTGAGGCCCTGAGAGAGGCGGGGAGAGGAGTGTGAGCGCGTGTCCGGAGCTGTGCGCTCCTCCCGGCTTCCCACCGGCTCCCTGGCCTGGGAACAGCGTCCGTTCGGAGACAAAAATGCCACCTGGCAGGAGAGGGTGGGGGGGCCACCGGGAGAGGCCACACCGAGGAGGTGGCATTTGCAATAGGTGTGGGAGGCCTTGTGGCCCCACCTGCGGCCATTGTCCTGGGGTGGAGACACTTGTGGGTTAGGGCCTCAGTGTCTCCTCCAGTGGCACCTGGGCAAGGCTCCCCGGAAGACGGGCCCCTTTCCAGCAAGAATTCGAGAAGAGACCCACACGGGGAACCTCCAGTTCTCAGAGCTCCCGTGAGTCCACCTTCTTCCCCAGGGAGCCGGCCGGGGCGCGGTGCAGATGTTCCCCACGGGGCCCAGCCTGTCTGTGGAGCTACACTCCGCGTGCGCATGGGAATGCTGGTCCACATTCTCTTCTAGACTGTGAGCTCCTCGAGGGCAGAGGTCACTTCATTACCTTTCTCTCCATCCACTCACTTATTTAAGAAATGTGCATCGAATGCCCGTTACATTCTGGGCCGTTGTCAGCTCTGGGGACTGGGAGGAGGACAAACCCATGAAGTCTCTGCCTCATGGAGCTTATGACCCAGTGACGTGACGCATGATAAGTAGCTGTCACTGCCAGATCATTAAGGAAAACAGGGTACGGTCAAGGACCGGGGAGCAGAGAATTTTCAAAAGAGGAGTCAGGGAGGGCCTGCAGGAGGAGGTGTGCACCAACCGTGGTTTTGCCTGATGCTGTATTTATTTATTTGATGGGCGTGGTCACCTGACTGTGACACTTCCTACTTATTTCTGTGATGGTGGGAAGCTCATCCCCCTCCCCAAGTCCCCCTGCTATAATGGACGGGTGCATGACCCCCATGTCACAGGTGTCGTGAGGGTCAGGGAAGTGTTCATAAAACACCCATCACACATAGCACGCACAGTGGGGCACACAGTAGGGCTACTGTGACACTGGGGGGTTACCTCACTGTTTCGCAGGTGTTGCTTCCCTGGGACGTGTGTCACCAGTGCTGCTTGTGCAGCTGGGTACGGGGCCCGGCTTCCAGGTACTCAGGAGAAGGTTGTTAACTTAGAAGCCGGGGATCTGGGTTCTAGGCCTGGCTCTGCCCCCAGCTAGTCACGCGTCTGTGGGCCTGTTTCCTCGCGGCCGCAGGGGGTGTGATTATCCATCTAGGCACTGTGTGGCTCTCTCAGGTCTCGGGCATCCCCGCGGCCCCCCGACTCACCTTGGATAGGTCCACTTGGTATTTGCGGCCCAGCTCATCCAAGGACAGCTTGTGGTCGTCCTGCGAAGGGAAGTCGGGTCACTCTGGGGCAGGAGGGCTGGGCGCTGCGTTCTGGGATGCGTGTGAGGACAGAGGGGGCCCGGGGCTGAGGCAAAGGGCGCAGGTGGGAGGGGCGGCGTGGCTTCTTCCGAGGGCGCAGGGCTGCGGGGACCCCGTTTTCCACAATCCTGCGGTGGCGGGCTGGGGGCGCTCACCATGGCCACCATCCTTCTCAGCTCGTCAAGCTCCTTCTCCTTCTGCTTCTTCTTGCCGCCCCCATTCTCCGCGGTGGTGGCTGCGGGCGAGTACTCGCGGCCGGCCTGCAGGGGTGGGGAGGGAGAGCCCGGAGAGTCAGGGAGGCTGTGTTCGCCCTGGACAGGCCAGGAGGGCAGGCACTGGGCTGGGGGTGGTGGATGCAAGGCCCGTGATGGGCCCAGGGGAGGAAAGGGTCGGGGGTGCCCAGGCCCTCAGTTTGCAAACTGGTCGCAAGGCCACGGGCTCTGAGCTGGAATTCCAGGGAAGGCCAAGGGCCTCAGGACACAGGACCCCATTCTTGGCTGTTTACCTTTGGGCTTCTGCTAAGATTTTGTGTGTTGAAAAAACCCTGCAGCTAAGTTCTAAACAGAACGAAAACTTTAAAGACCATCAGCCTACACTATTTAGAATTCTGGAAGGCGGTGGCCAGGGTTGGGGGAATCCTAACACCTCGGCCACTTAGAGAGCAGTGGAGACAGCTGCGAATCTGGGGGAGGCAGAGTCTCTGGGGAGTCAGGGGTCAGGCCAGGGAAGACACCCTTCTCGTTGGCCAGCTGGCCCGCTCCTGGGCAAGGGGGGATTTGCACAACTTGAGGCCCCAAGGCACAACTGGGTAAGAAGGGAACTGGGCCCCATTTGTCCAAAATAGAGGAATATGTACTAAAATGCGTGTATTCTCAGGTCCTGGCATGCCTGGGGCCTCTCGTGAGATCAGGTGAGCATTTTCCCTGGAGCCTTGTGAGGTCCTGGGTTCCCTTTCCTCTTCTCTGCCTGTGGTCCCCTCACCTCTGCCAGGCTGCCGGGGGCCACAGGGAACCTCTGGGGAACGGGGTGGGAAGTTTCTCCTTCCAGGGGGTGAGGGGTGGGGCTGGTGGGGTACTGGTTGGGGAGGGGTTGGGCAGGGCCTGGGGGGGTCATGACAACGCCTTCTCACTCCCTGTCCACCCCCCTCAGGGCGTCGTGTCATTGTCAGCAATGGGCCGGATCTCTGTCCCCAAGGCCACGTGCAGCTTTCAGGAGCGAGCCTCTCTACACTGTGGTGTATCTCATTTCTTCATGAAGACATGAAGTCCTCTTCGTGAGGACACCTGGGAGGCGCCTGGGGGGGCGCAGTCAGTTAAGTGTCTGACTCTGGGTTTCGGCTCAGGTCGTGATCTCAGGGTCTTGAGATCAAGCCCTATGTGGGACTTGGCGTTGGGCACAGAGTCTACCTAAGACTATCTCCCTCTGCCGCTCCCCCAGCAAAAACCAACAAATAAATCTTTAAAAAAAAAAAAAAAAGCCTGGACACCTGGATGGGATCTACAGCCAACTTATTTGTCCTTCTTTACAGGATAGTGTGCATTTTTTATAAAAGTAGACTTTTCTTTTCAAGACAGTTTGAGGCTCTCCGCAAAACTGAGCAGAAAGCACGGCGAGTTCTCATATCCCCCACCCCCATATGTCACTCCCATCGTCAACATCCACTCCCCCCCAAGTGGTGCTTTTGTGGCAGTCATGAACCTGTGCTAACACATCAGGGTCACCCTGAGTCCACAGTGGCCGTGAGGGCTCCCTCGTGGCGGCATCCACTCTGAGGGTTTGGACAAATGCAAACTGACTTGTATTTGCCACGACTCCATCCAGAGTGGAGTCACTACATAAACTCCTGTGCTCTGGGATGACGCATTTTTTCCCATCAAAGAGTCAAGTGCGATCCCAGAATGTGGCAGCTGTCCTCACCCTACGCGGTCATGAGTCCAGCACCTGGAGAGGTCTGACCGGTGAGATCAGGAACAGGGTGCGGGGCTCGGTGAGACATGGACCCCGTTGTTCCCTAGACCCGCAACCTTGCATTTGTTTCCATAGAGAGCACCCACGGATCGCGGGTACCTGTGGCTTCCTGAAGGCTGGCCATCTTGGGGAGATGGAAGCAGCCCAGCAGAAGGAGAGGGGAAAGGCTCCTGGGGTTCTCCGTCTCCCTTTCCAGGAGCCCTGAGAAGGCCCCTTTAATCGGTTAGATTGAAATGCTTTGGGTTCACCGAGTCTCTCCTTGGTGGAACAGAAACGCAGAGGGGATGAAAAGCCGCAAAGGGACCGGCTTCAAGGTGACCCTCCAGAGCTTCAGGGGCAGGAATGGGGCCTGGGCATACAGAGGGTGGGGGGTGGGGCGGGGAGGGGGGCGGCTGGGGCTGGGGCCGAGTCCAGAGAATTTCTGTACATTCCGACGTGCAATAAGGATTGTGAAAATTAGAACCAAATCTCCAGCCCATGCGCTTGGGGAAGGAGGCACCGCGGCCAACCTTGCTGCTCTCTATGGCATCCCTTCCCCTGCGCGCCCACCCTGTTCTCCCCAAGGCCGGCACAGAGCTTGGGACACGCTGCCCCTTCCCCCTCCTGTCCTGGCAAGGATCTCAGGCTCTGCAGCCAGGAGCCTGCGGAGATCTGGGGCCAGCGGGCTGCCCGGGCAAGAAAGAAAGAGAGGAAGCAAGGACCCCCCCCTCCATACCCCCCCAACCACGAGTCCCCCTCTCCGGGTCTTGAATGCTGAAGGAGAACAGAGAGTTCTTTCTGAGAGAGCCAGAGGCTGGGACAGAGTGGGGGCAGCTGGAAATGAGCCACGCTCCCCCCACGGCAACCTCGTGGTGGCAGCTGGAGCGGGCTGGGCTCCCTCCCACCAGGGCCATCCCTTCCCCCAGCTCCCACACTGCCCTTCTTGGCCACAGGGTGCAGGGTGACAGTTGGACCTCCCTTTGTAGTGCAGATGTAGGGGAAAGGGATAGAGCAGGGGTGCAGACCAAGCAGGGGTGCAGACCAGCTGCTTTCATTTTCCAGAGCTCTCCCGGGCAGTTTGAACTCCAAGCTCCAGCCCTAAGACAACCCCCTCCCCCCACATTTCCCGCAGCCTCTCCATCCAGGCAGAACCAGATCCACTTCCCAACCTGCCATTGCTTGCACACAGCCCCTGGGGTGGGGGTCTGGGGGCTTCGGGGTTGCCGGTGGGAAGGAAGGACCGGGGGAAGCAGAGACCCAGGCAGCTGGAGTCCCAGGACAAAGTAAAGGCCAAATTGCTTCCCGAGCAGGACCTCGTGAGCTGCGTGAGCTGCACCTCCCCTGTTCTCTGCACTCCCGGTTGGGGGAAGAGGGCGGCCTGGCCCTCCTCCGAGTCCTGAGTCCCGCGCACGGCAGAACCAGAGATGCCAGGGTTTAGCTGAGGGTCCTAAGAGGCCCTATCTTCCCATGGGGGTGACTTCTTCCTTCGTGAAGCCCATGCACAGACCCTCACTCTTCCGCAGGGACATCATGCAGGGACATCGGGGCTCGCCCCTTCTTGAGGGCTTGCGGGCTCGCGGATTGGCCTGCCGAGTCCCACACACGTGCTCAGCCTGGAGTATCTGCATCAGCTCCGGCCTATGGAGAACACGTGTGTTGCAGGCACATGTACACACACACACACACGCACACACTCACACACCCCGATTATATTTATAGCTCCTACCCCAGCGCAGGAACCCTGGTGTCCAAGCTCGGAGTATTCCCAGCTGCTAAACTCAGTGCAATAACACGTCCCTGCCTGACCCCTTCCTGGGCCCAGAAACTCCCCCACAGCTCCCGACAGGCACCCCCTTTCCCCAGGCCCTCCCGTGTCCTCCCCAGACTCCTTCCCTCTGCAGGCACTCCACAAAAGGAAAGCAGCCCGGAGCAGGGTGTAAGGGACTGGGTGACTTTTCTCCATATGGAAAATTCATTTCCAAGAATCCAGAGCCCTGTCCCTGCCCTTCCCCCACACCCACTCCACAGTTGTTAATCTTCCCCTTGGCATTCCCAGGGCTGCAGAATGCCACGGGCAGGGGTGGGCTGAGAGGGTGCAGGCGGCTCTCACCAGCCGCTGTGAAACGCTCACAGCCCAGGGCCGGGGAGGACCCTCCAAGGCATCAGGAGGGGCACTGGGCTGGGCTGGGGGGGCACATCGCTCTTCTGCCCTAGGACCCTCCTGGCTGCTGGCTCTCGGGGCCCTGAGAGCTGGTGTCAGAACTGCTTGGTGACTTGGGAGCCATGCTCCTGGACGCTCCAACCTCAAACTGGACCCCCATCTTCTCGGGCTGGGACTGCCAGAGGAATGGCTCTTTTTGGGGAGTGGCAAAGGCAGGAGCATGAACAGGGCCAGGCTCCCCTCGTCTGGCATGGTTGGAGGTGCAGTGAGGGAGGGTCTGTCTGGGATGGGGGAGACACAGGGATGGAGGGGCGGGGTAGGGTGGAGGGCGGTGGGGCTCATCCCGGGGAGTGGGGAAGCAGAGCGCACGTGGGCACCTGTGCGCTGTGGACCCCTGGGCCGAGCACGCATCTATAGCCGGGAGACTCTCAGTCCAAGTTCATGCTGCCCCAGAGCCTGGCGTCTCTCTGCTCCTCCCTTCAGTCCCCTCCCCGCCCCATCCTGCTCTCCCCCAGCCTCCCTCACCCTCCAGAGAGCCCTCCTCCTCCCTACAGAGCAGCCCCTCTTTTTGGAGATACTCACCCCACGGCCCATCTTGGGGCAGAGTGGCTGAGGGGACCTGGACTGGGCAGGTCACCGGGAGGATCCCCAGCCCACACCTCTGGTCTGGGATGGCCAGAGACCCCGGCAAACAGAGCTGGCAGCGAGCAACAGGGTAGCTTTAAATAGGTCCTGCTCCCCCTCTCCCCCGCCTTCCCCTCCTCGGGAAAGAAACGTTTGTTGAAACAGGATCCCTGAGGACTCCTCCCCTCCCGCCCCTTAAGCAACAGGCGGGTGGACCATGGACAGTCCATTTGTCCTGCTGTGTGCTCCCCTCGTCTCCCCTCATCCACCCCTGGCCCATGGCAGCCACGACTCAGAGAGGCGAGCGGCAAGGCTGGGGCTGGAACTGTGCTCCTTGGGGATAGGCTGACGGGGGACAGTCCCCACAGCATCCCGGGATGCCAGAGGCTGTGTGGTCCCGGCCTTTCTCTGGTTTCCTGATGGGGAAACTGAGACCCTGAGAGACAAACAACTTGAGCAGATAAAACAGAACCAGAATTCAGGGCTCCTGACTCCCAACCTCCCAGAGAAAGAAGCAGCGAAGTGGGGACACAGAAACCGGAAGAAGCAGTCAGCCTGGGAACCCAGGGCCACCCTTGCATAGGAGGCACCCAGAGGGGCCCTGGTGAGAGCTAAGGGTGGCTCGAGAGACAGCACGAGGTCTGGAGGTGGAGGGGGAAGGGAGTCCACAAGCCTCCAGGTGAAGCATGTCCTGAGAACAGGACTCCGGGGTGGGCGGGTGGGGCAGGGAGGCAGCTGGGGAGGGACGGGCAAGCCGGGGGACAGCCCGAGAGCCAGGCCAACAGACACCCATGCTAGTAGCTCTGGTAGTGTTCACCCCTTGCCACCGAGTGGTCGCGCCTCGCCCTTACTCTCTGTCGAGGAGCCCGAGGCTGGATCTATGCCTGGGGTTGGCAGGTGCGGGGGGAAGAAAACGCAGTTTCTCAGAGGTATATGGAGGTCAACGTCGTAATAAGGGCCAGGCCTGGGAACCAGAGAGGAGGTCGGGTTGCCTCCTTCCTCCCATGGCGAGGGCCAGGCTAACTGGCAGCCCCGTGTTAGACGGAAGAGATGCAGGTCTGAGGTTAGACGGAGGAGAGGCCTCTCTGCAGTGAAGCAGGGGAGAAGCCCGAAGAAGGTTCTGGGAGTGGGGAGGGGGGCTTGGGGCTGGGAGGGGCGTCTGTAACCTTATACCAGTTGTAAACAGGGTAGAGATGAGCTGGAACAGGACCAGTTAATAAAAAAGGCAAAGCATGAGGGACAAAGAGGGGAAGGGGAGACCAGCAGGGGCAGAGAGAGGAGAAAAACGCCCTTCCCCGCCATCTGGGAGCAGAAGGAGGACAGAATTCTCCTGGAGTGTCCCCATTTCTCTGGGCACAGAGATGGAGTGGAGGAAAGCCAGTGCAGTGGGGGCAGGTCTGAGAACCCTGGACCCAAAAAGCTAGGAGGGAAGGAGGGCCCAGCAAGCCAGTCCTCTCGGGCCCCAGAGGGAACTCCCTACAGAGGGCTTATCCACCTCTCCAGCAAATCCACTGTTAGGGCTCAGGGCTCAGGCCTGAATTCCCCACATAACTGCCCCCTCCGGGCCTGCACTTGGGATTTTCCACTACGGGGGATCCGGAAGGTCACAGCCCGCTTCCGCCCCCCTTCTCCTCTTGGTTACAGCTGGAGGGATGGGCAGGATTGGGCAGGATGGGGCAGACACCTTCTGTCCTTGAATTTGAGCCTGGGGGAGAACAGGCCATGGGGGGAGCAAGAAGGGAAAAGCAGATCCTGGTCCAAGCCCTGGTGTGGACAGGAGAGAGAGAGAAGCTGGTGAAGACACAGCTCGAAGGCTTGTGTTTAGACATTAGGAGGGAAGGCCCAGGGAAGAAGACCCTGGAGAAGTAGCCAGGGTGGCCGGGTCGCTCAGCAGCGGGGCAGCCTTGCCCTGGACTGGGGGGGGCGGGTTGGGAGGGTGGCGAGAGGGTCCCTCGGGACATAGGAGGCTCCTGTTCCTTGGTTCTGGGCTTGGAATCCCTTGTCTCTGCCCCACACTCTCTAGGGTGCAAGATGAGATGGGAGGGCAAGCCGGCCCAGAGCCCGCAGGCGCGTGGACCTCAGGGACCTGGCCCTGAGCTTGCTCCCCCACCCTCACCCCTGCTGGCACCGCCCAGGGCTGCCCAGTCCTTCCAAGGCCCTGGCTCTGGTCCCTGTGGCCAGGCCCATCCCGGAAAGGACTGTGTCCTCCCTTTGCCCGTCCAGCCTGGTGGGGGCTCAGGCCATACCCCGCACTGGGGCTAGCGTGTGGCCCCAGGGCGATGTGGCTCACGCATTTGGGGCTCAGACAAAAGAAAGCCTGGAGAGGACCCCCGGGTCCCATTCCTCACCCAAACCTCCCTGACCACCCTCTCTGCCTGGGCGACAGGGAGGCCCTGGGAGTCCACCCCTTCTCCTCCAGCGTGGACCTCAGCCTCTAGGACATGGGTAGGGAGTGGACATCTGGCCCCTTGATCTGGGGCGCCTTGGCTGGGCTGCTGCCTGTGTAGACAGCCAGTGGTCAGTTGGGATCAAGGCCCCAGAAGTCAGAGGGACAGAGTGGAGAGTAGGGACGACTTGAAAGCAGGAGGCAGAGGGCCGGGGCCTGGCTGGAGAGTGGGTCTGGGAGACGATGGGTGGTCCTGAGTCAGGTGGTCGGTTGGCGCCGGGAGATGTGGGGAGCAGGGGTGTGTATGAGCGTGCGTGTGTGAGTGTGCCTGAGTGTGCGTGTTATGACCGAGGGGCACGACCGTGTGGGGACCCGAGTGTGGGGAAGGGGAGGTGTGAAGCACCACGCGGAAAATCGGAAGCACGAGCCCAGCAAGACCACAGAGGCCGCACTGGTTCGCACGTGGAGTGCGCGGGTCCTGGAGTGCCGGGTCGTGTGAGCCGGAGTGCTGGGGCAGAGCCCGTGCGGCGTACGTGAGCGTCCCTGGGAGAAAGTGCGTGTGCATGAGGGGGCGGGGAGGCCGCTCAGCTGCAGATGGGCCCTCAAGGTCTTCCAGAAACAGTTCTGTTTCCTAAGTGACTAGCCTCCTGGGGCCTCCGGCCCAGACTTGAAGGTTGTTTCAAGATCATGAAAGAGAGTGGAGGAGGGAGGGGGGATGAAGGGACGCTTGGGAGACTCTGTCCCCCCTCCCACCGTCTTCCTCCACCCCTCACCCCACTTCTCTGCCCCAGTCCCCACGTGGGGCCCAGCTCCGCAGTCCTCCTAAGGCTGGCCCTCTCAGGGGTCTCCCTTTCTCTCCCTCTTCCATCCCCTGAAAGACCCCCCCATCCTTCTTCAGGGCCTGGGCTCTTGTTCTTCCACACCAGGCTTCCAGGGCCTCGTTGGGGACAGAAGGATTTTTCTCTTTCCAAGGGGAGGCAGGCCTGGGGGGACAGCATGGATGGGAAACCTGGAAAGGCCTGGAGTGGCCCTGACAAGTGTCCAATAAGGTCCCTTTCACTCTGCTTCCTCTCCAGGCCTCTTTTCCCACTTCCTGCAAGGGGCGGCGACCTTGTGGTAGAAAGGTTGGGTTCAGAGCCACAGAGTGCCTGGCTGCCGCCTGCTGCTGCCTCAGTTTCCCCACTGGACCACAAGGCCAGTGTTGGATTCTCTCTCTGTCTCTCCCTTGATGCCAGCTCCTCTGTCTTCTTTCTGGTCTTTTTTTCCAATCTACTTGAAATAGATTCTAAGACCCTCTTTCTTGGTCTCTCCTCACTTCTGTTGTCTTTAATCTTTCCCCCCAGATGATTTTTTATTATCCTTTTTATTGTTAACACCGTATGATAAAGAATGCAGAGAATGGACGAAAGAACACCTAGACTTTTCCTCCATCTCTCTGCCCTGCTGTCTGGGTCTGGAGAGCTCGGCTTGCCCATGCCAACCTTCCCGCCCGAGCACGGTGGTCCCTATACCCTGTCTTCCAACCATCCTGCCTGCACTCCTTGAAGCCAGTCCTGCTGGGCCCAAGCCGAGGACTGACCTGGGATCAGACGTGCCCCTACTTTGGGCTTGCTCCTTGCTCTGAAGGACAAGGGGCAGAGCTGGAAAATCTGAGCCCCCAGACTCCAGGTTACCTTCTCCCCAGCTCATGGCTCAGCTCAGGTGAACGGGAGAAATCACATGTAGCTGTGTCTGTGTGCTAACTCACCGTCTGGAGACCGGGGTTCAGAGCGGGAGCTGAGGGGGCAGGTGCCCCCATTTTGTTGACCAGTGTGACCCACAAAAAGGAGTGTGACTGCTTTGACTCTTGGCACAGAGGTAGGGAGGGGCTCGGGGCTGGGACCAGGATTACCTTGTTTCTAACCAAGAGCTGCTGTACGAGGTAGGAAGGGGACAGGCAGGCCTGCGGGTGAGGCGGTGGAAACCTGACATCGCTTGGCTGGCATTTGATCGACAAATACCAGATTAGTCTGTTTCCAGAGATTCTTTGGGCTGGAAAAATATGTTTGGGGTGACGGGGTGCCGGGGGTTAATGGACCTCGCTGAGTGTGGAGGTCAGGGGTCACAGCTGGGCCCTCTAGGGTTCCTGTTTGCCTTTGATTCCATCCGGACAGGGAGGGAGAGGCCCTCCAGCCCCCTGAGGCAGGTTTGCTTTGGCCAGAGATCTGACCCAGCCACTGGCCCAGAGCACCCCGCCTCCCCGTTCCCCCTATCGAGAGGCAGCTTGGTGACCAGCCTCCCCCTTCCTACCTCCTGCTTCCCGTACCAGGCCCCCTCCACTTGGCCCAGGATGCGGCTCTGCGGGTCTGCCTGTCCCCACTGGCGTGCCAGGCGCTGGGCCCGGAGAGGGCGCCCTGCAAACATCTGGCACATGGCGCCTAGCCTTGTTCCCACATAGGGAGCCCTTCTAGGGGCTTCAGGGAGTTCAGCCTCCTCTGTGCCTTGGTTCCTCTCGAAGTCGGGATGCTTTCACACTTGAGCTCCTGGCTAGGGGCTTTAGGCGCTGCCTGCTGGGGAATGTGAGCACTCCCCTGTCTCAGCAGCCCTGGGTCGTTTTGGGGGGCACCACGTTATTCTGACGTTCTTCTGGCATTTGCCAAGCACTGGCTGAACGTGGGCTGCCCCATTCCATATGGCGGACAGCAGAGACTCTTCCAGTCGAGGCCAACAAGGCTCCCACCCTCACGGTCCTTCTGTCATAGTCCAGTCCCATGCCACATAGTCACCCTGGTTTTCTCCCACTACCCTGCCCCTTGACCTGGTCTCCTCAAGGCCAGCCCCTAGCCCTTGGGGTAGACCCCCAATTTCCTCCAGGTCCCTAACTTCTTCACCTCTATGTCTGCCAAGCAGGACTGGGTGGGGGCCTAGGCTCTGTCTCCCACCTGGGCATTCCCCCACCGCAAAGATAGGGGAGCCAAGGCGGGCCATGGGCTGGCCATGCGGGACTGGCTCAGTCATTAGCAGCTGTGAGCCTGAGTGGTCCTCAGACTCCCATCGATAAAGGGGGTGGGGGCGGCTGGGCAGGGGCTCTCACCCCTGCCTGTGTCTTACAGGGTCACGCCTGGGCCGCACCCCCGTGGACACACTGTAACTGGTCGGAGGTGAGGCCCAGGCATCGGTGTCCCCAGAGGATTCCATGGGCAGAAAAGGGTGAGAGCCACAGAGCCAGACTGCCTCCAGGATCTCTATCTAGCTCATGGGAGTGATGGTTACGAAGGTGCCAGATTAGCGTTGGGGCAATTTCCACGTGTTACCTGATTAGGTCCTCGTAACAACTCTCTTTCCTAGATAGGGAAACTGAGGCACGAGGATCCTGAGCTGACCCAACCAGGGGAGGGGGACTCAAGCCCAGGCAGGCTGGCTCCAGAAACCGCACATGGAACTTCGGCACTGCGAGGGCGCAGAGAGTGAGATCCTCTCTGGGCTTCCGTCTCCGGGATGGCACCCACAGAAGCCCCGCTGTGAGATGGCGGGGGAGGGGCGCCCTGAAGATAAAGGGAAGGAACAGTGCCGCCTCCGAGCATGCGAGCATGCGTGCTGAGCCCCACGGGGCTGGCTCAGGCTGCACCCCACTGGTTTACAGGGTGACGGGAGCTCAGAGAGGGGAGGGGCTTCTCAGCGGGAGGAACTAGGAGGCCTTCCAAGAGGAGGCGGCATTCTAGTTGGGCAGGATCCCACGGGCAGGATCCGGCTCTGAGCACCAGACAGAGCACAAGCCAGGTAGTGGGAACCACGTGGGCTCAGCCTGGAGCGCCCTGTGGGCAAAGAGGAAACAGGAGAGCCCACCCTGGAGTGGGGTGTGTGAGCCATTTCACGGGGGCCTTTCAAATACCAGTGATTCCTGCTGGCCCCGGTGGGAACCGAGTCACCCGGGGCGCTTGTTAACCATACGGAAGGGGAGGGCACCTCTGTTGGAAATGCCGTACAGAAGCATCTCCGCGTTGGTGAGCGGGAGCGGAATGCTCTGGGAAGGCTCCCGGGCCTGCAGGTGCATGCCTGGGCGGGGCAGGGGTGTCGCACTGAAAGGGAGAGACAGGTAGGTGGTTCCCGCGGCAGTTCAGCCAAGAGGGGGTGAGGGTCCACAACAAGACGGGCCATCCGACGAGGAGGAAGGGCAGATGAGGAAAGCCTCTGGGAGGCAGACTTTCAGGATTTGGCAATGGCAAATGTCACGTTGCGGGGTGGGGGTGGACGTGGATACAAAGTTAACTAAAATCAGGGTCCAGATTCGAAGGCAACGGTTTGGGAGAGAAATTGCGCGTTCACTCTGGGACGTCCGGCTCGGGAGCTGGTGTCCTCAGCACCAACGCCCCATGCCTGAGTGTCACCCCGTCACCCTGTCCTGCCAGCTGCCTGGACCTGCACCCTCGTTGCTCCCCCAGACACCAGCTCCTTCGTGGGAGGGTGGCCCGTCCTGGCAAGAGGCGCATGGCAGCGCGGTCCTGTGCCTGGACCCGCCGCTCGCTAGGCAGAGCTCTTGCCCCTCCGAGCTCGCTTCCTTAACAGCGTGAACCAGTACCGGTGCAGGAACAGCGCCCTCCATGAGGTGATCTGGCCACCCAAGAGCAGACACCTGGCTTCCCTCTCTCTCACTCCCCCACGTGCTCACGCACTTGCTCAATCACTTGGCCAATGTCCATGGAGCTTCCCCTCCTTGCGAGGCACTGTGCCGGGCGCGGGGGCAGAGCCGAGAAGAGCCAGCAGTGGCCTTGGGAAGCTCACAGCCAAGACGGAGAGGCAGATAGAAGCAAGGCCTGGAATGGCAGGGCAGAGCAGGAAATGCCACCCAAGAGCTGGGGACAGGGTGCTGGGAGCCAGGGGAGGGTCACGTCAGCATCAGGACTCTGGGCCCCGCTCTCCCATGGCCCACGCTTTCGCCCCCGCTGGCCCATCTGCTACTTTGTTTTTGTAATTTTTATTTCTGGATTTGTTTTCTCTTCATTTTCCCAACAGAGAGCCTTTGGAAAAATTCCACCCTTGTTTCAGTTGGAATCGGGAAAAGGGAGAATTGTCCGCGTTCTTCGGCCAGGAGGGCCAAGGGGTGCCAGCTCCTGGGGAGCTCAGGTGTGCACAACAGGGGAGCTAGGGGCCGTCAGGTGGGGGCCCGGGAAGAGCATGGGGCACCCGGGCAGGAATGGGGACAAGGGGGAGCACAGCGGGCTCATGTGGCTTGGTGGCTTTTCCCAGACCGCTCCTCGTGTTCCCCATCCTGACGAGAGGGAAAAGTGAAGACCTCCTCCCACCGAAGGAACCCCATGCACCCTGGGTCCCTTCTCTTTCCCACCCAGGGCGCTCTAAGGGGCTGGGACCCAGAGTCAGAAGGGAGCCTTCAATACCATTCCAGCTCTAGAGGGCTGTGTGTGTGTGTGTGTGGAAATCCTGGGCCACCCCCCACACACACATGCACAGGAACATATGTGCACACACACACACACACATGCTCTCTTGCTGAGTGCCCTCTCCCTGGGCCTCCAGCATCACACCCATTTATTCCACAAATATTTATGGAGCGCCCACGGGGTGCTGGCAGCTGGAGGTTACACTGGTGGAAAAGCTCTTTCAGAAGGTTCCCTAGGGACCAGGTGTGTGTGCGTGGGCACGCACGAGTGCTCTTGCACTTGTGTATATGAGTAAGTGCATGCAGGCCAGGGAAGCAGGAGGAAGAAGAATGTTCCAGAGTCGGCTGGTTTGCATTTGAAGCTTGGTGCTGCCCTTCAGCCAGGTGACCTTGGATAACTTGCACAACCTCTCTGGGCCCCCTTTCCAGTCTGCAGGACAGGCACAGGAATCCTTGCCCCGGGCGGTGCCGCGGGACTGGGTGAGAGTCGGCTGCTCAGTGTAGAGCCAGCAAAAGCAGGTGCACAGGAAGCACTGGCAACAGCCCCCCCCCCCCGGCCCCCCTCCCCGGCTCAGGGCTGGTTGGGCGCAAACTTGTAAATGACCCGTTCTCCCGTCTGGCCCTTGCTCAACCTCAGTGACTCAGAGCAGCCACCTCGTGCTAACCACCTCCTGTCCCCCGCAGCCCACAAACCTCTGTCTGGCAAGCCGATGTCCTCTTCTGTCCTGGGTCCCTCCCCCTACCCCCGCCCCAGGCCACTGGGTTGGAGAAGAGATTCATCCAGTGGGGGCTGTCTGCGCTGGGGGCTACCCTCCTCCACACAGTTGTCTGCGCCATCAGCGGGCTGGGGGGGGGGTGCCTCCCGGGTGGAGCCCAGGCACCCAGCCCTCTGGGACCGGGGAGGGGACGGAGGGTGAGGGGATCCCAACTCAGAGGGATCTGTCCTTGGCATTTGGGAGTGGGCTGCGGCTGGCGCTAATCCTGCAGAGAGAAATGGCACGGCCTTGCTGGGAGTTAGAGCTGGGTCATGCGGAGGCCAGCAGCCGCACTGGGGTGCTTATGTTCTTGAACAGCTGTCCATGTGGGCTCTGAGACGTGGGGAAGGAGTGTGGGCTCAGCCGGGACAAGAGGAGGGTTCAAGGAGTGGACATACACACACACACACACACGCTACCTCCAGAGGACATCATGAGGATGCAGTGCAGGGGAGGAAGGAGAAATGAGTCCTGTGTGTCTGTGTGTGGGTGCGGGAGATGGCTCTGAGGTTCCGTGAGTGTGCGCCTCGGTCCCCATGGGGATGTCTCTGTTTCCACGTGAGCTGAGGTGAAGGTAAGTTTTGGCTCTACCTCTGTCTTATCTCTTTGCCCGAGCCTCTCAGCAAGTTGACAGAGAGAGTTTTCCCTTTCTTGGGAGGGTGGGAAAATGCGGCTCATCAGGCAGGATGGCTGAGGGCCTCGCAAACACACACGGGCCACAGGACCTTCTTCTGTGGGACCCTTAGCTGCGCCGAGCCAGGATTTATGCACCATGAAGAGAGAGAGTGCTCTGAGTACTCTGCGCGTGTGTGGGGGGTTTCCGCATGTCTGTCTGTTGTCTGGAGGGTACGTGTGTCTGTGTCTTCGATGCGTGTGTCATCGTCTTCAAGGCAGCACCTGTGTCCGCAGCTGGGGCTGTGCCTGTGCGTCCTGGGTCCATATCTGTCTCCAAGAATCCCCGTGCCAGGGGCAGGAGCACGGGCCCCTCCACGCCGAGAAAATCCGACACTCAAATCCAAGTTTGGACAGTAGCCGATCCGTTCACCTTGGACACGCGCCAAAGCTTCTGGGCACCTGTTTCTTCCCGGGGGTTATAACGGCACCTACCACCCCAGGTTCTGGCCAGCGTTTAAAGGAGATGAAAATACACACCTGACACAGGTCAGAATACGTTAATGGTCCTGTCTTTGACTGGGCCTCTCAGAGAACCGTATCTTCATGGCTGTGACCAGGATGTGTGACACCTCCGTCAAAATAAGAGGTGCTTTAAGGCCCAGCGTGGGTCTCAATGATCTTCAACGACACGCAGGACACAGGATGCCTCACAGCCCCTCGGGGTCTCGTGCGTCTATCTGTCCTCTTGAGGGGGAATTACATAAACCCGTGAACCAGAGGCCTGGCGTCTGATGTGTGCTCCCCCCACCCCCCGCCAGGGATACCTGGAGGGTGAGTGGGCAGCTGGTGATGGCATAGTGATGACCGCCCCCTCCCCACCCCCGTGGCCACTGCTGGACCTGTGTCTCTCCGCCATCTCAGGCTCCCTCCTTTCTGTCTCAGGCTGCCTCCCTCCTTTCTCTGCTGCCCCCTCCGCAAGCATCAGCCACAGTGCCGGTGCCAGGCACGCCCGTGTGGCTTTTAATGGGCCAGCTGGGGAGGGGCAGGAGCACTGTCCAGTCTGTAGCTCTAGCTTCCCAGAAGCATGTGTGTGTGCGTGTGTGCGTGTGTGTGTGCGCGTGTGTCTCTGTGTTGGGACGTGTGAGTGACGTCTCTCTGTATGAGGTCCCTCTGTGTTATGGTGAGTACATGCGTCTGTCCCTTGTGTGACGCGCCTGGTGCCTGGGCTCTGCTCTCCTCCCCCCAGCAGTCCCAGTTACATAAGTGGCTAAGCTGGACTCAGGCCTGGGCTGCGGGCTCCTCCTGCTGGCAGCCTCCAGAACTCCCAGTCTGGGGAGGGGCGCGCATGGAAGAATCTGGTTCTCCCAGGACCTCAGCCCCATGGGAAACACCAGCCCAGCCCTCAACACCTACCTGCTCCAGCTCCTGCCCAGCCCCAAGCCCTAGGGTGTCCTCAACAACCTGAGTGTCCCCTCTCATAACACTCATACTGGGGGCTTGGTTATTACTTGCTTACGGGGTGTCTCCCTGGCACGACGGTATGTTCCCTCAAGGCAGGAGACCATGCGGGCCATGCTCACCACATCATCTCCAGTGTCCAGTACCAGGCCTGGCCTAATCAGTGTTTGCTGAATGACGGAGTTTACAGGATGAAGCAGCTTTGGAGGAGAGACAATGGGATGTGGGAAGATTTGGGGCTCTGGGGACAGATGGGCCTGAGCTCATCAGACACTGGCCACTTAAAAGCTGTGTGGCATTGGAGAAAATGTTTAAGTCTCTGAACCTTCAGTTTCTCATCTGTTAAATGACACCATCTGACAAGATACACTGTAAAGACTAAAAATAATGTCCAAAAGGGCCTTACCGTGTTCGTTTCCCATAATTTATGGCATCTACTGGGATGAGGATGGATGGCAACGTCGCCCATCTCTCAAGCATCAGGAAGCAGAAGTCTGCTTTGCTCCCAAATAAAGGGATAGTGGTTTTCCTCCCAAGCTGCCCTACACCTTTCCACCTTCACACAGCTCAGTCTGACCTGTGGATCGATTTAAGTGAAGTGGATCTGGAGCAATTGGGCTGTGAACATGTGGAAGTGGGAGGAAGGCATCCTGTTGCCCTGTTCCCGGGCCAGTCCTGGGAGTGCTGGGAGGGCCGTCCTTTGCCAGAAGGAGCAGTCGGCTTCAGAGTTTCTCTGGTCTCTGAATGTGGCTTCCAACGAGCCCTTACTTTGAGCCAGGCACTGGCTGCATCCAAAGAAGATCTGGTCTGGGCTCTGCCACTTTCCTCTTGAAGCCTCAGTTTCCTCTCCGCCAAAGGGGGAGGGGAGGGAATGAGACGTTGTGAGGAGCAGCCTGGGCAGGTAGGGGTTAGAGGGTGAAGGTGCTAGAGGAGCTCTGGGGTCACTTCCCAGGGACCGCCCCTTTGACAGACGGCTTTGTAGACCTGGCAGCCCTTCTCCCTCTGGCCCCACCCTTCCTGCGGTTCCCACTCCCCACCTTCTCTGGTCCTCGCACTTCCAGGCCAGGCCCCACTCTCCCCAGTGCCGGGGATGTCCGTCTCTTCCCACGGGAAATCCACTCCTTCACCTATCGCTTCGCTGCTCCTAAGGCTAAACAGAACCCCTCAGGAAGCGGTTTAAAGAATCATTCAGGGGCGCCTGGGTGGCTCAGTGGGTTAAGCCACTGCCTTCGGCTCAGGTCATGGTCTCGGGGTCCTGGGATCGAGCCCCACATCGGGCTCTCTGCTCAGCAGGGAGCCTGCTTCCTCCTCTCTCTCTGACTGCCTCTCTGCCTGCTTGTGATCTCTCTCTCTGTCAAATAAATAAATAAAAAATCTTAAAAAAAAAAAGAATCATTCAAAACCACAAACAAACCCCATTACACTCCGTCTCCTATTCCGTGTTATCCCGTGCCAAGAACCTCACGGACATTATCTCAGTTAATCGTCACAGAAGCCCTTTGGGGTGGATGTCATCCCACCTTCACGTGCCCACGAGGAAGCAGGTGGGAGTTAGCCGACTTGTGGGATGTCCAACCAACACGCCCAGACGACGCCCAGACGGCGCCCTCCCCTGCCCCACTCTCTCTGGTTCTGCCGGAGGGGCTGACCAACAGGTCTCCGGGGACTTCGCGAGGCCCAGCGGCGCCCTTCAGCCCAGGCCCTGGCATCCCGGAACTCCTGGGTCCCGCCCACGGCCACTCGGGCGGGGCTGGCGGCGAGGCCTAGCGGCCCCGGGCAAACACCTGGACCCTAATGGCGTGGCCGGTCCCCTAACCGACCCCGAGGCCCCTGCACCCACGTCTCAGAGGGAAAGGCCGGCAGACGCAGGGTGGGGGCGGGCGGCTGGGTAGAGTCTGGGCCGAGCCCAGGTGCCTCCCCTTTGCGTCGGCCGGAGTCCGGGCGCAGCGCAGACTGAGGTTGGGGCGGGTCCGGGCCGGGGTCGGTGGTCGGATCGCGGCTGAAGCCAAGGTTGGGGCGGAGCCCGGACCGAGGTGGGCGGACCAGGACTGGGGTCTGGGCAGGCCCGGGGTCCCGGGTCAGATCGGATCCGGGATCCGGGTCCCGGGGCCCAGGGTCGGGGAGCGGGGTCTGAACCGCTCCGGGGTCGGGGAGCGGGGCGGAAACAGAGCAGAGGTCGGAGTGGGTCCGTGGTGCTGGGGGTGGAGGAGGGGTGCCTGGGCGGGGCTGGGACCGAGACCGGGGCGGGGCGGGGCGGAGCCCGGGCGCCGGGGCGGGGCCAGGGTCAGGCGGGGCGGTGGGGCGGGGCTTGGGCGGGGCTTGGGTGGGGCGGGGCGCGAACGGTCTCCCGAGTCTCCGCGGAAGGAGGGAAAGCGGTAGCAAGAGGAGGGGGAAGGGCGGGGGGACTCGGAAGCTCCCGCGCCGCTCGCCTAGGCTCGGTGCACTCACGCCTTGCTGCTGCTCGGCTTCGTGCCCCACCCGGGCATGCGCCCCCCCAGTTCCCATCCACCCAGAGCCCGCGCCGACCCCCGGAGCCTCCCCAAAGCCGGCCGCGCAGGATGGGCGCCCTCCGTCCCTCGCCGCGGCTGCCGCCGCCGCTGCTGCTGCTAATGCTGGGTAAGCCGGCCCCCGTCCCGGCCCCCCACCCCACCGGCAGGTGCCTGCCTCCCGGCGCCCAGCCCGGCCCGCCCCCCCCCGGCGTTTCGGAGCCCCTAGCACCCGCTACTCCGTCAGGGGCGCCCCGAGCCTCCCCGGGCTCAGCGCCCAGCTGTCCTGAGTGGCTGCCCGCGGAGCCAGCCCCCAGCCCTAGGCCTCCTGCTGGGGCTCAGCGAGGACCCACCGAGGTCTCGCCACCTCCAGGCCGCTGGGCCAGCCCCACTTCTCAGCCGCCATACTCAGGTCCGGGGGTCGCTGCACCCAAATGCTGCGACTCCCTGCGCCCCACACTCAGCTTGAGGCCCAGCGCTGGGTGCCCGCCCTGCGTGGGCAGTGCTAGCCCGGCTTCGTAATTGCCCGGAGTTGGCTGGAGGCCCAGGGGCTGGTTCTGCCCCTGATCTTTGAAGTTCAGTCTCCCCAGACGGTTCCCCTCCCCGACTTTTATCTTCTGAGGTTTGGGGCAGTTACCCCTGTTACCCCCATCTCCACCCTGGGCAGGGTCTCCCTTTGCCTGCTTTCCCTCTCTGGGGTCACACTGGGCTCTGTAGCCTCCACCGCTCATCACACTCCCTTGGTCCCTGCTTCCCTACCCCAGGAGAAGCCAGGCTCCATGGTGACTGATGCCCGATCTCCAAGCACCTTGTGTCTGAGGGTGGGGGTTGTTCTTGGTGAGGTGTTCTGGCCGCAGCTGCCCGGATGCAGGAGAGTCCCTGACCACGCAGTGGCTTTTGGTCTGGACTGGAGGGTTCCCTTCAGGGGTGGTCTGGGGAGGAGCATGGCTTTGAGACAGGGAGGCCACCTGTGCAGATGTTCGGGAGGCTGAAGCCCTTGAAATAAGAGCGCAGAGTGGGGCACCCGGATTCACAGCTGCCATCAGCAAGGCGCAGGCTGACGTAGCCCCAGCAGCCTGTTTCCAGAGCAGAGCTCCCCAGCAGCGCCCAGCAGAGCCTCTACCACCTCCCACCCCCACCAGCTCCATAGGTCCCTGGGCTCTGGGGAACTAGAACGAGGCCTCTCCCTGGGGCCCTGGGTGGGAGGCAGGAGGACGTTGCTGTGGGGCCCAGTTGCCTAGCAAGTGGCCGCTGTCCCCAGTGGGCAGCGTGGAGTGGAGGAGCCCCAGGGGTGGGGAAGTGCGGTGTCTTTGAAGAGTTGCGGAGAGCTGCGGGCCCACTGCGTGCAGGCGCTCGCCTTCATTCTGAAGAGGAGGAAGAGAAAGTGGTTTGCTCCAGAGAGCCCACCTTGTGAGCGTGGTTGGGGCTTGGCTTAGAACTCAGATCCGTCTGAATGCAGAGCAGGTCTCTGCCCCGCCTTCTCTCTCTGGCTGGGGAGAGAGCTGGCTGGCAGCTGGTTTCCTAAGGCGGCCTGGCTGGCCAACTTTCCCATGGGGATCTCCAGGCCTCAGCAGCTGTGGAGCTGGGAAGGTGGGAGGGGGCCCTTCTGAGCAGAGTCTGCCCGGAGGCCCAAGGTGTCAGCGCCCCTGTCTCCACCATCACTGAGATTATGAAATGCCCTGGGGCAGGGCCCTCCTGAGTCACACACTCACTCGCCCTCGGAATAGATACCTGCCTGGGAGAGGAAGGGATGTGTCAGTACAGCTGGGGAAGGGGCTGGGTCCCAACCTCTTGAGGCCCACCACGTGCTTTAACCAGATGACAGGTACCTTCCTCCTCCCTGGACTCAGCCACAGAAAGAAGGGGCTAAGAGCCCAGCTCAGGTGGGAAGGGGAGCACTTCTGGAGGGGCTGGAGGACAGAGTTTGACCACAGACTTCGTGTTTTCCTCCAGCCTCGTAGAAAGGCCCTAGGTATGCCCCCGGGAGTGACAGACATTCTGGTTGGTGAGGTCAGTGCCCTTGGGCCTCCCCTGGGAGTTTCCCTGTCTTCCTCCCTGGACTGTCCCTCTGCAGGGGGCTGTGGAAGCCATCTAAGGACAATAGGATCTTGGTCAAGACATTATTCTTCTCTTCCCTTACATTTCTCATCTGTAAAATGGAGGCAGGAGGCTGACGCAGTCCTCTGTCCTATGGTGTGGCGTTCTGGGATCTTATCCCGTGGGGCTCTGGAAGGATGGAAGGAGAGGAGGAAGAAGCAGGGCCCTCCAGGGGAGTCGGGAGTATCTGCTGGGGTGGGATGAAGAGGAGAATTTTGGAGAGAAAGATGGGAAGGGACAGCTGGAGTCTGTGCCTCTCAACAGAGAGGGAACCTTATATAAGTGACCTAAGTGACTGCACACGAAATGCAAATGAAGGTTTTTGTCAGGGAGTTGGGAGGGGGTGCTGTGCATCTGCAGGGCCAGCGGAGAAGATCGGCAGGCCCTGGGGGGAGGGGTGGGGCTCTTCTGCCCCCAGAGGCCAGGGCAGAGGGTGGTTCTTGCCCTACAAGCCTCAGCTGCCTCGGCAGGGCAGCCCGGTGGGGTGGGAGCCTCAGTGAGCTCATGGACAGCTGGAGGGGGGGAGGGCATTGTGTGGTGCGAACTGGCTGGGTCTGTGCCCTGTCCTGCTCGGGCCACTGGCTCCATTGTCTGGATTTCCCTGGTCCAGGTGACACAGCTGAGCCAACCCGCCCTTCTGTGCAAGATTTTACCAGCTCCCCTCAAACACAGAAGAGGGACATGGGGTCTCAGAATCCCTTAGCTGGAAGGCCCCACTGACTGGCTGGACCCAGTGGGAGTGGGGAGATACGGGAGGAAGCCTAGGTACAGCTGGGATCAAGGAGGGAGAGCAGACGAGCCTCTTTCTGCCAGAAGTGGGATGTTTCCGGGTTCTGAGGCAAAGCCGGGCCTATAATCTGCTTGAGATCCTCAGGGCAGGGCCCCCGCTGGGTCCCCACCTTCCCCAGGTTTACTGTCCTTTATCGGGCGGGGGTCCAGAGCGGTGCTGGTAGCGGGAGAGGCAGCGGGGACCCCGGCATCGCCAGCTTGTCCTGCCCTTCCCTACAGGAGTGCAGTGCCTCGCCCGGGAGGTGCTGGTCCCCAAGGGGCCGCTGTACCGCGTGGCTGGCACGGCCGTCTCCATCTCCTGCAACGTGAGCAGCTACGACGGCCCTGTCCAGCAGGACTTTGAGTGGTTCCTCTACCGGCCCGAGGCGCCCGAGGCGGCACTGGGCATCGTCAGTACCAGGGACCCCAGGTTCTCGTACGCAGTCTTCGGGCCCCGCGTGGCGGCCGGCGAGGTGCAGGTGCAGCGTCTGCAGGGGGACGCCGTGGTGCTCCGGATCGCCCGCCTCCAGGCCCAGGACGCGGGCGTTTACGAGTGCTACACGCCATCCACCGACGCCCGCTACCTGGGCAGCTACAGCGGCAAGGTGGAGCTGAGAGGTAGGGCCTGGGCTGGGCGCCGGCCCATCCGCCCAAAGGGCACAGAGTCGGGGCCTGGAGGGACCTACCTAACTGCCCCTCAGGTGTTGTGGCTGAGGAAGCCAAGGTCCAGCGGCTTGTGGGGCTTGCACAAAATCACCCACCCGGTTAGTGGCCATTCTGGGACTCGAACCAAGATCTCTTCTTGGCAGCTCGTCGGCCTTCCTCCTCTATGGAGCTGCCTCCCGGGAAAGGGGGAGCCCATCCTCTGCCCTCCCTGCTGGGGAGAGCCCGCTAGGGTGAAGGGACTCTGTTCCTAGAGATTCCGGGATGCGGGGGGGTGGGGTGCGCAGGGGGCGAAGTGGAGGTAGCGTCAGAGGAGTGGGACCATGTGACATTCTTGCTCTCTTTCGTTTCTTTGTCTTCTGAGAAGGAAGACAGAGCTGCTTCTCTGCGGTCCTGATGGGGGTTAGTTCTAAACGTAGGGGTGAGTGGGCGAGGGGCTGGGCTGTGAGCTTCAGCGAGTACTTATTGAGCGCCTGTTGTGTGCCCAGCACTGTGCCCGGCACCAGGGGGTCACGGAAGAAATAGTACGGGACGAACTCGGTCCGAGAGGAGCTAACTGCTGTCCCTTTAGGGGGACAGGTTGTACACCGGGAACGGTGACGAGGGCCACCAGACCCCAGCCCTCCCTCACTCCAGCTGTTCTCTCCAGTTCTTCCAGATGCCCTGCAGGTGTCTGCTGCCCCCCCAGGTCCCCGAGGCCGCCAGGCCCCAATTTCCCCCCCTCGCCTGACCGTGCACGAGGGGCAGGAGGTGGCGCTGGGCTGCCTGGCGCAGACGAGCACGCAGAAGCACACGCACCTGGCCGTGTCCTTCGGGAGAGCGGTGCCTGAGGTGCCAGTGGGGCGAGCAACTCTGCAGGAAGTGGTGGGGCTCCGGCCGGACTTGGCCGTCGAGGCCGGGGCTCCCTATGCCCAGCGGCTGGCCGCCGGGGAGCTGCGGCTGGCCAAGGAGGGGGCTGAGCAGTACCGCATGGTGCTGGGGGGTGCCCAGGCAGAGGACGCGGGCACCTACCACTGCACGGCGGCCGAGTGGATTCAGGACCCTGACGGCAGCTGGGCCCAGATCGCTGAGAAGAGGGCGGTTCTGGCCCACGTGGACGTGCAGACGCTGTGTGAGTGCCGTGCATCCTACGGTGGGAGCCGGGAGCCATGTGGCCGAGGGGGGCACCGTGGCCGAGGAGGGGCACCGATGGTCACTGCCTGCCTCCAGGGAGCCCATCTTCCCCGAGTGAGCGGGTCCTGTTGACATCACTTCCCTCCCCTGGCGGGTTTTCTCTGCTCAGGACTTGGCTGTGGAGACAGGAGGGCCATGGCTGGCAGGGGAGAGGTCCTGGGTGGTGGGGATGGCTGTACCCCGTGAGGGGCATACAGGCCACCCTGCGGTGCTGCTGCAGAGGAAGGAACTACAGCTGGAGAGTCGGGGTTCTGTGCTCTCCTCCTGCCTCTGTGACCCCCCCTCCCTGTCCTGTGTTTCAGCCAGCCAGCTGGCGGTGGCTGTGGGGCCCGGGGAACGTCGGATCGGCCCAGGGGAGCCCTTGGAACTGCTGTGCAACGTGTCAGGGGCCCTGCCTCCGCCGGGCCGCCACGCTGCGTACTCTGTGGGCTGGGAGATGGCACCCGCGGGGGCCCCGGGGCCTGGCCGCCTGGTAGCCCAGCTGGACACAGAGGGTGTGGGCAGCCTGGGCCCGGGCTATGAGGGCCGGCACATTGCCATGGAGAAGGTGGCATCGAGAACCTACCGCCTGCGGCTGGCGGCCGCCAGCCCGGGGGATGCCGGCACCTACCGCTGTCTCGCCAAGGCCTACGTCCGAGGGGCTGGGGCTCGGCTTCGGGAAGCCGCCAGTGCCCGCTCCCGGCCGCTCCCCGTGCACGTGCGGGAGGAAGGTGAGGGGCTGGCTGGGCCTCCACTGGGTTCAGGGCTTGGGGAAGGAAGCTTTCCCTTTTGTTTCGGGGCATCTCCCCTCCCTGCATCAACGGCCACCGGGCTTCCCTCTCCCACTCCTCTTCCTCGGGGGGCGGGAGCGGTCCCAGCCCCGTGCCGCACTGATGCCGCGTCCGTGTTCCGCAGGGGTGGTGCTGGAGGCCGTGGCCTGGCTGGCAGGGGGCACCGTGTACCGCGGCGAGACGGCTTCCCTGCTCTGCAACATTTCGGTGCGGGGCGGCCCCCCAGGGCTGCGGCTGGCGGCCAGCTGGTGGGTGGAGCGGCCCGAGGCCGGGGAGCTGAGCTCTGGCCCTGCCCAGCTGGTGGGCGGCATGGGCCAGGACGGTGTGGCGGAGCTGGGCGTCCGGCCCGGAGGAGGCCCCGTCAGTGTGGAGTTGGTGGGGCCGCGGAGCCATCGGCTGCGCCTGCATGGCCTGGGGCCCGAGGATGAAGGCGTGTACCACTGTGCCCCCAGCGCCTGGGTGCAGCATGCCGACTACAGCTGGTACCAGGCCGGCAGTGCCCGCTCGGGGCCCGTCACAGTGTACCCCTACGCGCATGGTGAGCGGCCCCTGCCCACCCCCACCCCCGGGTCCCGCCCCCCCATCCCCCCCATTCAGCCCTTCTTTTGCCCTGTCCTGTCCCCACCTCTCCTGCTCCTGTCCCCCTTCCTCCTCCACGGCACTCCATCCCAAGGGTCTCGGAAGCCCACCTTCCGCTCTTTCTGGCACCCGCATCCCCACTGACCGGAGTCAGGATGGAGGGGGCAGGGGCAGGCTGTCGGTGAGTGGGGGACGCAGGTCCCCCAGCCCGCTAGAGAAGGCGTGGGGGAGCAGGCGTGGCAGCGGCCCTACCCCAGGCTGAACAGAGCCATCCACTCTCACCCAGCCCTGGACACCCTGTTTGTGCCCCTGCTGGTGGGTGCTGGGGTCGCCCTAGTCACCGGCGCCACCGTCCTTGGCACCATCACCTGCTGCTTCATGAAGAGGCTGCAAAAACGGTGATCCCTCGCTCCCCAGGTGAGAGGAGAGAACCCCAACCTCATCGTCTCTCCCCTGCCCCCAGGCCCGAGGCGAGCTGCCCCTCCCACCCTACCTGGGGGAGGAGCAGACATGGGGGACTCCGTCCTCAGTGCACCCCACACTGTCTCTCCAGTTCTCACAGGTGTCGACTGTCTTCCAGCCCAGCTCCAAGACCACCTCTGGTTGCCTGGCTACCCATCTCCCTCTGTCCCCCTTCCTTTAATTTATTTGATCTCCCCCACCCAGAGTGGGGCACATGGCCCGATCCCCCACTCCTCCCTTCCCAACCCCTCCCTCTGGGCTTCTGTTCTCCATCTCATGCCCAGCCCATAGGGAGGCCATTCCCTGTCCCAGAATTAGTTTTTCTAAAATGTGAATAAACTTATTTTATAAAACTCAGGGCTAGCTGTGTCTTCCCTGCCCTGGGGCTGAGGTGTGTGGCCGGGCGGTAGTTGCGGGGTTGACAACCTAGTCTGCATGACCCAGCCCTCCCTTCCCACTGCAAATACCATCTGGCCTCTGTGGGCCGTGCCACCCACCACAGGAGGGGACACTTGGGTCCCATCTGCTGCCTGAGCAGTTGGTGCCTTGCCAATCCCTGTTGGGACTCCAGCTTGGGGAGGGGAGCACAGAGAAGGGGTGAGTTCACTGAGCCCGGCCCCCTCTCCCAGCCCTCTTCCATGCCTCTTGCATGTGGCCGGGCCGGGGGCTCCAGGTGGCGTCTTTCCCGCTCCCCACACCACTCTGCCTTCTCCTTGGCCCTCCTCCTCCTGGACCTGACTCCTCCCAGGCCCCGGGCCCTCAGCTTTTTCTTCATTAGATCTTTGTTATTCTGTTTGACCCCCAAGGAAAGAAGCCTCAGAGCACGGCCCCCTGGGTGGCAGCGAGGACAGCAGTCAGGGGAGGGCCCGTTTGTCCACAGAGCCCCCGCATACGTGCCCGCACCCCCCATAGCCGGCATGCGCCCCCCAGGTCTTGGCGCCCCTCCCCTCCAGTGCCCCAGGGGCCCCCTGAATGCATCATTGCCTCATGATTCTCTGATCTGAGAACTCGTGGTTCCTCTGCTCCTTAAGGGGCACCCGGTTTACCTCTTTTAATTCAGTTATTTAAACATTTATTGAGCATTACTAGTGTGCTAAGTGTAATTTTTACAGAAGGGAAACTGAGGCCCAGAGCAGTGGTGTAACTTGCCCAGAGTCCTGGAGCTAATTAGCGACAGCGTCAGGAGCACACCCGAGGGCTCCCGCCTTCTCGCACTGTACACAGTGGAGCCCTGAGCAGTAACTGAGCGGCAGGGCTGCCAACAGCCCCCTCCTGTCCAGACTCACCTGTTCCACCGAATTACACCCAATGACCCTGTCCTACACCAATTGTTCTCCAGGGAACAGCCGAGGCCAGGCTCCAGGACCTCATCTTTGACTGACAGTGACTCAGGTGGCCCTGTGACCTGAGGCAGAGCTGTTTTCTCTGGTGAACCCATGCTGGCAGCTCTCTCTGACCCCCTCTCCTGCTTGCAGGAGGCCCCAGGACCCACAGGACCTTGGCTTCCCAGTCTGGAATAGAGCCGACTGGGCTGCTTTCCCCCCGAGGGGCTCCGTCTTTTATTAAAGCACAGGGGCAGGGTGTGGCCAGGACCAAGGAGAGGAGGTCACTGCCTGGCTGTGCTGTGGGAGTAAGTGCTTGCCTGGACCGACCCTTTTCTCTCAGGAGGCCAGCCTCAGGCCCCCTCCACCTCGGTCTGTCCCAGCCTGTAGTGGGTCTCCCCTCCCCATCCTGGAGGGCTGCCCCTGGTGATTCCGATGACTGGGAAGGGGTGGAGGTGGGATGGGAACCGTGTCTCCGGGGCCTGTGGCCCCAGCTGGGCGGACAACAGGCCGCAGACACATCCCGATGTTTGGCCTCCTTGCTTCTGCCTCACATCGTCACCCACATTCAATCCCGCCTCAAGTCCTACGAGGGCCTCACTCTCGGGTCGCAATGGCCCGTCCTGCTCCAGCCCCAGCCCCTGCCCAGGAACCCCTCGGGGGTTTCCCTATCTCCCCTGTTCATCTTCCCCGAACACCATCCCCGCTTATCACCCGCGTTTTTCCCGATGGCTGCATTCCCAGGCCCAGAGTTTAACTTGTCAGCCTGGGCTTCAGGGTCCCCTTTCCCACCCACAGTGGTTTATAGTTCTGTCTCCGCCCCCCTCCGTGTCCTCGGTTTCTCCTCAGCGACCCCAGCCCCCCTGCGCTCCCCTCAGCTACTGCCCAGTTTCTCTGCTCCCTCTCAGCTTCTCCTCCGTCCCCTTCAGCTACTCCTGATACAATTCCCAAGTCTTCTGTGTAGTGCCGTGGTTCTCCAAGTGCGGCCCCCAGTCTAGCAGCGTCAGCATGACCTGGGAACTTGCTGGAAAGGCCAATTTCTGATCTCTACCCCAGACCTACTGAGTCAGGAACTCTGGGAGTGGGGTCCGGCGGTCTGTGCTTTTGCAAGCCACCCAGGTGACTGACGCACACTCCGGTTTGGTAACGGCCGGCTTACTCATTCTCCCTAGATTTCCCATCACCAAGCCCTCCGCCCTCTGCTCCGAGAGAGGGCTCGGGCTCAGTCCGGACCATACCTTGTCCAGTTGCTGCAGGGGCTGACTTCTCTGCTTCCCTGGGCGCACTGCGCTCTGAGGAGAGGGAGCAGACCTCTGATGCCCACCCGGGGTCCGTGCTCTGTACTTGGTGTGCCCCAAGGAATTCCGGGAATGCCCTGTCACTGTGCCCCAAGACAAATTCTTCTTTTTTCCGGCAGGCCCCTGTGTCCTAGGTCTAGCGAACTCACTTTCCGAATCTTCTCCAGACCCTTCCTGCTCCCCAGAATGTCCCCACCCCCTGCCTCAGAGGCGCTATTGAGATCTCATTCGCTCTCAGAAAATAGCTGTCCCTGGTTCTCCTTTTCTCCTTTCCAGGCCCTGCTGGGGGGGGGGGGGGGTGGTTGGGCACTGCCTGTTTTCCTGCACCAAGGGCAAGGTCATTCACACCCCGCTGAGTCACGCCTGCAGGGTCCATCCTCCTGCTCCCACTGTCAGCATGGTGACCCTCATCTCTGCCCACCTACCATCTAGCCTCCTCTCCTCTGGGTCAGCTCGGCCACTGCGTCCAGTGAGACAGGTGTGCCATACACGGGGAGGCTGGCCGAGGAGACGAGTGGGGACTAAAATCTAGCCCGCGCTCTGCTCCCCAAGCCGTGAGTGCTGGTTTGGGGTGGCATCGCCCTGGAGGTAAAGGGTGCCTTTTGAGAACTTGCAAGTCCCTGCTCTCTGGGTTAGCAGCAGCCCCGAGTGCACCATCTCTGTCCGCCAGTTTACAGAGCCACCAGCGGCCCTCACTCTGCTACCACCTCCCCATGTGGCCCACGGCAGTCCACCCTTCGCTCCATCCATCCACCCCTGAACAGACGTGAAGGACAAACACAGGCTGGCACGTTCCGCCCGTCCCCACCCTCCACGAAATCAGACGCCCTCCCTTCTACTGGATTCTAGGCTTAAGATTCCGAGGGGGCTCCCCAGCTTCAGCACATGCCCAGGGCTCTTGCCTGCCTCCTTCTCGGCCTCTGACATCCAGCTCCCGGGTACCAGTGTCTGGCCCTGCCACAGGGGTCTGGAGGGAACGGGTCACACCTTGGACTCACTCTCTGGGGGCGGCAGGCAGCCGTTCTGCTCCTTGTCAGCGCCAGCCTCTGCCCCCGCCCCCTCCCCGGCCCCCTCCTCCTCCACCTTCTCATCCAGCCGGCTGGGGATGGACCAGTACAGGTGGGCGTCGAGGCGGGCAGCGGCTTCGGCCAGCTCCCGGGCGCTGCACGAGGGCGTGGGCACCTCAAAGGTCTGGTGGAAGCTGGCATAGTCCACCTCATAGAAGCCATCCTCCAGGGTGAGCACTGACGTGAAGCGGTGGCCCCACAGAACCTCGTCCACGAGGTAGGAACTCCGAGCTTGGCAAGTCATTCCTGGGGGGAGGGGCACGGGTCAGGGGGGATCCCAGCCCCGGGCTTCCCTCTCCTGGCTCTTGATCCGCAACCCGATTCCCACATGGCTCCCTCTTTCCCTCCGCCAGGGCCTCCCACTCCCGCTTTGGGTCCAATCTGTCGTCTCCCCCTTCTCAACTCCTATACCTGCCCAGCTCTCTCTCTTGGGTGTGGGTCCTAACTCAGCCTCCAGCCCATGCTCTCCCCTCTTCTCTGCAGGGGATGCCAATCAGAGAAGCTGAACCTTGAAACTGACCTTAGGGATCATCTAGTCCAACTTCCCTTTCCACACGGGGCTTCCTACTGGCGCATCCCCACGACTGGGCATCGAGCTGGTGCTTATCACCACCTCCTGGGTGGGACACCTCTCATCGGTTGTTCTTAGTAAGAGCTCAGATCTGCCTCCCCAGGATTGCCACCTTTGCTTTTGCTCCCCTGCCTTTTGACACCCATTCGGGAACCTCGGGGCCCGTCGTGTCTTCTCCTCTTCCGGCTGAACATCCCTGGCTCCCTCCACCCTTCTTCAGGTGACCTGGCTTCCAGAAATATTACTTTCTCGACTGCAAACCTGAATGGCCAAGGAGGACCCTTTCAGCACTCTGCGTATGACAAATACCCAGCTGGGGCCTGACCCGCACAGGAGAGGGCTCACCTCCTCTCTCTTCCGGCCATGAGGCTTTAGCTAACGGGGCCCAAGATTACGTTACATAAACATTTTTGGAATCAAGATCACAGTGCTGCAACATTAAGCCTGTGGCCAACTAAAACCCCCAGTTCTTTTTTTCACCAGAGCTCTTCAATGCGGTGCTTACATAAGTGATTTTTTTAAAGCCTAAATGTAGAATTTTATATTTATTCCTTTTAAATGTCATCTTGTTGGGTTTTGGCTCATTATCCTTGCTTTTCAAAAGCATTTTGAATCCTGACTCTCTCACCCAAAATATTGCCATCCTTTCCAACTTGGTCTCTCTAGAAAAGTCAGATGAGCTCCCATCCCTATCTCCACGCCACCCTCCCCAGTCCTCTGCATCCCGGGGCTGTGCCCCGTCCTCCCTGCTGGGCTGGCACACTCACCAGGGCAAGCGATCCTCCTTCTACGCCTGGGTCTGTCCCCCAGCCCATGTCCACCTCAGAACAGGGGAGAATAGAAGCCCGAGCGGTAGCTAACCAGAGACGGGCTCTTGGCACTGTAAGCCCAGCCCTGACATAGGCTGGGGACATGGGTCACGGTGGTGTTCCTCCTGTGAAGGCTGGAATAGGAAGTGTCTAGTGGGGGAAGGGCAGAAGAGGCAGAAGGGACACTGGGAGAGAGGTCTATGAGGAACAGAGGGAGGTGCTGGGGGTACGAGGAGAAGAGGACTAGGTAGGGACCTGTCTGCAAGGACAGCAGCTGTCTTGGGGCTGGCAGGAGAGTGGCAGGGGCTAGAGCGCAAGGGAAGGTCCTGGGTGAGCAGGGGAAGGAGCAGGAGCTAGAAGGAGCATGGGTGGGGTTGGGGGTGGGAGGATGGGGCTAGTGAAGAAGCAGTGGGGAGCACTGGGGCAGAGGGTGGTGAGGCAGAGGCTCGGCAGGAGGGGCCAGGAGACGGGTTTGAGGGCACCAGCCTGGGAAGCCCACAGAGGCCACAGCTCAGGCCACAGCTCACGGCCCTGTGCTCACCTGCTACCCTTCTCTCATCCTCCCGCTTCCAGATGTCAGGCCTCACAGCACCTCATCTGTGCCCCTGCACTGGGCCCTCCCACCTGCTCCTGAACCCTGCACTGGGTGGGCCTGTGTTCCTGACCTCACAGGGGCGTTGAGCGCTCCTTCTGGAAAGGGGCCAGAAATTCTAAGACCCTCTATTTCCTTTGTCAGTGGAAGCTGAGAGCCTTTTGATGGGTGGGGAAACAAAGACGGAAGTGAGACCGGCTGTCAGCCTGCTCCTAAGGTCCAGACTGGCATACTCTGGGCCATGGGGAGAGCCTTGCCACCAAGTTCAGGGGCCTGGACCTCTCCGCAGTGGGAAACCCTCGAACTTACCGTCTTTGCGCTTCTGCAACATCAAACCTTGCAGCGCACTGCCCCGCCCTATCCACTGACCTCCCCGCGACCACGGGCAGCTGTCTTAACCTCTCCTCGGGCAGCCTCCCGTCTGCAAACGAGCACGGAAGTGACCTTCGCTAGGACCAGATGAACCCGGAGGCCCCGTGCGTCGGGGCCGCGCAGCACACGCTAGGTGCGTGTGGGCTCCGGGCCTGTGCAGCTCCCGGTGACCACCCCCCAGGGAACCTCCCCAACCCCCGCCAGCCGCACCCCGCCCCGCCCCCGCCCCTCCGCACCCGTGGCTTCCACCATGCCCTCCAGGATGACCACGATCTCGAAGTCGTCCCTCTCCAGGGCGCGGCGCGACGCCTCCCAGAACGGGCTGGCGGCGTCGATCTCGTGGCTGATGACGAGCGGCGACACGAGGAAGAGGCGGTCGTCGCCCGTGTCGAAGCCCACGCTGAGGTCGGTCTGGTGCAGCGGGATGAACTCGCCCTCCAGCGTCTGGCGCGAGCGGATGAGCTTGGCGCGGATGGAGGCCTCGACGATGTGCGACGAGCGCAGGTCGCCCACGCGGAACATGAGGCAGAGGCGGCCGTCGCGCAGCGACACGACGGCGTGCGACGAGAAGACGAGCGTGGCGGCGCGCTTGTTGGGCTGCGAGATCTTGACGAACATGCAGCCCACCATGAAGGCGTTCACCATGGAGCCCAGGATGGCCTGCAGCAGCAGCAGCGCGATGCCCTCGGGGCACTGGTCGGTGATGACGCGGTGGCCGTAGCCGATGGTGGTCTCCGTCTCGATGGAGAACAGGAAGGCGGCCACGAAGCCGTTGAGGTTGTTGACGCACGGCGTCCACGCCGCGTCGCCCAGGTGCTCCAGGTCGCCGCGGCCGTAGGCCACGAGCCACCAGATGGCGCCGAAGAAGAGCCAGGTGAGCGCGTAGGCGAGCACGAAGAAGAGCAGGCTGAGGCGCCACTGCAGGTCGGCCAGCGTGGTGAACAGGTCGGTCAGGTAGCGGCCCGGCTCGCGCACGTTGCCCTGCTGCACGTTGCAGCGGCCGTCCTTCTCCACGTAGCGCTGGCGGCCGCGGCGGCGCGGGGGCTCGCGGCCCGGGGAGCGGGGCGCACCGGCGCGCGCCATGGCGGCGGCCGCAGGGGGCCTGCGGGACCGGAGCGCGCGGCGCCGTCAGGCTCGCGGGACCGCGCGGCTCGGGGGTGCAGCCCCCCACCCCCGCCCCGGCCGCCTGCGACCGCCGCCCCCACGCCTCCCCGCCGCTGCCCGCGCCCCGCTCCGCAGCCTGCAGCCCGCGGACACGGCCCCCCGCCCCCGCGCCCCCGCGCGCGCCCTGGCTGCGGCCTGCGCGGGCCCCGGACCCGCTCCGCCGAACTTCACCGTGACCCCCGCGCGCGCTCCTCTCCCTTCCTGCCGGCGCCCCGCGCGCGCTCAGCCCCCTCGCACCGCTGCCTGCCCTCCCGCAGCCCGCGGAGAAGACGCGCGGGGGGCGGAAAGGCAGCGCGACCTCTCCAGCCGCAGGGGCTGAACAGCCCCGTCCGAGGACGTGCCCACTCCGAGTCCTCCCGGAGCACTAGACCCCTCCCGCTCATCGCTGCTGGGTGTCTGCCCCCCGGCCCCTGGGTTCTTTCCCCTCGCGGAGGCAGCCTGGAAGGGGGTTGGGAGGGCGGCAAGAGAGGGGGCCCAGGCGGACAGCCCGGGCGCGCAAAGTTCAGCCGGAGTTAGGCTCGTATCCCCGGGGAGTCTCCTGTTCCTCCTGAGCCCTCTTCCACCAGATCCGGCGAAGCACTAAGCCCCCACAGTTATCGCTCCACTCCCTCCGGTTTTTTGCCGGCAGCCTCCCACTCCTCACTGACTACCCTAAGCACAGCCCCCACCCCCAGCCATCTGCCCCGGAGCTCACGTTCCAAGGGAAGCCCACCTGAGTTTGCTTCAAATTCTTCCCCCGGAGGAGCGATCTGAGCTGCAGCGTACCCTGGGGGAGGGGTCCAGAGCCCCTCCCTAGACCCCAGACCCCTATAAGGAAAGGTTTAGAAGAAGGACTTGGTTCTCTCCAGCCTTCCCTTCTTCCTGGGGGTTGTTTTGTCCTCCCACTGCAGGGAAACCTGGGTTGGCTGGGGTGGGGGAGGGTGGGGTGGATGGGAGGAATGTGACAAGGACCACAGATGGCCTGGATGCTTGACCAGGTCCTGGGGAGACACCGCCTGGATATGCAACTCCAAACCCAGGTCTCCAGAATTCAAGTTCTGGAATGAGGTGCTCTGCAGCGAGACCTTGGGAAGCCGTGTGTGTGTGTGTGTGTGTGTGTGTGTGTGTGTGTGTGTGTACTAGGTAGAGGGCAGGAGGAAAACCCAAAAAAGATAGCTTGGTGCTTAGGGACGCCCCCCCCCCACATTTATGTTGCAAGAGGAGTCAGGGGACACCGGGTCCAATGAAGATTAGGGTCTTCTCCTCCCCCCAAAAGTGGGCTTCCCTTGCCCTCCCTGCAGCCAGGGATGTCCTCTAGAAGTTCTCTCTATGCACACGGACTGTTCGGAGACCCCGAGTCATGCAGAGAAGTCCCTGCGTCCCACTTACCCTACTGTCAGCCCCAGGTGGGCTTCCAGATGTTTTCCCGGGGTCTTAGGTAATCTGACCCCCAATCCGCCTGCTTAGACAGATCTGTCTTCCCAGGGGTGGGAGGAACCCCACAGTCTGATCACTGCCAGATCTGTCTTGCTCTCCATCGCCCCAGGCATCTAGGTGGGCCTTAGTTTGATCGTGTCCCCTCCCGTCTTCCTGAGTGGAGGCCGCATGTTTCTCAGTGGGGACGTAAACGTGTGAACTAGCCTTGATTTCGGCACCTTCCCTCCGAAGATCCCTGTTCCCCCAGCCTGCTCCTTCTTAGTTCTTGTGCATGCTGTGAGCCCTCTCCGGAAGACCCCAGTGCCACATTTTCCTGGATCGCCCTTTCTCCCCCTAGGGAGTGCTGGCCAGGAAGAGGGTTTATTTTGTGGGAGGGGATCTGGTGAAAACTCCCTCAGGAACAAGCTGTTCCCAAGCCCCCATTTGCCTTGGATTTAGGGGCCCAAACCCAAGTCCCCCGCAACTCAACTCACAGCGTGTGGAGAGGAGAGTAGCCAGCAGCAGAGACCCCTGGGGCGTAGCGTCCATGCCCCTGACACCACCCCTTCCCCGGCCCCCGTGGAGGGTGGGAGCCACAGACACCGTTGTTTCTCCTACATGCAGCGGCAGCTCTGACTAGGACCTGCTATCTGTGTCATCCCCACTTCCCAGGCTCCCCTGCTCCTCTTTTGTTTCCACAGCAACCAGTCTGGGGACAGCTCTGGAGCATCCCCCTCCCCTCCCTGGTCCTGGGTACCACTGGAGGCTGAGCCACACGCCATAGCTATTTTTAGCCCAAGTCCCTCCTCCTGGACAACTCAGAGCTCGCCTCCTCACCCCCTCAGGAAAAAAAGAAAAGAAAAGAAAAGCTGGCATGCTCTTCCCTAAGAGGCTTCTTGCTCTGAGAAAATACGGGCCGATGTGTTTGGGAATAAGGCCTTTGGTCTCCCGGGGATTCGGAGGGCCCCCTGGGAGCTGGCAGCTCATGACCTCCAGCAGGGGCCTCTGGGTGGGAGCTCTTCTCTCCAGCAGGCACCATCCTGTCTCCAATTTTTGAAGAGGGCGCCCTGATCGAGAAGGAGGTAGCTAGAGAGGAAAAAGATTCACCTGAGGAAGGGAGGTGGGGTCAAGTGTTCTAATCTTTGTCACTGATTTGTAATGTGACCCAAAGGATTGGCTTCGCTTCCTTGAACCACAGCTGTTCTGTTTTTCACAGGGCAAGCACACGTGCAAATATCCCCTTTCAGCCTGCTTCCCTGGGCGTGCAGATCAAACAAGGCAATAGAAATAGAAGGGCTTTAAAGTGTATTTTGTTAACAGTGAAAAGTCTAGAAACAACCCAAACTTCCGACGGAGAGAAGAGCCCAGGTTAGGGCTTAAAACCGTTCATCCTACAAACTTCCGTGCAGGCCAAGGCCTGGGCAGTGTGCTGGGTGGGGGGTGGTTACAGAAATGACTTGGTCTCTGCACACCTGGAGCTCACGGTCCAGCGGGGGGACAAAGACGCACAGACACGTCACAGTAACATCACTGCCGGTCATTCATCGAGCGGTGGCTGTGGACTAGAGGACTCATCTGATAGCCCACACAGGGACCCCACGAGCTGGGTCTGATCTTCTCCATTTACAGATGAGAAGCTGAAACAGAGAAAGACGATTTGCCAGATGTCACAGAGGCAGAGACGGTGGTTAGACTCACCCCAGTGTGTCGCTGCCAGACCGCGGGCTCGTCACAAAACCACGGGACCTTGGGAAAGCAATAGCTGTGATGTGGGGACATAATCAGCTGCTATGTTCACATATGAAAATGTGCGCGGAAACACAGTCTTGCAGGAAAAAGCAGCACGTACAAACATTCTTGTAAGTTGATCATCACCACAGAAATAGGTGTCAGGACCCTGATAAAAATCAGAGCAGAATTTGGAGAAATACGAATATTTCAGTGCTCATTTTCCCCAGGGAAATCATTAAAAGCAGAGAGTGGTATACAAACGGCCGTTGTTATGACTGGTACTATCATACCCAACATACTGATGTGTTCTTCTCCAGATTCCTTTAAGTTGGAATAAGAAGATAGGAGCCAGAGGAGAAGGGAGATGTTGAAATGGACACTAGAGGATTAGAAGCTGCTGGAATGATCTGCTAAGTTGGAAAAGGTAGTTCTGTGTAATATAATCTCAGGAGGCAGTGATCTGGGTTCAAGTCTCAACTCCGTCCACTGCTAGCTGGGTGACTCTGAGCAGGTTGCTTAACCTCTCTGAACAGTTTCTTCATCCAAGAAATGAAAATAGCTCTATTGTCCATCTCCTGGGCATTGTCCTGAGGCTTGCATGAGGCAATTCCTGGCACCCTAGAAGTACTCAGTAAGTGCCAGCTGGATCTTCCTTCTCCTCCTTGTTACCCTCATCCCAGGCATCCCCTGAGATTCCCCACCCACCCTGGGCTGCCTTCCTCTGCTCTGGTGCCACCTAGTGAGACCTGCAGAGGGCACTCCTGGTCCACTGCCCTCCTCTCCCCAGCACTCTTGCCCATGTTTCTTGTTCCAAGTGGAAATACCAAGTTTTCAGCCCAAGATTGGCATCGGGAGGGCTGTTAAAGTCCCAGTCACCATCCCCGTCTCCTGGGTCTAGCCCTGTCACCTGAGCCTTGGGACTGCAAGCCTGCCCTTCTCTGTCCTGCCAAGCGGCTGCTCATGTTGGTTCTGCTGTGCCAGGAGCTCAGAGAGAGGAAACCAGACCCCTGGGCAAAAGCTCATTTGCATAGAACTGGCCCCATTTCTTGAGGGGGGCGGTGATGGGGCTGGCAGGGCATTCAGAGGGTGCCTGGCAGGCCCCTGCCTCATTCTGGCTGACCACCAGCCCGCCTCTGATTTACCCACCCCTGCAGGTCCTGGGACTTTACCCGGCCTCTATCTTCAGTCCCTTATCACTGAACTTGAATAGAGGGAGGGGAAAGAAAGTTTTCTTAGGTTCCAGGGTACAGAAAAATAGGCAAGATCCCAGCTTTCAGTTTTGTGACAGAGCAAGCAACTTTACAAGGAATTAGTAAAACATGTCAGTTTGGAACTTGAGAATGTTGAGGGTGGGAGGGCCACAGCTGGAGCCACATCGGTGGTCCATAAGGAACCTTGTTACCAAGCAGAAAAAGGAGCCGGCTCTGGGCAGGTTCATTCCTTATGGCATGTAGCTTGGAGAGCAAGTGGTACTTTGGAGCAAAAATAAAAATAAAAAGGGGAATCCCTCTAGCGGGCACAACTTTGAGCCAGGGTGTAAGGATTGGCAAGGTAGATGCAGTTCAGTTCTCAACTTGCCCCCTCCGTGAGTGCCTTTGTGCAGTCCACAAACCATGCAGCTGTACGTGGGAGCCCGGGGACTAACCAATCTGGGAAGGTTTCCTTGAGCGAGATCATGAGCCTTCTCTGGTAAAATCTTGGAGGTGGGAGAGGAAGTATGATGGGAAAACAGGAGATGGTTGAGGATATGGGTTTAATGGAACAGGGGAGGCCCATCTGGCAGAAACTATAATAATTTCCACAACTTCGAGGGAGTCTGGGCCCTAGAAGAGTCAGAGCTGAAAGAGGATGTGGTTGAAGCAGTGGCTGCAGCTGGAGGTTAGAGAGACATGGAGAGAAGCTGAGCTCAGCACCAGGACAGGTGGGACCCTACTGGGCCCCTGAGTCTGAGGCACTTTTTGGCCCTTTGGCTCTTTCCAGCACAGCTGGAGGATCAGAGCCTTTTCATATACAGGTCTGTCTTGCTTGATGGGATCGGGTGCCAGATGAGCAGGATTTAAAAGTCATGGCATTCGGAGGTGGTCTAGAATTAGACCAAGTGAGGTCTCTCCAAGTGAGACTCTCCAAGTCTCTCTCCAAGTGAGGGATGGGCCCCAAGAGAGCAGACAGGACTAGAAGACCCAGGCATCCCAGCTCCTGGTCCCTGGTTGTTTCTTTATTCCCTGTTGCCTTCCCGCTGCCACAGTGTTTTGGGTATTAATGGAATTTTTATCCATTGGCCCCCACTGGAAAGATACTGGAGGAACCACCTCGTTAAAGAACTTCTAGGAAGAGTCCTTTAGTAATGAGAGCACGTAAGTTGTGTCTCGGAAGTTGAGTTTATGAATACTGCACTTGCAGAGGGTATGTATATCTAAGCAGTCCCTTCGTGACTGGGGCGACGGAGCTCAGTCCCTCTCTCGCAGCTCTCCTCCGTGGTCTGAGTCGTCCCGCAACGAGGTGCCCACTACTCGTGGAAATTGTTGAGCTAAAATGTTGCTCGGAATCCCATAGTAAACACTGGATAGAGTCATCTCTACTCTTTCCAGAACAAGGTCAGAGAAAACATGAAGCCAAAGTTGGAAGGAGTGAGTCCAAAAGAAGCAATTGAGAATGAGAAAGACACCATTTGCTAAGCTGACGGAAGAGGAGAGGTCTTCAGAGAGAGATGGTTCCCCTGACTGCCATTTAGAGGTGACCCAGAACAGGTCCTCGCTGCACCGGTATGGCGTGGGTCCCAGGAGACCATCTTACATGGTGGGCAGGGACTTCACAACCCTGGCCGATTTGTCACACTAACCTGTGCCCATGTCGACAATTCAGATTCTATTTAACACACGAAGATTCACTCTAGCTTTACCCTGAGACAAGCCTTGGAGTCAAACACATATGGATTCGAGTTCCAGAACTGACATCTTCTAGCTACGTTACCATAGGCAAGTCACCCAGCCTCTCAGAAGCTGGCTTTCTCACCTCAGGTAATACATCTATCTCGTGTGGTAAACACTCACAGATGTCCCAAGTCCTTTGCCATTGGTTCCCTACTGGCTTCCTAGTGACTATCTCAGAACTTCTTTTTAATTTTTTTTTATACATGTTAGCTTTATGCCCAATATAGGGCTTGAACTCACAACCTGACCCCGAGATCGAGAGTCACATGCTCTACCAACTGAGCCAGCCAGGCGCCCTTAAGACTTCTTTGTTTTGTTCAAAAAATTTTTAAAAAATTTATTTGACAGAGAGAGACACAGTGAGAGAGGGAACTCGAGAGAGGGAGAGGGAGAAGCATGCTTCCCACTGAGCAGGGAGCCCGATGTGGGGCTCGATCCCAGGACCCTGAGATCATGACCCGAGCCGGAATCAAGAGTCAGACAGCTAACTGGCTGAGCCCCCCAGGCTCCCTTAAGTCATTCTTTTTAAATTAGAAACCTATAGCTCAATGCCAGTTATCTGCGTTTCCCACAGTCTTGTACCGTGCTGTTCTAGAACTTCTAAGCTCTTTCTAATGCCCAGTCCCATCCTCACCCTGATTTTTAGCAAATGGCTCTTCTGTTCTATAGGAAAGGCAAAGACCATTTGGAAAGAACTTCCCCAGAGTCTTCTCCCTCACCAGAAGGTATCTCTTCTGCTCCTACCCTTGGGTTCCTTCCTCCCTGAGTGTCAGGGAGCTTGAACCGTGCCCAGTAAGCAAGGAGCACCCTGTTTGGGGTTTGATAGAAGAACACAGGGACTGACATGATGATGACAGGCTGCCTCTTTCTTTGAGAATGGAGGAAAGGGTGAAGGGTAGGTCTAGGTCCTGGGCTGTTAGTGACCTTCCTGATTCTGGTAGTGGCCTTGAAATAGAAAGGGACATCCAAGAGAAATTCAGCAAAGGGAGACCTGGCAGGACTTGGTCGCTTAGCTGACATGTCAAGGGATGGGGGGCGGGGGGAGGGAAGGGTAAAGAGGAGAGGTCACTTCGGTTTTAAAATCTGTTTGGCCTGGAGAAACACAGAAATAAAGAAGTCACGAGGCTCGAGGAGGAAGATGGTGAGTTCGGTCTGGGGCCTGTCCGGTGGAAGTGGAAATCCCCCGCCAGCAGCTGGAACCGTGAGGCTCTAGTGAAAGCCTCAGAATGAAGATAGAGATTTGCGTGTAATCAGTGATGGTAGCCAGAGCGATGTCAGTGATGAAGGCTGGACATCAGACACAGAAAGAACAAGGACACAGGGAGAACAGAGGACGGAACCTTCCATACTGGAGGAGGGAGCTGCTGCAGGTTCGGGCGTGCAGGGCCAGTGGTGGCGGATGAGGCTGGAATGGCCCCAGGTCCAGGTCGTGGCCCAGACCACAGCCCAGTGATGCGGCAGAGAGGAAGGGGGCAGGCCCGAGGGGCTTCACAAAGTCTATGCACTGATTAGAGAAGATGAGGGGAGGGAGGATGAAGGTTCTGGGCTTTCTGTCTGGTTTCCCCTGAAGACCTTCTGGCTCGCCTCCATATTTATCTTCCTAAAATTCAGCTATGACTTCGTCCTTGGGTCAAGAGCCTCCGTGGACCTCCCTGGCCTCCAGAAGCTCAGAGCTCACCCTAAACTGGCACATTCCTCTCTGTATTCCAAGTCTTCCCCCAACACAAACACTCTGCCTGTGGTACCCGCCCCTGTAGCCCACTGCCCTCCCCAAGGGGCAGCCTGTGTGCCCCATACATTTGCTCATCCTATGGCTTTTAGAAGCGAAACTAAACTAACAATGTCAAGTTTCTTTGTTTGTGGGTTGTTGTTGTTGTTGTTGTTGTTGTTTTTTTGCAAGATATATATCAACTCAGTACGGTAATACTGGTTACTGATCAGTAATTAAATATCTAAGTATTAATGGTGAACAAAATCAGGGAAATAATTCTTTCCTTAATAAATACCAACGTGGGAGATTGTGGGTAAGCACCTCTCAAAACTCGCATTCAGATACGGAAAGAAGTCCTTGGCGACGAAAAGGTTGAGAACCACCACCTGAGCTCTGTCTAGTCTAGGGGGCCAGTGTGAGGCTGTTTCCCACGCAGACTTGTACTTCCGAGGCCCCCCACCGCACCCCAGGACTTTGTGACTGCCGTTCCCTCTGCCTGAAACGCCCTCCCCACCATCTCCCAGGACCCGAATCCCCGGCATTCGTTAGGGCCCTTGTCGATGCCCCACATCTGCCAGGACCCCCTAAGTAGAGCGACCTCGCCCTTCTGCGGCCTCCGGCGCCCCCGCACCTGCGCTGCGCGCCCCGCCCCAGCGGCCCTTCGGGACCGGGACCCAGCCGGCTGCGGGCGGGGGAGGCTGTTGCGCGCACTTGGCACCCGGGACCGCACGCAGTGCTTAGGGGACGGTGACCGGCCAGGCAGTGGTGCTAAGGGATGGAGCCCCGGAGCCCCGGAGCCGAGCCCCGGAGCCGAGCCCCGGAGCCCCGGAGCCCAGCCCCGGCCGCCCCTTCGCGCCGCGCGTAGGGCCACCGGGCGGTCCCGAGTTCATTTCCAGCTCATTAACTTGGCCCGCCCCGCCCCGCCCCTCCCCGCCGCGCCCTCTCCGGGTCCTGACACGGCCACCGCCGCCTCCTCCTCTCTCCCCTGTCATCGTGCCAGCGCAGCCCCTATCGCTTCGCCCATCGGTCTCGCGTCCCGCTTCCTCCCGGAGTCTGTCTGGGTCCCGCTCTTCGGGCGCGGCTCTGGGCCCTGCGCCTCCATCTGTCTGGGGCTCCGCTTCCTCGCCCCTGCGCCCCGCCCGCCTCGGCCCCTCCAATCCCGGCAGCTCGGGCCTGGCGCTCCACGTCCCCATTGGCCCGGCCGCAGCCCCCCGCCCCCGCCCGCCGGCCCCCTCCGGGCCCCTCCATTCACACAAAGTTTGGCTCCGGCGCTGCGGAGGGAGGGGGCGGCCCGGCCCGGCCCAGCTCTGCCCCCGGCCGGCCCGACCCCGGCCCTGGCCCCCGGACCAGCCCTTATCTGATCCCAGCTCCGGGTTTAAGAGTCCTGGCTCTGCCCGTCGCTCAGCTCGGTTCCTCACTCCTGCCCGCCCCGTCCGTCCGTCCGTCTGTCCGGTCCCGCTGCCCATCCGAGGGACCACTCCACCCCGGACCGAAGGTAAGCCCCCCTGGCGGTGACGGAGGAGTGCTGCCCCGCCCTGGCCAACCCCGGTCCACCTCACTCCCGGAGATATGGGCCCCCAGCCCTTCCGTCCCTACCCTGTCAGGCTTCAGCGGTAAGAGCCTGCTCCCCAGCCTCCCACCTCAGCAACCCCAAACGGACCCTCCGGGGAAGGACTCCCCGAGAAGGAAGCTTGGCCAAAGCTGGTCACCTCAAGCGCATTAGGCTGAGGAAGGGGCTTTCTTGATGCCCTTCCTACAAGGCGGACCGGGCATCCCATCATAGCCCTCTTAAGGAACACAGTGACCATGGCCTACATAGGACCACGCATCCCCCACACAGGCCTCAAGACAGCGCCCCCTCTTCCCAGGATCATCAGGTTACTCCCACTCCCGTGCCAGCCCATCCCCCCTCCCCACGCAGTGACACTCACATAGTGACACCCATTGATCACAAGCTCACACATGGGAAGAAAGATGCATACAGCTTGGATTCGGAAGCCCTGGCAGCCGGTGTGCCTGGGACCCCTGCCCATCCTGCCCCTTCCCTCCACTGCCACTGGCTGGCTCTTCCAGCTCTCCCCTCCTCACCTCTGGCCCCCCTCCCCCAGCTGTATCCCAGTAAGATCCCTAGGAAGAGTCCGGCAGAGCAGCTCCTGCTGGATTAGGAGGCCAGAAGGAGATGCCCTTCCGCATCCCACTCCTTTTCCCCCGCCAGGAACTGACCAAGGAGAGAGGCGAGGGTTCCAGCTTCCTGATTTGGGGGCAGAGAGCTGAGTCCTGGGATGGGTAGAATGGGTAGAAGGACAAAACCGGGACAAGGTGGGAGTCAGGCCTCTGGTCACCTGAGATTTCATTCCTATTACCAAAGCACCCCAGGGTGAGGCTGATGGGAAGTGGGGATAGCAGAGAAGCAGGGCACAAATCTGGACCCAAAGGCTCAAAGCCCGGTTATGTCGCATATCAACACAAATTCTTGGTGAGCGTTTTGGCTGGTCCGCCTTGCCTGGGCGTTGGACTTTCCCCACTAGGACTGCTTTAGGGAGGTCCAGGCAGGAGAGAGAAGGAGACGGAAGATTTGGGGCCCTTGTGTGGGGATGGGTGTTTAGGGGTGCCCAGCAGGGCCTGGAGGGTGTCAAGAAATCAGCCTGAGGAGGGGCCGGCGGCGGCCCCTGAGTTGCACTGGGTTCCGTCTCCAAACTCTCTCCCTGACCTCTATGACTTTCTGAACATGTTCTCACAAGGGTGGGCACTGTCCTGTGCCCAGGGGTAGGGTCTGCTTCCTCCTCAGGGTGTAGGCTGGGTCTGGGGGACCCCGTGGGCAAGGAAGCAGGTGTCCTGGCTCCTATCTAGTTCTTCAGGGAGCAGGAAGTGAGGGAGGGGGAGGGACGGCGTCATGCCAGGGAGAGGGGCCAGGCCCGCTCAGCGGAGGACTAGGCATGGCCCAGGCAGTGCCAACTCCCTTCTCCCCGCCCCTCTGTCCTTTGGTGGTGGTGGCGAGGGAGGGAGAGAGGGGGTGTTGGGGGGTGATCTGGGCCAGTCCAGCCTCCCAAAGCCCTTGCCAGCCTGCGTCCTGAAAGGAGCTGCTGTTTTCTGAGCTGTCCCCCCCAGCCGGAGCCTGAGCAGCCAACTTGTCTCAGTGGGTATCGAATGGCAATGACTCCACGGAACGGAGGGGTGGGGAGTGGCAGGGTTATGGGCCCATTCCTTCTGTGGTTCTAATGCCGAATCCTACTCCTGCCCCTACCCCGCGGGGAAAAGAGCTGGGTCTTCCCCACATCAGCCCCACATCCAGTCTAGGGTCCTTCGTGTTTGCAGGGGAGGTGCCCACAGGCACCCCCCACCTCTTCCCTGTGCCCCACTGACTGGTGCGCCGTGCCCCTCCCCGCACCTCCACACACGAGCTCACCTATAGCTCCAGCTGGTTTGGCTTGGGCTGGAAGGGAAGGGCCTGGCAGGAGACCCAGGGGCCTCCTTCCCTTGTCCTCCCTAGGGACCGGAGAGGCTGGGACACTTGGATCTGGGTGGTCTCACACGACGTCCTCTGGGGTCATCCTGAGATTGGTGGGATGGGGGCTTTAGGGCCCTGGGGGTGAGTCATACAGAAATACCCGCTTCCTGAGAGGAGAAAAGGCCTCTTGGGCCTCCTGGCAGGATGCTTGGTTCCTGCACACGACGTGGAAGATAGGCTGAGCCCCCTGGCATTGGTGGGGAGAGAAAGAGGCATCGGGCAATGGAGCCCCCAACTTTGCTGCCAAGGGTTATGTAGGACGGAAGGAAACATCTTCCGCTCTCCCTCCCCTTCCCGGCCTAGATTCTTCTCTTGCCTGACTGGTCAGTGCCACCGTCCAGGCTGAGGCCAAGCTGTCTGGGACAGTGATGAGGCCCTGGAAGGGGCAGAGAGGCCACCAAGAGGGAAGCGCAGAAGGATGGTGAGCAGGCAGATTTGGGCTCCGAGTGTCGAGTGCCCGGTGAAGGGTGGTCGGTGGGGGCAGCTCCCAGACTTGGACTTTCCCGCGTGTGCCCCTCCCCTGTCTGTCCCACGGGCTGAGCTCAGTGATTTTCTTCCTTCATCCTGCATTCACATACATGTTGCTGCCGTGTGTGTGGCCCCAGCACACCCCCTCTTCACCTCCTCCCCCACCAGAACCTTGAAAGGGCAAAGAGAAGGGGATTGTGGGAAAAACTCTCCCGTGGGTGTCTGCGGGCTCGGAGCTGGATTTGAGGCGGTGGGCAGAAGGGAGGGGCTCTGGAATGTGAGAAGTAGGAACCTGCTGGGGTGGCCCAGAGAAGCCCGGGGCTGAGAGCAGGAGCCTTCTGGCTTCTCAAGACCTAATGTCAAAGTATTGGGCCATTCTGCTCTCCTGCCAGGGGCAGAAGGCCCGGGAAAGGGGTCGGGGGGCTGCAGCTGGAAGGACTTGGGTTCGACTTCGGGAAGCGCATCCCATTCAAGGAAAGAGATCTGAAATGCAGATGGGGAAAGAACAGGAGACCACCTCTGGAACTGAAAACAGACCCCCAAGCCCATCACGAAGGCTTCTGAGGGGAGCTGGGACGCTTCGCTCAGCGATCGGCGCAGGGATGACGTGGCTGCTGTCAGGGGCGGGGGAGACCGCTCCAGGTGGCCCGTCCCTCTAAGGCGCTGGCCCAGGGCTCCTTCCTGCTCGGGCCCTGCCTGGGAGGCCGAGGTAGAGCTGTGAAGAGGGCAGCCGTGGAGTCAGACTTGCTGGGTTTCAGTCCCGCTTCCAGCACTTCGCCCTAAGACCCTCATCCTTACCCCGGGGACGGTGACCGTGGGGGATTGAGAGTCAGACTTTGTGGAGGGCTTGGGATGGCGCTTAGGTCCTAAAAAGCGTGCTTGCTGCTGTGGTGTTCGCACTCTCTGACCCAACGCTATGGGCTCTCCTGGCTCCCTTATCCACTCCCTGGTTCTTCTGCAGACCAGCCGTCAAGGCCCGGCTTCTGTCCGTCTACCCTTCCCGAGTCTGGGAAGGTGGGAGGAGATTCCTGTCTTCGCTCCCGCAGCTGGGCCGTCACGTGGGCTGGGGCTCCTCAGCCGTGGCTCCTTCCCCTGTTTGCAGCAGGCGGATGTCCCGTCTTCAGCTACAGTCCAGTAGGTGTGACCTCGGCTGCTGAGTTCCCCTAAAACAGTCTGTTGGGCCTTCTGGAGCAACTTCTCCCTTCCAGCTTCTTGGTTGAACCTCACAGCTCCCCCATCCTGCGTGGCCCTGCCTGTTCCACTGGTGCCCGGGTCTCCCTCACTCGGGCTTGCGTGCCCGCCCCTTCCTCTGTCCGCCGGTCACCTGGGTGCCCACAGCAGCCTCCCTAACCGCCTCCCTGACTCCAGCCTCTCTTTCTCCTTGGCTCCCTCCCTTTCCCCTTCCCTCCACTGGAACTGTCACCAAAAAGCACCTGTTTTGTCTTGTCCCTTTCTTACCCAGACATCCCTGTTGGTTTTCACATGCAAACTCCAATCAAGGTCTTCAGGATACTTTGTAGAAGACTTTCCCCCTGCCCTCTGGCACCCCACCTTTGGCGACTGCTGTGTTCAGACCTTGTGCTGGGGAAGGATGAGTCCCCCGGAAGCTCTCAGGCTTCACCCCTCCTTTCCCTCTGGGCCCTCACCTTCCAAGGCCCACCCCCACCCCCCATTTCCATCCCCGTTTCCCCAGCCGCCCTGTCCACTTGTACCCCTGCTTCTCAGCATTCAGCTTGTCCTTTGTCCCTGTGTCTATTACTTTGCCCAGATGCCCAACGCAATGGGAATGTTGGGAGGGGACGTCCTGTCTCCTTCATTACACGGGGGCTCCTCTGGGGTGGGGCCATGCCCCTGCAGCCCTGGACATTTCTGACCCCGTAGAGCAAAGGCCTCTCTTCCCTCCCTGGACCCCTCAGCTCTGAGGAACAGAGTGCCCTCTGGCCAGCTAGACTCTAGGTAGGACACCTTCCTAGATGCTAATTTTTGGTGGGAGGACCGTGACATTAGAGGCTTATGAGTGTCTGGGGGTGGGGTGTATGGATGTAAGACCCAATTATTCAACTTTCTAGGGAACTTCAAGAAAAGCCACTCTCTGGCAATGGGCCCATCCTGTAGAGATAGCTTCACCCTAAGATTGCAAACAGTGGACCCAGAACCCCCCATTTCCAATCCTTTAAGCACTGTTGGCCCAAACACAGAAACTCATGTGGGGATCTACTGAGCCTTTCTCTTCTCGCCAGGGAGGTCTACTCCTGCCCGATGCCAGGCTTGTTGGCAGACATCCAGGGTGGAAAAGGGGTGAAGGTCAGAGCCCAGCCTGGTGTGGCCCCGTTGTCTTGAGCACACCTCTGGGGAAGGGGTTTGCAACCTGGCAGACCTGTGGGGACACCTCCTGGGGGCCCAGGCCCGACCTCCTAGTGTCACATTGTCCCTGGGACTGTCCCCGAGCCCTACCCTCCACCCTCGTCCCAAACAGGGGACCCAGGCACGTATATACCTTCTCCCCAGGTCGAACCCTCCCTTGTTGACCCTCCGATAAAGAAGACATGGGCAGCTGGCAAGGAGCGAGAGTATGTCTGACAGAGTCTAGGTCACTGCTTCTCAAGCCTCTTCATCCCCGGACCCCCTGATGCTCTTAAAAATGATCGCAGGCTCAAGAGATCTTTTGTTTCTGTGGGTGACACTTACTGGTATGTGAGAAATGAAAACTGACGAGGCTTAAATATTTATTAGTTTGTTTAAAAACCCAAACCCATACCTGTCCACCTAAGTGATGTCTTTTCAATGGAAAATAGCTATATTTTTAAAAACAAAGAAACACAAAGTTTTGTAAGAAGAGTGGTGGTGTCTCGCATTTTCACAAATCTTTTGAACGTGTGTCTGCACGGCAGACAGATGATGCCTCGTATCTGCTTCTGCATTCAATTTGTTGCCATATCATGTGTCTCCGAGCTTCTGGAAAACTCCACTGAACCCTCACGAGAGAAGGAGAGCAAAGGAAGCAAGTCACATTTAGCATTGTTGTGAAAACAGTTTTGATCTCATAGAGCCTCCGAAAGGGTCTCAGGAACCCCCAGGGTCCCTGGACCACACTTTAAGAATCGATAGTCTAGGGGAACTTCAGAAAACAGTTTCAAATCCTCCCTGCCCCCACCCCAGTCAAGCAGAGTGTCCTGGCTGATTGCCGTTGGCTGCCCAGGCTCCTCTGACCGGGCTCACGGGGTGGAGGACAGTACGGGGTGGTTTAGCATGTGGGGCCGCATCCTATGCTCACTAGCCGTGTGACCTTGAGCCAAGCATCCACATCTCTGTTTTCTCATCTATAAAATGGGCCTTTAAGAAAGCGCCCACTTTTTTAGAGATGTGGAGAATTACCAGACGTAATTCTAGAAAAGGGCTTAGTGTGGTGCTACATGACATGGGCTTTTACTCACTCCCACAGCCTTGCCCCTGAAACCCCTGGGCCCCGAAGGGGGAAGTGGCACAAGGGGTCCTTCTCGCGTGGCTGAGCGGGCTTCCCAGTCCGGGGAAGGAAAGGGACCCATGTCAGGTCCTGGGAAGGTGAACAGGATTGCTGGCCCCAAACCCAGGAGTTCTAACTGTTAGCCCCTATGTCCCCCCAGCGGACTCATTTGGGAGCTGGGGTGGGGCGCAGAACCGAAGGACAAGGAGAAGGAAGCAAGCGAGTCATCGGGGTCCAGGGCAGTACAGAAGAAGCCTGGAGGGCAGGTCACAGGACCTCAGGCCACCAGCACAACTGAGAAGTGGAGAAAGGGAGAGCACCAGAGAGGAGGTGTGTAAGCCCAGCCGATCTCTCCTGCCTTGTGGGGGGCAGTTCTGTAAAGAGGCCTCGGCCCTCTCTCCCCGGGGGTTTCTGTCTCAGAGCAGAGGAAATCTGGATTGGGCAACACTGCTGGTCACGGGGTGCCTCTTCCCTACTCGCTGCCCGAAGCCCCTTCCCAGGTCCCGCCTCAGCAGCCCCAGCACCTGCTGCACCCGCACCACACCCACCCCGCCCCACCTGCTGAGCCTCGGAGCCTGGGGGCAGTACCCAGCGCCCAGCGAGTGGCAAGGCCACGCAGGGTACTGACAATGTTGGTGGGGGGGGGGGTGCTGGTGTCCCCTGGGCAGGAGGAGAGAAGCCCCTTCCCTGCACCTGCAGGGAGCTAGTCCTGGCTCTTTGGCTTTCCAGCTGCAGTCCCGGGAGTCCAGCTGCAGGCACCACCATCGTCAGAAACCCAGAGACCCCAGACGCCCCACACCCTGAGCACACTCCAATTTTGCCTCCCGTGGCGGCTCAGATCCCACCTGCAGCCCCCAAGAGACCTGGCGGGCTCAGGTTTGGGGCCTTGCTGTCTGTTGCTCTGTTCTCCTCTCCAGCCCACACGGTTCCCTGCGATCCATGGTAGAGCTGAGGCAAAAAGTGGGTGGGCTCAAACTCTCCGCCCGTTTCTTTCCAGACCCAGCCTGGTCCCCGCAGACCCCCGCCCCGTCCCCCATCGTTACCAGTCCCTATGGCTTTTTCCACTTGCCAGGGCCTTTGTGGCCCGTGGCTGGTTTGGGGGCCCTGGGCTAGTCTCCCTCTGCTGTCTCCCTGGGGGAGCCCCTCCGGGCTAAGATCTCTCCAGTCCCAGCCCTGCCGGCCCCTGCCTCCACAGGCAGGGACAGCCCCCCCAGCTCCCTCCTCTGGGCTGTGGGACAGGGAGAGGGCCGAGGGGCTGGCTGTGCATACTAATGGCCTGCCCATTGTCAAAGCCCCTTTGTGCCGCAGAGCTCCATTGAGGCGGCTCTGGGGCCGGCACAATGGGGGCTCTGTCCCTGAGTTCCCCCAAACAGTCACCTGCTTTCAAAGCCTCCCCCCACCACCACCCCCGCCCGCCCCAGTGTCCGGAGGGCCAAGAGAGCGCGGGGGAGTGGGCCCGGGGCCAGGGGGGATGGGCAGGAGGTGACCCCCGCCACTCCGGGAGCAGGCCGGGGAGATGGGCACTGGTGGGGAGAGGCCCTAGCTTCAGGGGGTGGGGATGGGGGTGCGGCCTGTGGAGGTAGCTGGAATGCAGGTTCCGTGAGGCCAGCAATGGGGAAGGGGTGCTCACGGCGCCCACTCCTCCGTTCCACATGCCCAGCCTGGGCCCGTGGCTGCCCGCCTGGGCCCCTCCTCCACGGGGCTCATATATGCGGAGACACACAGGCACACAGTCATCTATGCAACCCCACACACGGATCCCACACGCGCACGGCGGAGCCTGGACCCGCCATCCTGCCTCCGTCCTCCTGTGTATGCACCTGCACGGCTGACCCCTGCCCCGCCTCACCCCGCTCCCCTTGGCCCCCCTCCACGGGCCTCCTCCACAGGCTTCCTGCCACCACCCCCCTTGCCCTCGCTGCCCCCTGCTGCTCCAACACAGGTTATAACAAGTTTGTGCTTGTTGTGACCTCGAGAATGTAGCCCTGGGGCGGGTAATGTCCCGCTGCCCCAGACCGGGCTGCTTACACGTTAACCATGGACATGCCCTCCTCCGCTGAACTCTTGAGCTCTGCTCCCCACCTCCCCCACCTCAGGGGGTTCAGTGGCCAGGACCCCAGCCCCACAGCTGAGCCCAGCACACTAGGGGAGGGGGTGTGAGCTCTGCAGGGTGATGAACCCAGCCATCCCAGCACAGGCCCTGTGTGACTGTCCCTTGCACTTGCCCAATGCACCCTGCGTCACAGCCCCTCATGGCCTGTCTTATAGAAAGGCTCTGAGAGGTGACACAGTGTGTCTGAGTGGCAAGGCTAGGACTGGAAGGGAGGTCTGTGGCCTCTAGGTGTGTGTTTTCTCCCGGGGTGGGTGGGGGGTTATCATCTGTCTTTCGGCTTCGCTAGGTGTGCCTGCACGTGGAGTTTTAACAGAACCTTCTGGTAGCCACCGTCCCTGGAATGAGCTGGGGGACTGGTAGGGCAGGGAGTGGGCAGGACAACTGGCACAGGGACCTTAAGAAGGACTCTGGGTCTAGAAAGAACCTCAGAAAGTCACCTTGACCCTTCCATTGTCTCCGGGCAGGGCGAGCCTACCTCCTTTCATTCCCTACTCTCATGCAGGGTCCACTCCTGCCGTGGATTCTGCATGGCTGGAGAGAGAAACCCCAGGACCTCCTCAGCTGGGCTTTCAAGTTTGAGGTCTCTGTTGATTCCAAGTCCTTAGTGATATCTTGCTCGGACCTTCCCTGCTAATTCCCTCTGTTGGGATGTCCAGGACTCCCCTGTTGTCCTGCTGTCCTGCTGTTCTGGCAGCTTTTGGAAGCCTGGAGCAGGCAGTCTAAAAAGGGAAGAGACAGAGGGCCCAGGAGGACCCCAAGACTCGGGGCAGTGGATGGGGTTTCGGCAGCAGCACCTCCCTTAGCTGGACGGTGGTGCCGATACTGGTTCACTCTTCCACAAGGGTCCCTGAACGCTGATCTCCGTGCTGTTTCCCTTTGCTCAGGATTGCACAGGACCCTTCTCCTCCTCGGCCCCCTCCCCCTCCGGTTCTGCTTAAGCCGCCTCATGTGTTGTCTCCTTCATGCGCAGCACCCCGCCTGCCCTGGCCTTACTCTCTGGTGCATCCCCCCGCCCCAGCTGTCCCTTCACACGTCCCCGGCTAGAGACGCGGCTGCCAGAGGCATCTCCTCAGGCCCGTAGTCCCTGCAGGAGGGAGGACAGCGGCAGCCACCTCCGAATCCAGTTCTAGATCCATCCAGCATCTAGACGTGTCTAGGTTGAGTCTTCGTGCCACCGCTGCACCATTCTTGTCTTCAAATGGGGGAGGTGGCTAGGAAGAAGTGGAGGAATGGGGGAGACTCCCTCCTGGGTGAGGGGGGCCCCTTACACTCCCCTGGATGAGGGTCGGGCGAGGCTCTCTGTACACGGAACCAGTGAGGATGGAAGGAGACTGAGACCCGTCTGGAAAGGTGGCTCAGTTCCCTAAATCTGCTTTGTAAGAACAGGGTGCCCCAGTGTCCCTCTCCCCAGAGGGTAAAGACAAGGATAGATGGCTTGGGCAGCAGTAAGTACACTTAGATGTAATAGGAAGCATTTCCCGGGATACGGTATTACCAGGCCAAGGGGAAGGATGGAAGGAGGGGAGGGCTCACCCTCCCTGACGAGAGGGAGGGGTCCACCTTTGGTCTCTCAGTGAACAGAGGCTGGGTGGCCTGGGAGGTATTCCCCATGACATTCAGAGCTCCTGGGGGCCATGGGATTTCCAGTTCTCTCAAAGAACTCCCTTGGCCATTTCTCAGCCCCCAGCAGAGAGCAGCACTGAGTCTGTCCCCTCCCTACAGGCCCCTACTTTGCAGTTTCTTCTGCCTTCCTTGGCGGCCTAGTTCTGGGTCAGCAGCTGCGAGGCCGAGGGGATCCTGGAGACCTGAGGACGGGAGGGGGCTGCCCTGGGCTGTGGCTGTGGCTGGACAGGGGAAGAGCTGAATAGCTCGGTGGGTGACGTTCTAAGGTTGGCTCTACGCCAGCGGGCCCTTCAGGACCCCGGGGTCAAGAGAGGATCTTGGAGGAGGAGACGTTGGGACAAGGAAAGAGTCAGCGTTCTTGCTCTGATTCTGATCAAAACACACATGCTGTTGGCCAGCTGTGTGGTCGTAGGGAAGTTACTTGTCTTTTCCAGGCCTTGGCTTCCTCTTTGGTGAAACCAGGGATTTCATTGAGGTGACCCAAGGGCCTCCGAGCATGCGTACTGTGTGACCCTCCGGGGGCAAGAGGGAAAGTGTGGTCTTCACTGCAAACACACCAGGGTTCCGCCTTAGGGCTCACCCTTCCTAAAGGTCGTCCTGAGCCAGTCGACTAAACTTCTGAGTCTGGTTTGCACCCCATTCACACATGAGCAGTGACATTACCGACCTCCCAGGAGGACAGGGTGACGTGCTGTGGGCAAGGCCTAGCTCATTGCAAGGAGGGGGCTACCCCCACGGGGTGCGGGGGGCACGTCTGCAGAGGCTTCCTGGAGAAAGTGGCGTCTCAGCTGAGGCCTGGAAGAAGGGTAGTGGGGTGGGGGACAGAGCTTCCCAGAGGAGGCCCCACTGTTTGCCAAGAACTGTTGGAAGGAGGAGGCATGGCCCGTCCAAGACGTGAGAGGAGCTTGGTGTGACTGGACAGAGGGCACTGGCAGGGCGGAGACAGGCCGGAGGACGCTGATGCTGGGGAGGTCAGCAGGGACGGGTTATGCCTGACTCTGTCCCAGCTGGATTCTGGGGTTTCAGAGCGGGGTCATTAGCTCCCGCTCCCCCACATCCTCCTTTTCCAGCTTCTCCCATTCTCCCAAACTCAGCCTTCTTGCCCTTTGTCCTGTGGGCGCGAGAAGCGCTGGGCTCACTAGGGGGACTTGGTCAGTCCAGGGAGAAGCTCAAGACCAGAGTTGTCCGACCCTGGACTGTGGAAGAGGAATCGACCTCCCTTAGAAGACTCTAGATTTCTGGCATGGAGCTCTCCTGCTGAGCGTTGTACTCCCACTGCTGGCCTCAGTTTCCCCATCTGGCCCATCACTAGACAGCATCTGGGGTGTGAGCTGGAGGAGGGCTGAGGGAAGCTATGGAAACGGCAGCTCTTCACCCAGAGTGAAGGTTGATTGGGAGACCTGGTCGGTGCCCCCAACTGTTACAAAGTCAGAACTTCCCATTTGCTGGGAAGCTGGGAGGAAGGACTTCCAGGGATGAAGCATGTCACACACCTGGAGGGGACCTCGGGAGGAAAAGGTCATGTAGAATAGGGATCCTATGGGTTCTTTCAAGAAATACTTAGCAAAGCTCTAGTCTAGTCCTGCGGAGGACACAAAGATGAACAAAATACGGGTCACAGATCAGTTCAGAAAAAAGTCTCCTGTTTGGGAAGGCGGGCATGGTCCTTCCTGGGAGGACTGGGGCATGACCTCTATAGGAGTGGCTCCCGAGGATGCCGCCACTTGGGGAGTTTCTCTTCTGCCTCCTTTCTCCAACCCTCCACCACCATCACCCAGGGCCCAGCATCCCTCCTCACAGCTGTGAAACTTCTAAGACCACAGACTAGAAAGAGGTGGGACCCTTGGCTGGGGTCTGGTCAGCACCCCGCCCCCTGTCCTCTCTCAGGGGGGCCCCACCGATCCCTGGGACCCAAGGAGCAGGTCCCATCAGCTTGGCCACTGACTAGTTTCTCAGACCCTGTGGGCGGATCTGGGGACAGCTCAGGGGCTTCCTGGCCTCCCCATGCACACCCTTGTCTCCTGGGGCCTGGTCATCCTGGGTTGTGAGAAGCTTGCCAGCTGCCTGGAGCCACCAAGGCTGGGGACAAGCGGGGAGTCCCCGAGGATCGTGGCTCTTCAGTCTCCTTTGGCGCACACCTTCCTACCTCTCGGCGGGCTGCGGGGTTTCGGACGGAGCCTCATCTTGGGGACGACAAAGAGGGGGGGCGAGGAGAGCGGGTTGGAAGCCTCTTCCCATTCTGCCTAGAAGAGGAGAAGGAAGGTGGGGCTGGTCTTGAGTGTTGCTAAGCCCACGGCATACGGAGAGCAAAGGGCCGCGGGGCTGAGAGACGAAGGTTCAGGCTTAGCCGTTAAACGCCAGCAAGATACTTGGCCCCTCTGAGCCCTGTTTTCTCTAATTGAGCAGACACGCTCCTTCACTGGCAAAGCTGGATGATAGTCATACCTTGAAAGGGCCTTACAGATTCCACGCGCTTCATCTCACCTGACCCTGACCACACGGTGGAAGGCTCTGCTGCCTCCTCAGGTGAGGACACAAAGAGACTGGCCGAAGCTCCCACAGAGCGGGGTGGCCTAGTGGGAAAGAGACAGACGGGGACCTCGGCTGTGCCCCGGATGGGCCGAGATAACAGACGGGCTTCATCTGTTAGGCTAACCCGGTTGGAAGGAAAGTGGTTCTCTTTGTGTCACCATGTGCAGAAATATTCAGAGGCCCCGTGAAAAAAGGGACGGCGATGAGTGACACCTGCTAGGCGCGAGGGGCGGGGAGCTCGGTGGCCTGCAGGCTGTGTGGGTGCCTTCCCCGGCCCGAGTCAGATTGGGGTCTCCAAGGATTTCTGGTCTTCGTCCTTCCTCTCTGCTAACCGGGAGGTGAGATGTGGGGCTGGGCAGCCGGAGAGATGACTAAGGCGTGGTCCCGCCTTCCCTGCGCTCCTGGTGGGTCTCGAAGCCGGAGGGGCTTTACTGAGGACACAGCAGAGGGACAGCAGCCCCTGGCCGGGGAGCCACAGGTGCCCCTCGTGGTCACCAGCAGCCCCAGTGCAGGCTGCGGTCAAGGGCAAACAGTGGCGCTCTGCCCCCAGAAGGGGGTGCTCAGGGACAAGTGCCCAAGGCACAGGCTGTGACCTTCGGGGCAGAATGGAGGGGGGTTGGGGGGCTTGAAGCTGTCAGGAAGTTACTCTGAAGCTAGGGAAGCCCCTCAAGGATTTCAGGCCGAACTGCAGGATGCAGCCATTTGTATGAGGCCCTGGGACCACTGAGGGGCACGGGGCAGGGGGGAAGGGGAGCCTTGGGGTGGGGGTTGGGGGTGGGGGAAGGGACACCAGGTCACTGTGGCATCTGGAGGAGGTGAAGGAGAACCCGAGACTGGACTAGGGCAGCCTTGAGGGAGACCGAGAGATGCCCACAAAGGCAGAATGGGGGAGACCCAGCGCCCACCCAAAGGCGGGGCGGGAGGGAAGCCAGGGGCGACTCTGTGAAGGGGGGACACGCAGAGGAGACTCCTTCCGGAGGCCAGAGGACAGGAACTTAAGCACATTGATGCTGGAATGCTCCAGACAGAGGGCAGAGGTGAGGAGGGAGGGCTGGAGCGGCAGAGGAAGGGAGACGGGTGGCGAGAGAGTGTCACGACGGGCCCAGGGGCTGCAGGCTGCTGGGGTCGAGGCCGAGGGACGCCCAGAGCTGTGAAGACGGGGAGGTCCACTGTGCCCTTGGAGAGGCTCCCCGCGGCGCTCACCGCCTCCGTCTGCATGGCCGGGACCACGTGCAGAGGCTTCTGTGTGCCCTGTAGTCTGCGGGGACTCATGCTCTGAGGGGGCTGATACTTATCTTTACGGCTATTAAATATTTGAGGGAACCATTTGACATTGCTGACATGGGACCTGTTTTTTCCTTTCGACCGGCAATTTCTTTCTTTTTTAGAGACAGAGTGTGGGGAGGGGCGGGGGGAAACTCAAGCAGACGCCCCACTGAGCGGGGACAGCGCGGCTCAGTGTCAGGACCCTGAGATCGTGACTGGAGCCGAGACCGAGTTGGACACGCAGCCCACTGAGCCACCCAGGAGCCCCTGAGCAGCAATTTCTTTCGGTTCAACCTAGTAGTTAAAAGGAGTGGGCTGGGGAGGGGACAGGAGAGGGGCAGGGGGGAGGAGGCAAGGGCCCAGGGCTGGGGAGCCCTGCCCCCTGGTGGCGGGGAAGTCATCTCCCGTGCAGGGCTGAGGGGCGGCTCTGGAGACCCCCCCTTCTCCTCCCCTCCCCTCCCGCCATCTGCATCCGGGACGCCCCTCTGCCCCTCTGCGGGTTGCGCAGCATGGGGTCCGTCTGGAAGACCGCTTACAACCCCTCAGCTGGGATGACGTCCTCAGCCAGGATCTTGGGGGACCAGCGGGGTACAGATTGCCGTGGGGAGACTCTCAGGAGCCGCGGCCACGTGAGGGCTGGCTGGGGACTCAGGGCAGGCCTCCGAAGGAAGCAGGTGTCTGGGGCAGACATCTTGGTCCTCATCCTGTTTCTGCACGGCCTGCCCAGACCCTGGGAGATGTCCCCCAGCGTCCTTGGGAGCCTCTTCAGCAGCTCCTGTCTTACAGATAACGACAGATAATAACAGAGGACGTCGTTCACAGTAATGCTGCTGCTTCCAGCTGTATCTTAGCACAAACTGACTTTTTTTGGCTCATCGGTTGAGGGGAGGCGGGGCGCTCGTTCTTCTGAGGTGAGGACCCTGAAGGGGCCAGGCCAGGAGGCTCTGGGGATGGCCGGAGCTGGGGCTGCATCCTTTGTCCTCAGCTGAATCTGCACAGAGCTGGGCTCTTCACCCAGAGTCAGGATGCTCAGTCTTGAGTGGGAGCCGACCCGGGGGGGGGGCGGGTGATGACTCAAGGAGGGCGTGTGCTCTGAGGGGTGGTGAGGGCTGGGGAGGCAGGTCCAAGAGTCAGTGCCCACCTGCGGCACGTGCTAGGAAGTCATCCCTGCTCTGGCTGGGGACAGAGGGGATCCCCGAGATCCCACGCCCTGAGCCATTCTCTGTAAGAATATGGTTTCCTTCTTGTAGGGGAACAGGAGATTCCGCCTGGCATCAGGGCAGGGGAAGGGGCAGTGCTCGTGATCGGCCCACCCGGACACGCAGGGGCGCTGCCTGGACAGAGGAGAACATCTGACATGGCCCCATCTCTGTGTCCCTACGTCTCTTGACCGGAAAACACACAGAGGGGTCAGAAGGGCCAGACAGGGGTCACAGGCTCCCAGGAAATGCTCTGAAGGCTTTTATCCTTTCTTTTGATCAGGCTATGAGAACTTTCCAAACGTTGACACAAGGGAAGAAAAGCCTATTCTTCCCTGGGCCAGGGCCTTGGTGTCAGGCCGAGGCCAGAGGATGGGAGGGAAGGGGAAGGAGCCCGAGGGGCGGCAGACAGAGGCAACAGTGACTCAGCTGGAAAAGCAGCCCCCGGACACACACACTCTGCCCTCCTTTCCGCACCTCACGGTTTGTGTGCATCTGGCTCCGTCGCTATTTGTTGATTTTCTCTGGGGCAGGACAGGAGGGAGATTAATGAATGAAGGCGTCTCGTCTGAAAAGAACCCCAAACCCAACTCCGGTCTTCTTCCAGCCTCGAGGGCTTACATAACCCGGGGCACTTTTCTTTCTGGCCTCCCTCTCCTACCCGGCCCCCTTGCGCTCTCCCCTTCTCTCCTCAACACCCGGAAGCCCAGAAATGCTTCTTTTCAGGCCCCAGAGCAGCCGATCTCCTTGGAAGCCTCCAGGGTCACTATCCAAGTTGGAATTAGTGTCTGAAGAAGAGATGATATGTTTGGGGACAGGAGGCTGAGTGGCCGTTTCCTCTCCCCGCCAAGTTAGGGGGAGGGCTGGACATGGGGTCTTAAAAGTGGGAAGGGACCTTGATAATCCTCAAACACAGGACCCCCAAACCCACCCCGCAACTCGCCCTGAAAGGCAGGGGCAAGGGGAAGCTATCGGAGAAGAGACGTGTTGATGAGCGTAATCGGTCACCCCGCGGACGGCCTTGTAATCTGTTTCGTTTTTAGATCAGGTAAAGTTTTCATTCAATTCTATCACATGTTGTTTGTTTCACATGAAAATAAGATCTTCCCTCAACGTCTTTGAGGAGAACTGATATCACGGCAAAAATACGTTACCCTTAATCAGGTGACTTCGGGCCCCTCCTGGCACACTGCTTTGAGAATGGGACGAATACAACCCCCTTATGCTACAATTAAGGAAATAGTGACCTGAGGGGCTGGCTGAGACATTGCCCCAGGTCCCCGAGAGTCGGTGGCAGAGCCGAGACTCCTACCTAAGTCTCCTGCTTCCCCGTCCAGCCCCCTTCCGAGCAGGTAACGGGTAACCTCTTAGTTCCTGGCAGGGTCTCGAAACATCCCTGAGGCCAAATCCCACACACGGTCTCCAGAATTCCCGAATGCTGTGCTCAGCCGTATTTGGCCTTGGGTTCAGGGCTGATGGGGCTCTGAAGCCCTCCCTCTGTGCACAGGCTTCCCTGACACGAAGCACGACGAGGTTGGCAGTTACTGGCCCAGAGGCACCTGGTATACCGTGACTGCCTGTTTCTGTCCATCCCCTCATTCACGCAGGCCCCCCAGTGGTTGGTTCAGGACCTCCTCCAAGCCTCAACCCAGTGGACTGGTTCACGGCAAGCGTGGGAACCCCTCTGGTCCTGGAGGAAACCACTTCCCCTTTCCGATCCCATTCCCAAACCCCTAAATCAAAAGGCTCCTTTCTGGAGGGAAGAAGGGGGAGAACAGGAGGCTGGCGGGGGTGGGGGGCTTACGATGTTGCCACCAATGCTGACCCTTGGGCCTGGGAGTACAGACGGAGCTCAGGAGGGCAGAGTGGGTGAGGCCGTTCAAAGGTCAGAGCTGGGATGAGCAGGACAGCACGCTCTGCCTGCATATCACCACCTTCAGAAAGCAGGATCCAGGAGCCTGAAGGACACTCCGTTCAGACATGTGGGGAGAGAGTGGGCCCCGAAGCAGGTGACAAGGACGGAAGGGGACACTCATGTTAGTAGTGGCCAGCGCCAAGTACGAGGGGGCTAGTGGGCAGAGCAGATGGAGGAGAGTTGGGAAGACAGTTGGGAGCAGAGTCCCAGAAGGAAATGGGGACAGTAGGGGCATGCCATGCAACCCTAGGAAAGGGGACACGGGGATAGAGCAGTCACACAACAAAAGCATTCCCGCCAGTCATGAGATGCTCTCTGGGTGTCACTGCTGCTGACATGTCCAGCCAGGATGGCCCCGGCTCACTTCCCATCAGGTCAAGGAGTCACCTTCTCTGGCGGCTGAGCGTGGAATTGGCTCAGGGAAGGCAAAGTCACTGTAGTATTAGCCTGCAGCTCTAGGACAGAGGACCCTGGAGTCCGGCCAAAAGGTGCTCATCTCGGCTCTGTGGCCAGCAGGTTGTGTCGTGTGGGCTCCCTGACCCCAGGCTCCTCAGCAATTGTGAAGGCAGAAACTCTTATGGACTCATTCCCTCGATGAACTGCTAAGTGCTGGGTGGGGGGGTGATCCGGCCCCTCGGGCTCCTCCCATTTCCCTGAGCCCTTAGGAAGGGGAAGCACTCTACAGCCAAAAAAGAGAAATCACTGGCCAGAACCCATGGGGGGAGTCAAGCCCCCGCCCCTCATCCATGCAGGAGCCAGTGGTTCCCCTCCCGCACTGTGACTGTGCCCCTTATCCGGGGACCCAGCCATTAGACACAGGAGGCTAGCCGCAAAGCAGAGGTGTTGGGGGATGGGAGCACACCACCACGTTGTCCCAATTTGTCCTATCAAGGGTCTTTCTTGGGCTCCTAACACTTCAGCCAAAACGAAAGGCTCCTGGTCCCTGGCTGGCTCTGGATTTTCTCAGGGTTACAGCTTCTGCTCCTACTACTCCCTTCCCTTCCCTGGAAGCACCTTCTCTCTGACCCCCAGGTCCCAGGCTCCCCGTGTCTCAGTCTTGCCTGACCTTCAGGCCCGGTCTCAACGCCGCCTCTCTCTGTAAAGTGTTTCTTGAGTGAGACAGCCAGGTACGGAGGAAACCTTAGCCTCTGATTGTTCATTACTGCACTTATTTCCTGCTCTGAATGGGGATAATCCTACTCTCATGGGGTCACTCCCTTGAGCTAAATGTCACCTTCCCCTTTGCAGATTCCCTGAGTACCTCCTGGATGCTTGGTCTAGGGTGCTTACCGCTTCCTGCCTGTGTTAGGGTTGGCTCCCTTACGGCTTGGGACAGGCCAGAATCTACATCTAATTCATCTCCCTAACTCCAGGGTCTTGTTTCGAATCCGGCACCCAGGAGATGCTAGAGAAAAGGTCGTGTAAGTGCGTGATCCCACAGCGGGGATCTGCGTGGGTCCTCCTACAGCGGCAGCAGCACCGCGGACCAGGACAGCTCTGCGGGTTGGTGTGTCACTCACTGATCATAACTAGTTTTGGGGGTTTCCACGTGTTCAGGAAAAAGGAAAAAACATGGGAAAAACCGAGAGAAGACACAAACAAGAAGGACAAGAGGGCTTTAGAGGAGAGGCTCTGGGCCAGAGCACAGTGCTGTCTGTGCAGGACGAGAGCCCCCACCCTTGCGGAGGTGCAGTCTGTTCCCAGTTCTCTCCCTTCTGCTCATTCGTTCACTCCCGAGATGCTTCTGGAGCACCTACTACGTGTCATATGTTGTGGTAATCATGGGCCATGAAAATGCATTATGTCTGAATCCTTAGTTCAATAAGCATATTTATAGTAGAAAAGAGGCGTGCTGGATGGTGTCCCATAAAACACACAGATGGTGATGTGTGCGTGTGTGTGTGTGTGTGTGTGTGTGTGTGTGTGTGTAGACTCAGAAGAGGGAGGTGTTACTTAAGGCTGTGGGGATCCCAGGCTTCATGGCATAAGGGGTCATTTGAACCGGGCTCTGAAGGCCATCTCGGGTATGTAGGGTCAAGGACAGAGGGGAGGCCAGGGAGGGAGAGGAGCGTGAACACATGGGTGCATAGTGCAGGGAGCAGCTGGTTTGCCCAAAGCTCACCACAGGAGAGAAGAGGTGGGAAACGAGGCTGGAAGCAGATCCAGGAGGGCCCTCTAGGCTCGGTCCTTGACCGATGGTGCAGGGACACTAGCATGTTCTGGGCCAGGGAAGGCCCCGGACGGTGACGGCACGGACGGCTGGAAGACGGAGGACCTGAGCGCGGGGCCAGTCTTCACTGGAGTCACACCCCCCCTCCCAGCCCCGGTGTCCTCAGTCAGGAAACAAGGAGGCTCCTCTGAACACCTCATAGGCGCTGAAGCCGGAGAAAGGCCCGTGGGGTCGTGACATGAGACGTGGCAGCCGCAGTGTCGCAAGGGTTTGAGGAGGGAAAGATAGGGCAGGAGATGAGTGGAGGCTGGTGCGGTGATTCCAGTGAAACAGGCAAAAGACCGGAAGTCAGGCCAGGAGAGGAAGAGGCCCGAGTGGCAGATCCCCAGCTCCCAGCTCAGACACGTGTTGACAGTTGACATGAGGAAGGAGAGTCTGGTGGCCCCGGGAGTCTGAGCAGGGGAACTCCCAGGCCGACGGCACCGTTAACTCTTTAGGAAACCAGAGGGGCAGAAGGAGAAGGAGGATCCGTTCATGTGCGGGAATGAAGGCAGTGAAATCAGTCCCCAGGGCTCCTTTCAGGCGAGCAGCTGCAGAGAAAACAGATTCAGGGTCACTTCCTGCTCCTCCAGCCCGACTGGTGCCTCTGCCATGGCCCCAGGGAGGGGGTCGGAGCATCCCTTCCAGCCACTTACACTGGCCTGGTCCACCCCAATGCCCACAGTCATTTTCGAGCTCATTCTCTCTCTCCATCCTTTGCTGACCCAGAGGAGAACCCGGACTGATGTCTTGAGGACCTGCTTTCTCCCGCCTTTTTTTTTTTTTTAAAGATTTTATTTATTCATTTGATAGAGCTCACAAGTAGGCAGAGAGGCAGGCAGAGAGAGAGGAGGAAGCAGGCTCCCTGCTGAGCAGAGAGCCCGATGTGGACTGGATCTCAGGACTCTGAGATCATGACCTAAGGCTTAACCCACTGAGCCACCCAGGCGCCCTTCTCCCGCCTTTTGAAGGGACTGTTTGTAACTGGCTGCAGCTGTAGCGGAACCGCAGGGAGCCTGGGTCCCTCCCACTGTGCCGTGGCTCCCCCTGGAGGTCACCAGAAGCTCTGCGTCCCCAACCCCCCATGCCTCGGTCCAGATCCGCCTCCCGCCATTCCTGCCCACCCTGTCTTTAGTAACAAATGTCCCCAACACCGGGGAAACAGGTGGAAGTCCCAGTCTGGGGTGTTAAGTGAGAACTCAGAGGTGACACGCGATGGGGAATTCACCATTGCAAAGCACTCTGGTGTTCTGAAATGGGAACGTGTGTAAGAGCGGGCTTCCTAACGCACGCTGCAGGGAGGCCAGGGAGACGGAGCACACCCACTATTTCTTCGATGGTCAGGAAAGGCTTCGAAGGGGGCAACCGACACTTGAGTTCGGAGGGATAAGCAGGAGGTCGGCAGGTAGGCAGGGAGCAGTGTGAGAGCAGGTCCAAAGAGGACGACACAGCAGGTCCTAAGCGGAGCTGGGCTCCAGAGGGCATGGCGAAGAGCGGCCGGAGCAAAGCCAACAGGAAGCCGGAGACCAGACCAAAGGCTTTTTTGCACGTTATCCTAAGGGCAGTTGGGAGCCGTGGACCAAGTGAATCACGAGAGACCCCTCATGGGGTAAGGCTCTGATGAGCGCGCTCGTTCTGGAGCATTAACGACTCGCGCTCTCAGGTGCCTCGGTCAGCACAAAGCGGGAGGCGGGGCCGTGTGTTCCGAGGACGCCTGCCGGACACCACTGTGGGTGCGCCTGGCCTTTTTTTTTTTTATTATTCATTTATTTGTCAGAGAGAGAGGGAGAGAGAGCGAGCACAGGCAGACAGAATGGCAGGCAGAGGCAGAGGGAGAAGCAGGCTCCCTGCCGAGCAAGGAGCCCGATGTGGGACTCGATCCCAGGACGCTGGGATCATGACCTGAGCCGAAGGCAGCCGCTTAACCAACTGAGCCACCCAGGCGTCCCTACCTAGCCTTTGTGTTACAAAAAAAATCCTTAGTACAGTTCTTGGAGCACGAAGGGGACGTCTCCGTTTCTGTCTTTTCTCCCGCTGGGGCCTGGCTTTGTCGCCCGAAGTCTTCAGACACTGTCCCTGGCGTGGGGCTGGGATGGTTTTGGGGGAAATGGCACCCTCTAGAGGAAGGCGCAGGTGTGCTGGGGGCAGGCACTGGAGGCCGGTTCCAGAGCTGGGTCCTGCTCGCTTCCCCAGAGCGGGAGCCAGGGCCCAGCCAGTGCAGGAGGCGGGGGTGGAGGGGTGGTGGGGTGGGAGCGGATTGGCGGATTGTTTATCCGCTTCTGACTCTGGCCCCGCGGAGAACAAAGCTGCCTGGCTGTGGGAGGTGGGCCAACAGCTGGGAGCAGCTGGAGGAGGCCGAGAGAAGGCTGGCAGCCGCAGGCACGCAGCTGGAGGCGGCAATCACAGCAGTCCTCGCCAGCAGCCCAGATCTCCAGCACCATGAATCTGAAAGCTCCAGGCTCTGTCCTCTGCGGCTCAGCTGTGATCCTCTCCCTACGGGGCACCACGGAGGCACTTCCCGAGACCCTGGGACCCATGGTGGCGCACCTGGGGGGACCCAGAAGCAGTTACTGTAATTAAAACATTCTGGGGGTGCCTGGCTGGCTCCATCCCGGGAGCGTGCGACCCTTGATCTCAGGGTTATGAATTCAGGTCCACGTTGGGTGTGGAGCCTACTTAAAAAAAAAAAAAAAAGGCTTCTGGACCAAGAGACAGAAGACCGGTTCTGGTTCCACCTCTACCACTAATCTGCTTGGGACAAATCTCAGAGCCGATTCTAACGATTCGTACTTAGCTCATGGTGTGAGGGTCAAATTACATGTTTTAAGAACTGTGACGTGATATATAACCCCAGACTACTGTTTTGGGGATGAGAAGCGAGCCTTACCTTGGGCCCCAAGAGCCTCCATTCCTCAAGACAGGTGGAATCTTTCCTCAGCACAGAGCAACAGAGCTGGGACTTTGGGGACAGATGCCCTGAAGGTCACGTCGGGAAGGGAGGAGAAGGCAGGCGCAGAGTGGGTGGGCATCCTGATCCTCCCAGAGTGTGGGTGAGAGGGTACAGACCGTCCTTCACCTCCGTCCGTCTACGGAATTTTGGCAAAGCGCTTGCCCATCCTGCCCGTGAACCCCTCCAGGGACTGAGCACTGCCTGCTTCTAGAGAAGCTCTGCATGTCCTGATTGTTACATTGTTCTTTGTCGTATCAGTCTGGAATCTTTCCTCCTGTGGTGTAAGCTCATTGGTGGTTCCTCTAGATCTCAAAGATGGAGTCCAAACCCTCGTTCACGGGACAGCACTTCAGACCAAATATTTGCACCCAGCCACTCATACCCCTCAGATCGCCTCTTCTCCCAACTAATTTCCCTATTTCCTTTAGCTGTTTCTTGCATGATCTGGTTCTGATTGTCCTTTGAGACTCAAAACAGCGGGTGCAGGATAAGCAGATCTGAGCACGATCAACAGCCTCCTTATTCTGTGTAACCGAATTTGCCTGAAGTAGCTTGAAATAGCCTTGCCTTTTTGGCAACCAAAATGCATCACATCTTTCCAATCCAGAATTGCTCAGGTAAGTTTTAGACCCTAGTACATACACATACTCATACACATACGCAATAATTATCTTTTTTGTTAGAGTTGGCCCGCTCCTCTGGCTCCGTTTGGATCCTAATTCTCCCCAGACCTTGCATTAGCGATCCAGCCCTGCTCTGTGTCACCCACGTGATTGACGGCCATGTGCTCTGGAGTTTCGAATAAAGTAATGTTGCAGACACTGAATGGGGTAAGGCCAGAGATAAAGCTCTCTGGTACGTCACTAGAAAATAGAAAATGATCCACTCATGAGTACCACTGATTTTTGTATGTTTCAGTCCCCAGGATCAGAGTAGCTGTTCTTTTTTCTCGGTCTTAGCCCCAAGGACGTAAGAGATCTTGTCAAAACCCTTGCCGGGAGACACTTTCTCTGTTGCTTTCTCTGACTTGTTCACGTAGTAACCTTGTCCGGGAAGGCAGTTAGGTTCCTTGATGGGACTTGTTCTGGGTAACACCCCCTGCTGGGTCCTACTGCCCTTCCCCCAACCTGCCCAAATACTTGCAATCTTTTTTTTCTTTTAAAGGTTTATTTGCGAGAGAGAGAGAGAGAGAGAGAGAGAGAAGGGAGGGAGAGGGAGAACGTCAAGCGACTCCCTGCTGAATGTGGAGCCCAGTCTTGCGACCCTGAGATCAAGACCTGATCCGAAATCAGAGGAGTTGGGCGCTTAGCCGACTGAGCCATCCAGGCACCCCCAAGTACTCGCAGTCTTAATGCTCTGTTCTAGAAACTTGCCTAGGGTCAATATCTTACCTGTTTGTCTGCAGTTTGTGAAATGTATCTTCTTTTTCTTTTTGGATATTAAAATTAGGTTCACTCATCCACAACTTTCCAGCACTTTCTCTGTCCGTTAATAGTTCCTTCAATCTCTCAGAGGTTTCAAATCTTTTCCAGTTTGTGGATCAAATGTGAAGGCGTACTAATCGGTAAACTTTAAAATGGTATAGAGAGGGGGGCGCCTGGGTGGCTCAGTGGGTTAAAGCCTCTGCCTTTGGCTCAGGTCAAGGTCCCAGGGTCCTGGGATTGAGCCCCGCATCGGGCTCTCTGCTTGCGGGGGGGGGGGGGGGGGGAGCCTGCTTCCTCCTCTCTCTCTGCCTGTCTCTCTGCCTGTTTGTGATCTCTGTCAAAAAAAGATTAAATAAAGTCTTTTAAAAAATGGTACAGAGATGCAGGTGCTGTGCATTTTTTTTTTTTTTTTTTGTATTACTACTACTACTGAGTTTTGAACGGGGCTTTCCTTGGGCTCTAAATACCAACTGTTCCCCTTTGTTCCCAAGTAGCTAAGGGTATTGGGAAGTGGACGGCATCCAGGTCTGGCCGAGTGGTCTCACTCCGACAAAAGTTCCAGGTGGGCGGAGGCTGGCCCAACAGGCTCCTGGTTACCTCTGAGCATTCCGGGACTCTCGTCCATTGCCAGTCACCGGTCTAGGGTCTACTTGGATCCGTGTTTGAATGCGCCCAGATAGTTTCGTGTTCCAGGTGTCAGGTCGTGGGGAAGACGGGGTAAGGGAGCAGTGTGAAGGATAAAATGCAATGGTTCAGATTTTTTTGGAACAGAGAATGTGATGAGCCTCTTTGTTCTCCAAGGACTGAATGCCCCTGAGATCACCCTCCTCCTTCCCAGAAGGTCTGGCCTCCAGAGCCAGAATCCAAGGGTTCCAGTGATTGAAATCCTTTCTCTGCTGGAAAAGCTCAAGTTACTCCTTGGGCAGGGGTGCCGGCCCCTCGTAGGAAGCGAGCTGTCTCCTATCTCAGAGCCTCTCCTCCTTTCTTCTCTCAGGACAAACAGCAATCCTGAATTGGAGCATGTGCTAACTGATACACACAAACTTTCCTACTTCACCCCGTCAAGGCAACTTTGCCGGTGACACGGCAGTCCCCGAGTCCTTGGGGAAACGTTCCCGCACCTGCACCGTCAGGAGGCCTCGCTGTGTGGTTCTCCACCATGACTCAGTTGTTTCTGCTCGGGTCCCATCTGTGCTCTTCCCACCCGTGCCCCGCATCCTGCCACCGACCCAGACCGAGCCCCTGCCGTGATGCAAATAGATGATAGTGATGGTGACGATAGAGGGATAAGAGTAATCACGATAAGACATAGTGAAATGGACTGGGTGCTCAGAGGACATCTCCAAGGGTAGAAGGATGGGCGGTTTCTGCTGTTTCCTGAGCCAGGTGAATATCTTGGTGTCACCAGTGAGTACTGACTCAGGGCCGGGAGTAAAGTGAGTAAATGAAGGGTTTGTGTGTTTTAAGGGGGGGTTGGCCTGGAACGATTTTAACAGGATAGTCTTTCTTGCTCTGCCATTCATGAGGGAGGGGAGGGACCCTATTTCAGGATGAGAGGGCGTCACAGAACTGGCCTTGCGGGGATTAGAGACTGGTAGAGCCCTCTCTTCTTGGCCCACCTTCAAGGCACTGTGAGCTTATTACGACCCTGTCTTTTCTGCGTCTCCCAAGAATCGCAAGGATCAGACTGCGTTGTGAGTACTTGCTCACTGAACGTGTCTCGCTCACTGGGCTGTGGGTTCTTGGGGAGCAAGGATGATGTCAGTCTTATTGACCCACCAGTGTCTTGCACGGCGCTTGGCATTCAGCAGGTGCTCATAAATCTTGGCTACTGGTAAGAACCAGTCAGCGGCACCAAACGAATGTGACTTCCTCCTTCGAGTTGGGGGGTGGCCAGGAGTCGGCTGGGTTTCTGCTGTAACCTGCGTTATGCTGTCTTGCTCCCTCCAGATGACATCGGTCGCCAAGGTGTATTACAGTCAGACCACGCAGACGGAGAGCCGGCCCCTCGTGGGCCCAGCGGTCCGACGGCGCCGAGTCCTGACCAAGGACGGCCGCAGTAACGTGAGGATGGAGCACATCGCCGACAAGCGCTTCCTCTACCTCAAGGACCTGTGGACCACGTTCATCGACATGCAGTGGCGGTACAAGCTGCTGCTCTTCTCGGCGACCTTCGCGGGCACCTGGTTCCTCTTTGGTGTGGTGTGGTACCTGGTCGCGGTGGCCCACGGGGACCTGCTGGAGCTGGGCCCCCCCGCCAACCACACCCCCTGCGTGGTCCAGGTGCACACGCTCACCGGGGCCTTCCTCTTCTCCCTCGAGTCGCAGACCACCATCGGCTACGGCTTCCGCTACATCAGCGAGGAGTGCCCGCTGGCCATCGTGCTCCTGATCGCACAGCTGGTGCTCACCACCATCCTGGAGATCTTCATCACGGGCACCTTCCTGGCCAAGATCGCCCGGCCCAAGAAGCGGGCGGAGACCATCCGGTTCAGCCGGCACGCCGTGGTCGCCGCGCACGACGGGAAGCCCTGCCTCATGATCCGCGTCGCCAACATGCGCAAGAGCCTCCTCATCGGCTGCCAGGTGACGGGCAAACTGCTGCAGACCTACCAGACCAAAGAGGGTGAGAACATCCGGCTCAACCAGGTCAACGTGACCTTCCAGGTGGACACCGCCTCCGACAGCCCGTTCCTCATTCTGCCGCTGACGTTCTACCACGTGGTGGACGAGAGCAGTCCCCTGAAGGACCTGCCCCTTCGCAGCGGCGAGGGCGACTTCGAGCTGGTGCTGATTCTCAGCGGGACGGTGGAGTCCACCAGCGCCACCTGCCAGGTGCGCACCTCCTACCTGCCGGAGGAGATCCTCTGGGGCTACGAGTTCACACCCGCCATCTCGCTGTCAGCCAGCGGCAAGTACATAGCGGACTTCAGCCTTTTCGACCAAGTAGTGAAAGTGGCCCCTCCTAGTGGCCTCCGTGACAGCACCATGCGCTACGGAGACCCAGAGAAGCTCAAGTTGGAGGAGTCGCTGCGGGAGCAAGCGGAGAAGGAGGGCAGCGCCCTTAGCGTGCGCATCAGCAACGTCTGATGGCCTGGTTTCCCACCTCCCCATCCCTCTGGTCTCTCCGATGTTGGCATTCTGGGTGAGGGCTGTTACCCGGGCTCACCGGAGAGTCCCAGAAGCACCCATCCTCCACTCCCTCTGCTTTAACCTGGTGGCCTGTGGCTAGGCGAGGCCAACTGGCGTCCGAGCTTTCCTTCCATCGTCCCCTTCATTTCCCCAACTTCCACCCGACGCACAACTCCCTTACGACAGGATGGGGGAAGGAGAGGGAAGATTAGGCTGAAGTGGCTTAGAATGCCTCAGCCATGCTTGGAGACTCATGTTAGGAGGGCCGTTCCAGTTGGATGGATAGACTCCCCCCACCTCCCGTTCGGTGGCTTGAGGCTGGAGCCCCCACCCGCCTCTAATTTCCCACGCAGCTGGTTCCCTAAGGCAAAACTCTGATAGTCCTTTTGGGGTCTGTGCCCTTAGAAAGATGGGAATCTGGAATTCATTTATCCTGGGTTCTCTACCAAGCCCTGTTGAGAGAAGTCAGGGTTTCTCATAGGGTGGTTCATTTCTGCTGGCAAATTTGGACTATAATCTAGAGCCCTGGTCACCAGTTTTCCTCTTTCCATTCTCTCAAGTGGACCCTCTCTTCCAATACCCAGTTCTTTCATAGCTGCCTCTGCTCCCAGAGAACTGAGGCTGACCCAAGAAACCTGAAACGGTCACACCACACCTGCACCCATCCCGGAATCTGAACTCTCGATGTGGAGGGACTAATGCAGAACTCTTGTCCAAGACCTTGACCCTACTCTGCACACAGCCCTGGATTTGATTCCCTGTGACCTCTGGATGGGAGGAGCCTTGCCAGTATGTTCCCAGGTCCCACAGAAAGGTCTGGAAATGATGTTCCAGATGCTTACAGGGCCCAGATTCCCTAGGAAAGTGACATCAACCCCACCATGCAGGAGGAGTAAATTCTCAGATTTCCAGACTGCAGCATGGAGCCTCTGGAAGTTACGGGTGTTTTATTAGGGCTTGGGGCAGGGCAGAATTCTGTGGCCGGCAGACACCACTCTCCCCGTCACGCCTGCCTGTGGCCCTCTGACAATGTCAGCTATCTTATTAGGCAACGCTGGGAGGGAAGGAGCCCATGCCTGCTGATCAAATAACCAGGGTCTCCCTTAGCCGTTGCCGAGACTTGGGCTAAAGTGGCACCAGCCCCATCTCCACTCTCCTCTGCCACAAAGCCACCTTCAGGGGAGTTAAAGGGCACACTTTAGGAGACCAAGCTCAGCTGTTCCTTGTTCCCTGCTGGGGGCCGTGGGAACGGCCAAGAAGGGCAAACGGGCCCCAGAACTTTCTGTAAAGCCCCAAATCCCAAGAGTGCCTCCTGGTCTCATTTAGGTACAGGAACTGTCCCCCTTGCCCCCATGGTGGCCGGGCATAGAGTCCCCTGCACGAGTCAAGTGGCAGCTTGTTCGGGAGGACTCGGGTCAGTTGTGACAAGCAACACACCTCCCCAGAATGTGCACGTGCGTCTGCGTGCAGAGCTTTACAGAGAAACCTCACGGTTCCGAGGCTGGACCCACGGTCACCACAGGATCCGCGTAAGATCCTCTTACGTGCATCTTTCCTCGAACTTGGCTAACCACGACTTGAAAATGGAAGACCCTGCATTCTTCACGGACCGCAAACCCCACCAACACCCTAGCTCTCAAGAAAGCCAGAACCAGAAAAACTTGAAAATCCGACACAGAAGAACAGAAGGCAAAGAGCCAGTTTCTAGGCTCTCAACTTTATTCACTGTTAGACTTACCTTCTTCGCACGTGCAAGGGCGCAGAGTACTGGACTGTGGGTGTGTGTGCACGTGCGCACCTTCTTACCCAACAGCAAGCTACCTTCCACTAGTCTCTTCTGCAACAGCCGCGTCCCTCCTGAGGGACGTCCTCTCTCCCTCGTCCCCTGCCGTCCGCTCTAGGCCCCAGACGCTGCTCAGATTCTTGCATAACAGAACGAGGACATCTTCTGACTTAACCTTTTTGCTTCACCTCCGTGACCCCAGACCTTGCTCTAAGCTGCACTTTAAGTCACACTGTCCTTTTAACACAGCCTGGCTGACTCTCCCATACGCCTTTCCAGAAAACAGTGCGTCCTCCTACCCCCAACCAGCAGTTTACACTATGGCCTCTTCCCCGGAGCCGAAACCCTTCTTCAGCCTTTGAGACAAGCTTGAGAAGCAGCCGGGTCTGGGGTCCCCTGGCCCCGCCAACCACAGACTTGGAACGGCAGGAACCCTAGGCACCGATGTTAGTGGGGAGATGCCACGTGGGCAAAACCACCAATGGGGGAAGGTACTCAGGGTGTGATGATGACACAGGGCGCTGCTAGGGACCCAGTGAAATCGATGAAACCAGCCTCCCTTGCACCAGCTGCCGAGACCTGGGTGGAGGCTCAGGAAGTAGGACATGGTACGAATGGAAGGCTGACCTAGGGAGAAAGAGACACAGAGATAATATATACGTGGAGAGATGTATGATGTATATAGATGTGTTTAGGACAAATATCCTGAATGTATGGAAAGGAGAGGTTAGCGTGGGGGCAGAACCCTGCTCTGGTTTTGGGGTAGGACTCCCCCGATTTCCGGACTTTTGACCCGTGATCCTGGTTTCGAGATGGAAGTGAGAGAGCCGAGGAGGCTTTCGGGTCTGATGATGGGAGAGGGAGGCACGGAAGCAGCTCTTCGGAAGTGAGGAGATGCCCGCTGAGGCCTCTGATAACCCCCGCAGGCTGAGGTCCGGGAGGAGGGAGACAGGAAGGGGGTGGCTGCTGGGGCCACAGGCATCTGGAACCCACTTATGCTGTGTGCTGCACCCGGCGGTGTCCTGTCACTGTAGCACTTTTTTTTGTTTTGTTTTGTTTTAAAATAAAAGCACCTTCTGTGTCCTTTTCTTGAAGTACACTGTATGTCCCCTTCCTGCACAGGGAGGGAGGGCCACAGCAGCTTCAGCCTGCTACGGGAAGTCCAACCGGGAGCTGACCTTTTTGGTGTGTGTGGGGCACTGATGGGTCACCATGACCCCAGCCTCCAAACACCAGCACTGCAAGGGTGTGGGGCTCAGGACGGGCCCAAGGCCAAGGCCCAGCCCTCTACGTGGCTGCGGGCTGCCCAAATGCTCTCTAAGCCAGAAGAGCCCCAGTCCTGGCACTGGGCGTGGCGGTAAGGGGGTGCGTGGCAAACAGGAGGAGGGGGCTAGCGGCTGCCCCGGGGGAGGGGGCAGCTCCGTGAGAAGCTTCTGGAATCCTGACTCTGCTCTGCCTCGTTATCCACCACCCATCTCTGCCAGCTGGTAAGACCATCCAGGGGCTTCCCCGTAAGGCCTGGGCAGAGGAAAGCCACAAGCTGTAACACTGCTCTAAGTCGGGGACACTGCCCCCTCCCCAAGGCTGCTACCCTGGTCCTTTCCCCTGCTGTTTAACCTAGTTTCTTTGTAGCAGGTGACATGCCCCCCCCTTGCTGTGGATAAACAGCTAGGTCACGGCCAGCTCTCCTGAAGCACAACGGTCCAGGGGCGGCTTTTCCAGTCGCCGCATTAAAGACTAAACCAGGTCAAACTTACCTAGTCAAACAAGACCAGGAGCTTGTTTGGTTTCTTTTATTTAATTTTAGTCTTTTCAGAATAAGCTGCTGAATAAAATGGACGAATCTCTGTGCTTTACTCCAGCTTCTTTTAGAAATCGAAGCCAACCTAGTGTTCGGGCCTGAACCTGCAGGCCTGTCTAGGAGAGCGGAGGGTCGAGTGAGGCTGCGCTGGGAGGACTGAGCATGGCCAGGCCCTCGCCTTCACTGCAGTCATCCCCTCCCTCCCTCATTACCGCAGCCCCCTCATCCACCTTAGGATCCTTTAGCAAATACCCTTCACACTTGGTTTTTAAAGGATTAAAAAAAAAAAAGTTAAGACTCAGAAATCTGGATATTGGCTCAGCTCAGTCCAGGAAAGTTAAGTTGTTTGGGGTCCTGGGCAACGCTCCTTTCAGCCAGTGAGTCGTGCCCAAAGTCCCTTCCATGCTGGGGTGCAGAGACAGTCCTTACATATCCTTGAGGCTCTACAGAACTATTCGCTTCACAGTGGGGCATTGTGCCCCAACATTCGAAGAAATGGATTTCTCTTCCACTCTGATGCATCACTTCCCTGAAAAAGATCCGGTGGTCCATATCCAGTCCTGAGCCCTCTCCGACAAGAGGTAACATATCCCAGAGTCTCTGACTCCTGCTCCCCAGAAATGGAAGCACAGAGGGAGGTGGAGGGAGAAAACGGGGTCTCTTACCATCATCAACAGAGACTTAACTACAACATTTAGGAAACACTAGTTGAGGGCTGGTTCACAAGACATCTGAGATATAAGATATACGATATACGATATACATAGTCCCTTAAACTTTCAAGAAACTTGCAAACCTGTGAGGAAAACTAGACACAGTAACAAGTCACACACACTAAGGGCCCGATACACCGACCTAGGAGACACCTCTGGACAATACCTCCCAGGGACAGGCATTAGGCCAGGCAAGGTATCGATCTACAAGGTCTGGTTAGAACACATTTGACCTAAGAGTCAAGAAAGATCGGCAAATGTTGAGTTCCTGTTCCGTGGAAGGTACCACTCAACTAAGAAGGAAATAGGAGTCAGGATGCACACGGTACGGGCTTTCACCCGCTGGTCTCCTGCGCCATGCCTCACCGCTGGCCAGCCCCAGCCTCGCTCACTCTTCCCGCGCCTGTCGCACAGTCTCACACCGAAGCACCTGCTGAAAGCTGTGGCTGCATCGCAGACCCACCTCCCGTGGCGCTTACCAGAGCGGCAGCTGTGCTTGTGGATTTACTGGACGAATATCTGTGTCGCTCGCGCGTTTAAGAGCCACGTGAATGGGATTCGTGTCAGCGCTCGGTCACCAGCAGAGCCTGACACCTGCACGTACGTTGCTCAGTAGATGTCGCAGAAGCAAGGGAAGGGGGAGGGAAGGAACGTGTCTCGGGTTCACACAGCCAGTACGCAGTGGAGCGCGTACATTTGTTAAATACCCGTAAAAGATTTAGGTAACGTATTTCATAAGGCAGGACATAATTAACTGTCAGAGAGAGAGAGAACAGACAGTAAGCTCACTGTCGTGCAAGGAGAGAGATCATTTGACAGAGATCTGAGGTCTAGGGAGAGTCTGAGGAGCTGAGGTTAGAGGCCAGCATCAAAGCACAAGGAGCATGTAGGCAAGCGAGAGAGAAAGGATTCTCTGCGGCTGGTAGAGCGTCAGAAGTACTGGAGGCAGAAGGCACGAGTGTATTATGTGAGGACGGGTCATAACCCTAGAAGAGAGGGCTTTATAGGCGAACAGACTGAAAAGGTAGGGCCACGGAGGGACTGAATGTGAGGCTAAATGGTCAATTTTTTTTTTCTATAGGCAGCTGAGAGCCACTGAAGATATTTGAGGAAGGAGAGAATCTAATTAAAGTACTGTTTATGAATATCAACCGAGCAGGAGAATTGAGAGGCAGGAAACACTAAACCAGTTAAGAGACTTTCAAAAGCTTGGGGCGAAGGTAATCGCCAGAGACCCTTGGGTAGTGGACGCAGTCAGTACGGACTATTAAACGGAGCTGTTAAAGGTCTTGACTAAGGTATAGGACCCTGAGGATGAAAGGAATTAGGAATAAATTCCAAGGAAACTACAAAGCAGGAAACAGAAGCAAGATCTACAAAAACAAAATAAGGAAAGTGACTGAATCAGCATATACTACAGCAGAAAACAGAGGGTACACTCCAAGAGCTAACAGGGATGCCATTTAATGAAGGGATTATTTACAAGGGTGTGGGCAGGGCTAATGAGCGGAGAGATGGTGAGGCTCCCAGGGCCTCCCCGAAGCTGGAAAGCCTTTAGCAGTCTTAAACTTGGCAGGAAGTGGTGCGAGTTATAGCCAAGGGAGGGGGCTGAGCTCCAGGGCAAGCGGTGGTCTCAGACAGCAGGACTCAGCTGGGTCTCAGCAAGTGCCTCCCACTGGCCTGTTCTCATGGGGAGCTAGATGGCAGGGGAGACGGTGTGATGCTGCCTGGAACAGGGCAACAAAGGGAAGAGTAGATCTGGAAAGCTGAGGAGAGTAAAACAGTATAGTGACCCAGGTCAAGGCCCTCGGTGAGGATGCTGGGGACAAGCCACACCCGGGTGTAGCTGGATCTACCGGGGCAGAAGCCTGGAGGCGGCTGGTGAAAGGGGAATTAGAAGGACTGTGTGTAATAGCTCAAGAGGTAATGAGCACTGAGCCATCTGAAAACCTGCAGCTCTTTGGAAAGAGGAGAGAAACAGAATCCCTGAGCCCAGTGCAAAGAGCTCAGTGAGGGCTCCTTAAAGCCTGGAATACTTCCATCCTGCCTAGAAACGGTAAGGAAGTCGGACCTCCCTGTCCAAGTTATTTTCCTGTTCCCCAGTCCCTTCTTTGGTCCCACAACTACTACCTCTATCTCACGCCTTTGACTTCAGTGACCCAAGTCAGGTTTGATTAGCTGTTTCTGGTTTTCTTATCTGCCCAATTTGGTGCCTCCCATCTCTTTTATAGGTAAGCTCTACAGGGTCATTTGGTTGAGGCTTTCTGCCACATTACCTAAACCAACCCGTCAGAGGACCCTTACTTAATCCTCAGACACCCGCCTCCCACATCGTCTGCTCTCTGGACTAGGCCTCACTTGGCTATCATTGGCAGAGAGAAAAGTCAGAGCCAGAGTCACAGTGAGAGCGGCTATCAGAAAGATTCTGACAAGAGATCAAATGAGAAGGGCGCAGAGAAGGAAATCAAAATTCATCATCAACGTTTTGTTTACAGGTTAGCCGCACAGCAGGCAGAACTGCTTCTGTGTTCCAGCTCTGCCGTTAGTGCATGATGTGACTTAGGAAAATTACTTCACCTTGGTAAGTCTTGATTTCTTCATCTGAGAAGGCAGCAGGCAGCGTATCCTCCCTACGTGGTATTTAGCACAACGCCTGACACACTGCAGGCAAGTCCTCAACAGAACTGGCTGCTGGGAATCATCGCCAGCAGCACGGTGATGGGCTCCCACCGTACGTGTAGCTACTGTGCTGCAAAGAAAAAACACAAACAAAACAAAACAAAACAAAACAAAAACAGAGTTAAAAGTAATTGCCCGGGGGCCGGGGTGGCTCAGTCATTGAGTGTCTGCCTTCAGCTCAGGTCATGATCCCAGGGTCCTGGGATCAAGCCCCACGTCCGGGCTCTCTGCTCGGCAGGGAGCCTGCCTCCTCCTCTGTCTCTGTCTGCTCGTGAACTCCCTCTCTCTGTCAAATAAATAAACAAGATCTTTAAAAAAAGGAAAAGCAAAAGTAACTACCAACATGAGGCCTGTAATTACACTAAGGCTTATGGAAGGGGAAAAAGATACGGGAATATGAATATGGAACACATACGATTCACACGGTTCATCCGGAGGGTAAGTGTCAATTGTATGATGCATGAGGTGTGGGCGGGGGCTTGGGGGGGGCAGTCCAGGGAGCTGCGTGTTGAGGCTGAAGGGAGTCACCTACTGTCTTTATTCTAGTCAAGGAAGCTTCCCCTAGGAAGCCAGATCAATCTGTGAAATGAAGTCAGGCAGTACTTGCTGAACATTTATAATGTGCCTATGACTGCAATAAATTATGAGTAACTGAAAAAAAACTAAGGATAAGATATAATCCCTGACCTCAAAAACCCTACAATCTCATTGAAAAGGTTATGAATATCACTTACAAGGAAGGATTCCGGCATTCACAGTTCTGCAGACTCAGAGCAGCCCGTGCCCGCAGAAGGCAAAGACCTAACGGGCAGGAGTCCTTGGTGAGAAATTCAGGGCAGCAAGGGTACGCGCGGGTGCGGGAGGATCGGACCTGGAGGTGGGGGAGGGATACGGGAGAACGGAAGGACTGGGAGGCGGGAGCACTCCCAGGATGCCACTCTGGAGGGACTCGGACCCATTCAACTGGCACCGAAGGCCTCCTGTACGCCGGCGGCTGCGTGAGACGAGGTACAGGAAAGACGAGATCATCTCTGTTCCCAAAGACCCCGAAGTGTCCAAGAGAAAGCGAGGAAAGAGAAACAAAAAATCAGGTGTCACAAGGCCCTGTGACAAATGCCGTAATGAAGAACGGTCACTCCAGCAGAGGGGCCCGGGGCACTGGGATAGCGGGCGGCACCGGACAGGGCAGGCAGCAGGCAGGGTCTCCTGTGGGAATGACCTTCCAGAGCTCGGAGCCCCGCCCCCCCATGTGTCCGCCCTCGGTGGAGGAGGCAGCGACGTCGCACGGCGGATGAAAGCAGAAGCTTTCGGGAGGTGACACCGGGGCTGAGGCCCGCAGGGTCAGGTGCTGTGCGAACGGGAAGGCAACCGGGACACAAGGAAGAGCCCAGTCGGCGGCGGCGAGGCCCGGGCCCCTTTCCCGGCCTCCCGTCGCACACGCCACCCAGGGCTGCCGGACAAGACCGCGGCCCCGCTCACCTCGAGTCTGGACACGGACGTGCAGTTTCAAATCAGGGCTGCGGCCCGAGCACGCGCGCAAGCTGCACGCTCGGCCCGGCCCACGAGCCCCGGCGACCGGCGAGAGGCGGTGGGACGCCCGGCAAGCGCTCTCACTCTCGGGCCCCCGGGCCCCCGGGCCGGGGGACGAGGCTGGAAGCTCGCTCCGTCTCTGGCTCCGTCTCCGCGGGACGGAGCTGCGGCGCGGGAAGGACACTAGCGCGAAGAGGACCGTCGTCCCGCTCCGCGACCAGACCCGCGGACCCCCCGGGCCCGTGGGCCACGCCTCCCGCGGGAGCCGGAAGTCCCGCCCCCGCCGGAGGAAGGAGCGGCGACGACACAGCCAATCCAGAGGAAGGCAATCCCCGCCGGGCCACTGAGGGCGCGGCGCGGCACCTCCCCCCGGAAGCGGGGCGGGGGCGGGGCTCTCTGCCGGAAGCGACAGTCCCGCGGCCGTTTCGGTTGGCTGCGCGCGGGTGGGAGATGCGCCGGCCGCCTGAGGCGCGGGCGCCGAGCGAGGGTCGGGGCTCGGAGGGCAGCTCGGGGCTGGGGCCGAGCGGCTGAGGCGCCGGGCGGTCATGGGCTCGACCAAGCCCTGGGGGGAATGGTTCCTGAGCCTGCGGGTGCCGCCCGCCGGGGTCTTCGGGGTGGCCTTCCTCGCGCGGGTGGCCCTGGTGTTCTACGGGGTCTTCCAGGACCGGACGCTGCTCGTGCGCTACACGGACGTGGACTACCAGGTGTTCACGGACGCCGCGCGCTTCGTCACGCAGGGGCGCTCCCCGTACCTGCGGGCCACCTACCGCTACACGCCGCTGCTGGGCTGGCTGCTCACGCCCAACGTGTACCTGTGTGAGCTCTTCGGGAAGTTTCTGTTCATCAGCGGCGACCTCCTCGCCGCCTTCCTCCTGTACCGCCTGCTGCGCCTCCGGGGGCTGGGCCGGCGCCGCGCCTGCGGCTACTGCGTCTTCTGGCTTCTCAACCCCCTGCCCATGGCGGTGTCCAGCCGCGGCAACGCCGACTCGCTGGTGGCGGCGCTGGTGCTGGCGGCGCTGTACCTGCTGGCGAGGAGGCAGGTGGCGTGCGCCGCAGTGGCCTACGGCGTCGCCGTGCACATGAAGATGTACCCGGTGACCTACGTCCTTCCCATCGCCCTGCACCTGCTCCCGGAGCGCGGCGGCGGCGGCCACCCGGGCCCCGGCCCGCGCCGCTGCTCCTTCCGGGCGCGCCTGTCCGAGTTCCTCGGGAGGCTGTGCAGCCGCGCCGTGCTGCTCTTCGTGGCGGTGGCCGGGCTCACGTTTTCCGCCCTGGGCGCCGGCTTTTACAGGAAATACGGCTGGGAGTTTGTGGAGCACACCTACCTGTACCACCTGACGCGGCGGGACACGCGGCACAACTTCTCGCCCTACTTCTACATGCTGTACCTGACGGCCGAGAGCCCGTGGAGCCCCTCCCTGGGCATCGCCGCCTTCCTGCCGCAGTTCGTGTTGCTCTCGGCCGTGTCCTTCGCCTACTACAGGGACCTCGTCTTCTGTTGTTTCCTGCACACGGCCATTTTCGTGACTTTTAACAAAGTCTGCACCTCCCAGTATTTTCTCTGGTACCTCTGCCTGCTGCCCCTCGTGATGCCGCTCGTGAGGATCCCTCGGAAGCGGGCGGCGGCCCTCCTAATGCTGTGGTTTGTAGGACAGGCCTTGTGGCTGGCGCCTGCCTACGTCCTGGAGTTCCAGGGGAAGAACACGTTTCTGTTTATCTGGTTAGCCGGTTTGTTCTTCCTCCTGATCAACTGTTCCATCCTGATTCAAATAATTTCCCATTACAAGGAGGAACCCCCGGTGGAGAGAATCAAATACGACTGATAGGACTCCAGTTCCTCTGCCACTTCTACTACATTGTCATTGTCCCGAACGGACCAGAAGAGAGCTTTGGGACACATTTTTGAGCATCCTATGCGCTCTGGTGAAGATTCAGTTTGGAGCATAAAACCCTGTTCCAGCGGGAATTGAAACGAATGGTTGCCTTATATATAAAGGGGACTCAGCGGTTGAGGTCCGCCTCTGTCCTAATCTCAGGAGTCTCGGTTCTCTGGGGCATGATGGGAAGTAAAGGTTACTTGTTGGAAATGGGAAATCTGGTTAAACTATCAGATGCTAAAAGGTTTTTGTAGAAGAACAGAGGAATGGACTTAGAGACCTAAAGTCCAAGTCGGCATTCGTACCGGTTATAGTGTGCTACAGTCCGAAGCTGTCTTTTTAACCCCCACTTCTTCTTTTTTAAAGCTTTCCCAACAGCTGTGAGAACTCGTGGAACGTTCCTAAAGTACAGCTTTTGGATGTCAAATGTTAACCAATACCACCCGGCTTAGGCTGGGAGAGTTCGTTCTGTATTAAAAGTGGGGGCTTAGAAAAAGAGTCCAAAGGATTTAAATTGTAATCATGTTTCATGTAGTTGTTTCATTACTTCGTTTTTCAGCACTTAGTCTCAGTGGTATTAGACTACCATTTGGTTTTATACACGATTAAATTAAAGTTCACCCATCTTTAAACTTGAGTCATTACAGATTTCAAAATAGCATCTTGCTTTCAATGTTTGCAGTTCACGAACTACTAGGGACATTTTAATGTTCTCTTATACCTCTTTGTTTTTAACTTTCTGATTGCCTTAAGATATTTTTCATACAGAATTTAAGGTAATCGAGTGTCATCTGTGTTGTGAAAATGAAAATTAGGAGATTTTTAAGCCATACGAAATTACATTGTTAGTAAGACATTTCCCAGGTTAAAAATACCCCACTTGAAAAAAATTCATGGTGGAAATGGAGACCTGTGTGGGAGGCGCTGGAAAGCTTAAGAAGCAGCCTAAGTAGTCATAAATCTAGACCAGGAAATTGAGGGAGAGAGTGTGGAAATGAGGCTTCAGTGAGCAGATCCATTTCCCTTATTACTATATACGTCTAGGGAAGAAATGCTTTCTCAGTTTTAAATGAGCTACAAATGAGCTCATTGAAATGAGCTAAAAAAAAAAAATTTTTTTTAACATAACCCATGTAGGCTGGGGACTCCCTCACACTCATGCAGTAGTAATACAGGAGACTGATTTTATGATTGTGGTTTTAAAAGATGAGTAATTTACCAACATTGTTCTTTCACACTACAAAAACAAAAACAACTTCGGAGAAGTAGAATATTTCATACCGGTTCAGGCCAAAGAGGACTTCGAGAATAAGGTGTCTGTGAACTGGACAAGAGTGAGAGTGCTGTCACGGGCCACAGTTCTTGGATGGGTACCTTTTGGGACCTGCCATTAGAAGGGAAGAGTGGGTGGTTTTGCAAGGGTGTCATTAGGTGAAAATAGGTGAGACCAGTAATTGTTGAGGACCGTGACCTTTCTTGTAGCATCTGGTCTTATATCCCACATAAGTTCTTTTTTTTTTTTTTAAAGATTTTATTTATTTATTTGACAGAGAGAGATCACAAGTAGGCAGAGAGGCAGGCAGAGAGAGAGGAGGAAGCAGGCTCCCTGCTGAGCAGAGAGCCCGATGCGGGGCTCGATCCCAGGACTCTGAGATCATGACCTGAGCCGAAGGCAGCGGCTTAACCCACTGAGCCACCCAGGCGCCCCCCCACATAAGCTCTTATCTTGCGGGCTCTCTGTATGTGATGGTTCACTAGCGGCTTTCCAGCCACCACTGTTCTTTCTGGGTTTTGTTTTTGTTTTTGTTTTCCATTCTTTTATAATTAAAAAAGTGCCCAGGCCCAGGAGATGCAGATCACTGCAAAGTGAACAGAGCTGAGCACTCCGTGTCTCCTCATCTTGTATTTTAATACAAGATGGCCTGTGTAGTCACCACTTTGAATACAAGGCCTGCTTGAGGGGCAGTCCTCTTGCATTTGTGCAGAAGTTCGTGGGACTCCCAAACTTTTCTTTTCGATAATTCCAGACCTTCAATAATCCCCTCCCACATCCACATCTTCTCACCAAATTGCATCATTTCTTGGTGACTCTTGTCCTAGCCCAGTGTCAGAAGTGGATTTGCTAAAGCACGCGTTAGCCCAGCTGTGGAGCTCCCGCTGTGGAAATTCCGTGACCATGCTTTCCGAAAGGTAAATGGTCATTGTCGGATTCCCCTTGGAGTCCAGTGTACGATGCCCGTTCTGTAGTCATCCGTTTACGGTTCATGACTGAGCGTGGCACATGGGAACACAGCTTCGTTCAAATTCCGGTGCGCCACCGTGGGCAAGCCGCTTTTATCCAGACGGGCTAGCTGTCTGTGAAATGGGGATGATGCTAGAATCGTCAGAGAGTTGTTTGCAAGGATTAAATGAGTTAATATACTGCTGCTGGCGTAGAACCATTTCCCATTGCCTCCCCAGCTTTACTGTCTGTTCACAAGCATTTAAAGAAGGAGCTACTCCTGGAGTCTAGGTGTAAGCCTTTTCCCCTGAAATTTTTTTTTTTTTTAAGATTTTATTTATTTAGATAGAGTCAGAGTGCGGTCGAGAGAGAGTGAGAGAGCATGAGATGGGGAGGGGCAGAGGAAGAGGGAGGCAGGCTCTCCACTGAGCAGGGAGCCCGATGCAGGACTCGATCCAAGGACCCTGGGATCATGACCTGAGCTGAAGGCAGATGCTCAACCGAGTGAGCCACCCAGGGGCCCCCTCCCCCAAATCTAATGAATAGAGGAAAAGAACCTGGGTTTATACTAAATAATCATTTAAACTACCCACTACTCTAACTTTGTTCCTTCTCATCTTGATCTGGTTCTTTGAAAAGAGTAGTTACCTGTGAAAATGCCTCTGCAGAGTGTTCAGATGTCTGGTTCCTGCTGGTTTTAAGCCAATTAAGCTGGGGTTTGGCTCGTGGCCCTGAGGCAGCATGTCATTTTCCATCAAGTCAAGGGCTCCTTCAAGGGTAGAGTGTCGGTGGGAGCACATGTCTTCTGCCGGCGTCAGAAGCTTCCAAACAGCATAAGCACTTTTTCAGCACAATGGAGGAGAACCATCCATTTAGTAAAAACAGGCGTTTGTGTTCTTTATCCTGAACAAAACCCCAGACTAGCAGAATCTTTCTAGTGGCTCAGACCCGCTGCTAATTGCTTTGTCTGCTATATGAAATGAAATGACACAGTGACTATGATAATAATCTGGAGCCTGAATATATGAAGCTCAGTTCACTTGTCAAAGGGAAGCTTTAACCTTTGTTCTCTATTTTTAGGCAATTACATAGAGATCCAGGCCTGCGCCAAGTCTTTTTTTTTTTTTTTTTAGGTAAAGAATACAAATAGAAGTTTATTATACAAAATTGAGGTCTTCATATTTCATAGTTCACTAAGGCTAAACAAAGACTAGGTATTTTTTAAAATCATTCACAAAAATTTCACTTTCACTCCCCCCTCACTCCAACTATTAAAAAATGGCCTGACCAAATGTTATCAAAACAAACACTATAAATAACACCAAGTCCTTTAAAGACAACTATCCAATATGTTATTTCTTGGCATAGGTGATCTTCATGGCGTGGGACGGTGGGATTTTAAGTCCCTGTAAAGCATCCCTGGCAGCTCCAGCCTGTCCGTCATTTTCAAATTCAACAAAAGCAATGTCATGCCTCCCAGGTACCAAACGTACTTCCTTGAAGCCAGGAAACTGATTAAACAGCATGGATAACATCATCTCATTAGTCTCTTCTGGCAAATTATTGAGGAATAAAATATAGTTTGGAGGGTAATCAGGGACCTGAGGATTTGGTGTTGAATTTCCTTGGGTATTTGCTGCATTTGGTGCTCCCTGACCAGGCTTTTTGTTTGCAGTGGTTGCAGTCTGTTCCACAGTTTTTGCTTTTTTCTTTTCCTTCTTCTTTTCTTTGTCAGCAAAAGTGCCACGCATTTTAGATATTATATCAGAATCTGTTTTTGCATACTGGATTCGCATTGGTTTACCATAAAATGGAAATCCTTGTAACTGTCTCAAGGCATTTGTGGATGAGCCCAGTTCCTTAAAAATAACAAAGGCTTGCCCCCTCATCTTCATCGTCTTTAAAGCTACAATATCTACAACGTGGCCAAACTGAGAAAACAGGGCATACAGGGATCTCTTCAACTCTTCTTTTTTAATTTTGTCGTTCATATTGTTGATGTAAATTGTATGATTTGGTCTGATATCCATGTCTGGAGTTAAACTGTTCAAATTGCCAGAGGCCTAGGCCAGTTCCCAATTGGCCTGCGCCAAGTCTTATAATAGACGAGTTTGAAGAGTTAACAGTAAAGACAGACACACATCCTGTTAATGCTCTGCAAGAGCCCACTGAGGCCACAGCAGCCCTGTGATCTGCGATGCGGGCAGGTGGAGGGTGTCCCTGCTCCTGTTTTATGGGTAAGAACGCTGACACTCAGAAACAACGACTTTCCAAGGCCGAACAGCTTGTTCATGGCAAGACTGGATCTCATCTAATCCTATTTTCTATTTTCCTGTCTTATTTTGCAAGTCCTTTTTAATTGCACATGATGACAGGTGATGACAGTGAAAAACCTCATTTCTTTGCCCAATGTCATTCATTTGGCAAACTACGTGGCACGAGGCCCCAAGTATCTTCATGTGCTGAGCTCCGTTCTGGGTGTTGTAAGGGAGGCATGCTCTCCGTGGGGCTGACGTTTTCAGGGGAGGCCAAGAAGCAGCAAAAACACGTGATGATTGCTATCCAGGAAAGGAGGACAGGCTAAGGAAGATGAGAGCCACAGCGGGGAGGAGGGGTAGAGCCGCTTGCCACAGAGGGCTCAGGGAAGGCCCCGCGAGGCAGCTTCCCAGCCAAGGCCTGAAGGAAGTGCGGACACGACCTTCCCATTATCTGGGAAGAGTGAACAGCGGGGCAGAGGCCTGGGGTAGGAGCCAGCGTGGCACGTTCGAGGTACAGCAAGGTGAGTGCAAGTGATTAGAGCAAACAGGGAACAGCCAGAGTCCAGCTGCGGTTTCCAGCAGAACAGTGTGGGTGCTGGTGGAAAAACACAGTTAACCATAGTATTTTTACTGGCCTGTAATACAGTAACTGAGTTCAATATGTTTTTTCTGACTTTGAAGTACAGATTTGTTTGTAAAGAAGAGGATAACGTATACTAAATACACCTTACATTTGAGCAGGGTTATGACGTGTTGGCACACATTATTTTGAGACTCCCAGGGTTTTTCAAAAAGCCCATCTTCATGGGGCGCCTGCGTGGCTCAGGGGGTTAAAGCCTCTGCCTTCAGCTCAGGTCATGATCCCAGGGTCCTGGGATTGAGCCCCGCATCTGGCTCTCTGCTCAGCGGGGAGCCTGCTTCCCACCCACCTCTGCCTGCCTCTCTGCCTGCTTGTGATCTCCCTCTCTGTCAAATAAATAGATAAAATCTTAAAAAAAAAAAAAAAGCCCATCTTCATGGATGAGAACCCTAGATTCTCAGGTTAGAACGTATGCGCTTTGCCCGAGGTCCACGTTTTCATGAGACAGTAGCAGAACCCAGATCTTCTGGAGCCAAATTCACTCCTTTGGGCTGCCCTTGGCATCTAGATGCAGTGAGATGACCAACTGGTTCGTAGAAGGCAGGACGTTCAGGAAAGTTTGCCTGACAGATCATTCATTCATTCATTCATTCGTCCACACGTACGAGACGATTGGGCCCAGCCATCGGCGAGGCTGGGGGGTCCCTCGGCGAGGCTGGGGGGGGTCCCTTGGGGGGGCTGGGGGGTCCCTCGGCAAGGCTGGGGGTACAAGGACGACCAGAGTCCTGGCCTCAAGGAACTCACTGCGTCTAGCAGAGGACACAGCGGGAAGGGGACGGTAGTCCCCTGTGACGATGGCTAGAGCAGAGCCCCTCTCTCGTAGTTGGAAGCGCTTCCCTAACGGAGTCCGGCGAGGTTGGCACAGAGCTGGGTGCGCTCGTGGTGATCACACAAGGAGGCCATTGGGCTGCAGGTGGGTCTGACTCCCCAGCGGCCCAGCGGAGCACACCCAGCCCTCAGCCTGCCAGTGGCTCAAGGTGAAGAAGTCAGAACTGAAGAACAGCCAGTCCCAGTTCCGGCTTTTCCATGGGCTTTCCCGAATGCTGCCACCGTGCAAGACACAGCCAGCCGAAGGCCGTCCTTGCTTCGGGTCTGCCTCTCCCTGGGCTCTGGCTGGTGTTGGGAGTGGACCTCACCTCCTTCCAGTCCGACCTGCCCGGCTGGAGTAACCTTTTACTCAAGCCCTGAAAGTGTTTCATGTGCCTCAGTTTACCTTTCAGCTCCAGGCACTGAGACATTTGCTACCTTCCCTGCTTTCCTCCGGTACTGGGCAAGCACCGGGGCCTTTCCCTGAAAGCTTTCTCTTTGTGCCCGCAGCCCGTCACTCAGGGTCCGCTCTGCTTTTGAGGACCCTTAGCCCTTCCAGACCTGTCCCGTCGGGCTCTCGCCTGTGTGTCAGCCTCATCTTCACGCCCCCTGCCCACAGCCCTGCTGAGTTCTGCCACCCCTTCACGCCTTGGCAGGTGCCGGTACTGGGGCTAGAACACTCTTCTGGTGCCCTCGTCTCTCTCCCCAGCTCCTGCTTTTGAGGCCGATGCCCTTCATGGAACGTTTTCGTGGGCAGCTCCTCGGCACGCAGCGTGGGGCGCCCTGGGCCGTGCTCGGCCTCTGTGTGCCTGCGCCGTCTGGGCTGTGAACTCCCCGCGGACAGTGATGATTATCCATTGACACCATTTCCCTGCGCCCGCCCAGAACCAGGCAAAGACGGACAGAGCTAACCTGTCACCGGGCTGCTGGGCGTGGGCCGGCCACACACGCTCCCAGGTTTGCCAAGTTGTGAGTTGTGCAGCGGTCTGTCAGCGGAGCCGGAGGGCGTGCGCTCCTCCCCTCGGAGTCGGTGCGGGCAGCTGTGAAAGAGAGAAGGGCCGTTTCCGGGTGCCTGTCCTTTCTAAATGCCATCGGGAGCCACCTCATTGCCTAGGCTAGAATCGCATAATCACCGCCGTTCCTCCTTCTTCACTTGCGGCCCGCCTCCCCATCTCATCAGTCACCAGCTCCTGTCAGTTCTACATCCTGATGTCCCTGAGCTGCCTGGCATCTTGCCATTGTCCTTGCGGCTTCTCTAGCTCAGGCCCTCATTAGCGCTCCTCTGGAATCAGTGGCTCCTGACCGGTCTTGTTCTCCAGCTCTCCCGCCCTTCACTCCTCCTCTCCATTGTCCTCCCACTGCCGCCAGGGCGGGCTTGCCTGACGGCTCTGATCCTGTCCCCATCCTGAGAGCAGCACCCTGGGCGACTCTGCCTGACCTGCCAGACAGAGTCCGAATCTCTTCGCTTCCTCCACGTTGCACCAGTTTCTCCCACTCACTCTCCCTCTCGCCCGCAGGATAACACAGTTTCTGGAGATACTCGCACCATTGGCCTTGGCCTTGCTGTTTCTAACCCCGGGTGGTTCTCCTGTTTTTCAAGACCTGACTCAGGGGCCCCTTCCTCTATCAGGACGCAGGACAGCGAGCTCATGGAGAGAGATGAACTAATAAGGGAAAAAAGAAAGAGAAAAAGAGGGTCACAGTTATAAGATTTGTAAGTGTCTCTGTGAATGCGTGTGTTCTGTTGCAGAGGCTGGCGCGTTCCTCTCTGTGAGGTGGTTAGCTCCTCGAGGATAAGAATCACGGCGTGTTTATCCTTTGCACGCAGCCCAAGTACTCAGTAAATATTTGTGAAGTCAATGAGGCTGGAGTTGGGAGGGAACAAATGTTTGTTGAGAACCTATTGTGAACCAATATGCTTTGCACGCATTTCATTCCCAAAACAACTTTTTGAGAGAAATATTATATGCTGACAAGACAACAGGCTCAAATAAATAGTGGGTTTTCTCAAGGTCATATGCTTGTGAGGGATGAAGCGAGAGTTGGAGCCCAAGTCTGTCGGCTTAAACTTGCCTCGACTGAGTGGTTCTCAGCCAGGGGCTGTTTTGTCCCGACTCGGGGCACACGCGTAGCTGTTGCTGGGGGGAGGGGTCACCGACATGCAGTGCACAGAGGCCAGAGGTGCTATGGATCAGCCCCCTACCCAGGACAGGTCCACGACAAAGACGCATCTGTCCCCAAACGTCGGCGACGCCCAGATGGGGACAGCCTGCCCCAGACTCTGTTGACTCCGTTGAAAAGCAAGTAACCAACCAAAGCCCAAGCCTCCCTGGGAGAGGGGGCTGAAGGAAGCCTTAGGGGCTTGGGGGCAATCCTGAGCCTCGGGCCCCGGTGGGCAAGCGGGCTCCCCGTCCAGTCCTGACTGTCCCTGATGTGACGCCACTTTCTCTATGGCCTCCACACCGTCTTCCTTCTTTCCACCTCCTCCCCGCTTCTTTCTTCCCTTGGCACTCTCCCATTTAGCTGGGAGAAGGGCCCCAGGCCCCTCCCCGCTTTCAGAACTCTTCCCTAAGCAGAGGGTAGAGTCAGTGTTCGAGAAGCAGCAGGTTTCAAACCGACAACAACCCTAAAATCTGGGAACGAGTCCAGAAGTGTCAACCTCTGAAACGGACAACAAAAAGTAGACGAGATTAATCACTGTGATAATCTTCCAGGAAAGAGCCCACCTAAGGAATTCTGGCCCAGGCTGCTGCTGATAAGGCTTGGCAGAGTCCTAATCTCTGTCAGGGTCCAGGAATGCCTCCCCGAGAAGAGAAGCACTTAAAACCCACTTGTGTGAGATCCGCTGTAATCTAGGAAATTTCAAAAATGTTTGTCCGGGGAAGTGCCCTAACAAGGAATCTTTTAATGACTCGTAAGTGGGGCTGCCTGTAATGGTTAGGAATGTGTGCACACGTGTACGTGTGCGTGTGCGTGTGTGTGTGTGCCCATTTTTTGGTGGGAAATATCCGTAGCCTTCATCAGAGGGGCCCCTGGGCTCCAAAGAGTGAAGCCCCCAGCCCTGGTGTTGACCCACAGTTCCCGAGCCAATGAGAGAGGAAAAAGATAACCCAGGGAAGACAAGGGAGGCGAGTTCCTCCCCGGAGACAGAGGTGTCTGTCTCTTCAGCGTTCAGACTTACTGATGTGCACACAGGAACGCCTTCGCCCACGTGTGCGAGCATGCGGCTGTGACCACGGTGGGCTCGCAGCACGTGTCCTCTCTTGAAAAGGGTGGGAAACCCATAGCCGAGTCCTCCGACGGCTGGTCACACAGCGCGTGCCCTCGAAGCATATTTTGAATTTCTTACCGTTTGAAAATCTAATTAATAGGAATGGGATGGAAGTGGGGTAGGAGACGTTTCACCCAAAGCAAACAAAAGTGCAGGATGAGTTTGGAGTCCCGGAAATAGAAAGAAGGCCCTTGTGGCTAAGAATAATTGGCAGGACTGGGAGGCGGAGGCAGGGCCATCATAGACCTTGTGGACCACGGCGAGAAGTTAAGGGGTTTCCCCACATGCGACAGAAAACCATTGGAGGGATTCCAGCACAAAAATGACATTTAAAAAAAGTCCCTCTGCCAACACAGTGAGAACGTGTTCTAGAAAGACGCACCTGGAGGTTACTGGAATGGTGCAGGTGAGAGGCGATGGTGGCCAGTCTTGGGAGTCAGCTGCCTGATTCCAGACGCACTCACAGCTCCAGGGGGTGTGGGGATCTAAGGGGACAGCAACGGGCAGAGGGGCAGGAAGCGGTCAGCCAGGTCCAAGAAATGCCATCACGTTTTTAAAGCTCAGGCTCTTAATTTGTAGCTTGCACACGTACCAATTACTTCATTTGGGGCCCTTGCCTTCTGATTTAAGACCCCCCCCCACCCCGATTCACCTAGGGAATGTCGCACCTTCCCAGCCCCACGCTTTCGCTCTCCTAAATCACTGGCAGAATCTCTCTAGCTTCTCTGTGTATTTGAGGGGTTGGCAGGAGGTCACTGGTAACCTGGAAGGAAGGCCAAGTCCACCAGTAAATCTCTCCCTGGGCCTGTAAATATTTGTATACTTGTGCTTTGTCTCCCTCTCTGATTTCATCCTGTTTTATTTTTCCCTCCCTTCCCCTGTGATCCTCTGCTTTGTTTCTTAAATTCCACATAGGAGTGAGATCATATGATAATTGTCTTCCTCTGAAAAATTAATCAGTTTTTGTCCTGGTTTACATTTTCTCCCATTATATTTTCACATGGGTTCTACGGGAAAGTGCTGATTGGAAGTCACATACTGGGGGCCCATGGTCACATCTAGCCTACGGACACGGTTAGTCCAGACAATTTTTGAATCATTACCCGCATATAGAAATTAGGAGTTTTGATACAGAAAGCTGATTTTACCAATTCTCTTGAACCATCAGAATAACAAATCTGGGCTCGCTTTCCCCTTTGCATGGAATGTGTATTTACTGTCTCCCATCGTCATGGAAGCTCCGTTCGCTTTGTGCGCTGGAAGGCGTTTGAGGACACGATCACCACCACCAAGTTTTGTTTGTTTATTTTGCAACTGAACATATTATAAGAACTCTCTAGTACTAATCATGTTTCAGTAAATTTTCTTGGTTTTAAGGTAATTATGCCAGAAATGATAAATTGGCCTTCTCTTCCATATGTATATTTCCTAATTATTTTTTCTTACCATATTACACTTGCCTAAAACTTAATAATTTCAAATAATGTCACGATAGCAGACGTCTTTCTATTGCACCAGATTTTAATAGGAATGCCCCTAGCATCCGACGTGTAAGTGTGAAGTAAACGGCGTTCTCCTTTTTTTGTAAAAGACTTTATTTATTTATCTGACAGACAGAGATCACAAGTAGGCAGAGAGGCAGGCAGAGAGAGAGGGGGAAGCAGGCTCCCCGCTGAGCAGAGAGCCCGATGCGGGGCTCGATCCCAGGACCCTGGGATCATGACCTGAGCCCAAGGCAGAGGCTTTAACCCCCTGAACCACCCAGGCGCCCCTAAATGGTGTTCTTCTGTCCAGGAGCTATACTTCTGTGGGTCACTGATGCTCCAGTTCCTTATTAAAATCAGTAAAAAATGTTCAAGTTGATCAAGTGAATTGCCAGCGATTACTGAGACTTTTCTCTGAATTTAATCCATTCAAATAAGAGACTCGCCGAACCATGCGCGTGTGTTTGTTACAAACGCCCGCAGTGGCTGGCAGGGTGGGCCCTAGTAGAACACTTCTCACTCTAATTGCCTATTTCAAAACCAGACAAGTAGGGATTTTGCATCTACTTTCGGGAATGGGGTTCGTCTGTTACAATCTTCCTCTGTCTCTTTCGGGCGCTCTGGCCTGTTTCTTGAAATCCGCTGCGGGCGGCGCTCCTCCCGCCGCGGGCGCTTCCGCAGCTTTTAAGTCGGCTGGGACGTGCTTTAAACCTGCAAGGAGTTAATTCTTCATTATAGGTTTCCTTTGCTTTCGCCTGAGATGTCTTTTTAAATTAAAAAAATTTTTTTAAGAATTTATTTATTGATTTATTTGAGAGTGCGAGGAGGCGGGAGAGCGAGCGCAAGCAGGGGCGTGGCCGAGGCAGAGGGAGAAGCAGGCCCCCCGCTGCGCGGAGAGCGGATGGGGGACGCGACCCGGACGCTGGGATCGTGACCGGAGCTGAACACGGACGCTCAACGGCTGAGCCACCCAGGCGCCCCCACAGGTCTTTTTTCAGTGTTTTACAATTTCCTTCGAGACGGGCCGCCCGTGCGGAATAGTGTAACCACGTGTTGTGCCATTTCAAGGGTAACCGTAAGCCTAACGCCGGACGCCGAGCCTCGTTACGCCCGCGAGCTCGTTCCGGTGGCGCCCCCAGCCCCCCCCGGGCGGACCCCGCTCCCGAATCGTGCGCGCCCGCGTCTTGGCTTTCTGCCTTCAGCCCCCCCTTCGCTACGCATCCTGGAACAAGCGGGAGTCCGCCTGGGCGGCGCCTGAGGCCCGCGAGTGCGGGCTCACCCTGCAGTTTGGGGCGCCCCCGTGCCCCCCACCCTCCGCGTGTTGTGCGTGCCGCTCATTCCCGCAGGGACAGTCCCACACTCACTGTCTGCTCTGCTGTTGAAGGACTTCTTGCATTTGAGGTTGCAAAGGGGAAACCCGCTCCTTCTCACTACCGTACACTGTTTTGTTTTCTACCTGGATGGCCAGAGGCCTTTGTTTTTTCTTTATCTCTGTCTGACTTTCCATCTTTGCTAGAATCTTTCCGGATGAAACTTCTTTTATGGAATCTGCCTGGCGTGTCTCATCTCGGCCCCTTTAATTCTATATCTGGTAATGTTTTCCGCAGGTTCTCATCCTTGAGGGGCATATGTGGGTTTGTCCAGCCAGGGGATGACAGACGTTCTGTTAGAAATGATGAGTTTCCACGGAAATCTTTTAGTCTCGGCAAAGGAAACGAGTTTCCATTTTCCTGATTTCCGCAGCCTTCGAAATGCCACGGTCTGTGAGGGTCAGAGGGGCTGGCCGTGGGTGGTCCCGCCTCTGGTCCCAGGGCTCCCAGGCGGCAGCCAAGAGGCCTCATGGCTCACTTGGGCCTGCCTGGGGTCACACGGAGGCAGGAGGGTTTGTCGTCTGGGCCACCAGTCATTCATTTCATCTTGTGAAAGGCGAGTGTTAAAGGCATCCCCTCGAACCGTCGTGTTGGACAGGAAACAGCCCGTGTCCCCCGTGCTGACTCCGCGCTGCATCATGGACCATTGGGCGTTTGCGAGGCCTCTCAGAGCTGGGGGGCGGAGGGGACGGGGGGGGGGGGGGGGGAACGGGGGGGGGCAGCAGCTTTTTCCCCTGATCCCCGCCCCGAGAAAGTCGGAGCCTGTTCAGCGGGTAACGGGGGGGGGGGGGGGGGGGCGCCCCTCTGAAGGCTGCAGACGCCCAGGAGCGTAGCGTTTGCTCCCAGTGTTGAATTAGACGCCTCTCCTCTTCCTTTCTGGACCGCACAGGGGAGGCTGGCCGTCTGCCGAGGACACTGTGGGCAGGGGCCGGACGGTGTCCTTCGTGTTCTTCTGTCCAGAAATGCCGTCAGTGGTGCACTGTCCGCCACTAAGGCGAGTCTCTCCAGTCCTGGAGTCTTGATGTTCCGTGGCGGCTCCTTCAGTGTCACCGATGGTTTTGTAATCAGGCTTTGAAGAATGGGGCCATCTGGTGATCGCAGGGATATTTTTATTGTCTTAGGGCCTGACAAATCCGAGATGCCTTCCCTTCGGGGACCCTCCTGTCGCAGCCCCCTTGCTGGGCCTGAAGGCCCCCATCAGGCTGTGATGACTTCCCTTCGTCCTGGGAAACGCATGGGGGTAGCAAACAGTGGCTTTGCTTACTGTTCCTAAGTACAGTGCATTAAAATTTATATGCGCCTTTCCAAGAGAAGATAAATCACACACATTACGAGAAAGGATGAAAGCATGGGGATCACGACATTTCTGAGTGAAGGTTCTTTGCTTTTCACTCGCTGTATAATGTGTCTAGCAGAGCAGGCCTGTCCATTCAGCTCGTCTCAGATGTTGAGTCATGACCCGGAGTCTCCAGCGTACAGCTCCCGCTGCAGCGAAGATAATTCAAGGGCGAGAACCTTCCCAGTTGTGTCCATGGGGCTTGGCAGGGCGGGTAGGGCATCTCCAGCCAAGTTCTGGAAACCGCACATATGACCATCAGTTCTTGGATGGAGGAAAAAGGGGAGAGTAAAATAACTCTCTGATTCCTTCCTGCCTGTTGGAGCCTTGAAACTCGTCTTTGACTACAGTACCCGGCAGGTGGGCCCAACCTGGGAAGCATTAGATAAGCCTCCTTTATCTCATCTACAGGAGGATTAGATTGGATAAATCGAATTTGGACTGGCCCAGGATGCCAAGACGAGAGACCAGCCAGAAGGACTTGAACCATCTTTCTTTAGGCTGTTTTTTCTTAGTGGACAGAGTGCCAGGCAGTATTCACGCACTGTCCATGCCCCCTCGGGCCTGGTGCAAATAGTCCTGGAGACCAGAGCCGGGTGCCTGCTGCCCACAGCAGGGCCTTGGAGAGTGAGCGGTGGGCCGTGGGCACAGGTGGGGCTGGTCTGACCGCTGTTGATGCTTCGCCACCGGCAGGAAGTCTGGACCAGCCCCGTCAGCCAATCCTAACTTCCTTAGCTATTTAATGACTCTGTGTCTCAGTTTCCTGGTCTGTAAAATGGGGTTTAAAATGGACTGTTCTTTCTAGGGATGTGGTGAGGATTAAATGAGTTAACAATGCTCTTGGAACCCTTTCTGGGCCAGAGTAAGTACTTAATCAGTGTTAATTCTTCATGATAGTATTATTACCTTATTTGGATCATTGAGGAGTAAATTTCTCCCTATACTTTAAAAAAAATTTTTTTTTAGAATGTGAGCACAAGGGGAAGGGGTGGGGAGGGGCAGAGGGAGAGGGAGAGAGAATCCTAGAGTAGGCTCCATTCCCAGCACAGAGCCCAATGTGGGACTCGATCTTACAACCTTGAGATCATGATCTGAGCCAAAATCAGCGTCTGATGCTTAACCGACTGAGCCACCCAGACACCCTTCTCCCTATTCTTTAATAGAAATGTTTAAATATTAAACAACTTGAATTCTGAATGAAGATGAATAGGAAATTCATCTAATGGGAAATTTGAAGATACCTTACATGTCTGCCCTTGTTGAAGATATATAGCCTGTTTTCTGGGTCCGGACGCCTAGAGCCTTATATACTTTGCTTAAAAACCAAAGATAGGGACGCCTGGGTGGCTCAGTTGGTTAAGCAGCTGCCTTAGGCTCAGGTCATGATCCCAGCGTCCTGGGATCGAGTCCCACATCGGGCTCCTTGCTTGGCAGTGAGCCTGCTTCTCCCTCTGCCTCTGCCTGCCACTCTGTCTGCCTGTGCTCACTCTCGCTTCTCTCTCTATGACAAATAAATAAATAAAATCTTAAAAAAAAACAAAAAACAAAAAAACAAAGATAATGCTTACAAAGTCTCTTAATCCTCCGGGCTTCCCATGAGAAGGACATGGGTACGTAGTGACAGTGAATCTCAACTCCGTGACGGGTTCTTCCCAAGAGACTCCTGAAACATTCGTTTTACAGTGGCGATGACTTCCAGCAAGACAGACTATAAAAAGAATTTTCTTTCCCATTGATTTGTATTATAAAATCAAAGACATGATCACATGGAGAAAAATACCCTAACTGGTTTGGCAAAAATGCTTTATTAAGGAAGGAGTAGCCTATGTGCTTGTTTTAGTCCACGATCAGGTTGTAAGCCCTTTCGGAGAAGGGACTCGTATTTGTAGCTCATAGAGAGTTAGTACAGGACCTTCGAATGTGGCAGGCACAGGAAATGTTGATGGGCACGGGTCGTTATAGCAGAAGCAGAATTTTTGAAAACTTAGAAAGAGCTCTGAAATTCTTTTCGAAATCACAATATTATTTTTAACATTAGTATATAAAGAGACAAAAAGAGAAGTACCTAGATCAGAGGGAAGGAGAGGAGCCTGTCTTGGCCCTGCCTTTCTGACACGCCGCTGGGGGTACCCTTAGTGCTTTAGGGGCACAAGGTTGTAGCCCCTGAAATGCGGCGATCCCCACCCCCTGTGATGCTAGATGAGGCTCCTTTGGCGGGGACACCAAGCGACCCAACCGAGTTTATACAGCTGGCAAAGCGAGGACCAGAACTCAGGCTTGTAACTTGGGCTTATTCTGGAAGACTCCAAGATCTCCCCTCTGTTTTCTCTCTATAACAGGAATTTCTCCTATTTTGATTTACAGGGGACACAAGTAGGATCAACCCTAAGGGGCTCCTATTTCCTATAAAAAGAAATTGAGTGCAATACCCCCACTGACCATGAGATGTCACTATGTGCCACGTTATTGTGCAGCCGGTCTTGGCCTGACACTGTACTTGAATTTTCAGACTCTGGGGGGGTCTGGGGCCTGGGAGGAGCTAGCCTTCCCTGACAGCCTTTTGGGCTCACCTCCAGCGTCACTGTTTTCTCAGCCTGGATCAAGTGGAAGATTCTTGGCTTAATATCGAGGTCAGCCTCCCCAACTGAGATGCAGGGAGTCATTTATATTAAATTACATTAAATTAAATCACTTCCCGGCTGCCTTGAACGGAAGCCCTTTCCTTCCTCTTATATTGTGTCTCCTCATCAAAGCAGTGAAAACCTCCTGTATTAGTCGGGGTTCTCCGAAGAAACAGGACAATCGGAGACTTACGGAAAAATACAGATTTACTGTAACATTTGGCTCACGCCCAGGGCTGCACATGCCGTCTGCCTAGTCCTGCGGCCGCTGGCTTCTGCCACCCATGAAGGGAGGAAGGTTTTCATCATCATCATTTATGAACTGAATACTTCCCATGCAAGATGTATTGAATATAAAAATAGCTCCTGACCCTGAGTTATCACAATCTTTTCTCAGCCTGGCAGGGCAGACGCTGGGGCTCATGGGTCAGAGTCACGCGCCCGTGGATTGATTTCCAGCTGGCACTGTCACACTAATAATGTTCTAGCTGCACCCAGAAATGAGCAACACCTCCTCCCCAGCGACACCCCCTCCGTGCTCCTGCTGTTTCTTCTCTGTGATGGGAGGCTGTGGTCTTTGGTCCCCCACCAATCCTGATCCATCCAGAGGCCAGTGCTCTCTTGTCTAGAGGCTGGGGCTGCCCAGCGTGTGCTCATGCCCCGCTGTGCTCCCCTCCTTGAAGGCATCTGGTCATGGGGAGGGGTCCCTGGCTCCCAGACCGGGGCTTGAGGGCTATTTCCTCCACCTCAACAGACTGCCGTCCGTTCCCCCGAATCTTAGCGTAGTCTCTCCTGCTAATTAACCTCACTTTCATCTCACGTGTACTCTCTTCTAAGTTCACAATACATTCAGTACATCTGCAAAGACCCTATTTCTGAATTAGGATGCATTCGGAGGTTCTGGGCTGACACGAGTTTTGGGGGACGCTATTCCACGCACCGTCCGCTCCCACCCGAGCTTTCCGTCACCCACGTACGTATCTGATCTCAGCCTGTCTACTGTCCCTCAGGGACTTTATTGAGACAAATGGCTGATATAAATATTTTCTGAAAACTAAACACCAAGATTGACAGATTTTATCAAATTTTATCTTAAAATTCATGGGCCATGGACCTGGCCCAATGTCTGCCAGTCGACTGAATACGGCTGACAGGCAACCCGCGGTAGAAATCCAAAACGCAGGTGGCATCAGTCCAGGGCAGTCTTCGTCCACAGTTTGCACCCAAGGACCAATGTGGCACATTAGTTAAGAGTTGGTTTTTAGTCATCTTTGTCTGTGCACATCTTCGAAATGCATATTTCACACGACTTAGGTGTCTATGAACTGTTGTTCCTTAAGTGTGTTGGTGAGTGTCTGGGGCCTGGTGGCATAAAGGAACCCAAGAGGAAGTGAAAGGTATTTACATTTGAGAGGTACAACTCTGTAACAGAAGGACTTTGGGTTGGTTCATGTGATTACTTAAAAACACAGCGTTCAGACGTACAAAATTAATATACAGTCGTTGCCAAAGCCTTGGAAAATCATATCACCAGAGAGAGAAAAGAAGATGCTCCTGTAATCCCAACCATCACAAGTAACCATCGTTAACACTCTGGTATTTCCAGTCTTTCTTTGCGACCACAGTAAGTAGTAAATATGTAAACACGAAGGGTGAAGCGAAGACATCCGCCTTGACAACATGCGTCCACACGATGGCGGCTGCTTCTGCCTTTATGAGGACAAGAGAGCTCCTCTCGAGGAAGATTTGTTTTAATTTAGAGACATTCCTGTCACTGTGTCTATGGCATGCATGGTGGGCACCTTCCAGCCCACCTCCCCTCCAGGGCACGGAGAGCAGTGAATGGCAACTTCGAGCTGGCAGCTCAAGAGACGGGGACGCCTGAGGGCCGGGGGTGCAGAGCTGCAGAGCAACAGGAAACGCAGGAGAAGCACTGGCAGCAGAGAACATGGTAGACCCTCCAGAGGCTCATGGCGGGTGAGGAATTCCCCATCGCAGGCAATGCCAGCCGTTAAACGGGAAGTGGTTTCCTCCCCTGGGCGGTAAGTGTCCGCCGTGACTCAACCCCTCAGTAAAACTGTGCTATTAACAACACCCTTGGGTTGCGTTGCTCTGGTTGGAACGAAGCATGGAAGAAAGGAGAGACGCAAGGGAGCGAAGGAGCTGGGAATGGAGGTCAGGAGAGGACGTTACGGGTAACCAGAGTATACCGCACACGTAGAAGTCTGTGTTGTTTTTTAGCAAAAATGCAACAACAACACAGCTTCACAGAAATGACAGTCTTCCACACCCCTGGCCCTCAGCCTGATTTTCATAGCACTTTTCAAATACTAGCATTTCTGGTGGCACAGTTGAAGGGACGGCAGGACTCAGGATGACACTAACGAGCTGGCAGTAATCTCGGTCCAGTTGCCAACGTGGTGGAACAGTGTCTGTGGTCTCCCCCCACCACCGAGTCTAGATAGAGACCCTGCCGCTAGATATACACGTGACGCTGTGGTGGTATCTCTGCACCTGTCGGTTGCCCATATCTTTAATGATTTCCTTGGAAACGCCCGGAAGCGGAGTGACAAGGGCCCAAGGGGCATCTCAGACCATTGACCGGCATCACCAGTTGTCTTTCCCAAAGCGCTGTCACTGGTACTTCAGCCAGCCACTTATCCTTCCCAAGACTGGGTGATAGCCGTCGTTCATGTCCCCTCATAAGGTACAGTTTAAAAAATAGCCTTATTTTTGTTTTCATTTTTTGGTCACTACTTGTGAGGTTGAATTGTCTGTTTCTATCCTTCCCCTATTTTTCCTACTAAGGTGATCATCATTTTCTTAATGACTTTTGTGATCTCATAGAATAAGAATATACCTCGAGGCTCCTGGGCGACTCAGTCGGTCAAGTGTCCAACTTTTGGTTTTGGCTCAGGGCATGATCCCAGGGTGTGAGATCAAGCCTCTGTGCTGAGCGTAGGAACCTGCTTGGGACTTTCTCTCTCGCTCTCCCTCTGTCCCTCCCCACCCCGCTTGCACACTCTCTCTCAAAAAAAAAAAAAAAAAAAAAAAAAAAAGAATAGACCTGTACTCGTTAATTATTGCATGCATTTTGTCCTGATTTACCATTTGCCTTTAATTTTAATTATGGCATTTTGGGACTGAGAGATGGTTTAAGTTTTCCTGCAGTCAAAATTGTGTATCTTTTCCTTTATGGATTTGGTGTTATGGTTTAAGAGTCTTCCAAACCCAAGAGTACAAGTTTTTGTCTAGCTCCTTTATGATTTTGTTTTTTAAATGTTCACCTCTATAATCCACTGGAAATTTATTTTGATATAAAAAATGTAGTGGACCTTTAGCTTAACTACTCGAAGGGCTAGCCACTGATCTCAGCACCCATTACTAGATAACCATCTCTCTCCACTGGCTGTAAATGCCACCTCTACGCTATGCTGAATTACACTCAGTGCCAAGATGGCCCTTCTCTTCTTCATCTTCAGTAACGGAACTTCCTAATTTAGCTGGGCACAAGGTTCCCCCAAATCAGAACTATGTTCCCCAGCCTCCTTTGCTGGTAGGTATGCTCATGTGGCTATGTGAGACATAGGGAATGTTGAATGTAACTTTCAGGACTTACCCTGAATGAGAAGGGCCATGCTCTTCTTCATGTCTTTTCCTCCTTTCTGACAAGTGTGGTGACGAAGAACATTCTGGAAGCCATCTTGGACCATGAACAGAAGTTACTTGTTGAACATTACGGCAAAATAGAAGTCTCGGTGCCGAAAGGGTTCTTGATGACTTTCTATCAGCTATGGATTATTTGCCTTGTTTTTTTTTTGTTGTTGTTGTTGTTATCTTGTTAATTGTTTATTCTAGTAAATGAGAGAAAAATAAACTTCTGTACTGTTTAAACCATTATTAGGTTGTTTTATTGGTCATTGCAGATGAACCAAATTCTAACTGATGGAGATTCTTATTAAGTTCCCTTAGTATTCGCATATTCATGTAACAAATTATGCCATTTGATTTCAACATTGTAACACATTTTAGTATGTGACAATGCAGACACCTGTCTTTCTTCATTTAGAATGGTTTCTTGGCTATTCTTATTTGTTATTCTTCATGGTAGACTTTATGATAATCATGTCGATTTGCAAACAAAGAAATTCCCTTGGGGTTTTGATTGAAAGTGCATTAAATTTATGAGTTAATATAAGAGCACTGACACTTTTACAATATTGAATTTTATCATCCAGGAATATGGTGTCTCTTTCTCGAATCTTTTTTATATTCCTCAATATAAGGTTTATAATATTTCCTTATATCAAATCTACATACTTTTTATATTTATTGTCAAGCGTCCTTTTTATTGTTTATATTGTTAACAGAATTTATCCCCATAAATTCCTATACTAAAATATAGTTGATTTTCACAAATTCATCTTGTGCAAGAGAACAGACAAAAGCAGGTTAAAGAAAGAACTACTACTTCTGCTTATGCCCCAATGTCATAACTCCTCGTTGGAGTACATGGATCTGTGTCTTTTTTTTTTTTAAGATTTTATTTATTTATTTGACAGAGAGAGACACAGCGAGAGAGGGAACACAAGCAGGGGGAGAGAGAGGAGAAGCAGGCTTCCTGCTGAGCAGAGAGCCCAATGTGGGGCTCGATCCCAGGACCCTGGGACCATGACCTGAGCCGAAGGCAGACACTTAATGGCTGAGTCACCCAGGCGCCCCATGGATCTTTGTCTTAAGCAAATTCCTCAATGGGCAATTTTGCTTGAGGAAGTCACAGCTTCATATTTGGTTAGGCAAGACTCAAAGAGGCCTGAATGACATTATTATAATGTGAAAAGAATTTTAAGTGCCTGCGAGCAGGTTGGGGGTGTGAGGGGCCAAGAGCCGGAAGGTGAAAGGAGAATGAGGGGTGTCTGGAGGGGGGGGTGGAGGGGGACTGGAGAGAAAGAGGCTGAGATGCCCATGTAGACTGGCATGGAAAGTCAAGTTGCTGGTGTAGACTAGTGCCCAAGGTTGATATGATAGTGTAGACTGGCACCCAAGGATTATGGTCAATGGGAATGTTCCCATGTTGAGGAACAAAAGATGCATTTTTAAGACAATGATGCCTTATATTCCATGTTGTCACCTACACTGTTCTGCAATAAAGAAGTCTCTTTCTCGGGTGCTTTGGCTAAACGTCTGCTATATACAACAGGTTTGGGTTAACAGTGCTTTGGTGCATGAAGGAATAGGGTCATGTCCAGGGTAGCACTAAGGGATGGTAGAAGAATAAAATTGTCATGAGAGGTGAGTTCAGGGCAAAAACTACGGATCAGTGAAATGCAGGAGTCACAGCAAGAGACGGGTCCCTGGGAGAAGTATAAAGTCCTCGGAGAATCTCATTTAACTGGATGCTGTTCTGTTTGAATTAAAGAGAAAGGTAATTCAGGAAGCCTGAATGACTCAGACATCCTGGTGGCAGAAATCTGGGCTACAGCTGTACTTCATTACCTTATTGTGTTATTGATTTTCATTTCTTTTTTGGCCCATATTAAAAGATTAAATATGCAAATGAACAACAGTCACACCATAAATGACTGTAGCACTCTGACCCACATCCTTGGCAGCGACCAACCAAGGAAGTCAAACCAGGACATCTGGAGGGATCAGCTCAGGAATTGAGGACTCGCTCGGTGACAGCCAGCTGCCCCAGTTTCTACCTCTGATTCCAACTCAACACCAACCAGAGAAAACCAAAGATGCTCCCAAACCAAACCCATAGGATGCACCTCATGAGCCTTCCCCCAGCCTCCTCATGCCAGCAGCCTCCCATTCGAGCATATGGACGCTTTCCCATTTCCGCTTTAAAGCCTCCCCATCCCTGACCTGCCTTTGAGTTTCCACAAAGCAAGGGAAGATGGTTAACTCCCCTGAGATAGCCAGCTCTGATCAAATAGCCTCTGTTTTCATTTGGGTGGGCTTCTTTATTCCCACAACATTCTTGGATTTTTAACAGACAGGCAATCGTATGAAAGGCGATGAAGACTTCCTCCTTTCTGACAGCTGTACATTTGCGTCTTTTCCTGTCTTATTGCGTGGGGTTGAAACCACCACCACAGTGTCACCTGATGAGGGCAGTAGCAATCACGATTTCTTACTCTTTTTATTGTATTGGGAATGTCTCTAAAGTTTTGCCTATTTTTTTGTTTTAAAGTTTTATTTATTTATTTGAGAGACAGAGTGCATGTGCATGCAGCAGGGAGGGGCAGAGGGAGAAGGGGAGAGAATCTCAAGCAGGCTTTCTGATGAGCACAGAGTCCAACAAGGGGACTGATCCCACCACCCATGAGATTGTGACCTGAGCAGAGATCATGACATTCAACTGACTGAGCCATCCAGGCGCCCCTAAAGTTTTGCCTTAAATCCAACATTGCCCATTGGTTTGAAATGAATATTCCTTTTCCTATTAATAAGTGTATTTTCAGCTCAAGTTTACTTTCTTTTTTAATATCAGAAAGCAATGATTATAGTGTCTGTTGAGTTAATCTTTTAATTTTTCTCTTTATGGGCAATAACATATAAATAGATGTTCTAATTTTGGTTCTTACTATATTCCTATAAAAATAAACCTATACCATCACAGTGTGTTATTCTCTTAACACAGTGCTGCATTTAATTGGCTAATATTTTATTCAGAATTTTTGTGTCTATATTCATGAGTCAGGTTGGTCTGTAATTTTCTCTTTTTGGTGCTATTTTAGTCAGACTTGGACTGGAAATCTATCTCTTTCACCATTAATATTGTAGAGTCTTCTTACTCTTTCTGCTTCCATTAACAACCGGCTGTTGGTTTGAACTATCTATTTCTCGTCATGTTAAGGGACTATATCTAGACCTGCCATATGGGGAAGATGTAGTTCTTCAGCAATGATTTACAATTTATCCCATGCTTCTTAGTTTTCTCAGACCTACATTCTTTTGAGTCAATTTTGATCCTTGTATTTTCCCATAAATTTGCCATTTCGTTAAGATTTTCAAATAATCTGGCTTCAAGTTTTATATAGAATTTTTAAAAATTTGCTCCCTATATGTGTGATTATAACCTTTAGTTTTTTTTTTTAAGATTTTATTTATTTATTTGACAGAGAGAGATCACAAGTAGGCAGAAAGACAGGCAGAGAGAGAGGAAGGGAAGCAGGCTCCCTGCTGAGCAGAGAGCCCGATGTGGGACTTGATCCCAGGACCCTGAGATCATGACCTGAGCCGAAGGCAGCGGCTTAACCCACTGAGCCACCCCCATGCCCTATAATCTTTAGTTTTAATCTGTGGCTATTACCTCTAATTTGGTTCATTTTGGTTTTCTTTTTTTTTTTCTTCCTCTATAGGTGCAGAGTTTTGTTTTTTTGTTTTAGATATTTATTTGGTGTATAGTTAGGGTTTTCCCAAGACAAGGGTTTGAGTTCAAGCAGGTTCTGTTCTGTTCTTTTCTTTCCTTTCTTTCTTGCTCTCTTTCTCTTTCATTTTTTAAATTTAACTAAACTCTATGCCCAGGATGGGGCTTGAACTCCCGACCCTGAGAATGATGCTCTTTGAGTCACATGCTCTATGGACTGAGCAGCTACCAGGCGCCCCTGAGTTCAAGTAGTTTGTTTGGTTGGTGTAGGGAAACACTGGGCGAAACGGGGGCAGCAGGGAGGTGACCCTGGGGAAGGAAAGCAGCCAAAAAAGGATGAATTGTTCAGCCATCCACCACCGTAGGGAGGGACTGGAATGTGACCCCGGGGACTCTGGGGGGTAGAAGCATGTCTCAGAGGCTTCCCACTGGAGGGATGGTGGAGTCGAGTGATTTACACACAACTCCAACAGTTGTTGGTTGAGGGCTCCTGTGTGTGGAGGTGGGGCGTGTTGCGGGGGCTTAGGCATCTGTAGAAAGGCCTCCCACAATCTCAGAAAAAGCTGTCGTGTCTTGCAAAGGGATGCAGGTCCTGGTGCTGAGATCTCTCCCGAAGACCCTGAGGGATCGAGCCCTCAATGTACCAGGAGCCGCTACTCCCCATGCCCTGGGGCTGATTTACCACTTCCGCTCTTTCACGGGTTTCCAATTAATTCCATCTCTTAGCTTTTTAATTTATTTCTTATGCTTTTTTTTTTTTGTTAAGCTTTAATGTTCCTCTTTTTAACCTCTTCAATTACATGCTTGTTTCATATTTTTTACCCTCAGTTTGAGAGAAGCCTGGAAACTTCAGCCCTCCTGCCTCCTTTCCAACCTACAGGGAGTTGGGGTGGGGGCTGGAGATTGAGTCAATCACCGGTGGCCAATGACTGAGCAATCATGCCTTCATAGAAAGCCCCATAAAGACCCTAAACGATGGGATTCGGGCAGCTTCTGGGTTGGCAAACACACCGGGTGCTGGGCAGGTGGCTCCGGGCCACCCCACGGGGACATAGGCTCCCAGATGCGGGACTTCTCAGGACCTTGCCCTCCGGCCGTTTCATTGGCTTGTTCACTTGTGAGCTTTATGATAAAAGAGAATCTGAAGCATATTAAAACTCTGAAGAGCTTACTGGAGCAAACACGGTTTGGAAGCGGCGAGACGCGCTCTGCTGAAGACACGGCAGGGACAGAAGCAAGGAAGCACCGACCGGCTGCAGCTTCAAGCTCGTGGGCGGTTTGTGTCGGTGTTTGTCCTCGGGCTTTGGCTTCCTAACCTGGAGGCATTTGTGAGCTTAGATCTGGGTTCGCTCTCTAGGCCATCAGGGAGTTGGAACTACCTCAGTCTAACGGCCTCCTTGTCTAATTAACAGAACCGTAATAAATCACAATTGCAAATATAGAATTTTCCGGATTCTGGGAGTTTTCCAGCAAATTATGGGACCTGGTTGGGGATGGGTTGGTGGGAATCCCTGATTTTGTAGCAATGTTGGGCAGAAGTGCGAGTGAGCCGGGAACTGATTCTGAAGGGAGGGCAGCGGAATGGGACGGAGCCCCGCCGCCCGTGGGTCCGGTGCTAGCTCACGCCCCCCATCTATGCACCTAGCGTTGGAATCGAAGTGAAGGGCGGACACCCCACTGGCGCCAGACAAGCAGAGAACAAGACAAAACCCTCATGCTTGGCAATGATGGAATTTACTTATAATGCATGTGTGAGCTTGCAATTAAGAAACACTCGTCATTTAGGCTGTAGACCTGTCCCTGCCCGGCTTCATGGCTGGTGGGGCCTGTGGACGTCTGACGTGATTCCTGTTCCTCCTATGCTGCTGCTGCTGGGCCTCCTGCTTGGCTCCTCGGGAAGCCCGCCATCTCACCGGACCCCATCAGCACCCTTCCTGGCTCCTCCCGGGGGCCTCCCCTTGCATTGGCCCCTGTCTGTGCAAGAGCAGGGGAAGCTGCAGAGCGTGGGGTGGCGGGGAGGGACGGTTGTGCTTCCTTGCTTCCTCGAGGAAGAGGAAGAGAGGTGAAAACCACCCTGTAGTCTTTCTCCAGGCTTGTCCCACCTGAGCTTGTCTCAGGATGATGCACCGATGTTTCTAGCACGTGTTTGCTGTCTTCTTTGGACGTTGGTTAAAGCATAGTTTTCTTTTTTTTTTTTTTAAATATTTTATTTATTTATTTGTCAGAGAGAGAGAGGGAGGGAGAGCAAGCACAGGCAGACAGAATGGCAGGCAGAGGCAGAGGGAGAAGCAGGCTCCCTGATGAGCAAGGAGCCCGATGTGGGACTCGATCCCAGGACCCTGGGATCATGACCTGAGCCGAAGGCAGAAGCTTAGCCGACTGAGCCACCCAAGAGCCCCAACAGATATGCAATTTAATACAGAAGTGTTAAGTTGAGATTGCTGGATTAGATTCAGAACCCCTTTACGGTTCTGTGCCCCACCTGGCGATAGATTATCTACTGGATGGCGAGCTTCACGCGAGTCAGTCTTGCGAAGTGACCCCGATGATAGGCATCGAGCCCAGCGCTGCTCTGGGAGACACTTAGAAATCTCTTTGGCCTGAGTTACAGATAGTTTTTGTGACAGACATGCCATTTTCCACTTTTCACTAATTATTTCTGGCCTGGGTGGAGGTAGGGGACTTGCCCTCGTCCTTAAATATTCGTGCTGTGCTGGGGCGACCTCCTGGGAGACTCTCATTTCTCTTACTGATGGATTATTGGCAGCTCCGTATGGTCTTGGCTAAACGAGGTGTCTTCGATTATGAAAGCAGCTTCTCCGACATTTATTACAAATGTCTTATTCATTTAAAAAAATGCAAACACCCGAGCTCAAATACAGGAGAATTGCAGGATATACTTGTTTAAGGAGTAAATCCAGGAACATACTAAGCCAGAGAGCACGTTGCATAAGAAAGGAGGTCGCGCTTGCCCTGGTTGGTGCCTTTGCCGCTGGGAAGGGGATGAGAGGAGACCCAGCTCTGCTCGCACCGTTAATCTCAGCTTTCTTATGTGAGTATCTCAGCATGCTGAGTGTGAGCGTGGTGTTGAAAACACATACATTTTTGAGCCACATGGTCTCTAAATGAAAGCCACCTACTTCAACTCATACCATAAGCTCCAGTCTAGAAGGGAGAAACCTAGCTCTCACGTCGGCTTTCTTCAGGGATTTTCTCGGGTAATTTTAACACAATTTCCTCTGCCTCGCGCAACGTCTGCAGATGCTGTATGACTTGTTTTCTTGCTGCGTAACTAACTGCCACAGGTTTAGCTGCTTGAAAAACACACGCGCTCATCAGCTCACGGTGTCGGAGGGTCAGGAGCCCAGGCGTGGCTCAGCAGAGTCCTCTGCCAGGGTCTCCCCAGACGGCAGTCGGGGTTTTAGCGGGGTTGTGCTTTCATCTGGCAGCTCGACTGTGGGCACGTCTGCTTCTGAGCCCAACGGGGTCACTGGCAGCATCAGTTCCCTTGTGGTCACAGGTCTCTGTGCCAGCAGCAGGCTCTGCTCGGTTCTCCGCTGTGTGGACTTCTTCTGAATGGCTCTTACTTCATCAGGTCACCAAGGAGAGCCCTCTGACCTCGGGCAGGACCTAGTCCTTCACTTAAGGACTTCCACCTGATTAAGTTAGGCCCACCCCAGACTACCTCTCTTTTTACTAACACAAAGTCAAATGCTCTGGGGCCTTAATTACGGCTGCAGAATTCCTTCCCCTCTGCTGTGCTCTGTGGTTGGAAGCAGGTCACAGGTCCTGCGCATGCTCAACGGGACAGCCTACGGAGCCTGCACGCCAGGGGCCAGGAGTCCTGGGGTCACTCTAAGGGTCTATATGCCACAGACCTTAACCCCCATTGCAGTCAGGGTCTGGCCAGAAAAACAACCAGCACACTAGGCAGGTTAGCAGAAAATAGTTAATGTAAGCAATTGGTTAAATAGTTATTGGAGGACTAAAAACACAAACAAACGTGAGGTAGGGAGGTAACAAGGGAAACAGGTGCAGGAAGCAGCTGCCCTCCGGGGCTGGAGCACCAGGGCTGAGGTCAGGGTTCTGGGCTGTGAGCTTGGAGAGCTGCTTCTGCCACTGTTGGGCCTCTCTGCGAGGAGGAGCAAGCCTGGGGAGGAACCTCGCTCCGTCCTCCTGCCTTCCGGCCTCTGCCTGGCATCCCTGCCCGCGGAGCCCGGCAGTCTCAAGCCGTTAGAGGGGAGACATAATTTGCAGAGCCAAGCAGGGAAGGGCACACTTGGAAGCTCCAGACGATAGCTTCCTAAGCAGTGTACACCGTCCTAAGGTAAGCTTGCCCAAAGCTAGGCGCGGGAAAACTGCACTTGGCCTTCTGGTCTAATATGGGCCGTGCTGGGATTTGAGGTGGTCATGGGCTAATACCTCTCTGTCCTGGGCTTGACTTCGAGCCAGCCCCGGGAGCATCCGTGGTTAGAAGGAGATACCGATCTCGGCTTTAATGCCACCAGGCTCGGGTGTCAGGCGTGAGGCCCGCAGTGCTCGCCAGCGTCCCAGGGGCGGGACTTACTGCCGCGGCCTGCGGGCTCCCCTGGTAGGTCCTGTGGCGCATGCGCTCTGGAGGCCCAAGGACAGGCGGGGAAGAGTGGGAGCGAAGCCCACCAGGCCCCCGCGGTGAGAGAGGCCTGGCGGGGGGTGGGGGGTCCCCGGTGGGGGCTCCTCCACGCCGGAAAGGGAGGGGCACGCGAGGAGTGTTTCAGATTTGGGGATCTGTTTGGTCATAACCTGGCTCTGGTTAGAGATCTAGAAACTCAGATTTTTTTCCCCTAAGTTGGAGGCACTTTTTGTTTTAAATCGTGGTAAAATAGCCGTAACATAAAGTTTCCCGTTTTAACCATTTTTAAGTGTACCACGCAGTGGCGTGAGGTACGTTGACACTGATGCACGACCCTCCCCACCACGACCCCCAGGACATCGTCGTTCCAGACCACAGCTCTGCACCGTTAATCAGGGATCCGCCTCCGCCTTCACCGTCTGCCTGGAACCTGGAATCTGCTTTCCGTCCTAGGTGCGGGGCTCCTCTCCCGACCTCACCTGGTGGGTCCCACAGTAGTTGCCGTTTTGCATCTGGCTTGCTGCATGGAGCACGGAGTCCTTGAGGTTCATCCCTGCGGGCAGCATGTGTCCAAACGCTCTCTTTAGGGCGGGATGCTGTTCCACCGCGTGGGTGGACCCCATTTTGTTCCCCCCCATGGACCCTTGGGTAGCTCCCACATTTGGCGACGGTGAATAACACTGTCTTGCAAACACTGTGAACATGGGCATCCTAATGTCTGTCTGGAGGGGCTGCCTTCAGTTCTTGGGGGGTCTATGCCCAGAAGGAGGATGGCTGGATCTGTGCTAATTCTCTTGTTTCGTAGGAACACAAACCTTCATGGGGATGGTGAGGGGTGTCCCGAGGGAGGTAGGAGCAGGGAGTGAAGTGGGCATCACCCAGGCCTACTAGCGGGGAGTGGGCTCCGCAGACACGGGAGCCTGCAGCCCTCACCTTCAGGCGCGTGGTGGTGAGTCCCACCCTGAGCATCTGGGCAGGGTCTGATGCCCGCTTCAGTGCCACACTTGGGACTGGTTACAAGAGCCGAGCGGGACCTGTTTGCCCAGCCCTGTCCTCTGTGGGCTGCCCCCGTCTTGAGGGGCAGCAGAGCAGCAGGCACGGGGCTGTGTGCGCGTCTCCAGGGACAAAGTGGACTCGGGGGCTGGGAGGTTCTGGTCACAGGCCGCTCTGGAGCCAGAGGAGCAAGGAAAGCGTGTGGAGGCCGATGGTTCTGGAGGCTCACAGGTTGTCAGTCCCATCCTCCACCTCTAGACGGTGTTAAAGGTCCTCTTCATAAGCATCACCCGAACCCTGAACGGTTGCATGGAGCCAGCTGGCGAGTAAACGTTTTGAAACAGATGGCAGCGATTAAAAGGACAGTCCAGCACGGGGCGGGGTTCCTGGCACCTGCTGAAGCCGGCGTAAGGATGTGCTCCTGGCTCACTGTGAGTCTCAAAGGCAAAGAGGCAGTTCCCCATCGCCGCGGCCCTGGGGCTGGGACGCACGCTGTGTCTGAGGCCAGCCGGACTTGCAGTCCTGGTCTAGTCCTACTAGGCAGTCACCAACGAAGGGTGCTCCCCAGAACATCCTGGGGTCAGCATCATGGATATGCTGAGAGAAGGAGCAGGTGAGCCCCGGAGCAGGGGCCGCTTCCCCGAATGCGTCTAGCTTTCCTCTGTACCTTGGCCAGCATGTGCCAGAGATGCCAAGGATGCTGCCCAGTGGAAAGACAATGGGAGCCACAGTCAGAAACCTACATGTTCTAATAGTTACTTTACCATGAGACTAATGGCAAGGGGACAGAAAACAGGTGACATTAATGTTAATAATTTTGTTACGTATCCAATACATCCAGAATATTATCATTTTGATGTGTACTCCATAGAGGAATGATTGGGCTGTGTTTTCCTCAGTATTGAGTATTTAACATTTGGATGTATTTTGCTTGTGGCATCCCTCAATCCGGACGGGCCACGTTTCCGGTGCTCAGCAGTTCCCCGTGGCTTGTGGCACCGTTGCCGCGGGTAGTGCACAGTCACTACCGTGACGGGGATTAATCACTTAACCATCATTGACTCCCGGGTAGCAACGCTTCGAGGTGGCTGCTGTCTCCTAAGGACCACAGGTGCGTTGGTTTGTGGACCCCTTCTTCCGTCTTTAAAGAGTCTGTCCCATAGCATCTTCTGTCGCTGATAGTGCTTCCCTCTGCATCCGTCATCACCTGGCCTCCTTTGACGGTGACCTCTCCAGAGTCCCTTTTCTAAGGACCCCATGGGGACATCAGGTCTTTCCAGATCACCCAGGATCATGTCCCCATTGCAAAATCCTTATTTAAATTATATCTGCAAAGTCTCTTTTTGTCATAGAGTGTAATGGTGATAGGTTCGGGGATTAGGGCTTGGAAACATCTTGAGGGGATGTGATGCAGGCTGCCTGGAGGGAGGGGGCCTCCCTTTTCATAATCACGGCAGGGGGACGCTGAGCCTAGGCCACTTTCCCCGCCCACTTCTCACCCTCCTTGTTGTCAGAGCGCCCTGCTCCAGCCAGGGGCCACCGCCCTTGCTCCAGACCTGAAGAAGCACGGCTGTTGCTGGGGGAAGTATGGCCACTCCCCTCTCTCCCCTGTCCTGGGGGCTTGCAGCTGAGAGTGACCCTGTCTGGATTACATGCTTTCCTCCTCCGAGGGAGCTGGAGATGTGTGAGGAGTCCTTATTGCTGCTTTTTTGCTTCTCATTTTGGGGGGGGAGAAGAGGGAGGAGACTGGCCAGCATAATGGACTAGAAGAGGCACCTCTGTCCTCCTAAAAGGGACCTCAAATGTCATGCAACCTGACCTCCCAGCCCTGCCCTGCCACCACCCTGCTCTACTGTGTCCTCCCTGACCCTGACTTGCAACTGAAGCTTAACCTCTGGAGCAAGTCATTTCCTTTCTAACAAAGATCTTTCAAATGAATTCATTAAAGTCCCTTAGTAGCAAGTAATAGAAACGGACATGAATTAACTCATGCCAAAAAAAAAACAACAACAACAACAACAACAACAAAAAACGTGGCCAGGAAATGTCTTCTTGGGGAGATCTGATCTCTTGCTTTTCCTGGTAACTTGGGGACCTCTTCTCTAGAAAGGGAAGCCTCCCTGTCCACCTCTGAACCCCAGCACACACTCACACCTGGGATACTTCAGGCTGCGGTTCCTCAAATACCCACCTGTCCTATGCGCCTGGCTGCACGCAAAGGGACGGAGCCTCGCAGACCTGTGGTTGTCCTGAGGCAGGTGCTGAGGGCAGGGTACGTCCCTGAGAGAGGAGCCTGGGCTGGGTGCCTGCCGCCCGAGCAGGATGGCAGGATGTAAGCGGCACCTTCAGGGTTGTTCTGTGTGGGTATCTTGGGTGGGAGGGGTGCAGGGGAAGGGAGGAGAATGTCCCAGGAAGAAAGGATTACGTGTCCCTTCCTGCAAGCACGCCTGGCATCACCCTTCTCGCGGGTGGTTTGGGGAGGAGTTAGCAGCAGCAGCAGCAGCAGCAGCAGGAGAAACACGGAGGAACAGCAGACGTGTTGCTGATTGGCCCCAACCCCCTTGGCCTTGGTCTTGCTCCGAGCGTCCCAATCTTCAGTCCCACCCTTATTTTCTCCTGAGTCCCTGCTCCTGCCCCATGCTCCATCCAGACCCAACCATGGATGTTTCCTAAAGCATCCTGTGACTTCCCCTCTCCGTGTCTCCTTCCTGTCACCGCCTTCACAGGCAACGCATCCCACTTCGGGCTGCTGGCAAATCCCTTCCAGATGCCGGCAGAGCCCTCCGACTGGGTGGGCTGCCTCCCTCTTCCAGCTCTCCTGCTCCCCCCGCCTCGGCTTTGTGTGTCTGTGTGTTTGGTCTTGCGTGGCCAGGCCGCCCGGGAATGGGGCCGCCATATGCCATTTTGTCCCCATTTCCAGCCAGCACAGTGCCTTCCTTGTGGTAGCATTAAAGAGATCTTTGTTGAGTTGAACTGGAGTAGAAGAAGATGTTATTTTGTCTGTGTCATTCATGGCAAAGAGACGCACGAGGGGCTCTTCCAGTCAAGAAGGTATCTTTTTGGCGACCGTCCTTTGACTCTTAACTCCTGCCCTTTGAAGCTTAGAGTGATTTAAAGCCCTTTGCTTTAAGTGTTTCAGCACATTTACTGAAATGAGCACATGGCCTCATCTAAGCCTGCGGCTCAGGGAGATTTACATTGTCCGGCACATTTACAAACGTACTAGAAGGGTTTCTAAGCAGATATGATGTGGTTTCCTCTTATCTTCCTCGCACTGTTTGCATATTAAAAGAAGAACTTGCGGAACACAGTGACCAGAAAGAAATCAGCGAGATTTCGTGTGTGGGGCGGGGTGGACGCCAGAGACGTGGGATTGGAGGGGTTTCTGTGAAACCACTCGGAGGACACCAGCCCGCAGCTTCCACTTCCCCTGCTCTGTAACCCCTGTGACTGCTCCCCCTACCCACCCCACTTCTGCAAGTTTTCCTTCTGGCAGCTGTGCCCAGCAAGCCACAAGAGGACAAGGGGAACTGAACGTGGCCAGTCACAAGGTCAAGGGACAGAAAGCTGCAGCCTCACGGGACCCACGTGTTAACATCCGGGGTTCGGGGGTGCCTCGCCGTGAGCAAGCACAGATGAATTCCCTGCACCACAAAACCCAAAGCAGCCTGTCTTTCCACACAGTCTAATGGAGTGTTTTCTGGGAGTGGTTTGGAGAGAAGATGGAGTGAGAGAAACCCCCCTTCCCGCAGGAGGAGAAGCCGGTTGCTGCTTGGTCTATGTATTTGCAGGGAAGCGTTGCCTTCTTAGACAGGACCCGAATTCAGGGCTTAGCCAAGTTGGGCTGGAACCCATTTCTCCAGTTTGGGGGGAGGGGCAGCTGGGCCCCAGAGACCCGACATTTTCCCCATCCCTGAGGCTCGCCTTCTCTCAGAGGCTCTCCGTGGTTCACTGCCAATGCTCCCCCTCCCCCATCCAGGGCCGTGCACAGCCAGCTCGAGGAGGGGCTCAGAGGCCGTGGGCATGGTGTCCCTGCTGGGGATCCTGTCTCTGCATTGCTCCCCAGGACTCTTGTCATCAGAAGTCTAGTCGTGCCCAGATGGAGGCAGTGTGAGTGTTTGGCTCATCTCGTCTTTCCTTTACCCCCACCTTGCCTGAAAAATGAACGTGACACTTTGTGGAGTGAAGGATTAACTTTACCTGAAGAGAGGTTGGGCCTTTGCTGGTTGGGTTGATCTTTTGGAGTCATGTCGGATGGGAGAGTCTCTGTTTGCGTGGGGACCTTGGCCACCAGACGGTCTACGACTGATGCAGGTTGAGGGCTCTGGGCCACGTGGTGTCATGTCTGGACACGAGCCCAGCCTTTGGAGGGGCCGGACTCTGACCGAGCTCCAACAGCAGTGGGAGCCAAGGCCGGCAAGAGCTCTTCCATGCGTGTTGTCACGTGGACACCAGGTGTGTAACTCGGGGAGAGGATGCGCTCGGCTCTTTTCCTGGGCCGACGGACTCCTCCACTGGGCTGAGTTCAGTCTGTCGCCTTTCCCTGTAATAAACCATAGCAGTGAATGTAAAAGCTTCCAGCGTGTTCTAGGAATCCTTCTAGTAGATCACTGAAGCCCCGGTGGTTCTGGAAACCCCTGGAACTTGCACTTGGTGGGCCATGTTCTCTAACTGCACCTGCGGCTAGCCTCGTGCGTGTGGTCTGTGAAAGGCATGCAGGACAAGCCGCCAGTCCGTTGGGGGAAACGAGCCAAAGCAGCAGGGTGGGAAGAGGAGCCAGAGCCAGGAACGAATCAGGATCCAAAGGGCACACGTCAGCGCTCTGTCCTGCAGTGGCCGGGCCGCCGGTGTGGCTGTCCCCTGACGGCAGGACTCTGGGATGGCAGCGAGGTCTATGGCATCACAGGACAGGTCTATGCCCATCTCAGGGCAATGGCAAACAGTGTCTTTAGCTGCGTCTTGTCCATGACCCCCTGACTGTTCCTGCTTCACGCCCCCACACAGGCTCTGGGCCCCGCGGCCAATTGCTTGGGAAGGGCCAGTGGGCAGGGCCCCTGCGGGATGTGGTTTGGCTTTCTGCCGTAACCGGGCTGGTGATTCTCCAGGGCCGGGGCAAACTCCCCGCACCCCAACTGTGACGACCTTGACGACCTTGGCCGGAGCGGCCATGCTCAGAGCAGGGTAAGGTATTCTCTTGCGATTTGAGAGCTACAAAGTTGGTAAAACAACAACAACAGCAACAACAAAACAAAACACCAACACACTATTTTAAAGAATTTCTAGTATAGTGGGGGATGGTTTTTTAAAGGCAAGTTATCCCCTGCCCCCCCCAAGAAATCTTTTCATAAGCCCAACAAGTGGGTAGGAGGGAGGAGGCCTGGAAGCCCCTTTCCCTGCTGTCCTGTCCGTAAGTCCCCAGCGGGCACCCCAGAGGACCCTGAGGGCCCCAGTCGCTGCCGTGGGGTTTATGACAAGAGGGGCTTCACCCTCCAGCTCCCACCAGAAAAGTCCACTTATGTTTCACAAACTGGGTTTCTCTTAATACTTCCTTTGAGGAAGCGGCTCATGTGGATATTTCTGAACATTGAGAACCCCCCGTTCTGAAGGTAGGACTGGAAGGCACAGACTTCGGGTCACACGGCACCAGGCGAGCTTTTGCAAAGCGTTGAGTTCGGACTCGGCCCCTTGTCCCTGCTGCGCACCCTCCCAGCGCGCAGTCGGCCTGCCTGGCCGTCCCGGGCTCCAGGAGCTGTCCGTCCCGGGACTACTCTCCCCATCGCTTCTCCCCCCTCCCACAGAGCAGCCTGCTGGGAGCCTCTAATTCTCCACTTTTCCTTATGACCTTCCAGTTCCTCTTCTAGTAGATGGGGGTCCCCGAGGCCTTCCCCACTCCTTACACATTTCCGCAGATTGAGGGGAAATGGCTCATTGTTGGTATTCTGTTATCAGGCTGCTGCCCCCTCGGAGAAGAGTAACCTCTCAGTTCCAGGAGATGGCCTAGCCCCCAGGCCACCTTCGGTGCTCTGGCTCAGGGCCCCAGAGAGCCCCTCTCTTGTCTAGGAGGAAAGATTTGACCCGGAGGGCAGACTGAACCCACTGGGTGTCATGAAACCTCTCTAGGGAATCTGCTCTTTGGGGAACTGGACAGGGAAGAGGGAACCGTTTTTCATCTGAGATGAGGACCCACAGCATTTCTCAAGGAAAGTATTTAGTGTGTGTTGGGGGGCGGTGAGGGGGTGGGGGGAGGACCAGGTAGCCCTGGAGAAGAGGAAATTGAGGTCGCCTTCTGAGTCCCAAATCAGTACATTGACCAATTAGTGGATCCGGGATGAGATTTACAAATTATCCCCAAAGAAACAAATGATCCAACGAAAGTATCTGCCTTATTAGAACAAGAAGACAGGGTGCTTGTGGATGCATTGCAAGGACAGGCACAGAGGTGACTCCTGATGGTGGCTTCTGGCTTCTGTCTAGGGCTCTGACAGTCGACCTGTGGCGGCCTGGTGGCCTGACAGAAGGAGCACCACGGAAATGGACACGGCAGGTTGTCACCAAATTGTTGAACCCCCACCATCTCTGTGCCCCGAGTCCCATGCTCCTGGCAGCCTTCTGTTGATACTCCCTCAAACTGACTGTTCATGTGGGACACGTAGGGGCAGGAGGGCTACTGCTGGCATACGGGATCCCAGCGCCCTCAGCCGCGTGGATTTCTGGCCCCTGTCCCGGGTCATAAGTTTGTCCGGCTCAGTTCTCACTTTATTACCTAATGTCATGTATTTGTTTGCTTCTCGTCTATTGCCGATCTCCCCCAGCCTCACTCCGTGATGGGGCCTCCATGTTTTCCTGCTCACGGCTGCTGTCCCCGTCCTGGGCGGCGTCTGGCACTCACCCGGAGCTCCGTCAATACCTGTAGGACGAGGGGGTTCTTGTATACATCAGTTCATGACAGCTCCGATGGCATCAGGCAGCATCAGGTTCTGGTCGATTCTGGGACGTGAAAGAGCTGGAGTTCTGAGCCTGCGGTGCGAGAGCCGGGGTCTGACCCAGGGCAAGTTCCGTGAGAAAAACAGCATCAGGTACAGACCTGCGTGGGCTGCCCGCCACGGCTTTCTTTCTTTCTTTTTTTTTTTTTCCTTTTTAAAATTTATTTAAATTTAATTAGCCAACTCGCAGTACACCATTAGTTTCAGAGGTAGCGTTGAATAATTTGCCAGTTTCGTATAACTCAGCCCAGGGCTCATCCCATCGCCTGCCCTCCTCCACGCCCCTCCTCCACGCCCCCTCCTCCACGCCCCCTCCTCCACGCCCCTCCTCCACGCCCCTCCTCCACGCCCCCTCCTCCACGCCCCCTCCTCCACGCCCCCTCCTCCACGCCCAGGTACCCCAGCCCCACCCAGGCCCCAGCTTTTCTCTGCACCCTCCTCTTTGAGCCTTGAGTCTTGAGTACATCGAGCAAAAGGATATAAATGCAAACTAATAATTCCACCGACAGCGACAACATTTACTGAGGATTTTCTGTGCGCTGGGACATCACCGGACACAGGTCTGTTTCCTGCAGAATTACTCCAGTCCGGTCCGGCCAGCAAGACACCAGGTGACCCGGGACTGGGCTCAGCTCCGCCTTGTGCCACCTCAGACCGCCGATGCCAGGCCCTCTGGTTTTTTTTTTTTTTGCCTTTTGTGGTTTTGATTCGTAAAATAAGGGGCTGGACAAGACCAGTAGATTCTAAACTTTTTCTTTTGGCAACAGCGCCCTCGTGTCCAACCAGTTCTGCTTCATCACCCCCCATGTCAGCGGATAAAGCAGAAGGGTCAGGTGCTCCTTCCCAGGCCTCACACCTGTTTCCCACCGCCTGGGAGATGGTGCTCCCAAATTCCCTGGGGGGCCCCCCAGGAGGACAGACCGAAAGCCCCAGAGCCCCTCTCATGTTCTAGGAAACCCAGCCCAAGAAGGTGGCAGTCTCACTGCCCTACTCATGGGGAGGGAAAGCTTTTGTGACAGAAGACAAAGGCTAACAACGGGAGGGGGGGGGGGGAGGCTGGGGAACTTCCTCTCGGTTTCAGTGAAACACAAGAACAGGCAGAGTGTGGTGTTCTCAAACTTTAGCGCAGCTGGAACCCCCAGGGGACCTTGAGCAGCAGGTGGATTTGCGGCCCCTCCCCCCACAGCCTCCCCCTGATTCCTTGGGGCTGGAGTGGAGCCAAAGGAGCCAGCCCTGGGCGCCTGGGTGGCTCAGTGGGTTAAGTCGCTGCCTTCGGCTCAGGTCATGATCTCAGGGTCCTGGGATCGAGGCCCGCATCGGGCTCTCTGCTCAGCGGGGAGCATGCTTCCCCCTCTCTCTCTCTCTCTGCCTGCCTCTCTGTCTACTTGTGATCTCTCTCTGTCAAATAAATAAATAAAATTATAAAAAAAAAAAAAAAAAAAAAAAAAGGAGCCAGCCCTGTGACCAGCCCTCCCTGGCACTGTGTGTGGCTTTGCCTGCACGTTCTCCAAACCGCTCTGAGAACCAGAGCCCCTGAGAGAGAAGTGGAAGGCCGGGGGTGTGTGGGAACCCAGTGTGGGATCCGGGATGCACAAGAGAGACAAGGAAGGAGTTCCCTGCCGGAGCATGCAAGGTTCCCCGCCTGGCCCTTGTCTCTGCCCACATGCCGGGCTGACCCAGCGGGGGCGGGGGGTCTGGGGGTGCACGGCAACCCCCAGCTGGGCTGAGCCTCCCCCAGCAATGCCCACTGCCTCCCAGACCGGGGCTGACTGGTCCTGCCAGCGAACGTTCTTGAATAACCCGTTCACGTCCTAGATCGTAGACTTCCTGTGTGTTCTCCATAGTCGCGGACCCTGGCCGACGACACGGGGGCTCCGGGTCCTTCTGGCACCAAAGCCCTTGATCTCTCCGCTTCACCAGCGGTCAGCGATAGGCACAGCTCGCAGGCACGGACCCTCCCGGTGCGCCAGGCTCATTTCATTCATCGTCTCATTTCGTTCCCCGATGCCCCGAGGAGCAGGTATGGCGAGCAGCTCGCTCCAGGCTAAGGATCTGCGGGTCGTTCTCCTACCCCCAGCCCCCCGCCGCCCGCGATCTGCGGGTCGTTCTCCTACCCCCAGCCCCCCGCCCCCCGCGGTCTGCGGGTCGTTCTCCTACCCCCAGCCCCCGCCCCCCGCGGTCTGCGGGTCGTTCTCCTACCCCCAGCCCCCCGCCCCCCGCGGTCTGCGGGTCGTTCTCCTACCCCCAGCCCCCCGCCCCCCGCGGTCTGCGGGTCGTTCTCCTACCCCCAGCCCCCCGCCCCCCGCGGTCTGCGGGTCGTTCTCCTACCCCCAGCCCCCCGCCCCCCGCGGTCTGCGGGGCACTTCTTTGGCCAGATAAGCTAAGGGGGGCCTGGACTCAAAGCTTAGGCAGCTCACGAAGTAAGACTTCGCTGCTGTTCTAGAGTAAACACATAATGTATCCTGCAAACAGGACCCTTTCTGAGAGTGAAAGGGGGCATTACAGGTAATTAGGCGGGGACAACAGGCTTAAACTGGGACAGCCCCCAGACACCTGGACGCAGAGTCACCTCACCTGTTTCAAAGCCTGTCCTTTCTCCTAAAACACCTGCCTTGGACGCACCTCCAACCTTGGTTTCAGCCAATAATGTGGCCTTCACTTTGCAGGGAAATGGAAACCGCTAGACAGGGCTCCCCTTGACTTGCCGCAGACGCACCGCCCTTCATCACCGGCCGGATTACTCTACTAAAGACCACCTTGCAACCTAAGGTTGGGTATTCCTGCTGGGCTCTGAATCTGAGCTCCCTCCCTTCCTCTGGGGGCCAGTGGGGCCTCGCTTGTCCCCTGGCTCCTTTATGTCCTGCTTCCCTATCCCCACTCCGTGCTTGCTTCTCTCCTCAACATTTAAATATGTTCAGATCTCTCCCATCTTAAAAAAAACCAACAGCGATACAACTTTCCCTCTACCCCACACTCTGCTTTCTCCTCCCTGCTGTATTTCTTCTGCCTCTGAAAGGCGAATGCTGGCGAGAGGGGGGCCTTATAAACCCAAGCTGCCCGTGAGGCTCAGGGAGCTGACTCCTGCCCCTCTCCCGGCAGCCCCCGCCGCCCCCCACCTGCTTCCGCTCAGCTCCTGCAACCCAGTCTCTCGGCCCTACCAGGCAGATCCGTGAGCTTCCGTGGGTGTGCGCTGTTCTCTCCCACCTTGGGGACCCCGTGAGGGCTGGTCCCTCCTCCGCAGGGAGGGCTGCTGTCACCTCTGTCTCCAGTGGCCCCTCTGGGTACACCTTCCTGGTGAGGCTGAGAAACCAGCCCTTTAACCCTGACACTTACAATAGAAGGCAGACCAGGCAGATGGAATAAAATAGAAGACATGCACGTCTCCACTGGCTTTGCTTTGAGAGGGAGGTGACTTGTTGGGGACTTACCTGTTGATGGCTCCTCCAGGGTCATGGTTTGCTGTGTGGGTCCCCGTCTTTCCAGACCCAAAGAGAAGCCAAGGAGAGAGTCTGATGAAGGGTTTGACCTTTTGTCGCCGCCCCAGCCCTCCATCAGAGCAGGACTTGCTTCTCCTGGTTCCTCTTTCCCAGGGTTGTTATGGCAGGAGAACCGGGGCCGGGTCTTATTCCTTCTCAGTGATGTATTTGCCCCTAAAAATCCAGGGCATCTAAATTTTACTGGCTCAACTACCTTATCATGTACTATTGTGCCATAATCTAGATCCCTCCCTCCCAGAGCAGGGCCTTGGACATGGACTTGGGTGGAGGACGTCTTTGTGGGAGGTGAGCTCGGAAGCCAACCGGAAAGGATGAGGAACACACGCCTGGAACCGGGAACAGGAGGAAAACGAATGAAGGGTGTGTCGATGGCTGGGCGTGCTCTGGGGTATGTACTCTCCCCACACTGCGCCTGGGCTGAGTGGCCTTCCGCTCATTCCCTGAAAGCCCCAAAGCGGAGCAGCAGAGGTGCGCACATAGGGGGTGGAGGGGAGCCTTCACGCAGCTATCCACTGGGCCCCAGGCTGCAGGAAGGAAACCCCCGCAGGATGTTAGCTGGAAGCCTCCCTTCAGGGTCCCACCACGGGGCTATGGGACAGGGGTCAGCAGATCAGCAGGAACGAAGGGGAGCCTGTGTCACTGCTCTGGGTCCCTTCACCCAGGGTAGGGAGCTCAGAGCAGGAGACTGGGAAGAGATTTCTTTGGAAACAGCTGTTACTTCCTTGTGAGTCCTCACCACTTCCAGTGGTGGGATAGAGGGACACGGGCCAAGTGAGAGAGTGTGAAGGACAGGACTGGGGAGGTTTGTCATGCGGGCCCCGCAGAGATGGGAGACCAGGGGACAGGGGTCGACACCAGGCCTGGCAGAGTGGAAACCATCGTGCACTGAGATCGGGGTCCTCGCAGGCAGACAGCGGATCTTGGTGTCAGGGGAGGAATATGGCAGGCCACCGAGCGTTGGCAGGGAGACACAGCCTGCTTGGTGTCTGGTGCCACTCAGTGGGGACAGCTGGCCAGATGTCCAGGGGCTGTGGGGGGACCTTCAAAGGACCACCCAGAATAGAGATGCAGCAACCCAGGGTCAAGGGTAGGAGAGATGGGACCAGCGGAAACTCTTAGGAACTGACAAAACTCTTCCTCTGAGGAAGAGACCATCGTATCCATCTGCCAGACCCCCAGACAGCAAAGCCACTCGGCCCGGTGAGAACGATTCTATCACCTCCCCTTCGTGCGGGGCCTGCTGGAGAGGCAGGAGACAGGTTGGGGGAAGGGAGTTCAGGGCAGCAGAAATGCCAGGGTAAGTTGGGAGTGAGGAGAGAGGGTCTTTCCCATCCCCCAGTGTCAGCCTCCAACCTGAGACAGAGCCAAGCCAGGGGAAGGGGAGATTGCTTTGAATTTTAGTTTGAAATTTTGTATACTTCATGAGACAGGAAGTTCTCATCTCTGAATTGAGACAGAAGCCAAGACCAGAGTTCTCATTTGGGGCAGGAGAAGACTACCCCACTGAATAAAAGTGAGAGGGTGGAGGGCGCCTGGCTGGCTCAGTTGGTGGAGTATGTGGGACTCTTGATCTCAGGGTTTTGAGTTTGAGGCCCAAGTTGGGTGTAGAGATTAATGTAAGTTAATTAAATAATAAGTTAAATATTTATTATTTAATAATGATTAAATAATTAATATAAATTAAATTAATAAAACATCTGGGGCACCTGGGTGTTGGTGAAGCCTCTGACTTTCCCACAGGTCATGATCTCAGGATCCTGAGATCAAGGGTCCAGGCTATGCACTCAGTGGGGAGCCTGCTTCCCCTTCTCCCTCTGTACCTCTCCCGCTTATGCTCTTGCTCTTTCTCTCTCAAATAAATAAATAATTTTTTAAAAAAATAGAATCTTAAAAAAAAAGTGAAGGGGCAGTGAAACACAGAAATGGAGTTGAGTTTGGATCCTAATCTATGAGCCAGAATGAATTAGATTTTCAGAACAGTTGAAAATCGTCTTCGGAGAAGTCCTTTCTCCACAGTGGACTGGGAGGGGGTGTGTGTGTGTGTGTGTGTGTGTCTGTGAATTACCTCCCTCTACTCAATAAGCACACGCACTGTTTGTTCTTGTTGGTGGAGACGGGTCTAACCCATCTGAACATAGCTCCTGTTTGTGGATCCCCGTGGAGCCGCCGTGGGGGGTCCCTGGGTCTCCTTTCCGGAGAGAGCTTGTCTTCAGCTGCAGGGTTGCAGCTGGATCCCCGCTCCTCGCTCCTCCGGGGCAGGTTCAGCCAGAGAGCACAGCGGGGTCGGGGGTCGGATCTTGGCCCCAGAGCCCCCACCAACTTAGCAACTTGCTCTGGCAGAGACTGGGCTGATCTGCTTTGCATGACAGGGGCGTGGGCTCCCCCTGCCCCACTCTGCTTCCTTCCCTTTTATCTTTTATAGGGCGGGCGTTCCCCTCCACCCACAGGAAACCTCCTTCACACTCAAAGCCCACTGGCACCTGCCTCGCAGAGACCCCAAAGGATAGACTCACCTTTTAAACTCGGTATTACACACGTGACCTTGTTTCCTTATTTTTTAAATTTTGCTTTAAAATTTTTTAAATAGGAAGACTGCGTAAGAACGTTTTCATCTGCATTTTCAAAAAACCATAGTCTCTCAGGTTTAATGTTCCCAAATTAAACTTCCGGAACTGCCCACCCCCTTCCCTTCTCCACTTAGCAGGTCCTAGTACCTTCAGGTCATTTCTCCTGGAGGGCTTTCTCTGACCTCCTGAATTCAGATTTGTTAAACCCCTTGTCCTGAGCAACCCAGAAGAGTCCGAGTACATGGGTGAAACTCATCCAACTCGCTCTTAATTGTCCTTGGTCAGATCTCAGCCCCTGAGAAGTCCTGATCTGAAGCTCTTGGTCACGGCTAATTGCTCAGAACATAGGACCCGGGCCACGCAGCTGCTCAGAAAGTATCTGACAAGGGCTGAATCTGACACCGCGAATGCCTGGGGAGCTTCCAGCTGCCTCCGCCGTGGCCTCAGTCTTAGGCCATCACTCCTGCTTCCTGATCACCGCACAGACCTGTAAGACTGGGCACTCGAAAAACGTAAAAGTTCTCCTGTCCGAGTACCCAGCGAGAGAGTCTGTAGTCACCCACCGACCCAAGACTGTCCCCTGTGAGCTTGAACACCAGCGACGGAGACTCCTCCCGAGGCCACCTCGGCATCCTGAGCAGCTCCGCCTGTCCGACCTCCTCTAGCTTTGGTCCGCGTCACAGCCTCACAGGACAAGTTAGTCTTTCCATAATATTAACCTAGATGGGCTCTCAGGCCCAAAGTGTGCTTTTTTTTTTTAAAGAGAGTTAAAATTTTTCTTCCTCTTGATAGTCTCTCAAGTGGGAACCTGGCAAGCTTGAAATATGGAATGCTTCGTTTGTTCGTCCATTCCAGAAATATCAACTGGGTGCTGCATGTGTCTAGCATGGGACATAGAGGTGTCCCAGAAGACGGGGTCCATCTGGGGAGACAAAAACGCTTATAAGGTCAATGCATGACAGCAACATAGGAACCGCCAAGCGAGAGCTGACCCAGGGTATGCTCAGGGCCAAGAGCTCCGGACAGGTGGGGGAGGGGGGCTGCCTGGGAACACAGCGGCAGGGCGTCTAAGAAGGTTTCTCTTAGGAAGTGGGATCTGAGTGGGGTGTGATAGACAGGAAGCACGGGCCAGTGGGTGAACCAGCCGGGCAATCAGACTCCGAGAGAGAACTTCCCAAGATGGCCAGGGAGGGGCTTAATGGGGATGAAGGAAGTTGGAGGCTGTGGGGGGGGCTTAATGGGGATGAAGGAAGTTGGAGGCTGCGGGGGGGGGGGGGTGCGGTGAGAAGCATTTCCCTTCCGAGACGCTGTCAGTCAGTCACTCCGTCTCCAGCAGCCTCCTGACATCGCAGCTGATCTTCTTCATCAGCTCGGGGGGCCAGGAGGCCAGCCTGCTGGCGGGCAGGGCTGCTGTCATGGGGGCCCTTCCGCGGCTTCTCCTCCTATTCTTGCTGGTCCAGACAGGTGAGAGAGGAGAGACTGCAGTCCTGGGATGGGAGCATCTCCCTCCCTCTGCTCTCCTGTCCCGCTGGGGTTTGGGCTGGCAAGGCTCGGGGCTGGATGCTTCAGCTGTCCGGGAGTAAAGAGGAAGAGGGTGTGGCTGCGGTTTAGGACCAAGAGGTGGGGAAGCCTGCAACGCAGAAGGGGGCCGGCGCACCACAGCAAACGGCCAAGGTGAAATTTGGAGGAGGAAGGCCCAGACAGAAGCCAAGGCCTGGGAGGTGCTCAGGTCAGGTGCAGCGGGAGCTAGAGCCAGAGAGGGTTGGGACGGAGCCGGGGGCCACGGAAGCCACACGTGGGAGACAGGTGCACGCCCATCACTGTCCCGGCCTCAGGCACAGCAGCCCAGACACACCAGCTGGGCTGCTCCCGTCTTTTCTTCCTTTTTCTGCAGCGGAAGGGTGTTCTGGAGATGATGGGGATACAGAGGACGTCGTTGCGGTCCTTCAGGAGTCCGTCAGACTCCCCCTGGAAGTTCCAGCCGATGAAGAGGTTGAGAATATCGTCTGGTCCTCTCATGTAAGGCTTGCCACAGTGGTCCCTGGGAAAGAGGGGCAGCCGGCCACCATCGAGGTGACCAACCCTCGATACAAGGGCCGAGCGAGCTTTCCCGACCCCGGCTACTCCCTGCACATCAGCAATCTCAGCTGGGAGGACTCAGGGCCGTACCAGGCTCAGGTCAACCTGAGGACGTCGCAGATCTCCATTGTGCAGCGTTACCATCTACGTGTGTACCGTGAGTGTCAGCTGGGAGCTCCAATGCTGCTTGTCCGGGGCTCTCCCCAGCTTTGCACACGAAGGAGCAGTGGTCTCGGGACTCAGAGTTACGGTTGGAGGGGCGGGGATGGGAGGGTGGGCTGTCTCCTCTGCGCCCAAGCCCGGTGTCTGAGCTGCGGAGTGACCGGAGCGGCGAGGCCCTGGGCACGCGGGCTGTTCCCCTGGACCTTCCGCGCGCAGTGAGAGGGGTCTGGAGCTTTGTGTGCGGACGTCCGGGGGCCCTTCTCTCCCACTGAGATCCTGCATCCTGGGAATGGACGCGGCCTCTAGGCCTGAGTGCTCGATCCCCCTGTGCCCTGTGAGGGCTGCTAATCAATGTCTCCTCTCCACCCGAACCAAGTTTCTCAGTGCCGGTGACACTGACTGATCTCCACCTGGAATCTTGCAGAGACACTGATTAAACTATCAATGCCCCCAGGAGGTGTGACAGTATTTTCTGGGATCAACGAGGTAGAATGGGTTTGGAAGAAGGTGGGGTGTGCAGGGGACGGAGAGAAGGTGAGGCCATGTTGGGGGGCACGTAGAAAATGCCAAAGGCAGCCCTATCTACCTTAGTAGTTGCCTGGGGGACCCTGGAACCAGATTTTACAGCAGCTGTATTAGTTTCTGGACAGGCACCCCTGTCCCCTCAGGATTGAGGACCTTAAGAGAACAGCCCCGACCCCTGATTACTTAAGAGGGTCTTTGTGTCCCTCCTTCATCTAGGCCGGCTGTCGGAGCCTCGTGTCACCGTGAACTTTGAGATCTCTCAGGAAGATGGCTGTAATATATCTCTGACCTGCTCTGTGGAGAAGGCAGGCCTGGACATGACCTACACCTGGCTATCCAGGGAGGATGGCGTGGACACAGTGCACGAGAGCTCTGCCCTCAGCACATCCTGGCGGCCTGGGGACAATGCCCCCTCTTACACCTGCAGGGCCAGCAACCCCGTCAGCAGCATCACTTCCCGCCCCATCCCTGCCGGGTCCTTCTGTTCAGGTACCAGGCCCCTGGGGACAGCCCCGAGCTACTGCAGGGCTCTCAGCTACCACCGCCCTCCCTCCGTTCTTCCCAGGAGAGTAGCTGGTACCCAGAACTGCACTCCTCCCCATGGGACCTGGTCCCCTGGGCTGGGGACGGGGCCGGCGCTCCCAACTCCCAAAGGTTCTTGAGTCTCTCGCTCAGCTTGAGATCATTCCCTGCATCTCAGCTCCTGACTTCTGTGATCAGAACACACATGTCCAGGGACCCTTGCCAGGAACAGCAATTGGCTGTGAACTTGAGACCCCTCTGTGGGATCTGGGCAGGATGTCCGCCTCTGAATCTGGACCTCCCCCCTCCCCCGCCCTGGTGAGCCCCTCTCTCCTTGCCTCCTTCTGCCCCAGATCCCGGCTGTCCTTCGGAGAAGTCCACTCACCCCTGCGTCTTGACCAAGGGGCTGCTGCTCCTCGCGCTCCTTGTGGTTCTGGCTGCGGGGCTGTGGCTCACTGGAGCCCCAACACGGGGCCGAACACCAAGGAAGAGGAAGCTCGAGAGAAACAGACTCAGACTGAAAAAGAAGGAGAAGCCCCACCCCAGCCTGGCCTGAGCGACCCTGGGACCACAGTCCTGAGCGCTGTTTCTCCCCCAGCCCCCTGGGGCCTCTCCTCCCAGGGGGCCGAGGGCTGGGCGCTGTAAGGGCCATACTCCACAGGGGGTGGGGGAGAGGATGATTATCCCGCAATAAAGTCGAATTAGGTGACCACCGCTCTGGGGGGTGACGTTGGGTCCTCGGCCGCGCCACTCCCCAGACCTGCTTCCCGGGCTTTCCTTGCGATCTGGGCGTCTTCCCCCACAGCCGCTGTGCTTTCCCACGCCTGCCTCTGCTAAGGAGAGTGAGTCCAAAGCCCCCTTCACAGCAGTCTTTATTCTTCAGCCCCTACCCCACCCCCGCCCAGGGTACACTTTCCTGTGACCCTACCTGAGTCTGGGAGTCCTACGCCGGGGAGAGGTGCCAGAGAGATGCCAGAGAGAGGTGGGAGCACTGAGCAGCCCCAGGGGGGATAAACTTCCCGCTCAGATTCTGCTCTCAGAGCCTGCCGCCTGCCCAGTCCCTGGGCTCAGGGCAGAAGCTGTGTGGCCCATTGAGATGTCCTGCGTCCCGGGGCTGAGCCGAGCCACGGTGACCCTCAGTCAGTCGCCTTCCCGTCCACTTGACACTCGCTAGCCGCTCCCGGCCTCTGCGGCCCGCCCTTTGAGGCCGGCCCCAAGACGGACGACAACTGGGCTGGACTGGTAGCTGGAGTCTAGACTGCTGACGCTGTCTGTGGTTGGTACTGCTGTCTGGTCCTCTTCTCCAGATTTCCAGTCTCAGACCTACTCTCTGGACCCTTGTCCTGGGGGGCACGCCCACCGGCTCCACGTGCACCCATCCCTGGCCAAGCCCTTACGCTGATCCCAGTAGCCTGAACCCCTCACCCAAGCCTGCTGAGCCCTTTGTCCAGCAGACACCCATTCAGGCTCCGACCCTTTCCTGGGGCTGAGGCGGCACGGGAAGTCTGGCTGGTACCCCTGGGGGGGGGGAATCTCTGAAGTAGAGTGAGGGACCAGGGCTGGGCCGTGTGGCAGAAACTGTCTGACATTCCTCCTGCTTGCCTTCCCCTCTCTCAGTGAGAAGGATGCTGGTCTCCAAAATGACTTCCAAGGGGCAGTGGGATGCTTAGGGGAATCGTGGGGACCAAGGACACTGCTTTTGGGAAGACAGGGCAGGTGGGCCAGGCACTAGGACACCAGGAGGAGGGTTCTTTCCCAGGTCCCAGCCTGGAAAGGAAGCAGGGCCATGAGGCAAGCGGTGGGGGGGAGTGTCCTAAGTTTCTAGGCAGGAGATGGAGCCCCTTGGGGCCTGGAATGGAGTTGGTGACATTGGGAAACCAGGCCCCAAAGAGCTCCTCAGGTGGGCAACAGATCAGCTCTACTCCCTGGGGGCCTGAGCCCTTGTCCCCCTGGAAGTCAGTCCTGGCCTGAGGCTGATTCTCTGCCCCTCTGCCCCGTCCCCCAGGAGGTCCCACCTTCCAAGAGGCCTGTGGTTCAGGGCCAAGGCTGCAGCCCCTGTTCCTCCAGCTCCTGCATTCCGTTTCTGGAGACTGACTGGGAAGGCACACGGGGCTGCTGGGTTTTCCTGGATCTCAGAGTCAGGCCCACGGAAAGCGAGTAAAGAGATGGATGGTCCCTGTCCGGCTGGTCCAGGGCTCTCGCCGGAGCTGGCCAAGTCTTTCTCCCACCATCTCCGAACAGAGAAGGGCTGAAACCCCAAAGCATCAGGGGGAATCTGAAAGAGGAAGGCAGAGCCCCTCAGACGGAGGAATTGCGGCTCAGGGAGGTCCAGGCCGCTCTGTCTGCAGGAAGCCAGGGAAATGATCAGCTGGTAGCACTTCGCCCTTGGCAAAGTTTGCCTGCCCTTTGACACAGATGGAAGCAAACGGGGACAGGAGTGGCGTGGGGCGGAGGAGGGAGGGCAGTATTTAGGGATCCACTAAGAGTCAGGCACTGGGCTAGCACTGGGGAGGCAGGAAACACCTGGCCTGCCCTCACGGAAGTCTTCCTGCAGTCTGTGAAGAACATAATTACGAGGTGTGACAAGGGCCATGGGTGAAGGTGAGGGCACAGTGGGAGGAGGGGTCCCTGCCCCCAAGGGAAGAGGAGAGCACAGTTTCTGACCCCAGATTAGCCGGGAGTCCAAGGAAGGGACATTCTCGCCTCAAAGACGACGAATGGGAAGACACTGGTTTGTGGCAGAGCACAGTGACTTCTAGGGACTTTGAGACCACACCACGCAGGGGACAAAGGGAGAGGTAAGAAGAGGGTCTGAAGAGGAGGCCAGGCCCCTCTGAGAGACTCAGCGTTGTGGGACATTCAAGCAGGAACACCCTCCTGGACCTACAGCCTCACGGGGACAGAAGGTAGGGATGCCCATGGCGAGGGGACAGTCTGTGAGAGACCACACCGGGTGATAGGGCTAGTGCTCCCAGGGGTCAGTGGCGCCCGTGGAACTGACCACAATGACTGATCTTCTTCTCAGCAAGTTGAAAATATGTGGGCCGGCTGATACTTGGGTTACATAAAATCCTAGTGGGTTGAACACCCTTTCCCAGAGAGTAACAATCACAGAACGAGGGGGACCCAGAAGAAAAGCTTAATTTTGAGACTCAGGGACTATTTTTAATTAACTTTCACTTCTGGCACAGTGAGGGAACAAGTTTCGGGGCTAGGTTCCTGTTCTTGCCCAAAAGCCCACAAGATACTTCAGAATCAGAGCAAAATGACAATAATAATACAATCCACAAAATAAGGATTCGGGGGGAAAATGACCAGACCATCAACTTTCTAAAAATGGGAAGTTATTTTAAATCCCAAGATCACAAAAAGTTATTTTACAACCAAATGAAATTAGCTCTTCCTCAAGAAAACCCTGGAAACAGGGGCGCCTGGGTGGTTCAGTCAGTTGTCTGTCTGTCTTTGGCTCAGGTCGTGATCCCAGGGCCTGGGATCAAGTCCCGCACTGGGCTCTCTGCTCGGCAGGGAACCTGCTTCTCCTTCTTCCTCTGCTTGTTCCCTCTTTGTGTGCTCTCTCTGTCAAATAAATAAACAAAATTAAGAAAAATAGAAAGAAAACATTGGAAACAGCAGATACGAACTCTTGGATCAGAGGGGGAGGGAAATCTTCTCTGCTGGCTAGTGAGGGACCACGGGGTAGAGAAGGCTGGGTGCGGACATCTGTTTGAAGCCCTCTCCTGGCTTTCACACGGCGTCCACTAACCTGTGCTCTGAGTGGCCTCATGAAGTCTGGTACCTTGTAAAGGAATGTGGAAAGCTGTCACCTGGAGAGACTCCGCCAGAAGGGTGGTGGGAAATAACACACCACCTCTCCTGCCTCCTCTCCTCCTCCCTCTCCTCTGGCCACATTTTCCTCTCAGGCTGTCGCAAGGAGCCCGATGTTTACACCTGGAAGAACTTTCTAGCAGTCTGTCCCTAAGGATGGAACGGATTAGTGGGAGGATGGCGAGCTTCCTGGCCCAGGATGTGGGCCCGTGGGGCCAGAGACCACCTGGAAGGAGAATGTGGCTGGGGTCCTGGTGGGAGTGGTTCAGTGTGTCCTGCAGGGTCTCTTCTGGTAGACCTGGAGGCCATGAATCCACGAATGGGATGCGTGGAAGGCTCCATGGGAGTCACGGAGTTCAGATTGGGGGGGAAGCAGTGAACGCGAAGGACCTGCACAGGTATGGCTGCTTAAGCCTGCTGGAGAAGGCATGTTGACCCTAGATCCCTAAGGGGCCCCCCAGGTCACCAAGGAGAAAGCTCTGAGGGGCAGCAGTGCCAGACATCTTTTGGCCTGAAGTCTCTAACGAGGTGGGTTTCACGAAGTCCAGGCTGGGAGTGCGCTCAGCCCTGCGCTGATCGGGATGGGAAGTCTGGGGCAAGTCCTAGTTTTCTCATGAGTCAAAGCAGAGCCATGCCTCCTCCCCAGGTTCTTGGCCCAGGGGACCTAAGGGCTGCAAAGCCCGTAGTCCAGGGTCTGGCCCCCTGCAGAGTTCAGGAGGCGATCTTTCCATGCGCCTGTCCGGATGCCTCCCGTCCTGCCCGCCCCCCTCTCCCCGGGACTGTTTCGCGGGGTCGCGGGCGCTGCGAGCTGCCGCGGGGGCGACCTGGCAGCCTCGGCCCGGGCGCACGGTCCCCTGGGCACCCTGTGGGAGGCGCCGGGGCAGGAGCTGGGAGCTCGCCAGCGCAGACAGGTATTTCCAGTCGGGCCGGAGCAGAAGCGGGTGGGTGGCGGTGGGGGTGGGGCGGGGGAGGCGAGCCCGGGCCCCACCCCCCACCGCGCGGGTCCCCCGGGGGTCCTGTTCCCGGCCGAGCGCGGACGGCGGGGCTCGCGGGCGGCTGGCTCGGGACAGGGGCGGGCCGGCTCCGGTCGGCCGGGGCCTGGGTCCTGGCGGCGGCTGCCCCGGGTGGCGCCCGGCGCGCGGAGCTCCGCCAGGGGGCGGCCCGAGCCCGCGGCCACGCGTCCCGCGCCACCGAAACTACAACTCCCAGGCCGCTCGGGGGTCGCGGCCGCCCCGCCCCGCCGGTCGGCCCCCTCGGCAGCGGGCGGGGCGCGGCGGTCTCCAGGGCGACGCGGGCGCTGGGGCGCCGGGCGGGAGGCGGGCCCGCCCCCTATTGTGTGGCTGCGGGAGCCGGGCCGCGCGGCGCCGGGCAGGTGAGGGCGGGGGCGCGCCGGGGGCAGGGACGGCCGCCCGCGGGGCTCGGGAGTCCGGGGGGCGCGGAGCCCGCGGGAGCGCTGGGGCGCCGTGGGATTCTCTGGGGAGCAGAACTAGAGTTCTGGGGAGTGAAGTGGGCTTTTTGGTGGGCGGGTGGGGGGGTTCCCCGAGACCCGGAGGCGTCTGGAGGTAACGCGCGCGCGCGCGTGTGGGTGTGTGGGTGTGTGCGCGCGTCTGTGCAGGGGGTGGGTCCGGGGGTTCCGAAAGGGGGAGTTCTGGGTCCCGAGCGGGCGAAGGAGCGGGGAACTGGGGGGGAAGCATCAGAAGAGTATTGTGGGCTGAGGCTGGAGAATATGGGGAGGGAGATTCCAGGGCAGAGGATGGGAGAAGGGGGTGGTGGTGTGGATCCTGGAGGAGACAGGAGGGGAGTTCTTTGAAGCGCGGAGAACCTGGTGCAGTTGGAGATCAGGGGTGGAAGATGGGTACTGGGGGCGGGGGGGGGGTACGGTGAGAAGTAGGGATAGCTGGAATTGGAACACTTGGTGGGGAGACCCGACAGGTGAGGACGTGGTTGGGGAGTGGGTGGGCAGAGGAGTAGGAAGATGTAGGAAAACAGAGGAATTCGGGGGAAACCCGGGAGGGAACTGGGGTTCCTATCCACTTGGAAAATGATCTGTCAGGGAAGAATGGGAGAGCTGGCTGGGGGCAGGGGGAAGCAAGCGGAATGTTTGCTGGTGAGTTGTCGGGCCGCTGGCTGCTAAGTAGAAGCCCGGGTCAGGCTGCGGGGCGTGGAAAACATTTTACAACCAGTCCAGAAGTGGGAGGCCAAGAGTGGGGTGGAGGCCACAGTGCGAGCCTGGTTGGCTTTCTGGGGCCCACGGCAGCCGTGCCCCTGACCCTAGCCCGCTGTGATTACCCTAGATGCTCTGGGGCTGGGGCCGCTCTACCCAGGGCTCACTCTGTACACCCTAAGGACTCGCAGGCTCTCTGGCTTCTCTTGGGTCTGGCCTCTAGGGTTGGGGAAGGGAAAGCCTGGCAAACCCTGGGCCCCAAGGACAGTGAATGGGGAGCCCTGGGGTGAGGCACCTGGGTCAGGGCCGAGGGCTGCCTGGCAGCATCACAGAGGGAAAGGTGCCAACCGGAGGGAAAGTTGCCAGCGGCCTGCCAGGGGACCTGCCCAGACCTGGAGGATGCTGGGGGCGGGAGCCTTCCACCAGGTTGGGGAGGCCGCCCCTCCTCTCCCAGTGCCTGACTCACTTGCTGCCCGAGCCGTGTTGGGAGGCCGAGTGGAGAGAAAGGTGTAAGGTCTCCAGTTTCCAGGGTTCACAGAGGCTGGGGGAATGGGCAAGGAATCGTGCGTGGGGGTTCCCTGGGAGCCGCTTTGTGTGATTCTGATACAGGTTTTGCCCTTCACTGGCTCCGTGCCCCTGAGCAAGCCTGTCTGGGATCCCGGGGGTCCCTGCTTGTCACTGTGGGGTGTAAGCCTTGCGATCTTGTTACTAGCCTCAGGGCTAAGGAAGGAGAACAGAGGAGGCTGAGCCGTGGGGCCTCTTCCTCTCCCATTTTCCTGACATCTTTTTCCAAGTGGATAGGAGCCCCAGTTCCCTCCCAGCTCAGCCTCCTGAGCACTTACGGAACCCCTGGTTTCCCTGGAATTCCTCTGTCTTCCTTAAGATCTTCCCACTACTGTGCCCCACCCTCCCTGTGCCCTCACCTGTCGGGTCTCCCCACCCAGTGCTCCCTGGCCCTTCCAGAGCTCCCACCCTGGCCCTGGAGGGCCCTGATTCCCCAGGGCTACAGGATCTCTGGTCTCTGGGCCCCTCCCCTACTTATCTTCTCTCCTCTCTCTTCCTTTGCTCTCGTCCTGGCCTTTCTCTAACTGTGGGGTTTCTTCCGGTCCCAAGGATTGGCCAACTCTGTGTGTTGCTGTGCATTTTGCGTTTAAGTCTGGTGCTCCGGGAGCGACTTCAGCAGGTGTTATGTGAGCCAAACCCAGATCATTCAGAAGAGTGAGCGCTGAAAGCTGCCACCCACTCAGAGGGCGCTGTGGGGCTTGCTGGGCTGTGGACACCCCCAGGCCCCTCCGCCTGGGCCCCCGTGGATAGGAGGGGCCAGGCACGCAGGCCGTGGGCTATGGTTTGGTGCCTCGGTGTGACCATCCTCAGCCTGATCATCAGCCAGGGGGCTGACGGTGAGCCGGACTCCCAGGGCTCAGGTGCTCCCCGCTGGCCTTGGTGTGGGGAGCAGTCCCCGGGGAGGGGAGCAGGGGCCGGGGGGGGGTGGTGGTGGTAGGGCGGGTCCTGGAGATGTTGCAGAGTCTCTCAGTCACTTCGCCAAGCCCGGGGGAGCCCTCAGAGCTACCGAGGAGCGCCCTCTCCCAGCCCTGACCAGGGTCCCTGCTGTGGGCCTGCCCCACCTCACAGGTCGAGGGAAGCCTGAGGTGGTGTCCGTGGTGGGCCGAGAGGGCGAGACTGCAGTGCTGGGCTGTGACCTGCTGCCCCCCGCCGGCCGCCCACCCCTGCATGTCATTGAGTGGCTGCGTTTTGGATTCCTGCTTCCCATCTTCATCCAGTTCGGCCTCTACTCTCCCCGCATCGACCCTGATTACGTGGGTAAGACTGGTCCTCATGTGGGAAGTTGGGAGGTGCTACCAACACACCAAGGACGGTGGGTGGGGGGCGGTGGAGGTCAGGACTTCTCTACTGCTCTGCCTCCCCCTCCCCCACTGTCTCAAATGCCGCTTAGGAGGTTCAAGGCCTCTGTGGGGTGGGCGGATGGGCAGCAGGGTGGGTGGGTCTGTGACTCGCCTGCTGCTCCAGTGGGGGCCCAGTCTGGTCTGAGTACAGAAGACGTGTGCGTGCGTCTGGTGGGGGGCTGGCCAGGGCCAGGTTCTCTAAAGATTAGGGAATGAATGGGGCCAGGCCGAGTTCCTGCTTCTGGTGGCTCCTGTCAGGATTTCCACTAGTACATTGGCCTCCCAGGGGCCTCCTTCTCCGCCTTCTGCACCCCTGCCCCCTCGCTGGCTCCCTCAGAGGGCTTGGCTTCCTTCTAATCCCAGATGGATCCTTAATCTGAGCGGTTTCCTGAAGGCCTCAGAGAGCAGTGTGTGGGAGGGCCCAAGGTGGGGGCTGGGGCTCCCCGGTTAGACCGTCTTCCTGCCTTTCTCTGCCTGGGGGGATCCGGGAAAGGCCACCTGGGCAGACGTTGGTGGGGGAAGAGACCCCCACCTTTTCCCTCTTGAGTTTGAATCCCGAGATCGGCCCTGGGATTGGCTGAGGTCTTCCTGAGGGGCAGGCTGAGCTCCGACAGGTGCTGCTGAAGGAAGAGTTTTTCAAACTGGGGACAGTTGTTGGCAAACAGCCTGGTGGGAGCGTGTGTGTCTCCACAGGCCCTGTGAGGGCTGAGGACAGCAGGCCCCAGCGAGGACAGTGGGGGGAAACGGCCGTACCCACCAGCCCTCCCTCCCTGCCTCTGTGGGGTCTGGCAGGCAGGAGGGGTTTGGGCCCCGGGGCTGAGGCTGGGCTGTTAGAGAGAGTTCCCCGGGGGAGGACGGGGCAGGTGCGGGTGGGGCTGTGGAGGGAGAGGGCTTTTCCTGGGGGCTGTGCAACTGTCCTTCCCGCCCTCCGCCCTGCTTTGGGATCCCTTGGGCCGACAAGCCACTGTGTGGCTGGCAACTTTGTGACCCGTGGGTTTCCGTTTTGTTGCTCCTTGGAGCTGCAAGGACTGGGAGAAGTCACCACCAGGGCTCTTCCTACCCTGCCCTTTCTGTCCACCCCTGCCCCTCGTCTGGAGCTCCTGGCCTGGCCTGCGCTGGTCTGGGGAGTCAGGGCCCTGGGGGGAGGCCCCCGTGCCCATTAACTCTCTTACTGCCTCCCAGTGTGGAAGGGGCCTCTCTTCCTTTGTGTAGGGGACTCGGGACTGTGGTTGCTAGGCAACAGGAGGTGGAGGTTGCTAAGGACAATGGTGTCCTGTCATAAGCTCTCTGGGCAAGTGAAGGAGAGATGGTCCGGGACTGTGTGTGAGGCCGGTGGCCTAGAGTGTGGGAGGGACTGTGCCCGAGACCAAAGCAGCCCCTCTTGGAGTACTCCAGAACCCATCTGGCGGAGTCGCCGGGCTTTACAGACTAGCACAGAGTAGGGGAGAGCAGTACGGACCAGGTTGGGGCTGCATCCAGGAGGAAGGCAGTGACTGTCCATCCAGCGCCCAGCACGGAGCCTGTGCCGGGCGCCTTTGTGGTCCCGGTGTCCAGAGGGATGGCAGCCTCGGATTACTCACGCTACGCCCCCTCGCCGGGGGCGGGGTTGTCTCAGACCTACCATTCTAATCCATGAAACAGTTCTGGTCTTTGACTTTCATGGCGTCTTTCTTGGGGGTTTGAAGGTAGCCCGTGTGGCAGGGAGGCACGGGTTTTCTCTCTGCCCTGAGCTGTGGGGTTCAAAGTAGTTCTCTCCTTCTGTTCAGAACCCCCGCTCTCTCCTGTCATCTCCCCTTGCTACCCTCCGGTGGTCTCTGAAAGTGCTCGGTAGTCTTCTCGCTTGGCGGTCGTTGGACTGTCCGGACACACCAAACACCATTTCTTGAACTGTGTGTATGTGAACTTGTACATGTACGTGAGTGTGGGTTCTCTGCCTTCCAAGAGCTGGAGAGCAGATTCTGTGTCTCCTGCTCCCTTTACACACCCCTGCATGCGGGAGGTCTAGAGCCCACCAGGCTCCGGCCCTTCCGGTCCTTTCCTCTAAGTGAAATCTTGGGAGGATTAAATATGGTGCTGGTGGTCCAGGTTCAGGGCTCAGTCTCCCTTTTCTCTTCTTCCTCCCTTGTAGAACTCGAGGGTCACCATCGTGAAAAGTTGCTATCCTATGGCACTTAGGAGAGGCCGCACACTGGCGTCTGCGGGGCTCTGTGGCCAGGCCAGTTAGGGTGCCGGAGGAATCCCAGAGCAGGGTGGAGGGTGTGATTATGTTAAATATTTACCTGCAAAGTGTAGGCTTATCTCCTGGGTGGGGAATTCAACTCCCAGCCTGTGAAGCAGGTCCCCACCCGGAGAGTCCAGACCTCTGGACCTCATCCTCAGAAGAAAAAAGCCCTGGCCTTACTAAGATCACCACCCCAGCCTGAATGCGATCATACTCCTCTTCCCTGACAACACTAGGGGCACTGCAGGCTTCATTTATATTTTGGAAACATCACCCTGGAGGTAGAAGGGAAGCAGACGCACAGCGTCAGAATTTCTGGTATTAGAACGGCCGATTAGGGGCAATGTCTGGTCCGTGGGTGCAGGCCGGTGTGAGAGGACTTGTCTTAAGAGTGGCAGTGGTGGGGCGCCTGGGTGGCTCAGTGGGTTAAGCCGCTGCCTTTGGCTCAGGTCATGATCTCAGAGTCCTGGGATCGAGCCCCGCATTGGGCTCTCTGCTCAGCAGGGAGCCTGCTTCCTCCTCTCTCTCTGCCTGCCTCTCTGCCTGCTTGTGATCTCTCTGTCAAATAAATAGATAAAATCTTTAAAAAAAAAAAAAAAAAGAGTGGCAGTGGTTTTGTGTAACCCCAAAGATTGAGAAAGTCTCATCCATCCCTATCAAAGGCCAAGGTGTGGCTGATGCATGCGACAGAAGATGGGCTCGAGGCAGGGAGACGAGCTGGTGGGCCGTGGAGGAATGCAGGGGAGAGGTGCTACGGGACCACACCAAGGCGAGGTTCCTGGAGAAGAAACAGATACCGAGGAGGCAGAATTTCGAAGATGTACTGAAAATGCAGGTGTGGGAGGTAACCGACAGGAGTTAAGGTGGTCCCAGGTTTCTGTTAGGGCAGCTTGGTGCGTGCTGGGGCTGGCCATTGCTCGGGCTGGAGGAGAGGATGTGTAACCAGGCAAGAGGCAGGATCAAGTTCAAGTCCAGCTTCTGATTTCAAATCTTGTGCTTGTTCGTTTGTTCAACAGTATGTGAGCCCAGTGTTCCCCACACCCCACCTGGCCAGGTTTGCCTTCCCTCTCTTACAGGTGACACTGAAGTCAGCTGACTTGTCCAAGGGAGTCTCTCTGGCTCCCGAGTGCAGGCCTCAGGGACACCCGAGGCTGTGTGGGGAGGGTGCTGAGGGATCTGCGGGGGTGGCATCCGTCTGAACCTGCTGGTGTGCCAGATGCCAACTGAGGGTGCACCGGGGTGTCTGCCTGGGCTGTGGCTCTGTGGCTTTGTGGAGCTCCACATGGCCAGCCAGCGGGGGTGGGGGGCCCAGGGGCATAGGGGGATGGGGTGAAGAGGCTGCTGACCTTGCTGCCTGGCTGGGCTGGACTCTGGCCACCCTAAGGCGCTTAGGCCGTTGATAATAGCCCTGGGGGATTAGGGGCTTTGGGAGGCGAGACCTGGGTCCCTGCTCAGGCCCCAAACACTGCTGAGGTTTCCAGGGACTGTCCTCTGGCAGGAGGAGTACTCGGGGAGCCAGACCTTGCCCCTATAAAGAGCTGTGGGGTGGGATAGGTCCTGTAAGAGTCACAGGGAGACTAAGTGTGGCTCTTAACCCCCCACCCCCGTCCCCCAACGGCCTTTGCAGCCCCTGCAGTTCAGGAGAGTGTGTTGTCCACCTGCTGCCGCTCGGGGTTCTCTTGGTCTAGACAGGGTCGCAGCTGCTGAAAGGCAGGGGTGATCCAGGGCTGAGTGGAGGGACCTGCCCTCAGTGACCCAGCCCCACCTGTGTCTCTCTGGGCCGGGCCCCACTTGATCAGGGTAACTGGAGGAGACTGGGCCCATTCTTGAGCTCTGAGAACCACCAGTGTGACCAGGGCTTTGGGGCTCCTCTCCCAGGGCGAGTCCGGCTGCAGAAAGGGGCATCTCTCCAGATTGAGGGGCTCCGAGTGGAAGACCAGGGCTGGTACGAGTGCCGCGTGCTCTTCCTGGACCAGCACAGCCCTGAGGACGACTCTGCTAACGGCTCCTGGGTGCACCTCACGGTCAATTGTATGAAGCCGGGAGCAGGTGGTGGCGAAGGGAGGAGAGCAGCATGATGGGGGCCTGTGGCTGGGGGGGGCAGGGGTTCCCGTGCCCCACCCTTGTTGACACCCCTTGTTTGCTGGCTCACTGTCTGCATCTCCCCCGCCCCACGCTGGCGCTTCCTCTTCTTCAGGCGGGGTCCCAGCTGCCTGTGAGGCCCTGTTGGAACTTGAGTCTTACCTGTTCCTGCTGCTCTGGCGGGGAGGGGGGGACGCGACGGGGGCTGTGGGGTCCCGAATGACACATAGCTCACGACATACTCAGCGAGTTTTTTTTTCCCCAAACACCTTTTAACGCAGCACCTCATGAACTCTCTCAGCCCCTAGAAGGGAGGGAAGTCCTAATTGTTCCCATTTCTCTGTGGAGACTGGATGATGCCACTGATGAGGGGCAAAGCGGGTCTCCTGGAGCAGCGTCAGAGGCCACTGGCTCTCCCGCAGCCCCCAGCCGTGTGCAGCCCCGTGGCCAGCTCTACAGGCCAGTGTGGGGATAGGCTGACACATTCCTCACTGGGCCCAGAGGGCGGCAGACAGGGTGGTCCTGGCCTGGTGGGCTGAGGGCTGCAGCCCTGACCTGCCTTCCTGGCCCTCGGACACTGCTCTGTGGACTGATATCTGGCACCCCCATGCCTCTCTGCAGCGTCCCCTCAGTTCCTGGAGACGCCTCCCCAGGTGCTGGAAGTTCGGGAACTCGAGTCTGTGACCCTGCGTTGTGTGGCCCGGGGCAGCCCGCAGCCTCATGTGACCTGGAAGCTCCGAGGACAGGACCTTGGCCAGGGCCAGGGCCAGGGTCAGGTGCAAGTGAGTACTGGGGCTGGGCAAGGAGGGTAGATAGAGCGAGGGAGGCAGGTGGAGGCCTGGGAGGGGGGCTGGAGGACCGGGCAAAGGCCATGCTCCCACAGGAGGGGCTGTGTGTTGGCTTCCTGAGCCCGGTGTGCTGCCTCCCTCTGCCGGCCAGCCTCGGGAGTGCAGGGTCGGAGGCCAGTGGGAGGGCAGGGGGAGGCACAGGGGACCCTCCTCATCCCCTCCTACCCTAGGTGCAGAATGGGACGCTGTGGATCCGACGGGTGGAGCGAGGCAGCTCCGGAGTCTACACCTGCCAAGCCTCCAGCACTGAGGGCAGCACCTCCCACGCCACCCAGCTGCTGGTGCTAGGTGCTCTCGGGGGAGGGCCATGACCTGCAGCTGGGGTGCACACAGAAGAAATGGGGAGGGGTGTGTGGAGAGAGAGGGAGCTCCCAGTTCAGGCTGGTCCTCCAAAACCAGCATCTTAATTTTATAAAGGATCAGTGAATGGACAAGTAGACATTTAGTGCCCAGCAGTGTAGTGTGTGACCCCCCCGATGCCCAGTTTCCTCGTCTACATATAAGGAGGTTCATATTTGCATCTTAGCACTATTACAAGAACTTAACCGAGCACAGTGATCAGCACTTAGTAATTCCTGTCCAAGCCCCTTTGAGGAAAGTGAGCAACGGGGCCTGGACTCTGCCTGCCATGCCTCCTCCGCAGGGAAGTCGGAGGAACCAGCGTCCTGTTGCTCTCCTTGGTCCTGAGGGCGGGCGTACCTGGAACTGCTAGGGGCCAAGTCCACCAGTGGCGGGAAGGCCCGGATGAGGCTTGCCTGCCCTGTTAACCTGGGGCAGCTCTCCTCACTTTTCTGCCTCTGAGCCTCCATTTCCTCATCTGTGGAGGGGAGACAGTAACTCCTCCCACAGAAGGCACTTGTGAGGACTTGTGAAGAGTCGTGCGGTGACGTGCTTATGGGAGCGGCTGGCGTGCCGGTGGTGTTCTCTATGCTAGCTTGGATCATTACCTCTTAGGACTGACCACTGGCACAGCAGAGCCCAGGGAGGGGCGAGGGCGGTGGAGCAGCCCACCAGACTGCGTGGCCTGGCCCGACTCCGTGGGAAAAGCGTTCCAGATGGTGTTCGGAGCAAAGGCAGGGCAGTGGGAATGAGGCGCAGAGCCGGCTGCCCCTAGTGACCTGAGTCTGTAACGTTGGCCAGGCTGGGAGCTGTTGGATCATGAGGCCCCATGAGGCTAGATCAAGAAATTTGAGCTTAACGTGGTAGGAGCCAGGAGCTGTTGTGAGTTCTGGGGCAGAAGTGTCCTGGGGCCAAAGGGAGGCATTTCTACATGAATGGCTTTCGGAGGGGCAGAGAGGGGGAGCCGGGGTCAGAGGTTGCCGCAGTACCCTGGGGTAAGGTACTGGGTATCCGCAGTAGGGTAAGACACACAGAGGTGACTTCAGGTGGGACAGATGAGGGATGTAAAGGGTAAATAGGCAAATAATAAAACCGATTTCCCAACCCCACGCACACACACAGCTTCTAGGCCGGGGAATCTGGGTGAACGGTGGTGTTCCTGGAGGGAAGGGGAGCTGGTCTGGGGGAGAGAAGGAACTTTTTTCACGTACAGGGTCAGAGCCCGTTTCGGCTCCCCGAGGCCCTGTAGCAGCCCCTTCTGTATTCCAGAAGGCAGATCCGGAAGAACTGCTGAAGGGACCTCAGGGTTCTGGGCAGACTGACCTCAGGGGCTGATGCCCCTCCCTCCCCTTGTGCTCCCCCAACAGGTCCCCCAGTCATCGTGGTACCCCCCAGGAACAGTTCGGTCAATGCCTCCCAGGATGTTTCCCTGGCCTGCCGGGCTGAGGCGTACCCCACTAACCTCACCTACAGCTGGTTCCAGGACAGCACCAACGTGTTCCACATCAGGTGGGGCTTGGGGGTGGGTGAGGGGCCGGTAGGCAGACTTCGAGGAACAAGCCTGGAACCCGGCCCACACATGCCATCTTGCAGACGGCTGCAGCCCCGCGTGCGGATCCTGGTGGACGGGAGTCTGCGACTGCAGGCCGCCCAGCCTGATGACGCGGGCCGCTACACCTGCGTGGCCAGCAACGGCCTCCCGCGCCCGCCCTCGGCCTCTGCCTACCTCACAGTGCTCTGTAAGCCTGACCCCGTTCCCTCCCCAGTCTGCTCCCCTCCCCTGGGCCGGGCTGAGCTCCTGCCCTCTAACCTCCCACTGCTCCCCTCCACCAGACCCAGCCCGGGTGACAGCGATGCCTCCGGAGACACCCCTGCCTGTGGGCATGCGGGGGGTGATCCAGTGCCCGGTCCGGGCTAACCCCCCACTGCTCTTTGTCAGCTGGACCAAGGATGGGCAGGCCCTGCAGCTGGATAAGGTAGGGGCCTCGGCCCCAGGGGAAGGAAGGGCTCAGCTTGGTGTTCTCCTAGTCAGAGTAGCTGGGCTGGAGGGAGCTCCACTGAATTCAGGTCGGTGGCTGGGGTACACTTCTTCCCCGGGGCTGTGTGGGGTGTTTGGGGAACAGGAATGCCACAACTGTCCTTAAGAGCACAGCCGGAGGGGCTAGGGCAGCACACACGCTGGAAGGCTGGGGCTGGTTGAGGAGAGCTCAGCAGCGGCTTCTGGGACTTTGGTGATGGGCCTTGGGGATGCACAGACATTCCAAGCGGAAGCCAGGGCCCTGGGGCAGGGAACCGTGCAGTGTGTGTAGGGTATGGTGAACCCCAGAGTCGGGGCGGGGGGCTGGTGGGAGTCCCAGTGCCTGTGGGGACGTGATGCTACCGAGAAAGCTCAAGGGATAGGTTGGGGCCAGAAGGAAGCTCTGTGGATACCGAGTGACTGTTCCATTGTTCCCTGGCAATCTTCGCAAAGGGAATACAACCCATGGAGGGCTGCCCCCGTGTCTTTGGATCCCAGGGTCCCCGGGGCTTCTGCAATTAGGACTCAGTACATTTTTGTTGAATGTTACCAAAAAAGCCCGTGAAGTTGTCTGAGCAGAGGTGTGACAGCTTCGGAGCTCTGAGCAGGAGCTGAGTCCGTCAGTGAGTGGAGGACAGAGTGGATGCAGGGACAGGGGTTCAGAGGCTGTTGAGACGGTCCAGGGGAGAGGTGAGGAGGTCATGGCAGTGGACGGGCTTGACGCCTAGACAAAGGCCTTCCCAGAGGACAGAGCTGGTGAGCATTCGGATGGGGGAGTGAGGAGTCTGGGGTTAGTAGGGACAGTGGGGCCCTTAACAAAGAAATAGGGAAGGAAAGCAGGGAAAGGAAGGGATTTGGGATGGAAAATGCTGACTTTCATCGTGGAGTGATGGGAAGACAGGTGGGGGACACCCCGGCAGGCAGGGAGCCCCCTACCAGGGCTCAGCTCCAGGGGTGCCCCTGGGGAAGATAAGTGAAGGACCAGTTCAGAGAGAGATCAGGCCTGGAGGAGGAATCCTCTGTAGGGAGGCGGCTTTCTCCTCCCTCTCCCACCCCTGCCCTGCTGCTGGGACTGGTGGCCATCTCCTCTCTCCTCTCCCCTCCAGCTCCCTGGCTGGTCCCAGGGCCCGGAGGGCTCACTGATCATTGCCCTGGGGAATGAGGACGCTCTGGGAGAATACTCCTGCACGCCCTACAACAGTCTTGGTACCGCTGGGCCCTCCCCGGTGACCCGCGTGCTGCTCAAGGTGAGCCTGTGGACGGGCAGGCGCACCGGGCCAGGTGGCTGAGGATGCACCCTGGCCTTGATGCTGGAGGACCAGGGGGTGGGGCAGTCATGCGTGGGGAGGGGCTTCCCGTCTTTCCCATGGTGGGCACAGCCGTAGCTGTCAGGCACCACCCCAGAGGTTTCTGCAGAGATGGTGCTGGGGAGGTCGGATGGAAGGCCCGCACACCCCCAAAGTAAGGTACCCCGTCGGGCCAACTTACTAACCTTGGCCTCTCTGGAGAAGGAGTGGGCAGCAGAAGGGAGGGTGAAAGGGCGTTCTGTGGAGGTGTATACATCCCCGGAGAGGCTTCCCAGCGCCCCAGTCCTTGTGCAGTCCCCCAATTCCCTGCAGCCCCTCCAGGGAGCAGAGACTACAGGGAGGGAGATGGGGCCTGAGAATGGAATATGACTGGAGACCCAGAGAGGGGAGTGGCCCTTAGCTAGCAGGGTGAGAGGCCCCTCCCGATGCCAGATCTGGCTTGCAGGCTCCCCCAGCTTTTCTAGAACGGCCCAAGGAAGAATATTTTCAAGAAGTAGGGCGGGAGCTACTCATCCCCTGCTCTGCTCAAGGAGACCCCCCTCCTGCTATCTCTTGGGCCAAGGTAAGGCTCCTGAGTCTGCTCTGCCTGGGCTCCCGCCCACTACACCCCTGCCTCTCCTTGCCCTGCTCATCCAGTGGGAAGGAGGGGGCCCTTCAGGGCCCGGGCGGGGGAGGACACTGGAGCTGCCCTCAGTGAGGGGTGGCTGCGTGTGTCCTCAGGGCTGACCAGTGGTTCTGTAGGTAGGCCGAGGGCTGCAGGCCCAGGCCCAGGTGGACAACAGCAGCAGCCTCATCCTGCGGCCACTGACCAAGGAGGCCCATGGGCGCTGGGAGTGCACCGCCAGCAATGCTGTGGCCCGAGTGGCCACCTCCACACATGTCTATGTGCTGGGTTAGTGGCTGGAGGGCCGGCCAGGAGCTGGAGGAAACTGTGTGGGACAGGAGACGGGGGCGGGAGAGGGGGATTATTTTTGGAAGTCTACATGGGTTGGGGAGGGGAGGGGATGCCTGGGATGATACACAGAGGTGAGAGGCCCTGGGACTCCCCTTAGTTCTTCACCTTCCCCAGAGCCCTGACCATCGTCCCTCCCTCAATTCCCCCTCCCCAGGCACCAGCCCTCACGTTGTCACCAATGTGTCCGTGGTGCCTTTGCCCAAGGGTGCCAATGTCTCCTGGGAGCCTGGCTTTGATGGCGGCTATCTGCAGAGGTTCAGTGTCTGGTATACCCCGCTGTAAGTGACCTACCCCTGCCATTCCTGTCTGCCCCCCTAACCCCCATTCTGTCAGACCCTCTGCCCTTTCCCCCACCCCTCCAGTCCAGCCCTGCCCGAAATCTGCCCTATTTCCTGGGGATCTTAGGTGTTCAGGCCCCGTGTCTTGAGACCCTGGATGGCTGAGAAGGGACAGGTCGGATCTCTATGCTCCAAAAGCTTCCTGGGCCTCCTAGTTCACGAGGTTTCCTCATTTCCTCATGTCCTCCAGGGCCAAGCGTCCTGACCGAACCCACCATGACTGGGTGTCCCTGGCAGTGCCTGTGGGGGCTGCTTACCTCCTCGTGCCGGGGCTGCAGCCCCAAACCCAGTACCAGTTCAGCGTCCTAGCACAGAACAAGCTGGGGAGTGGGCCCTTCAGCGAGATCGTCTTGTCTGCCCCAGAAGGTGAGAAGCCTCTGCCCCGGGAGAGCAGCCAACCGGGTGGGAAAGGACTGGTAGGGAGAACCCGGACATGTGACCACCTGGGTGGGAGGGGACAGAGGTGCTGGGCAGCTGCTTGGGGTCTGCAGAGGTTTGTGGAACATGATTCAGGCTTGTCTTCGGGGCTCTGGGAGAATGGGCCCGGAGGTGGGGGCAAGGGTGGTGGTGAGAGGTGGGTTGGAGGGGCGTGTGGTGGAAGGGGCAGGGGATAGGGGAAGGGCACTGGGAGCCTAACCCTATCTCCGTCATGCCTCTCTGTCCTATTCAGGGCTTCCCACCACACCGGCGGCTCCCAGGCTTCCGCCTACTGAGATGCCTCAGCTCCTCTCACCTCCCCGAGGCCTGGTGGCAGTGAGGACACCCCGGGGGGTGCTCCTGCATTGGGATCCCCCAGAACTGGTCCCTGAGACGCTGGACGGCTATGTCCTGGAGGGACGGCAAGGCTCCCAAGGCTGGGAGGTGCTGGACCGCGTCGCGGCAGGCACGGAAACGCAGCTGCTGGTGCCAGGGCTCATCAAGGTGTGTGGGAGGCAGGCACGGGGACAGTCCTCCCCTCGGCTGTTCCGGGCCCAGCTCCAGCCCAGGCCTCAGCCTCCCACCCTAACCTCCCAACTGCAGTCTTTCTGAATGGGGCTGCAGTGGGGGGAGCTGGGCCCTGACTCCTTCCTGGACCCCCACCCCCAGGACGTACTGTACGAGTTCCGGCTCGTGGCCCTGGCCGGTAGCTATGTCAGCGATCCCAGCAACACGGCCAACGTCTCCACTTCCGGTGAGAAGCCGGCGGGAGGGCAGGGCGCTGGGCCTGGGGGCTCCGAGCCTACGGTCGCGGGCACCGACATTCCCCTCGTGGCCCCGCCCAGGCCTGGAAGTCTACCCCTCGCGCACACAGCTGCCTGGCCTCCTGCCCCAGCCGGTCCTGGCCGGCGTGGTGGGCGGGGTCTGCTTCCTGGGCGTGGCTGTCCTCGTGAGCATCCTGGCCGCCTGCCTGACCAACCGGCGCAGGGCAGCCCGTCGCCGCCGCAAGCGCCTCCGCCAAGGTAGGCCCCGCCCTCGCTAAGCCCCGCCTACGGGGGAATGGAAGCCCCTCCCCGCCGCCGCCCCGCCCCGCCGCTGGTGGGGCCAGGTGCGTCCTGTCCGCCAGCACAGTCCCGGGGCGGGAGGGGTTGCGGGCGGGCGATGGTTGAGGCTCAGCGCCTGGGGCCCTGGAGGCCCTGAGTTTTGCCGGTGTCCCCTCTGGTTCTCCTGCCCGAACAGATGCGCCTCTTATCTTCTCTCCTCCCGGGAAGTCAGCTCCACAGTAAGTCCCTCCACCTCTGCAGCCTCCTCCTGCCTGCCCTCTGCGCCCACTATCTCGGTTTCTGGGGTGGTGCTGTGGGGCGGGGTGGGAGGGGCGGAACGGAAGTGGGAACGGGGTGAGGGTGGGAGTGCGGAGGCCCCGGCTTGGGGCCTGTCCACTGCTGCCTATGCCTTCCCGCCGCCGCTCCACCACGGGGGGGTCCTCGTTTCCCTTACTCTCCCCAGCTCCGCTCTGTGGTACACCAAACCTCTCAAGGCCCGAGGCTGGTTCCTGGGGGGAGGAGGGGGTTGGCCGGGGATAGGACGCCTGCCACAGAGCCTGATCTCCTGTCCTTCCCCAGCTCTGCCCCGGGCTCAGGCAGCCCTGATAGCGTGGCGAAGCTGAAGCTCCAGGGTTCCCCAGTCCCCAGCCTGCGCCAGAGTCTACTCTGGGGGGAGCCTGCTGGCCCCCCCAGCCCCCCTCCGGATCCTCCGCCTAGTCGGGGGCCCTTACCCCTGGAGCCCATCTCTCGGGGACCAGATGGCCGCTTTGTGATGGGACCCAATGTGGGAACCCCTGAAGAAAGGTCAGGCTCTGAACGAGCTGAATCTCGGACCCCGGCCCAGTGCCAGGCCAGGTCCTATGACTGCAGCAGCAGCAGCCCCAGCGGGCAGCCCCAGCCACTCTGCATTGCAGACATCAGCCCCGTGGGGCCCCCTCCCGCAGCACCACCTAGTCCTCGGCCTGCTCCGGGACCCTTGCTCCAGTACCTGAGCCTGCCCTTCTTCCGGGAGATGAACGTGGACGGGGACTGGCCCCCTTTTGAGGAGCCCGCGCCTGCTCCACCCCCAGATTACATGGATACCCGGCCCTGCCCCACCTCCTCTCTCCTTCATCCCCTGGACCCCGACACTGTGTCCCCCGGGGCTGCGATGGGGGCCGGGGCCGCCCCAGAGCCCCTGTACACAGCACTGGCTGACTGGACGCTGAGGGACCGGCTGCTGCCAGGCCTCCTCCCTGCCGCCCCTCGGGGCAGCCTCACCAGCCAGAGCAGCGGGCGGGGCAGTGCCTCGTTCCTTCGGCCCCCCTCTACAGCCCCCTCTGCAGGAGGCAGCTACCTCAGCCCTGCTCCCGGAGACACCAGCAGCTGGGCCAGTGGCCCTGAGAGGTGGCCCCGGAGGGAGCATGTGGTGACAGTCAGCAAGAGGTGAGGACAGTCTCTGTCCATCCCTGTCCTGGCTCCCGTTCCTGCCCAGACTTCCCCTAATGCTCTGTGCCTTCAGGCTCCACTCCCACCCTGGGACCAGGAAAACTTTTTCCCTGTTAGAAGCTTTGGCTGAGGTCCCAAGGATCTGCAGGGAATGCATGGCCCCACCTCAGCTTGGGGACTCTGGGTTGGGGCTTTTGTGGTCACCCTCCAAACTCCACCCAGTGCTGGACATTTGTCCCTTTTAACAGGAGGAACACGTCTGTGGATGAGAACTACGAGTGGGACTCAGAATTCCCTGGGGACATGGAACTGCTGGAGACTCTGCACCTGGGCTTGGCTGGCCCTCGGCCCCGACCTGAAGCTGAGCCAGAGCTAGGTGTGTGAGCCCTCAGAGGGGTAGTGTGGCCCCACTGTTCCCCGTCTCCCCACTCTGTTCCCCATCTGGGCCCCATTGCCCCCATGCCCCAGGCTTGCTGTTCCTGTTCCCGTGGCTCATCTGCACTGGCAGGACCCGGGGGCTTCATGGGGCCAGTGACCCTTAGACCTCTCCCTCCCCTTGTTCTGGTCTCCCCTTGCAGATGTGAAGACTCCGGTGGAGGGCAGCCTCCCTAGCATGGCCCGTGTTCCAGGCCCGGAGGCTCGGTGCGCTGCCCTCCGGGAGGAGTTCCTGGCTTTCCGGCGCCGCAGAGATGCCACTAGGGCCCGGTTACCAGTGTACAGACAGCCAGTCCCACATCCTGAACAGGCCACCCTGCTGTGAAAGCTGGGTGAAGATGCACAGACTGGGCAGAGGAGGGTCCACGGAGACCCAGCTCCAGCCTGGAGCACAGCCCGGCCTGCCCCTTTGGTGCTCAGACATAGCCCTGATGGTGGGTTGGGAGGGCTTGGCAGGAGATGTCTGTGCTGGGCCCCTAGAGCCTGGGGACTGGAACAGGGATCTTAGGTCTGCCCGTGTGTGTGTGTGTGTGTGTGTGCCTGCCTGCGCGGTGATAATGATGGTATTTGTGGTGTGGGTGAGGTTTTTTACATGTGAATAAAGAAATTCTGAAAAATGTTTGTGTATCTTCTGCCTTTGAATCTGAGAGAGAGGTAGAAAAATCCCTGAACCCTGAAAAAGGAGGAGACTCTTCCTGAATGAACAGAAGTGTATTCAGCATATCTTTGCAGAAAGCATTTATTGGGTGCCTACTGAGGCCAGCTACTAAAGACAGCCATTGAGTTAGACGCTAAGAAAACAAAGCTCGTTAGGTTAAGCCTTTGCCCTTGGCGAGTTCTTTCCAGTCCGAGAAGCTGGCAGAGAAACAGTTACAGTGTGATGTGATAAGTTCTGTGATAAAGCTATGTGTTGCGTATTGTGGCTGCACAAAGGAAGGGGTCAACAATGAGTGTTTATACCATGTACTGGGACAGTGCTACCTCCGGCTGGGAGATCCTCCTGGAGTGGGAGTGATAGCAGTAGTGAGGGGCTGAGCCCCCACTGTGTGCCAGGCACGGCTCTAAGCTCCTTACACACATCATTTTCCACCACTCAGAGGGAGGAACCATTCTTGGCTCCATTTTCTAGAATGGGGAACGGAAGCGTGGAGGCTGTAGGAATTTGTCCAAAGGTCACACAGCGGGTATGGAGTAGGGCAGGTCAGAAGTTGGTCAAGGGAGGGAAAGCATCCCAGGCAGAAGGCACAGAGGAGTGAAAAACACCTGGTTTCCCAAGGGCTCACTTAACAGTGGGTTATAACATTGAGGCAGGGATGGAGCAGTGGAGGGAGGACACTGGTGGTTGATGTCCTTGGAAACCAGGCTAAACAGTTTCAACCAAACAGGAAGGTCCCCACTGTTGGATGTAGGCAGGGACTCTACCGGAGGGGAAGAGAAACTTCCATAGAAGCCTGGAGAGGGGCGCTCCTTCAACCCTTAAACTATGCTCCCCTCCACCCTCAGACACAGAACTGCCAGGCTCCTCCCCTGAGGCCTCCTCTTATGATCCCTGGGGTCCCTCCAGGATTAAGACATGCCAGGTCAGAGAGGAGGAACCGGAGGAGAGAGAAATCAGATTCCAACCCTGGGTCCCAAGGCAAAGAATGACCTCACTGTGGGTTCCTGCCCAGGCCTGAAGAAGGCGGAGAGCAGGAGTACTGTCCTGGCCTGCAGCCCCAGTACTGTCACACCCTAGTCACCTGGGGGATGGGGGTGGGGGTCTTCCTGTGCCTCCATTTACCTAACCACCCTTTTTAAGTCAAGAGGCTTCTTCCCACATAAACAAGCCCACAGTCTTGAGCTGACCTTCCAGGCAAAAAGCTTCCCACCAAGGCATACGTTTAAGAGCCCCGGGGTGGAGGTCGAGGTTCTCACGGATGGCGACCGCTGCTGCCATGGCCCGCGTAGGCACGGACTCCTCAGATCCTCCGGCCCAGCTTCCCGCCCACCGCCCCTCCCGCAGAAGCTCTGCCCTCCGCGCCCGCCATGCGGCGCCTTTAAAGCCAGGGGCGCTCGCCCCGCCCCGGGTCCGCCCCGTCCGAGGCGGGACCCCGCTGAAAACCCCCGGTCCCGGCCCCGCGCGCCACTCGGCCCGCAGCCCCTGCCAGAAGTGTACCGCGGCAAACGGCCAACGGTGAGCAGGGGGCGGGGGGCGCGCCCCGGGAAGCGGAGGTCGGTGCTTGCTCCCGGGACTGCGACGAGGGTCCGACGACCGCTCTGCCCGCCCCGTGCTGTCGGGTCCTGTCCCCAAGCCCCGACCCCGCATTGCTGGGCGATGAGGTCAGCCCCGGTTGCGGGTGCCCGGACAGGGCGTCCGTCCGGAGAGGGGGGACCCGGCCCTCGGGGGAGAGGAGCGGCGGGCGCCGGGGCTTGACCCGCGTGCCCCGAGGGCGGGCGCGCCGGAGCTTCCCCGCGACCCTCAGTGCCGGGTTCCAGGAGCACGTGTGGGAGCTGCCCGCGCTCCGCGGCCGGGAGGCCGCCCTTTCCGTTCCTCTTCCCGCCCGCCGTCCTGCTGGCGAGTCGGGGTCTCGGGCTGGCGCGGACAGCCCCCCGACCTCGGGCTCCGGGGGCTGCAGCCCGCGCGGGCGGGCGGTGTGGGGAGGGGGTTGGTTGCGGGCGCTCCTGCCCCCGCGCCCGCCGGGCACCCCCTCCCCGCGCCCCCTGCTGCTGGGAAAGCCGGCGGGGGCTGCCGGCGGGGGCTGCGGGCGGGCGCGCGGGCGGGCTGCCCAGACCACTGCGTCACCCCGGCGGTGGGCGGTGGGTGACTCATCCGGCCTTAACGGCCCAGGGCGTGGCGTGGCGAGGCGGCGGGGCCGGACCTGCAGGACCGGAAGTGGACGGCCGCCTTCCCGCTCCTGCGGGCCCCCCGGAGCCTGCTGGAGCCCGGGCCCGGGGAGTTCTGGGGCAGCCTGGCGTCTGGGAGCAGAAGGGAGCGTGGTGGGAGTGAGGGTGGGTGGGGGGGAGGTCCCGGGTACGGCTAGGCTGGGCTCTCCCGAGTGCTGACTCCAGAGCACCAGACGCAGGGACAGCTCCCCTCCCCGGCGCCCCTCCCTATGTCTCCTTCCTTGTTCCCCCGGGAGACCTGCAGCTGCAGGGGGGCCAAGGTAGGGTGGGGCGGCGGGGCCCTGCCCTGCGGGGGGCAACCGGTGGTCTTTGTCCGGCTGCAGCCCCCCTCCAGCGCCCCAGCCCTCTGCTGCTCCTGGATTGGCCTGGGATCCTTCCTCTGCCCCAGCTCTTCTCTCTCCGGGATTTCCAGGGAGCGGACTTGGCTTCGGTGCCCAGAGCATTGCTTCTGAACTCTTCCTTGAGTCCGCTTCTCTGTCCCCCGACGTGTAACTTCCCACGCCTCCAGCCCCCCACCCCCGCCTCTGCAGCTGACCTACGTCCCCCCCCCCCGCCCCACAAGGGATCCCTCGCACCTGCCTGCACCTGGGAACTGTCGGGGGGTGGGGGGGCTTTTCCACGGAGGCCGCGTCTGGCCCGCGTGCGCGGAGCCTCCTCCCCACTGCATGGGTGTTGCGTGCGTGTTTCTGCCCGGCGCCCCCACCCTGCGGGGTTCCTGTGTTTGGTACACAGAAGCCATGGCAACGGCCCCACCTCACCCCTCCGCCCGGTAGCCTTGCGGCTTCCTGTTTGTGCGGCTTCAGCTTTCTCTTCTGCTCTTCTGCTCTGCTCGCTGACTTGATGGGGAGGGGCCGTCCCCCCGGGGTGGGGGGGGCTCCTCGGTCCCAGGTGTCCACCACCCTTGCCTCTGCCTGCTTCCTCTGCACTTCCCTCTGGGGCCGCCCCCCCCCCATCTGGTCCTTTCGGAATAGCCCTAAGCCCCATTCTGACTTGGGAAGTTCCCCTGCGACCTGTGTGCACAATGAGAGGAGAGTCTCTTTGTCTTCCCCCGTGAGACACCCCAGCCACGGACCTTTGGCATCGGCGTGGGGTGGGGTGAGGTGAGAGGCCTGCCCCTCCCCCTTCTGGGAACATTGTAGTCTTGTGGGTGGGGGTGAGGGCTGTTCCCCTGCTGTAGGCTGCTGTAGGCCCCCCTGGCTTATGTTACTCACCAGGGGGCCGACCCCCAAGTGGCTCAGATCTTGTCTCCTCTTTGGCTCCCCAGCCCTGGGGCTACACCGCTCCCCACCCCAGCAGGCACCTGGCTGTCTTCCGTTCTGTTGAGGCAGGACTGCAGAAGGTCCCCTGGGTGTCACTAGGCTGGGCACACCAGCTGGGGCCCATCAGCGTGAGCCTGCCCAGTGGGGCGGGGACGAGCAACAGCTGGGAGCAGGCTGGCTGGGCCACCCCTTCCTGGACCTCTGCCCCAGGGCTCCTCACCTACCAGGCTCCAGGACAGTGGCCCCTGTGGGGACCCAAGACACTGTGGCTGGAGGCTGTGACAGGCCCAGCTGTGTCCAGGCTCCAGAGTGGGGAAGGGGCCCTCAGCATCCTCTCGGAGCCCCGGGGCGGGGAGGACGGTGGGCGGCTGGGAGGCCAAGTCTGTTTTGCCCTTGTGGGGGGACACTGGAAGGGTAGGGCATCAGGACTGCTCTCCCCTCTTAACTCGGTGCCTGGGTTAATGATTTTTCTGCCCTTTTTCTCCCTGGGCCACTGTGATCTCTTGGCCTCAGGCCACTTGGCTGCAAGGAGACAACCCTTAGGCCCAGGGGACCCTGGTGAAGCTGCTCCAGAAGAGAGATTGAAAAGGGGCTTACTGGTGGCTGCAGCCCCGTCCCCCCCTTCCCCCCAGGTCTCCTAGCCATGCCCCTGTGTGTCACGGAGTCCAGGCTGAGCTGCTGGGGCTGGGCTGGGAGGAGACAGTCTTGTCCGCCTTGCTTCCGAGCTTCTCTCGGCTTGCCCTCCCCCAGCCGAGAGTATGTGTGCCTGGTGGTGTGGGTCAAGGCCCAGACCAGCATTTATCTGGGCCAGCCTTCAGGCTGGGGGAAGTGAGGGTGGGTTGCTCTTAATGAGGTATAAAAATAACTGATTTATGGGGAGGATCGGGGCGGAAATGTGCTGCTGGATAAGCTGGAGTAGAGGGGAGCCGCCAGGCTGGAGTGTGGGGGAGGGGACCGGCGTGAGACCCAGGGGCTGAGAGCAGGAGGGGTTTGGGGCTGCTCTGCCCCTGGGCCTGGCTCCACCACTGAGCCCTGAGGCCCCTGGAGCTGGTGGCAGGATAGTTGAACCTGGGGTGTGTGGGAGGGAGGGAGACAGTGACTTCATCCCTTCAGTCTGGCCTGGCCTGGAGCCAAATGTGGGGAGTAGGAATGGCTTCCTTTCCTGTCCTTGGGCACAGGTGCCTGTGCCTGGGGGTCCCCCCCCTCCCCCGCCATGTGGGCCACAGCTGGATCTCACAGTGGAAGGGGAAGAAAGGGAAGCTCATTCACAGAGGGATGGCGGCAGGGAGTGAGGTCCTGTCCCCACTTTGGTCCTGCCCCCCGCCCCCCCGTGGGTAGCATTCCTGGGACTTGCTCCCCAGGGTCCTGGGGCTGGGACCTAGGGAGTGAGGTAGGAGGTGGGGACAGACTGCCCCTGGGCCTGCGGTCTGGAAACCACCCAGTTCTTCCCAATACAGGTTCTCAACCGAAGTTCAAGTGTGTTTCCCCAAGTCTCCCTTCCCTCCAAAGTTTCCCTAAAAATACCACCCACCTCCTGGGTTAGTTCCCTATTCCTGCTGTAACAGATGAGTGCAAATTCAGTGACTTAAAGCCACACCCGTTTCACGTGGGGCAGTTCAGAGACCTCAGCAGAGGTTCAAATCAAAGTGTCAGCAGGGCTGCCTTCCTTCTTGGGAAGTTCAGGGGAGAACCCCTTTCCTTGCCTTTTCCAGCCTCTGGAAGCCCCTGTCTGCCCGACTCCAGCTTCTTCTCCCGCTCTGACTTGTCTGCCTCCCTCCCTCGCTTGTAAGGCCCCTGCTGTGTGTATAAAGCCCCTGGCTGTGAGGACACTGGGCCGTCTTGGATGATCCAGCACACTGTTCCCATGTCAGGACCCTTCATTCAGTCCCACCTGCAAAGGCCCTTTTTGCCACGTAACATTTGCAGGCTCTGGATGTTAGGATGTAGACACCTTTGGGCGGCACCGTTATTCTGCCCACCATAGCTTGTCAAGGGGAGGTGGGATTGGTTTTGATTGCCTGGTTTCTCATGGGAAGTTCCTTTTGCCTGCTGAAATCTTTTTTTTTTTTTTTTTAAGATTTTATTTATTTATTTGACAGAGATCACAAGTAGGCAGAAAAGCAGACAGAGAGAGCGGGGGAAGCAGGGGATGTGGGTTAGGACCTGAGCTGAAGGCAGAGGCTTAACCCACTGAACCACTCCGGCACCCCCTGCTGAAATCTTTTAAGGGACTACTCAGACCTACTCTTCCAGGAAGGCTTCTGGACTGCTTCTGCCCACACTCTTCTCGACGTTTCTGTCACGTAGGGTCTGATTTGTACAGTCTCATCCCGCACAAGCCTTCCGCTTTCCTGGGTGCTCTCTTTGTCTCTCTGTTGGCTTTCCAGGACCAAGAACTTCCACCGCTTCCACAGTGCGGGCACGGATTGGGGGGTGCTTCGTTAAGCCCAGAGGCTGGTGGTGAGGGTGGGTGTGTCCGGTTCTCTGGCTCCTGGAAGAAGTTCCCTAGCCATGTCTTCCTCTCCCCAAATCCTCCTCTTCCCCATGGCTGCGGTTCTAATGACCGGTTTGCCTTTGCCAAAGCAGACCACCCCGAACGAGGGGCCTTGTTTACCCCGTATTCTACTCCAGTGGGTTTTCTGTTTTATTCTAGTGGTGGGGCCGTTCGAATGAAGTCTAATGGCAGCACTCAGCGAAGTCTGCCTGCCGTGGGGGTGGGGAGCCCAGACATGGCCTGCACGGGCCCTTACCCCAGAGCTCTGAGCAGTGTTGTTTTGGCCTCTGTGCCAGAGTTGGGGTGAGTCCCCCGTTTGACCATGGTTCTCACCTCTGGGGCCCACCCTGGGGATACAGGGTGTGTCCCTGCAGGCTCAGAGTACTGACTGCGGGCCCCACTGTGTCCTCTCTCCAGCACCCCACAGCCACCACTGCCCTAGGGAATGGCCAACAGGGGACCTGCCTACGGCCTGAGCCGGGAGGTGCAGCAGAAGATCGAGAAACAGTACGATGCGGACCTGGAACAGATCCTGGTCCAGTGGATCACCACCCAGTGCCGCAAGGACGTGGGCCGGCCCCAGCCTGGGCGTGAGAACTTCCAGAACTGGCTTAAGGATGGCACGGTGAGAGCTGAGCCCTTCTGATTGGAAGTGCCAGGAGCGCTGGGGGGGCCTGGGGGGCCTGGGTTTGTTCCACTTCCTCCTGAGCCTGGGTCTCTACCTCGCAGAGGACCCACGGAGTGCAAGGGGATGCCCTGGGGGACTGAGGGAAGAAGTGCTCCAGGGAGAGGACAACGGGAGGGTGTGTTCTGGTGGGACAGGGACCCTGGGGGCACGCCGTCTGTCTCCCCGCCAGCGGGCTCTCACCTCTGCACACCTTCTGTCCTCACCCAGGTGCTGTGTGAGCTCATCAATGGGCTATACCCTGAGGGACAGGCCCCGGTGAAGAAGATCCAGGCCTCCACCATGGCCTTCAAGCAGATGGAGCAGATCTCCCAGTTCCTGCAGGCGGCCGAGCGCTACGGCATCAACACCACTGACATCTTCCAGACCGTGGACCTCTGGGAAGGTGGGTCGGGGCCAGGGGACTGTCTCCCAGAAGAAAACCAGACACCTGGCGGGGCCAGATAGCCCTGGGAGATGGGGTGGGTTTCTGGCACCCTGAAGACAAAGGGTGTGTGTGTGTGTGTGTTTCATGGTGGAATGGGCCATGTGGGAGGCTGGGGTGGAGGAGGGTGTGGGGACAAAGGGAATCAGTAAGCCATTAGGTACATTAGGGAATTAGGTGCTGGCCTAAGTGGTCGGGGTGGAAGGCTGGCCCCCAGGACCCCAGCGCCGCTGAGGCCAACACGGCCCCTCCCCCTTCCCAGGAAAGAATATGGCTTGTGTGCAGCGGACGCTGATGAACCTGGGCGGGCTGGCCGTAGCCCGGGACGATGGGCTGTTCTCTGGGGATCCCAACTGGTTTCCCAAGTGAGTATGGCAAGGTGGCCCAGGCCTGTCCCTGTCCCTAGCGAAGGGTCTGGCACAAAGCCCTTTCCTGTCCCTCTCAACTCTCCAGGGATGGCAAGGGACTTTCCCCTTTGAGACACGAGGCGGTGGCTTGAGAGAGCTCGGGCCTCTCAGACGGGTGGACTCTGGCTCCTGCGCTCCCCGTGAAGCCTCGGCCTGTCCAAGGGCAGACGTGCGCTGGGGCAGCCTGCGGGCTCGACCTCACCGGCCTTCCTTTCCACCCAGGAAGTCCAAGGAGAACCCTCGGAGCTTCTCGGACAACCAGCTGCAGGAGGGCAAGAACGTCATCGGGCTGCAGATGGGCACCAACCGCGGGGCGTCCCAGGCCGGCATGACTGGCTATGGGATGCCGCGCCAGATCCTCTGACCCCGCCCCAGCCCCGTGCCCACCTTCCCATGGATGGTTAATATATATATATATTGTTTAGCAGTGACATTCCCTGAGAGCCCCTGGGACTCTCATACTCCCTTGGCCAGGGTGGGGGCCCGGCCTGCCTCCTCTGGGGCGCCTGGTGGCAGGCCCCCCCACCCCGTGCTTACTAATACATTCCCTTCTTCACACCCACCCAGACTGGACCAACTGGCCTCCTTCCTCCTGGGACCAAAAGTGGGGGGCCTTGCCACCCTGCAGCCCCATACCTCTTCTCTTTCCTTTTGGCTTCTTTCCACCCTGAGCTCTGCCCTCAATCTGTTCCTTGGCTGGGGGTCCGAGACCCTGCCTTCTGGCCTTCCTTCCACAAGTACGCCTCACCCCTTAGCTGGGGCTGCAGGGGCTTAATTTATAGGGAGAGGCCTGTGGCGGTGGCCACCGGCTGGGCTGCTGTCACCACACATGGAGGCGGTCTGCCCCTGGCCGCTGCCTTCTCTCTCAGCTTCCCCTTTTCCATTCCCCGTGCTGTGGCTACGGGGTGGGGGTGAGGGGACAGGGACAGGACTGCAACCATGGGCTAGGGCTCGGAAAATCTGAATTTGCTGATTTCAATAAATATCTCTTGTCTTTTTTGGGTGGTCTCTGGCTGTGTCTGGGGCTCTGAGCCCTCCACGGGGAAGGAAGGAATGTCTTCCTTCCTTGACTTTGACTTTGACTTTGACAGGGGAGAGGGCTTCAAGATGAAAGGCTACAGTCCTCACCCCAATCTTCTGATTTCCTTCCCTGGCACCTTCGTCCCCAGGTTTAAGGGAGGGGATGTTGGGTTGAGGACCACGGCCCTTGGGCCTGGAGCCGAAATGCAGGAGATGTGGGCGGTGTCCACATGCCAGCCTAGGAATCGGGCATCCACCCTGGTGCTCCGGTTGGGCCCCTCGCCCAGCCCAAGTGGCTTCTTCGCTGCCGCAGGAGGGTGGGGCTGGCTGCTGGCCCTGCCCGGAGTCCTGGCAAGTCTGGGGGCGGGAGGCCCCTCAGGCAGGCCTGGGGTAAGGTGGCCTCTGTGGGAGTTGGCCAGACCAGCTTGGGGGCCTGGGGCAAGGGTGGCCGTGCTGGGGAGGAATGGCCCGGCTGTGAGTGAGCTGGAGGGAAGAGGCCCTGCAGACGGCTCCCATGCACTTTGGAGCTATGTGCTTGGGAGAGCTGAGAACTTTCCTTCCGGGCACTGGCCTGGTACCGGGTTGTCTGGAGCTTGCCCTGATTGAGGCATGAATGCCCCCGCCACCGCCCCTGTTTCCAGCTCCTCGGTGTCACCATGACCCCATGGCCTCCCCATCAGACCCTGGGACTTTCTAGGGAGGACTGGACAGAGCCTGGGCCAGCCCCCACACCAAGGTCCCCCTACCCTCTTTCTACTTCGGCACGAGTTTCCTTAGGAGGGCAGAGCCCCAGCACCGTGCCAGGGCATCCCAGATGAGCAGGAGGTTGCTAACCGGAGGGCTTTATGTCTCTTCTCCCTCTGCCTTACTGGCTCCCTCTGCCAAGGAGCACCTGCCGCGTGCTAGGCTCAGGCTCAGCCCCCATCTGGAGGGTCCCGATGTGACCCCGGGATGTGACCCCGCGCGAGGGATGGAATTTGCTGCACTTCAGGGGCTGAGGCACAGATAAGATAGACTGCCGCCTGTGTGCGAATTCCCAGGGATTAGCTGTCATTCTGTCCCTTTATGTCTGGCTCTGGAAGGCTTTCTCCCAGGACTACAGGGAGGGAGAGTGACATCATTGCAGAGAAAACCTTGAATTCACTAATTGTTACACTGAAACACTGACCTACTCGCACCCTTCCCTGATTTAACTGTTTACAGCTTCCCATCCTTGGCTGGGCGCTTCCCGACATTCTGAGACACTCCGCTTGATCCAGGGCTGAGACAAGACCCCTGCCTCCCCCCAGTGGCTTCCCACAGTGGCCTGCGAGGTGCACATCACTGTGTTCCTTCCCCCGTTTTGGCCCCACATGAGCCCACTGGGTCCCAGGGCATCCATGGCCACGTAAAGACTAAAGGGGGGATGTGGGTTCAATGCCAGGTCAACCTGGCTGTGATCTCGTGCCCTTGGAGGCTCAGTAAGAAGGGGGGCCATGGAGGAACAGGGGGATGAAGGGGATGTGGGGGCAGTAGGTGCCCCTCCTCTGAAAACTGGAGGTACTGGCTCCCTCCTCCTGTTGCCGTAGGGGTTTTGCCAGCCTGGGCAGCAAGTGCGGTCCTTGGGCCAGCAAAGGCTCCAGCGACAGACGTGCAGGTGCTGCAGCGTCCGTGTGGATGCCTCGCGGGGGCAGAGGTGCTGCCCGGCTGGGCTCTGAGATGCTTCAGGCAACAGCCAGGCCCCCCACCCCAGAGCAACTGACTTCCAGTCAGACACGGAGGGGATGGGGGAAGTGCTTGGTTAAGGGGCGCGCCCCCCTTCTGGCTGTGACCGCCACCCCCACAGGCCCTGTGAGCCATCTCCACCGCGGCTGCCCGCAATCCACCTGGCCACAGCTCCAGCAAATGCCTTCTGGAAATGGCCTGCACTGATGCCACAAAATCTGGTGTGTGTTTTGTCGCATGGGAGGCCACAGTTTTGTGCCGAATCTGGCCTGTTCCACCTCTCCTGACCTCTACCCCTTTGGGGTCCAGACCTAGGGGAGGGGGGCAGCATCTCCTCTGTGTGGGACTTCCTTCTCCAGGGCTCCCTACCCTGATGTCTCCTGACACCCCACCTGCGGGACTGTCCCCACTGCTGCTAGGACCCCTGCCCCCTCCAGGTCTCACCAGGGCTGTCCTTCAAGTCTTTATTCAAAGTTTACCTTCCAAGTGCAGCCTTCCCTGGCCGGCCTACTTTGTGCATTCCTCCCTCGGCCTCCCCCCAGCTTTCTCCTATCACCACCTCCAGGTGTATTTTACTTTCTGTCTCCACCCACAGAATGTACACTCTTTAAGGGCAGGTTTGTGTTGGTTTTGTGGATGTGGAGAGGTGCCTGTTCCGCTGTACTGGATAAATATTTGTTGAACAAATGAATGAATATCACCCCACTCTCCTGTTCCTCAAACCCCTGGCCCAGTGACACGGAGCCCCAGTCAGGCCAGGGTTTCAGCAAGCCAGCCTGCCCTTGGGTCTGAGATAGAAACAGTGCCTCTGTCCGCTTCCTTCCAATGCTCCCCCATGGTTCATTTCCAGCAGGTGGAAAACCCAAGACAGTGGGGCTCCAGAAGGCTGGAAGTGGGGCTGGGAGGGAGGGGAGAGCCCTGTGTGGTCTGTGCAAATGGAAGGCTCACTGAGGATTTGTGGGAAGACAGGGCGTGTGTGCGAGCAGGGCAGGAAGAGGTAGGAGCCGACTTAGGTTCGGGTTCATTGACTCCTTGCCTTCAGATCTGAAGTGCAGAATCCCTGAGGAGGTGGGGAGAAGGCAGGTTCGGCTCCTCGTGGCCCAATGGAAAGAACTCAGTAGGAAGGCAGGGAGAGGCGGGGGAGGCAGAGTGGGGAGGAGGAAGAGGAAGAGGGCTCCCAGGGCTCAGCCTAGCTTGGCTCACCCTTGGGGAAAAAGCACAGGTCTCTGTGGTCCCTTCCCATGCGTGTGTCCAGGTGGGTGAGAATTTGCAGGGCTGGGGCCCAGGGGCGCAGGTGGGAGCAGAAGAGTCTGTTACCGCGCGTGGAGGCCGCCTACAAGTGTGTCTGCCAAGGAGCGGAGGGAATGGGTGCAGAGAGGTGTGTGTCCTGCATGCGTAGGCAGAAGGTAAGCATCTGTGAGTTTGCGCATGGGTCCTTGGAGAACAGGGTGTCCCATTCCTGCCTTTCAGCTGGGGGAGGCCTTGGAGAGCTTGGCAAATAGCCCAAGGAGTGGCAGAACAGGGAAAAGGCTGGGCAATAGGGCCCTGGGGAGGGAACTATAAAGGGTCTGGGATTAAATTTGTTGAAGAGAAGCCCAGAGAGTAAGTTAGTAACTGTCTCGTGCAAAGCAATGAGTTTTAGTCCCAGTGGCCATAGAGGTGGATTAGAAGAAAATGCACTGAAGTTGTTTCTAGAGAAATTTAGGTTAGCCGAGGAAAAACGATGCCCTTGGCTCTGAAGGTTATTAGCCTCTGGCCTCTCTTACAGATCAAGAGGCATGTTTTCAGTAATAGGATGGATCCCGTCTGGGGTGGAAAATGGGCAGTCTGCTTGGGAATGCATATACGTACACCCATTTTTAAAATTCAGGCGTTCATTCAACATTTATTGGGGTTCTCTATGTCAGGCCTTATGGGGGAGATGAAGATTATTAATACGTGATCTCTTTGCTCAAAGAGCGCAGAGTCCTACAGGGGAGATAAAACACAGATAGAGCCGAGCCACGATCATTGGGGAAGCCAGCGCTCCATGCCTTTGGAGAAAAGCAAACAGTAATGTTTGGGCGGGTCACTCGCCAACCTCCCGCAGCCCTGGGTCCCTTCTGCAGTGGAGGGGGGGTGACATCACAGGGAGCTGAGACTGCATATCTCAGGGATCAGCTCAGGGGGAGCGGGGCTGCAGGTTGGGGGCTGTGGGGGCTCCTCCAGGAAAAGGAGCAGTCCTGCTCTGTGGTCAGAGGTCAACTTTCAGCGCTGGTGGAGGGGGGCTGTACCCTTCCATCCTGGAGTGGGGGGTGGGCAAAGAGGCCTGAGTTGGGGTGAGCACCAGGGACTGGGTAGGGAGAGAGCAGCATCACGGGTGGGCTGCGAGGAGACCATGAAAGAACTCAGACACTTCACCCTGCGCCCAGCAGACCCTGAGTTCTTTTTTTTTTTTTTTTTTTAAGATTTTATTTATTTATTTGACAGGCAGATCACAAGCAGGCAGAGAAGCAGGCAGAGAGAGAGGGAGGAAGCAAGCTCCCCGCTGAGTGGGGAGCCTGATGTGGGGCTCGATCCCAGGACTCTGAGATCACAACCCCAGTGGGTCCCACACTTAACCGATGGAGCCACCCAGGCGCCCCTCAACAAATAGTTCTTGAGCACCCATTTAGGGTAAGGTATTTGCTGAGTGCTGGGGTTACAGCATCAGCAAGGCAAGTAGAGTTTTTGCCCTCCTGGGAGGAGCTAGGGAAAGCAAAGAGCAGGTTATAATGGGATATGGGGGGTGGAAAGGGGAGTGAGTGTAGCTGCCAAAGGACCCCGCAGCAGGGAACTCAACCCAGCCTTGTGTTGGGATGGGCAGGGGATCTGTGAGAATCTCTGGAAGATGCTGGAGTCTGAGCTGGGGACTTAAGGACGACAAGAAGCACAAAGGCGGGGCCCGTGCTGGTGGGGAGAATGTTCCATGCAGGGGTGCAGCATGGGCATGGCCTGGAGGTGAGAATGTGTACAGCCGGACAGTAGAGGCTGGTTCATGGGCTGAACATGCATGAACATGGGCTGAACATGAATGCAGCTGAGAAGGGAAGAAAGGCCCAGCTCTTCCAAGGAGCTTCAAAGTCAAATGAAAGATTTTGGATATTTCATTAAGGACTTGGGGGTACCCCTGAGAAATTTTAAGCAGGGGGCTGCAGAGATGAGAGTTGTGTCTTATTTAGAAAGCTTCCCTCCGTTGTAGGGCAGAGAAAGGCCTGGGGTTGGGAAAACTCTGGAGGCAGGCCAGCCTTAAGAGTCTACTGCACCGGTCCAGGCTAGAGAAGAGCCCGGGGCCTAGGGGGCTTGGCAGGCGTGAGAAGGGGAGAATGGATTTCCAGATTGGCTTGTGCTCTGTGGAGAGTGAAGAGGGTTTCAGCAACCAGGTGAGTGCTGCCGTGGTCTCCGGGATGCGAAATCCAGGAGCAGGGGCTCCACAACACGACGGATTCTTCTCCTCTTCTCTCCCATATTCCAGGTAAGGAAACTGAGGCTAAGAGCAAAAGTTACTTCAGAACCCAGCTGGTGGCTGAACTGGGATTTGAACTGATGAGCAAAGCAGTTCAAGCTTATCGCTTGCCCCATCGGGGCCTGCCAGCGGGCTGACCCGGGGAAGGGTTCGGCTGGCCGCCAGCGTGAACTGTGCTGTTTCTGTGGGCGGAGGCGAGGGCCGCAGTGAGGAAGCGGGAGGTCAGGCCTCAGAAGCGGGACAGGAAGTTCAGCTCGGAGGCGGCTACCCTTCCAAGGCCGTTGCCGATCTGGCAGCTTCAGAAAGAGGCTAATGGAGAGACCCCGAGGCCCAGCCCCTGGATCTTGCAACTCGGGGTTCCTGTCCTCAAGGCTCTCTGACTTTCTGGAGCTTTCTGACTGCTCAGCTTACCCCGGCAACAAAGGCTATCGCGACCACGAGGACTTGGAAGGCACTCCCGTGTCTAGGAAAGGCTTTAGTATTCCTATATCCTTTGCAGAAAACAGAAAAACACACCTGAACACTGTTAAGTGGCGTGCTCTAGGTCCCAGCGTCCTCGAACCCCTGGTGTATCTGCCTTGGCTTCTGGCGCTCAGCCCGGTAGCTCCTGGCCCACCAGCTGGCTCACGGGGAATTGGTGGTTTTGCACTGGCTCTGCATGTTCTAGAATCCAGATCTCTGGACTCCTGGTCACTCCCTGGACACTGAAGATACCTAAAGTGAAGCATCAACAGGCCTGGGGCCGGTGGCAGGCGCCAGCAGACACAGCAGGGTTGGGCTACTCTAGGTCCCCTCCCGTATCTCCCCCGGTCCCCCACAAGGAGCCTCAGCTTGCTCAGGTGTGTTCTGTTCTCCGAGTGACATCTGTCCTCATGGTGCCAATACCGAAGTCACCCCGGGCGCTGGTTTGAGATGTTTAGAAACACAGATTCCAGTTTGTCCTCTTAGAACCCCCCACCCCCCAGTTCCCCGGGGGGTGGGGGGTGCTCTCTGGAATTTGGTTTTAAACGGGTTTCCCTCATAATTCTTAGGCAGCCCTGTCCTCGGAGATGCAGAGAGAAGTTTCTCTGAGCGGAAAACTGAGGTCTGGGAGGGCCCTGGCCAGAGGCCTTGCCTGGGAGTTGTCCCTCCCCCACACCCTGCACTGTTTGGCGACTGTGGCTGGGTTGCCAGGGGAAACGGGCTCTGTAACTTCCGGGCTTCGGCGGCTTTTCCCTCCTTGGCCTTATCTCAACATCCTCAGGCGGTCCCGGGTCTGTGCTGGTCACGTAGGAGGGGAAGCTGGTGCCAGGCGTGGGGGCACCAGGGACCTGGGGCAGGCCGGAGGGTGGAGATGTGGTTTCCTCTAAGGTCTTTCTCCTTGGCCTGGGGCCTCTCTGCCCTGCGGGGCTGGGGCCAGGTAGGGGGTGGGCCATGTGACCTGCAGGGCTCCGTCTGCGCTCTGGAGGTCCAGCACCCCACCCCCCACCGTCCCACCCCACCCCCCGGGCCTGAGGTGGGTTGGGTGATAGTGCTTCCTTGGCCAGTTCCCCTCACCCCTTCCCTGCTTCCTCCCTCTGGACCCAGGGCCCTGGAGGCCTCCTGCCACACCCTCCTCTCTCTCCCCCAGCCCTCTGTCCCCTGCCCTTTCCTGGGTGCTTCCCAACTTGCCCCATGGCCCTCCAGCTCTCTCCACACTCCCTGCCCCATGCCCCGTCTCCTGACTGTAGCAGAGAGGCCCGCAGTGTTTAAGGCCGGGGAGGAGAGTTGTGAAGAAAGAGGGAAGGCAACGAATGCTTTGGGAAGAACAATTCTTGGATTTGAGCGTTTGTTCCTGTGTCCGGCTCTGCTTTGCTTTGGGGAGAACCGAAGGCCGTTTTGAGAGTTCAAGTGCTCCAGGAAGAAGGGGGTGGTGAGATAGGCTTTCAGGCACCTTTGCACCTGAGAGGACTGGCAGCCTGATTCCTGACCGCATTTGCACCACACCGAGGACGAAGATGTCCCCTGCCTCCGCGGCCCGCACGCCCCCTGCTCTGGCGGGGAGGAAAAGGAATAGTAACCACGAGGCACCGTGCAAATTGTTTTTCCAGCCTGGTGGGCACAGTGCCTTTTCGGGCGATTACCCCGTGTCAGATGAAGACGCAAGGCCCAGTGGCTGGGCAGGTGGCCCGAGGGCTCTCTCCTGCGAGCGGCTAGGTCAGGGCTCCAACCCTGCTTGTCTGGTTCAAAAATTAGTCACTGCTTTCCTTCTTCACGCTGCTGCCCCGTGAGCACAGATTCAGAGACCACATGAGCGGCCAAGGCCCCGTGGGAGAGCTTCTTCCCGGCTGGATGGACTTCCTGGCCACGAGGCAGCCAAGGAGCAGCGTGTTTGCTGAGAACCGAGTGCGCATCCGCAATTCCCTTCAGGGACAGCTGGTCACCGCGGCCTTGAGCAGAAGCTGGTAGGTAGGCCGAGGGAGGCAGGTCCAGAGGAAGGAGGTGGGGCCCCTATGTTGGAGAACTCCCAAGACCCGTGCATCAAAGGCGTTCAGAGACCACAGGAGCGAGGAGAGAACTCACCGCGACCAACACAAACTCTTGGAAGCCTCTGGCTGCCGGCCTTTCTCTCCGTGTGGCCCAGCTACCCCCCAGCCGCTTCCAGGACCCTCGGCCTCGCGGGTCCCTGGCCTGCAAGACGCAGGCTCCTAAATGCTTCAAGCACGGAGGGAGAAAGAGAGAGAGAGATCGAAAGAGATAGAAGGGAATCGGCTTCTCTTCTGGCCTTAGGAGACGCGCTCCAGCGAGCGGCCAGGCTTGTTTTAACCTTCGGCTCCTCCGGGTCTTTTCTCCCCGGCTCCTCCCATGTAAATGTGCTTCTTCATCAGGGTCCAGATTCTTACCCCTCTGGCCTGAGCCAGTGTGGGGAGCGCGTCGGGACGCCTGCAGGGTGCGGCCGAGGCCCGGGAGGGCTCCAAGGCCCCGTGGGGCGAGAAGGAGCTGCGGGGGTGCCCAGTGCACCCCGAGGACCGCGGGGTGGCTTCTCTGGGAGTGGCGACGCGGTTGGACGGTCAGGGGAGCCGGGGGTGGGATTCGGGCGGGGCCGGGAGTCGGGACCGCCCTCTTCCTCGGGCTCTCCAGCCTCTCCCGTCCCGGACTGCTCTTCCCCTGGGCTGGCGGGGCCGCGGGGACGCTGCGAAGGGGCGGAGCGGAGGACGCGAGGGAACCGGGAGCCTGAGGATGGGGCCGCGGGCAGCGGACGTCCAAGTCGCACCGCGAGGAGGAGGGGCGAGAGGGAGGGCAGCGCGCAGGGGAGGAGGTGGGAGAGGGCGGTGGGGAGGAGTGGACGCAGCCGGCGGAGGCTGGGAGCGGAGAGCGAGGGCAGCCCACCCCGGCCCCGCCGGATACGGCCGCACTTGGGAGCCAAGTTGTGCTAAGGGGAAGGTTGCCTCCCTGCTTATCCGGGTGGAACCAGGCTTGGTGAGGCCCGAAGCGCGTGCCGTCTGGGAAGCCCCAGCGGAGGGAGACAAGGCCGCATTATGAATGCACTGTTAACGGCGAGACTGAACGTTTATTTAGTATAATACATCGTGACAGATTGGAAATGTTTCAAAATCTGGCAAATACAGTAAACATCATAACATCTGGAATTCACGGCCTGAGACAACCCCGAAATAGCTTTCACCCTTCCCTTTTTTGGGCTGTTTATTCTTTGTGTCCAAATGACAGTGATTTTATTGATATTATTTTATATAGAGAATAGAGTGATAATTCATTCCTTCTGATATGGATTGATTGACACTTTTATTATTATTAATAGATTAAGGGGGCCCCTGAGTGGCTCAGTGGGTTAAGCCTCTGCCTTCTGCTCAGGTCATGATCTCAGGGTCCTGGGATGGAGCCCGGCATTGGGCTCTCTGCTCTGCGGGGAGCCTGTTTTCTCCTCTCTCTCTGCCTGCCTCTCTGCCTACTTGTGATCTCTGTCTGTCAAATAAATAAATGAATAAAATCTTTAAAAAGAAATAGATTAGGATGTTTCTTTTATTTCAGTTTGCCGTTGGTAAAATCATATCAGTTTTTGTAATTGTCAAATTTGGGGAAATCTGTGCTAAATTCCTTACCTGGGCTGTAGAATTTCAGGACATTGTTCAGTAATTACATGTTCTTTGAATTGATGGCACTCATGAACCAACTTGTCATCAGTTCTGATTCTAGCGTTTTATGCTGAGTTTTATGAAAGCTTTGTCAATGTCAGTATTTTATGTCAGATCAACAGGAAATCTGATACACTCCTGATGTGTTCATAGGATTTTCTTCTCCTTGTTAATTGGATTATTCAACAATCCAAGGGCCTATTTATTCAATATTTGTCTATTTCTCTTATTGAATTATGCTGTTGATAGAGTCTGAACAGTTTTGCTACAATTTAGTTTTCAATTTCATAATAATTTGTACTGATTTCATCGTTCATTTTTATCACTTTGGTTTCATAAACCTACTGAGTTCTTTTATTGAGATATAATTGACACATAACACTATATTAGCTTCAGGTGTGCAACAGAATGATACAGTGTTTGTATAAACTGAGAAATGATCACCACGAGAAGTCGAGTTAGTGTCTGTCACCGCACATGGTGACACATTTTTTTTCTTATTATGGGAGATGTTAAGGTCTATCCCTTAGCGTCTTCCAAATATACAACACGGTATTATTAACCACAGTTGTCCTGTTGCACATTCATCCATCCCCGTGACTTACTTATTTGATAACTGGGAGTTTGTGCCTTGGGTGGGAGCCAGACGAGTGGATCTTCCACTTGCCCCCCCCCCCCAAATCTTAAAAGTTTACAGAGAGGCCTTAGCTGGGTCCAGTCACATATACTGGCCAAATGGTCTCAGTGCCACATCGTTCTCTCAAGGCTTGTGTTCTTGGAGCAGCCTCTGGGAGGGGCAAAGCCAAGTGGAACCCATATTCCAAGGTCAGTGTGGGGCTCAGGAGCCTCTGATTGCCTGGGTCCAGCTCACGGGTCAACCAGTGGTGAGGTCTTTGATGACCTCCCCCAACAGCAGGATCATACCATTTGTCTTTTCCTGTCTGACTCATTTCACTTAGCAAAATGCCCTTGAGATGTATCCATGTTATCACAGATGGCAGGATTTCATTCTTTATGGCTGACTAGTGTTCCATTATATATAACATATATATCACATTTTCTGTATTCATTCATTCATCGGTGGACACTTGGGTTGTTTTCATGTCTTGGCTATTGTAAATAATGCTGCAAGGAACATAGAAGCGTGTATATATTTTTGATCTAAGTGTTTTTGTTTTGTTTGGATAAATACCCAGAAGCTGATTGCTGGATCATACGGCAGTTCCCTTTCTAGTTGTGTGCGGAACACTGTTTTCCACAGTGGCTGCACTAATTTACATTGCCACCAGCAATGCACAAGGGGTTCCTTTTCCCCACACCCTTGCCAACACTTGTCGCTTCTTGTCTTTTTGAAACTAGCCATTCTGACTGGTGTGAGCTAATATCTCGTTGTGGTTTGGATTTGCATTGCCCCGATGATCAGTGATGTTGAGCCCCTTTTCATGTACCTGTTGGCCATTTGTATGCCTTTTTAAAAAAAAAGATTTTATTTATTTATTTATTTGAGAGACGGAGACAGAGCACGGGCAGGGGCGAGGGGTAGAGGAAGAGGGAGAAACAGACTCCCCGCTGAGCAGGGACCGCCCCCCCATCCCAGGCTCAATCCCAGGACCCTGAGATCATGACCCGTGCCAAAGGCAGATGCTTAAGGGACTGAGCCACCTAGGTGCCCCCACTTTTATATCTTCTTTGGAAAAAATGTCTACTCAGAACATCTGCCCATTTTTTCATTGGATTTTTTTCTTTTCTTTCTTTCTTTCTTTCTTTTTTTTTTTTTTTTTTTTGCTGTGGAGTTGTAGGAGTTCTTTATATATTTTGGATATTAACCCCTTATCAGATACACGATTGGTAAATATTTTCTCTCATTCGATAGATTGCCTTTTCATTTTGTTGATCGTTTTCCTTTCTTGTGCAGAATAAACTCATCAATTTTAAAGTAACTTTTCTGTTCTTTAACACATACATTTAAAGTTGATGAAAGAAGGGAATGTGCTCTTTTTAAAAAATTAAAAAAAATTTTTTTTAAAGTAAACTCTGTGCCCAACATGGGGCTCAAACTCACGACCCGGAGATCAGCAGTGGCACGCTCTCCCGACTGAGTCAGCCAGGTGCCCCAAAAAGGATGTTCTCTTGACATAGGTCCACGTCTGTTCAATCTCCCTTATATTATTTAAATCTTCAGAGAGACTTTCCAAGATCAGTTTAGAAAGGCATGTTCAAGTTGTATCAACTTTTTGAATAAATAGTTTTGCATTTCGTTTTTTGTATTTCTCTCCCCAACCTTTGAAAATATGTTACAGATCCTTAAAAGGTCCATGTTACCGAGCAACGTGTGGTAGGCAGAATAAGGCACCACCTCCCCTCCAAGTACCTACCTCTTAATCCCCAAGCCTCTAAATATTTACCTTACATGGTAAAAAGGACTTTGCAGGTATGAGTAAGTTAAGGATCCTGACATGGGGAGATTCTCTTGGATTATCGTGGTGGGCTCGCCCTAATCAGGAGTCCCTAAAATGAGAGCAATTTCCCCAGTAGAAGGAAGGATGACTTGTTAAGAGTTGCTCAGCTGCGTGATGTGACAGGCTTTAAATACAGGAGCAGGGGGCCATGAGCCCAGGAATATCGTGGCCTTCAGAAACTGGGTAAAGGATTCACCTTAGAGCCTCCGTAAGGAACACAATCCTGCTGACACCTCAGTTTTTAGGCCAGTGGGAACTCCAGGACCATGAGAAAATACATTTGTGTTCTTTTAAGCTACTAAATTTGGGGTAATTTGCTAGAGCAGCAGTAGAAAACTAATACACAAGGCTTGAACAGTTTTTAAACGGAAAGACTGTCTCACTATACTCAGAAGAGTTCAAGTGGGTGTGTGGGTTTGAAATTATCGGGGCGCCTGGGTGGCTCAGTGGGTTAAGCCGCTGCCTTCGGCTCAGGTCATGATCTCAGGGTCCTGGGATCGAGCCCCACATCGGGCTCTCTGCTCAGCGGGGAGCCTGCTTCCCTCTCTCTCTCTCTCTCTGCCTGCCTCTCCGTCTACTTGTGATCTCTCTCTCTGTCAAATAAATAAATAAAATCTTTAAAAAAAAAAAGAAATTATCTATGAGAAGAATGCAAAAAGGAAAAACTGTGGTTATCATTGGCAACAACAGAAGTCGTCAACACGTTTAGGCCCTCTGGAGGCAGTTTCTTCTCTGGTGAGATGTGTAATGTGTTTATAATCATATATGTTGTATTACTAGGTCTCTTCCTGGCCAGCGAGAACTTCCGTTTTGGCCCGGCAGTGATAAGAACAGAATCTCCACTTACAATTTTACACAGTAGGAGGGTTAACATTGATTCACGGACTGGCTTCTGGCTTCTGAAAAAATGTCAAACTTTTTCTTCCACTTTGCAAATCTTTCTGGTGTCGGGCACCACAGCCCCTCTTTCCCATGGAGAATGTGGCCAGCACTTTCCTGTCCGGACCTCAGGTGAGGTGGCAGGGTAGGGGGGTGGGGGGAGTGTCGCAGTCGGCCTCACCTACAGCCGCCCCGGAGGCAGTAACGCCACTATAGAGGTGATGGGGAACCAACACAAACGGGTTTCACCCGGCCAAAATACATGGATCCCTAACCCCGCTTCCTTTTGCAAACTCCAAGCAAACACACAGCGAAGAGCCCTGAAGGCCCGGAAGCATTTTGGGCTTCCAGGTCAATGCAAACAAAGCTGGGCGTGGGGCTCCTGACCCTGTACGGTGTCCTGCTCTCCTTCCTGCCTCAGCCGAAACGGGGACTTCAGAGATCACCTGGGTTGAGAAAAGAACACCAAGTTTTGAGTTTGGACGGTGGCCCCTCTGGGCTTGTCTCCTCTCTGGGGATGGGGATGGTTACACAGAGATGTGGCTGTGAAGATTCAGTGGGACACTCAGAGGAAGCGTCCCATCCAGGGCAGGCTGCTCACGTCCTCGTCCAAGCCCTCGTCCCCCGTCCCTTCTCTCCATGCTGCTGGGAAGAGGCTGGGAGGAACCCAAAAGCCCTCCCCTCACTCCCAAGCCCAGAGGGTTGTGCTCCCCCTTCAGACCTGCCCGGAGGGGTCGCTGCTCTCGCCTCCAGGTCCGATCCCACCTCCCACACTGTGGCCTCCCTCAGTCCCGCCCCCGTGTTCTTTTGAGGATCCCAAAGGAGATAAGGCTGGGAAATCTGGAGAAGGAATGTGAGGTCTGCGGGAGTTAAGTCCTTTTCAGAAGAACTGGAGGTGACCCCGGCTGCCTTCCTCCATTCCCCTGGGGCTGTGGACAGCCCTCGGGCCCCTGGCTCTGCGGACCGTCCAGCCCGGAGTGTGTCCCGGATGCAGGGGGGGCTTGGAAGCAAAAAGTCAAGCTGGAGGGAGCTTCAGAAAGGCGGGCTGTGAGGGCGTGGGGAGAGGTTCGCCAGTGGGAGGTGGTTCCCAGGATCACGGCGTCATTGCGGCCTTCTGGCGGGAGTTCAGCTCGTCGGGGCTGGAGGGGAAACGTGCCTGGTGCATGCAGAGGCTCCGTGGGGCTTGGGGTCAGCAGGCCGAGGCCTCAGCTCAGTTCCATCCCTGCAGGCTGGGAGGCGTGAGGGCAAGCCAAACTGGGAGAATCCTAGAGCTCCAAAAACCTCTTCCAGAACAGTCCACACAAACGTTAAAAGGCAGATTTCCTAAGGCCAGTTCCGTAGATTTCCATGCCGGTAGTCTTTGGGGCCTCCCCGGTGCCTGAGCTGGAGGGCCGAGGAACCGCTCCTGAAGCTACACGTGCGCACACACACGCGCACCCACCCACCCACACGCACGCACGCGCACGCACGCGCACACGCACGCACGCGCACACGCACGCACGCGCACACGCACGCACGCGCACACGCACGCACGCGCACACGCACGCACGCGCACACGCACGCACGCGCACACGCACGCACGCGCACACGCACGCACTCACGGCGGGAAGTTCGTCCTGCGGTCTCACTAGGCTCCCTCCTGGTGTGCAACTTGTCTCTTATCCAGGGTTGCCTGGCATCTCCCAGGCGGCCCTTGGGCAAGAGTAACCATGGTAACCAGGGGCGTCCGGGCCTGGCTCTTGCAGGAGTGCCTGCAGTTGGACGTCCTCGGCCCGTGCCAGGCCCTTGAGGTTTCGGGTTCTGACCCGACGGTCCAGCCAGAGCCAGTGAAGAGCCCGGCGCCCTGGCGGGGCTCAGGCTTTCGCGAGCGCGGTTCCCCGTCGAGGCGGGGGTTCGAGTCCCCGAATCGCTGGACGCCGCGAGTTGTCCGCTGGAGCCGAGGGGCGGGGCCAGGGGCGGGCCTGGGGGCGGGGCCGCGGCTCCCGCTCGCGCGCTCTCTTGTTGCTATGGTAACGCATCAACATCCAGTGCGGGCGGCAGTGCCGGCGGCAGAGGTGGCCGAGGCGCTGAGCCCGGGCGTGCCGCTGAGATGGTGAGGTCCCGGGAGGACCAGGGAGGGGGCCCTCGTGTGTCCTTCACTGGGGTTGGGGTTCTGAGCGGGGAGCGCGGGGAGCTGGGGAGGGCAGAAGATGAGTCAGGGTCTGGGGTCCGGAAGGGCCAGGGACAAAGAGGACACGCCTAGAAGAAGTAAGGGAAGTCCGACGAGGGTCCCCTGGGGGAATTGGGGGTGGCGTCGACAGGGCTCGAAAACGTGGAGGGGTGCTAGCCCGAAAGTTGCCGAGAGAGAGGGACGCACTCTTCCCTCTCCGTCAGCCTAGAGCCTCCACGGGCTGGGGACAGTGGACGGTGATGCGGGACAACCGCCGCGAGGAGGCTACATGCGGGTTATAGGACCTGCTGGGCCACTGCTAGCAGAGTGACAATGCGTAAGTCACCTAATGTCCCTGAGCCTCAGGTTTCTCTTCTGTTGGTGGGACCTTTGTTCCCGCACTAGGGCTCACCAAGTACTTGTGCATGAATGAACGGGTGGGTAGGTACCAGGTTTGAAAGGCCCTGGGGAGGGACCAGGTCTGCTCTAGCAGGCCTGGGCTTCCCTGGGGTGGGGAGGACCACGGAGTGGTGAGGGTTGACAAGGGCACCAGGCCCAGGAGGAGCTGTGAAGAGGTGTCTGGTTTCCAGTAAGGAACGCGTTGGTCCCTGAGGGATAAGTGAGTGAGACAGAAGGTAGGCACTGGAGCCTTGGTGTGTTGGAAGTAACGTAAGAACTTCTGGGGCACATCAGGGGGCAGAGATGGTGACCTGGGTATTCTGTGGACACATTTCATGCCCATAGGTCACGCTGCTTCTCTAGGACCAGTGGTTCCAATTCAGGGCCCCCAAGTAGGGATTTACAAGAACTTTGTTAATTATACACAAACTAGTCTCCAACCAATGCATCTCTCAGTGTCTGAGGACTCCCTGTGGTGTGGCAGTGGGGGCCCTTCACGGATCTGTTTTATCACATAGTTATCCCGGGCTCTCCCCAGGGCTTCCTAGGTGCAGGGTGTAATCTGTTTATCTGGGACAGCCTAGCGTCACCTCAGGCATCCCGGCTGGCATCTAAGGGCACCCAGTAACGGTTACTTCCTTTCTTTCCAGTTTAAAACAATTCATATTTTCCAGTGCAAATGAATCAGTTGCACTTGGGCTGGACTTGTGGGAATTAGCAGATCGGGCTTCCCCACCAAGGGCCACTCAGGGCAGGGGTCAGCCCACTGTCTGAGCACTTCTGAGATCCCTTGGACAGGACTGGGTCTGCGGGGACCTCTGAGAAGCAGTGGGTGGAGTTAGCGGTCTCCGCCTCCTGGCAGGCTGTGTGTGCTCGTGTGCGTGGGTGTGGCTGCTGCTGACCTGCTTTTGAGTGTGTTTGGAAGGATGGGGAGAGGTGCTGGCGGCCGGCCGTGGGGAAGGCGGGGGCCCAGGGAGGCAGAGTCCCAGGACTCTTACGGAAATGGTGAATAACACCATCCTCCAGGAGGAGGCTTGGGACCTCCGTACTGACTAGGATGCCACCTTGTCTCCCATTTGAGGAAAGAGGTGCCCTAAGTGGATCACTCAGTAAAAGGCAGGAGCCACGTGCTGGGGCACCCTCACCTTCTGGGTAACCACAGCCCACGGAAAGGGAGATAGCGTCGGGCTGAGAGCTGGAAGCTTGCCTTTGCTGGCCCCTGATGAACCTATAGGCAAAAGGAGAACGGGGCGGCAGGGTGAAGAGGATGTCTGGGGAAGGACGCCAGAGGTCTTTGTTCAGTCGGCAGGTGTTACCATCATGTCAGGGAAACTCACCAGCTGTCCACACCACCTGTACCAACCCCTTCTCACCGGATTCGAGCTGAACGTACGGGATCGGGGACATCGAATGCTGCTGCTAAGGGCTACACCCTTCTGTTCAGAGTCAGGGACTAGCCCCAAGGCCAAGTCTGTTTTCAAATAAAAATACAGTGTGTTACCTACAAAAATAGTTACCGACTCAATGGCAGAAAATTATTCTCTATGGGAACCGACGGAAGATAGTAATGCTCACCCCAAATTTCTGTTCAATGTTGTTTGGTGAACATTCTTTTAATACGCCCTTGGGGTGCATACCCTTCAAACAGACATTTTCGCAGGAAGTACTTTCATGGGTCTTCTCATCTGCTTTCTTCAGATCTTAATATGTTCTGGAGATTGTCCTATATCAATGACAGTGAAAATCATCTGACTGACCGGCTCATCTTTTGGCATTGGAGTCTGTCTCCTCACATTCCTAGCAGTGGCCAAATTCCTGCGGTCCTGGGATGGGAGGGTATTTGAAGGGAGGGAATTAGCGGGGTCAGCAAGATGAGAACATCAAAGCAGAGCTGGCGTCTTTATCTGTGCCCCGTCCTCATCTTTGCCAGTGGAACTAGAAACTAGACGGGCTTGTCTCTGGGCGCTGCTGCTCACCCTCTTGGGGACATTTATTTGGTGATCCAAGAAGTCACACCAGCCCCTCATTTCCTGAAAGAACCTTTTGGCTACCCTCTCTGGCCTAGAGGATCTAACTTTCCATTTCTGCTTGGCTCTTCATTTTTTTGAGTGCTGTTCCACAGTGACCTCCCTAATTCTTGTTGCTCTTGGCCAAAGTGACCATTCTAACCATGGTGCGTGGCTTGTGGTTTCAAAGTCAGCATTTCCTCAGTGAGGTTTCTCAGCCACCCAACCCAAGACAGCGCAGTGCCTCCCTCCGCCCTGCCCACTGGCCACTTCTCTGTGGTCATCTCTTTTCCTTCCTCTGTTCTGACTTCTAGGCTCTGGCGGTGGACCGTCCCTTGAGTGGCTTCCTCTTGAGCTGGGTGCCAAGGGTGCAGGAAAGAGGTAACTCAGTGTCAGCCCTGGAGGAGCCTGTCACCCGGTGGGCACCCGAGCAAAGGGCAAACCTGCAGGAGCCCTTGGAAAGAAACAGGAGAACACATGCAAAAACAGTAATAATACTTTCCATCTGCCTTTCAAAGCCCTGTCACTGCGTTATTTTCCACAGCGATTTGGAAGATGTGGGGTCGGGGAGGGGCCTGGAGTCAGGCGTGTTCTGGGGAAGCTCCCAGCTCAAGCTGGCCCATGGCCCTCGAGGGGTCACCTTTCTTGGTTCCGTTCATTCGCGCTTCATCAAATGCGTGTCGAGCTCCTCTGATGTGCCAGGCACCCCGGCTTTTTCCATACTTAGAGACAGAACTCACCCCGTCCCTGCTGATCTGGTATCTTCCACCTCTCCTCCTCTCCCAGTGCTTCCCCTCAATCCCACCTACTGCTGGGTCTACTCGTTTCCTCTGATTCTATTTTTGGTGGAAAGGGGAGCAGTGGCTCACCACTAACCACGCAATAACCCTTCCGAGTCTGTTATTAGGCGTCCTCGGGGCTGTTATATTTACCTTTTAATAAACCCAAGCTTTCCTGCTCTGCTGTATTGGGGCTGCCTGGGGCTCTAAAGGGAGGCTCCCACCTTACTGGCCAAGAGCCAGTAAGCCTCTTGCTGGCTGGGGAGGCAGAGAGGGGCCAGGCACGTGCGGCGGTACTCAGCTGGAGAATAAACTGGTTTAGCGGTGGAGCAGGTGCTGGGAAGTCTGGCTGGTTAGGGCGGACGGGAGAGAGCTTTGGAAACACACTGTCCAGGGCTTGTGACCTGGAACGACAGGGTCCGTCTCCCTATCTACACTGTCCCCTTGACGGCTGCTGATTCCCAGGCTCGGGAGACCCCGAGTGGGTAGCTCATGCTGCAGGATATCTTAGCTTAAAGACTGGGGGACAGGATGTCTCCTGCAAAGGGAGATTGGGATCAGCTTGAGAGTAAGGTGGGAGATGCCCTCAGTCCTCGCTGAAGTCACCTGCCGGAGACAGACTCCTCTCAGGGTTGAGCTGGGCTGTGGGAGTGGAGGTTGCCTAGTGCTGTTAGGTGCAGACAACAGAGCCAGAACTCTGGTTCAAGTACAGGGGCACACAGGGAGGGGGCTTTGGAGAGTTTGCTGGCTGGGAAACTGTGCTTGGAAAATGGGGACAAAGGGAGGCCCTGCAACTGGAACCGGGGCCAAAATCACAACCCAGACCCGGTCTGGCGAGGCCCCGGGATGCGCCGTGGCCCGCCCAGTGCTGGTGGCTTCGTGGGGGTGCTGCCGTGTGTCCCTATCAGCACGGTCCCCCCAGATCCCGGCTGCGGCTGCCATGCTGCCTCCGCCAGAGCTTCTCTGGGCTCTCCGGGTGCCACTAGCTCCCCTCCATCTCCGGCTCTGGAGATCTGGTTGGTGAAGCCAAGGCCCTGTGCCCAGGCTCCTACATATCAGGGTTTACCCGGTGCTTCCCCTCCGTGGTGTCCCCACATGCCCACCCGCTTCTCCCCAGCACGGGCTGGTGAAGTGTCTACCTTGCCCAGAGTCCTGCCGGCCTCTCGGTACGGATGAGCTGACCTTTCTGCCTCTCCCTGCAGCCGCTGAGTACCGCTGGCATCCTGAGCTCCGCCTCCACCGCTTCCAACAGGTCGAGGAATAGGACGCGCTATCGGACCAAAGCCGTGAGCTCCGAGGTGGATGAGAGCCTCTTTGGAGGGGTCAAGGTAACCGTCCCCCAGCCCCTCCCGGCAGCTGGCTCCTGGGGGCAGTGGCAGACTGGCATTGCTCAGGATGAAGCCAGCCCTGGGCAAGCTGTCCCCTCCCCCGGTTGACTCTCAGAGGGAGACCGGAGCAGCAGGACCCTGGCACCTACTGGGGCCCTTGTGAACGGGGGCACCTGGCTCCTTCCACCCCTGCAGTCTTCACATCTGCCCTGGCTGTTGTGATGTCGGGGTTGGGGGGCTCTGCTGCAGAGAGCAGATCGCGGGCCAATGAGTGCCCCAGGAGGAAGGTGTGCGAGGGCCACGGACTGAGCTCGCAGACCCGGAGCTACGCATGGCCCCCCAACCCGAGACAGCGTTAGAGACAACCACAGATCCTCCTCTCCCAGTGTTCCAGTAGCAGGGCTCATCAGCTCTGGGAAACCCCGAGCAGGTCTTCATGGGCCGGTGTGGTCCCCACTGAAAGGCCAACAGCTTCTTCCATGCGGAGGAGGAGAGCTGGCTAGAGCATGACTCGGACTGTTCTCGGTGCGCAGGACGTGTAGCAGGTGAGAAGGAGGAGAGGCAAGGACGGAGGAGAACGCGACACGGAGAGAGGGCAGTGAGAGACAGAGAGACAGACGGAGCAAAGGACGGGAAAGATGCCAGCAGCTGTGTGAGCGCCAGCACGGATGCCTCTGCATGGGCAGGTGGCGGGAGGCAAGCGGATGTCTGTGCTCCTCGCTGTCCTCAGAGCTGGGGGCATCTGGGTGGCTCAGCTGGCTGAGCATGTGACTCCTGGTGTCGGCTCTGGTCTGATTTCGGGGGTGTGAGATCGAGCCCCCACCCGCATGTCAGCTCGGTGGTGTGACCTGTGATCATGGGAGTCGGCTTGGGGAGTCCTTCTCCTCTGCCTCTGCCCCCCCCAGCCCCTGGGTGCTCTCTTTCTCTCTCTCAAGTAAATAAATAAATCTTTAAACAAACAAACAAACAAAACTTTCCAGAGAGTTCAAGATGGGCACCTTTCTCCATTTATTTTTTTTCTTATTTATTTATTTATTTATTTGGGAGAAAGAGAGAGAGAGAGAGAGATGAGCAAGCACACGGAGGGAGAAGCAGGCTCCCCAGTGAGCAGGGAGCCCGATGCAGGGCTCAATTCCAGCACCGGGGCCAAAGGCAGATGCTTAACAGACTGAGCCCCCTAAGTGCCCCGCTGTTCTCCATTTAGAAGACCCCCATCTGTGACAGTTTTCTATCCACGGGGAAGGAATCGAAGGAACACACCCTCACTTACAGACAGGTTCTGATTTGGGCCCGTGAGGTGATGGAATGTTTTGGAAATGGCCAAGTTCTCCAGGTGTCCGCCGTCCAGCGGGCTCGCGGGAGGGGCCGTCGGAGACACACCGGTTCTGGCCCTTGGGCCTCCTTGCTGGGGGAGTCCGAGGTCTCTCAGCTGGCAGCAGGGGGCAGGAGCGGTCTGTGGCGCCCCCGAGGCGCGCCCTCTTGGAAGCACATGGACAGCAGGTGGCAGCAGCGCTCTGGGGACGGTCTGTGCAAAGGGCGCTCAGGACCCGAAGGCCCTCCCCGCCCCCCCAGGCCGGCCGCTGGCCTCCACGCAGGATCACGGTCACTGCATTCAGGAGACAAAATTCTCTCCTGTGTCCAGAATTTTCCTGAAATAAGTGGTTTCATTTTCTTATTATCTGACTCCTTCATGGCCGGAATGTTTTGAAAACAAAACAAAACAAAACAAAGCAAAACATGCATTTAATATGTATTCCCACAAATTCTGACTCCCTGACGTGCTCACCGCATTCCATTTGGCCAGTTCTAACGTCCTCCATATGATTTTTTTGGGGGGAACCAAAGTAAATTAATCATAAGGAAAGATTAAAAATTTCGAATATCATAGATCAGATGAGTCTGTAACAGATTGTATTATCTCAAGCCACAATGTGGCGGAGAGAGATCATTATTTCTTCTTTCCTAAGTCGTGGAGGGGAGCAACGAGAGACCCCAGATTTTCATCCCTGATGGTTTTAGGTTAGGAATGGACACAAGCTAGCCACTCCCTCCCCATCCATCCAGGACTATCTGCACGAGACACAGGAAGGCCCTGCTCTCAGATAGGCTGGTCAGGAGGAACGCACACAGCCATAGTCAAGGGCAAAACCATGTGCTGCTTCCTCAGCGCCCTGGAGACTCTCGGTGGTCCTGAGGTCTGGGCCCCAGCCAGCCTTCTCTGCCACCGGATGGGCTGGAAGAAAGCGGGGAAGGCTGCCCTTGAGGAAGTTGGGATGGACCCGTAGGATGTGGGCTGACCAGCTTCTAAGCTGTCCTTCCTGACCCCACAGCCTCTGGCCCAGAGCAACAGCCCCATCGTTCTCCTCCGAGATAAGCATGCCATTAGGAAGACCCTCACGGCCCTGGGCTTGGAGAACAAGCCAGAGACCATCCAGCTCATCACCCGGGACATGGTCCGGGAGCTCATGTGAGTACCCAGGGCACAGTGCCTGCCTCCCCATCCCGGCCTGCGTTTCTGCTGAGAACCTGAGCAGGGAGAGTCGCCATCTGGTCTCTTCCAGAGAGCCCAGCCCCACTCCTTTCCTATTCATCTCCCCCGTTCGCTTCCTGGCTGTCCTTCCTCGGCATCTGGCCTCTCTCATTTCTCTGCCTCTTGTATTGATTCTTCCCTTTGCCTTCGATCCCCAGCTCCTTCCTCTTTCCTGTCTCCTGGCTGTGCAGGGACCCGTGGGACTGTGAGAGGCACCGTGCCTGGTGGGTCCTCGCTGAGCCCTCCTTAGTGCTCTTGGTAAAGGGAAATGGTCCCGATGAGTCAACCCCTTCTGGCTGCACCAAGGATCTGAAGTAAAGGGAAACTGACCAGATGCTAATCGGCCCCCTGGCTTCTTCCCAGGCTCTGAGGCCAGAAGAGAAATTTCCCCGGGTCTCTTGGGTTCCTTTGGGATTGGCTTAGCCTGGCTTCCTGACTGGAGCTGCCTCCTGGCTTGGCACCCCTGTGGGTTATCAGCAGTGGGAACTGAGCTGTCGCTGGACGCGGGTTGGTGGGGGGAGGTGAGCTGCTATCTTGGAAACCATCCTCCCAACTCTGGGTTCGCCCTCAGGGAATCTGAGCTCCCAGGAAGTGCGTCTGTGTCACGAGCCCAGGGACACGGAGCGTGGTCTAGTCAGTCATGGTGGCAAATGGCCATTCATGGTCGGCGCCGTCCTGCAGCCCCCTGTGGGGTGAAGGAAGGGTTCCTTCTTGGAATGGTCTAGTCTGGCAAGCGTGAGATTCGTCCTGGTCATTCCAGGTCCCATGCCAAGCCGCAGATCCACTCACTCACTCATTCAGTCTTCCTCCTGGACTGCCCCCCAACACACACACACACACACACACACACACACACACACACACACACACACGTTTTACGAGATGAGGTTTCACTTCCTGCCTCAGACCGGCTGCGTCTCATTGCTGTGTCCCTGTTAAAGAGCCTCACCCAGAAGCAGCTTCGTTCCTGGCCCTGCTGCTGCCGTGGCCTCCACCTCCAGTGCCTGTCGTTTGTTTGTAATCATTATAATTAGCTATTGGTTTGTTGAGTGTGCTGGGCGGCTCGGAGGAGAGGTACCCAGACATGCCTCTGACTGTTGTTGATCAGAGATTTTAATTAATATTTAGGGTTCAAAGCTTCTCTCTGGGCCGGATGGACAAGCATGCTTGGGTTTCTCATAGCATCCATTTCAAACTGGGCTGGCGTCCCCCCTGCCCTTTTTATGTCATCCTTGAGAAATAAGCTATTTTTAAAGTCTAGTTCACCAGCGCGGTTTTGAGGTCTCCCCCTGGGCTTGGCGCGGCCGGGGGGCTGTGCGGCCACTGTGGCCAGTAGAGGCTGCGTCCTGGGGGAGCACACAGGCCATGCCTGGGGGTGGGGGACACAGCCCAGCCCATGAGGGCAGAGCGTGGTGGCCTCCGAGGAGGCTGGCTCTCGGCCTGGCTGGGGGGACTGGCCTATGTGCACGTGGGGGGGAGGTTCTCTGATGGGTGCACAGAGAAAGTGACACACATACTAGGCCTTTTAGTGAAAGCCCTTAAAATGTCTCTGTTTGGCTCATCCCTCACCTGGGACCCTTTCTCCCCGGTGGGCCAGGGGTGCAGCAGGCGGTCTCTCCTGCCATTGGTGTGGCACTGTGGGACATGGGTCGTGATGGGGGAGGGGTGACGGGGGCCCGAGCACCAGCAACACTGTGCTGAGAGCTTCCCCACTGACTGCCATCCCCTGGGGCAGCGTTCCCGCCAAGGATCCCTCTGGGGAGTCCCTCATCATGAGCCCTGAGGAATTTGAGCGCATCAAGTCGGCATCCCACGTCCTGACCAGAGAAGAGCTCGAGGCCAGGGAGCAGGCCTTCAAGAAGGAGAAGGAGGCCATCGTGGTAGCTGCCCTCCCCCAGCCCTGATCTCTGAAGATGGGAGGGGGGAGCTGTGGTCTGGGGGCCCTGGAAGGAGGTGTGAGTGTGTGCCTCGTGGAGACCAGAGACGTGGTAGAGTGGACACCAGGTGTGGGAAGAGCTGGGGGCCAGGGGTGGGGTGAGGAGGAAGCCAGGCTGGGAAACTTCTGGGTTCTGCTAGCAGGACAGGCGAAGCCACATGGGGGGGCGGTCCCACTGGGTGGCCTGTGGTAGCTGGGCCAGCGCCCCTGGCAATTCCCCGCTGATCCAGACCGTCTCCTGTAGGACGCGGTGACCAAGCGCAAGAAGGTCATGAAGCAGAAGGAGATGGCACGGAGAAACACTGAGAAGCTCAGTGACCTGGAGGAGGTGGCCCAGGAGAGGGCCCAGAGCCTGCTGCAGAGAGCCAGTGTGCTGCGCATGGAGCAGGAGGAGGAGCTCAAGGACATGAGCAAGGTGGGGACGTCTGTCCTTCCCTCCTCCGAGGACTTGCGGCCACTCCCCCTCCCTCCTCTTGGGCTCTGACAGCCCCGCTCCAGATGGACTCGGGGCAAGGAGGGGGTGACGGGTGGGGAGGCTGCCGGAGGGGGGCTGTTGCCGCCGTGAGAGGGAGGACTGGCCCTGCCGCGTGCTAGCTGTGTGACCTTCAGCAGGTCACTCACCCGCCCTGGGCGCCATTTTCTTCATGGGTCAGACCACTTAGCAGAGTGATTGGTGGGGAGAACTGAGCTTTGCCAAGTGGGGACCTGCCTTCTGTTTCTCTCCCGTGGGCTCAGTCGTGGCTGCATGTGGGGGGCCTGGGAAACGGGCTTCTCCTCAGGAAGAGGAGAAACCAAACTAAATGAAGTCCTTCCTTTAGCTGAGAGCGAGAAGACCAGAGGCTGGGGTGGATATTTTGGTACTCATTTGCATGTGGTTCACTTCCCAAGCAAATGAACCCTGCTGACTCCCAACCCCGTCATCTACACCTTCTCTCCCAGGCCGATCTGTCCTCATGCCTCCTCTTGTTCTCTCGTTCTCGTGGATGGCTGTCCCCCGATGTGTCATGTCGGGCTCTTCCAGCTTAAAAATCTAGTGGTTTGGCCTCTGCATGAGGATTTTAGTTTCCCTGAGAAGTAGAGCAGATGTTGGGGTTCATGGGTCCCTAAGGGGGACCTTGAATCTCTGTAGTTTTATGGAAATTTTATGTGTATGTATAAAGTGAATCTTAAGGAGGACAGAGCCCATTGCTTCCCTCATACTCTCAAAAAGTGGTCCATGGCCCCCTAAATACGAAGGCCTGACGCCCCAAAAGGTACTCCCATGGCTTCTCCTTGCACGGACTAGCACTTTGCAGGAGCCCAGTAAGTGCCAGCACAGAGCTATAGTCAGGGCACGGGAGCAGAACGCTCTTGCTCTCACGGGCTTGGGCATGGCTGCGCATGTGTCTAGCGCACTCCATAGCACCTTGCTCCCGTTTCCCCCCTCCAGCTCCCTCACCCCGCGATGCGTCCCTCCTTATCTTTGTGCCTAGACCCGGTGCCACCGTGTCATTCCACCCCCCCCCCCCAGATCATCCTTAATGCCAAGTGCCATGCCATCCGGGATGCCCAGATCCTGGAGAAGCAGCTGATTCAAAGAGAGCTGGATGCAGAGGAAAGGCGACTGGACCAGATGATGGAGGTGGAAAGGCAGAAATCCATTCAAAGGCAGGAGGAGCTGGACTGGAAGAGGAGGGAGGAGAGAATCCGGTAAAGGTTTTGGCATCTCCCTCCCTGTCATTTTCATGCTTCTTTAGGTACAGGTAGCCTTGTCAAGAGGGAAGAGAAGAGAAATGGTCATTGCCACCATCTATTATGATCTCAAAACCTTATGAAGAGATTCATAGAACCACAGACTTTCTTAAAGCTGGTTCCTAAGATCACAACAGGTGCTTCACAACCTGGCCCCAGTGCAGCCTCACTCCCCGCCTTTCCCTGCCATCCCCTTTGCACTCTGCTGTCCCCCAGCACACCTGGACTGCTCACGGTTTATGCTGTGGTCATTTCTTCCGCTTTTAGTACACTTGTCTTTCCTTTTCCTCTGGAAAATGCTTTCTCTTCTTTTAGTATGTGGCTTTGCTGTCGCCTCCCCTGGAAAGCGCTCTCCCCCTAGTAGGCAGGCTTGGGGGCTCCCTTCCCTGTGCCCCGCCACACCGTATTTATACCCTAGCACATGGCTTTCTTGCCCTGGGACTCTCTGGCCCTCACCAGAGGCCTGCATGCTCACGGAGGACAACATTCCTGGCTTGGTTCATTTCCGTAGCTCCTGGAACTAGCGCACTGTTTGGCCTGTGGCAGGTGCTTAACACACATTAGAGGGATACATTCAGTCCCCTTCCTTTTGCAGAAAAGGACAAGTAAATTTACCCGAGCAGGTAAGTTATTCACCAAAACGACAAGTAGATTTACCAGAACAGGTAAATTACAGAACCACGGGGTCCCGGGTCTAGAACGTCAACCATAGAACTCGAGTGTGACCTTGAACCACCCTGACCGGCTCTGCTCTCTCCCGCTCTGATTCTGTGCTCTTGAACCATTCATCTCTATACCTCCAGTAGGTACCTGCTCGACGGTGGCAGGCTCCCTATAAATGTGGATTTAATGGCTAAGTGGCTCTTCATCTTCTGCATAAACATCTCCAATTAAAGAAAAATCTCTGCCTCATTAGGCCGCTCTAATGATCTGAGCTGGTCCTTACACTGAGCCCCAGCCTGCTGCCATGTAACTCTTTTACTCATTCCTCCCGCGTATTTCATCTGGAGTCATGAAGCCATTCAAGTGCTCCACCTGAACGGGCACCCCATTGTCCTTCCTCTTGATTCTTACCCTACCCTGTGTCTTCTCTCATTCTCCCAGCCTTTACTCATACATCATGGGGTCTGGGTGCTTCTAAGTTTATTGTCATCCAGCAACACCTCGGGAGTCACTGGCAGCAGCACTGATTGTAGACTCTGGGCTCTCTGCTTTTTACTGTTGAGCAAGGGCCTCGCTGAGTGGGGAGGCTTGTTCAGACCCAGCCCTGTCTGCCCGCGGTGGGAGAACCGTGGCACGTGATAGTGAATGAAGTGGGTGTGGGAGGCGGGTGGGAGACAGGACACACTAGGTGCTAGCAGAAGCCCCGGAGGAAGGAGGGGTCCTGGGCTTTCTAAGTCTGTGACGTTGGCAGAGGAAGCTAGCTCCCCACGGTTGCTCTGGGAGGGTTTGGGAGGTGGTAGGATTTCAGAAGCTCTTGACACACTGAAAGGCAGAAGGTATGTTGCTGATGTGGGGTGCCCTCTTGGGCAAACAAACAAAGGAGGGGAGTCTCAAGACGGGCAGCTTGTGAGAGGAGAGGACAGCCCCTCACGGCACTCGACGCTTGAGGACTTTGGTCTGGGCTCATGTGTAGGAGGCGCTTGTCCGATTGTCCCTGCGACACCTCCCATCTTGGTTATTTGGGTGGAGGTTGGAGCAGAGAAATGTGGGTGTGGGTTTCTAAGCCCCTGCGGTACTATTCACCCCTAGAGGAAGACGGCACATCGTGGAGCAGATGGAAAAGAACCAGGAGGAGCGGTCGCTGCTTGCAGAGCAGCGGGAGCAGGAGAAGGAGCAGATGCTGGGATACATGGAACAGCTCCAGGAGGAGGATCTACGGGTAACGGGCTGGACAGATAATGCCAGATTCTACCAGCAAAAGTGACAAAGCTCTCCGGGATTTGGGGGTGTCAGGGGGTGGACCGATTTGTTGTCAGGCCCGTACTCACTTTGCAAAACGATTACTGTCAGCTTTTATGGACATGTTGAACGTTCATCCGGCCGTGGCACCATACTGGGGTCGAGCCGGGATTTGGACAGCTACTGTCTGCCTCCCGGGGACTTGGGGTCTGAGACCAACGCATCCACGGGCATGGACGCAGAAAGGAAATACACAGCTCTATGCATTGCACCAGGAAACATAGGGATGTTTCCTGGTCTTTCCGCAGCTGGTTAGAGATGTGATACATTTTGTAGATGTCTTAGCCCTCCTTGTCTTGGGCTCAGGCTCCCTGCTGTTCCCTCATATCAAGTACACAGTATCTGAGTGTGGTTAATTGTGTGAAGGAGCCAACCCCCCCACCCCCACTAGTCTAGATAAGATTAGCAGGCATATCCATTGCAAAAGAAATGACAACATGCCCGCTCAGACCAAGTAGGCTTGAAGAAATCCTCTTCTGTTTGCCTGCTCCTGTCTGTTTCAATACAGGGACCCCTCGCACGTGGGGGGCCGGGCGAGCTTGGGGTGTCATTCTTTCTGTCCCCCTCAGTTCTTTACCTTTGAAAATTTTTATACACACAGACACATTGAAAGAATTGTATCAGACCCGTCCATGCTTCACCTAGATTTCATAATGAAATGAAGGTGAATCTGCCTTCGTTGTCTGTCCCTTTTCGGGGCATTTATGTATTCTGTTACTGTTCAAGTCTTTGGCAGTGAGTTGCGGACATCTTGAGACTTTGCCACTAAATGCTTCAGCCCTCATCTCTGAAGAACAGAGATGTTCTCTTACCGTTACTGCTGTCTCATTCCCTCCTCCAAAAATGGAATCCAATGGAATCCAGTATCATTTAATACTTAATTCACATTCAGATCTCCCCAATTGTTCTAAAAATGTATTTTTAGTTTTCTTTTTTTCCAGCCAGGATCCATTCAGGTTCCCTGCCTTGCATTCACCTATACCTCTTTCATCTGCTTTGACCTAGAAGAATTCTCTCGTTCCTTCCTTCCTTCATTTTTGGGCACCCAGGCCAATTGGCTTGAAGAGTTTCCTCCATTCTGATCTGTCAGATTATTTCCTCATGGTGTCATTTGATTAGTGGGACATGTATTCTTCAATTTTTCTCCTCTCCCCCCACGTTAATGGACAATGGGGTTGTCATCTCCCGGTGATTTGATGTTGGTGTGGAACCAACAGAAACAACAACATGGAAAGTAAATAAATAGGCAAAGAAGTAAGTCAATACATGATGGAATATTTGTCCTAGATCAGCATTTGGCAGGTTTCCCAGTTGTGCTAGTCAGTGGGATCAAATAATGTGTGGGTACCAACGGCAGGACTGACTCTGGTGGGAAGCTGGGAGAAAGGAAAGGAAGAAAGGGAGAAGAGGGAAAAGGGGTGGAGAGTCACTGGGCCAGGTGGGGAAAGGTGGGGTGAGTGAGAAGTAGGCACGGGGAGAGTGAGGGAATGCTGGCTGCCATGAGTCACGCACCACCAGCCGGGTGGGAGGCAGGCAGCACCGTGCAGATCTGGTGCAGAAGGCTCTCCAGGAGGCCTGAACGTGGCTGTGAGTCAAGCTTAGGGAGAGCCAGCAGAATTGTCTCCCGATGAGTCAAGGTAGAAGCTGGCCTGAGGAGGAGCTGGAAGCAGAGGGTGGGGCATAGCCTTTGAGGAATGGAGGGAGCTGGGAACAGTGTGTGTGGGGAGTTGCTGGGTGGAAGAATTTGAAGGAGAGTTGGAGATTGGTGGGAGGTTATCGGTAGGCCAGCTGCCAAAAATTCTACATTGGGGCCTGAGAATGTGCTCTTCCAATCATCTGGGGCTTTGAAAGGCTCAGGATCCTTCCTTAGAAGGTATCTTGTCACTCAAGGTCACGCTGGTACACTGACCTCCATCATTCATTGTTTTTCTCTGTGTCTACTGTTTTTTCCCCCTTTTTCTCACATGCCACTCATTTTGGTTAACCCTTTCCTGTTTTAGTTTATTATTTATTGTTTTCCTCTCATTGGGCTATGCATGTTGCCAGGGAAGACAGGGAGTGTGACATGGTCCCCATCCTCTGGCTGGGACAGGATAAACACACAGGAAGGAATGGGGACTGACAAGGCAGTGCCTAACCAAATCCCAGAGGTGTGGCACCGTCTTAAGTGCAGAGGGGATTCAGAAATGAAGAGAGAACTGGAAGCTGGGGCAACGTTCCCGAGAAGATTGGAACTTTAATTTAGAAAGACCAGGTTTCAAAATTCTGGCTCTGGATTTTGCTAGCTGGATGGCCCTGGACAAGTAAATTTGGGGCCTCATTGTCTTCATCAGCATGAGAAAAATAACAGGTTCTACCTTTCAGGGCTTGGAGCTGTATCTGGGTTTCAGAGATAGGCTATGTAAAGTGCCCAGTGAATAGAAAATACTCATTTAGGGCAATACTTCATTATTTCACTCATCATTATTGAACAGAGACCAGAAGCCAGGGTTTGACGATGAGAGGGAAACTGAAGGCAGGAGAAAAGACCAGGAACAATGGCTAGAACTTCGCATGACATGTGGGAGACACTGGGGAGAATTTTAAGAGCCTCCACTTCCCTGTGAGTGTGTAGAAATCATCTGAGCCAGTTGCCACCAAGCCAGGTGGGTACAGACCGAGAAGAGGCCATTTGGCTGCGAGGGTCATTGATGACGCTTGAGAGAGCTGCTTTACCAGAGGCTAGTGGCAGCAGCTGGCTTGCAGATGTGCCCCTGCCCGTGTGTTTCTGTCCTCATGGGCAAGGGTCTCTGGGTCTTGTCTCCTTCTACTTGGAGGCTCTCTTCCTTCTGATGCCAGGACATGGAACAGAGGCACCAGCAAAAACTAAAGATGCAAGCTGAGATTAAGCGCATTAATGATGAAAACCAGAAACAGAAGGCAGAGCTACTGGCTCAGGAGAAGCTGGCGGACCAGATGGTGATGGAGTTCACCAAGAAGAAGATGGTAGGTTTCTGATGCCTGGGACTTCTGGCCATGGGGAGTGGCCGGCTGAGATCTAGGGGACTCACGACAGAAAGCCATGTGTCCATTCCAGAATTCGTGTCCTTCGTTCAAGGGCCTGGCTCCTTCTTCTCTTCCTTTTGGCCAGTGGTTCATTAGGCTAGAAGGGACACTCAAATTAGGGCATTATACCCTCGTTAACACCTTCGATTAGAAGTTGAATGAGGGTCAGTTACAGGCCGGGGAGAAGATGAAAACTATTAGGGAAAGTAAAGTCTTGTGGATTCCTCATGGAAAGCATAATTACATCCCCAGTAATCAGAGGTCACCCGCCCTATACATTTCTTGTGAAAATTCTGCTATTGGGCATCTTGTACTGGGGGCTAGACTTTGAGAGGAGAGCTTCTCCCACTGTGGCTGTGGGAGTTCTAAGCACAAATGCAGTGCGGGGCAGAGAGCGACGCCGCTCACAGGGACCCAGAGATGCTGCTCTGACTCAGGGGCCAGGCTGAGTAACAGAGTGACTGGGGGCAGTGAGGAGTGGAGGGCGAGAAAAGCTTCTAAGCCCGGTTTAGATGGAGTGAGTATGGGGTTACATAGAAAGAGAAGGACTGAACGTGGCAGGAATGTTATTCGGTTCTTCATGTGTTGGTCCTGCCTCCCCTGCTAGTTTCGAGGCTCCATGGTGACAGAGAGCACATCATACTTTTCTCCGGTAGGGGTGACAGGCAGGGAGATGGGTGCACTCCGAAAAGGCGTGTTTGATATGGCCATATGCTCTGAATGCAAACCTCAGAAAATGAAGCCCAACAAAGTGTATGTTTGGGCTTTGGCTTCGTATTGGATGCTGGGATGTGCAGGCAGCAGAGCAAGAACACAAGACAACACAAGACGGGACAAGGGTGGCTGGTGCCTAAGAATGATCACCCAACTGCCATTCAGTGAAGGTGAAGGCTGTGCATGGGCTCTGTGCTAAATGCTTTCCCTGTGGGTCTCGCCGAGCCATTACAACCCCTTGTAAATCCTGTCACTGAGTGATTCAAAATATCCTATATGCTTCCCTGTGTGTCCAGTATGAGCCTGGGCTGGATAATGGTGAGGACTTTGGGCAGAGCTCAGCCACCGTTTCCTGAATGGGTGAAGGTGGTGTGATGAGCCAGTCAAGTGCATGAGCTGGTGAATAGGTTGGCTGGCTGCAGCAGACTTGATGATGGTCATGGTCAGAGATGAGGTGGTGAGGAGGCAGGTTGCTGAGAGCAATTGTTGGGGGATACCTGGAACCTTGAGCAGAGCTGGAAGCATGGAATGAGGAGGAGTCACCATAGATTTCTGAGAATAGGGCCTGTCTTCATATGTGGAAAGGACATCGGTGGGAGGAGCCACTGCACAGGCCAACCACTGCCAAAGGGTTGGGCACTTGGGCATGCCCACAGCCCGCCATAAGTACCAAGTATATCACAAGTCCATCCCTGACCTCACAGTGGTCTCTGTTCTTGTAGCTGGGGCTGCCCCTTTAAAGCTAGGGGCAGAGATTGGTTGTGGAAACCTCCAGAGTTCCGTGCCCTGCCGTCTTCGGGGAGGTGGAACAGAGACCAGCTTTGACACACAGCTCACAATCAGGCAACTCGCTGGGCTGCCCTGGAGTCTGGGCAGGTAGAACAATGGTTATGGAACATTGTTTAGGGGAGGATCATATTTCCACTCAGCTCAAGCCATTTGTCTTATGACTACCAAAGGATGGTGGTTGGGAGGCTGGGTTTGGGAAGATTTTAGGGGTATGTCTGTTCTTGCAGAGAAGTGGCAAAGGGAGCTAACTTTGATGGTTCACTCCTTTCATATCTGCTAACCGCAGTGGGACTGCCCAAAGCATGGTTGGCCATTCGCCCAGGGACTAATGAAATAACTTCCACCTGCTGCACTTTACAAGACAGGCAGGCTGCCACAGTTGTTACTTGTAGAAACGTGACCCAGTGGCCTTGAAACTTAGACATTGTCTGCAATGCAGTGGAAGGGACATGAAGGCTGGGCTTGGGATACCTGTGTTCAAATCCTTTTTGATAGTTGACTAGCTACGGGATCTTGGGCAGGACCCTTGATCTATATGAATGTCAGTTTCCTCATCTATAAAACCTGTCCCACAAAATGTTGTAGGGGCCCTCTGGGATCATATAGGGGGAAGCGTTTTGTAAACAATGAAGCATTTTGCAATGCTAATTGACCTTGTTCATGCATTGCTAGTTATTTTGCCCTACCTTAAAAAGAGTCAGGGAGTGATATGGGAGACACTGGACAGACTGGCAGGAACTATGTTTCTCTGCAAGGCTGGGGCAAGGGGAGCCGATCTACAAGACCTTTTCTTCCTGGCAGGCTCGAGAAGCAGAGTTTGAGGCTGAGCAGGAGAGAATACGGAGGGAGAAAGAGAAGGAGATCACCCGTCTGAGGGCCATGCAGGAGAAGGCCCAGGATTACCAGGCAGAGCAGGTACCTTCTTAGTCTCAGCTTCCTTGGGCCTCTGCAACCCCTTAACTATTCCCTTGACAGCCTGCAAAACCGACCTGAAGGACAGAGATGTGGACGAGGGGGTGCAGGTTACCTAGACTTGAGTCATCTGAGGGCAAAGGGGTGGGCTGCCCCAGTGCCTGGCGCAGCGAGAACAGGGCAGGCAGGGTGTTATGTGCTGAAGGTTCAAGAGAAAGCTTTTGGCTGCTATGTAAAGAACTTTCGGCCTTAACTCTCACTGGAAAGTGTCACCAGAGGAACTGTGGTGTCTCCATCATTAGCAGTTTTTAAAATGAGAGGTGGCTGCAGGATCGCCTGGAAGTGTTGGAGATATAGGAAAAGAACTGGGATCAGTGGTGGGAGAGGACAAGCCAAGACACCTCAGGGTATCTATCAACCAGAAAGTTCTACAAGAGTCCATGTGCTCTACCTTGCACTCCACCTTGCTCTGTGCTCTCCCTTGCTCTGTACTCTACCTTGTACTCCACCTTGCTCTGTACTCTACCTTGTACTCCACCTTGCTCTGCACTCTACCTTATACTCTTACCTTGCTCTGTACTGTACCTTGTTGCCAGGGAAATTCACAGCCCTCCTCAAAGGAGGCTGTGTCAGATCCTGCAGTTGGCGTCTTCCTAAGGTGCCCCGTTGGTACCAAGGTCAGTTTGCACCCTCGCAGGTCTCCCCACCTTCCCCTTTCCCAGGACGCCCTGCGGGCCAAGCGCAACCAGGAGGTTGCAGACAGGGAGTGGCGCAGAAAGGAAAAGGAAAATGCACAGAAAAAGATGGAGACAGAGGCCAAACTACGCAGCAGCCGGCTGGAGCAGGTGGCTTTCAAGGAGCACAGTCTGGCCGTTCAGGTGCAACGGGACCGGGATGAGTTCGAGAGGATTCTTCGGTAGGTGGGGCTGGGCACCTTGGCTTCCTTTCCTTGTATTGTGGTAGGGATGGCCTCTACCGGGTGGAGAGGACCTTCCTGGCATGTCCACAGATGGATGTGTGTTCATCTTGCCTGGGGTGGTGGAGTCATGCCAATGAGATGACCAGCCGAAATGTGCAAAGACGAAAATTGAAAGCCCAGAATTTTCTGATCAGAGATTTGGAAAACAGCACCTGAACATGTCTAAGGAACTGGGTATTACTGGTGTGAGTAAAAGTATGTACCTTGTCCCTCTGCCCTCCCCTGCTTCCACGTCCCCCTGCAAGTTAGGGATGAAGCCGCAGCAGGGAGGTTGAGGAGAGACAGAGAGACGTTCCAACACCAAGGGTCTGGGTCACTGGAGAAGAGCCTGGTGTGGGGGCTGGGGTCTTTGCCATTCATTTGATAAATATGTATTAAGCACATAAATTCAAGACTCCATGCTGGATTGTCTGGGAGGTATTGGAGGTGAGCAAAAGGCTGTCCTTGCCCAGTCATATGGGAAGAGGCAGAAGACTCCTATTCGGAGAGACCTCATCTATATTTATCCATCTGGCCCAGCTTGCCTACTCCTCATCCTTTTATTTTTGTTCTCTTTTGGCTCAGCGATAACCCCCACCCTTACGTAAGTGGAGGTGAAGTGCTCACACCGGTCGCTCTCCCCGCCTTGCGTCCACCCCCAGAGCTGCCAGCAGCCACAGCCGCTCTAGCGTCCATCAGTCAGATCTGCCACCACCAGACCCGGCCCCTGGGTGCTCCCCTGGCTCTGTTCTGGCCTAACTGGGAATGACTCCTTTCTTGCTCTGGTTCAAAATCTGTAAGATCAGAAACTTTCAAAGGAAACAAACAAAATCGGAAGGGGGAGGGTGTAGATATAAAATTAAAGATATTCTGTTCAGGTGAGTGGAGATGCGATGGTGCAGCTTGGCTTTCTGGTCTACCCGCTCTCAGTCCTTGGCATTGTCCCAGGTACTTGCATGCCAGGCCAGCTCTGGGCCCCCTCAGCCTCCCCCCCATCCAGGGCCCCCAGCTAGAGGCAGAGCCAACCTGTAGGAATCTCCATCCTTGCCAGAGCCAAGTTCCTGGTCTTTTACTAGGGCCCCTAGCCTGCGCCCACTAGCTGCGGTGCCCTTTGACTCTGTAGCTTCCCTGGTTGGTACCAGGCCCTCAAGGGTCATGCCATGGTCTCTGGAAGCCTGCTGAAGGAGGCAGCTTCCTTGATGGCCCCACAGATTCCGCCCCTGGGCTCCAGACTGCCTTTCAGATGTCCGCCATCACTGACCTCTATGCTCTTGGACACCCGTGTTGCCTTTAGCAGGGAGTAATAAGTATTAATGAAAAGGAATTAAAGGTCCTACTTTTGTCACTGACCCATTTGTCCCTTCTTCACTTTGTTTGCTCAAAGCATATGCACTAGCCAGTTAGTAAAGTGAGACCAGCCCTTTGGAGACATTCCGCTTCACCTGATCTTCTAGGTGAGCGTCTAGACCTGGTGTCCCTGGGGCCATGTGACCGCCAGCGCAACTGTCTTCAAGCGCTCCGAGCATCTCTGCCGTAGCCAGCAATCCAGGTTTTCCTATGTCAAAAACATGACCTTGTAGACGGCCTCTCTAGGGGCTTCCTGCTTCTGGGGAGAGGGATGCCTTTGCCAGGCAGCCCACTGACTAAGCAGCGATAGCTGACCCACCCTACCCGGTGGCTCTTAGAGATGTCCAGGAGCTCCCATAGAGCCCTGAGTCCTGGGCTCCAACCCCACAGATTCTGATGTAATTGGTCTGGGGTGAGTCCCAGACAGCTGCAGGTTTTGGAAGCTCCTGGGTCCCTGTAAGGCAGCAGGCTCCAAGGTCATGGCCCTAATCCCATGAAGTGACCAGACTTTTCCCCATTCAGATTTCTAACTGCCTGCCAGCCCAGGGGCTCCCTAGTGTGACACACGGCTGCTTTCTCCAGGGTATCGGGGCACGTGAAAACCCCCTTGTGGGGAGCTTCCTCTGAAGAATCTGGAGAGCTGGAGGAGCAGGAGCACTGAGAGGTCCTGGGGCAGCTCCTTCCTCCTTCCAGCACTTCTGAGCATCCCCTTTGCAGTTTTGTTAATGTCGTTGCTATTATTTGTGGGAAGGGAGGAAGGGAGACTGAGAAAGAACCTACCAGCTAGAGAGGAGCTGTGCATTGTTGCAAAAGAGAAGAGCTGGAAACATAGTTTCTGATGGGTGAGCCCCTGAGTACAGGCCAGCTAGTAATTTGCAGGGCCTGGGGGTTCCCTTGTTCAATAAGTATTATGAATTTCAAAACAGTGATGGAAGAGCAGTAAAGCAATGTGAGGCCCTTCTAAGCATGGACATAGAGTCCTGTGCCCACAGCGCCAGGCCTGGCAGAGGAGAGGGGCCGCATGCCCAGAGGCAGCTTGGAGGCTGATGTCTGAGCCACAGAAGAGGGTGGGAGTGGGCAGGGCTCTGAAGCGCGTCCCCTGAAGAAGCCCTTCCGGAAGGCTTCCTCAGTGCCTCTCCTCACTGGGCCAGCTCAGCCTAGTCCATTCGGCAACCCTTGTCCCTCCTCCAGGGCTCAGAGAGAGCAGATCGAGAAGGAGCGTCTAGAGGAGGAGAAAAAGGCCACGGGGCGCTTGCGGCATGCCAACGAGCTCAGGCGCCAGGTGCGCGAGAACCAGCAGAAGCAGGTGCAGGACCGCATTGCCACCTTCGAGGAGGGCCGGCGCCTCAAAGAGGAGGCCCAGAAGCGGCGTGAGCGCATCGATGACATCAAGAAGAAGAAGATTGAGGAGCTGAGGTGCGCTGCAGTTCGCACAGCCCACTGCCTCTCCCTGTCTCCCCCTCCACTCCAGGGCAGGGCATGTGGGAGTCAGGGGACCGAGGGGGTGACAGGTGCTCTGGGAGGGCCCTTTCTCCTGAAAGGGGCTGCGGCTGAACGCTCTGGGACGGGGGCTGCCTGGCTTTCTGGGAACTCCGAGGCGGGGGGCTGGAGCCTTGGGGGGAATGTGTTTGGGGGGTGGATTGTGGGAGCAGGGGTGGGGGCAGTCCCCCAGGTTCTGTAAACCCCCCACAGGGCCTGCTTCCTGTGGCCCCGTCACACCTGCCCTGTGTCCCCCTGCAGAGCCACCGGTCTCCCTGAGAAGTATTGCATCGAAGCGGAGCGCAAAGCAAACATCCTGCCAGCCACCTCTGTGAACTAGGGAAGCCTCGGAGTCCCTGGGGATGCCCACGGGAACAGGCTCTGCCCAGCCTCTGGGCGTCCATAACTGCCACTAACCTAGACATTTTATAGTTACAGATTAAATTTATTCTACTTGATTAAGCCACAGCCCAGCTTTCTTGGGGGGCTGTGGCTGACGGGGGTGGGGGATCCTGCTCTGAGAGCCCAGTGGGCCGTGGGAGCGGGGGTCGTGGGTGGTGTGATACTCTGGGGCGGGGGACGGAAGTGTGCTCTCTGCTGGTGGTCCCTCCTAGCCTCACAGGCCCTTTGCCCTGTGTCCTCTGACTTTTTGGGACCCTGGGGACATTGCCTTTATGTCCATCTTCAGCACAGCCTTGCTCTGGCTCTGTTCTGTGCCCGGTTCAGAGGTATTTCGGGGCGGGGGACTGGGGCTGCTCTCTCAGGGAGGGGCAGGGTCAGGAGGGAGCAGGGCTTCAGACGCAGAGCTCTATGGGGCACCTGTAACTCAGACCTCACCTGTGGGGGGGGGTTGCGCGTACACTTGGGGCTTACCCTCTGGCTCTACCCTCCCCGCCAGAGTCCCACAGACACCTGCTGTCCCCTCAGGCACACCCAGGGCCCCACTCCTCACCCAGACCATGCTGCCCCCTCACTTGAGGGGGCAGCCGGGGTCTTCTCGTTCCGCCTTACTCTGATGGGTGGGGCTCCCCACGGCCGTTGTTGCCCTTGTTAGCCTGCCTCCTGTTTCCCCCAAACCCTCTCAGTCATTTGGTCTCTCACTCAAATGCTGCTTGGGTGTCTCCTTCGTGGGCCCCCAGTGCAGCAGACCTGGGTCCACCATATGTCATGTGCCTTTAGAATAGTCTCGGCTCCTTTGGAAGCAGCCTGATTCCTAGGCCCCTTGGAGGCTGCAGAGCTGTGGTCCGGATATAGAGCCATTTTTCCGTTTTGTGTGCCTGGGGCGTGGGGAAGGGCTTGCCTCCCAGGTCCCAGCCCTCAGGGCCACCCTGCCCCCTCAGTGCTCTGTTCCTCCAATCCAGAGCCCAGTCTTGCCTCCCTCCATGGGGCCCGCACAGAGGAGGCAGAGAGTAGCAGCTGGGCGCGTCCTGAGTGTTTACAACGCCAGGTTATAAGGGCCTCGAGCAAGAGTCCTCTTTTCATAGGACCCAGGGAGAGTGGGCGGGCAAGCTGCTCCCTGGACTTCCTCCTCCTCAGAGAAGCCTCTCCAGGCCCTGTCCACCTGCCCCGCCCCGACCAGGCTAGCTGCTGGGGAGGGCCGTGCTTACCCTCCTGCTCAGCGTCCCCAAGGACGCCCGTCCTACCTGGGGAAGCTGCTCCCTTCCTCCCAGAGGCTTTGGAAAGATGTGGTACTCCCCCAGGATGGGAGGGAGCCCCTGATCTCAAACAGCACGGCTGAGGGTCCTGGCATCTCCTGTGGCTGGCTGGCTGGCTCAGCCTCCGTGGGTGAAGACTCTCGCTGTTCATACCTGCAGGGACCGAGCCATGACCCCTACCCTGTTCCAGGGGACCCTCCTGCCAGGACAGCCAGAAAAGGCCTTGGGTTCCTGGAGTTTGCCCAGATCCCTCCCTGAGTCACCCGTCTCAGGGCCGGGAGGAATGGGCATCCCCGGAGTGAGGGTCAAGAACAAAGGCGTTCCAGGCCCATTGCTAACTTGTGAGACCATGTGGAGAGAAACTGGCGACGTTCACAGGCTTAAAGCCAGGCTTGCATTTTGGCAGAACGGGTCCCCGTGAAGCCGCAGGTGTACAGGGCCTGGCGGAACCCACAGCCTAAAACTGAGACCATCCTGACATGGCCTGGATAGGGGAGAGGCTCGCGGCTGTAGTTCTGAGTAAAAGCCTGGCTTCAGAGGCTGAGGGGCCGGGGTTGGGGGCGGGACACAGCTGCCTCGGAGCAGGGGAGGACAGTTCGGGGGAGAATCTCCCAGTTCTGCCCTCGGAGTCACCCGCTCTGGGAATTCTTGGAGTCGGCCTGTGATGCGGAAGGGAGGTTTGGTAGCTCCCCTTGGGATTCCTCAACAGCCCCGTGCTGGCTCCCGCAGGCTTCGGGACAGGCCTGAGTCATCCACAGGAACCCAGTTCCTGGAAATGGGACATTCCTGAGTGCCAGGCAGGCTGCTGGCATCTGAGGCGAGCAGGCGGCTTCAGGGCTGCATCTTTTATAAACACCCTCCCGCCCCCTTGCTGGGACCTCAGTGGGGATAATGACAGGAAAGAGGTCCGTGTTAGTGGGGCCAGTGGGGTCAGGCTGCAGGAGGGTGGTGGCAGAGCCCTGTTGACAGAGAGGGGGTGGGACACTCCGGGGCAAAGCGGAGAGACACATGGGATTCCTGGAGGACTTTGTGGGCCCCAAGCTCAGGAACAACCAGCCTAAGTCCTGCTGCTAGAGATTGGGCCTTTGGGTGGACGGTGTTTTCTCCTAGGGAGGGCTTTGTTTTTTTTTTCCCCCTGCTCTGGGGTGGAAGTGTCGGAACCCATTGAACCACCGAAACAGCTCAGGGGTGTCTGGGAAGCTGCAAAGGGGAGAGCCGTGCTGGGGGAATCAGGGAGTGCTGTTTGGTGCGCTGTGTTGGTTGATGTAAAGATGTTAGAAATTTGTGGGGAAGAACAAAGCATGCCCAAGCTACTGACTTAGTTGTATGGGTACCCAAGGGGCTCCCCAGCTGCCTGTCCCTGGCTCCTTGGGTCTTCTGGTCCCGGTAGTGTCAGACTGGGCTGATTGGCGTCGTCTGGCAAATCCAGTGGTGGGGCTCCACCTCGGAGCCCTGGGTCAGGTCTCCAGGCAGCTGCCTCCCGCGCATGTGACCCCGGCTGCTGGCGGGCCCGGTGCCCCTACCTGCCCCTGTGTGCCTGTTGCCTGCGTCATGCTGTGGCTTGGGCGCAGTCTACAACCTTTGCACCTGCCGGAGAAGCCGCTCCGGTTGACTGTGACTCAGCAGCCTTCCCTGGTGGCCAAGCCAGGCTGCCCCTGACTCAGTGGGGCGCTGGGATGTCCTCAGCATCCCCATCTGGGACTGGGGTCACAGCCGGGCATTAATTGGTCTCCGTAAAAGCACTTTGATTAGGCTCGGATGAAAGGGGCTCAGAGAGTTCAAAGCCACACAGGGCTTTTGGGGTGAGAAAGGGTGGCAGCCGTCTAGGTGACAGTAGAGGGGAGACGCGGGAGTCTCAGACAAAAAGTCTGGGGGCAGAGGCCATGGAGCTCCTCACTGGTCTCCCTTTTCATCCAGGCTGACAGCTCCTTCGGCAGAGGGGGAGCCTGGGAGACAGCTGGGTGGGAGGATGTCTCCCCCTGCATCCTAGGCTGTTGCCAAGGTGACCTGCCCCTCCCCCACACTCTGGGAGGTATCCCCACAAAGCACCCAAGTTCCCCCGGAAGAAGCTCATTTGCAACATCACAGAAAACCAGCGTCCCCTCCCTCTGCCAGGCTGTACATGGTTAGACCTTCCCTCTCTCGTAGCCTCCCTGGCTCAAGGTCTTCCTTTCCCCCTTGTGTCCTCTTGGGAGAGGTGTGGTCGCCATCTTTGTGCCCATTGATGGCTTTGATGCTGGGATAGGAATAGGGTTGAGGGTTTGGGTGGCTTTCTCAGGAGGCTCCTGGGAAGAGGAGTCAAGGGGGTGGGTGAGAGAGGAGATCGCGAGGAAGCGGCCAGAGCTAATGAGCGTTTCTGTATGGCTCCTGGGGAGAGACCGTCCCCAGGCTAGTGGGGCGAGCCCCAAATCAGAGAATTTGAAGTCTGGAAGGGACCCACAACACCCTCTGGTGCTTGAATCTCCTTTGTAACCTCTAATCAAACAGCTGGGCAGTTTGAACTTGCATACCCTGAGAGACAGGATGCTCATGACCTCATAAGGCAACCCAAGCTCTCTCAGACCAGCCCTGATGCTCAGAATGTCTGCCTGTGCACCCACCTGCCGGCAGGGCCCTTTTTACACACCACACCCCTTCAGGTACCTCGTACCCTGGGTCCTGTGTCGTCCAGCTCCGTGTGGGCACGTGTTTGAAATTCTGGAAACACAGAACTCTTCTAAGCGTTTTGTGGGGTGGGGGCAGTTGTTGGAAGGAGGAAGCGGGGGAGGGAAGAAGCTGGGCGTTTAGCCCTCCTGACAGTGAACACTTCCGCTGTCCCGGCCAGGCTGGCAGGGCTGTGCTGCCCCTGAGCCCCACCCCACGGCACCGCCTCCCCTCCCCTCTCCCAGTGCCTGGGCAACAGGAAACAAACACAAGGAGAGCCCAGGGAGGGCTGGCCGGGTGGCCCCGTGGGGCAGCATGAAGCCCACCCACACCGGGCCTGGATCTGCCCCTGCCAGTTTCCACACATCGGCCACTGCCAGGGCCACTGCCAGGGGCCGCTCTGGGCACCGAGGAGGACCACTGTGCTGCTCTGCAGTATGTGTTGGGGGATCCACATGGCATAATCAGAAGCAAATTTTATTTCTATAAATTCAAAGTCAGAGTCCCACTGGATGTGTGGAGTCACCCAGCCCAAGGTCTCCCCACAGACAGATGTGTGCAGGCGTCTGGGACGACCAGTCTGAGTCTCTGGTCCGTCCTGCAGGCCCGGCTCCAATCCCAGTGATCGCCCTGCTGGAGTGGGGGGCAGCTCCCCAGCGGTCCAGGTCTCAAAGATCTTCCCCCTCAGTGCGAAAGCCAGCATCAGCTGACTCTCCCAGCCTCATCCTCTTCTCCGGTGGTTGGACACCTTCCTGGTTTATTTCCTGAGGGCTGACACACTCCTCCGGCCACTCTCTGTGCTCCCGGGGGCATCACGGGTGGTCCTCCAGAGCTGTTTGTACGCCCCTCCCACCAGGTCAGGGGGCTGCCCGCCTAGCGCCATGGCTCGCGACCCAGTGAGCGAGGGGGCACCTCTTCCCTTGCTGATCTCCCCCAAAGATGGGGCTCCAGGAGGACAGGGGGGTGTTTTTCTGCTGGCCGCCTCCCCCGGGCCCAGCCGTTTGTGGGATGCATGAGGGTCCCGCAGGATAAGGCTGCCCTCTATGAGGGGAGCACAGCTCGGTTCTCCAGAGCCGCTCCGATCTCTGGGTTTGTCCCCAGGAATCCCCACACTCCTTCTAAACCAGTTCAGCCGGGGATGCTCAGCCCCTTGGCCCCAACCCGGTTCCTGAAACTGAGCCCACACATGCATGTCGGCCTTTGTCCATCACTGACCACCCCTTCCTTGTCCGAACTTGGCAGTCTCCCGCCACGCCTATGGTGCCCCCCCAACCCACTCTTCTCGTCCCCCCCACCATGGCCTCACCTGGTCGCCCGCCCCGCGGCAGCCGTTGCTGAGAACAGCTGGAAAGGGCGATCAGCCACGGGGCTCTTCTTTTCTCTGTGACCCTGAACTCGGAAGCAGGTCTGCGCGCTCTGACCCCGTGTGCTGGTGTCCCTCCTGTGGCCGTTCAGACGGCTGCTCCTGGACCCTGTCCTCCAGGGGCCCCTCCCGGGTTTGCTGCCCGCGCCCTGGGTGGGGTAGGGGTGAGCCTGGGTCTACACAGTGTCCTGAGGGGGTGAGGAGTCTGCTGTGAGCGTGTGCATTTGAGAGTGTGTGTGTGTGTAGCTTCTCGGGGGGCAGGCTGCAGACCCAGGGCCCTGGAAGGGGGGGTGGGAGCTCGAGCTTGAGCCTGCGGTCCTGGCGGCAAGGCTGGAGGCCAGGCCCAGCAGGCTGCGTGTGGCTGCCGTGCGGGGCTTCAGAGGAAAAGGAGGTCGGCTGCAGCCTCTGCTGTCCTTCCTTCCCCAAGACATCGTGGGGCTGCGCTGCCCCTCGGCTCAGAGGCAGCCTCGGACTCCTCTGGTTCCTGGGTCTGCCTCTTCCCTTCTTTTCGGTGTCTCTGTTCACTCCTTTCTATGTCTCTGTCTTGAGATTCTGCCTCTGTCTTAGAAAACAAGGAAATACAACCCACACTGGGCGACCTGTACGGAGGAAGGGCCATCTCCCCTGGTGAACGACGGATTTCTTAGGAAATGTGGTGCTGCATCACGAAATCCCGAATGGCAGCCTGGGCCTCTGCCGCCTCTGTCTCTCAGAGCCTCTGATGAGCCACCCGGATACCTCTGCCCCTTCACGAGCCCCTGCTCTCCCAATCACCTTCTGTCCCCCTGGGGCGCAGACAGACCGCCACAGTCCCCTGGATGTGGCCAGACCTTTCTGAGACCTGCAGAGAAAGTGGGTGGGGACATGGGATGTTTGGGGTGGAGGCTGCGTGGGGGAAAGGGAGAAGGAGGAGTTGGGGTCGGGGGCTCCCACGAGTGGCCTCTCTTCCTCTGCTGAGGAGGAGCCCAGAGTGACACTTGGGCTGGGGGCCAGGTCTGTGCTGTGAAAACCAAGCTGATTCCCCAGGGCCCACCCTCTGCCGCCTCCCCCCAAAACCCTGCAGGGCTCAGGGCACAAGGCAGGAAGGCTGGCAGCCTCATTTATGGGCCCCAAACTATAAGGAGGTGGCAATTAGCCCTCAGTGGGTCAAAGGAGAACAGCAATGTGCTTTGCCTTTTGAGGCTTTGAGGGGCTCCTGTGTGGAGCCCTCAAAAGTGGCTGTTCTTCTAGAAGCATCTAGGCCTCAGTCTCTCCCAACATGCATCCCCAAGACTCCAAAACCAGCCTCGTCTGAGCCAGTAACACTGCCGCTGGTGGACCCTGTCTTCTGGTTCAATATGGTGTCTGCGCCCCACTCACTGCTGAGAGCTCTGGCACCCCACAGCCCATCACCCAGGGAGCTGCACTGGGGGCAGGCTTAGGCTGTGAAGTGGAACTCCTGGGGTTACGATTTAGGGGATTAGGTTGCTTTAGGTGGGTTCGTGCATACGTGGAACTCTCTCCCCAGCCCTGGGACCTCTGTTCACTCACTGAGCTATGATGAGAGGACACTGGTGTTCTTCTAGAGCAAAGGGGTGAACATTCTAGCCAGTCTGGAATTTAGCAGGTAGACACTGAAGTCTTTCTGTCTCATAAATAAAACCTCACTTTGGATCCCCACACATCACCCTGCCTGTAGAACAGCAACTCATGTCCTAAACGGAACCATCGTCCGTCCAAACTCAAGTCCCCCACTCAGATCGAACAAATTCTTGTAGCAGGAGGCCCAGCCCGAGTCAGTGTCAGCCCCGCCTTCAGCTTCCCGAGCCAGGCTGTGAATGCAAGTGAGCCCCTGTTCGTGCCTTGTCCTAACGTGGACCCGGGCCGGGACCGGGCGCCGCAAGCCCCAGCCTCAGATACTGCTGTTAATCTAGCTTAATCTAGGCTTTGTTCCCCTCCTGGCCTCAAGGCTGACCTTGAGCTCATTGGCGATCCCAACTAACTGACCCAGGTTTCACCCTGATTCTGGCAGGAACCATCAGGACCCAATCTACCAACCCTATACTCCAGTGTGTCCAATCTCCTTCTTCCTGCACACGGTTCTCCCCCTGCCCATCCCTGACCTTCCGTGCTTTTCCCCTGCGTGTGGGTCTACGATCCCACAGGGCCACGGAGCCCTTTCCTGGGGCCACTCTGAGAGTCAGGATGCCTGGCTGTCCCCCACTCTGTCAGGCCCACAGCAGCCCCTGGAGTGTGTACCCCTGTCTGTGGGGTGGGGAATGATAATCCCTGTTCTGAGCGTGCAGGGCAATCCCATAAACCTTGAAATAAACAAGGAAATAAGGATATTCGCTGGTACGTCAGAGCACCCTGTCATTGCTAGAGAGCGCAGTGGAGTGGTGCGGAGCGCGGAGACGCGTGGATCCCTCGTGCTTCCTGGTTGGGCTGCCGCTGAGCCCGGAGCTTTCCCCGAGACTCTCCCCCAACCCCTGCCAGGGAGGGGGAGGCCCTGGGTTCCTTTGAGGGAGCTGAGCCGCTGCAACCGGCCACTCAAGAACCCCACCATCGTGTGCGGGCAGCCCTGGGACACCCCGGCCCAGAGACCAGTAGTGGGCCTGGTGCTCTGCCTTGTGCCCTTCCCTGCCAGGACCTCCCCACCCAGCTCCAGCCTGCCCAGAGCTGCGCTGGCCTTGTCACTCCAGTGAGCTGTCCAGGTCACAAGGGTCCTGGTCTGCCTTTCTGGGCAGAGAAGCAAGGACACCAAATGGTCCCTAAAATAAGTACACACAGCAGAGATGTGGCTCATGTCGGGTGAGTAGGTGCACATGGGCTCGCCACCCTAGTCCCCCACTCTCCTGGGGCTGTTCCTGCCAGTCCCCTGGCGGCCCCGGTGGCCCGTGCTCTCCCCTCACTCCCTCCACATACCCTGGTTCCTCTCCTGCCAAGCCCCGCTGCAATGGTGTTGGTTCTGCAGGGATGGGGGCTTGATCCCCCAACAGCCCTGCTCCCAGGGATCCCCTGTGCTCAGGGCTGACCTCACCCAGGTATGGGCGGGGGGCACGGCTCTGGAGGGAGGAAGACCCCCATGCCCAGACACCCTTTTCTCTCAGCTCTGGAGGCTTGACTCCCTTTGAAAGGCCAGAAGCCTCCCGGGGAAGGTGGGCTAGACATTCTCCGGTCCCTTTCATCTGCCTGGGCCTTCCCTCCAGCCTATGTCCCCTTCCCAGCAGGCCACTTCCCACAGACCTCCACGTGGTCGGTGGGGGGGGTGTCCCCAGGGTCTGGATGCTGGAAGCAGGGACTTGGAATGCTGGAGCCTGCAGGGGAGGCTGGGTCAGGCCCCTGGGCTCAGTATTAACCCTCCAAGGCCTGGCCGCCCTTCCTCCCCAAGCCAGACTCTCCTTCCACTTCCCCATTTCCCCCAGGGAAGGAGATGACAAATGAGTGGTGAGGGGAGCCCTGTGGACGCTGTGAAATGGGGCGACTGTTGTTACCCCGAGGATGGGGCCAGGAGGAAGTGGAAGTTTAACAGGAGCCTAATTACAAGACCCGCTGGCCGCCCTGCGCCACTCTCGGGATCGGGAAGAGCTTGGGTGAGGGCTGGGTAATGCCTGGGTAGGCCACTCTGTCACCCCGATAATTAGGGTTCCTGGGGCTCCTCCCCAAGGCGGGGACCAGGCCCCCTCCCTCCCATAGAAATAACTCCGGCCGCGGCTGGGTACTCATTGCACCTTCCTGCCACCCCGGGCAGTGTCTGGGCCCTCAGTCCCCCCTCCCTCCACCCGTCCCCACACGCCCACCACCACCACCACCGGCCCCCGGGAAACCCAGCTCAGGCGGAGGAGACACGGAGCCTAGAGACATGGGAGTTCGAGGAGCACTCCGCCTTCTGCTCGTGTGCCTGAGCCCAGGTATGCGCTGGACATCGGGCAGCGATGCCCACACGACGCTGGGGCCAAGGGGGCAGGTAGAGGGGCATCGAGGGCCCCACAGAGGAGCCTGGGGGTGGTCAGAGACGCCTGCTGCCCGCCTCTGGTGCATATGGCCAAGGGGCCATACTCAGGAGAGCCCTGTGCCCGAGGGTTTGGGGCACGTGTCTGTGGGGCAGGAGTCCCCGATGGATCTCGGCTGTGCCTGTGAGCCGGGCGGGGCTCAGACATGCATGCACCTGTGCATGGGAGCCCAGGCCTGCCTGGGAGACTCAGGGCTCTGGGGGTGGGGCAGGGGGTCAGGTGAGCAGCAAAGTGGGAGATGCCGAGGAGGAGCCGGGAAAGACCCCTCTCCTCGGCGTGTGCTGGTCCCAGAGTGTGGACCCCCCGGACCCAGGCTAGCGTCAAGGGCCTGGCGGTGCTTGCCACGAGAAGGCAGAGCCTTGGCGTAGTCTGCGGGGGCAAGGACAGACCCTGCTCCAGGCCCCTGAGCTCTGAGAGGCCCTGGGAAGCGCCACACCCCTGGCATGAGGCCTGAGGAGGGCGAGGAGGGAGCTGCCCAGAGCCCCCTCACCCCAGTGGGGCACACCCGAGAGCAGGGCTGGGGAGCAGATGCTGTGGCTGCCCGCCCGGGCTGGGGCAAGTCCCAGCATGGGCCATTCTGTGTGGGTCTCGCTGGAAATGGCTCCGAGACCCTCAGGGGTTCTGGATTCGGCAAGAGGGGCTTTGTGGGAGGAACTCGGGAAGGGGAGCGCATTTTCAGCCTTTGTTCATGCTCGTGTGTGTGCATGTGTGTGCATGTGTGAGAGAGAGAGATTGAGAGAGAGACTGTATCGTCAACAAGGTGCTTGCAGAGCCCCTGGGCCGCTGCGAGCAGGTCGGCAGAGCCCATTCGGGACGCGTCCATGTGTGTGGTGTGGGTGCAGGAGGGCAGACCCCGTGCTCCAATACTCTCTCCTAAGGGCTGCCCGTTGTCCCCTCCCCCACCTCCAGAGGGAGGGTGAGCAGCTGGGGAAGCAGCTTGAGTATTCATGGAGAGTTTACAAGCTGAGAGCAGGAAGTGCAGCCCCCACCCTGTGCCCTTGTGGGGGACCGTGTATCGCCACTGCCCCTGTCCTTCCTCCCTCTCTGTGCTGACCAGCTCTCTCCCACCCTGGCTTTCTTCCCTCTCTCCAATCTCTCTCTTCTCTCCCATTTCCTGGAATAGGTCCTTAGTGCCACAGCATGAGGGACCAAGGTGAGACAGCAGGAACGACTTCCTCAGGGCAGCGTGAAGGGGTGTGGAAAGGCTGGAGCCCTGGGTGGAGGTTGAGAGGCTGGTGAGGCTGGCCTGGGACCGCGGAGGGTGGAGGCACTCTCATTCAGCCTGTCCCTCCTTCCCAATGCCCAGACCCTCCTACCCACTAGCCCCCATGGATGGGACAGCTCGCCCCCTGGGGATGGGGACAGGCCTCAGGGCTGTGGGTTGCTCCCAGAAGCTCTTCCTCAGGGCGGAGCCTCTGCTCTCTGAGCCGGCCCATCCCTGGTGTGCCTCCTGCTGCCTGGGGAACTGGCAGTCAGCACTAGGATCCTTATCTCAGGAGAGCGGGTATTCTCTTGGCCTGGGGCTAGAGGAGGCATCCCCGGATCCCGTTAGCGCCCAGTGGCCAGCCTGCCTGCTTCGGGTCCCTCTGGAAGCTATGGGGTTAGGGCTGCTGCCCAGCCAGGGTCCCCAGGGGCAAGCTCAGTGATTCTTGAGGGCTCCAGGGCTGTTGAGAGGGCCCCTGCTGGCTCTCTAGAACTGGGTTAAGCTTCTGAAGATGTGTCTAGTCTTGAAGGAATGCACACGGGGACTCTGGGAGTGTGCGGCGGGTGTGTCTTCCAGGTGAATGCAAACTGGTGTCAGTGTGCGGGTGCGGGTCCGTCCAGGTCGGACAGTGTCTGGGTGGGCAGGGCAGTGGGACGGCACAGGCGCACAGCTGCATCTGGACAGTTTGCCAAAGTGTGTTGCTGTGTGGTTGTGACCACGCATCACTGCATGTGTGTGTGAGACACACTCTCTACCAAGAACGCAGGCCCCAGAAAGATCAAGGGAAGGGCAGAGCCGAAGGAGAGGCTGAGACCTGAGATCAGGGCTGGGGCTCTGCTGGCTGTCCTGAGCATAAGGGGAGAGAGCCTGGCTGGGCCAGGGGCCTGGGAGGTGGAGCCCTCCTGCCCTGCTTGCCAAGGTTGGGGCCCTGGCACCTCCTCCCCCTTTGTCTTCCTCTCTGGGTCCAACCGGTTGGGGCTAGCGCTTGCCTGGGGCTTCAGGTTAGGGAGGGCAAGGAGCCCAGTCCTGAGCTTCCGGATCCTGGCCCCTCACCAGGGCTGACTCAGCGCAGCTCAGGCTGTTCGGAGTGGGAGGGGCCCCAAGTGGAGCGAGCAGGAGAGGGCGGCTACCCTGAGCCGTACCGTCGTACAGGGAAGGACACAAGTCCACGATGCCATGTCACCACGCGAGGCTCTGACTGTGCTGCAGAGGCACGGGCCATATTTCAGACACCCAGCATCCCTCACCATCAGACAAAAACCATCAGACAGGAGCCTGGCTACCTCCTGTCGTGCATGGGCACAGACGATCGCTCAGAGCACTTATACAGCGGGGCACACGCAGCCACACCCAGGCTTGCGGCCACAGACACGCAGGGTCACACACAGAGACACACACACAAGCATGACCAGCCATCTGCTCCTTGGGATGGAAAGGGACCCTGGAGGCCGTGGTGCCCATCCTCCTAGAGCCGGTGTGCCTCCCTGGCCGGAGGAGACGTCTCTTCACAAGCCCGGCTTCTCCATCAGAGCATTTAACGACTCTGGTTGTTTCATTCGCTCAAACACACACACACACACGCACACACAGTCCTGTGTGTATAAGACACCCTGGTTATATGCAGGAGGATCCCTACAGTACACCTGAGCAGCCACAAATACTCATAAGCACACAATGTGTACACATGCGCACACACAATCATGCATGCACACACGCAAGCACACGTAACAGGAATACACATGCGAACAGTGTTCAGATACCACCCCACACTAGTGTAGACTGTAGACACATACACAAGTACGCACAGACATGCACAGACCAATCCCTACCACCTCTGTCTCTCTCTCTCTCTGTCACACACACACATGCGCGCGCACACACACACACACACACACACACACACGATGAGGGGTGGCCGCTCCTTCCCACTGAGAATGGTGGAGAGAGGGGCTGGAGCTCATGCCCCCACTTCCCCGTCTTCTCCACCCCCATCTGCCCCTCCCCCAGCGCTGCTGACTGCTGTGCGGATCAACGGGGATGGCCAGGAGGTCCTGTACCTGGCAGAAGGTGATAACGTGAGACTGGGCTGCCCCTACATCCTGGACCCTGAGGACTATGGCCCCAACGGACTGGACATTGAGTGGATGCAGCTCAATTCAGACCCCTCCCATCGGGAGAATGTCGTGAGTGTCTGGCTTACCCCCTTACCCTGCACTTCATGGTGTCAACCTGTAGGGCTGCTGACACCCTCAGGGGAAAAGGGAGGGCAGAGAAGCAAATGAAGACCTTGAACTTCCCCCACGGCCTCTCTGGGAAAAGGAGCTACGGGGGGAGGGCTCCGCCATCACAAGTCACACCTCACCCGCCTTCCCCCACCTGCTGCAGAGGGCACTTGGGAGGCCTCAGGGCAGTCCCAGCCTGACCTTGCCCTTTCCAAAGCGCCTGATCTCATCTGCTCTCACGCACTCACCATGGGATTAGGGTAGGGTTTCATGACTACCATTGCTACCCTCCACAGGGACTCCGCGAAGTTCAGCAAGGCTCCTGAGGACGCCGAGCCACGCGGGGCCCCTTGCTCTGCCTGTGTCACATGTCTGTGCTCTCCTCTTCCTCACAGTTCCTGAGCTACCAGGACAAGAGGATCAATCACGGCAACCTCCCCCACCTGCAGCAGAGGGTCCGCTTCGCCGCCTCGGACCCCAGCCAGTACGATGCCTCCATCAACCTCATGAACCTGCAGGTGTCAGACACGGCCACTTACGAGTGCAGGGTGAAGAAGACAACCATGGCCAGCCGGAAGGTCATCGTCACTGTCCAAGGTACCGCTGGGTGCCTCCGGGCGCCCCTGCCGCAGGCTGCGGCGCCTCTGGGCGGGGCCCTGGCTCACACCTGCCCCATTCTCTGCAGCTCGGCCCGCGGTGCCCATGTGCTGGTCCGAGGGCCACATGACCCGTGGCAACGACGTGGTGCTGAAGTGTTTTGCCAACGGTGGCACCCCACCGCTCTCCTACAAGTGGGCCAAGATCAGCGGGCACACCCGCCCCTACCGCGCTGGCTCCTACCACTCCCAGCACAGCTTCCACTCCGAGCTCTCCTACCAGGAGTCCTTCCACAGCTCCCTGAACCAAGGTGGGACTGAGCGAGCAGCGGGCCCGGGGGTGCATAGGGCAGGGTCTGGGACAGATAGGTAAGAGCGAGGCTCAGCTCCTGGATGCACCACTGGTTGGCGGCAAAACTCAGGCAAGCGGCTGCACGTTGCTCTGCCTTGGCTTCCCTCCTGCATTAAAGGAATAATAACATCTACCTTCCAGGGCCGTGTGAGGAGGAAATGGGGGGAGACTGGGAGAAGCTGCACACGACTCACAACCAGAGAGTATCAGGGCTGGAGGGGCCTTTACAAGTTCTCGGGTCTAACCTTGTTCTCCCTGTACAAAGAAGGACATCAAGGCCTGGGGAGGGGATGCATTTCCCTAAGGTCACAGAGTGAACGAAGGGTGTCTCTGTGCTGGTGCTGGGCGAGGGGCCTGCCTTGCCTCTCTGTTTCAGCTGGGGGAAAGGGACTCACCTGGAGACTGGGGTGGGCCTCCGCCTTTCGGCCCCCACAGCAGCCTAGGCCGGGGTGGCGCTCTCAGACACCGGGCCCCTGGGCCTCGCTCCAGCCCCCTGGCGCTCTTTAGTTTCAGGTCTGAACAACGGTGACCTGCTGCTGAAGGACATCTCCCGCGAGGACGACGGACTCTACCAGTGTACAGTGGCCAACCACGTGGGCTACAGTGTGTGTGTGGTGGAGGTGAAGGTCTCAGGTAGGTGCAGTGGCTGTGACCCTGGGGGCCGGGGACCAGAGGGCAGAGCTGAAGGAACCTGGGCTGTGTTTGGAGCCCCTCCCCCCCCCACCGGCTCTGCCAGCCCATTGCCATCAGTGCCTGAGGCTCTGCTGGGGGCTGCCAGGAAGTCCTGGGAGAAACATGCACTTAGCGGGGTCCCTTGCCTCTCCCCATCCTTCCTCACTGGGTGTCCCAGGGCCCCGAGATGGCCTGGGATCCTGGCTCTCCTTCCCACCGAGCGCCTGCCCCGGACTGTCCCGGTGAGCGGATCCCGACCGTCTTACTTCTCTCCACAGACTCCCGGCGCGTCGGCATGATCATAGGCGCAGTGCTGGGCTCTCTGCTCATGCTGGGCTGTCTGCTGGTGGGCATCTGGGGGCTCATCTGCTGCTGCTGCGGGGGCCCGGGGGCCGGCGGTGCCCGCGGTGCCTTCGGCTACGGCAACGGCGTTGGCGGCGGGGTCGGCGGCGGCGGGGCCTGCGGCGACTTGGCTAGTGAGATCAGGTAAAACCTGATGCATGGTGCATGCCGCCAAGTGGCGGGGGACCGGCGCCCTGCCCTCCTCACCCCCGCCTGCCGCCCGCCGGCGGGACCCCCACCCCCACCCTGCCTGCCATCGCCAGGAGTGCTGGGACCGCAGCATGTCGACCTCCCACTCGTCTGGCTCCTCCCCCTCCCGCGCCGGTCTTCACCTCTACCCCCTGCCCTCCGTTTCCCTCCTGTCGGTGCACCTCTCTGTCCGTCTCGTCTAGACTGTAAGCTCCTGGAGGGCAGGGTCTGTATTTTTGCGTGTTTCCCCTGTTTCGCGCCGGTGACAATTCTGGACATGCTTATTTAAGAAGCGTCAATAGTAAGAATAGTGCTAATAACATATAGAAACCACCTAGTAATAAAAATAGAACAAGACTAGTCGTGCTAATGGCTGCAGTGCCCTGGGGATGGAGGAAGGGATGGAGCAGGAGGTTGAGGGGCAGAGGTGTGGAGAAGAGAAAGCGAGAGGGCCAGGCTGGTGTTAGCTACGGAGAGAAGGACAGGTAAGGCCGCCCCTCCTGGGTCCCCGCGCCTCCCTTCCCGCGAAGGCGGACGGAGGTGCGCACGTCAGACGGGGCCGCAGGGCGCCTGACGGGGCTGCCGGACAGGCTCTGTCTGCGGCGTAGAGACGGTGGCCCCGGGGTCGCCGACCCAGAGGAGGCAGAGGAGTGCAGGTGGAGGCCGAGGGAGAGGCGAGGCGCAGGCGGAGGGAGGCGCGGGGCCGAGAGGCTGCCGGCGCCCCCGGCTCCCGCCAGGCCGTGCCCACGCCGCGCCCGGAGGATCCCGCTCACCCGCCCGCCTGTTGTTTCCACAGAGAGGACGCCGAGGCGCCCGGGTGCAAGGCCAGCGGGCGCGGCCGCAGCGTCACCCACCTGCTGGGGTACCCGACGCAGACCGTCAGCCGCTCCCTGCGCCGCAAGTACGCGCCCCCGCCCTGCGGCGGCCCCGAGGATGTGGCCCTGGCGCCCTGCGCCGCCGCCGCCGCCGGCCCCTGCGAAGCGGGCCCCTCCCCGGTCTACGTCAAGGTCAAGAGCGCCGAGCCCGCCGACTGCGCGGAGGGGCCGCGGCAGCGCACCGACGGCCTCCTGGTGTGAGCGCGCCGCGGGGCCGCCCGCCCGCCGCTGGGAATGCGCTCGGCCCCGGGCCCGCAGCGCCCGCCCCGCGCCTCCGGGCCACGGGGGCCCGCGGCGCCTCCTCGGGGCCCGGGCGAGAGGGGCGCCGGGGCCGGGAGCGGGAGGGAGGGGGCAGCGCCGAGCGCGGTCGAAGCGAAGGCCCGGCGTCTCCAGCCCAGCCGGAGGGCCCCGGGACCGGGGAGGGGGCGCGGGTCCGGACTGGCTGGTGGCGCGGGAGAGCTGAGCTCCCCGGCGGCAGTGTTAGCACAATAAAGCACCTGTAAGACCTCAGACTGTGCCGGCTGTGGTTCCGCCGAGGGGCGACGCGGGCCGGGGACGCGGGCGGCTGCTCCCAGTCGGAGCTGCCCTCCCGCCCTTCCTCCCTCCCACCTCTGGCAGGCGGCGGGAGGGCGGGAAGGGGTTGCGGGGGTCGGGGGTGGATGGGGCAACTGTACCCTACGTCCCGCTTTCCCTTCCCATTCTGGAAGGTAGAGGAGGGGAACCGGGGGCCTGGCCGAGTTGACCTCCCCGAAGGTTCCCAGCCATCCTCCGCACTCTTCGTCCTCCTCCCACATCTCTGTCCTCCTCCTTCCTCCTCTCTCCCGGGCCTATGCCTTCCTTCTCAACCGCCAGGAAGGGTTTCAGAGCCCCACTCTGGGGTAGAAGACCTCTGAGGGCCTCAAAAGTAACTGCTCCCCCCCACGCCCCCATTTAATGGAAAACGAGGGACATTTTTTGAGAACCCACTAAGGGCCAGGTGGTTTCCAATATTTTTGTCTTCTTTAATCGTTCCTTTAGTCGTATGATGTCGTGAGCTGTCCCCTCGTGCAGATGAAGAAACCAGGGCTTGAGGGATAGGTATCTTGACCAAGGCCACAAAGGTAACGCAGGTGTTGAAGCAGGCTCTTTGGCTCTAGGACCTCAGGCTGTCTCTCTGATATTTGAATTCCTGCTACAGCATTCCTGACAAAGGATGCTCCGACCTCTTGCGTACCTCCAGGGGCATCTTACTATCTCCCAAATCAGTCTCTTCGGCCTCTGACAGTCAGAGAGATATTTCTTCTATTGAACCCAGTGTTTGTTCCCTAGAGCTTTTTTATCTCTTGGTCCATGTTCTCTCAGGGAGCCCTAAATGTCATATTTCCAAGCCCGCTTCCTCTAGGGGACCAAGGGTTCCACTCCGTACAGGATGTCTGCAACAGGCAACAGTGTGTCTGGTCCAGGGGTGGAGGGGCTGAACAGGGAGGGTAGAACACGCTTCTACCAGCTGCTGCCCAGCCGCCTGCCTGTGGAGAGCCCAGGCGTTTCCTTCTCTTTGCCTCTTTTCCCCCGTAGGCTTCCTAATGCGCCCTGCTCCTACCCTGGGACTGCTTGAAGTGTGGGGTATGGATGGACCTCAAAGTACCCGGGTTCCAAGTTTCTAAACTGGTAAAGCCCTCACCCCCTGCCTGGCTATATGCAGCTATGAAGCCCTGCCGGTTGGCTTGGGTATTTGCCAAGGGGCGAAGGCATGGCTGGCTCTGGCTTGCTTGAACTTGGGAAGAGAAAGGAGAGACAGTGGTAGGACTGAGGGAGCCAGGGACAAAAGCCATGGAGTGGGGTGGGTTCTTGGGGATGAGTGGGGTACAGGGGAAGAGGATCGAGTGGTTAGGGGCGTGAACTGCAGGGATCGTGCACCCCTCATTGCCTTTGGACACATCCATGAGCATCCGTAAGACGACTTGCTTGCGGGGAGAGTTACACCTTGGGCCGGGCACTGCGCCTGGTACACTTTTCCCTAAGGCAGGAGCCTGCACAGGATGACTTGGGGAAGGCTCTCCCAGCTGAGGAGCCTCCAGCTCAGCCTCCTGGAAGTCGGTGAGGGACGGACTGACGGCCAGCTTGCTGTTGAATGACATCCTCTTCCCCATTCCAGGAACCAAGGAGCCATGCTCAGACAGCCTTCATTTGAGGGGTGAGGACAGTGAGGTCTGGCAAGAAAAGCTCATTATAAAGCAGTAAGAGGGACTTTAGGGAGGCTCTGGAAACAACTTCCCAGAGGGTGACCCAGTGTGCCCTGGGGAGGTTTGTAAAGCCCAGGTGGGCGCTCGCTCAGTCCCACTGCCCTCACCACCGTGGTGAGTGGGAGAGGAGTCAGCCCCGGGGACCCCTGGGTCTCTTCTCCGTCCGCTTGAGCCCTTGTCAGTGCTGGGGGAGAACCCTTGTGGGGGTGAGTGTGTAATGGTGGCTTTGGGAGTGGAGGGGGGTGAGGGGCAGGGGAGCCCTGATTGGTAGCATGTGCCTTCTCTGAGATGTGCGCCCTGCCAGCGTGGACGTGGTGTCCCGGCACGGAGTGGGAGCGGCATGCAGAAGGACGTCCCTGTAGGCTAGTTGCATGAACCAGGTTCCATGGAAGCAAATGACCTCCGGCACCGAGACAGTACTGAGCCTTAGTAGGGGTGCCTGGGTGGCTTGGTCAGGTAAGCGTCTGACTCTTGATTTCAGCTCAGGTCATGATCTCAGGGCTGTGAGATGAAGCCCCACAGCAGGCTCTGGGTGGATTCTTTCTCCTGCTCTTTCTGTCCCCCCTGTCCCCCACCCACTGCACATGTGCTTGCTCTCTCTCTCTCTCTCAAAAAAAAAAAAAAAAAAGAAAAAAGAAAAAAAAAGGAACCTTAGTAAGATAATTAGGCAGTGATGAGTTCTGAGTACTTACCTCTTTTGTTTTAATGTCATTTAATTGTAAACTTATAGAAATTAATTTTAATAATGGCTGCACTTAACAACGGGCTGGTAAATTTTAAGTGGGCTATGTCACCATGCAAGCAGACGGCTGTGCACCCAGACGCTGCCTCAGGAGAGGGAATCCCAAGAACAGTCCTGATTCTTCTCTGGTTTTCTGTGGAGACGCTAGCGGCACAAAGTCTCTCGTCTCCCTTCGGCTTCTTGTGCTGCTTTCTGTGTCTCTCCCCAGCCTTGCCAGGGTGGGAGTCCAGCTCCTCTGCTCACTGAAAAATGAGATTATTTATGTGTCCCTGGTCACCTTCAGGGTGACCACAGATTTCCTAGCTTGTCATCCACAGAATTCCCATGAATTCGTCTCCCAGGATACCCTGGGAAATCTATTCAGGAGACACCGGGTCCCTCCTGACTCAGTCCCTCCCGAGTCTCTCCAGATTTTAGGGAGTGATGCTCTAGTCATCCTCTTATAAGCCACCAAGTCTCAAGACCCGAGAGGCATGGAATCCCAATGAGTTTCTTCTCTGGGTTCCCGTCAGAGTAAGTCTCAGCATCCTGCGGCCCAATGTCGTGGCGAGTGCTCTGGGCCCACAGACTCTGGTGGTGACTCTGGGAGGGACTGGTGGTTTTCCTGCCTCCCTGGAAACCCAGGGGTTTTGAGAATTACACAGTCACAGTCTGGAGGCAGGGGACGGGTGCCCCGTGCTTCCCGGGAATATCTCTGGAAAGTCCTGCTTGCTGTCTGGACTCTGCCCCAACCGCTCTGCCTCGATCTCTCATTTATTCCTGGGGTGTGGACACAAAACCCGTTCCAGTCAGTTTCTTGCAGTCTGATCAGGAGGGACGTGCAGAAGGGACAGAGCCTAGAGGGAAGTGGGACCTTGCAGGTGGGGTGGAACCACGCGGCTCTGGGTCAAGCTGGGGGAGCTCAGGCACTGTGCCGGCCAGTGAGGCTTGACAAGGCAGCCTGGTGCCGCCCATATGGCCTTCCTGCATGCGTTTTGGGAGGACAGGGTGGGACACCGCGTGCCAGGAGGGGGACTGGAGCCCTTGGCCAAGTCAGGAAACAGAGAGGAAGGGGATAGGGTGACCCGAGGGGCTGAGTCCCCCAGTGATGATGGACCCATGGTGGGTGTCTTGGGGAAAAAAGAAGAAAGGGGAGGGGAAGAAAACGTGTGATAAGTGTGTGTGAGTTAGTCTTGTTCACACCTGCAAAGGAAAAGACCTCTGTTCTGCAGAGAGACCTGAGTTCACAGTTGTGCCATAAGCCCCCAAACCTCCTCTTCTTCCTCTGTAACATGAAACAGTAACAGGGCTGATGTGTGTGAATGCTTATCACAGAGCCTGGGACATTGCTGGGGCTCTGCAAATGGTTGGCCCCCCGGCCCCCAGCCCTCAGTATGGAATTTCATACTTATAAATTTGAAATTTCATGGAATTTCAAGAAGGCAGGCTTGCAGGCAGAGATCTAACCACACAGAGTGGGGGCTGGGGCTGTGGCAGGCCTGCAGGGAGGGAGATGGGAGGAATGAAGCCTTGGGGTTGAACTTGAAGGTGACTGACCATCTGGGGGAGGAGATGAGGATCCAGCAAGCAGCAAATAAGTAGGAGGAGAACCAGGAATCCACATGTGTGTATTAATATTGATGACAATGCTCATTAGTAATAACAATGCTAATAATAACAGGAAGCACCAGAAACACAAGCTCAGCGGGGCCCCGGGGACCCGGAGTCAAGCCTGGGGCCACCACCCTGGGCGTGCCCTCCCGGGCTCTTTCTCGTCTACCCCCTTGCTCTCAGCGGCCAGCACTCAGGCCTGCCGTGGGCCCCTCTACCCCCAGCACTGACCTCCATGTGCCTCCCAGGGGTGCAGTCTCTGCTGAGGGGTCCCCAAGCCCCTCCCGAAGCTGAGGAGGGACCCTCCCAGCAGGGGCCGTAGAGATTTTCTTTAGCATTTTTGGGAGAATCAGTTCAGTCTTGGAACTGAGCTCCTTCAGCTCAGGACAGGTCCCATTTCCTGCCTGTCTCCACCTGTCAGTCCCCCGTGGGCATCCCTGGTCCCGAGCTCCGCCCCCTCTCCTGCTGGGAGGCCACTGGCCCCTCCCTGTCAGGACCCGCCTCCACAGGCTCCGGACTCTGCAACCTCCCAATCCGCAGCCTCCACCTCCAGCCTCCACCCGGCCTCCTGCTTCCCCAGCCACACTTGCTGCTCCCTCCTCCTTCTGCTTCCCCTCCCCCAGCCTCCTCTCCTCTCTCCCTCCCCTGCAGCCCACCCCTCTCCTCTCTTTCCTCTCCCCTTTCCCTTTCTCTTTCCTTCCCCCATTATCTCCCCAATCTCTCTCTCCCCACCTCCTTCTCTCTCCTTCCCCCTCTCCCCCCACCCCTTTCTCCTCTCTCTCCCCCTCACCCCCCCCTCTTTTTCTCAGACAGCATTGTCTTAGGAGACAGAATGAACATTTTTGGTTCTATTATCCCAGGCTCTAATGGGCTTGCAGAGAAGGGGAAATGGTGTCGACTTCGTTATCTTTGAGCTGTCCTAGACTGTCCTGCTACCCTCCCATCTCCGTGAGACCAGGCTCCCCCTGAGGGCAGAGCTGGGTCACCTCCTTTCTCAGTATCTACTCCCTTCAAGAGCCCACAGGTGCTCCAGGCTTCCCAGGCCAGGGCGCCGGGCCCAGCTCTCCCGGGCAGGTGGCTGGGCCCTGAGCTTTGGCCAGCAGGCTCTGTGGAAGCTGTTCCCTGTACGACGGGGGCTTCTCATTCCCAGCTCATGAAGGACTTGAGGAAATGGATGTTGACGATCATTGCCATCACAAACTTGCTTGGTCCGGATTGGAAACTGCTGTTGTAACTTTGCTCCTGGATTCCTTCCTTTCAACACCCAGGAGCCTCTCCAGGAGCACAGCGCAGGTGCAGAGAAAGTGAGCTGCGGGGGTGGGCACCATTTTCTCCCTAGCTCTCTACCTGCCCCTCTGAAGCCCATGTGCCCATAGCACCCAGACTTGTCCACCGAGGCTGGACCTCCCTCCGACGCCCCCTCACTGCCTGCTTAGACCTTGAGCAGGCATCTCAAATTCAGCACGCCCCGACCCTGCCTTGCCCCCGCCATCTGCTCCCAACTGTCTTCCCCACTGCACCTGAGGGCAGCTCTGTCCCCCGGCTCCACTCCCCCTGCACATCCATGTTCAGAAGTCCAGCTGGCCTCACCTTCAGAGTCCATCCAGGGTCTTACCCTCCTCTCCTCCCTCGCAGGCTCCCAGCCTGGGTTCCAGCAACAGTGCCAGGGCTGAGCCCCTGCTTCCTCCCTCGCCCACCTACACTTCGTTCTCAGCAGGGAAGCCAGCATCCTACTTAGACCATTCTTCTGCTCAAAATGCTGAAACAGCTCCCATTTGACTCAGAACCAAGGCCGAGATCCTCATACTGGTCCTCCTGACCCTGCATGGTGCCTCAGGGACCTACCCTATGGCCCTTCTCCCCTCGGCTCTCCCCCCGCCCCATGCCCGACCCATACTGGCCCTTGCTTCGTGAGCAGCGCAGGGGCTCAGCCCACGAGGTCTCTTTGCCCAGAACGGCTTTGCTCCAGATTTCCCAACAGCTAATGCCTCACCTCTTTCAAGTCTGTTCAATGCTCTCACGGAGCCTTCATTGAGGTCGGAGGGCCTTCTGCCCACACTCTGGATGGCCCTACCCCCTCTCTATTTTTCTTTAGCCCCGAGAACGCATCCCCCCCAACATGCTCTCGTGGTTTTACTAACTGACCCCCCGTCCGTCACCTCCGTGGGGTTGGGCATCTGCGTTTCACTCACTCGTGCACCTAACATGCAAGAAAATCCCAGGCGCATAGGAGGCCATGAGGCGGTGGGAGGTGACGGGAAGCAGCTTGTCTCCGCCAGAGCTGCTCTGAGCTCCCCCAGGCCCAGAAGGCTGTCTGAGCCCAGCCGCGGGGTGACGGCAGCACGGGAAGGGTGCCGTCCAGACATAAAACCTCCCGACCCGAGACTCCTGGCTTCCCCAGCGGAGCGGATGTCTGGAGAACAGCCCCTCACTGTCCGCCTGCACCACAGCCCACCCCCGGGAAAATTCCAGAATAATGCTAGTGACAGTCGATTTCGTTCCCTGCAAGGCTGGAATAGGGGTGCTCTGAGGTCAGTGGAGGGAAAGGTCCTGGGAATGGGGGTACCTGGGGTCGGCTTCAGAGCTTCGGTAGGAGAGCAGGGTGGATAAAGGGCCGTATTCTCCCTGGGAGGGGCAGGAAGAGCCTGGAGAAAGGGGAGGAGTGCGTGACAGGCTCAGGTTCAGGGGACAGCCGGCTACCTGGGATGGATGGTGCGGGTTGGGCTGCTGGTGGATGAGCCATTTCCACCATAAGGCCTTGCTGGGGAGAGGCTAGGCACGGTGCGTGTGTCATCTTGGATGCTGGCCAGAGAGGGGTAGGGGTGCAGGCGAGGAGAGTGTTTCCTCCTCCATCCTGCAGGCTGAAGAACCTCATTTCTTCTGCTGAAAATCGTCCAGTGAGGCCTCATCCCTCCAGGACTGCAGCTTCCTCTCCACCTTCCCCTGCCTCCTGACCCGGTCAGCACAGGAGCCTTCCTCTTCTCGGTGGGGTGGCAGACCAGGAGGGAGGCGCCAATGTCATGGCCTGGCTGAGGCTCTGCTGGTCCCTCAGGCAAAGAGGCAACTTGGTGATGGGCTGTTTGCGTGTCCTTCAAACGGCGTGGTTGGACAGCCTCGCGGGAGGCTGAGTGTGAGGGGTTAGGATGTCCACTAGGGCCAGTAGTGGCCAGGTGGCCACGGCTCCAAGGGATGGGCCACAGCAGACCGCCAGTCCCCTCCTCTGCCCGCCTAAGAACACCCGTACCCCAGAGCCCTGACTCCTGCACCCCTGACTCTCTGCCTTCCCCTCCCCTCCCTCCCCTCCCCCAGGCACTCATTGACCCCTCAGGAGAATATGGGACATTTCCGGCCCGGAGTGGCCGTGTAACACAGATATTCCCTGTGTCGCCCCACTCCAGTTCGTGGCTGAGAGCCCCAGGCGGGCAGTGGCTGGCCTCCATTCTGGGGGGCTGCACCCTCCCTCCCATTTGCCGAGGCACTCCAGACCCTTCTCTCACCAGCCGGCCTGACCCTGAGGCAACTCCTCTCGCTGTCGGTGTCGTTTGCTCCCCGTGGCCTTGACCCGGCTAGGGCGGCTTAACCCACAACCCACGCTGGACGGTTGCGGTGTCTGACTGTCGCTTCCCGGAGGTGTCTGAGCGTGCCAGGGGCCCCTCGCCCAGGAAAACTCTCCAGAGCAGCCCCGGGGGCTCCACCTGGGCGGTCCACGTGGGACTCAGGACGCCTCGGCCCTGGGTAGGGGAGAGGTTTTCCCTGACCCCTCTCCGCAGCCAGGCTGTCCCAGCGTCCGTCTCCGTCGGCTTCTTCGCGCAGCCGTTCTTCACGAGGCCACCCGAGGGAGCTTTTAAACATGCAAGTCTGGTCCTGTCCTTTCCCTTCTTAAAACTCTCCAGTGGCCTCCTTTCACGTTAGAATTAAATTTTAAATCTGACCGTGTCCTACCAGACCCTGCATGGGCTCGCCTCTGCCCTTGCCTCCTCCCTGCGTGCTCCTCCTCACTGCCCTCTGGCCGTGGGTAGGGGGTCGGGAGGAGGCTGCAGACACCCCACTAGGCCAGGAGCTTTCCAGAGGGCCTTTCAGGGGGCCCTGGTCCTCAGCGCGGCAGGCCTCCCCGCTCTGCTCGGTGACGCTTGGTGACTCCTGTCCCCGCAGGGCTCTGCGTGGGCTGGTCCTCGGAGACAGCTGTGTATCGCCCTGTGCCAGCGCCAACTTTCTCCCTCGTCATTCTTGCTTGACGTTTTCTCTTTTCTCTGTGGAGCTTAACACAGTTTTAATTAAACATTGTGTGTATTTGTATTTTTTAAAGATTTTACTTATGAGGGCACCTGCGTGGCTCAGTCAGTTGAACCTCTGCCTGCAGCTCAGGTCCTGGTACCGCCCCAGGTAGGGCTCCTGGCTCAGGGAGAGAGTACCAGCTCCATGTCAGAGCTGCACACTGAGACCCAAGGCTCCCACAAGAGCCCCCTTAGCGACCCTCAGACGTAGGGGTGCACACACAGGTACTTTGGTCCATCTTTTGGAGGCGAATGCAGGAAAGGGGCTAGTACAAGTCCCAGATTCCCATCTACACAGGGAATTCCAGGATTCTGGATTCCTGGAGCATGTTCTAGAAAGGCAAGAGAGAGCTCCAGGTGGAGGGGGCTCGGCTCCATGCCCGTGGGGAGCGTCCCTGTACTGCGCACCCAGGGCAGTGACCCCCTTGCCTGGGTGCAAGGGGGTTACTCTCTGTGCTCACAGCCTCTGAGAACAACTGGACAGGGATGGGACTGGCAGACATCCTGCTCTACCTGTCCTTGTCACACACAAGCCCCAGAAGAAGGGACTCTCCAGGAACAGCTGCCCCGAGTTGGCTGGGGCTCTAGCGGCTGACTCCTGCCTTCCTTCGGTGTGCAGCTCCCTCTTGTATGAGTCCTAGGTGAGCACTCTACATCTCCTCGTCCCTTTTGTGTTCTACCAGGAGGGGAGCCTAGGGATAGACACCTGCCAGCCTGGGAACACAGGGAGCCCACACCCTGATGCCGCTCTAGGACACCTGCCCCAGGAATCCCCCGGCCTTACCTTCTTCAATCCCTGTCCAGTGAAGCTTTGCTCCCAGCCAGAGTCTCTGTCCCTTTCTCAGCTTCCTTCGGGGACCTGCCTGGCCCTCCCTGGGGACAAAGTTCTCATAGGCCAGGAGATGACTTGAGCACAGGCTGGAGGCCGTATTACCGTTGTTGGCACATTGCTTCCCCCATAGGCTGTGAGCTCTTCGGGGACGGGGGTGGGGATTCCACTATTCAGACTTCTTGGAAACCCAGTGAGTGCTGGGGCGCCGGGGGGCAGCGGGTGAGTGGACAACACTGACTGAATGGACACCTACGCACATTTCCTTCCCTACCTATGCCAGTTCAAATTTTTATCCTTGATTTTGTTAAACCAATACCCCTTCTGACAAGATGTTTTGCAACCCTCCTCCATCCCCTGGAGGGAGGATTCTTGACCCCAGCTAAGCTGATCAACCTAGATCTGCTTGTTGGGAATTTTAACCTCCAGGGAGCCATCGGGGAACAGAAACAGAACAGATTTATTCCATGGTGGCCCTGAGGAGGTTGTCCCAAAGCCACCTGGCTGTGTCCTGATTCCTTGGTGTTTTCTTTGGTTCTCAAATGTTATGCACTGAATATTTGTGTCCCCCTCAAGTTCATAAACTCGTTCCCAAAGTGATGGTATTTGGAGGTGGGACCTTTGGGAGGAGACGAGGTCCCAAGGTGGAGCCCCATGAGTGGGGGGAGTGCCCTTAGAAAAGAGATCCCAGAGAGCTCCCTCACCCCTTCTGCCCCATGAGGACATAGTGGGAAGCTGGGTGTCTGTCCATGAACCAGGAAACAGGCTCTCACCAGACACCGAACCAGCCAGCGCCTTGACCTTAGACTTCCCAGCCTCCAGAACCACGAGCAATAAATCGTCTGTGGTTTATAATTTGCCCAGACGACGGTATTCTTTTACAGCAGCCTGAACTGACAAGGACCCTGAGCTACCTACAACTTTCTGAACATTTCCTTCTCCTGCTTTAGTTAAAACCAGAGCTGGTTTCTGTTCCTTGCATCCGAAGAACTCTGAGGCCAGGGTTTTCACTTTATTCTTAGATATTCCGAAGAACAGGATCATTCCAGCAGCCAAAGGTGTGAGATTGACTTATTTGGCTGAAGTCATGCTGTTCGGTGCATCCTTGGCCGCGACCTTCCTCCTTTCTGCCGACCTTGCCTTCTTTTCAGCTCTGATGCCTCCCCCGAGCTGCACACTGAGGGCAGGGCAGAGGAAAGGAGGCTAGAAGAAGTCTCGTTTGCAGGAAGCTGGCGTGTTTCCCACACACGAGTCAACTCCGTTCATTGGCCTCCTTTATTCCATGCTCCACTCATTCTTTCCATCCGCCCTTTATAATTCGTTTGTGATGTGGGGAGGATCTTAGGGTTGTCTAGGGCAGGAATGGCTAATAGGTTTCGTCTTGACTCCCAACCTCAATTAATTGGCCCGAGTCACTTGAGCGTCGTGCTGCCTGTGGACTCCGTGGGAAGAATGTGTCATCATTACTGCTGCATGCCCGACAGGGTCCCGGAGGGCGGGAGTCTGTGTGCATGTACTGCATGTTTGTCATTCCTGAGCTAATGCAACTCCCCACCTGATAGGAAAAGTCTCTCGTCTGCAACTGCTCTGAGATGGTTTCAGCTTCAGCACGTTCACTGAAGCTGCTCGCCTCGTGTGGGGCTTCCTCCGTTTGTCGGAAGTCCTCCCTGGCGGTATAGGGGACAGGGGCAGGGCTGGGTGGACGAGATAAACCTCCAGCTAACTCCGCTTCTGCCGCCCACCAGTTACGTAATTCTGGGGAGGAACAGTTTCTCTGGGCCTCGGCTTCCCGCCTGAGAAATGAAGAACTTGAACTGAGAAACCACAAGATTCCCTTCCAGCTGTAAGATCCTATTACTCGTGTGAGTCATCGTCTGCCTCTCAGGGCCCCCTTCCAGGGGCCTCCGTTGTACATCCTGGCGGTGCGAGAGCCCTTCAGACCATGGGGGACCTTCCGAGTCCTTTGTCGTAGGCTCCGTACCACCGGTTTCTTTAATCGTTTTTTCACAGGATGAGGTCTCTAGACTTTTCTCCATGTGAGTCATTCTATTCTCGACCCTTGAGCTTCCCAGTGGCTTGTGGTGCGGTGGGTGTATCCCTGCCACTTGCCATGTGCTCAGCCTGCTCCCCCATCCCTGGCAGACGGGACCCACGAGGACCATGGCACAGCCGGAGGGGAGGCACCCGCTGAAACCTTCCCGGGTCTGGGGGTGGGGGTGCGGCGCGGCTCTGGAGGCCTCCCCTCATGCTGCAGCAGCAAAGCTGTGGGGAGCCACGGAGTCAGACCTGGAAGGAGACGGTACTTGCCCTGAAGACCAGTTACTGACCAAGGGCTGATTAACCGAACAGGTGCTGCTTCTGAACAAAGATGGGAGGAAGGTTTCCCAGAGATGTCGTTGGCCAAAAAATTTTTTTAAAAGATTATTTACTTATTTGAGAGAGATTGTGTGAGCAGAAGCAGGGGGGAGGGGCCGAGGGAGAAGTAGACACCCCACCGGGCAGGGAGCCCGATGCGAGGCTCCATTCGGGGACCCTGAGATCATGACCTGAGCTGAAGGCAGACGTGTCACCAACTGAGTCATCCAGGTGTCCCTACGAAAAAAAAGTTTTTAAACAAGGCCCTGGGTATTCCTGTCTCTACTGATGAAAACAAACACGTCTGTCTCACCCTCGTCTTTTGCTATGCCCCTCTCCATTCTCGCTGACGCCACGTCTTGTGACCCCGACGCCCTAGCCGCTCTTGCTTTAATGCTTTGCACAGAAGGACAGGTCCAAAGGCTCGTGTTCAAGGAAAATTTAACAAAAACAGAGAAAAGCAAAAACAGGGACAGGGTTCTGGTCTGACCATGAGCCAACTGGAAACAATGGTGGAAAGGTCGTCACGGGAGGAATCTGACTCCCAAACAGACAGGGGTGCTCCTGGCTACGCTAAGCCCAGGGACGTGTGCTGTGAAGACCCCAGGGTCCCACGTATGGTGGCCCCAGGCCCCCACTCGGATCCTCCCCATTCCACTCTCCCCCACCATGTCCTCTCTGTTTTCACCCAGCCAGCCTGGCCTCCACTCTATTTTTTTAAAAATTTTAATTAAGATATAATGTATTATTAGCCGCAGGGGTACAGGTCCACTCTATTTTTTGAAAATAGTAACCGCGCTCCCCCTCCGGGGCCTTCTCACCTTCTGATCTCCAGGCTAATCCCCCCACCCACCCCATGGTTCTCTCCAGCCTATCTGAGACGGGCTCCCTCTCCCTGACACATTATTCTCTAGACTTTTACTCTGCTTTCTCTCCTTACGAGAACCCATCAAATCTGACACATGCTTCCTTGCCTATTGTGTTTCCAGCATATAAACTCCATGAAGGAAGGACATTGCTTCACTCACTTCTGGTTCCCCAGGGCCTCAAGCTCGACCTAGGGCATGCCGAACCGTCCATCGATACTTGTTCTGTGCGAACTTCACACCATCAATCCCAGTGCTTGCCACACACACACTGCTCTCTCAGAAGTCTTCTGAGTTTTCTGGTGTAGGGGGTTCATTAGTCTAGTACTTGACAAGTGAATCATGAGGGATGGGAATATCAATGTATTCCAGTAGCACGGATCCGTTTAAAAAGCCCGGGTGTGCTGCCCCGTCAAACCACTTAATAAGGTCACTAAGAGGGAACTTGTGAAGGGAGAAATGTAGGCCCCATTCCATCCAGAACTGCTCTGATCTGAGGTGGGGCCCAGGAGACGAAGGGAAGGAAGGAAGGAGTTACCGTGTGTGTGTGTTTCCCCACATAGTCACCATGGCTCCTTGCTGGATCCCCGGCTTTCTCTTTCACATCATTTTTAGGGACTGAGGACAGCTTTGCATAAGATGTCAGTGGCTACAGGGAAAGCCTCCAGGTGACAGGTTGGGAGGTCCTGTGCATTGTACAGGAGGACTTGGGGGAAGGTGAGGGGAGAGAGTGGGCACAGGTAAGGCAGGAGGAAAAGACGAAGCCTGGAGACCCGTTGCGGACCTCTGAGCAGAGCCAGAAGGCAGGGAAATTCCAGAATGAGTTGAGTGGATGAGTGGGGTTGTGAATCTAGAGGCCGATTGTCTGACCATTTGACGAAGGTGAAGTGACTGCCCAGCTCCTGGGAAGGAGGGGGGATCCTTGCACAGGACTGACCTCATGGGCGGAGCGATGGAAACTGTCCCGGGAATATACCTCATAGCCTGCCTCTGTTTCTTCAAGGCCTCCTTCCTCTCTAGTACCAAGCCTTGAGGAAGGTCCCAGAAAAGAATCAGGTGGCACCTGGGTGGGAGTAACGGTGAACTCGCCAGCCACGAACCCCCAAGTAGAAATTTCCAATGGCGAAGTCCCAGAGTTTTCCCAGACAGAACCACTTATTGGCCACATCACAGCTTTCATCCCACATGCTGTTCTGAGACAGTGACCTTGGCCGTCTTCACACTGAGTGGTGGAGCCTTTGTCTCTTCCCCTTGATCATGAAGGCATCTTTTGCTCTTGCATCTGAAAATGAGTGTAGCAGATTCTACCAGGCCTCTGCCCCTGTTCCCTCTGCACTTGTTTTCTGCTCAGCTGTTCTGGCTCCTCACCCTCTTGGCCTCAGGCAGAGGCCCTCAGGCTGAGCTGCTTTTCTTGAAGCCGTGCAAGAGCTTTCTGTTGGCTGCGGAAAATTTAATACCTCTTTGGTGGTCACTGTGCTGGAGAGAGCAGAGAGAACCTCAGATCCTGCAGGAGGCATGGTGGTCGGCAGAGATGGTGAAAACATCATTTGCAAGGTGTTACCTGCAAAATGGCACCCACCCCAACCAGGCTATGTCAACCATCTCTTGATTGTCTCTACCTGTGAATTACCCTTGAGGGGCCACGATGTCAGTCCTTCATGCTGGAAAGAGAATCCCTGTCCCCTGCCTCTCACCTTCACCTATTTCTAGATCTTTTCTTATGATAATGTCTCAGACATCAAGAAACATCAGGGTCTCAAACTACAGGGGCTGGGCTGGGGCCAGAGCTAGAAGTGGGTGGTTCAGAGTTTCTCTGTTAGTTCAGATGTCTAGTGTCTTTTAGCGTCTGGGACCCAGACTGGAGGCAATCCTTTGGTGCCAATTAGTTAATACTTGCTTTGGTCTGCTAGGGCTGCTGTAACAAGATGTCACAGAATGAGTGGCTTCAACAACAAAAATTTATTTTCTCATAGTCTTGGATGCTAAAAGCACAAGACCAAGGTGTTAACAGGTTAAGTTTCTTCTGAGGCCTCTCTCCTTGGCTTGTAGATGTCTTCCTTCTCTCTGTGTCCTTCCATGGCCTTTTCTCTGTGTGTGCATCCCTAGTGTCTCTTCCTGTTTTACAAGGACACCAGTCATAAGGGATTAGGGCCCATCCCAATGACCTCATGTAATTTTAATCTTCTCTTTGAAGTCCGATTTCCAAATACAGTCCTATTCTGAGAGATGGGGGATTAGGACTTCAACAAATGGACTTTGAGGCGACAACTTCTGCCTGCAACAGTACTTCATGAACCGTGGTGGGGGTGGTGAATGCTCGGGACCATCAACGTCGCTGTGGATCCTGGAGAACTTCAAGTGTCTTTGAGGGGATGGTCTGTTATCTTGCCCGAAGCAGAGCCAGGAGCGGGGTGGAAGTGGGGATGGGGTTGGGGGGGATGTGGAAGGTTGTGCTAGTGTTTTCTGTTGGGCAGCTCCCAGTGCAATAGCTGTCTAGGCTGCTCCCGGAGGTGGGACAGAAGTCTCAGTGGAAGCACAAGGCCCATGGTGGTTTCCGGACACTAGCGTGTTCCAGAGTATCATGTGCTTGGGCAGTGGGCTTCCTGATGGTCCAGGCAACAGTTTATGTCCTCCTTCATCCAGACCCTACACAAGGGGGTTCTCTGTCTCTGGAGTCACTCTGTCATTACAGACGTCCTTCTGCTTTTTCCCTGGCAAAGAGATCAGAAAGTTACCCAATGATATCTGGACTTGTAGCATCCTTGGCTTGGCCGGAAGCCATCCCAGACAGCCTAGGGTGGACATCTCCACAAAGCCCAGGTCTGTGGGGTGTTTCTGTCAGGGGCAGGACATCCTGAGGTTGAGGGAAGGGCTAAGCAGGAGGGCCGGTTCAGAATCCAGCCACACCTCTGAGTTTCCCCTGCTCTCTTCTCCTTGAGAAGGAGGCCTCATTAACCCCTAGCCAGAAAGTTTCTTCCTTCAGAGGCATTTCCTAGGAATGGTAGGCAAGAGTGGGTTGGGATTCATCTAGACTTCCACTCAGCAAACCTTTATCTGTACCAGCGTTGTTCCAGGAACCATTGCTAGTTGCCTGGTGGGGTGGTAAGGCGGCCTTTAAGGGGCGGAGAATTCAGTGGGAGAGTAAGTGCAGTGAACGCTGTGACTAGGGTAGGCAATGGAGATTAAAGGAAGAACACCCACTCTGCCCAGACCAGGGGAGGAGGTCAGGAAGGCTTCCTGGAGCTGGTGTCCCTTGGAGATTGTGGAGGAGATAGTCACATGAAGTGGGGGATTGGGTGGGAAACCATGGAAAGGGTGTTCCAGACAGAGATAATGGCATGTGCAAAGCCTGAAGAAATATATAAGACAAGAGTTCATTTGAAGAACTGCAAATGAGGCTTCATGTAGATCAGTCTGATTGGACACCAGAGTATGAGTCAGGAAATGTGTTGGCAGAGGTAAGTAAGGAGGGCAGACCATCTGAAGCCTAAAATGGAGGAGGTCCAACCATGTTCTCCTCCTCCGCAGATCCCCCACCTCCACACACCTCTGGCACCTGAAGGACTCCTACCTGAGTAGCAGGAGTGCCAGGCAGAGAGGAGACCAGCCAGGGTCAAGAGCAGGGAGATGGGCACCACCACCAGCAGCACATCTTTGTAGGAGGAATTTCCTGGGGCTGGATACGGAGGGGGCGGGTCAGAGAGGGGCTTGATTCTTCACAATCCCTCCACCACTGACCCCAGGCCTTTGGCATACCTGCCTCATGATGGCAGCTCTCCCAAGGGGTGACAGTGGCCAAGTCCCAGCTGACAGGGTTAGAGACAATGCAGGAATAGGTCGTGCTCTTGTCTCCTGGTCCCAGTGAAACCCTCAGCACCTGTCCATCCGTGAAGAGGTCACTTGGCTCCATACCAAAGTCAATGGTCCCTTCCCGTCGCCAGCTATAGGTTATGTCACTGATGTTGGGGGCCCAACAGGACAGGAACACCTGGCAGGTCTTGGGTGGCTGAGCCTCTCCTGGTACAGCGATGAATACTTGTACCACGGGTCTGGGCACCACATCTAGACAAGAACAGTAGAGCAGGCATGGGTTACAGTGATGCTGGGAAGGGCATATCGTGCCAGCCCTGGGATCCATGCAGGGTTAGAGGTCACCTCTGACCAGCTTACTCTTGCTCCAGAACATAGTCTGGCTTCCCATTGCCCATAGGACAGAGGCTGAATTTCTTAGTCTGGTATTCAAAATCCTTCATGACATAGTTGATGTCAACCTCTGTAGCTGTAACCTCCTGCTGGTCTTACTCACCTACCCTGATTAATTTCCTGTTCTCCCAAGCACGCCATACTTTCCCATATCCTGGGCGCTTTCATCTGGCTCAGCTGTGCACGTATGTCTTTGTCTTCTCTTCCTCCTAGGAAACTCTTACCAACCCTTTAAGACCCAGCTTGAGCACATAGCTTGCTTTTCTGATCATGAAGTCTTCCCTGACACCGCAGGCTTGGAAGACTCCAAAACTCTGTCTGTCCTTTGTCTTAGCACTTTCCTCATGACATATCAGGCAGACAGGTGATAGGCATCTATTAAATCAGGCAAGAAGACAAACACATTCCTGGATTATTAGAGCTTTCAGTTTGGTGAAGAAGACAGGTGCTGACAAGTGACTGAATAATTAAGGAAATAATTACAAGGGTGCAAACTGCGGGGGAGACCGGGGGTGGGGGCTCTGTTTCATTATGTTCATAACCCAGCTCTCTAGGTGCTTAGCCACCTGGACCGGTGAACAGATTGGAGTCCCGGCCTCCCCGGCAGAGGCTCGCCTTTTCTGTATAGGTTGATGAGTAAATCCCGAGTCTCTGTGACAATGGGGGCCAGCAGGAGAGCATTCTGGTGACAACAGGAGGGCTCTGTCTCTGACAGCATTCCAGAGTCAAGCAGAGTAAAACCTCATTAATGCCAGCTCAAGCTGGTGGGATTTGTGATATGGAAAAGGAAAGATTTGCTGGGCACCCTAATAGTATAAACAAAGATTACCGTGTGTGTATGTGGGGGGGATATTTACACTACTTAGGAGGACAAGCTGCTTCCAAACACTATCAGGCACAGTAGAAACACCCATTGACATTTCTAGCAACTGATCTGCTAATTCAAATCATTCTTATCTATTGTCAAAGCAGAGCTCCCAAGGACGGCTGCTGGCAGCGTCGTGCAATTAGTTCTAATCATGCTATGTATTTGGAAGCAATAAAACAGCAATTTCCTTAAAATCTGTAATTCAGACGCTGAGAACAAGGCATTTGAGAGCTTAGTGGTGTGGGTGCTGCGCTTGTTATCCCATTCAATGTCCTCATTTCACACGTGCAGCAGCTGAGACTCAGAGCAGGAAGAGGCTCCAGGGCTGCCTGTATGGTTGTGGAGGTTATTCACTGCACAAGGGCCCTGGGCTAAGGGGATAACCAGTGAGGGTGGGGCTGCTGAAATCCAGCCAGTGCTCCGCCTGCCAAGCCGTGCAACTGGGTTCAGGGCTGCGTGCATCCAGGACACACGAATAATGGCAAGCTGGCATCCTGAGGGGCTCACAGACAACCTGCTAGCTGTCCCTGGGTTCGTGGTGGGGGTGGTTGGGGTCCTCTCTCCTTCCCCGTTTCCTGACTTTCTCTCCCTCACTGTCTTCCTCTTCCTAGCTGTCACCCCTACTTTTCATTCTTTTTTTTTTTTTAAAGGTTTTATTTATTTATTTGACAGAGAGAGATCACAAGTAGACAGAGAGGCAGGCAGAGAGAGAGAGAGAGGAGGGAAGCAGGCTCCCTGCTGAGCAGAGAGCCTGATGCGGGACTCGATCCCAGGACCCTGAGATCATGACCTGAGCCGAAGGCAGCGGCTTAACCCACTGAGCCACCCAGGTGCCCCCCTACTTTTCATTCTTAACAGTGGACCTTTTTCTCCCCATTGCCCTACCAAATTTCTGAGGTTTTACTGAAATAGTGATTTGGGGTACCTCACATTCTTTTTCCAAGCCATTAGACAGATAAATGAGAGCTAAAAGGCCATTTTTTTTTCTTGATCAGCAACAAATATGGTGGAAGGGGAGGCAGTAGAGGTGGAGATAGAGGTGGTGATGGTGGAGGTGGTGGACATAGACGTGATGGTGGTGGAGGTGATGGTGGAGGTGATAGTGGAGAAAGTGAAGGTTATGGTGAAGGTGGTGATGGAGGTGATGGTGGAGTTGGCAGTGATCGTGGAGAAGGTGGAGGTGATGGTGAAGGTGGTGGAGGTGATGGAGAAGGTGGAGGTGATGGTAGTGTTGGAGGTGATAATGGAGAAGTTGGAGGTGATGGAGAAGGTGGAGGTGATGGAGAAGTTGGAAGTGATGGTGATGGTGGTAGAGCTGATGGTGGAGCTGATGGTGGAGGTGATGGTGGAGAAGGTAGAGCTGATGGTGATGTGATGGTGGAGGTGATGGTGAAGAAGGTGGAGGTGAAGGTGATGGTGGAGGAGGTGATGGTGGTGGAAGTGGAGGTGGTGGAGATGGAGGTGATGGTGGAGGTTATGGTGGTGGTGATGGAGAAGGTGGAGATAATGGTGATGATGTTGGAGGTGATGGTGAAGAAGGTAGAGGTGAAGGTGATGGTGGAGGAGGTGGAGATTGTGGAGGTGAAGTTGCTGGAAAAATTAGCTCGCCCAGTGGCCGGTGAAGCCAGCCACCCCAGCTGAGGTGTTGACTGGCAGCATGGATGAGTCTGGCAAACCACGGGGAGCAGAAGACCACCCCCACTGAGCCCTGCCACCCTGCAGGTGGTGAGAAATTAAAATAGCTGCTTTCAGGCAGTAAGTTTTGGGGTGGTTTGTTTTGCAACAATGAATAATTGAGAGAACCCATGAATGTCATATAGTTAAAAGTCTCTAGTCTAAAGAACTCTTCAAAGCAGTATGAAATAAACATTCCATGCTTCAATTATGTTTTAGTTTTGAGTAAAAAAACATTGTGTCATAGTTTGGCAATATGTTTTTTCTTGTTAGTGTTTTGTCTAACTATGGCACATCTTATAACTGTAGCATTCTGGAGTGTAGGCCAGACCTCTGTCTTGGATGTGTTCCCAGATGCAGTGTATCCTGCCTTTGTGGGCAGCTACGTGTACTACCAGTCACGACACCCATTTGATCAATGAGAAAGGTGAATGCTCGGGAAGCTTTGCATCGTGTCCAAGGCCACGGAGCCTAGAAAGGACCCCGCTGGGATTCAGACAAGGACAGTGGGGTGGCAAAGCCGGGCTGCCTCACACAAGAGGGCACCTGGGAGTCCCTGAGGAGCTTTCTCAGACGTGTCCCAAATCAGCTGCAAGGCCCGAGGCCAGAGGTCTCCCCAGCTCCCGGGACCAGGACCCCTTTCCAGAACTTTCTTTGTGGGCAGCTGGAGAGCCAGTGTGGGGTGCACTCACCGTACACCTTGAGCTGCAGGACCTGGGTCCGGGACCGACCGCCCGTGTCCACCAGCAGCAGGGAGAAGTTGCCGCTGTCTCCAGACTCCAGCGGCTGGAGCTCCAGGCTGAGGTTGCTGTGCAGCTGGGCTCGCCCCAGGAAGCGGGAGCGGTACAGAGTCTCTGGGGTGCCCCGGAAAAATGTGGCCAGGAGCTCCTCGGAAGGCCAGAGAGATCTCCAGATGGCCTCTCGGACTTGGAAGTCGGCAGGGCGCTCTGCCACCAGCAGCACGGAGCCACCAACCTGGCCGTGCACTTGGGCGCTGGAGGCTGCAGTGGGAAGAAATGATGGAAGAACGGAGCCCGTAGCTGCCTGGCCAAGGCTCCTCACCCCTCCCGGGCCACACTCAGGTACCCAGCTAAGCGGCTGCGAAGCACACTCCCTCCACCCGAGCAAGGTGCACTGTGCTGGGGGCTGGGAATAAAAGCACAAGGGACAGAAGCCTGCGTCTGTGCTCAGGGCGCTCACAGAGGAAGCCCGACTCTAAGCATATTAAGTTAGGTCCCACGATGGGGAAGAAGGGATGCCCTGGGAGAGCACAAGTGCGGCCACGGCCTTGGGGGCCCCGAGAAGTGGTTAAGCTGAGACCAGGAGGAGGAGAGGGGATCAGCCAGGTCGGGTGGAGGAGGGCTGTGTGGAGCAGGAATGGGGAAATGTCCCGGACCAGGGAGGGAAGCCTGTGTGCAAGGGCCTGGAGAGCATCCGGAGCTCCTGGTTCTGGGAACTGAAAGCAGCTCTCTGCGGGGGAGGAAGACGCCCGCGGAGTGGGTGGGAGTCAGCTCCTGCAGCCTCGCACTAGAGCCCTGGGGGGCCTCGCACAGGGTTTAAAGTGAGGGAGTAGGAGGGCGAGATGCCGGTTAGAGAGCCGCACCAGCAGGGGTGTGGGGGCACCGAGCAGGCCGGCCTTCTCCTGTTCCTCCGCCTGCGCCTGCGCCGTGATGGGGGCGGCTGAGATGGGGAGGAGTGGGAGGACTTGTGTAGCCGGTGCGGTCTGGTCCTAGGTGTGGTCTGGGGAGTGACGGCGAAGGCCATGGAGGGCACCAGGGACCCACAGCGCGCTGTTCTCCTTGGTCCGGAGCAGGAGGAGAAGCAGGCTGGAAGCCGGGGAGATGCTGAGTTTGAGGGCTCTGGGCGGTGCCTTTGCGGTAGGGAGGCCTGACTCCTTCGCTGTCCAGTGCTGCTCATCCTTGAACACCCCCCGCCTCCCTTGGCCTCCCCATCTCTCAGGCGCAGGGGGTCCGCACTGTTTCTCTGCGTGGCCCTGCAGCTGGGGGTGCTGGGTCCCTCTGCCGTGATTGCCTGTGGCTGCGGCAGGGGCTGCCACGCCGGACCACGGGTTCCTCTTGTCTTCTTCCTATCCCCACACCCATACCAGCAGGAGCATGGAGGAGACACTCAGCACATTGTACTGGGTGAAAGACAGGAGTCCCCGAGGAGTCCCCGGGCGTGGCACGGGGGACGCAGGGGCGGAAAGCAGCACACAGCTCGTGTGGAACGTGCCCAGGCGCTGGGAGTGGGCTCGAAGAGCTGTGTGCTGGGGGTCACTCGGCCAGCCCCCCACCCGTCTCACTGCCCTCCGGGTCCGGCTGCAACAGTTACTGTGGGGGGGAGACCTGGCCTACACAGAGGACAGAGCTGGATGCTGGTCAAGGCTCCTTGGTCTGTCTTGCCCGAAGTCTGCCGCAGACCTGCTCTGTGACATCAGCCCGTGGCCCTGGTCCCTTCTGTGGTCTCAGCCCCGAAACGAGGGTGCAGCCAAACGGTGGGACGCATCTGGTTTACCGTTAAGGGGCCTTTTTGCCTTCCGCATCCCGGGATTTGAAAGATTCGTGCACCACACAGGTTCTTTCTCCTTTGTGAGGATTTCCCGCACATGCTTGGACAGGCCCAGGCGGGGGACACTGGCTGAAGTCATCTCTAAGTCCCTTGGAGTCCCTGGTGGGAATCTGGGCTCCTTTGACTCCTGCCCCCGGGCCATGCAGCGCTGGTCCCTGTCACTTGTGCCGCTTGCTAACGGCGGGGGGAGGTCAGGCAGCAGATAGGAAGGGGGTCTTGGGGGTCGCCCTTCCCACAGCACACCCTTCCCACCTGCCCAGTCCATGTGCTCTGTGTGGCTCGCTCGCCTTCTCGCCCTCCCCAACACCCCCCTCCCTCACACAGACCTGCGGGAGGCAGCGTTGGCTTCCCCCAGGCTGAGGGAAAGGCACCCATCCGTGTCTGAGCCTGCTCCGCCCTGCCCTCCTTCTTCCCAGACTGTGGTAGAATTCCTTCACCCTTCCCACAACTGAGCCTTTCCAAACCACTGGGACCACCAGCCTCAGTTTTGAACGGCCGGGGGCCACGGAACAGCTCATGTCCCATGGACGTGGACGCTGCTATGGCCGCCACCGCCTTCCACCCAAGGAGCTGCAGAACTTGGCTGGGTCCAGCTTCCAAGGTCACCGAGAACATGCTTCAGTCTTCCCTGTCCCTCCCTAGCCCCTGGGCTCTCGCTGGGGATGGGGTCCCTGCCCAGACGGCAGGCAAAGGGCCCTGGGGAGAAGCACCCAACTCTCTGAGGACAGGCCACACACCGGCCCCCCTTACCTTCCCAGAGAAGCAGGCTCCACAGGGACCACAGGGCCATCCTTCTCCCGAGAGGCCAGCAGACTCCTTCAGCAACCCAAATCCAGAACATCTGGGGTCAAGTGGGTGTGCGGAAGGAGGCTATGGTCCTTCTGGAAAGTCCCATGTTCCGAAGGAGGAATCTTTGACTCAGAACTGGATGCCCCGAAAATGAAAGTCTCCAGAGGGAAGTGGAAGTTGGCCCCGGCCTGGGTGGGCTCTTTCAGGAGTGGATTCTTGTAAGTCAGCCTCTTCCATGTGCCGGTGGTTGGCCAAGGCCGTCGCCGGCAACAGGTGCCTCAACACAAGCCCACATCCTCCGTTTGGATCCGCCAGCCTTCTCTGCATCCCGCTGGCCCACGGCCGGCTGCTTTCCTGCCGTAGCCACAGAGAACCCTCTAGATTGCAATTCCCTGTGTTACTTCTCTAAAATTCTTCCGCACCTTCCACTGCCCTCAGGAAACAAAAGACAATACCCTCAGCTTGGTGTACAAGGCACTCCTCAGTTCAACTCCAGTCTGCTGGTCCGAGCTGGGCTCCCCAGCCTGCTCTCTGGCCATGCGAAGGCAGGATGGCCCCTCTGGGGAGCCCCCATGACACCCCACGCTCTGTGCTCGCTCTTCCGGCAGGTGCGCTGCTCCATCCGGTCCTCAGGACCAGGGGCCGGGCACGCTGCGGCCGGCCAGCTCCCATTCAAGCCATCTGGAGCCACATGCCGGCCGGCTCTCTGCCCTCGGCACACTGTCTCATGGTGGTTTTCTGGTCTCCACGGACTGCTTGCCGGAAGATCTTCACCTACTTGTGCCTGTGTTCCCCTTGGTGCTCGGCATACCGTGGGTGTTTCCTAAACATTTGCAAACGAGAGCGTGAATTCTAGACTTCTTGAGGGTCTTACTGATTTGAACCCAGAGCGAGGTTTTCACCTTGCAGAGGTCATGAGTGAGAGTTGGGGTGGGAGACTCACCCCAGGGAGCCTGGGCCACTTTGCCAGTGCTTCCCCTCCTCACCACGAGTCTCTTCTCACTTCCAGTTACAAGGGTTTGCTTGAGTCAGGGGAGACTCTGCAGGAAGACAAGGGGAACCCCCAAGAGACACGCCAGGCTCGTGGTGTCTCGTCCCGAGGAACTCCTGACCTTGGCTTGGGACCCGGCCAAGAGTGAGGCAGGCATGGTGGCAGGAGAGCCGGGGGACTCTGGGATAGGCTTCGTGCTCTCCAGGGCCTCACAGCCCAAGTGTAGAAACAGGATATGCCTGGAAGGAAGGTCCCTGGCAGACAAACACGGCTCTGGCAATGGGCAGCAGGGTCTTCTCGCTGCAGAGGGGGTGGGGAAGAGGTCCCTGTGGATGCGGGCAAATCCCCCAAAGTGGGCTTTGAGCTGCACCTTGATGGTAGGCATGAATTGGACAGGCAGAGAAAAGGGGAGAGCCAGAGGCTGGGGCAGGTTCTGAGCATGAAGTAGAACCAAGTGGGTACAGCCAGATGGGGGGAGTCCCAGGTGGGCTCCTGGGATGATGAAGGAGCGAGGGGAAGAGCCCTTTAGGGCTGCAGTGGGTAGGAATGGAAAGGGAGGTTGAGGGTCCGCTCACAGAGGCCTGGAATACCGGCTTAGGGACTAGGCTTTTGTTTTGGGGGCAGCAGCTCTCTGCCTTGCGGGACTCAGCCTTGGAGACTCTGGTTCAGTGGGGACAGGACCCGGGAATCTAGTCTGGCCCGTGCGCTGCTCCAGGTGACTCTGCAGCTGGTGGGCCGAGGGAAGGCTCTGAGAAGGTCTGCTCAAAGGGAGGGGTTGTGGCCCGCTGTGAGCTGAGCGTAGCTGGTTGGTGGAAGGACAGCGTGCGGGGCAGGTTGGCAGAGAGAGAAGAGGCAGGAAAGCCTGGGTAGCATCTGTTGGGATGGTCTGACTGGAAGAGGAAGGAAATATTCAGAGTAGAGAGGAAGGGACAGAGCGGAGTCAGGGACAGAATTGGGAGCCATCTGGCTTCACAGTGAGAGGCTGGGGGTGGGGGATCCCATCCATGACCCTGCTGTGAATTCTGTCCTTCTTGCATCAGGTGTTTATTGAGCATCTACTTCTGTGCCAGGGGCTGGGGACACAGAGATGAAAGGCATGGCCCTGCCCTCAGGGAGTCTGCAGTTTGGGTGAGGAGATGGGGAAGGTAACTTGCTAATTACAGTTCGTGGGGCAAGAGTGCAGGTAAGGGTTTACTTAGGATGGGGTCTGGCGCATAGTCAGCTTTTAAAAAACCCTTAACCATTGTGACTAACTGGCTAGAGAGGTAAGAGAGGAGGGCAGGTCCATGCAGAGCAAGGGGCCTCGGGTGTGAGCAGCCCCCTCCCAGACTGCCCAGACCGGAGGCTCGTGAGGGCACGTCTGCACGCCGCCTGGAGCCAAGGCACAGGCTTCCCAAGTGGGGGAGCCCTCCAAGTCCGTGGAGAGGCGGATGGTGTGATGCTGGGCTGTCAGGCCTGGGACCGGGAGGGTGTGGTGGCAGCAGCTGGGCCCTTGAGGGGGAATGTGGGGAATATAGATGCGGAATTCCCGCAGAGAAGACAGTGGGTGGCCACACTCCCTCATAGTGGACTGGACCTACGTAGGGGTCCGTCCAAGCAGGGGCAGAGTTGCCATTGTCCCAGCCTCGTATCCCCACCTCATGCCCTTCTCCTGGAGGGGAATTTTAGGGACGCTGAGGAAGGGGGAGGAGGAGGTTGGTGAAGGTCAGCAGACATCCTCCCTCCACAAAGGGAAGAACAACTCCGCGCTGTGTGGCAACTGGAGAGAGACGAACAGGGGCAGCTCCGGATGGGCAAGTCTGCGGGGACAGGCTCCCCCGACTGCCGATCACTGGTTCGGAGCAGGATAATTACCCCGCCACTGGGACAGTGCACTGGAGTCACTGGGCTGGGAGTTCAAAGGCACCACTCCCACATTCCTTAATTAAGAGAGCAGCTGGCAGCTGGGCCCTTCTGGAAGCCAGGGAGTCTCCGTGGTTCGGGGCTCTGGCTCCCTCGGCCCCTCTCCCCTAGCCCACCTCCGCTGTGGGCAGGGGCAGGAGCAGGAGCAGGTGTGCCCAGTGGTCACATGTGCTGCCTGAACTCCATTCGGGGCCAGTGGAATCGGGGTATCCTGCCCACTCACGCTTGTCCTTGATTCTTGGACTGGCTTGGGGACAGGGTAGGGCCTCAACAAAAGACAGGAGAGATGCAGGAGGGACAAAAAGTGAGACGGGAGAGAAGGGGGAGAGCGGGAAAGCAGGCAGAGCTTCAGACAGGAAGGGAGGGCACCCAGCAGGCTTTCTGGGAGGAAAGGGGGCACCTCTGAAGGGTGGTAAGGGATGGGGGCTGAGAGGCCAGGGGGAACCCCACCTAAGCCACATCTTTATGTCTACATTTATCTTCTTGGTTCACGCAGAGAGGACCACCTGCCTTCAAGGTCTGTTGGCAGACACCATGCCACCAGGCACCAGCTGGCCCCAAAGGCTGCCCTGGGTGCGGCAGCCCATGCACACCACTTCCCCATCGGCCAGCTCTGGCAGCAGAGGTAGCTCCTGCATGCGTGAAAACAGGGAGCCCGACCTCCCCTGAGATGACATTCTCATGCCTGCACTCATGGCCCCGAGACCAAGAGCCCACAGCACCTGCCATGCCTGCCCTTGTCCTGGCCTTGCTGGGGATGCGGAGAGAGAGTGGAGTGCTTGATCTTTGATGCGTGAGACCAAGGTGCACCCAGCAGGAGAGGGGAAGCAGGAGACAAGAAACAGCCCTGTAGAAGCTGGGTGGGATGGTCTGAGGCTTCGTAGGGTCTGCATTTGAGGCAAAGACATCCTTCCCCAGGGAGCTGAACGCAGGCTGCATACAGGAGATAGATCACGACCACCGAGCCCCACAGAGGTAGGGAGGGAGGAGCTGGCATTTCCCTCACTCGCTCAGCAAACCTCTGAGGAACCTGCCCCCTGGGCCCCTTTGGCTTCGAGCAGGTGTAGCATGGGAGGGGCCTGCTCAGCACCGGAAGCCCGGGAGCGCAGCCGCGCCTGTCTGTGCCAGCAATGCAGACGGCGATGGGAACCTGCGTTCAGGGTACAAGACATCCCGGTATTGGATGAGAAAGCCTGGGTCTTCCCTGTCCCGTGCATCTCGTCTGTGGTTCCTGTCCCCAAGGTCCGTACCAGTGGATGCTGGTTTAGGTAAAAATGTCAAACACCTCATTTTCTAGCCAAATCTCAAATAAACCTGGAATGGAATGAAATCCCAACCTCTGCAAACTGCCTGGTTCAGGAAAGGCACATGCTCCATTTTTGTGGTGTCTCTCTGAGGTGTTGGGCCACACACAAAGCCAAGGACAGGTGTCCAAGGGCACCTCAGGATGCCGCTGTCCTATGGATGGTCAGACCCAGCAGAGGGCAGCCGTGAGCCCCCGATGTGCACCCCCCTTTCCCCACAAGGGCAGCAGCTCACCCCGCACAGAGCCCTTTCTGTCCTGTTTACCCAGGAAGTGATGTGGACCCCCACAGCCCCCGTCCCTGAGTCCCTAGAGCAGGCAGACAACTGGGCGCTGCTGGAGGAGTGTCTACTTTTGCTCTGACTTGGAGAGGAACTAAGAGTGCGGAGCCTTTCGGGCGGTGGTGTCTGCAGGGTCTGTCGCTGGGGCCCTGGGAGAGTCTGTTCTCCTCACCACCAGCGTCCTAGCGTCCTCCAGGACCAGCAGCGGGTTCCTGCTCTGAGCACCGGCAAGGGCCCTGGGACCTGCTGTGCTGCTGTCAGGCCGGCCAGGGAGAGTCTGGGGGCTCCTCTGAGACCTCTGCGTTCTCTATGTGCTTTTTGTGGATTTTCTTTTTCTTCCATTTTCTTAGTTATTGTTCATTTTAAAAAATCATAGCCCATTGTTTTCTAAACTAAGGGGAAAGGATACTTTCGCTGTGCAAATAGAAGTGGAGGTGGGGGAGGGATTCTGGGGAAGACACAAGAGCAGGAGAGGCCAGACACAGGTGTGCATGTGTGTGTGCGCATGTGTGTGTGAGAGCGTGTGTGCAAGAGTGTGAGTCGGTGTGTGTAGAGGATAGGACTTCTCACCTGTGTCAAAGGAACTGTTTTTCTTTATTTTGAATCCATTGTGGAACTATTCTTTTGTAGAATATGATAAAAGCAATTTACCAAAAGAAGAAATAAAAAGAGACATCCAAAGGATGAGCCCTATTTTTTACGATTGTATCAAACAAACAAAATCACTCTGTGAGATTGCTATAAAATCCACTTATCCTGCCCTGCGTTGGTAAAAGCCATCCACAGACAGGTCCCAGTGTCACTGGTGTGGGGCAGGGGGCAGGTGGTGCGAATGCTCAGGGAGGAGCCGGTCCGGGGGATGACCAGCAGGGCCAGCTCCTTCCCGCTCCCCATCAGCGCTGTCTCCTTCAGGAGCTGTCCTGCCTTTGACTTGACTCTTTACAAGGAACCAGCCTGTTTATAGAGGGCGTGGCCAGGCTTGGCTTCAGCGGTGCTTCCTGATGGACCAGTGAGGACCCTGGGCTTCTACATGACCTGGCCTGTGCTCCCCAGCCTGGCTGAGGAAGTGAAGGGGAGGGGCCCTGATGTTTTCTGGACCTGGACTGGACCGGTGATGAGAGAGATGGGGAGGAAGCCGAAGAGGCTGGGGAGGAGGCAGGTCAGGTGGGGGGTGGGAAGGAAGAGAAGGCCTGGGAAGCTGGAAAATGTCAGCACGGGTGGTCTTAGCAAGTTCTCTGGGTCCTCTGTCCTATCCCGTGATGTTCCCAAAGGCAAGTGGATGAAGGTAATCCCATGAAGTGTCTTTTGGAGGCAGACCAGGCTTTCTAAACTTTAATGTGTTTATAGAGCAAACACAAGCAGGGCGAGCTGCAGGCAGAGGGAGATGCAGGCTCCCCACTGAGCTGGGAGCCCGATGCGATGCGGGACTCCATCCCAAGACCCTGAGCTGAAGGCAGGTGGTTAATGCCTGAGCCACCCAGGTGTCCCTTAGAGATCTTCTTTAAATGTGGATCATGAACAGACACTTCTCCAAAGAAGACATACAAATGGCTAACAGACACATGAAAAAATGTTCATCATCATGAGCCATCAGGGAGATTCAAATAAAAACCACATTGAGATACCACCTTACACCAGTTAGAATGGCCAAAATTAACAAGACAGGAAACAATGTGCGTTGGAGAGGATGTGGAGAAAGGGGAACCCTCTTCCACTGTTGGTGGGAATGCAAGCTGGTGCAGCCACTTTGGAGAACAGTGTGGAGATTCCTTAAGAAATTAAAAATAGAGCTTCCCTATGACCCTGCAATTGCACTACTGGGTATTTACCCCAAAGATACAGATGTAGTGAAAAGAAGGGCCATCTGTTTCGCAATGTTCATAGCAGCAATGGCCACGGTCGCCAAACTGTGGAAAGAACCAAGATGCCCTTCAACGGATGAATGGATAAGGAAGATGTGGTCCATATACACTATGGAGTATGATGCCTCCATCAGAAAGGATGAATACCCAAGTTTTGTAGCAACATGGACGGGACTGGAAGAGATTATGCTGAGTGAAATAAGTCAAGCAGAGAGAGTCAATTATCATATGGTTTCACTTATTTGTGGAGCATAACAAATAACATGGAGGACATGGGGAGATGGAGAGGAGAAGTGAGTTGAGGGAAATTGGAGGGGGAGGTGAACCACAAGAGACTGTGGACTCTGAAAAACAATCTGAGGGTTTTGGAGGAGAGAGTGGGAGGTTGGGTGAGCCTGGTGGTAGGTATTAAGGAGGGCACGTATGTGCATAAACAATGAATCTTGGAACACTGAAAAGAAGTTAAAAAAAATAAAAATTAAAAAAAAAATGCGGATCAGGGCTCAGCAGGTCTGGGGCTGAGTCTGAGTGGCTGCAATTCTATTAAGCTCAAGGGTGAATGCTGGCTGTGGGCAGCTTGGGCGCACAGGGGTGGGAGCTCTGGGGGTGGGGGATGTGGGCCTCTTCCCAGGACAGGCGGGTGGAGTCGGTGATCCAGCAGCATGATTGGGACCTCGCTCTGTGATTCAGGAACACGGCCTGCAGGGAGCCAGGGCTGGGAGGAGGAGCCTGGAGAACTAATCCTGCTAGTTACTGGGGCTAAACTGTCAGCATCAAGGAGTATGGACTCAACAAGGCAAGCCAAACCAGCCATCACACCCTGCAAGTGATTGGTGAATAAAATGAAACAAATTGATATACTTCTACAAGCCCATGTTTTGGTAAACACATGAGGGGTAACCAAGTCTTCTAAGGTACTCTACAAGTGGGGGTTTTGGGCAAACATCAATTCCAGCAACTTTGGTAATCTGGCGGCCTGGAAGGGGTATGAGCAGAAATGGGAGGCAGGGCTCTCAGTGCCAGTGGAGGTGGCAGGGGGACTCTGGGGTTAAGAATTCCATGATATTATCTGGGCCAGGTCTTTCCCCCCAACTCTTCGTCTCCCCGAGCCTCTGAAAAGTCCTCAGCCCTGCGGTCACCCAGGGGCCTCAGTGGCAGCTCCGAACTGGAAATACTCTACCGGACCGCCCAGGCCAGCTTTCTCCTTCAGGGCGAGGCCAAGGACACGCACGGGGACTGAGGGTCACCATAGAAAGCCCTCACAAATGTGTGGAGAGAAGGTATGCCAACCCTTCCACTCACGTGCAAGAAAACATCTGTGGGTTCCGTGTCAGGTCCACTGCTTGGAACTCATTTGTGAGCGGGGATGACCCTGCCCACGTCTTCCTGTCCTTCTGCTCATTTGGATTCAGATCATTTAGGGGTTCCTCGAGTCTCCTCGGGACCCTGGCCAGGACGCCGGGCTCCCTTGGTGTTGGACTCAGGGGTTGGGGACCTAGAGAAGGGGCTTGGGTTCCTATTGGCCTCCTGGGGAGCACTGGAGGCCTAGGGTGGGTAGAGTCGGGGGGCTGCCATCAGTAGTAGAGGACCTCCTGGAAGTTACCAAGGGGAACTTTGTGGGTCCTGCTTCTTGTATTTGGTCCTCTGGCTGGAACCTCACCAAGCCTCAAGTGTTTCACATCCGTGTAGATGACAGAATTGTCCTGTGGGAGAGTCAGGTCAGGCTGAGGAGGTAGGTGTAACACAGTGGGGGAGAGAAGAGCGGAGGTCCGTCTCACCCAGGTTCCCGAGGCTAACTCAGCAGACCTGGCTGTGGGGGAAAGAGAAACACTTGGGTTAGGGTGTCTGGCTCACCCGTGCACCTGCTGTCCCCCCACCTCCACCCGAGGGAGCACTGTTCCCCCTTTGCTTCTCAGTACCCTCACCTGTCATCCAAACACAGGTGGGTCCAGGAACCAGGAGGCCTGCGCCTGTGCAACTCAACCACAGCCCAGTCGTGTGACAGCAGGCCAGCCTCTTGGCCCTGGGACCTCTGCTTCCCCAGCCAGGAGACGGGAGGCGGTGGTAACATGGCCGCCTCACAGGGGTGATCAGGAGACATCAGGCCATGACCACACACCAGGCAGTCCTTCAGGTGTGGGGATTGTATTTATTGTATTAATCTGACACCAGTCCTGCCAAGTAAGGATGACTAATTCCTTCTCAAATTGGAGTGAGAAAATGGAGGCTCAGAGCGGCTAATACTCCCAAGGGTCATATCCGTAAGAAGGGGAACTGGAGGCAATTACCAAATCTTTTTTCTTTTAAAGATTTCTTCTATTTACTTGTCAGAGAGAGTGCACAAGCAGGGGGAGCAGCAGGCAGAGACAGAGGAGAAGCAGGCTCCCCACTGGGCAAGGAGCCCGATGTGAGACTCAGGATCATGACCTGAGCTGAAGGCAGATGCTTAACGGACGGAGCCAGCCAGGCTTCCCGGCAAATACCAAGTCTTTGCAAATGTGAAACACTCTCCCAAGAGTAGCCCATCCAATGGCCCCTTCCCCTGTGTCTTGGAACATGATGGCCTCTCTTGCCTTTGGGTTTCAGAACCCCTCACCCTCCCCTCAGGGAGAGCCTGCCCATCTTGTAAGCAGGAGCCGGGAGCCGGCTGGCTGCCCCCCCCCCCCCCCCCCCAATGAAGCCTTCCCCTTGTTGCCCTGCCAGGATTAAAACAGCCACATTTCCTTATTTTGTCCATGAAAACCACATACTCACAGCTGGCTTCTTTCTTTCTGGTGTTTAAGTTCTCACTGGAACTCTCCTCTGGAAGGGACTGTGCCCACGTGTGCTTTCCTACCTGCCTGCCAATGCGTGGGTCCTGGGGAAATTGCCCCCGAGTCCAGGAGACTCCGCGTTTGTCCACTTCCCCTACTGCTCTTCATGGCAGGGAGCAGGAACCCCGGGCTGATTCAAACCCATTTTATAGACCAGGAATAGAAATCCCAGTAAAACAAACACAAAAACAAAAAGCTTCCTGCCTTCGAACACCTATTACACACCAGACAATCTTTAAGATGTCTAGAACCACCTCCTCCTATTCCTAGGAATTTATAACAGTCTTGCAAAGTAGGCACTATCTGCACTTTATAGATTAGGCTCAGAGACCTTGAATAACCTCCCCAGTCACACAGAGAGTACGTAGTTGGGTTTTGAACTCATGTCCGTCTGACTCAGCAACTCATACTCCTCCCACGACGCCACGTTGCCGCCTCTCTGTGGGAGCAAGGACTGGCCTTTCCCCGTCCCTGCCATCTGATTCTGGTTATCTGTGGCTGGAGCTCACGGTCTTCTTGGCTCCTCTCAGAGCTGGGACTGTCCTGCTGAGACTTACACTCTGGGGAAGGACAAACTGCATTGTTCCCTTCTCTTTTCTTTGTTTCCTCACAGAGCTCAGAAAAAGGCAAAAAACCCTCTCTGGTTAGGGTGGCAGCAGGGGTGGTGTGGGGGAGACGATGTTGAAGACCGTCATTATGGTGGTCACAGTGGTGTTTGTGGTGGGGACAGAGATGACAGGGATAATTGTGGTGGTGGTAGATCGGTAATGTCGACGGTAGTCAGCTACCTCAACCCAGGCCCCGGACTTCCCTTTCACATTAGCAAACGTGTCAGGTTCGGACGAGCTCACTCACCTCCACGCTCCTTCGGGACTATACTCACTGAAGACTAAATCCCGTCTTCCTCGTTCTCCCTCCAAGTGGCTGAAAGAAGGTTGAGGCTTGAATAGGACCCATGTGCGCTCTCACCTCCGGACATCAGTGTCCTGAGGACCTGTCTGGAGGGAAGCCAGTCAGGGGCTCCGTCAGGGCGGTGACAGGAGTGGGAGGCGCGGTTAACGCGGGATGTCCGTGCTGGCGGGAGCTGCCTGCCCCACCGCGGACTCTGCCAGCTTCACCAGCCCTGACGTTGTTTAAACTAGAGGCTGGCAAACTTCTTCTGTAAAAGAATCAATATTTCAGGCTTTGCTGACCATACAGTCTCTGTTGCCATGGCTCCGCTCTGTTGATACATAATGATATTCTCTACGAAAGTACTTGGAAGACTGGATTTGACCCATGGGCCAGAGTTTGCCAACCCCCGTCTAAACCCTCCCTGCCCTCCCTCTGGAGGCCGAGTCTCCCCTCCCACTTCCCTGTCGCTTCACCAGCTCCAGGGCACCAGCTCCTCACGCTCCCCCCTGGAAGCCATCCGCTTCCTACCCTGATGACTGGTTCCCAAGGCTTGGGGCTCGCAGGGCTTCCTTCTCCTCGTTCCCATTCAGACTCCTACTCCATCCTCAGGGATGGACCAAGCAAGCAAGGTCCAGCTGCAAGTCCTTACCATTTCCTTACAACAGGGGCTGCTCTCCACCTGCAGCTGGGGGCGGGCTCTGGGTCGGAAGGCGCCCTAGGAGATACAAAGGCACAATTCTGAGTTCCCTCCGAGAGCAGGCTGGACAGTGGGAGTAGAGAGTCTGAGAGAAAGAAAGTCAGTGGAGGCTGCCGGAGGTCTCAGGCTGGTGTTTTTAAGAGGCTAATTCACAGGTCTGGACACGGCTGATTGTTACAGGATGTTTCCTTTGAAAAATATCCTGGAGGGTAGAGTGGCCCCAGGGGAATCACAAACTGGGAGGAAGCAGGGTCAGAAAGGAGGGGTCACACCCCTGCATGGAGAGGGCCCAGACTCACCAGTCAGGCTGCTTTTCAGAAGAAGAAAAAGCTGGTCAGTTTGGCCACACGCTGTGCCAGACGCTGGGCCTGGGAATTCAAATACAACGTCGACCTGTGCCGAGCCCAGCGACCAGCACGTAGCTGGATGACAAAAAAGTCCTCTCTTCCTAACTCTTTGGTGTCTGACATTCTTTGCGACTGTCCTGCAAGGGCTGATACTATGACGTCATAGTATCATATGTAGATGAGGTGACTGAGGCTGGAGAGGGGACTTCTCCAAGGTCACACAAGGTAAGGGGGAGGGACAGATTCTTAATCCAGGTTTATGTGCTTTTTCTCGAGCATACTGCCTCTTGGAAAGCAGGTGCTTCCAGGACTTTAAAAATTAGCTCCTGGGATAGGGATTGGGTCACGGGGTTGATGCCTGGTGCCTAAAAAATGTTCATTATCGGGGCGTCTGGGTGGCTCAGTGCGTTAAGCCTCTGCCTTCAGCTCAGGTCATGATCTCAGGGTCCTGGAATCAAGCCCCACATCGGGCTCTCTGCTCGGCGGGGAGCCTGCTTCCTCCTCTCTCTCTGCCTGCCTCTCTGCCTACTTGTGATCTCTCTCTGTCGAATAAACAAATAAAATCTAAAAAAAAAAATGTTCATTATCTCTGACAGCAAGAAGGCACCAGGATCACTGGCAGGATTGGGGGAAGGGTGCTTCCTATAAAACCAGCAGGGCATTTACGGAAATTCCGAGAGGCTCCTGGTTGTTAAACATCCCCTCGTGCTCATTCGTCAGGGCGTGTTTCTGGGCTGCCATGTGCCGAAGAGCTCCGGGAATTCGACGGACCTCTGTTTCACGTGGGGTGTGACAACGGGTAGTAAAAAGGACGAACTGCCGTGGCACACCTAGGCGAGTGCTCCTTGGACGTGGGCCCCTTGAATAACTATACACGGTGCTAGTGACACCATTGTTGGCCCAGATGTTTTGAAAATTGCCTTCGGAGATACAGCCTGTCACGTATCTTTGGTGGCAGCATGTGGCTTGTTTGTGGGGGGAGTGGACATGCTCTCTGGAGGTGGTTAAGTGTCTTCCAGACCTGGGTGTGAAGAACGGAGCGGTTGATCTCCCGTTTTTCTTGTGAAGCTTTGGAAAGGGGCCTGAAGGTTGTTTTCTGTGTGACATTCTCAAGGTCCTGTGCCTCAGAGTTTCTGAGAGAAGCAGCCCAGGAATGCTCAGCAGGAGCCCAACTTTCCTGAGAGACAGGTTCCTTACTACAGGGGAGCCCCGCTGCTCCCAGGTTGGCAGTGGGGGTTGAGTCGGGGAGCGTGGGCCGGGCAGCGGCAGAGCCTCCCCACGAAGAGGGATGTTCTCTCTTTCCCTGCGAGAGGCTTCTTCCTCTTGAGGATCTTTCCCCAGAGACTGCTCCCCACCATCTTGTCTGGGGCTGGGAGGGAGACAGCTCTGCTGTGCTGCTCTGTCTTGAACGCTCTGACCCGGAGGTGAGGGGCCGGGGCAGACACACCTGTGTTCCTGAGGGCAGGTGAACGGCTGGGCCAGTAGGAGGAGGCTTTACTGCAGATGCAGGGATGGTGGCAGTCTCACACCTTCAGCTCCTGGTCTGCTACTCCAGCTGCCTCCGTCTAGCCCCAGACCTGCCTCCATCTTTCTCCTACCGTACAGATATGCCTTGAAGCAAGGTAGCTGGCAGGGACCCCCCCCCCCCCAAAACTAGAGGGAAGGTTTGTTGCCCAGAGATAGCTAGAAGGGGACAGGAAGTTGGAGGCTGGCCCGAGCCCTAAGTGGGGGCTGGTAAAGCAGGGCAGGGTCCAGTGCTGGGAAGAGAGCCTTTCAGGTAGCCCAGCTCGGGAGGAGCACTTGGACAGCGTGGCGGGGTGGTCTTTCTCACAGAGTAGCCGGGCCCAGCTCCTGAAAAACTCATCACACAGTCCTTAACAGAAGGAGCTGTCGACTTGAATAAGTAAACGTAGCTTTGGCGTCTACGAAGCAGCCACTTTCTCCCCTGGCAGGTGGAAAATAAGAATAATACCCCAGGGTGGGGGGAGGGGAGAGGGTGGGGCTGACTTGAGTCTCTGTAGGTGGGTTTGGAGAATAAGCTGGCACCAGAAAGCTTTGGCATCGGTAGCCCTTCCCTGAAATGTGGCCTGAGGTGAAGAAAGGTTAGAATAGGAGCACGTGTAGAGCTACCCAAGGTGATTGCTGTGAGAGCCCCCCAATTCCTGCTTCATCGTCATGACAGGACGGGAGCCAGGGAGGGTCCGGAATCCATGTAGACCAGAGGGAGAATGTACTGAGCCCCACGAGGTATCAGCTCAACACGTTAGGTAGCACGTAGATGTCATCTCCTTAGCTGAAAGACAATGACCCCAAGAGGGAGACACTTGAGGACTCTTAGAGTGAACGGGCCCAAGGTCACAGAATTAGGAGACAGCAGTGTTGGGAGAAGGCCATCGCTCCATCCTCTCTGCCATGTTTCCTTTCTGATGAGTGAATGTCCACCGAGCCCTCCCTTGGTCCTAGGACCGGACAAGATGGGTGCGTGCTCATGAGCACAGAGATGGGCACTGGGGTTCTCATTCCTTCCTTTCCTCTGCTCAGCAGAGCTCTGGTCTGACTGTGAGCTGGTGGCCTGGGGTTTTCCTGGCATATTCAACAGCCAGAGTGTCTCTCAGACATGAAGGACTCCAATGTGCACTCCATTTGGCTGGTGAAAGTTCCTGTGTTTGATCCTCCTTTCAGGCCCAGGTGTGCAGTCGTGGCTTTGTGCATCTCTGCGTGACTGTGGGTGTGAGACAGTGTGTCTCTCTGTGTGTGTATTTTGGAAGCTGTTAGAGTCCCTCCATGGGCTCCTTTGTGTGACACGCAAAGAGAAGTCCCTCCTCCCACCCAGCACCCGAAGAGGAAGCAGCTGGTCCCCTGAGATGCTGGCTCTTTAAAGGCTGGGGTGCCTGGCACAGGGACTCAGCCACTAAGAAAGTCACAGAGGTCACTGACCGGTTTTTCCCCAGGGTCTGAAGTAAGCCACAAGTGCAGTGGCAACGACCAGCACACCAGGCAGGCTCGCAGATAGACAAGGAACCAGCCAGGGGCTGCTGGTGATGGCAGACAAGCCCCGAGGACCCAGGGGTGAGGTGGGGTGACCACGAGCACTGAGGATGGAATTCAGAAATGCATCCCAGACGGGCATGGAGGAGGCAGAATGGCTGGCATCGGGGGGACTGTGTGGCCCAAAGGAGGCTTGTAGACAGAATGAGGGTGGTCCAGGGGAGGCAACAGTGGCAAGCTAGGCAAGATAGCACAAGCCTAGTGGCTGAAACAACAGTGGCAGGCAACACCACTGAGGACCTTGGACCCACCCCTGCCCCCCATGGAGCTCTGGCTTCCCCTCCAGGTTCAGTGCACAGATACCCAAGCAGGGTCCATGCTCCCTCATGCAGTGCAGGGTGAGGGGTGGGGCACAGAGTGGGAGACCTGACCCCTGCCTGCTTCCTGGGGCTCAGAGCCCGGGTGGGGGACAAGACGTACCATCTAGGGAGAGCGTCCTGGGCTCACTTGTCTCCTTGCAGACATCGTTCGTGGCCTGGCAAGAGTAGTCCCCAGCATCCTGCTCTGACGCCACAGTGAAGGGGAAGGTGGCGGCTCTTCCATGGGGAGCCCCCTGGTTCCCCAGGATCTTCCCGTTCAGGTGAATGAGTACAGGATCAGAGGGGAGCCATTCTGGGTCTCACAGAGGAGCTCCACTGCGTCCCCCACAGCAAGGTCTGTGGACCTGGGTCTCAGGGTGAGCATAGGCTGGGACACAGGAGCTGGGCAGCACGCGGGGTGGGAGGCTCAGCTCCACTTCCCCAGGCTCCTGGCCTCTCCTCCCCTGGGGACCCCTTTCTACGGGCCCTGGGTTCCCATTACCTGAAGCTCAGATCCCTGGGGAGTGTCTCCCTTTCCTCCCCACTTACCTTGTACCCTCACCTCCAGCTGGGGGCTCTGTTTCTGGACCTGTTACCCTCCGTGGTGGCCTGATACCAGTAAAGCCCAGAGGCTCCCTCCCAGGTTTCTGGGAGGCAGAGCTCTGAGTGGGACCCTGGTTCTGTGAGGTGCAGCCATCTTTGTGGAAGGAGAAGAGGAGACTCGAGGCCGACCTCTAGGGGTGCAGCTCCGTTTGGCATCTCAGGGTCGGCGGGCTCCTCTCACGGAGCTCGGGACAAGGGACGGCGTGCAGCACTGGAGGTGGGAACAGCTCTGGGGAGAAGCAGGCCCAGGCTCAGCGGCGACTCCTGAATCCTGAGTCCCCAGGGGCGGGGGTGTAAGCTGGGACACGTCCCAGGACACAGCCCCGTGTCCCATGGGAGACACTGTCCTTGTCCTCCAGGACCCACCTCTCAGCTGTACCCCACATCGCCTGAACCAGAGCCAGAAGGTCTTGTCAGTCATCTGGTCCCCAGAGGGCAGGTTCTGGCCCAGGGTCTCTGGGACTGAGTGGCTAGGCTGGTTCAGGGTGCTTCCACGGCCCAGGGCATCCCCCTCCTTCCCTGGGCTCCAGATGTGCCCCATGGGGGTGGGCATTTGGACAGCATGGTGGACATCTCAGGTCTCTGTGATTGGCTCAGCATTCGGGGCAGGCAGAGGGAGAGCTGCTGGCCTCTAGCGACCAGATCCCTGAGCAGCACCCCAGCCCCCACTCCCCTGACCCCTGGAAGCTGGTGACTCACCTTGGACTTGAAACGTGGTCATATCTGACCTTTGTGTGCCTAGGTGCGGGAGGAAGGTTGCTTTCCCAGTGCAGCTGTACTGGCCGTTGCTTTCCAGTGTTGCTGTCCCCATGGGCAGAAACCGTTTGCCCTTTGGGTCATGGAGTGATTTCCCGTCTTTGTAGAACTTGGCCAGGGACAGAGCTACCTTCCTCCATCCTTGGCACTGCAGAGTCAGGATGTTGCCCTCAAACATGGGGTTTGGCGAGGTTCGGAGGTACAACCTCCTGTGTGAGACACAGGAATGGGATCCCAGCAGCCCACTTTCTCCCTGCATCCCCTAGCCTCAGGCCTCCCCTGGGGATAGAGGTTCCTGGACAGCACCTACATGGCCACTCCGTCCCCTGGGCCTTGGTGCCAGACCGAGGAAGGGTCTCCGCTTTCCTTTCCCCTCCTCCTCCTCCCTCCTTCCTCTTCCCTGCTCTTCTAGTCCCCTCCTCTCCCCTCCCCCACTCTTCCTGGACCTTCTCTCTGGTCTTCCCTTCTACCTCCTCCTCGGCTCCTTTCCAGCTGCCCTTCCAACATCACCCAGCTTGGGTTCAGTTAAATTCTTTCCGTCCGTTGTTCTACCTCCTTCCTTCTGACCCAGTTCTCTCCCCCCAGATGGGCTCCTCACCGCCTGGCTGCCCCAGGGCAACTCTGTGCAGCTTCCACTTCCGAGCACAGCTGCACACAGCCCACCAGCCAGAAGCCCCAGGGGGACGTGGGGAGTGCCCCTGCCTGGGCTCGCTCCTGCTTCTCCTGTCCACGCCCCCAGGCCCAGCTCCCATCCCTGCAGAGAATTTCACTTCCACCACCGTCCTGGGGAGAGACCTGTCCGGTCTGTCCTCATTCCTAAAATGCATTCTATGGTCTGATGTGGACAAGAGACTAGCTTCCAGGGGCCCAGCACCCTCTGCAGGGCAGTTCCAGGCCGGCCTGTCCCCAGGCCATACTTCTTTGACAAGCCAGACACTGCTGGTCCCAGACAGCCTCAGGAGCCAGGCCTGAGAGCTGAGAGCAATGGGGGGAAAGGATGGGAGCCCCAGAATAGCTTTTGCCTGGGTCTCTCTGGGCCCTTAGGACCCCCTTCCACCCTCACTGGAGGCTCACGCAGAACTTAAGGTTGAGCCTTGCTTTTGCCGCTGCTCTTTCTAGCAGCGCGGACCATGGGTTTACGTCTTGCCCAGCACCCCTCACCCCACCCTGGCACTACAGGACGTGTCCCTGGCCGTCAAGATGTTCATAGGCCAGGGTTTTTCCTACTTGACAGGAAGCTCCGTGGAGGTCAGGAGGGACTGGAAGACAAAGGGAGCTGAGGGACAAAGCTGCCTTCTCTGAACACACAAGGGACAGAAGGGAGTCTGGGGCCTTGGTGAGTGGAGAACATAGATAGGACTTTAGAGCCACTCAGAGAGGAGGAGACAGAGGTCAGTTCCATTTACAAGGGAATAAGGTGAGGCCCAGAGCCATTTGCTGGGAACCGAATCACCTAGAATTACTCTCAGCCTGAGACCAGTGGGGTCCCAGGTCCCATTTCTGCCTGGGCACCAGCCAGGACTCCTGAGCAATGGGCCTAGTCTGCTGCTCTGAAGATGTTTCCAGGGGACCCAAAGGCCCATCAATTAAGCTTTGGGCCAGAGTCATATTTAGAGTTGGAAAAGACATATATAAGACTCATCGGTTTGTCCAACACAGGGAACTGTAAGAGAACAGAGTGATAGAATTAGGGTAAGCAGGGGCGCCTGGGTGGCTCAGTTGGTTAAGCAACTGCCTTCGGCTCAGGTCATGATCCCGGAGTCCTGGGATCGAGTCCCACATCGGGCTCCCAGCTCCATGGGGAGTCTGCTTCTCCCTCTGACCTCCCCTCTCATGCTCTCTCTCTGTCTCTCAAATAAATAAAAAAAAAAAAAAAAAAAAGGGTAAGCAGCATGAAGAACTTTTTCACAAGGAGGCCTGTCACCTCGGGAATGGGTGCTCATACCCATCCAATAAACCAACCACCCAGTCCCCTGGGCCCCTACTCATCCAGACACCCAACAACTCAGCCACCTAACCACCCAGCTACCTAACCACCCAGCTACCCAGCCACTAGCTACTCAGCCACTCAACCATCCAGCCACCCAAACACCCAGCCGCCCAGCCACTCAGCCCTCAGCCCCCCAACCATGCAGCCCCCAAAGCCCCCAGCCTGCCAGCTTCCCAGCTCCTCAGCCTCCCAGCCACCCAAACACCCAGCCCCACAGCTCCCCAGGCCCCTAGCCATTCAGCCCTCCAGCCACTCCATCCCCCAACCCCCCAGCCACCAGCTTTTATGTTGGACCCAGTGCCTAGAATCCTCTGCCCTATCTCAGTTCAAATGTCACAACCTTGGGTCTTTCTGGGACCCACAGTTGAAATAATCCTCCTCAGTCACTATTACAACCCCCCACTGTGTTATCATCAGAGCACTTGGCTTTGTTTGAAGTTATCTTATTTTTTAAGTTGTCTACTTGTTACCCCCTCCCTCTGTCTAGAATGTAAACTCTGTGAGAGCATGGACTCTGCCTGTCTTCTTCACAGTCACATCACCTGCGCCTGGGATCTGTGCCAGGAATAGTCCGTGTTCCACAAGCCTCTGTTAACAAACACTCGCAGGCTTTCCTCTGTGCCCCGCCACGTGGGACAGGGCATATGAAGTGGGAGACAGAAGAGTAGACCCTTGCAAGGGGCAGGGGGCGGTGTCTGAGCTCCTATCTGCACCTGCAGAACTCAGACAGCGAAGGCAGACCAGGCCGTCTGGCGGCCTGATCTGTCCACAGAGCTCTGGAGGGCCCAGCGTGGAAGTGACAGGCAAAGGAGGTGAGAAAGGATGAGGGACCCGGCCTGGCGGCTCGATCCGTTGGGGGATGACAAACACTGAGCTTGCAATTCTTTATATGCGCCCCTAATGCTTCTAGCTGTCTGTCTGTCTATTTATCATTTTGTTATTATTTTTTAGGATCTTATTTTTAAGTAATCTCTATACCTAATGCGGGGCTTGAACTCACAACCCTGAGATCAAGAGTCACACGCTCTCCTGAGTGAGCTAGGCTGCTCAGAGCAGAATTTTTATTTTTATTTAATTAAAAATAAAATTTTTAAGTAGGGTCCATGCCCCAGTGTGGGACCTGAACTCATGCCTGTGAGATCAAGAGTCACATGCTCCCGCGACGAAGCCAGCCAGTGCCCCTAATGCTTTTAAATGAATGAGGAGCAAAAGTAGCCTGGGAAGACAAGCCAAGCCACGAAATTGATGGCGGATGAGGTTAGATGGGCGTGAGTAGCCCACGGGATGGGCGGCACAGCTGGACACGAAGTGGTGGAGAGTGTTCTAGCTTTGGGACAAGGCGTGAAGCAAGGAGTGGCACATGGCCAAGCACAGTCAGGCCAGCTGTCCTCAGGCCCTGCTGCATCCTTTGTGGGTGGAGACCCTCTCACTGGGGGCTTGAGATGTGGCTGCTTGGCATGTGACTCACACGATGTCACACTTGTTGTCTACACGGCCTGGGACCCAGACGGAGGCTTTCAGCTTCACTTCTCTGCTCAGCTCGGGGCTAGCTCAGCCACAGGCTCTCGGAGTGTGCAGAAGGAGGAGTCTTTCTTGCCATCCCCTCCATCTCCCCCTGGCCCCATCTATACACATCTTTTCCTCTAAGCTTGGTGTAGTAGGAAGCATGCAGGATTTGGAATCCCAGGACCTGAATTTGACTCATGAACCCATCTCTTTCCGTGTGAACTTGGATGCACTGTTTGAATCCCAATAGCCTTCCATTCCTGATTCTTTCTATATCATAGGAACCACGACAGCCATTTCCTCTTTTTTTTTTTTTTTAAGATTATTTATTTATCTGACAGACAGAGATCACAAGTAGGCAGAGAGGCGGGGGGGGGGGGGGGGAAGCGGGCTCCCTGCTGAGCAGAGAGCCCAATGCAGGGATCGATCCCAGGACCTTGAGATCATGACCTGAGCCGAAGACAGAGGCTTTAACCCACTGAGCCACCCAGGCGCCCCCCATTTCCTCCTTACAGAGCGGTCACTCAGAATTTCACTCCCTGGAAACGTGGTTACTGCCTTCACTGAAAGCAGAAAGAAGGCCTGACCTCAGAGTGACTACAACCTTGCAATGTAGTAATGCCCCTCTTTCTTTCCCCTCTTTACCGGAAAAACACCTCTGCAGCTTCAAAGTGACGAGTAAACAGGGCTGAGGGCATGGAAGCCTACAAAGCAAAAGGGATCCAGAGAGCAGAGGGACACTTTAGATAAGCCTGTGTCCCTGGCTCTGATGACCTGCTGTCCAGCACTGTGAGACCTGGGAGCTGTGCCTGCAGACCCAGTGTCTGTGATGAAGACAGCTGGCTGTGGGGTACGCCGAGGGGTGGTGGCTGCATTACAGTCCTCTTACAAAGGGGACCGTGGACTCCAGTTTGTTACAGGCTGAAGATGATGTGGTGACACAGCCATTGCATAAGCTACACAACAGAGTCCTGGACAATGGAGGCTGCAGCCCAGTAGACCTTAGTGCTACTCAGGCTGTGGTCGGGAGGAGGGGAAGGCCCAGCTCCTGGCCCACTGACCAGGTGCATCAAGACCCAGCAGACCAGGATGATGAGCAGGGCTGAGAAACCATTCCCCACTAGAGGGATCAGGAGACACTTATCTGAGAAAGGCACAACAGAGTAGGGACACAGTAGTCTTCAAATAGTCGATGAGTGATGCTTAAAAGAGGGGGAGAGACTTCAGGCTGAAGTGGGACTGATTCCAGGGAATGAGAGAGACCAGGGAAGCAGGTTTCAGCAAAGCATGAAGGACTAGCTCACAACAGCTTGAGAACATCGGAACAGGCTGCTTTGCCAAGCTGTGGCTTCCATGGTGCTAGAGAGTGGTGGTGTTGTGGGAGCTCTGAGACACTTCGCATGGGTGGTGTGGGTCTACAGAGGGTGGGTTCCAGTCCCGGCACTGAACTTAGCTAATGCTCAGCTCAGCAGAAAGTCAAGGTTCATCCCCTAAACTTCAAATATACCTTTAGTGTACAGCCGTGGACCAGCACGTTCAGTGCCGGGGACCCTGGCCTCTCGAATCTGTGATTGTCAGTAATAGTATTAGGCACCATTTGTTGTGTGAACATACCCCACCTGGCACTTGAAATGAATTTTATTTTCCTGTCTACTTGATTAGAACCCGACCACAGCCCTGCTGGTGATATTACAGTGGGACGGAGAAAGGAGCTCCAAGTGGACGTGGGTTTGCATGTCTCTGTTTTGCTCTTGCTAGCAGGGTGATTCTACGCAAGCTTCGTAACCTTTCTGAACCTCAATATCCTCAATTGTTTAATAGGGATAAAAAAACCTGTCCTATGATTCTAAAGGTTAGATGTGATACATTACACACTATAAAACAGGCCTTCAGTGCTTTCTTCTTGGTCTCTGCCTACATCTAAGAGGAAATAGCAGCTTTGCACTTACGGAAACTCTGTTCCTCCACATCTAGCCCTGGGATCCCAGCATCTTAGGCTAGTTTTCTCAGGTCCCCAAGCATCGAGTGTGACTCTGTTAGGTCTGGGTCCTCTACCACCCTGTCCCCTAGTCAGCCAGTTTTTCACTCTCTCCTCTTCATTTGCTTTCTTCTGTTCAGATCATGGGTCCCAAGCTAGAAAGCACTGGGACTTTATCCATTCAAGTCCACCAAGATCTGGTCCTTTTATAAGGTAGTGATTTGCCCTTAAAAGCCTTTCCTCTGGAGTATACCCAGGTACTAGACCATCCTGATCCTGCCTTTGGTATGACCACTAGACTTTTTCACTTGTCCAAATGGCCATTCATAAACACACAGGCAACAGTGACGTGGGGGGAAGGAAAAACACTGAGTAGAACAAGGGTCTTCCTCACAGGGTCAAACTCCCACAAACTCTGTCTAGGAAGAGATCATATTTAGGAGTGGTTTTGCTTTTCTGGTTCAATGAAAACAAACAAACAAGGAAACTACTGGGACCAAGTTTAAAACAAAAAATAAATCGACTCAGAAATTGTAAACCGAAGTAAAATGTATGCCCAGACTTGTTCCTTCTAAGTGTAGCAGGTAATAGTGGCTGAGACTGAGTTGAATCTGGGGGATCTAGTGACCCTCTCCCCACCCCCATAATTCTCTGTTATTGGAGGAAAAGGTTTTCCATTGCTGGCATGGGTGACCGGCCCTGGGGAGGTGGGTCAAAGAGAGAGTTATAGAACAGGGAGAATAGATTTGATCCTTCAAACCATCCCCAGGGGCCAGTCAGACCCAAAACAGACCCTCCACCTCACTCCCAACAGAGAGAGGATGCAGGCAGAAGGGGGAATAGCCAGATTGTAAAAGGCTTTGAACACTCAGAGCAAAGCCTCTTGACCAGAGGAGGAGACTGGTCATGGTTGACTGCTTCTAAGAAAACACTGAGGCTTCATAACAATACATCTTTTTGTAAAAGCCCATTCCCTTTTTCTGAGCAAAATACACAGAACTGTCTTTTCCCATTTCCCTGATCCCTCCAGCTTACCCCCTACCCAAAGCCTTCTTTCCTTCTATAACTTCATTTTTGTTTTGAGACAGCCTGATGAGTAGTTAAATCTTATTTGACAGGGTAAACATGTCAGTGGGTCTCAGAATGTGATTTTTCTGCCTCCCTAATTTAGCTCTGATACTTTGAAGACCTGCCCTTCCAAGTACCAAGGAAAATGGGATGGGAACAACAGGGAGGCCCCCCACCACACCATATTTCTGTCAAGCACACTCATGTGCACACACTCATTTCAAGCTCCAGCCATAACACCCACTTGAATCCAAAAAAGTAAAACAAGAAGTCCCATAAATGACTTAGAATCTTTGGTGCCCAAGAGGGAAAGCTCATGCTTGGTGACTTACCAAAGCACAATCCTGAAGCACACCATGGGGCCTGGCCTGGCACAGAGGAGGGACATAGGTCCAGTTAAAGGCAGATGGAAAGTCAGGGTGGAGGGAAGAGCATCAAAGCCACAGGCCCAGGGGTAGGTGAGTGACCCCCATGATGTAGTGGTGTTACTGCTTCATACACCAAATAGAAGAAGTGGGGAAGAAACTTTAAAAGTTCAAATTAGTATTTCCTCTTTGGTGAAGGGGCATTATATAAGTGAACTTTCTTCACCATAATGCATAAAGGAGTCATGTAATTTACTAGTAAGCACTTTTGAACCCTCTCTGTGGCTTCGAAAAGCTTATGCTAATGAACCAAGATGGGACAAAGCTATGGAAAGATCCAGAGACTGCCAGAATTTGTGTGATTTCAGTATCATTTAGCTTGAAAGGCAGCACAGTTCTGCAAACACTAAGAACATTCATTCCCCACCCTGTGTGACCTCCAGTTCTCCAAGCTTCCCTCCTATCCAAGGAGAAATGTGTCTGTCTGTACATTACAATGAGGTGGAAAAGTGGAATCCTGAAAATGGTCCATAGGATCATCTGCTCAGGAGGCAGTCAGGGGTTGATGAGGTCAGAATAGAATGGGCTGGAAGTTCTGAATCTGAGATTTTAGGACTGTCAGGTTATTATTTTGAGAACTGTTCCTTAAAACATACCAGTAAAAGAGTAAACAGGCAAGCCACAGGGTGATGAGATATTTTCCATACACATGGGTGAGAAAGGACCCATAACCAGAATATAAGATTTTTAAAAGTCATTAAAAAAAGACTGACAACCCATTGGGAAAATAGGCGAAATAACTGAACAGGTAATTTACAAAAGTAGATAACCGAGTGCCAAATGAACTAGAAAAAGAAGCTTGACTTCATAAATCACCGTGGAAGTGCAAATTTAAACTAAATGAAACACCACTACATTCCCCAGGAGAATGGCTAAAACTATCAAGATAGACAGGCCTGTGCTGGTAAAGGTGTAAAAGCAGCTAGAGATTTTGCACACCTCCAGTGGGAGTGTAAATTGGTACAACCAGTTTGAAAACCTGAATGACAAACTCTGATTGAATCATAAAAATAACTGGTGACCCAGCATTTTCACTCCTGGGTACGTGCTAAACAGAAATACATTTATATTGACACCAAAAGCAGCATCACTTCTAATAGATAAAATCTGGAAACTACTTAATGAGCCCTCAACAGAGAAGGAGGCCACACATCCTCACCTCCTTTGAGGACAGAACATGGGATTTTAAACTGAAGGTTGGGTAACATACTAGGATGCACTTTCTGACAGTAAGGTTTTTCCTGGAATTCTTTAGGTGAGAAATTCCACACAGCCTGAGAAGAATTCAGTGTGCTTATTGCCAAAGACAGGAATGGAGAGTGTGAACTTTCTTTTTGTGCTCTAGATTCCCTGATTCACTGGAAGTGGGAAAACAATGACAATGGCAGGCACTTCTTAAGTGACTCTATTGATTGGGAGAGAGGTGGACATGGTGAGGAAGTAAAATAGGAAATGGGTATCTTATCCACTTGTCTTAAGATATTAACATTCGTACATTTCCCCCTATTGTTCTCTTTCTAGGAGATCTCTTGACTTGAGTTGTCTATGCCTTTGCTCAGCTGCAGATCCAGAGTGTGGAGCATCAGCTCTGCAGGGCTGCAGCTAAGGTAGAGGTGGGGCAAACCGTCTAGCTTGCAAGCACTTACTGTGCTTTGCATGCAGAACAGTTGAAGCTTCTACCCTATCTGCTTCTACTTTCACCAGGTTCTGGCTTCTTGGGTGTGTAAACTCTTCCTGACTTCTCACTCTACCCCTGAACAGTGATGTCGCTGCATTTTTAAAGATGTTAGTGGAATTCCCTCTCTGAGCTGAGCTTGCTGCATATCATTCTCTTGGGGGAGGAAGGTGAAGTTAGAGGCTGCTGCTAGGTTAGGAATCTTCCAAGACTCAGGCTGATCTTGAGATGAGATGAAGATGGGTTGGGATAGGAATGAAACCTATAATACCAAAACTCTAAGAAAATTCAGGGCTAAAAAGAGGTGGGGAGGATAATAGGGTGGGGGGGGGGAATTTTCATCCAGTTGGGGTTTGTAGACTTAATAGATATAGAGCATTCCATTCCCAAATAGCAGAATACACATTCTTTTCAAGTGTACATGAAACATTTTCCAGGATAGAACATATGTTAGGCCACAAAATAACTCTCAATAAATTTAAGAAGCTCAAAATCATATCAAGAATCTTTTTTGATACTAGAAATCAATTCCAAGAAGAAAATTGGAAAAATCATAAACATGGAGACTAAATAACATGCTACTAAACAATCAATGGTCAATGAAAAAATCAAAGAGGAAATAAAAAAATACCTTGAGACAAATGAAAATGAAAGCACAACGTTCCAAAATACATGGGATGCAGCAAAAGCAGTCCTAAGAGGGAAGTTCATAGCCATACAGGTCTACCTCAGGAAACAAGAAAAATCTCAAATAAACAATCTAAACGTAACCCAAAGGAGCTAGAAAAAGAATAAACAAAGCTCAAAGTTAGTAGAAGGATGGAAATAATAAAGATCAGAGTGGAAATAATGAAATAGAGACAGAAAAATAGAAAAGATCAATGAAACTAAGAGCTGGTTCTGTGAAAAGAAAACAAAGTAGGTAAATCTTTGGCCAGACTCCTCAAGAAACAAAGAGAGATTCCACGTAACTAAAATAATAAATTAAAGAGAGGTTGCAATGGACACCACAGAAATAACAAAGGATTGTAAGAAACTACTACACACAAGTATACACCAACAAATGGGACAACCTAGAAGAAATGGATAAATTCTTAGAAAATGTAATATTCCAAGGCTGAATCATGAAGAAATAGAAAATCTGAACAGATTGATTTCTAGTAAGGAGATTGAATCAGCAATCAAAAAATTTCCAGCAGATAAAAGTCCAGGACAAGATGGCTTCATGGGTGAATTCTAGTGAACACTTAAAGGAGAATTAATATCTATTTTTCTCAAACAATTTCAAAAACTTGAAGCAGAAGGAAGACTTCCAAATCATTTTATGAGGCCAGCATTACCTTGATAATAAAATCAGAGAAAGGCAACACACACACACAGACACACACACACACAGACACACACATTACAGGCCAATAGCCCTGATAAACACTGATACAAAAATTCTTAACAAAATATTAGCAAACCAAATTTGACAATACATTCAAAGGATCACACTCCATTATCAAGGGGGACTTATTTCAGAGCTGCAAGGATGGTTCAATATACACAAATCAATCAACATGATACACAACATTAACAAAATGAAAGATAAAAATAATATATGCAGAATAGATGCATCAATAGATGGAGAAAAAGCATTTAATAAAATTCAATGTCATTTTATGATAAAAAATCTCAGCAAGGGTGGTATAGAAGGAAAATATCTCAAATTAATGAATAAGTAGTAACCCACGGCTAACATCATATTCAATAATAAAAAGCTGAAAGCTTTTCCTCTAAGATCAGGAGCAAGACAAGGATGCCCATTCTCGACGTTTTTTCTTAAGATAGATAGATTTATTTATTTATTTATTTATTTATTTATGAGAGTGGAGAAGGGGGAGACAGAGAGAGGGAGAGAAAGTCTTAAGTAGACTCTGCACTGAGTGTGGAGTTTGATATAGGGGTTGATCTCATGATCCTGAGATCACAGCCTGAGCCAAAACTAAGAGTCGTACACTTAACCAACTGCACCACCCAGGCAGCCCCATTCTTAACATTTTTATTCAATATATTATTGAAAGTCCTAGCAGCAACCAGACAAGCTATCAGACAAGACAAAGAAATAAAATGCAACCAAATTAGAAAATAAGTAAAACTGTCACTATTTACAGACTGATACTATATGTAGAAAACCTTAAAGACTCCACTAAAAAATTATTAAAACTAGTAAGTTAACTCAGTAAATTTGTAGAATACAAAAATAATATACACAAATCTGTTGCATTTCTATACAGTAATAATGAACTACCAGAAAGAAAAATTAAGAAAATCCCATTCATAATTGCACCAAAAAGAATAAAATACATAGGAATAAATTTAGCCAAGGAGACTTTTACCCTGCAGATTATAAGACTTTGATGAAAAAAATTGAAAAAAGACACAAAAAAATGGAAAGGCATACCATGCTCATGGATTAGAAGGATTGATATTGTTAAAATATCTATACTCCCCAAAGCAATCTACAGAGTCAATGCAATCTCTATCAAAATACCAATGGCGTTTTTCACAGAACTAGAAAAAAATAATCCTAAAAATTGTATAGAACCACAAAAGTCCTAGAGTAGCCAAAGCAATCTTGAGAAAGAATAAATTGGGAGACATTATGCTCACTGACTTCAAATTATACTACAAAGCCATAGTAATCAAAACAGTATAGTGTTGGCAGAAAAATAGACTTGGATCAGTGGAACAGAATAGACAATCCAGAAATAAACCCACATTTACATGGTCAATTAATCTTTGACAAAGGAGGGAAGAACATACAATGGGGAAGAAAACAATCTCTTCAATAAATGGCATTGGGCAAAATGGACAGCTACATGAGAAAGAATGAAACTGTACCACTTTCTTACACCATACACAAAAATAAACTCAAAATGGATTAAAGACTTAAATGTAATACCAGAAACCATAAAACTTCTAGAGGAAAACACAGGTAGTATGCTTTGGGACATTGGTCTTAGCAATACACTTTTTAAAGATTTATTTATTTGAGAGACAGAGAGAGAGAGAGAGAGAGAGGAGAGGGGCAGAGGATGAGAAACAAGGAGAGATGCAGATTCTCTGCTGAGCAGGGAGCCCAGTGCAGGGCTCGATCCTAGGATCCTGAGATCATGACCTGAGCTAAAATCAAGAGTCGGATGCTTAACTGATCTGAGCCACCCAGGTGCCCCTTATCAATGTATTTTTGGATGTATTTCCTCAGGCCAAGGAAACAAAAACAAAACAAATGGGACTACATCAAACTAAAAACCTTCTGGACAGCAAAGGAAACCATCAACAAAATGTAAAAATAACCTACTGGGAAATGAGACTTGTCAATGATATAACTGATAAGTGGTTAATATGCAACATATATAAAGAACTCATACAACTCAGGGTGCCTGGGTGGCTCAGTCAGTTAAGCGTCTGACTTCAGCTCGGGTCATGATCTCAGGGTCCTGGGCTTCCTGCTCAGCAGGGAGCCTACCTCTTCCTCTTCCTCTGTCTACCACTCCCTACTTGTGCTCTCTCTTTCTCTGTCAAATAAATAAAAAAAAATCTTAAAAAAAGAACTCCTACAACTCAATATATAAAAGATATGAACAATCTGATTAAAAAACAGGGAGAGTGAACAGATGTTTCTTCAAAGGAGACATGCAGATGGCCAACAGATACAGGAAAAGATGCTGAACATCACTCATCATCAGGGAAATGTAAATCAGAAGCACAATGAGTTATCACCTCACGCCTGGTTGGAAGGGCCTTATCAAAAAAACACATGTTGGCAAGGATGTGGAGAAAAGGGAAGTTTCATGCACAGTTGGGAATACAAAATGGTGCATATGGAAAAGAGTATGGAGGTTCCTCAAAAAATTAAAAATAGAAATACCATATAATCCAGCAATTCCATTTCTGGGAATTTATCTGAATAATATGAACATATTAATTTGAGAAGATATGCACACCCATATGTTCATTGTAGCACTATTTACAATAGCCCAACTGGGAAGCAACGAAGTGTCCATTGATTGATAAATGGATAAAGAAGGCGTGATATTTTTATACAATGGAATGTTACTCAGCCATAAAAAAATGAAATCTTTCCATTTTTGACAACATGGATGGACCCAGAGGGTATCATGTTAAGTGAAAGAAGTCAGAGAGAGAAAGACAAATACAGTATGATTTCACTTATACATGAAACCTAAAAACCAAAACAAATCAACAGCAAAAAACCTAAAACAGAAAAAACTCAAATACAGAGAACAATCTGGTGGTTGCCAGTGAAGAGGGTTGGGAGATGGGCCAGATGGGGAAGGAGACTAAAAGGTACAAACTTGAAGTTATGAAATAGACATGATGGGGTACAAGGTACAGCATATGGGATATGGTTGATACTATGTAACTAGTTGGTGTGGTGACGATAGATGGGAGCTACATTTATCCTGGTGTACATAACATCAGCGACTCCCTCTGTTGTACAGCAGAAACTAATACTGTATGACAACTACACTTCAATCTAAAGAAAGGGGGGTACTTAAATCCCCCATCAGCCTGGGTCAGCTGTGAGGGACAGTGGCTGCTGAGGACAGGGAAGTCAGTCCCACTTGCACGAGGTGGAGGGGAGAACACAGCAGCTGGGATTAGGGGCAGCTCTGGGCGTGGGGACAGCACGGTGGATCCTAGAGCTGCTCATCTAAGCTTCAGAGATCCCTCCAGACCCGAACCTGGTGAGACCTCAGGGTCCTTGTGTCTAAGGTGAATGAATGATTACCTTTGCGTCATTGGGTTGTTGTGAAGGTTCAGTGAGAAAATGTGAGTGGTGCTGCCAGAGCTTCCCGCGGCCATGGTGGAGATGTTCCCTGGGCTGTCCGGTCAGCATCTGGAGCCTCATGGAGTCACCCAACTCTTGAATCGGCCAGAGAAAGTGAGGAACTGAAATTTAGTTGTTCTTAGTTTTACTTAATTTAAATGTAAGCATTTACAGGTGGCCAGTGGCTGCCTCACTGGATGCTGGTAGTGGCTGGCAGGTAGGATGGCTTGATGGGGGTCAGCTGCAGAGAAGGAGCCGGCCAGGAAGCCTGGAGCCCCTGGAGCCTGCCCCCCACCTGGGCTTTTACTGGCCTTGTCCTTGGGACAGAGGCGGAAAATGGGGGGGGGGGGGGTCTGTGAGGGCGGAGCCAGATTGGGCATGGAGGTCTGTGCTGGCCTGTAGGGGAGGGTCACTTGGAGGCGTCTCATCAACGCACTCACCCTCCCAGCCTTCCCCACCTTCCTTCTAGAAGCAGCTGGAGGGAGCCCCAAGTGGGGGGAGAGAGGGGAGAGAGAGAGAGAGAGAGGGAGGCAGGGGGAGGGAGAGAGAGAGAGAGAGAGAGAGTGTGTGTGTGTGTGTGAGTGTGAGTGTGAGTGTGTGTGGGTGTGTGGGTGGTCTGCAGCGACCCCTTGTGGCCACTTGGATAGCCGCCGCACTAGGGAGCCGGTTACTACTGGAAGGTCTTCTTAGCCCACCCAGCTTCCATTTTTCACAAAGCCCAGCTTTGCCTCCCAGAGAGACAGGCTTATACTCAGTACAGCCTTTGTGCTTTTATTTTCAAAATGCCTCCATTATTCTATTTTGTCACACTGCCTCGTGATTGTTTCATTGTCTTTCCGGTCTGTGACCTCCTCGAAGGCAAGGGCCAGGTCTAATTCCTGTCTGTGTCTCCAGGCCTCGCACACTTTGAGCTTCAAGATACACCAGACATAACTGTTAGGAGTTCTGAGGCCAGATAGATCTGGGTTCAAATCTAGATTCTGCTGCTTACTAAACAGAGGACCTGGGGGCAGTGGCTTTAATCTCACTGAACTCAGGTGTGCAGCCTGTGACCAGGCCATGATGACCTCTGACTTCTAGCATCGTGGAGAGGATCACGCGGTCGCACACACGGCATTCTGCATACTCGCTCGCCTCTCCACCCGAAAGTGAACCCACCCTCCGTCTTCTTAGGAGCCGCATACTCTCAGCATCATTCTAGCTTTTCTGTCTCGGCATATCTGGTGGACGGTGTCTGTTCTCGTTCTGTCTGTTAGTTCCCATTGTTCCTGCAGACGACCCCATCCTTTCTTAAACACTGGGCACCAGGGCACGGGAGGGCTCTCCTGGTTTTCGTCCCCGTTTTCTGGCTGCACTCCTTCTGGCTCTCTCAGCCTCCCTCCTCTGGCAACTTTGAATGAGTTCTGCGGACCCTGTCCCCAGGACCTTTCTCTCTGTACTCTACACTCTAGCACAAGTATTCTCATCTGTGATCGTGGTCTAAGTGACGGCCTCTAAGGCAATGAGTCCCAAGCGCGTCTTTCTAACACATTCTGCAATCCCGCATTTGGGGTATGAAACAGCTTACCTGGGGGATGAAATGTAATGGGCGTGCAGGACGGGAAAAGTAAGGACATGGAGATGGGGGTGGGCTCGTGGTTCAAAGGAGCAGCACAGATGAAGAGGAGGCCCCCCAGGGAACTGGCCACCTCCCCCTGCCATGAAGGAAGGAATAAAGGTACTGAATTAAGTGGATGTGAGGCTCAGGGTCAACCGAGCACCTTCCTGTTGGGGAAACTCAGCTAGAATCCACTGATTAGGAATGCCCACTGTGCTTCCCATCTGTGTGGCAACGGGGCGCATAGAGAAAGTTCTGTTTAGACAGAACACCGGGTAACAGGATAATATGCACGGGGTCTTGGAGGCTCCTTAAACTCAGTATGTCAAGACTGGACCCAGCCTCTGCCCCCAACCTGGTCCTTCTCTGTTGTTGCCTGTGTTGGTCGGGGGTACCACTCACCACCTGCTGTGCAAATCTGAAACGTGGTGTCATGACTCTGATTTGCCCCAAAGCGCAAATGAGCTCAGCAAAAATGCTCCCCCAAATATGACCTTTTGGGATGACAGCTCTCATGGCTGTGTGTGTGCGAGCACACACGCTTTGTATTTCTGTCGTGTGTAATTTCCCCACTGCTTGCCCCCTCGGCCAGTCTGGCGAAAGCCTGGTCAGGCCCCAGATTTCAGTTTATGTAACATTCTTGACCACTGTGTCCCACCCAGGTGGGGTCAGGTGCACACACATCCTGTGGACATAGCACGTCCATCCGTCCATCCGTCCATCTGTCCATCCAGCATGGATTTCTATCGCGTGCATCTCCCCAGGACTGCTGGTTTGCTGAGGGCACAGGCCACGTTTGTCTTGTTCACCAAAGGCAGGTGTAGAGAGTAGGGGACAGCTCTGCAGAAGGGCTGGAAGCGGGTGGAGGCACATTCTTTCCTGGAGATCGGGGAAGAAAAGCATATATAATATATAGTTAAGGTGATAAATTGGATTTTTTTGGGGTTCCCTGTTTACCACTGTCAAGCGTAATCTATTTCATGCATTTGTACAGAATGCATAAAATAGGTCAGATTTCATTTTCTGCAGGTTGCATATTTTCGCCCCAGTTCCCTGGGTAGACGTGGAGCCCAAATGGAAGCGGAAAGGCTGGGAGACGTGTGCTTAGGGGAGGTGGCCCTAAAGGGTTTTGCATGCTGGATGCTGGAGCTGGATGCCCGGGGGTGAGAACAAACTCAGAGGAGGCAGTGAGTTATTTGGGCAAGAGTGTGGCATTTGCAGGCAGTCAGACAGGAACCCCAGCAGTGAGATATTTGGGCAAGAGTATGGCATTTGCAGGCGGCCAGACAGGAACCCCGGCTTGGCTGCATCATCCCGGGGCTTGGGTTTTGCTCTGTTCCCTCCTCTAAGAGCTCTTCCCTGACTTCCTCTCCTCTCATTGTTCCCCCACTAATCCCTCCTGCGCTGCTGTCCTCAGCTGCACATGGACCAGCAGACGTCATCCCCAACGAGACAGACCTCTCCCTTGGCCTGGCTCACCCCCTTCCAGCTCCCACCCCACCTTTCCCCTCCCACCGCAGCCTGGCTTCTCGAGGGTCCGCCGCATCCACGTCTCCTCTGCTGTGATCACAGCTCCTCCTGTCCTGGAAGGTCTGGCTTCGACTGCCATACCCGAACCACCTCGCTCAGCACCACAACGACTCAGTTGTGGCAGTTCCCACCCCCTGAGCTCCAACCCTCTGAAAACTGGGCTCCATGGCATATTCGAAGGCTGAACCCTGCTTCCCTCCCCAATGGCTTTTCTTCCCTGGCGTCCATCCTGCCCCCTCCTGACCCACCTCCCTGGCCACTGTTGGCCGGAACCTCCTCTTCTTGACACCACACGGTGGGGGGACAGGTCCTTCAGTTCTGTCCTGGGCGCCCTCCCCACCCCCGCCCTGTCCCTTCTGTCCACTGCCCACTGTGCCCTAGTCCCGTGGCTTTAAACCATGTGTGGTGGCCCCAGATTCCTATCTCCCGAGGTGATGGCCTCTCCTGTGGACTTCAGACAGGAATATACAGGAAGGCCCTCCCCCTTCCCTGGGGGGCTCTCGAACACTCGGAATGTGGCGTGCCCCAAGTAAAACCCTGCCTGGCCCTCCTCCCTGGGGTGAAAGGATGCGCAGATACAGATGGCCCATGCCAGCGCCCCACTGCCCTCCTCCTCTGCAGCAGTGACCCCAACAGAAGCTCCAGGGTCACCCTTGCCAGGATCGCTCCCCCAGTTCTACAGGCCCCTCTCCAAAGTGTGTCTCAGAGCCCCTCACTCTCCCCATCTTCACCGCCGCTGCCTCCTGGGAGCCCTCACAGCTTTGGCCCATGCTGCTGGGAGAGCCCATTCCCGACTTTTCCTGGCCCCCGGGCTTGCTCCCATGCGTTTCCCACACGGAAGAAAGATTCGAACTACTCAGGATATGAACAGACCCAACGTAAATACTCTTTGCTTGAAACTCCCACTGCCTCTCCAGCATGTCCCTTTGTATCCTGCGGGTCAGGCTGGGCCCTGTTTCCCTCTCCCGGTTTACAGGAGGCCACGGTCTTCTCCCTCTGTGCTGGGGACGCCCCCTGGGTTCTCCTCCTCTCCTCCCTCCCTTGGGCCCTCGCTGGTTCTTCCCTCTACCTCGGGCTCCTCCTGTGTGTGTGTGTGTGTGTGTGTGTGTGTGTGTACAGTGGTATTAAACATTCTGGAAAGCATAGTGGAGGGCACCTGGGTGGCTCAGTCGGTTAAGCGTCCATCTTCCGCTCAGGTCATAATCTCAGTCCTAGGATCAAGGCCCATGTCAGGCTCCCTGCTTAGTGGGGAGTTTGCTTCTCCCTCTGCCTCTGCTGCTCCTTCTGCTTCTGCTCTCTCGCTCGCACTCTCTTTCTCAAATAAATGAATAAAATCTTAAAATAAATAAAGCATAATGGAAAACAGAAACACCTGGGTACCCACCCCCAGCTCTATTTAATTCCAAAATGTCATGTTTGCTTTAGATTTTTGTTTCCTTAAATAAAGTAGCATGGAATCATTTAAAGTCCTGCCCCTCCCCCACCGTCCTGTCTCCCCTCCAGAAGTAACCCCTGACCTTGGTATCCGCCATTGCCATGTCTGTTTCTACACTTTCATGACACGTGTGTGTCCATCTGCAATAGATAGTATTTGGGGCAAGTTGAAAGTTTACGTAAATGGTATTTTATGGTGGGAGGACGGGGCAGGGCTTGGGCGATGGGTCCGTGCTGACCCACGTGGCTCTAGCTGTCACTCCCACCGCCACCAGCCTTCTCTCCGGTACATGAGTCTAACTACAGCTCCTCCTAGGATGGATAGTGTGCCACCTTCGGTTTTTGGCCATTCTGAACGCGGTGCAAAGAACATTTGTACACGTCTCCTTTGGCACGTATTTGTTTCTCCAGGGTAGACCCTGAAAAGCAGCCTTTCGGAAGAGGAGCGCTGGTGCCTCTCCAACCATGCCAGCGGGCGCCCCGTGCTCTGGGTGCACCTGCTGAGAACTAGGCGCCGACGAGGCTGCCGCGCTCGACCTCGCCTCCAGGGGGTCCCCACGCTGCTCGCTGGACCCGGGCGGCGCCTGCACCTGCCGGGGAGCCCAGAGGGCCGGACCGGAGACAGCCGCGGGCGCGCTCCAGCCTTGCGTCTCTGTGGGACGTGGCCTCAGTCCTTCTCCCAACTAACTCCGTTCTAAGGTGAAAGCTGTACAAACCAACGGACTTCCCCACCTTGAGCTCAAACCGACAAGGCCCGGGGATGCGAAGACAAACACTGGCGCGCTTCACGGGCAGAGAGGACAATGCTGGCATTTCAACGGAGGTATTCGCTTCGGACTTTCCTTTTGGGGAAATAAAACGTTCCAGAGTTTGCTTGAAGTTCTCCTCCCTAGGCCTTCACCGACTCTCCTCCAACCCCAACGCTCCAGCCGGCTCCTGTGTTGAGTCTGGTGGGGCCTAAGCATTAATTTTATGAACTATGTCCACATCTGCGTTTGCTTTTATTCACACGAATGGTTCTGTACCACATCTCTGCAGGTTCCTTTCTTAAGTGCCCAACGCCGTTTCTGAGATAAACCTGTGTCAAAGCCCATATACATAGTTCACCGTCCATCCATTGTTCTAACAATTTTTTTAAAAAAGATTTTATGTATTTATTTGGCAGGCAGAGATCACAAGTAGGCAGAGAGAGAGGGGAAAGCAGGCTCCCCAATGAGCAGGAAGCCTGATGCGGGGCTCCATCCCAGGGCCCTGAGATCATGACCCGAGCTGAAGGCAGAGGCTTTAACCCACTGAGCCACCCAGGCTCCCCGTCCTAACAGTTTATTTCAAAATCGTTCTCAGGGTCAGGCCTTAAACCGCGCTGCACATACAATCCAGGACAGCAGATGGTTTTGCTTTTTGTTCATGCTCAGTTCTGAGCTCCTAGAAGTGTGCCTGGCATGTAGTCGGTGTTGAAGACGTGGTGCTGGGTTTGATGAATAAATAAGCAGCCTCATTCATGGTCCCAGGCTGCTCACATGCAGAATTTGTCCAGAAGATACATACAGATATGAAGTGACTGGAACTTTCCTGTGAGCCAGCCACATCACTCTCCAAACCTATTGTACCTATTTGCGTATCTTCGGGCAACATGAGAGTTCCCTTTCCCCCAGCCTTGGCAACTTTGGTGTTTTGAGACTTGGCATATGTGTGTGTTCAACCTGATATATATATAAAATCATATCTTACTGCTATTTTAATTTGTATCTCCCTAACTCCTTTCTGGTCCCCCCGCACCCGTCATGATTTCCTTTGTGGCTTCTGGGTTATCAGATGAGCAGAAATATGGATTGAAGTGGGTTGAAGGTCACCCTTAAGCTCTCAAGGGTACAGCCTGACACCTGCATGGGCCCGGAGCTCTCCTTGCAACCCAGCCTCCTTCCCTTCCTGGAGGGTTTGAGCACAAGTGCTGGGCCAGATCCAGGACCCGCAGGACTGAGGAGTGAACTGCGGAGGCTGCCCGCCATCACTGTCCCCACCTGGCTCCGTCTTGAGCCCCTCAGGCTCCCAGGAGGGAGAAGAGGGTACCCTGGGTGCCCAGGCTGGCCCATTATTCCCTAGGTCTCCCTCTGGGGAGCGCCAGCCGCAGGTGCTCTGGGGCTCAGGGTGCTTTGGTGTCCACGGCTGCCTGGGCTCCTCTGAGGGTCTGCGTGTTCCCTTGGTGGGGGCAGCCTTTGGGGACCCGGCATCACTCGCCCGTGGCACACACCATACCCTGCCCCTACTGGAGAACATGCCACCCGGTCTGCTTGGCTCCTCTGAACTTGACAGACTGACCACCACTGGGGCAAAAGAAGACAAGTTTGTAGGTCAGGGGGCAGACATAACGGAGCCGGAGGTACGACTAAGGTAGAAAATTTGAGCTCACAGGGCGCCCTTGGCCTGGGGACCATGGGGACAAATACCATGACCCTGGCCTGAAGGCAGCTTTGCCCCCCCACCCCGCGGACCTTTGAATCGGGTGAACTGCACGCACACCAAGACTTGAGATGTGACGCCAGTGAACCAGCCAGGGCAGTGGGCACGCGGGAGCCCGGCCAGCGGCCATCTGAAAGATGCGTTTCCAGCACGTGCAGATGACACTCGCTTGAGATCCTTTCCCATTTGAAAAGCATTAAAAAGTCATAACCAGCGAGCCCAGAGGGCGAGCGCGGACTTAACAACCCCTTTACTTTCTTTGGCAAAGCATTAAAGTCATTAACTTGTGGCAAGCGGGGAAAGCAGGTTCTTACTTAACTCGTATCTTCTGAAAAGTCTTAAAAATCAGCCGCGTTGAGACCTTGTCTCTCTTTCAGTGCTGAATCATAAAGCACCATCCTGTTGCTCAAAAATGGGGCCATTCTGTCTGGGTGCAACTTAAGACAAATGGAGCCCAGCGAGCAGTCCTCCGCTCAGAGGCCCGTGGCGTCTCCCCGCTGGAGATCGGACGTTACCCTGACCCTTCGGTCCCTCTACCATCTGAGTCCAATCCTGTGTTTTCTGCTGCCCCTGGGAGGGGTTTTTAGCTCCTCCCAGCATCTACTCCCACCCCCGTGGCCACCTACTCACCTTGCCCACCTCTCTAAGCCACCCTGTGTGGGCTCTGCACCTGACACAGACCGTCAACGGTTTAACAACACCTGCCGTGTGTAGACATCCCCTGGCTCTCCAACGCTATCATCCGCCTCTTACGGAAGGTGAACTTCCTGAATCTGACCGGACACACTCCTCTTTTGTCTGGCTTTTGGCTTAAGTATTTATGCCCTGGATCTTGGCATCATACTTGCGGGCGTGCACCTGTCACGTATCCCCCCTGCTCCCCCCACCCCCAGATGATGCACCTCCTGGACTTATCCTGCCCGGCTCTGCGTCTCTGGCCAGTGGGTCCGGTGTCACGTGCATCTCGAGCGCCCGGGTGCCAGGCGTCGTGCTGGGCGCTAGCAGCCTGGGCACGGTCTTTCGACTCCGGCAGGAAAGGGAGACATTAAACGATGAGATGAATCATAGGTGAGCCAGGGCCCGCGAGGTAGAAGGACAGATGCTTTGGGAATATGTGTGAGTATGTGAGGGGGTGGTTGGAAACCTTTTCCCGGGAAAGGGTGTTAAGCTGAGACCAGTGGGGAGTGGGAGTTGGGAGCTGGGCAGAGTTGGGGACAAATGCCTCCCCGGCAGGCTGCCCTGACTGTCGTGCAGAGAGAGTGGAGGATGCCTGGCCGTGTGCAGAACTGGGGCAACTCAGCAGACTGGCTGGGCCAAACCTCACGCGTGCCCAAGATTGTCAGGCCTGTGTCTCAACCGGCTCCTGTGAGCTGATCGCTGAGCTCTTGAGACATCCTGCCTGATAAGAAGTTCTCTGTGGACCTAGATCTTGGGCCAGGCAGATGGTCTGTGCTCACAGTGTGGTGGTGTATATGCCGGGCTGCTGGGGGCCATGCACTTTCAAGGCTGACCTCTGGGGCTGGAGCCTGAGCACCTAAGGTCAATCTTGCAGGGGCTGTGTGCCCATGGACCCGCCCCCAACAACACCCTGGCACCCAGGTTCAGGGAAACTGCGCCGTTGGACGGTATTGTATGTTTCCACAGTCCTCGGGAGAGGTGTGTGTCCTTGGGATGCCCCTGGAAGCCCGTGCCTGCTTTGCTTGGACTCTGCCCCATGCGCCCTTCCCCTTTGCTGATTATCATTGTGTCCTTTCACTGCAACGCGCCATTACTGAGAGTACTGCAGCTTTTCCATGAGTCCCTCTAGCGAGGGTGGTCTTGGGGACCCCTACACGGGGAGAGCAGGGAGAACAAGGTGTATGGCAGAGGGAGGAAGGAGCTGGAGGAAGGGATTGGCTTCCTTGGGGCCTCACAGGTCATGGTCAAAATGGCACGGTTCTCTCTGAGGACTTGACCTCAGTGTGGTTATTTAATCCTGTTCCACAGCCCAAGGCTGCATCAGCCCCAACTAGACCTCATGAAGTTGTCTACGGGAAACATGCCAGTTGGCGAATTTGCCTGGAGTGGGCTTGCAGAGCCCAAGGGCACATAGAACCCACTGCAGGTGAGGCATGTCCCCAACCCATGGGACAGCCACACCGAGGACTGTCCATATGTCTCACCTTGGGTTTGGAGCAGAGTCCCTACTCCATATGTATCTGTCGGGAAGAGACAGTGGTGTCTTTAGTATAAAAGTAGGAGGAGAATCCCAGAACCGTTCACCTTGCTGAATCCTACATACTGAAAGCTCAGAGGTGACATCACCAATTTGTTTCATGATCACATAACCATGGTGACAGAGTAAGTCAAGGGAAAAATAGGGTGGGAGAGTGGTTGAAGCAATTTAAGGAATTTATTGGCACAAAGTATTCCATTATCAAGGTTGCAAATAAGTCATGAACTTCAGGCATGGACGTGCGCTGTGCCACTTTCTGCTTGCTTGGACGAGCATGCCACCTTCTCAAGAGTATGACTTGAATCCAAAATAGCCAGAGAAAAATTTAAAAGTAATGACAGAAGTGCTCATATAACTCATTTCTCAATCAATAGGGGACTATCGTTTTGATGGAGCAGGAGGTGTGGGGGTGGAAGCCTGTTGGGCTGGTGGCCGGGCTGGCAGGTCAGCAATCCCGGGTCAGAGCAGCACTGCCCGTCTGACGGGGTGGGGTCGGTGATCCCAGGTCCCACTAACGGCCTGTGAGTCCCAATGCCTCGCTTCTGGGGGACACAGATGCTGCTGCGTACTTTGTAATGACAACGAAGTCTCGTCTCGGCTCCCAAGAGACAAGGCAGTTTATAGTTAGATAAACCCAGGTCTGAATCCTGTTCTAGCTACGTGACTGGGTGTGCGGCTCAAACCCTCCGGGCCTCAGTTTACTCATACGTGCACTAGGCGTTATAAGAAGACCTTGTCGTGGGGTTGTTTGGAGGATTACGTGAGATAATGTCTATAAAGCACTGGGCATAGTGCCTGGCTTGCATTAAGGGCTCAAATAACAACAACAAAAACCGAAAGGATATTAGAGTTTTTAATAAATCATCAGACACAAAGACATTTGCAAAGGCTCAGTGCCATCCCTGTGTGCCTCCAGATTGTCATGCTGGGTGAGGACGACGTCTGCTCTGAGTTATGTAGTCGTGGAGGGGACGAAGTGACCTGATGAGTCAGCTTCACTATTCTGGACTTAAATGCTTGGGCTGCGTTTTCAAGCACAGCCCATAGCTCAGATGTGTTGGCTTTGGTGTCAGATGTTTACTCCCTGGGCTCCTAGGAGGGTGGAGAGAGAAGCCATCGGATGGCCCTTGATGCCAAGCTCTGACTATGAGGGCAGACTGCCCCGTGTCACTGGAGCCGGGGGGAGGTCCTGGCGGGAGGGACGTCTGGATGTGATCCCGGCTCTTTCACTGCAAGTGTGAGGCACTGGGCAAAGTCAGCCAGTTCCATAAACCTTAGTTTATCCCTGGAAAGGGAAAAATACCTGATCTGCAGAGTAGCTGTAAGGATAAAATGACACAATGCGATGATGTACATAAAAACACCTGCCCTGTGGTAGGGCTTCATAAACACGACGATTGTAACTGTCTAAGTAAACAAAGTACAGTCATGAACAAGGGCGAAACACATTAGTGGTAACTGGTGTTGTTTTGTGACAAAATGATCCTGTGAGACCAACTCAGTTTCCTTCTTGGAAAGAATGCGACACGGTCGACAGAAGGTTGGACTGGAGGCTTGGCAAATGAGTGCAGTTCATTCTGGGAGAAAGTTGATGATTTGGATCAAATCCCGGCCCCCGTGACATGCTTATCCCTGGGAAAATCTGGAGGGGTCTTGGGGGGCGGGTAGGGGCGCTGTGCACGAGGAGTGGGTTTCCTTCCCCTGGGGGAGGACAGGGGAGGAGTCACCCCGCGGGTCAGGTCCTTATGTGTTTGGGATGGCGATAGGGTGCTGAGGAGGCTGAGCTCCAAGGGAGGTCTGGGGAGTGGCCACGATGCAGGCTGACCTCCGCAGCAGGAGGCTGTGTGCTGGGGACACATGCCTGGGGGCCAGCTACAGAACCTGGGGCCATAGAGCAGAAGAACCTGTGTGTGTGTGCACAGTTGGATCAAGTGGAGGCAGAAGGACCAGGCCCGGGACGAAGGGTCTCAGAGTGGCCGGTGCCCCTTCTGTCCTGATGCCAGTTGCTTGCGCATCCGAACACTTCTCTGGGAGAGGAACCAAGGAGGTGACGGCTGCAGCGCCCGAATGACACGGAGGGATGTCTTCCCTCCTGACAGCCTCCATCCGGCAGGGAACTCAAGTCACGTTGCAGACAACAAACATGAATGAACTTTGAAGACACGGGGCTGTGAGTCTGTGTCACTGCAGCTGTGCCCCCCAGCTGCTCATGGAAAATAAACCCTTCTGAATGTCAAGAGGTAATGGTGTCTGTCGCCATCTTGAAAAGCCACCTGGTTGGAGGGGCGGGGCCGGAGCTGGGAACTGGGCACCGCTCAAGAAGGTGAGTGTTTGATGCTGTTTGGTCCTTTCTCCCCCACAAGACGGTGCATCCGAGGGAGAAATTCCCAAGTATGTTCCCATGGGAAACGAAAGCTTATAGTGGCACCTGGTGCTTGTTGCTCTACTGGGACCAATTCTACCCTCCTGGAGGACGTCGGTCAATGTCCGAGCACATTCTTGCTGTCACTTTTCTTTTGCGGCGGGGGGGGGGGGGGGGGGGCATGCTACAGGCATCTAGTGAGCAGAGGTCAGGAATGTTGCTAAACACCACACAGTGCAGAGGAGACCCCACAGCAAAGAGGTCTCCAGCCCCAGAGATCAGCAGTGTGGAGGCTAACAGACCCTGGTGCGAGGCGGTGTGAAGGTCCTTTGTCAGTGGACGTGGCTCGTTCCTCACACCCATCACCTCGGTGAAGGCAGAACGGGGAAGGGTCATGGCCAGCCTGGAAGCCGTCGCTGCTGGCCGTGGATGGGAGAGGAGGTGGGGAGCAGGTGAAACATTTGGGGGTGGGGATGAACCCAGAAGGAGCCTCAGGCTCACCTCCCAAGGTAGATGAAGGAGAAGGGCAGAGTTTTTCATTTCAAGTCAACTCTTACTTATTTAAAAACCGATTTCCTTAAGCACATAATTATATGTTTATTTCCCGGAGGAACTCTTGAGGCAGCGGAGATCTGCTTAAATTATGGGGACGGAGGCTGCACACAGGGCTCTAATGGGGTTAGAAAAATGCTCTGTCTCCTTTGAAGGAGCCTTGGGAGGAAGGGAAGGGCAGGTTCCTCTCCTGCAGTGCAGAGATGTGGGGCAGATGGAGCTCGGGAGGGAGGGAGGGCATTGAGTTCGAGGACTGGTTGTCCCACCTGCTGGGGCACGAGCAGAGCTGAGGGGGACTCTGGGTGCAGCTTCAAGCCTCTGGCCTCTGGTTTCCATCCTGGTAGGCAGAGGGAGGGCATCCAGGAAATGGGCCATCCGCATGCTTCCTGCCTTCACTTGAACACACACACACACACACACACACACACACGTGCGCGCTCCCCTTTGGGAGGGGCTGTGGGAGGCTTCTGGGGAGCAGTAGGTAGGGTGGGGGGACTTCAGTACCCCTCTGTGCAGTACATCTCTGTGCTGCTTCCCACGTCTCTGTGGCAGCCTGTGTGCCTGGAATTGGGGGCTCCTCACACCCTCTGACCTGGCTGGGCTGGGTGGGGACTGAGGGAATAGGATGGCCAACTGAGTCCCTAGCTCTGACACACCTCGGAAGAAAGGGGGGGCATCTTACAGCCTGTCTCCCCCTCCCAGCATATGGTGAGACTCTGGCTGATATGATACTGTGTGTGTTGGACGGGGGCCGAGTTGGATGGGCAATGGTGCAAAGGAGAAAGATGAATCAGGAGCAGGTGCCTTAGACCTGCCTCTGGCCTAGGCGACACAGGATGGGGGCCTCAGGGGACCCTGGCCTCCTCCCGCTCTGTCTCCCCTGCATCTGGGACGCACGTCTCTCACAGTGCCATTGTCTGGGGCTGGAACCGGTGTGCGCCATCTCCTCCAGGAGGCTGTGAGTCATCGCACTGGCTGGGAAGCCTCCGCACCCTAACAAAGCCTGGTACACACAGATGGGCACTCGGTTCTGCAGTTCCTGATGCATTTCTACCTTGTCCAGCCGCCTGCCATGGAACAGATCGAAGTTACAGCAAAGGAGCCTGTCAGCTGGTCTATCCACCCATACTGTCTCTCAAAGCCCAAAGCATGGTGCTAGGGCTGCTAGGATGGGACCCAGCTGGGAGTGAAGGTAACAGCTGAACCATGGCCAAGAGTTGTGGCCCTCAATGTCTTCATTCACCCACCAAATATCCTCTCGGCACAAGCACCCCGGCTGGCTCAGTTCCAGCTCAGTGTGAGGTGTGGGGCAGCATAATGGGCCACTGTTCACTCGGGAGTGGAGCAGCCCACAGCTGGTGAGGGGCGCCCAGCCCTTGGGAGCTGGAGACGGTGGTTATCTGTGAGCACCAGGCCTTCTCGGTCTCGAGAGGGCTAAGAGATGCCACACAAGGGGGCAGAGGGGCCTTGACTGGGGGGGGGGGGGGGGTTTGTATCCCCAGGGGCTCTCCTGGTCTGTTGGCATCAGAGACCTGGGGCTGCTGGGAATTTATGCCCTTTTCACTGGCCAGCTTCCCTGGAGACACATCAAAGATCATCAGAGAACAGAGTCTCGGCATCTTTCAGAGGCAGAGGGCCTGCCCATCCTTCCAGTTTGCAGAAGTGTGGCCTTGGGCCTGAGGCTTAGCTACCTCACCCACAGGACAGGAAGGGTCCTGATGGCATCCCCAGGTCACAGGGCTCAAGGGAGGCTCGGAAAGCCGGGTGCTGTGCACTGTGGGCTGGTTCTCAGAAGTTATTTATTCAGGGAAGCAGAGGAGGGAGCCCCCCTGCCCCCCAGTGTGGCTGCCCCTGTCTCTTCAGTCAGGACCTGCCTGCAGGGAACAGCTGCGCAGTCTCCCCGTCTCCCCGGCCAGCAGGAGCCGCAGGGCTGAGCGCTTCAAGGGCCTGTCCGCGTCTCCGGCCCCCTGAACACGGGGGTCAGGGCCTGGGGCGCAGACTGGAGCTGAGGCCTTTATTTAGTCCGCTGGTAGAACTGGAAGACGGCTTTCTCCTGCTCGTAGGTCTCGATGGAGCCAGGTCGGAGGCGCCGGATTTCAGCGATGGCATCCCCTGCGGCCAGACCCCGCTCCTTCACCAGGTAACAGGCAAGCATGGTGCCAGTGCGGCCGAAGCCCAGGGCGCAGTGCACCCCCACGGCCTGGGAAGAGGGAGCTCGGTGGGGTGGAGCCCGACGCCCTCCCGGGGGCCCCATCTCCTTCCCACACCTGCTTCTTCTGGGTCAGGCCCAGGACCTGGCAGGGGTCTACGGCTCTCAGGGGCATCACAGTCAGGGAGTGCTGTCCTGCGCCTGGCGGCTTGGAGGCCGCCGTCACCTCCCTTGTAGTTGGTTCAAGGGCTGGGCCCCTAGGCTGCCTGCCCCCAGCCCTGGGCCGGCTTCTTTTTGGTTTAGAAACGTGGCTCCCGTCTATCTGGACGGCGCGAGGCTCCGGAAAGCGCGCGGCGGCCTCTGCCTTCCAGCCTCTGCCCCTCAGCTCCCAGCGCTCGCTGCTTCCCTGCCGCGGCCCGGGTCCCCAGGCGCCCGTCGCGTCCCCGCGGGCCCCGCCCCCGCCCCGCCTGTCCCCGCCCCCGGCTGACCCGCAGGCCCCGCCCCGCCCGCTGACCTCGCCGCGCGCGCTGGCCTCGTCCACGATGCGCACGAACCGGTCGATCTGCTCGGGGGCCGGCGGGCAGAAGTCAGGGATGCGCAGCCGGTGCAGCGTGAGGCCGGGGCAGCTGTCGCCGTGCGGGGGCCCGCGCTCCGTCAGGGACACCAGGTGCCGCACGCCCTGGTCCAGCAGGAACTGGTAGTGCGCGGGGAGCCGCGGCAGCGCCAGCCCCGCCAGCCGGCCCGGGAGCACCCACGAGAAGTTCGGCGGCTGCGCGCCCATGGCTGCGGCAGGACACGCCGGCGCGCCGCCCCTTCGCGTCCCGCGCGCCCCGGCCCCGCGCCTCCTACCCGCGCCCGCGCCCTGGGACACGTGGGCTCGGCGCGCGGTCGGGCGACGCCCCGCTCCGCCGCGGGGATTGGCTGAGCCGTCTCGGGGGCGGGGCCGGAGCGCGGTCCCCGGAGCTCTGAGTGACAGGACGGGCGCCGCGACCCGGCCCCGAGCGGGGTCGGGCTCTGCTGCTCCCTGGCGGCCGGTGGCGGTTATTACACCAGCGTCCATGGACCTTGCTGTCCCCGGGCCTGGCCTCCTGGGGGTCTGACTTCCTTCATCGTGGAGGCCCGAGGGTTTCCTCCTCTGGGGGAGGAACCGCCTCTACGGTGACTGACTGGTCCTTGTCAGTGACTTGGTGAACCTGTCCAGTAAGGGCGGTCGCCACTGTGCGGAGGACTATTCTCCTTGGGATTAGTCAGAAATACTGGCTGCATCTGCTGCCCTGAAATCCTCCCCGGGGTAGTAATCACAGTCCAGTGATGATAAAGACCCACGACACAGAATGAACGTTTAGTGAGCAGTCGCTATATGCCAGACACTATTCTTAGCACTTTACCTGTGTTGACTCATTTAACTGCCACATTACGTAATCTGATGAGACAGGTAATCTAATCCCCCTGCTTTTTTTTTTTTTTTTTAAGATTTTATTTATTTATTTGATACAGAGAGATCACAAGTAGGTAGAGAGGCAGGGAGAGAGAGAGGAAGGGAAGCAGGCTCCCCGCTGAGCAGAGAGCCAGACGCAAGGCTCCATCCCAGGACCCTGAGATCATGACCTGAGCTGAAGGCAGAGGCTTTAACCCACTGAGCCACCCAGGCACCCCTAATCCCCCTGCTTTACAGAGGGGAAACTGAGGCTCCAGAGAGGTTCGGGGACTTGAGCAAGGTGAGTCATGGTCTGGGGACTTGAAACCAGACAGCCTGGCACCGGCATCTTTAATGCCCAGTATTGTTTCCTAAAGTTGAATGGAAGGGAAGGATGCTGCCTCTTCACAGGGCCGTCCTCGCACTCCCAAATATCATCTGTGTTAAAGTGCAGGACTTCTTAATTTCTCTTAACATTTCATGACTTCCAGGCTCTCACCCTGCTGCGGGGAGACCAGAGTTCCTCGGTGTTGTTAGTAGAATGTAGGGACCTAGCTCTGAACACTGTGTCTTGGCTGGGATCTGACCTCCCTGGGTCCTCATTTGAAATGTGCTTCTAGGGATGCAGACTAATTATAATTATGAAAATAGTTAACCCTTTTTCAATTTGCTTGTGTACCAGGCCCTGCGCCAAGGGCTTTCCGAAGAACCACACGTGGACGGTATTTTTGTGTCTTTTTGGTCCACACGTAATCTGAGGCTTAGACAAGCTGGTTAACTTGGCCAAGGACATGTGACTCGTTTGTGGCTGGTCTGGCGAGCCAAGGCCTCTCTGAGTCCAAGCCCAGGGCACTTAGCTGTAAAGACACTCCTCTTCTCCTGTCTCCACCTGCCCCTGACACACATTTGACCACTTAAAGATCTGGTTCCAGTAAACGGAAAGGAATTTTTCTTCCCCAAGTCAGAGGCTCCTCTGACCCTGTAAAAATCCATTTACCAGTTGCCCAGATGAGGCTGAAGCATTGCCTCCACCTCACCCTTGCCAGGTGCCAGGAGCTCTGTGATCCCCCCTTTCCTCCCCTTCCCTGCGATCTGAGCCTGGCATTCCCACTTCCACCACTCCTGACCAGTCTTCTTGCCAATCCATGTCCATTGCTCCCCCCTCCTGCCTGCTGTGGCTCCCAGGGTCGCTGGCTGTGTGGACTCTGGAGACAGACCTCTGGCATGTGCACCTTTCAGTTGAACATTTCTTGGTCCTTTTGTCTTACTCTTCTTTCTTTGCTGCCTTCACTCCCTACACCCTATGCCGCTTCCTTTTCTCCTTGAGATCTACCTCAAAGCCTGTCTTCTTCAGAGGGAAGACACTTCTGGGGAGGGGGGTGGAGATTCTCTTCTCCTCTGAGCCCCTAACTGTGACTTTCCACTTGTGCAGTTTCCTGCAGGGGAAGAAGTGCAAACTTCCACCTGCCTGGACCTCCTTAGAGAAAGGTTAGTTGGATCACACCGTAGGAACTTTCTCTGCCTTCGGCTCGGGTTGTGATCTCAGGGTCCTGGGATCGAGTCCAGCATCGGGCACCCTGCTCAGTGGGGAGCCTGCTTCTCCCTCTCCCTCTGCTACTTCTCCTGCTTGTGCGCATGCTCTCTCTGTCAAATAAATACATAAAATCTTAAAAAAAAAAAAAGGAATTTCCTTCTACTCTACAGCTGTGCCCCTTCCTTTCAATAGAGCCTGGGTGAAAAAGGGCCCAGCGTCCTTGCCTTGGGCTGTGTCAAGCATGCTATTTAATTTTTTGTTTTGGGTCTGGGGAGTTTTGAACTGAAAAGAAAACCCCCTTGTGATATATTTTGGCTCAGGCCTCTGTGATTTAACCGTGCGGGCGCTCTGCATGCCCCTCCCCCAACTCAATACTGATCTTCCTTTCCTTTCTCCTCTGTAGAGTGTTACCAGACCCTCAGGAAGATTTAGCCTTTTTCTGTGCTCACTTCTCCCAGGAGTGGAAATATGTACTCCCAGGAAACTGTCATTTCATTGGATTAGGGTTACCTCTTTGTGTGGGAGCCAAGGCTGCATTGTTCCATCTTTGAATTCCACAAATCTAATGCACGGTGCTCAAAAATGTTAAAGGAGTGAATAAATGAAGAAAAAAAAGGAATGCAGAGGGGAGACTGCACATGCGCAATTCTGGGGGTGTATGTGAGTGTCCAGCACTACAAGACAATATTCGATGGCTTGCTCCTTCCACGCACGATCGCATGGGCTGTGTGGATGTCGTTGTAGCACCTTCTCAAGGGGCGCGTTTTACCTGTCTGTGCTTTTAAGGAAAGAATGACTGTGTCAGTATGATCCTGGCTGCGTCTGATGGCTAATTTTGTAAAAAAGATCAATAAGCCTGCTCTTTGTCGAGCTCCTCTTTGGTTGTATGGGTGTGAGTGATTGCGGGTGTATGTGAATGCGTGTGTGTGTGTTGAGGGGGACACACATATTCCTGGAGAAAGGTCTGTTGACACTGACGCTGAGCCGAGTAATAAGCTGAATGTGACTTGAAGGAGTTTACAACATACTGGAGAGGGTTTAGACTCCAGTGTAATTGTTCTCATAACATATAATAAAGCACTAAATTACTCATCAAAGACAATCAGATAATATGTATTAAAAAGTTAATTATGCAGTAAAAACAACAAGTGCTAAAGAAGTCGGTGGGGGAAAGATAAGCTTGGGTTAGAACGACCAGAAAAGTCCTATGAAGACAGGAGTTTTCCCGTGTTCTGGTTGTTCTGTCCATTGTGAAGCAAGAGAAGTAACTTTCCTTGACAAGCTCAACAGTACAGTTTTGGGAGAATCCTGGCCCCCCCTTTTCCAGTCCATAAAAATATTTTGACCAACTTCTGTTTCATGTTGAGGTCCCAGTTTCCAGACTGGCTTGATGCCAGTGGCAGTTAGAGGGGAAGTCAGAGTCAGAGAATTCCTTGCTCCAACCTGCTCTCTGTGTCCCATCAAGGCAAAGGATTGCTTAGGCTGAGTTCCTGGGCCCTTGGACTATAGTCAGAATTCTCAGTGTCTTAAGTATGCCGATCCTCCTTTGTGTAAACACATTTCACACCTGGAACCTGATGATTTGGAAATTGGATATGAAAGGGGGGTGGTGTGAGGTCATCCTCCAAGATGGCCCCAGTGAACCACCTCCTGCCTTGTCTGGTCTTTTCCCACACTGATAGAAGTGTAACTGGCAAGATACAGTGGAAGTGATGGCGTGTGACTTCTTAAGTTACGTCATAAAAGAGCTTGTGGTCTTTGCCTTGGAGAAGCCGGCTGCCATGTTGTGAGGACACTCAAGGAGTCTCTTGGAGACATCTATGTGGTAGGGATCTAAGCCTTCATACCAATGTCACGTGAGGGAGCTAGCTGTTTTGGAAGTGGATCCTCCAGCCCCATCAAGACCTTAGATGGCCAGAATCTGGACAGTAGCCTCATGGATTCCCTGACCCAGAACAACTCAGCTAAGCTGCTCTTGGATTCCTAACCCACAGAAACCATGAGATAATAATTATTCATTATTTGAAGCCATCAAATTTGGGGTAATTTTTATGCCGTGACAGGTAACTAATATGAGGGGACTATTCAGATAGAAGAAAGGAGGAGAAATAATTTCTGATCAACTCAAGAAGTGGGAAAAGAACAGCTTTGTTTTTGCACGAGAAAGGTATACCATAAACAGCTGTGGTCCAAGTGTGCGTACGTTTTTTGGGGATGAGAGGCAGTGATAGGTCGGTGCAAAGTTCCTACATTTGGAGAGTCGTGCTGTGCAGAGGGTGGGGGCAGACAGCTTGACTGTGGGTTTTGTGTGTGTGTGTGTGTGTGTGTGTGGTGTTGCAGCTATGGGGGTTTGTGTGATATTCATATAGTGAGGGATAATATACACACAGGAAGTAGGCAATACAACGGACCCTTCACCAATCAGTTCCATTGCTGTAAACGAAGAGTGGAGCCATCCTGCCATCCCTTGCATGCCCGTCAGTGTGGAGTGTGGAGGCTTTGACATGATCTGGGTGTGGCCAGATTTCCTTGGACATTTTAATCTAGGTCTTTCCACAAGATGGCACTGATAGCTTTTCCTTGTTTCTGTTTGTTGTTAGCTGAAAAATCTGATTTGTACCCTGCTACAGAGCATTCCATGACTGAAATCTTGCAATTGACCAGTTGATGTCTTGTATTTCCAACAATTCTGTCACCTCCGTGGCACCTAAATTTTTCCCTGTAGATCATTCCAGGAGCCCACAGAGACTCCATGTTGGGATGTTGGGAGGTGGGGGGCGCCTTAGAGCAGAAGCTGTGATTGGAGGAGCTGGAGATGGGGAAGGACATGTGGCCGGGCTTTGGTTTGTTCAAAGCTATCAACCCCTGGCAGGGGAGAGCAGAGTCAGAGAAGAGGGAGCTCTCAGGTAGCAAAGAGTCACCTGTGTGATGGAAACCCTTTCGGGGAGCTCTCTCACATCTGCTGTTCATGCTGCTACAGCCTTGGCTTTGCCTGGTGTCCAGAAGGAAGAAATTACCGAAGATCTCAACATTGCAGTTTTCATGGAGTGATCGTCACAATTGGAAGGAACCTCGGAGATCTCCTGGCTCCAGCTCTCTGTTTCTAGGTGAGGAAATTAATGGTCCCTTGGGTGGTCCAGACTGGGACCCAATCCATTCTATCAAAAGTCCCTGGGTCGCTACACTGTGTCACTAGACCAAACTACTTAGAAGCGCTAGGTCTCCATTTCCTCACCTACAAAATATAGATGTTCACAATAATATAGATCAGTGAGGATCCCTGAGAGGGCTGCAGATGTTAGGGGTGTGCCGAGTATCCAGCGGCTGCTGGACCATCATTGCGCCCACAACATGGGGGCTGCTCCTTCCATCACCGCCATCACAGGATGATCCAGAGCCTGATGAGAATTAAGGAAGGAATTACAGTTACATTGAAATATCTCCAGTGTGAGATGAACGCTCATAGGTTGCTGTGGTTGGCAGGAATTTAAGATGGCTCCAAAGGCCCACACCTTTTGGCGTGAGGATATGGCTCTCAGAATTTTGTTATGTTACTCAGTTCAAGGGGGCCACATGGGGAGGTGGCCTCTAGGAGCTGAGACTGGTTCCCAGGTGACAGCTACCAAGAAAGGTGGGACTTCAGTCCTACAACGGCAAGGAAGTGAGTTCTGTGTCTGAACGAGCTTGGGAAAGGACCTCGAGCCTCTCATGAGAGCGGTAGCCTGTCTGGGGTCTTAATTTCAGCCTGGTGAGACCCTGAGCAGTGGATCTAGTTAAACCGTCGTTGGACTCCTGACCTACAGAACTGTGAGATAATAAATGAACATTTCTTGACTAGGTTTGTGGCGATGTGTTACGTAGCAATAGACAAGGAATGCAGAGGCCCTCTTTTCTTTCTTTTCTTCTCCTTGATATGCTGGTTGCCTTACTAGATCTTCGAGGTTTCTGAATTGCTGTCTTATTTCTCGTGTCTTTCCCCGTTGTTTTAAGTCTTCCAGTGCCCCGAACGGCAGACGGCACAGGTCCGCTCCCCAGTGCAGAGGCAGCAACTACAGTGCATCAGGGGAGCTCAGGAAGGGTCCACATCTTCTTCCTTCTGGTCGCCTGACCGACTGCCTGGCTGTGGCTCTGACTGTTCTCCTCAAACTGTAACCCCAGTCGAGCAGCCTCGACCTCACCTGGGGGCTTTGAGAAATGCAGGCTCTCGGGCCCACCCCAGAGCTGTGGATCCCCAGGTGGTTCATTTGCACACCTGTGCCCGAGAAGCCCTGGTGTAAGACCCATTGTCCTGCAGCTCTGTCCCCCCTCCTGCTTGATAGCACATGGCAGCACCTACCCTATGACCACAGGAGGCCATGTCTAGGTGTCTCCTCTCTGGAGCCTGGGAGCTTTGGCTGAGCAGGGCTGTGGTCAGAGGAACTGCCCAGCACAGGCAGAGGCCTAACTGGCCTGGGTTGAAGCCCGAGGTCACTGAGCAACCCCTAACAGTCTCTGATTAAAACAGTTTATTGCTTTATCTACACGTTAGGAAGATGTCCAAGAAAAATATGCTTAGATGTACATTGCCACTTTCCTGTTTTTGTTCCAAGGAAGGGCTTGGTTCTCAGATTTCCTTTCTGGAGGAATTCTTGAGGCATCATTTTCCACTCTCTCCACCTATGAAGCATGTTCCGGGCATGCCAGAAATTGCCTGATGTCTCATCCTCCAATTTAAGTGCCCCCAGCCTCCTCTGCAGTTTGAGGGAAAGGGGAAGGAGCCACGGACCACCCCCTGTCCCATCCACCAGCCCCCAGCAGACCTTCCCGCCCAGACCCCATCTCTGTGGCATCTTCTTAGGACCCGTCACCTCTGTGGATGTCTGGACTGTCGTCCGCCATCCCAGCCCCTACACATTTCCCCTCTGAGCGGCTGTGGTGATTTCACAGAACACAGATCCTACTTCCAGTCCCCCAGTAACTCCTTACTGCCTTTAAGACAAAACATCCTAACGTTTGTAGACTGACGCAGAAAGCTCTCTGGGACGATGTCTCTTGCTAAAATATATACACAAACAAGGAAAAATGATTACCTATTACCTCATTATATTAGTTGGTATCCAAAGAGAAGCCACCCTAAGTTTTCCAGGAAAGAAGAGAAGCAATGTAAGGTCATTAAAGGTTCGCATACCTGTGGGATGGCCCATGGTAGCAAAGGTCCTAGATGATGGATCTTGGCTCGTGACATCGAAGTGGGAGGCCCTCAAAGACCTTGCCTGGAAGCCACTCCGCTATAAAACTCAAGAACATCTGGAAAATTCCCACTGATGATCTCAGTCCACAGCACTAATGTGGGGAGTCCCAAGAGATGTACCAGGCTGCTGTGAGGAATCTCTCCATGCGTTTGTCCAACTCTGGAAAATAACGGCCTCTTCTTGCTGTCAGAAATGCCGCTCCCAGCCTCTCCTCTGTGGTGTGGGGGCTTTGATGATGAGGCACATTAGCACATGAGGTGCTAAGTTTACAACAGACGGTTCTTCTGAGGACGACCGCATTCTGACGCACCACCTTTCCTAGGTAATTGTGCGCGTACGTGTACATAAGTGAGTAACTGATGTATGAAACTCTCTTTACTGTGCTCGATGTGTACATTTATATACATTTCTCCCCTCTGGTTCCTTGAAGGTTTAATGAGCTCGCTTCTCTACTTTTTTAGAGCAAGGATTCCCAGCACTGGTTTGATGACACCCTGGAGTGTCTTCATTTATCTCAGGGGGTGCCTTGAAATTCATAAAACAAGATTAATTTAAATTCATTTAAAAAAGTAACAGACATTATATAGTAATTACAGGTACAAGTGTGTGTGTTGAAATCAAACTAATAAATGCTTGCCTTAGAGAGAAATCAGCAGGATGGGGGTGGGGCTGGGAGGGGACCGTAAAGGTGGTTTAGTTTGAATCTTTTAAAAACATCCCCTCTAACTACTTCCAGGTTGGTGTTCCCCCAAATTAATCATGTTTCTCCAATTGGGCGTTTGGGCTGTGGGGGCCCAAAGCTGCCAGTGTGGAAGTCTATCTCCTCTGCTTGCTCTGGGGCCTGGATCCAGTAGGTCCTCAGGAAACACGCTGGGACTGACTGGTTGGCGGGGCCCAGTGGTGGTGGCTGAGGAGGGCGGATGGCATGAGGGTCCCAGCTCTGGGTAGCAGCTCCATCCACATTCTAGGGGAATGTAGATGCCCAGATGGTGCAAGAGAACAGGACCTGGCCTGAGGTTCACTGCCTAGTGGGACTGGCCAGAGCTTCTGCAACTGCCTTTCTGTTAACGGTTGGTGTGGATTATCAGAAAGTTAGAGCCGCCATATTATATGTGTGTAAATGTCTGTGACTTGCTGCTGAAGGTACAGCCCCAAGGTGCTAGATGTGGGAAGGAATTCTGAGTTCTTCACGAGACTAGTCTCTTTGAAGGAGCAGAGCTGGTGGGGGGCTCAGATCCTACCTCTGCCATTTAAAGGTAAATAAACAAATTGCTTTACCCATCGGTGCCTCCTCTATCAAGTGGAGATCATCACAGCACCTACCTCCCGGGATCGTGAGGATTAAACGCGTTAATCCATGCAAAGTGCTTTGAGCAATGCTCGGCATGGCGAGAGATGGATAAAGGCTGGCTCTCGTTATCATCATGGGCACGGGAGGCTCCGGTGCTCATCAGGACTAATTGGCAGTATTTCAGTGAGAGAGCAACAGTGATGTCCGTTCCTCCCTGCCCTCGGCATGGAGTGTGTTAGTGACCACATCTGATCCCAAAGAATAGTTTGGGAACTCTTCCTGTTGTCCCCTCCAGATGGGGATAGGAACATCATTGGCTGTGCAAAGGCAGGAAATTTAGGCAGACAATTAATTGTGTAACAAGGAAGCAAACAGAACAGAACAGAGACCCACCACCTGTGAGTCCAGCTCTCAGCGAGTCCCCTTGTTGCCCTTGGAAGGGATGTTCTGCTTCGTGGGGGACAAACAGGGCAAGCATACCTGGATCCTTACAATCACAATTGGTAGCAAGGGAAGCACCTGTCTTTTAGCACGGAGTTTTATGGCCTATCAATCCTTGAAGGCAAGACATCATTAATCAAGACACAGTTTCAAAATGTGTTCATCATTACCCACTCCTGTTGATGAAAAACCCCAACCTCTTCTGGAGAAAATGACTGATGGAAAGAGAGTCTTTGAGGCCATTAAAACACGCTCATGATTCTCTTTATTTTAGTGAAAAACTAAGTATACCTTTTCCTCAGATGAGAAAGACAAATCAAGTCTTGTGTCTGATCTTAGCAAAATTCAAATACTTGCTTTGAAATGCCAGTAATTCTATTCAATTCCTTTTCTCTTGTGCAAATACCGAGGGATAGACATTATGTGATTCTTCAGATGTTCAAACCGTTATTTAGGATCAGGAGTTCCTCAAATTCATATAGAATTTATTTCTAGAATGGCCTCTGACCATAACAGAAACAAGGTGGATGTATTAGAGCTATTTATTGGAAATTCATGATACCCTAAAGACCTTCAACCAGAAAAGACACCTGGTTCACAAGAACGTTGGAAAGATGGCAGGGAAAAAGGTTTTGTGATGGTTACCTCTGTTTTATAGTATTTTTGGTTCTCCAAGACTGTGGTCACTTTTAGCCTTTCTGGTGCTTGCATTTCCAGAACTCTGTGCCTCTCTGGTTCAGTTGCACAGATGTATATACCAAAGACACCCAAGGGCACGAGACATTGGGATATATATACTTGAATGAAAATACAGGGAAAACACAAAATTTACATCTTGGTGCTGCATGGTCTTGTTACAAACACAGCCCCAGTGAATCACACCTCCCAGTAGCCACCCCCCCTCACACATTCCTCTTCCACGATGACAGTGGGCTCAGCTACATGACTTGTCTGGCCAATGAGACACACACAGATGTGATGGAGGCAGAGGCCCAAAGAACACTTGTGCACTGAGTGAGCCTTGTCCCCCAAGGACCCTGAGATCACCAGGCTGTGAGGGAGCCCGGAAGTCAATACCATGAAGCAGGAAAGGGCCACTGAGTCCTGTCCCCAAGGGTCCCTCAGCTGAGTGCAGCTGCACAAGTGATCCAAGACATGACCTGCAGAAGGGTGACTCAGCTAACTCACAGCATCGTGACAAGTGATAAATGGTTAGGTTGCTAAGATTTGGGGAGGTTTACGACACAGAGATACCCGACAGTGACAGTGTAATAAAAACCTGTACTATGTGGCAGTGGCTCTGGGACTGGGAGTTTGGCAGAGGCTGTGGGGGCAGTGAGCAGACTTCTGGTGGAGCCCGGAAACCTGACACGAGGCTGTGACTGGAAGCTGATCCCAGGCAACCCATGCCCCATAGCAGGGCCCCACCTGGCGGCACTGCCCCCTCCAGGGACCTGGAAGATGGAAAAGGCACCTAATGAACTTGTGGGTTTGGCTTACAGTTTCCATTTGGGATGCTAGAAGGGTCAATTACCTTAAAAAGTTGTATGTAATAGGGTAGGAGGAGAGAGGGATGCTTTCCAGGAAGAACTGCTCTGTTCAGAAGCAGAATTTAAGTCAATATGCAGGGTCTGGGGAATGCTGGGCTGGGAGAGAAAACCACTTCATATTTCCAATCTCTCCAACTGGAAAAAGATTCTCCAAACAAGAAATGACATCAGGTTCCAGACAAATCAAGAGTGGCTGTGAGGCTTTGCAAGGACCACAGAAAGATCTCAACTGGACTTTCTTTGCTAGACAAAAGGGCTTTTAGGAATTAAGGGCACTTTTCCCCACAGCACCTTGACATGCTGACCAAAGTAGAGGCCTATCTCAGAAGTAATTGTTGGTGTAGCTTTTGTGGAATGAAATGGACCATAGCCTGAGATGTAGAAAGCCCAAAGGTTTATAAGAGAATCAGACAAGCTTAGACCAAAGGACCAGGAAGCAAGCAGAGAAAAGTCACTTAGCAGTGCTCATGCACTATTTGCAAAAGAAAGCCCTTCAGAGGGGGAGGGCCAGGCACCTCCAGGGAGTAAATCCAGTTCTGCGTAAGAACTGTTTCCCGCACTCAGGGTCCAAGACCCTGCAACTGTGGTCCAGCTGGATTTCAAAACCGTTATGGACCAGTGACTGCTAGGTGGCTCTCTGTTCCTCCCCCTTTAAAGTGGGAGTATCTATTGGGTAGTCCATCTCAAAATTGTGTACCCAGTATGTCTGGAGCAGATAATATTTTTTTTAGCCCATGGGTCCTGAACAATGAGAAGCTGCACAGGGAAATGCACCTCAGGAGGTTCAGCCCACAGCTGGGCCTGAGACGATCAGGGCATCCTGGACTGGACGTCTGGGGCCATGACTGGATGGGATCTTTGGTGGTTTGGGAGGCATCGTGCATTTTTCAAATGGAAGAAATGTGAATCATTGGGCCACAGCGGGAGACTGTGGCGTGTTGTTATGGCAACAACCCTCAGTGAATTATGCTTTGCTGTATTCATGCCTTGAGCAGCCCCCTCCCACAATGACTCTGGCTGTGGCTACCAGACTTGCTTTGGTCAATGGGACATCAGCACCTGTGACACAAGCAGAGACTTGAAAACTGTTTTTGCTCTGGCCTTGTTCTCTTGGCAGCTGCCCTGAGACCACTGTGCTGTGACAAAGTCTGCTGAAATACCACACGGGGGACAGAGGCCCTGTCACCCCAAATAGTCCTGGTTTAGCCCTGTACTTGGCTCACACTTCCGCTAAACGTGGCTTCATGGACGGGGGGTGGGGCTTCAGGAAAGACCAGTGGAGAATGGCCCCAATGACTCACAGCATCAGATATAGAATATATTGTTGTTTTAGGCCTCTAACTTCGGGATGATTTACCACACAGAGACAGATAAACGATGCAGGTGTCCCTTACTCAGCACCCAGTTACATCAAGTAAATTGTAGCATAGGAAGATGCTGCAAACTTGGGATATGTGGCTTTCTGAGAGTCCCTGATGTTCTCTTAGTGGCTTTGTGTGCAGAACGAAGGACTGACGATGGAATGAGGGCAGGTATTAGAAGTCTCAGCTGCCAGTGAAGATGATGAATAATGGGGTGCAGTCCTTGATGAACGCGGGGCAGAAGGGAAAGAGAACGGGCTAGGAAACAGGGAGACCTGGTGCCATTGTAGTTCTGCAAGTTAACTTTGGGCAGGTTCCTGAACTTCTGAGTCTTTGCTTCTGTGCTTGTGAAATGGGAATGACATTGTTTATGAGATCTCTATCGGGATTAGCCATGATAACATGTACAGGAGCATGCTGTGTAATGCCTCGCGCAGGGCAGGTGTGCACTGCATGTTGGTCTCTCTCTTCTTGACCTTGCGTTGTTCACCATACAGCATTACACTGAGGAGGCCCTTGGGACCTTGTCCGTGAGGATCATGGAGCAGCAACTCCAGGAGGAGGGAAGCCGGGAAACTGGATCTGTCAGCCAATTGCAGGGGTAGAGGAGGATTTCTGAATTGGGGTTAGGATTCTCTCCCATGTGATTGCCTTGGTCTTCTCAACATTGTGCATTGGTTTAGTCCCTGGAACCCTCTTCCTCTCTCACTTGTCAAAATACTCTGTCCTCAGTCCCACTTCTTTAGGGTCCTGCTGGAGTACCTCCTTGTCTTATAAGTTACTGTCAAAATATGAATTCCATCTAGAAGTAGAGTCCGTAACGTGTCTCTGACATAACCCATGACATATAAAGGAAGGTATTCCTTCTATGAGAAATGATGATCTTACTTTTGGCTCTGGGATGTGGTCACCCAGCAAAGGCAATGTTTCCTCAGTCAGATGAGATGGTCCCAAAAAGTCAAGCAGAGGATGCAGTTGGGCACATACCAGGACACTTCTGGAATAAAGGTTCCAGGGGAACTCCTGGCTAACCGGAAGGGCACCATGGTTGTCCATAGTTGTCTAGTTCAGTCTATTCCCCTTTCACCTCTGCTGGCCTCCAGGATAGTTTGTGATAGCAAGAAATGATCACCGTGGTGCAGTGGGGAAAAAGTGTCAATTAACCTCAAAACACAAGATGGCTGAAGAAGAAAAATGCTGATGCTCTTCCAGGGCAGATAACGAGAAAATTCTCTTAGGTAACTATTGCTTATGGTCCCTTAGGGAAGGGAATCCATCTATTATGAAGGTCCTCAAGATGTACATGACCCATGGTAGACCAGGCATAGTTTATCAACCTATTCCTTCCCATCTTTTTTTCACTGATCTTGCTGATTTTCAGATTGGTGTCAGGGTATAACTCTTTGGTTTTCTTTTGTTAGTTTTGTTTTTGGATTTCCATTTGTTGAACAAACCTTAATGCATTAAAGATTGTACTTGGTCTTTTACATGCATTTTTCTAATTAATCCTCATGCCTACCCTACATTGAAGATATTACTTTCTCTACTTTATAGATGATTTTGATTTGGAGAGATGGGAAAGCAGATCTGTCTGACTCTGAGGATTTTTTTCATTCCCCGCACCACAGTGGTGGAGGGTAGGGCAACTGCAATGCCTTATTATTTTTTTTAAAGTATTTTATTTTAATTCCGGTATAGTTAGCATACAATGTTATATTAGTTTCGGGTGCACTGCCTTTAACTCAAGAATGACTCTATTTATCTTTGGGAGAACGGGTCTCTTCACTGATTAGATTCTGGTTTTGCTTCCTCCTGTGGTCCTGTTGATTACAAAGTGCCTTCTGAAGACTTCTCACCACCAGAATGGTTCAAGTTCTGCTCCAACTGAGAGCTGATTTGTTTACTCTTATTAGTTTTATCTGGTTGAAGCCTTCCTTGCCCTGCTTTTTTTTTTTTTAAAGGATAGTATTGTTCTATTGAATCATAGAACCATTATTTTGCTAGGCTCTTCCCTTAAATGTTGTGTTGGTCTTGTCTTTCTTAAATTATAGTTCTGGATTTTTTTCTGACTGATATTTTCTGTGAGGAACAGGTTAGACTTAGATATGATATTTCATCGTTAACCATGTTACACTATTATGTGTTGGAAAAATTTGTCAGGAGGAGCTTTAAGATTTCTTACAAATGAATCGATCCTGCTTTGTCCTTTGTACATAAAGCTAGTAATGGACTCGTGTATCAAGGCTTATCAGGAAACAGCCCACACAAACTGAAAAACTGAAGAGAGGTTAATGAAAGGAATTATACACAAAGCTAGAAACAAGGTTGAGGAAAGCCTACAAGGGTTGGCATAGGACCTTGGGAGCCACTGCAGCTCCCAGGGCTGAAGGATCCTGGCATTGGAGAGTGAAACTCTATGGAGACAAGAGTCTTTGCAAAGAGTCTTTGCAAAGCAAAGTGCCTTTGCTTGGGGCAGCCAACCCATGGTGGCCTGGCAGGGAGGGAGCTGGAGGCACAGGGAGACTAGCCTTTCTATCTTCCCATCCTCTAATCTCCTGGTAATGCCATCCATTGGCTGCATTTCAGAAGCAAAGGGGCAAGGGAACCTACTTACGCAGCCCATAGGGCCAGTCTCCTGGGATACAGAGCAGGGGGCAGAGGTGTGCACAACGGTGTGGGGAGCCCAAACAGAAGACATTCAGCACAGCTGGGATGTGGGATCCAATAACTAATGCTTCTGTTCAACTTGAGATTGAGACCATGGAAAGCCTTCATGAGAATGGTCTCCTAACAGATCAGATAGTGATTCCAGTCTTTAAAAAATGGCCAGTGTTCTGCTTCTGCTTCCTCCAGTGCTTCTTTTTAATTTGTTTCTTAATGATTTGCAACAATCGATGCATGATCTAGCTGCACATGCCCTTATTATGAAAAGTATAAAAATAACTATTTTCTTTGCTGGTGAAATAATTTTATTGTCATTAACCAGAAATGGCCTCTCTGTCTTATTGGAAAACAGAACGGCTTGACTTTGACTTTTCTAAATCCCAAATCATCATTTTTGGCAGATAGTATTTTCAATTTAATTGACTGTAGTTGATGATTACATGTAGCTGGCGGTCTCTTTTAGGGGTATACTTTGTAACCATTTCTCTCCGGTGGTTTCATGAAAAAATTATGCTATTTAAAAGTAGACATTTCTTGGGTGCATCATTGACATTTGTCTGTTGGTTTGTGGGGCCTAGGAGATTAGTAAAATCTGTGTTGGAAATGTTCTTAGGTATGTAGTGTCCACGCCTGCCCAGTAGACACTGGTTGAGTGAAGGAGTGAAGGGATTTACTTTGTAGCTTGGATCTTATCTTTCTTTCTGAACTGTTTTTAGGAGAAGGTTTTTGGAAGCTGCCACGTGGAGGTGGAGTGACCCACAATCTGGGTCTTGGGGAGGAAGCTTTATTTACTTTAAGGGGAGTGAAGCTATCTTTCATCCTATTGATTTTCGAGCTGTACAGGAGTCTTCTTCATTAGCAACACAGATTGCATGCAGTTCATACTCTTGTCAAATGTTGAAATTTGTACATTTCTGTTGCCCAGTGCCTAGCGGCGCTTTAATAAGAAGCATGAGCATGACCGCTAAAGGGTATGCAGTCCTTTCATTATTCCAGCTCGGCAATGGCCGATAGAACTCTCTGCAAGGATGTAAACTTTCTTCAATTCTGTAAATGTGCTATGCAGTCTGACAGCACTAGCCACCTGTGGTTACTGGACATCCCAAACGTGGCCATTAAGACTGAAGAATAGCATTTGTCCTTTTTTGTTTTATCTTAATTAATTTGAAATAGCCATGCATGCCACTGGCTACTTGCCATATTAGCAGCCACCCTAGAGCTTGTAGATTTTATCCCTCAATTAAGTCAGACTCTTCTTCAGCTTTCAAAAGAAGAGGATTTATTGGGCTGCGTTTTATTTCTCTCGTGTCATTTACGGTGGTTTTAGAACATGTTCTCATAGTCTTGGACAGTCTTCCATTGAGCTACGGAAGCCCATCACCCTGCCCTTGAGTGTGGGTTGGCCCTAGTGACTTGCGTCCCATAAACAGAATGTGGAAGAAGTGATATCACGTGAGTTTCGAGACGGCTCACGAGAGATGGGAGAGCCTGCCTGGCCCTCTCCCTTTCCTCCTGAGCTTTCACATAAGAATCCTGGCTGCTCTAACCTTCCCACGCTGAAGTCCAGTAGAGCGAGCACCTCCCCAGCTGTTCTAGCCCCCAACTACTACTTCGGCTGTGGATGATTCCAGACCCAGCCACTGTCTGATTGCAGCTCACTTGAGCCAGAACTGCTTGGCTGAGCCCAGTCAGTCCCCAGTGAGATAATCATAAATGATTGCTATCATTTGAAACCACGATTTTGGGGTTGTCACAGAGCACTAGCTCACCGGAACACTCGTGCATGAAAGGATGAAGCCGGAAACTGTTCTATGAAACTCTGGTGTATTCATTGTTGAGCAATGTCCACTACATCACTATCTGTTAGATCTGTATCAGGAAGGGTGCCCTTTCTTGGACAACTAATGTTCTTTTACATTCATACTTTTTGCTTTGGTCGTCGGGAAGCTCAAAGGCGAATTCTTGCCTCACCTTTGTAACTCAATGAGACTATGGAGGATTTGTTTCTGTGTGTTTACTTTTCCTTTGGTCTCACCTCATTATTCCCTTTATCTTTTTCTCCTTTTAAAAAATGTCACTGCAGTGTGGATATTGTCAAGCCACTTCCAACAATGGAATCAAGTCATGTTAAACATTTGCTGAACCCATGTGCCCTATAAACTCAGCCAGTGGGCTAGTGATGATGGCTGGGAGAACTCTGGCACTTTCTAACTCCCAAGTGGCTGTAGTTCACAGGAAGGAAATGAAACCCTGAGAAGCAGAGTGACAGCTGAGGGGTGCATGTTGGTGGTGGACAGCAGAACTTCAGCCCGGGGAAACTGGCTTACCCCTCACTCACACACATGGTGTCCACGGGTCAGATCCTGGTTCCTTATGAAGGGTCCACTCTGGGGATGGGACAGTGGTGTAGAGATAAAGAAGACCTTGCTGAGGGACTGACCCTCAAGATCGTACCCAGTGGGAGATAGCACACGTGTGGAAACATGAAATGATTTATCATAAACGACACATGAGTTCACACCAGTGAGGGGTCACTGGCAAATGCAGGATCGTGGGAGGCTTCCCGAAAGAGTGCTACCGAGCCAGGCCTGGGTGTGGGGCTGTGATTCAGACGTGTGGACACCGGGGGAGGGGATGAGGTGAAGGGCAGGCAGGACTAGCGGCCATGGGTTTCATGCTGGGAATTCTAGACACTGTGGCATTTGGCCGGGAAGATATTTTGGGCAGCAGAGATTGTGACACATCTCAAATTATCCTATACGAGTACTTGCTTACTCTTCTGTTTATGAAACCAGCTCCATCCAAGGGCAGGTGACTTGCACATGTGGACGGGACAGACTCAGAGAGAGAGACAGACGCTAATTACGGCTTCCCCAGAGCTGACTGTCCAGAAAACCCAACACATGGGGCTGTGTTCTGGGAGAACTGCTTAGAACCCTTCATCAACAAGGAGCACTCTGGCTTCCATGTGGAGAGGCTGCTGGAAGAGATCCCACAAGCTTGAGCAGCCCCGAGAACGAGGACATCTCAACACGCGTCAGAACGCTCAGCTGCTTCTGAGTGCCTTTCATTTCTCGCGGCCTCCTTGTGACCACGGGAGCAGGGCAATCCATGGACAGGGCGCCCGGCAGAGCTGGACAGCGGGATTTCATGGGGACAGCCCTACGGTTCTTTCCTGCGTTTGCTTGGTCGGCCACAACTAGTAATAGGTGCTTTTCCTGAAAGTCCACAGTTGCCTTTTGCAATAGGAAAACCCCCGGTCAGATGGATAGGATATTACTAATGGTGTGAAAACTTTTCCGGGCCATTAAAACAAGATCCTTCCCCTTGCCTACAAGTGAAAGTTTAACAAAACTTCCTTGGTTGGAAGACAAGAAAACAATGTCTGATTACATCAAAGTTCAACGCCATCCTGCCAGATTCTTCTGGGCACACAAAACCCCCAAAAGGCAGGAGCCCCACCAGTGTCTGGACTCGGAATCCAGTGTCTGGACTCGGAATCCAGCCTCTTGGGGTGCTTTCCATAGAGGGCTTCCAGTGGTGTGAAACCACCCATAATCACAGCTGCTCTATTCACCTTGCCCAGTGCCATCCTCTGATAAGTCATTTCCCTATTTGGTGTCTCGTCGAATCCCAATCACAGCTCCAAGAGGTGAAGATGATTCTTTGACTCTTGCAGATGGGAACACTGAGGACCGGATAATTTAAGCACATTATCCCATCTCGGGGCAGTATCAGCGGAGGGGTTTCCACCTGGTCTTGGGGTCAAAGTCCATTTGGGCTCCCGAGCAGGGTTGGGAGAGGCGAGGCAGGGATGGGAACCACAGGTGGAAGGGTGACCGCAGAGGTACACGGGCCAACATCTGATCATCTAGGATAGGCTGTCCTCAGACAGGGCAGCCTCTCACCAGCCTTCCCTCTGCCTGGGAAGGTCACGAGTCAGTGTCAGAGATCGCCGGATCCGGAAGTGACCAAAGTTATCGTGGAGTTCAAGTCCTTCCATTTTCAGATGAGCAAGTGGAGGCCCTGGGGACACGAGGTTTTGCAGAGACTCACACAGCCAACTGGTGAGAAGCCGAGACTGTTCCCCAGGTTTTTGGATCTTATGCAGGAATTTCTCCTGCTTCTCTGGAATACACTCCCTGTCACGTGCTCTCCTTGGACGAGGTAGAGACGCGTATGCAGCGAGAGACGGTTGGGCACCCCATCAGTCAGCGAGGCCACTCCACGACAGCCGGGCTCATCAGTGTGCCGGGTCTGTGCCAGACACGTCCTGCACCTTGTCTGTCATCATCACAGGGGCTCTGCAAGTGTGTATCGTTGTCTCTGTGAGGCGATGAGGCCAGGGACGAGGAGGGGCTTGGAGGGAAAATAGGGCCTTCCGTGCCCTCTCCGCTGCACTGTGAGACCCCTGTAGTTATTTATCTCTTGTCCTGGAAAACAGAAATGTCTGCTTTTTTTAAAAAAATTTATATGGCCAAGTATCATTTTTGGGAAACCATTAAAATTCAAGTTGTCTGTGTTTATTCCTAGAACTATATGATTAAAAGGGAGATAAGGGAGACGAACCAGTTATCCCTTTCAGACAGCATCCTTAGAAGGCTTGACTTTTTTTTTTTTTTGTGAAGGAAAACCAACTTTTTAAAAAGCTGTAATTCAAGTCATATGCTTAAGTAATTTTTTTAGAAGATAGACTTCTTTTTTTTTTTTTAACCCTTATTCATCTAGAGTGTTGGGGGCAAACCTCTAGAGGCTCTTTTGTATTAATTAGCTCTTCCCTTCAAGTACTAATACCTTCAGGAGCACGAAGCATATTCATCATTTATACCTCTGTTAGGCTTTCTCTGGTGCACCTACTTTCCTCTTAACATTTGTGACATGCCTTCCAAATTTAAAAAAAAACCAAAAAACAAAAAAAAAATTTTTTTTTTAACTTGGACAACTTGAGGAATGGAGAGATGTGAGTGCCATGCCTCCAAGGAAGAATGTGGACCACAGATGGGTGGCCTGGGACTGCTTGGCACCGGAGAACCAGCAGAGAAGGGTGCCAGAAGGTGGGGATATGGAACTGACAGAGAGGGAGCTGGGAAAGTGTCAAAGCAAAATTTCTGGATTTCCATCCACCCCACCCCTGACCCCTCATGGCTATTCCGGGCCAGTGTGCCCCACGGTCTTGACACGACGTAGGTGACTAAGTACTGGCTGTCAGCTCTGACCGTTGCCAAGCACGGCACTGAAATGTCGTGATGTGTCTTTCAGCGTGATTCCACACACGTGCCTCTGTCATTCGACTCCATCCTTTCTCACACGGGCCCTCTGCTCCTACCAGCACCAACCAGAAGAGTCACATCCTAGATCGCTCCCACAGAACTGGAGTAAGAGCCTTTCCCCCTGAGAGCAGGTGCCTCAGTGTCAAATCCATCATGGTGAGGACTCTGAACCTGAGGTTGACTGGCTTTGGTGCCTGGGGGTTTCCTGGTTCCTAACTGCTGCCTTGGTCTTTAACCTCTTGGGAGGCACCTGATTCCTGATTGTTTGTTTGGCTTCTGAGCCCTGTTGGCTTTTCCCATTCCCAGCCCCAACCTGTAATTCCCAGATTTGTTCTACTTTTCTGCCTTCCCACCCTACTGCCTACTTTCTGCTTCCCACCCTGGCTCGGGACTCCTCATCACCAGCAGTCCTGACCCAATAGGGAGAGTCCACCTCATTGAACAGCCAAGCAAACAGGAGGACCGTGGAAGGGTCAACAGCCTCATGTTGCCGTCTAGCAACTGGCACAATTCTCATGGCCTTTTTGATGTCGGAGCTGTTTTACATGTAATGGGAATTCAACGAATGCTTGAACAAAAGAAATATTTTGTTATCAAGGGGCAATAATTGTTATTCTCCCCAGTGTTGAGTTAGCTATGCTTCTATAAATTATAACGTAGTATTCGAAATTTATATAGAGTTCCTGTGGTGTCCTGAAATTGGGGTCAGCGCACTTCTCCAGAGAAGACCAGACATGTTCCTGTGATGAGGGCTCGTGAAGGATAATTTCTATTGTTTCTCCCTCCTTCTAAAAGTGAACAAAAGTCAGTTTCCCCACAGAGCCTAGGTTTTTGATGTAACTTTACCTGTGTGAAATCCCAGCTTATCTCAATAGGGTATCAACAAAGGAAGGGGAATTTCCCATCCGAGATAACTAACCCAAATCAAAACAAAACTCAATTCCCAGGAAAGCTCTGGCACTTTGTCTCACAGGTTTTTTGAGAATGTGTAACCATGGGCATGTAGTTTCTTGGGCAAAAGTGACTGGATTGATTTCTTACTCTTTTCCAGGAATACATTGAGGCATACACAAAATAAGATAGGCTGGGTCCTTGGGGTGCTGGGGTGGCTCACGCGGTTAAGCGTCTGCCTTTGGTTCAGGTCATGATCTCAAAGTCCTGGTATTATTGGGCTCCCTGCCTTGTGGGGAAGTTGTTTCTCTCTGCCCCTCTGCAGCTCTCACTCCACCCCTCTCCCAGCTTGTTCCCTCTCTCAAATAAATAAATCAAATCTGAAAAACCAAGATAAAGCGAATCCTCAAACACTGATCCTTTCAGACCACTGTTCTTAAGACCTCACACTGAGCTTATTTCTAAACATGTGAGTTACAGCAGATAAGTCAGTGGGTCAGTGTCAACTCTTAGAGTTCATGATGGTTTTAAGGGGACGTCATCAACCACATTCCTGCCCAACTCTCAAAGCTGTTGATCTCTACAATGTCCTACTTGACTATATGTGTAGCAGTGTTTGAGCTGTAGGATCTGGTGGGGCTGGGAATGCCGGCCTTGGGCGGGATTCGGGAGGGTGCTTTGCAATTATGTGACACACCAGTGTCCTTCCCGTCATCACCGTGGCATTGGCTGGGTCAACAACAGAACGCTATTCCCGGTTTACGTTGAAATTCTCTGTTGTCTTTTCAAATCCCAAGTAAAGACTTCCTCCCATTGTGTAAATCAAGAAGTCTGACCAAGTATTGTGTTTGGCATTCTGTTGCTGGAAATCTCTCTTACAGGGGCCACCCACAGGTGTCCGAGAGTGGCTCGAGTGACTGTCAGTGCTGATGATACAACGCCGCGTGCAAGCCGAGTCTTTGTGGCAATGACCCATCCTCGAGGGACAGAGGAAAGATAAGCAGGAGCAAATCAAGGAGGTGTCCAGCAACAACTCAGACGTCCTATCGCTCAGACGACTGAGGCTGTAGAGAGCAGGATGGGAACACTGAGGAAGGAGTCCCTGATAAACCAGTGCAGTAATTGGAAGTGTTTCTGAGGGTGGGAAGGAGGACTCGGGAGGCCTGGGGGGTGAGATAAGGCAAGCCATCAACATGTCAAGGTAATTTGCTAGCAGTTCTGACTTTGGGTCGAGGTGTATAAACCTGCCGGCCGTGATGTATGAAGCCTGCTAACCCGAGGAAGCCGGGCCACAGAAGGACCATTGCAAAGTGGAGGCTGCTTGGGACTGACAAGAGGGACCCCCACCCGTTCCTGTCAGTGTGACATCTGTGCTGATGAAGGCAGACCCTCATGACCAAGTGGGTCGACAGCCCGCGGGTGGGCATGGCCTCCATCGAGGACAGCATAGCGTTTCCCAGCTCTCCTTAATCCTGCAAGTGGTCCTTAAGGACTGATGTTCTCAAAAGCTGCAAAATGGGTTGAAATGCTTTTGGGAAACTTCATCCGTACTGGCCAAAGGGAGGCTAAGTACCTCTCTGAACCCACACCGACTTTGCATACCCCTCACTGTCTCCCTGAGCCCGCCCAGACTACGTACCCCTCCTCACTTTGTTACTCTACAACCTGACGCCATCTGCTTCCCGCCGTCCTAAGCTCACACCTACAGCACACACCCCTCGACATCTCGATGATTCCATGTCCGCTGTGTGCTGAGCTCAGCCGAGATCTCTAACCCAGCTCACTGACTTCATAGCGATTGTGGATTGCTACGAAAGCACTAGGTTTTTCTCCCCTCAATATCTATTTTTCCATTCTGCCTCGAAGTAAACCCTGGCTCATCTCCCAGCCTCCTTGCCCTTACATTTGGTCACAAGCCAAGTCTGGCCAATGGTATTTAAACCAAAGTCAGGGGCGCCTGGGTGGCTCAGTCAGTTGAGCATCTGCCTTCAGCTCAGGTGATGATTCCAGGGTCCTGGGATCGAGTCCTGCATCGGGATCCTGCTCAGCGGGGAGTCTGCTTCTCCTCTCCCTTTGCCTGCTGCTCCCACATCTTGAGCTCTCTCTCTCTCTCTCTGTGTTTCAAATAAATAAATAAGAATTAAAAAAAAAATAAACAAAAGTCGTCAGTTGGGACTTCTGGGAAGGTTCCTTGAAAGGGGACAGAATGCCAGCGTGTTTTGCCCTTAGTCCTTTTATGTTTTCTGCTCATTTTGAAAACAGATATGATGGCTTAGATCTCATCAGTCATCTTGTGACTCTGAGAACCAAAGTCACTGAATAACGTGGTTGGTTCCTAAATTTGGGGGAGCTTGGGTTCTTGATAACTTTGTGGAACTACACCACCACCTTCTGTGCCTCTTATCTTTTGATTTTTTTCTGTGACAAGAGGAACCTTCGTGTTCCTTAGGCTGTTGTATCTTGGTCTCCGTTGCTACAGCTGAAGGCAATTTCTCTGGACACAGCCCTCACCGAGCCCACCTGCCTGCGCACCTGCTCCCCAGCCCCTCGGCCAGTGTGCGTCCACTGCACGTGATTGTCAGACCATGATGTTGCGTAAGTGAACAACTGCCCTCTTTGTTTTTAATGACAAGATGAGCCCGTGCACTTCCCTTTCGGCTTATCCCAATGTATAAAGTGGAATGGATCAGAGTCTCTGAGGTTCATAGTCACGTTCTACAAATGTTAATGGAGCAAGTGAAACCAGCACGACACCGTGGACACAGAAACCGGCAGTTAGGCGGTACAGAGAGACGTGGGATCCATGACCCAGTCACGTTGTGCGGGTACCTCTGCCTCACGGAGCGGGGCGTGTGATGAGGTTAGCAGCGGCGAACTTTAAGATTTCCTAGTGTAAAGCTGAGTCACACCCGCGACACTTCCCAAAGGGCTAGATTTGAAAAAAAAAAAACCAAAAACACATTAATTTATCTTGTCTTGAAGCTTTCTGCCTAAAAATCCAGGAGAAATAAAACTCAAGATACGGAGATTACAGCTGGAAGGCGGGCAGGGGGCAGCAATCTCCGTATCTTGAGGGGACAGGTTCCTGGGTGGGGAAAGCAGGGGCTGCCTCGTCCCTCCTGCGGGCAGAGCCCTTGGCCCACCTCTGCCATGCGACTCCTGCTCTAGTTCCAGTTCCTCCTGTTTCTTTAGGGGAAAGCCCGCCCCATTCCCTTTAGGGGAAACCCCTTCAGCTTGGTTGGGGGAGGTCCTCTGAGAAGACAAGTGTTCGGGTGAATGATTCCTCCACCAAGGACCCCTCAGGCTGTGAGGCGCCAGGTGGAAAAGGCTGTGATGGCATCTTTAGGAAGGAAGGGTTATGTGGGTGTGAACCCGCCGGTCCTGCTCCATCAGAGCGGGGTGGGGGGTGGCTTCAGATCTGTGAGCAGGAGGTTTGCCATAACGACCAGAGGTGAGTTTAACTAGGGGCTCTTGGGCGTCTGGACTCTCTGCTTCTAGGCGTCTACCCTTCCCTTCCCTGCCGAAGTGCCTCGAAGGGGTGAGGGCGTGTCCTCGAGACACCGCAGGACCCGCTGGGACCGGCGGGTGGGGCCTGCGATGCTCTGGGGGCCGCGGGTTGCTGGTCAGACCTGGGGTCCGGGGGTCACATGGGTGCGTCGTGCACGCCTCCTGGTTCTGCTCTTTACTGATCCCTGGGGCGCTGGTGTTCACAGAGTCATTTCTCTGAAAAAATAACAAGGAGAAAACAATAAAAATGGTTTTTCAGGATGGATTTCCTGTCTTCCGTACCTCAGGAGTCCTACGTCCTGCCCACCCTGCCCACCTCAGCCTTTGGATACTCTTTCTTTTCTTTTTCTTTTTCTTTTTTTTTTTTTTAATTTAAAGATTTGATTTATTTGACACACGCACACACGCACGCACACACACAGAGCACAAGCAGCGGGAGCTGCAGAGGCCGAGGGAGAAGCAGGTTCCCGCTGAGCAGGGAGCCTCACTCTGGGCTCCATCCCAGGACCCTGGGGTCCTGACCTGAGCCAAAGGCAGAGGCTTCACCGACTGACCCCGCCAGGTGCTCCCGGTACCGTTTCTATGTGGACGACAGACCCTGTGCTAAAGAAGCCGTTGCTTCAAGTGTTCACTCTTTCCAGTCTGTCCCCCGGTATTGCCGGTTGGTAGAGACAAGTCGCTTGTCCTTCCTGGGCCTCAGCTTCCTCCTTCGCAGAATGAAGGCGACACTTGCCCTGAGGACAAGCCCCTCCTGGAGCCGGCCGTGAGCCGGTGGCAGAGACGTGGGTCTCCTGGTGCCTTCGCTTCTTTTCTCGTGACCCCAGTAACTCACAGCTTGTTGTGAAAGTCAGACCAGGTGAGGAGCTGAAAGGCGTTTTATGCTCTGAGAAGGACGTGGAGATGGTGTGATTACTGGCGGGGATTTACGGTCCTCAACAACCTGAGCGGTGCACTGAGGCCTTTGCTCCTGGAGAAAATGACTTCCCTCTACTGCGTTGTTTCTCCCACAAGCCTCAGGGGAATGGGTTGTGGGCTCTTGGAAGAGTCAACTAATACTTCCCAAGCTTCATCGCCAGTTAAGGAGACGTGTGGTGGTCTTTCCCAGCGTGTGAGCCTTCTCTGATCCCACTGCGAGCCAGAGCTAGCTGTCCTCCAACGCCAGGCAGCACGGAAGTATCACCCCCTTAGGTGCACCATGTGTGTGTGTGTGTGTGCACGCACAAGCGTGGGTGCTGGTGTGTGTTCGTATGCCCACGTGTATGTGTATGGTGTGCACTTGCATGTCTGCGTGTGTAGGCGTGTGCATGTGTGTGTGCGTGTATGGCGCTCCCGAGAATCATGAGTATCCCATGTTCCAGGGTTCTCTGCCCGGGGTGCACAGCCGCGCCCTGATGCTGGTGAGCTCTGTCTGGGGGAGAGCCCTCACAGGGGGAACCCTAAAGACAGGACCTTGTGAAGGGTCCTAAAGCCTGAGCAGGCTGCCTTCTGCGGGGACCTCGTCAAGGGCCGGTCTTGGAGGGAAGTGATGGGTATGAAGGCTTTGGGGCAGTTGATTCCAGGAGCAGCTAACCCGGTGAATGTGGGCTGCCTGAGGTCCCCTCGCCTGGCCTGGGGGGCACTGGGGCCGGAGTGGCGGTCCCCAACCCTGCTGCCGCCTGGGGGGCGCTGGCTCCTCCTCCTGGGGGACCTCAGGCTCTGCAGCCTCTCCAACCCACCGCGGAACCCAGGGGGAGGGGGTGTCAGATACGTTCCTGAGAGGAAGGAGCTTCTTTAAGAGTGTTTGCTCACCCAAAATAGCATCGTAGGATTTTTTAAAACTGAAGAGGGTCTCAGAAGGCTTACAGGGCCAAGTTCCTGTTTTATAGATGAGGACCTGAGGTCCCGAGAGCGTCGGGGATTCGTTCAGATGTCCGCCGTCTGGTAGGGTGAGAGGGCAGCTTCCTCGATGCCTAATTAAATGATCTTTTCTACTGAATCCTTCAGTAATCAAGGAGAAGACAGTGTTTTGATGAATAGCTACAGGATGGTTAGGGCGGATGCAAGAGTTCCCTGATTTATTGTCTGGCCGTGGCAGCCTCTCTAAGAGCAACCGCTCTGACTTAAGAAACAATCCGGGTCATAAAAATGCACAAATAAACTGTCGTGTCCCATTCCCATTCCCCAAGGCTCTTCGTTTCTCTTTCTGTTCGTGGATCCAACTTCCGGTGTCCTCCGTCTTCACAAACTAAGAAAGTACCCACAGGGGCCTGTGGAACATGTCTGCCTTTCTTCCTCCTCCTCCTCCCCCCTCCTTTTCATTCCCCCTCCTCCTCCCCCCGCCCTCTTCCTCCTTCTTGTCCACAAACACTGGTTCTTCTGAGAGTCCCAAAAGGAAGAGAATAGGAAGGGCCCATTTCCTTCATCTTGATCCCCACTGAGTGATGTCCTTTGGTGCTGGGGAAGGGGGACCTGGGCTGAATTCCACGGCTATGTGTAATCAAGCACTGGCAATGGAGCCGTTCGTTTTCTTCTTCTATTTTAAAATAAAGTTTGTTTTAAATTTATTCTTCAAAGGTGGACCCTGAGACACGGACGTGGGTGCAGACAGTTTGTCCGGCAGGGGAATGAGAATGCCCGAGTGATGCAGGGAGCGAGGTGGGGCAGGGGAGTTTGGTTGTTTAAATCAGGACTCAAATACAGTCCCCACATTTCATTGGCTTGTATGTCTCCTAAACCTCTTTATAGGCTCCCTGTTTGTCAGCTTTTCCCCTTGTAATTTGTTAATAGAAGAAACTGGGTCCAGACACCCGGATGGCTTAGTCAGTTGAGCGTCTGACTCTTGGTTTCGGCTCAGGTCACGTTCTCAGGGTCTGGGATGGAGACTCCCCCTCCCTTGGCTTCACGCTCAGCGGGGAGTCTGCTTGAGATTCTCTTGCTCTCCCCTTTCCCCCTCCCCCCTTCAAATAAATAAGTAAATCTTTTTTAAGAAGAAGGAAACTGGGTCATTTAATTGATTAGGTCCCCATGGTATAATTTAATATGTTCCCCCATATGCTGTATTTCGTGTATATTATTGTTGGATATAAAGGTAGAAATTTGTCCCAGTTTAATAATGATGATAAAATAATGATAGATATTCTGATTGTTAAGCTCCATTCATTTTTATTATCACTATTTTTTATAATAGACTTTATATTTTAGAACAGTTAGAGATTTACAGAAAAATTGAGAAGGTAGTACAAAGGGTTCCTAATATACTCCCTTACCCCTGACAATTTCCCCTATTATGAACATCGTACTTTAATATGGTACATTTGTTACAGTTAATGAACCAACACTGATGCATGATTATTACCTAAAACTTCTGGTTTATTTGGATTTTCTTAGTTCTTCCCGAATGTCCTTTTTCTATTGGAAGATTGCATCCAAGGTGACATGACATTTATTGTCGGATCTCCTCAGGCTCGCCTGGGTGGTGACAGTTTCTCAGACCTCCCTGGTTTCTGATGGTCTTGACAGTCTCGAAGAGCGCTCGTCAGTATATCGTAGTACGCGCCTCGACAGGCGCTCCTGGGTCCTTTCTCTCATGATTAGACTGTGGTTCTCAGTTTTGGGGGGAGATCAAGGAGGCAAAGTGCCTCTTTCATCACACTGAACCTGGAGTACTAGACTGTGACCTGATTTGTAATGTTGGTGTTGACTTAGCCCCCGGGCAGAGGTGGTGTTTGTGGGGTGTCTCCCCAAGGGTTGCCCTCCCTGCCCACCTCCCCACCTCCCTGCTTATTGGAAGGGGGTCAGAGGGCAGGGCCCACACCTCTGGGGGGTCAGGACCCCCCTCACTAACTGCCCCCCCTCAAGGGTGGAGTGTGCATGGGAGGTACTTGGAATTCCTCTGGGTGAGGTGTCCGTCTTTTCTCCCGCGGATTTATTTGCTGAAGCCTTGCTTTACATAGGCAGGAACCCAGAGATCCTTATTCTACCTCTCAGGCTATGCTCCAGTGCTGCTTTCTTTTGTTGCTCGAACTGTTTTAGCTCTTAGGGCCTCGGGTCGCTCTGACACCTTCCCCTTGTGGGTTATTATTTATCATTTTGAGCACTCCCTTAGTTTCCTGGCTCCACTGGTTTTAAGGAAGAGAAACTCCATTTGCCTCAAGTCTTGAGGGAGGGGGTTACATTTTAGAGTAGGAAGTACGCAAAGATCCCTCTCCTCGTCTCAGGGAATGTGGTGGCTACTGTTGCTTGACTTGCTGAGCCCCTTGGGTCAACAGCCCGTGCCGCATCCCCACCCCCCACCCATGCCTGATTCTTTGAGGGCCTCTGCACTTACAAGGCTCCAATCACAAATCCTCCATCACGAAAGTTATGTCTGATGCTCCATCCACTCACTCGATTTTCCTTAACTTTGTCGAAAACAAGAAATTTTAAAAAACCACCTGACTTGCAAACGGATTTATTTCCCTAATTTCAATTTCTCTGATTTATACTGAAAAGACTTCATCAAGACTTATCGAGTGACCCTTAGTTTTATCCATTGCTCTTTAGAAATCTCTGTTTAACCTGACATACATAGAAAGGTCTAGAAATTTTTATTGTGGTGGTTCTTTTAAAGATTTATTTATTTATTTGACAGAGAGAGACACAGCGAGACAGGGAACACAAGCAGGGGGAGTGGGAGAGGGAGAGGCAGGCTTCCCGCTGAGCAGGGAGCCCGACGCGGGGCTCAATCCCAGGACCCTGGGATCATGACCTGAGTCTAAGGCAGATGCTTAACGACTAAGCCACCCAGGTGCCCCCCTCCACCTTTTTAAAAAAGAATTGAAAATTTTGAATATTAATTTTAGCACACCAGTGTTAATATAATATTTTGATCACACACATTTATTATGTAGTTTCTAGGAAGGGCAGCAAAAAAAAAAATCTTAGCTCTGGAGATTTAACTCCGTCGGTGTGTGCAAGTTTTCTACCGTATAACCTAACGATGGGCCGCTCGTTGTCAGGCCAGGACAACAGGCATCCAGAACTACCCTAGGCACACTGAGGCCCATGTTTACTTTTCTAATGAGCAAAACCACTCTTCATTGTCAAACAAATCAGCCAAATCAACTTTTTCTTCTGTCAGAAAAAGTCTGACTTCATATTTAACCCAAATAAACATGCTATTATGAATTTCCATGACAACCGGCTCACTTCTGAACACAGCGACTAGCCGGGGATGAGAGGATCCCTTTTCCTCTCATGTCAATTTAAAAAGACAGCAAGTTTAACTCCCTTGATTTTACAATATTTACAATTTAAATGGCAACATCCATTACTCCCTCTCAGTCAGAATGTCACTTTTTTTTTTCTTTTTTTGGCAACCAAAGCTTGTTTATCAATAAAAGCCTGCTCCCAAGCTAAAGCAAGGTGTAAAGCATAGATGCAAAGAAGGAAACTGAATTCCTGCGTCGTCGTCGTAACAGTCGGGACGGGTTATGTCATTTGCAGGGCCGGGTGCAAAATGAAAATCTGGGGCCTCCTGTTCAAAAATTAAGTATTTCAAGAGGGCAATGATGAAGCCTTAAGGCTGGTGTGGACTCTTCTAGGCGGAGGCCCTCCAAGAGCAGGGCCTGGACAGGAGCTCAGTCTGAGGAGACCCTAGTCCCATTCCTGGCGTAGGCCAAATCTGCGTGGTTAAGAGTTTCCAAATTATAACAGGAACATCGCCAGGACCCTCTTCACATGCATCCTGTTCTCTGTGAAGGTGGACACAAGGTTCCGACTGGAAGCATCTGTGGGTTTTCCCACCTGTAAGGCATGGGGCATTAATCTACCAAAATCTTTTCCATACTCTGGTGCACAATTTTCTTAGTGCCTTGGTGTCCCCATCTGTAAAATGGGGGTAATGCACATACCCTGAATTGTAAGGACTGACTGGGTTAATATGGCGATGCGCTTAGAGTGGTGTCTGTAAGGCTTCTTGGTATTACTATCATTATTGTCACTGTAATTATTCGATAATTTCATTCAAAATACAGACTACAGTTATATCAAAACAGGGACTGGATTTAATGGCAGTGACCAAGTCGGCATATAAAATCTTTCCCCCATTGACAGTGTGCCAGGAGCATAACCCTTTCTATATTTATGCAAGATTTTCTACTTTTCACTGGAAAAATAGTGACACTAGTGAGCGAGCTGACACAAACCAGGCCTGATAACTTGATTTAAATGTGAGCTTCCTGGGTCCTCTCCGCCCCCCCAGCCGCCACACAGGAAGGAGGAGCTGTCTTCTCTGGCGAGTGGCCCAAATGCCAACATGGGTCACTGAAGACGGTACTGGAGCTTCTATCTGTGATCATGGTTCCATGAGCCAGAAGGATATTGTTTCGATCACTAAGGATTCTGAACCTTCACGCCAGCATTAGAACCGACCCACTTCCAGATGCCAGGACATCGAAGGCCAGAGAGAAGCCATTGCCGCAGAAATTAACACGTGCCCCTCTTGCTCTAAGGGAACCTTCAAACCGGCCTCGCATTTGAGAGTTAGTGTCCATCCTCCCGGCTTCCTGACAAGGAGAAAGCACACTCCAGGAAGGCTGACCGCGAGGGAGTGGACGGTTTCACGTTAGTATCTGTTAGTATCACTGCACCCACAGAAGGACGAGAACCGTCGGGTCTCAGGAAGGATTAAGGCAAATCCGGCTGGAGAAGCCACCAGGCAATCCAGGGGCTCTCTGTGCAAGGACTCATGGAAGTACGGCGAGGCGCACGCACAGTCTGAACACCTCCCTCGCTGCAAACACGCTCCCTCGTGTGAAACTCAAGGTCAAGGTTTAGTCTCATCTTTTCAAACCAGCCTTTCCTCCCCCTTTAAAGGGAATGAGGAGCCCCTTTTCCCTCCACAAAGAAAGGGAACCGCATTAATATGTGTCTATTTCCATGACTCAGAAGGGCGGATCTCCAAAGCCGAGGGTTTTCTGTAAGAGAGTGGGCTATTCTGGTTAGGTTTTTTTTTTTTTTTTTTTTTAAGCTTATTTATTTATTTATTGAGAGAGAGAGAGCAGAGAGAGTGAGAACACGAGTTGGGGTGCGAGAGGCAGAAGGAAAGGGAGATGCAGATACCTGGCTGAGCAGGGAGCCTGAGTGGGACTTGATCCTGGAACCCGGGGCTCAGGACCTGAGCCGCTGCACCAACTGAGCCACCCAGGTGCCCCTGGTTTTTTATGAGAGGGTTATTCGTTATTCTGCCACCCAGAGCCAGGTGTGTGTCAGAGAACCGGCGCACAAAACGCGCAAATGAGCACAAACGGGATTACATAAAGCGTTTGAGGAGTGAGCTCCAGGAGGACCGTGGACTCCGCGGGACGACTAGACGGGTGTGACGTAGACACGTGAAGGCACAGCATTGATTCAAAGCTGGAAACCTTCCACACGAGCCTCACACCGCTGGGAGTTGTCCTGATGCCGGCTAAGGTCAATCTGGGACGGGGCTGGGGGGTGCTGGTCAAGGCCGCTGTCCTCATCCTTGGTCCCCGAATAGTGGTCAGTGAGATCGAAGACCTTCCAGTAGACCTCCTGGTCTTCATGCCTCTGTAAGAACCGTTTGCTTTAATCCACACCTAGAATGAGGAGTGTGTGTGCGTGTAAAGAATGGGAAGCTTACTGACAATTTTACCAACAGCTTTCCTCACAAAGAATTAATTCATTTAATTTTACAGTCTGAATGTTCTAGAAATAAATGACTGTACATCGCATTAGATGTTTCCCTTCTGTTGTTTGGCACTGTTTAACGATGAGGATCACAAAGCAGACTTGTTGTTATGGGGAATACATGTTATAGGTGAGATTCATTACGTGTAAGTGTTGGTGTTTTGCTTTCAATTCTGCTTTGGTAGTCCTTGTTGAAAAACTTCCATTATATTTTTTATTAGAGCTTGAGTCTCCCATAAAAACCCCAAACTGTTGCTTGTCTGTGTCTAAGGGAATCCTCATGTCCGCTTTCTTCAAGATTTTGATGCCTAAGGAGGACTCTTTGCCACACACAGCCCGGCAAATTTAAACAGTTTTAAACAATATAAAACACTGACTTCTTTTACTGGAAAGTGCAATTCAAATGTGAAATCAAACATGTGTGACATACTTCTGTATCCATTTCCTAGGGCTGCTGTCACAAGGCACCAGGAGCTGGGTGGCCGGAACGACAGAAATGGATGTCCCCCTGTTCTGGAGGCTGGAAGTCTGAGATCGAGGTGACAGCCGGGCCGGGACCCTGGGAATTCCAGGGGAAGCCTTCCGTGTCCCCCCCGGTCTCTGGTGGTTTTCTGGTCCTCTTTGGTGGTCCTTACCCTCCAGCTGAGTTGACCCACTCTCTGCCGTTGCTGTCACAAGGCGTCGTCAAGGTGTCTCTGTCTCCACACGACCATCTTCTTATAAGGACACCGGTCCCCCCACCCCCTGCTCAGGATGACCTCATCTTTTTTTTTTTTAATATTTTATTTATTTATTTGATAGACAGAGATTATAAGTAGGCAGAGAGGCAGAGAGAGAGGGGGAAGCAGACTCCCTGCTGAGCAGAGAGCCCGATGCGGGGCTCGATCCCAGGACCCTGAGATCATGACCTGAGCCGAAGGCAGAGGCTTAACCCACGGAGCCACCCAGGCGCCCCCAGGATGACCTCATCTGAACATAACTGGTAACACCTGCAACAACCTTATTTCCAAATAAGTTCCCAGTTGGAGATACTGGGGGTTCGGACTTCGTTGTGTATCTTTTTTGGGGGGGGTTTACAATTCAGCCTTTCACAACATCCTAATAAAAATTTTTTTTATATCAAAAGGTGAAATTTTACCAGCACTTAAAAAAATGATATTATTCAGGGCGCCTGGGTGGCTCAGTGGGTTAAGCCGCTGCCTTCGGCTCAGGTCATGATCTCAGGGTCCTGGGATCGAGTCCCACATCGGGCTCTCTGCTCAGAAGGGAGCCTGCTTCCCTTCCTCTCTCTCTCTGCCTGCCTCTCTGCCTGCTTGTGATCTCTGTCTGTCAAATAAATAAATAAAATCTTAAAAAAAATGATATTATTCAGATATTGGAAAATTTATATCACAAGATTTTTTCATCATAACTAATATACAACTAAATTTTAATTTTATATATGCCGATAACAATGTAAGTTTTGTTTATGAATGATTAATTTTCAAATAATATATCTTACTACTAGGGTTTGTATTTCCAAAGGTTATTATAAAAACCACTAAGAAATGAGTTATGGAATCTTGTGATATAGGTTACTACAATCAGTAAAGTCCAGATTAAAGTGATGTTGCTCGAATGTGCTTATTAATTTTTACAATAAATGATAAAAATCAGATAACATGTCAACTGTGCTCTTTTCTCATCGCTTAGTTTGTAATAATCCAATGTGGCGTGAGATGAACATTTTATGAAACATTATTATAAAAGGTGTGCTATTTCTTCCACAAATGTGTGAGGACACAAAGTGGGGTCTGGCTTTGGGAGGCCGGTAAGTCAGAATCCTGTGTTAGTATCAGAAGCCATCCCATTAACTTCATTAGGCATCAGGGGTGAACTCCGTACGTTGGAGGAAAGAGAAGGGAGATAGTTCGAAAGCTCCTCAGTCTGGAAGCTGAGTGGTAGGTGCTCATTTGTTTTTGATGAAAAGGGAGGTAGGAGAAGACAGCCCAGGACCCGCTTTGAGAATAGATGTGCTCAGGGGGCTCAGCTCCAGGACTGACTCCCACGGAAGTGGCGGCTTTGCTGATGGGTTCCCTTGCAAGGGCTTTGTGCACCCAGCAGTCTTGGGTGAGAGTTACTGGTTGGCTAAATTTCTGTCGCACGTGTTATCGCACGTGGAAACTCGACGGCGGAAGACCTGGGCAATGTACCCTTTTGCTTTCCAGGTATGGTAGATGAGGAAGGGGAGCTGGGATGTGGCGATGTGGGTCCTGAGTGAACCACACAAGTTTACAGAACTTGCCGCCTTCCATGGAAATTACCGACAGAGCCGGCCTGCTCGTGTGTTCTTGGAAACACACCTAACACTGTGCGCGCGCGCGCGCGCGTGTGTGTGATGTTTCACACTGATTTATAAATCTCCTGGAAACTGGAGTAGCTGTCCCACAGCCATGTAGTCCTGTCCCTGTGAAGGGAGGTGAGACAATTCCTGAGTCCTGAAGCCGGAGATGATGGAGTGGCCCTACCGGAGAGGACAGGGCAAAATTATAAAGCTGCACAGAATGGCGTCTGCCGAGAAAGTCTCCGGAGAACCCCGACAACTTTTTCTGCGTGTGCTTTATGGGGTTCACGCACTTCCCGCGGTAGTGATTTCTGTTTCCGATGTCTGTCCCGCTAATGTTTATTGCAGCAAACAAAAACAGAAACCGCAGATGAAGTCTGAATTCTCTCGGAGGGGGAGGGCAAATAGCCAGAGTGGAACTCAGCGGACACAGACTCCGCAGCCTGCTGAGTGAGAAGCCGAGAGACTGAGAGGGTCTTTGAAGAAGAGGGCAGAGCAGGCTGCATCCAGAGTCCTGGGGGAGGGGGGCGCTGTGGGGGTCCTTGGGTCAGCCCTGGGCAAGATGGCTGCAGGGCGACGGTACCTTCTGGCCTGCTGCCTGTTAGCGAGTGCTCTCAAGCTGACCCCTGGCCATCACTGTTCCTGGCTTCTGGCCTGGAAGGTGGCCAGAGTCCTGCACTCTGGGGGTCCTCCCAGGAGGACAGCGTTAAGGGGCCAGGGCGCTGGATCGGGCGGGCCCGCCAGGCTGTGCGGTCTCGGTCCCGTCTCCTGACATCTGTGAGACGCTGGGGCTGGGGGTCTCTAACGTCCGTCCTGCTTGGAGGCTGCAGTGTGTTGGCCCAGAAGCATGCGTGCTCTGCTCAGGTTGTTTCCAGAGCCCCAGCAAGGGAGCAGAGCAGCAGCAGAGGGCAAGTCACGTCCATTCCCTTGTCCTGCCCCATCACCCTTGACTTTGGATCTGCACCCTTGACCCAACCCCACATTAACACGAATGCCCAGCATGTGACCCGTGCTCCGCTGTTGGGGAATCGCTGTGTTCCCTCTCCTGGGAAACCTTTGGGTCTTGGTGCCACAAAGCAGCTGTGAAACATCGTTTCCATGAGTGTTTGCTCCCTCTGTGCCTCCGAAGGGTCTGAGTCCAGGCTGCACTTGCCCAGACCACAGGGGAGGGGAGATGCGTTCATTCCATGAAACGGAGGTAAGGCCTTTCTTCCTTCTGGCTCGCTGTTTCCCCTCCCGGGTTTCCAGGAATGGCCACCTGGGAAACACAACTGGCTGCCCCTGTATCCAGGTGGGCAAACACTTCCTCACGGAGGTGGAAACCAGCAGGCACAGGAGCCTTTCATAAAGCATCCCTCACGGCTTTCCTTTTTTCTGGAATGATCCTGCTGCCTTTACCCTGGAGCCATGACTCCCGGCCTGAGGGGGCGAGTCTGGAAAATCATTCTCGTACCATCTGGGATGTCCCCACGGCTGTGGGTATAAATGCAGAGAGGGGGAGGTCTTGAGATAGGCACCTCCTGGCCACCAAGGCCCTGGGACAGTGGCCTCCCACATCCTCTCCATGGACTGGCCTTGGAGACTCGGCAAGCGCAGCCGTGGGGAGACACGAGAAGCCGCTGATGTTTCCCGGTGCTTGTCACCCCGAGCGTTCTCGCCCGGGAAGTGAGAGGTTGTCCAGGACTGTGCCTGAGGTCTGGTCTGAGGGAACAGAGGATGCTCAGAGCACGTGCGGGGAACCCACAGCCTGGGGGAGGGATCAGGGGCAGGAGGGGCTATGTGGCTACCTCATATTTACAGAGAACTGAGAGAAGAGGTCTTTGTGTTCCCCTGGTCCAAAGCATGTGTGTTGAGGCTGGGAACCCGGCTCCAGGTGGGTGGGACAGCCATGGTGAGGAAGAGTCTGAAGAAGGGGTGTTCTGGGGGACAGGGGCACATGTTGTCCTGGGTCAGGAGCAGATGGCTTTTGTGGGGAAGGTCTTGGATAAGAACAAGTCCTTGCTGGGACACACTGGAGATGAATGTGTGTGACTTTGTGCTGTCACCAGGTGAGACTGGCCATGTCTCTGCTGGTAGGACCTTGGGTCCTCACTTTCTGGCCAGGAGGCCTCCATCACAGGAGGTGGCAGTGGCTCGCCAAGTTCCGGATGTGGCCCTGAGGTCCTTCCCATCCCTCTGGAGCACAGAGTCCTGAAGGGCCAACTCTCTGAGATCAAACCTCCCTCCCCCGGTGTGCCAGGCTCTCTGGGTTGGTGGGGCCCACACACTGGGTCCCACGTCTCAAAACCCTGCCTCCCCTCTGCTGGGACTGCTTTCTTTCCCTCTTCAATGCACCATCACCTGAAAGGAGTGTTTAAGGGGTAATGAGCAGCCTCCCGAAGAGGTTGCAGGGGACCAGAACAGAAATTTTTTTTTTTTAGCTTAAAGGGAACTTAGAGACCATAGAAAACAGTGTTTTTTTTTTTGTTTTGTTTTTGTTCTTTTGTTTTGTTTTATGTTTTAAGACTTGCTACCAAGTAAGACTTTATGGAACACAGCACAGAAAAAACAGGTGAAGCGATGCACGGTTCCTCAAGCTGTTTAAGTCTTCATCATCTTGTGGGAAGTGTTTGCTGCTCTGGAATCCCTAACTCATGCCCAGAGCCCTGGTGTCCCAGCAGCACAACTGGAAATGGGACCCTTTAGACCAAAGCCCTCAGAGAGTCCGGACAAAGGCACTGTCCGGAGGGGGATATCCCAGTCCCAGGGAAAGGAGAGGAAGGTCTTCCGAGGCCCTGAGGCCCTGAGGCCCTGGGGGTGTGGGGAATGGTGAGTTCTGGCTTCTTCCCAGCCCCTTTCTGCTGGTAACTGAGCCCCCAGCCCACATGGAGAATGGTTTCCGGCAACTGTGTTTCCATTATGTGCTCTTAAATCATGGACCACAGTTGATTTGGACCAGTGGTGATCTGACCTTGTCTGGACCAGGTGTGTTAATTCTTCTGTTTAGACTTTTGAATCAAGACCAAGGGCTTATCCTTTAATTGGAGCAGAACCAAACGACGCAGAGAAAGGGAGGATTGCTTGGATTCCTGGTTCTGGTTCCGAATGAAGCAAAATCCTCTGCACTTACGCTACCTGCTTCTGGAAGAGTCTTTCCCGAAGACCCTGCACAATGTTTATTCTGCTGTAGTTCCTACGGCGAGAGACTTAAATCAGCGGCTGCTGCTGAACAGCTGGTGCCGCTTCCTGGGGGTCCGGACATCTGCTTCCTCGTGCAGAGAGTCCGCGCCGTCAGATTTGGCTGGAGTGTTTGGCCCCATCTTAAGGATGAGAAACTCCGTATAAATCATTTCGTGAGATTTTCAGTCTCTGGCTATTTCTCTGTTGGCGTTTTTGGTGTAATACAGTATATCCTGAAGAAGCTTTCTATTCTTTAAAATTTTGTCTTAAAAGGTAACAGGGATTACGGGGGGATACAGTTTGGGTCGTGCCACGCAGAACTTCTGCAACCATGTAATGGGCTTAATGTTGCAAACAGTGACTATTCTAATAAAACTAATTTCATGAATAAATTAGGATAAAATACACCAAATTTTGGACTTTACCTTAAAAAAAGTCTCACCTGATGGAGGGATGTATCAGTAAAGCTGCATAACAGAGACAGAGGCAACTACAACAAGATGGTCTTTCTAGGACAGAGCTAGATGGGGCTAGACTCTGGGCTCCCCCGTGGCCGTTTTCCATGGTGGTGTCCTCTGTGGTAGCTGCCATTCCTTGATGGTAGAAGTAGCAGCTGACTGAGAGAAACAGTGACACCACATCTGGGTTCCCCCGATTCTCCCGCACTTCTCCATCACGCCTGAGTTGGTTCAGGTTGTAGAAGCAAGTGCTGTCATTGGACAGAATGTACTAATGACCAATGGTGGTATTGCTAGAAGATCTCTTGAAGCTACATTTGAAGAGCAAGTATATTTTACTGTTTTATTTTATTTTATTTTTTTTACTTGACTTGAGTCATCCTTCCAAAGTTGGCTCTGGCTTTGCTCGTTATATCAGAAAATGCTGTGGCAGAAAGGGCACAGCTCACGGATGGCCTGGAGCATTCAACAGCTGGCCAAGGGATTTCTTCAGGAGGGTTGTTTGGCCCCACAGGCCAAGCTTCAGAAACATCAACAACTTCAGTTCAGAAATCTGCTTGGGGTGATGATAAAGTTGAAATAGTTGTGAGCACCTGGGAGGGACCTTCCCCAATTGTTCCCACCTGAACAATTCTTTACGAGGAGAGGTTCCTGTCCAGAATGTGTCACTCGCTGAGATCCCACAGCAGGTGTCAGAAATGATGTCAAAACTGAAAGGCTCAAAGAATGGGTAGGAGTCAAAAGTGTTTGATTATACAGAAAGGAGAAGTGAGACACATCAAATGAGACCTGGTGACAGGCTTTGCCAATATTGTTGTTTACCAAATGGTTTAAGCGATGGCCTCAGTCCAGCTCTCAGAGTGTACAGGGTAGGGTTTCTATCCCAGATGGGGCAAATCCCTGGATTTCAGGGTTAGCCTTTCAAGAGAGCCTCCTCAATGAGTTTCTAGCTTATAGACTCAGAACAATGGACATTAACTCACCGGCATCTTGTGAAACCCAAACCAAGGTGTTCTTCATCCTCATTCTCTCAGACCTTATGGAATTTCTGCTATTGTCTTTGGAAACACTGAGTCCTGGGTTTGGGCAAAATTATTATTATTATTATTATTATTATTATTTTTGCCAGGGGTATCTGATTTATTAGCTGTGGTTTTAGCTTGTTATTTTACATTATATAGGGGTACCCCAGGCTGTGTTAACCTCTGTGTCCCATTCAACCCTTTGAACTCTTTAAAGGAAGGGCTTTTCCAACTTTGCAGGACTTGTAAGAGCCACACTCTTGTCCTGGAAGTAGCCCAGGCTGCAGACAGGGAAGGAACGTGACTACATGGAGGCTATGCAGCGTGACAGACTGATACCAGCATAGTTATAAATTAGAGGGGGCGAGTATTCCTGTGGATTTTTAACTCATGTGGGTGAGACAATTTGACTTTGGACTTTAATTAATTTGGGCTTTAGTTTCAAGGGAATTTAATTTTTAGATTTTAATCTCTCCTTGGAAATTTAATAATGAAGAGATTTTAAATTTTTGATTGGTGCATCTATATGCTGTTGACATTTATTATTGAAATACCTTAATATTGTTATTTAGTTATTTATTATTGAAATACCTTAATATTTGCAATATTAATAATTGCAAAACTTTTGATGGAGCTGTACTTGGACAATATGACTAGAAATCATTTGGATTGGGAAGAATAGGGTGATAATTTAAGGATTGGTTGTAGCATGGCCTTATAGTTAATTTAATTAATCTCTTGTTTGGACCCATTTCAGTTTCTTGAGCAAAATCTACGTTGACTACCCGCTGTTATAGGAGAACGTGTAAAGGAGTACTGGGACAGCCACATCCCTGGTTGGTCACAGGTATACTGGTGGAGCGCAGTGGATGCAAAGAACAAAAAATAGAGGTATTTGGGGATGAAATATTTGCTTCCCATTCCTCATGCGATGGAAGCAGCATCAGAGAAACGTTCCTGGTCTCCCTTCCCTTCCACTCAGTTTCCTTCAGGGGAGAAGGAGCTGTGTTCTGCAGCTGGTTGTGACAGGCTCTGCATCCCCCCTCTCTTCCAGTTATTACACTGGTAGTTTGAGGTCATCCCTAGTGGGACTGTTTATGGCCTGGAAACCAGCACACATTATGAATTGGGATTTTTTGTTCCATGAAACTGGCTCTCCTACAGAGTCCTCTGTCACCCATCTGGAAGGAATGACTTATTCATTGATGACTTTGGGATGGGGAACTGAGCATGTGGATGGCTGGCCCTTTCTTTCCCCTAATTTGTGTGTGGGTGGGTGTGTGTCTTTGGGGATCTGCCTGCAGATAGTGAGTGTTTGGGTCTGCTCTTGGCTTTGTGGTGACTTTGACAAAGGGTACTGTGCACCCAAGAGGGGAAATCTGTCTTCTCCAGTACCACCTGCAGTGGGGTGAGTGAAGCTGTCTATATGTGGGGGTGGGGAGGAAGCCCTCTTCACCAGCCCAGCCCTGTGGTCTTAAGGTCAATGTTTTGACCTCTGTCTGACTTCCCAATTTCTCTCACTTGGCTCAGAACTCAGATGGAAAGGAGAGCAGTATATTTTATAGCCTTCCTTATACCCCTACACTTACATTTTCTCTCTTGTAGTCTTCTAATGGTTACTTGTAACTTTAAAATATTCCTTTTTAAAAAAAATATTTTTTGTTTTGAGAAATGATCCTACTAAGGATGGAAAAGCTGCATCAGATTTAAAAACGAAACAAAACAGCTCAAATCATTTAAAGACAGTTTTGTCTTCTGTCTCAGACATAAGCATAGCAAGGAATTTATATTGTATCTCTCTTACATATTTTTTAATGAACTAAAAATAAACTTTTGCTTGGCAATAATTTTGGATTTATAGATAAGCTACAAAAATAATACAGAGTTCCTATAAGCCCTTCATCCAACTGCCCCTCATCTGAACATTTTGCTTTACCGTGCGGCGTTTGTCAAACTAAAAAACTGACGACATATTTATTGCTCGTAACTGGACTTGAGTCTTCACTCAGATTTGTCTGGTTTTTCCACTGATGTGCTCTTTCTGTTCAAGGATTCAGTCCAGGAGACCGTATCCCACTCACCATCCCGTCTCCTTGGCCTCCTCTGGTCTCTGACAGTTTCTTCGCCTTTCCTGGCACCTCGTGACCTTGGCAGGTTGGAGGAACCCCCGTCAGGAACTCTGTGAAAAGGCCCTCGATTTAAATGTGTCTGAGGTTTCTCTCCTTGTGAGACTGGAGTTGTGGGTTTTTAACGATGAATTATTCATTAAAAATACCTTATAGACACAATATATATAAAGCTACTGATGTACATTATATCCTATTGTTTTGAATTTTAAAAGCCAAGTAAGAGACAACATTTACAATAGCTTTTATACCTTACCTTTTTTATTCAATGTTGCTTTAAGATCCATCCTTTTTGAAATAACAGGCATTTTCCCCCCACTATGATGTGATATACGCATTCCTGAAAAATCCTCATGTTCTGCATAATTGTGCACTAAAAATAGCAGGGCTTGTGGGATAATTAGACCCATGCATGATTAGGGGCAGAGCACTGGAAACCTGCGCACCAGCGTGCCTCCGTGGACAGTGGTGATCCCGGGACGCGGAGGGGAGCTGGGGGAACGCTCACGGCCACGGCCCGCTCCAGCAGCAGCAACCTCGGGCTCCTATGACCTTGAGGAGTTATCACCTCCAAGACATGGTATTGTCAAAATTTACAATCCGATCCCCTCCCACCCCCGTGTCGCTTTAATTACCAGACGATGTTTTGAACACAGGGAGACATTTCTTGGCAGCTTTCCTATGAGCACTCGCGGTGCCATGGGCTGGTTCCACGCTGGGGACACATAGCAGCTCTGAAGCCCGTAGATCACAGCCGAGTACTCGAATGCCTTCAGGCAGGGCTTAGCCCTTTCAGAAGGTCTTTCTGCATTACTAAGAATTTTGCCTCAGTGGTGCTCAGCTTGTGTATTACTTGTCCACGGGGACAATGCCTCTCTTCTCCTGGTCCCGAGCTTGCCCATAGGTGACCCTCTTTCGGTACCTGGTAAAGCTGCTGGGAACCCGCTTAGCAAGGTAACCAGACTGTTTCTCCCAGGGCTTTTGTTGATTTCGTAGAGTCGACCTTAGTTCCTTAAAGCTGGTCATAGCTGATGCTAGCGGGTGATCGAGCATGACCTTCCAGTCGAAGCCTGGTTATACGACCAATGCTTCCAATGGTGTCCTGCCACCAGGACAGCGATTCTCATGGACCTCACAGAAATAAGTATGCTGCCATGAAAATAAGACTATGCACTGAGAACTTCCAAATTCTTTTTTTTTTTTAAAGATTTTATTTATCTGACAGAGAGAGATCACAAGTGGGCAGACAGGCAAGCAGAGAGAGAGAGAGAGGAGGAAGCAGACTCCCTGCAGAGCAGAGAGCCCGATGTGGGACTCGATCCCAGGACCCTGAGATCATGACCTGAGCTGAAGGCAGAGGCCTAACCACTGAGCCACCCAGGCGCCCCAGCTTCCAAATTCTTGAGGGAAGCTGAGGCAGGGAGAAAAAAAAAATGTTTCGTCTTCATTCACATGGGTATATGTTGGCAAACTGTTGAGAGTTTAAGAGAGAAAGGTTTTCTCAAATCTGGAAAAACAAACATAAAAGAACCAACAATGTTCTGAAGTTTAAAATCGTAGAGATTATGATCCTACTTATCAGCTCATTTAGTCCCATGTCATGAATTCCAGTGGATCTTGATTTCTTTGTTAGAAGTTGTGCCAAGCCCTTGGTCTCTCTGTTAGAGCTCTACAAATTCTTACCCACTTCAGTGGTGTGATCTGAAAGTTAGCGGAAACCCGTTCTTGTGAGCGTCCTTTTCATGAATCTCTCTGAAGATGACTTTTGCAAAAATATCAGAATAAAACAATAACATCTGTAAATGATAAAAAGACTTAAAAATGACCATGGATAAAGATCTGTTGAAAATTCATTATTGATGGTTTCAGCGACACACAACATTTTTAAGATAGTAACTGGAATTATGACTGATAACATGGTACCAGAATATATTAGGATTTCAGAAATGTGATATAAATTCTGGAACGACTTATGTTAATAATGTATATCCACACAAATATAAACTAAGAAGGTTTTGTATCACTTATGTGACCATGCTTCCCATGTAATTGAACATCAAATAAGCCTAAATCAGTTTAATGTCTCTTCTTTTATAAGGAGAGAGAACAAATCTTTTGAGATGTTTCAGGGACTTTCTGGAAATTACTTCCAAGTCAAAAAACTTTACTTATAACTTTACTAAAAACCTTTACGTTGATTTGGGGAAGTTTGTTAAAATATCAAAAGGTAAAAAAAAATATTTCAAAAGGTTTGGGCACTTGATTGAATAGAATCACAGATAATTATGAAATGATATTTAATATCTTTTTAACCAAAGAGACTATCTTAAAGGCAAATACAGAAGGTTACACAGTGGTAAGCAAAACTCAGCTTTTAATGATAAGACTCTGTTAAGTCATCAAACACTGATAAGGACAAGATGAAACACAGGTAATGATTTTAGTAAAACTAAATATTTGTTTTCTAGGTAGATGACTTAAAAGGTAAAAAAAACCAAACCCCTTTCATCACATCTTTTCAAGCACAGACCAGTAGTCCAAAAACACTTTGTCCTTCTAGTAGATAAAACAACATTACATAAGCAACCTGCCCATACTAATATTTATTTTAAAAACACTTTAAGCAATTTTTAGTCAGCTTGACTCCATGAGGTAAAATTCTCTCTCTCTCTCTTTCCAAATACACTGTTAGTGTATCCTCCATTATTTTCCTTCTCATTCTGAAATAACCAATTTTACTTCAGGACAAATTTACCTTTTTTTCCCTCACTTTACACACAATGCATCTCTGTACCTCAGGCCTTTCCGTACCCAAAAGCACATCCCACTTGCCTTGCACACAGAGTTGCTTTTCTTATTATCTCTAAAAGTTTTAACTACATGTGTGAATTAGAATTCTTAAAACTTTCTGGTACTGGGTAGCTCAGTTGCTCAAGTGTTGGATGTTGTACCCAAGTTTTCGCGTCCGAGAGACCACCAAGGAGCCAACACTGATGCAATCACATGAGGGTTTATTTAACAAATTTAAGCTTGGGCCCAAGTATACTCGACACAGCGGAGTAGGGACTTGGACCCCGAGCTTTGTCAAGGGTATTTATGGGTTCCTGTAATAAAGCAGGGTGGGGCTTCCTGTTACTAAAGCAGGGTGGGGGTTCTTAGAACTAAAGTAAAGTAGGGGAAAGTTCAGCCCTTGGGCACAGGGGTCTGAGATGGCTGCTGGAGCTAAGATGGCTGTACTTATGCTAAGGCTAAACCTGAGGTGGGATGGCCTTAATTTTTCTTGGTCTCAGCTCTGGTCATGATCATGAGGTTGTGAGATTGAGCCCCACATGGGGCAACAGGCTCAGCATGGAGTCTGCTTGAGATTCTCACTCTCCCTCTCTCTGCCCCATCCCTGCTTTTTCTCAAGTAGATAAATCTTAAAAAAAAAAATTCTTTAGCCCTTCAAAACCTTAATGTCTAGTAAAAACTAAGAAGTAAGCATTTGTGAACTGTTACATCAGCATTCTTTAGGTTGGCAAATTTATAAATACATTTCATAATTTCATAATTTCTAGGAACACGTGCTCTTTCTTAGAAAAACCTTTCAATACAGACATTTGGACATGATTGCTAACAGACCCAAATACCTTTAGTTTCTATGTAACAGAAGGCCAAAGGTAGATAAACCTATGCCCAGTTAATTAATGTTAATGACCTAGATATTTATTAACTATTAATGTTAATGACCTAGATATTTATCATTTAATTATCTCAGTAAAACTCTAAGGTTCAAGTTGTCCAAAAGACTTGGGAAACATAATTATTGCTGAAAAGTTCATCTATAAACTTTTATCCTACTTATCTATCTATCTATCATCTATCTATCTGAATTATTTGTACACAACAATTACGTTTAGACCCTGAATGCACATTTCATGAGACACTCAGCCATGATTCCAAGTTCTTTTCCAGGCTGACAAATTTTCTAAGAGATACCATGAGTGGGTATTTATTGGTAAACACAGGTGGAATAATCATCGTCCATCTGTGTTTGATTTAATGTTGATAACTCTTTTTGATAACTCTGAAGGCATGTATATTTTAATTAAACCAACAAACATAAGATAGTTTTTTAGTTAGATGATCCCAGATCCCATGAACTTGAAGAACATGTGTGTTAGTGTCTATATTTCTGAGTTTTTGTAACTCTTAATTCATAAGGCCTTATTTTTAAGCCAATTAAATAGAGCTCTTTTACTTATTAGTTCTGATAATACCCTCTGGGGGTAGAAGAAAATACCATCTCTCTGTTCATGGACGTACACTGACGTACATAAACATAGAGACAGACACAGAGAACTGCTAGCCTTATTTTGAAAATTGTAGCCACGAATAATATAATATTCACTAATATGAAATATTAGTAAAATAAAAGTCACTAATTTCTAAATAACTGTTGAATTCAAATTGTATTTGTCAGACAGAACAAGTTAAGATTACCTGCTCAAACAGCTAAAGCTTTTTACTAATGCTTCTAGAGAAGACATTTAAGATTTGTATTTGACCTTGACAGGTGACCTTATGAGGGGCTGTGGGCCAGTGTTTGGACAAGGGACTATCTACAGCAGTTTGTATTTTAAAAAGTTCTCCTCCCCCTTCAGGCTCAAGAGGTCTTGGGCTTTGTTTTAGTTGTCTCCTGGGGCGCTTACATTTTAAAGACAAGGCAAGATTTACATTTGGAAGGGACAGAGAAAGAAAGTGAATTTTCTCCTAGGCGTCTGGAGAGGTATTTGTCTATTATCAGAAGTCTAGGGTAATTACTATTTAATTTTTTTCTTCCTTTTCTCAAATGCAGAAAAACTGGCTTCCAATATTTGAACTTTTTTTTTTTTTTGCAAGATCTGCAAATATCTGAAGGCAAATAGGAAAGGATCTGAGTGGACTTGGAGGAACTCTCAGAGCAAGACTTTTGCCTCTCCAGAGATTCAAGGGACAGATTAAGAATTGTTGGTTTTAACTCTCTTTTTGTCTTGCATTTCTGTGAGCTGTTTTCAGAGAACTGGATCATGGCTTCCACTATCATGCTTACAGGTGGACTTGTCCGTGCAACCACAGTATTTTGAATGTGTCTTTTTACGTCAGGGACAAGATTCCCTCCTAAGGTGGAAATGTATTCTGGAGCTCCCTGGCATAGGACAGTATGTCTCTGAAAGTTCTGTATAACCCATTCGACAAAGGCCTTTGGGTGTTCCCCTTCTCTCTGAGAGCTCCATTCCACCTCACGCACACAAGAGGCAATGCTTCTTCTACTGCTTCCGTGAGCCCCTGGACGTTGGCCTCTAGTTGGCCCTTTTCTTGATCATCTGTAGGAGGGCCTGGGAGAAATTCTGGCCATCTCTTCCCCCTGGGAGGGGTGTTTGTCCCTGGGGCCCTTGGCTTGTCTGTTAACCACACTACAATCGTGGTAGATTTTTTTTTTTTTTTGAGTTAAATTTTTTATTTTTAAATTTTGAAATATTTATGCATACAAAATAATGTATACAACCTATATATAAGGATACAAAATAAGATAAAGTCTATGTTACTGTCATTTACTTTAAAAGAATATTACCAATAATTTTAAAGATTATTTTTATCCTATCCCTTTTCCACATTGAGGTAACCACTATCTTAAAACATGTTGATTATATTTTTAACTTTCCTTTATACTTTTATTAAATTCATATGGAGCCCTAAAATATAAATTTCTAGTTTTACATGTTTTAATTTATATAAATGGGTCATAACATATGCATTCTTTTTTTTTTAATTTTTAAATTTTTTAATAAACGTATAATGTATTTTTATCCCCGGGGTACAGGTCTGTGAATCACCAGGTTTACACATTTCACGGCACTCATCATAGCACACACCCTCCCCAATGTCCATAACCCCACCACCCTCTCCTGTCCCCCCTCCCCCCCAGCAACCCTCAGTCTGTTTTTGAGATTTAGTCTTTTATGGTTTGTCTCCCTCCTGATCCCATCTTCTTTCATTTTTTCTTTTCTTGCCCCACAAACCCCCCAGATTGCATCTCCACTTCCTCATATCAGGGAGATCATATAATAGTTGTCTTTCTCCGATTGACTTATTTTGCTAAGCATAATCCCCTCTAGTTCCAACCACGTTGTCACAAATGGAAAGACTTCATTTCTTTTGATGGCTGCATAATATTCCATTGTGTATATATACCACATCTTCTTTATCCATTCGTCTGTTGATGGACATCTAGGTTCTTTCCATAGTTTGGCTATTGTGGACATTGCTGCTATAAACATTCGGGTGCACGTGCCCCTTTGGGTCACTACGTTTGTATCTTTAGGATATATACCCAGTAGTGCAATCACTGGGTCATATGGTAGCTCTACTTTCAGTTTTTTAAGGAACCTCCACACTGTTTTCCAGAGTGGTTGCACCAGCTTGCATTCCCACCAACAGTGTAAGAGGGTTCCCCCTCTCTCCGCATTCTCGCCAGCATCTGTCATTTCTTGACTTGTTAATTTTAGCCATTCCGACTGGTGTGAAGTGGTATCTCATTATGGTTTTGATTTGTATTTCCCTGATGCCGAGTGATATGGAGCACTTTTTCATGTGTCTGTTGGCCATCTGGATGTCTTCTTTGCAGAAATGTCTGTTCATGTCCTCTGCCCATTTCTTGATTGAATTATTTGTTCTTTGGGTGTTGAGTTTGCTAAGTTCTTTATAGATTTGGGATACTAGCCCTTTATCTGATAGGTTGTTTGCAAATATCTTCTCCCATTCTGTCAGTTGTCTTTTGGTTTTGTTAACTGTTTCCTTTGCTGTGCAAAAGCTTTTGATCTTGATGAAATCCCAATAGTTCATTCTTGCCCTTGCTTCCGTTGCCTTTGGTGATGTTCCTAGGAAGATGTTGCTGCGGTTGAGGTCAAAGAGGTTGCTGCCTGTGTTCTCCTCAAGGATTTTGATGGATTCCTTTCTCACATTGAGGTCCTTCATCCATTTTGAGTCTATTTTCGTGTGTGGTGTAAGGAAATAGTCCAATTTCATTTTTCTGCATGTGGCTGTCCAATTTTCCCAGCACCATTTATTGAAGAGACTGTCTTTTTTCCACTGGACATTCTTTCCTGCTTTGTCAAAGATTAGTTGACCCTAGAGTTGAGGGTCTATTTCTGGGCTCTCTATTCTGTTCCATTGATCTATGTGTCTGTTTTTGTGCCAGTACCATACTGTCTTGATGATGACAGCTTTGTAATAGAGCTTGAAGTCTGGGATTGTGATGCCACCAACTTTGGCTTTCTTTTTCAATATTCCTTTGGCTATTCGAGGTCTGTTCTGATTCCGTATAAATTTTAGGATTGTTTGTTCCATTTCTTTGAAAAAAAAATGGATGGGATTTTGATAGGAATTGCATTAAATGTGTAGATTGTTTTAGATAGAATAGACATTTTCACAATATTTGTTCTTCCAATCCAGGAGCATGGAACATTTTTCCATTTCTTTTTGTCTTCCTCCATTTCTTTTATGAGTACTTTATAGTTTTCTGAGTATAGATTCTTAGTCTCTTTGGTTAGGTTTATTCCTAGGTATCTTATGGTTTTGGGTGCAATTGTAAATGGGATTGACTCCTTAATGTCTCTTTCTTCTGTCTTGTTGTGAATGTAAAGAAATGCAACTGATTTCTGTGCATTGACTTTATATCCTGACACTTTACTGAATTCCTGTACAAGTTCTAGGAGTTTTGGAGTGGAGTCTTTCGGGTTTTCCACATATAGTATCATATCATCTGCAAAGAGTGAGAGTTTGACTTCTTCTTTGCCAATTTGGATGCCTTTAATTTCCTTTTGTTGTCTGATTGCTGAGGCTAGGACTTCTAGTACTATGTAGAATAGCAGTGGTGCTAACGGACAACCCTGCCATGCTCCTGACCTTAGCGGAAAAGCTTTCAGTTTTTCTCCATTGAGAATGATATTTGCAGTGGGTTTTTCATAGATGGCTTTGATAATATTGAGGTGTGTGCCCTCTATCCCTACACTTAGAAGAGTTTTGATCAGGAAGGGATGCTGCACTTTGTCAAATGCTTTTTCAGCATCTATTGAGAGTATCATATGGTTCTTGTTCTTTCTTTTATTAATGTGTTGTATCACATTGATTGATTTGCAGATGTTGAACCAGCCTTGCAGCCCTGGAATAAATCCCACTTGGTCGTGGTGAATAATCCTTTTAATGTACTGTTGGATCCTATTGGCCAGTATTTTGGTGAGAATTTTCGCATCTGTGTTCATCAAGGATATAGGTCTGTAGTTCTCTTTTTTGGTGGGATCCTTGTCTGGTTTTGGGATCAAGGTGATGCTGGCCTCATAAAGTGAGTTTGGAAGTTTTCCTTCTGTTTCTATTTTTTGGAACAGTTTCAGGAGAATAGGAATTAATTCTTCTTTAAATGTTTGGTAGAATTCCCCTGGGAAGCTGTCTGGCCCTGGACTTTTGTTTGTTTGGAGATTTTTGATGACTGTTTCAATCTCCTTACTGGTTATGGGTCTGTTCAGGTTTTCTATTTCTTCTTGGTTCAGTTGTGGTAGTTTATATGTCTCTAGAAATGTATCCATTTCTTCCAGATTGTTGAATTTGTTGGCGTAGAGTTGCTCATAGTATGTTCTTATAATTGTTTGTATTTCTTTGGTGTTGGTTGTGATCTTTCCTCTTTCATTCATGATTTTATTTATTTGGGTCCTTTCTCTTTTCTTTTTGATAAGTCTGGCCAGGGGTTTTTCAGTCTTATTAATTCTTTCGAAGAACCAGCTCCTAGTTTGTTGATTTGTTCTATTTTTTTGGTTTCTATTTCATTGATTTCTGCTCTGATCTTCATGATTTCTCTTCTCCTGCTGGGTTTAGGCTTTCTTTGTTGTTCTTTCTCCAGCTCCTTTAGGTGTAGGGTTAGGTTGTGTACCTGAGACCTTTCTTGTTTCTTGAGAAAGGCTTGTACCGCTATATATTTTCCTCTTAGGACTGCCTTTGTTGTGTCCCACAGATTTTGAACCATTGTGTTTTCATTATCATTTGTTTGCATAAATTTTTTCAATTCTTCTTTAATTTCCTGGTTGACCCATTCATTTTTTAGAAGGATGCTGTTTAGTCTCCATGTATTTGCGTTCTTTGCAAATTTCCTCTTGTGATTGAGTTCTAGTTTCAGAGCATTGTGGTCTGAAAATATGCAGGGAATGATCCCAATCTTTTGATACTCGTTGAGACCTGATTTATGACCCAGGATGTGGTCTATTCTGGAGAATGTTCCATGTGCACTAGAGAAGAATGTGTATTCTGTTATTTTGGGATGGAATGTTCTGAATATATCTGTGATGTCCATCTGGTCCAGTGTGTCATTTAAGGCCTTTATTTCCTTGTTGATGTTTTGCTTAGATGATCTGTCCATTTCAGTGAGGGGAGTGTTAAAGTCCCCTACTATTATTGTATTATTGTCATTGTATTTCTTTGATTTTGTTATTAACTGGTTTATATAGTTGACTCCTCCCATGTTAGGGGCATAGATATTTAAAGTGGTTAGATCTTCTTGTTGGACAGACCCTTGAGTACGATATAGTGTCCTTCCTCATCTCTTATTATAGTCTTTGGCTTAAAATCTAATTGATCTGAAATAAGGATTGCCACCCAGCTTTCTTCTGATGTATATTAGCATGGTACATTGTTTTCCACCCCCTCACTTTAAATCTGGGGGTGTCTTCGGGTCTAAAATGAGTTTCTTGTAGGCAGCATATTGATGGGTTTTGTTTTTTTTCCATTCTGAAACCCTGTGTCTTTTGATTGGGGCCTTTAGTCCATTTACATTCAGGGTAACTATTGAGAGATATGAATTTAGTGCCATTGTATTGCTTGTAAGGTGACTGTTACTCTATATTGTCTCTGTTTCTTTCTGATCTACTATTTTTAGGGTCTCTCTTTGCTTAAAGGACCCCTTTCAATATTTCCTGTAGAGCTGGCTTGGTGTTTGCAAATTCTTTCAGTTTTTGTTTGTCCTGGAAGCTTTTTATCTCTCCTTCTATTTTCAATGATAGCCTAGCTGGATATAGTATTCTTGGCTGCATGTTTTTCTCGTTTAGTGCTCTGAATATATCATGCCAGTTCTTTCTGGCCTGCCAGGTCTCTGTGGATAAGTCTGCTGCCAATCTAATGTTTTTACCCTTGTATGTTACAGAATTCTTTTCCCGGGCTGCTTTCAGGATTTTCTCTTTGTCGCTAAGACTTGTAAATTTTACTATCAGGTGACGGGGTGTGGACCTATTTTTATTGATTTTGAGGGGCGTTCTTTGCATCTCCTGGATTTTTATGTTTGTTCCCTTTGCCATGTTAGGGAAATTCTCTACAATAATTCTCTCCAATATTATTTCTGCTCCCCTTGGTCTTTCTTCTTCTTCTGGAATCCCAATTTTTCTAATGTTGTGTCATCTTATGGTGTCACTTATCTCTCGAATTCTCCCCTCGTGGTCCAGTAGCTGTTTGTCTCTCTTTTGCTCAGCTTCTTTATTCTCTGTCATTTGGTCTTCTATGTCACTTATTCTATCTTCTGCCTCTTTTATCCTAGCAGTAAGAGCTTCCATTTTTGATTGCACCTCATTAATAGCTTTTTTGATTTCAACTTGGTTAGATTTTAGTTCTTTTATTTCTCCAGAAAGGGCTTTTATCTCTCCGGAGAGGGTTTCTCTAATATCTTCTATGCCTTTGTCGAGCCCAGCTAGAACCTCGAGAATCATCATTCTGAACTTTAGATCTGTCATATTACCAATATCTGTATTGATTAGGTCCCAAGCCTTCGGTACTGCCTCTTATTCTTTTTTTGTGATGAGTTTTTCCGCCTTGTCATTTTGTCCAGATAAGATTTGCTTTCTCCTCCTCTGGAATTCCGCTGTTCTCCTTGGTGAGTGAAGTTGGTCTTGGCTGGGTTTCTTATTGATCTTCTGGGGGAGGGGGCTGTTGTAGTGATTCTCAAGTGTCTTTGCTGGAGGCGGAATTGCCCCGCCCTTACCAGGGGCCAGGCTAAGTAATCCGCTCAGGTTTGCTTTTGGGAGCTTTTGTTCCCTGAGCGCTTTCCGTACAGTTCTGGAGGACGGGAATGAAAATGGCGGCCTCCTAATCTCCAGCCCAGAGGAGCTGAGAGCTCAGGGTTCCGCTCCTCAGTGCGCCCTCAGAGAAAAGTGCCCAACCACCCCCATCTCCCTGGCCTCTGGTCGCTCTTGGAGAAAAGTGCTCAGTCACTCTGTCTCCCTGGCCTCCAGCTGCGCTCTGAGATCACCTAGCCTGTGCCCTGTTCAAGGTAACCCCGAGCTGAGAGCTCCCTCCTCAGCTTTGTCTCTGTAGCCAACTTCGCCGCTCTAATACCTGTGAGCTCTGCGACGCTCAGACACCCCCGATCCTTCTGACCCTGCGGGACCTAGGGCCATGCTGGCCCCGCGTGGGCTTCCCCCGGTTTAGCCTCTGGAGCGATGTCCCTCCGTGGAACAGACTTTTAAAAGTCCTGATTTAGTGCTCCGTTGCTCTGCTGCTTGCTGGGAGCCGGCCCCTCTCCCACCCCACGGTCTATCTTCTCGTCACTTGGGATTCACTTCTCCACAGGTCCTACCTTTCAGAAAGTGATTGATTTTCTGTTTCTGGAATTGTTGTTCTTCTTCTCTTTGATTTCCCATTGGATTTGTAGGTGTTCACAATGGTTAGATAAGCTATCTAGCTAATCTCCTGCTACCTGATGTCATCTCAGCCTGCTACTTCTCCACCATCTTCCGTGGTAGAATCTTTTAGCAGCCAATCATGGTCATCGTGCATGGCATGGCGGATGGTCACTAGTCTTTCTAATTCCTCCCTCAATTTGTCAGGGTCTTCTGACAGTGGAAGTTAAAGGGTACTGTAACTTAGAAGATCTGTTGCTGTGGTGGTGGCATGTTGGGGGTGTGGTCCAGGATGTTTACACAAAAGACTTTGCTCAGGAAGGCTTGAAGCTGAAAGAGCCTGATGATGGAGCCCTGCATGGTGAGCCTCACCCTCGGTCCTAGGTGCTTCTGTGAAATTCACTTCCTGGGATTCAGCCCTTACATGAGTAACCTGTATACCCTGAGCCTAGAGAACAGGCCGGATGTGACCTGTAATCCTGTAGGGAAAGGGAAGCTAAAGCAGGTGGCTGTGTGTTTAGAGGGTTTTCTGGGGAAAGTGGAGGAGTTTGGGGGAGTTAAAGGAATTTGTTGAGGAGATGAGGCTGGATTTTAAGAAGGGGAGTTAATGTCAGATATGGGTCTTAATTTTTGTTCTAAGCTTAATTTCTGTCCTTTCATCTTATTAAGGGAGTCCCTAAAACTAGCTGTTATTCTATTGTTTGTATATACTTTTTAATTTGGTCTTTCTGTAAGTAGTAATAAGACAGTTCAGAATGCTCTGAAAATTCAGAATGCTCTGAAAAAATTTTTTTTCAAATATAAAAGATTTCCAATTCAAAGGATTCTTTGGCCATTGACGAATGGGATCTTACATTAATCTCAATAGTGACTCAAACCAATTAGCCTTAATGGCTTAACCAAGGGTGCAAAAGAGATGCACCAAAAACAACAAAACAAAACAACAACAAAAAACACCAAATGAAGAAGCAAAAGATATAGCCCTCACAAGATCCAGAAAGTTTACTCCCAGACTTAGCCTAAGAAAACAAAGCCCTTGGGGCGCCCGGGTAGCTCAGTTGGTTAAGCATCTGCCTTCGTGGTGTCAGGTCCTGATCTCAGGGTCCTGGGATTGAGCCCTGCCCCTCTACCACACCCCGTTGGGCTCCCCCCTCAGAGAGTCTGCTTCTCTCACTCCCTCTGCTCTCCCTGTCCCTCACTGCACTTGTACTCACCCTCTCTCTCTCATAAATAAATAAAATCTTAGGAAAAAAAAAAAAGAAAACCGAACCCTTCATGGTCATACACAGTAGGAATTGTGTAGCAAAAATGGTGTCTCTAGTTTCTCAAGAACATGGATGCCTCCAGTCCCAGACTTACTGATCTGCAACACCAGGCAGGTGCCACTGAGATGGGACCTCTCTGGCACTAACAAGACAATGAAGATTGAGATGACAAAGGCACCTCATGGATGGGAGCCCTTGTGACCAATGTCCCTGCGAGCTGGCATGGGAGGACACAGAGGGTGCTGCTAGACACACGCACACTGGAAGGGGCACCTTCCAGCTGGTGTAGACCAGAGAGAATGTTCTCCCTGGTCACAAAGCCAACCTCCGTGGACATAGAATAAGATGAAAAGAGAACCTGAGAACCTCATGTGGTTTTCCCACAGGGGACCCACGGCAAAATTTGTCTGAATGGAAACCAGTCCAGTGAGAACCATGAACTCGCCAGTCTGTGAGGTTGGCTTGAACAGCGGGCTTGTAGGGCCTCTGTCTGTGTTCTACCCCATGGTTTTCCTCCTCTTCACAAATGACACAGAAGACAGAGAAAAAGGAAAACAGTGACCATCTCTGGGATGAAAGGGGTCAATAGCAAATAGGAGTATACTCACAACAAATCTTTATCATAGCAGCTATAACCAAGGAATTGTGTCTCACAAAAATTTTCCCCTGCTAATCTAAATTTAGAAAAGAAAAGGAGTCTCTTCACTCTTGCTCCCAGCAGACCTTGCAGGCAGAGACCCAGGAGACTGATATGGTTAAGAGTTCTTACTTTCTGCTGGCTCCTGTCAGAGATCCCAGGATCTCTCAGCTGCACGGCCTGTGAGTGAGAGAGTCAGCCAGTGGAGAGCCCCATGATGGGTACCAAAACTGTAGGGGAGGGAAACTTGTTCCTTCTTCCCATCTAGGTTCTTTGGCTGGTCTAATAATTAAACTGATGTAAGACAGATTAACAAGAGGAAAACAAATTAAGTTTCATATGATGGGTTCCTATAAAAATGTGAGACTCATCCAAAATCTATAAAGAACTTAGCAAACTCAACACCCAAAGAACAAATAATCCAGTCAAGAAATGGGCAGAGGACATGAACAGACATTTCTGCAAAGAAGACACCCAGATGGCCAACAGACACATGAAAAAGTGCTCCACATCATTCGGCATCAGGGAAATACAAATCAAAACCACAATGAGATAACACCTCACACCAGTCAGAATGGCTAAAATTAACCAGTCAGGAAATGACAGATGCTGGCAAGGATGCGGAGAAAGGGGAACGCTCCTACACTGTTGGTGGGAATGCAAGCTGGTGCAACCACTCTGGAAAACAGCATGGAGGTTCCTCAAAATATTGAAAATAGAGCTACTCTATGACCCAGCAATTGCACTACTGGGTGTTTACCCAAAGATACAAACGTAGTGATCTGAAGGGGCACGTGCACCCAAATGTTTATAGCAGCAATGTCTACAATAGCCAAACATGGGGGGTTAAGGGGGTAGGAGAAGAATAAGTGAAACAAGATGGGATTGGGAGGGAGACAAACCATAAGTGACTCTTAATCTCACAAAACATACTGAGGGTTGCTCGGGGGAGGAGGGTCAGGAGAGGGGGGTTGGGTTATGGACTTTGGGGAGGGTATGTGCTATGGTGAGTGCTGTGAAGTGTGTAAACCTGGCGATTCACAGACCTGTACCCCTGGGGATAAAAATATATGTTTATAAAAAATTTAAAAAAGACAGTAAAAAAATGTGAGACTCAAAAAAGTGAACAGAGCAGGCGGCTTCTGTGCCTATTAGCCAAGGAAACAAAAAATTCATGAAGAATTGATGAGATGAAGGCAAATGGAGAGCAAATTAGTGAGGGAGAAACAAGGCTTGTTTATATAGCCTTCTTGACTCTAAATTTTATACCTCTGGTGATAAGGCTGCCTTCTGTTTTCCTGGTGGAAGGAGGGTACCTTTCACATGGGAGATTTATTTCCTGCTTTCAGAGGGACAGAGGAGGGTCAGAGTGTCCTTCTTGCACTGGCTGTTTCTTGAGTAACTTTAATTCAAAATAATCGCTATGCCGAAGTGGCATATTTTGGGGTGGACAATTCTGCTCCCCTTCAAGAGTAAGTAGCTCCAATGGTTGTCATAAGAATCAAATAACATTGTGGAGGGCCTGGGTGGCTCAGTGGGTTAAAGCCTTTGCCTTCAGCTCAGGTCATGATCCCGGGGTCCTGGGATCGAGCCCCGCATCGGGCTTTCTGCTCGTCCCTGCTTCCTTCTCTCTGCCTGCCTCTCCACCTGCTTGTGATGTCTGTCTGTTAAATAAATAAAAAAAACCTTAAAAAAAAACGAATCAAATAAGATCATGCATAGAGAGCACCTCATGTAGTGCCTTGCATGTAATGAGCTCTCAAAGTAGTTTCTGCTGTTATTATCATTAAGCTGTTTTGCGGTGTGTCCCTGAACATAGGCTCATTACTTTCCCTCAGAGTGTACTGTGGTGGAATTGGTCTGAGGTGACAGCAACGGGAGGTTTTGCTCAAGATTAGGTTCAGGGTATTAGGAGGATGAACAGCAAATCTTTCAGGTAATTATTTATGAAAATTGATTCCCCTAATTGACTTTTGATAACTCTCTGGAAGCGTACAAGTTAAAGATATATTCTTGGGCAAAAATGTGAGCGCAAATATTCTCTGTTGTCCAATTAGGGCAGATCCAATACCCCGGCATTCAGCTAAGCAGAAGAGAGGGTTGACACCTTTTTCTAGTTAAAGAATCCAGTCAGGAGATATGTCTTAATTATAGAGGACCATCCCAACTCTCCAGGGGCGTGGGCTGAGCTAATATTTTCCTCAGAATTCAATTACTGTTACTTTACTACACGTAGTTTAGTGGACAGCCTCTGGCCCTAATAATTTTAGCCAGGAAAATTCTTACAGCTGGTATTTGTGTTTAAGTGGACATTAAAATTCTCAATAACGCTTTCCTGGAATGTTTAAATTTAAACATTTTAGCTAGCTGGTAGATACTTCCATGTAATTTTGGTAGAAAATACATCCCAAGGTAACTGACACATTTGTACTGTATAGAGTTGTCAGACGTAATTCAATTAACTGTGGGTGACATCTGCCAAAAATGGTGATTCTAGTTTGGGTGAGTTGGTTCTAAGCAATTGTTTTTCACTGTAAATGGAGGGTAAGATTAAATGTCCACTGAGGCCCCTTCCTGCTGATGTTAATGGAGCCACGTCATCAGCCTTTATCCCAGCCTTTATCCCAGCCTTTATCCCAGCCTTCGGTGTGCCCAGATGTGGAGTCAGGCATTAAGGCTGAAATTAAAAGGACAGAGGGCCAAATGATACCTAAATCCTATGATGAAACTACCACAGAGGTCCTTCCATGAGAAAAAGGATGTAAACTATACAAAGCGTCCGAACAAAAATAAACATTTTTCTGTCAAAGGGAGTGGGGTAAGGAGAATAGATTTGTAGAATTCTAGCCACGGGAAGGAGCTTAGGTCCCGCAGGAGGTGGCAGCCCAGCCCCTGCAGCATCTTTGCAGGCCAAAGAAGAGGGGTAGCTCAGTCACGGATGTCAGAGACCGTCAGCGTGAAGTCGTAGGGAGAGGCAGGAGGTGTCACCTGGCAGGACACTTTCCTCTGGGGACTGAGAGCAGCCATGTTGACAAGAGTCAGGGCCAAGCCTGAGCCCAGTGTGAGCCTTAGCATGGGATGGGACATGACGGTGTGCAGACCGGGTACCGAAAACCTCCCTGTGTCGGGCAGAAATAGCGGGCACGGGTCATGCCGACAAGCCCCGTGTGGCCTCCAGCCGGATGAGCGGATGAGGCCCCGTCTCCAAGGTCCAGCCGGGGCCTGCAGGAGGGACGGCTAGCTGCCTCAGAAGTGGGGCTGGGGCGGGATGGAGATGGATTTGGAGTTCCAGGTGACAAAGGAGGTAGGATGCTAAGACTGTGATCCCCCCTTCCCCGCCCCCATGCTGTTCACTATGCCCAGGTCTGACGTGCAGGCGTTGACAAAAAGAGCAAATGACTCCAGATCCTTAAAACGCCAACAGTAAGAGCAGCGACAACAACGCAAATACCCAGATTTCTGAGCCGTGAAGCCCCACAAGCGTTGCTTTGATTTCTGAAGAGCTTTATCTGAGGTCAGTGTCTTCTAGGCCCAGAGGCTGGATTTCCGCCACGGTCACCTACATACACCTTGTCGTTTCTCCTGCACCGGGGGTTGGCGGGGGGGCGGGGGGCTTGGGAGCCTTCTCCTGCAGTAAACGCAGACTCCTAGCCTGAGGTTCCCGGATGGCCTGGCTAAGCGGTGGGCTGTGGGCCACAGCAGCATCACCCCCTGGGCTGCTCATTCTGCGTGTACATTCATTGACCCCAACCTCCTGGATCCGACGTCCAGAGTTCGAGCGCAGGAATCTGAGATTCGCAAGCTCAGTGGCCCAGTGTATTTTGGGAGCCCTCACTTTAGTGTCTTCCTGGAAGCTCAGATGTCTTATTTGGGGGACATGACTGGCTCCCAACAAACTTAAAGGCAGGCGGCCATCTTTAAAGACGGGTCTAGAACATCTTGGCTCAGGTTATCCCTTAGCCTGCCTCTGGTGCGCTCTCTGAGGACCCATTCAGTGAGACACCCACTTCCCCACACCCTTTCATGCCCTCCGACGAGTGATCTCATAAGTTCCGGCTCCCGGGATGACAATTGCTTGATCACTCAGGCCGGACTGCAACCCATCTTAAAAATGTCTTTGGAGGACTGCATGCTTCTTAGGCACCGCCTGAAGTCCTTTACGTGTGTTTATTTGTTCCATGACAATGCTACGTGGTAAATACTATTTTATGTTCCTCGTTTAGCAGGTGAAGAAACTGCAGTCTGAAGAGGTTAATGGACTTGCCCAGAGCTGGGGTTGAACCCAGGTGGTCTGCTGCGGGGGCCGGGCTTCGGGCAGCACGGCTAATCCTCTGCACAAGGGCCTGTGGGGGAAGGAGGATATGGGGCTGGGTGCTGCCTTGCTTGCGGGGAAGCCTCTCTGGAACGCCAAGCATCCAGGCTGTTGGCTACCATTTCTGGGGCCCTGGCAATCTCTCTGGCTTTCATTTTGTTGTTGCATGTGTAGGAGACTGGCTTTTGCCTAAAATTCCTGCTCCACCTCAACATCAACACAGACATTAGGCAGAGTGTGCCTGTAACACCTTGTCAAAGTTCTTCCTTGACTCGGAGAGCCCACCTTCTCGGCTGCCGTGTGTGCGGGCAGACGCAATCTCACATTCTGGGAAGCATTTACCCAGGGTGTGCAAGCGCAGGGAAAATCCTCGAGGCCAGTGAGTCTCAACTTGAGATGCTTGTGTTGTAATGACCTCGTAGCTTTGAACCGACCAGCTGCCCAGGCTACATGGCAGTCGGCGACAGCCGATGGTCTGGTGGTGACCAAGCTCCTTCGGGGACAGCAACGTGCAGCCAGTCTCTGCCACTGGGGGCCGGGGAGCCCCCGTTGCAGGCTGAGCGGTAGCTGCGGGAAGACAGCTGTTGTCTCGGACTGATTGTGTGGCTCTTTGTGCCTGATGTGTCCCTTTCTTCCTCTTTCCCTCCCCTTTTCCAGGGGCTCCTGTTTGAACTGGGAGAGCACGCCAGCTGCGTTATTCAGGCCCTGGAGTCTATCGTCGGGCTGCTCCAGGATTAAATGAAAGGGTAGCCCTGTGTTTACCATCCCACAAATTTTTATCTATTCAGTAGACTTGCACCGTGGTAACAGACATTCTGTCTGTTTTAGGATGCTCTTCTTTTCCCACACCTGGAACTTTGGAACCCCGCAGTCTGAGGTGTCTGTCTTATCCACTGGGGCTTGGAATCAGGGAGAAAGCAAAGTGCCAAAGTGTGGGGAAAGGCTGAAGTCCTTCAGGACTTTTATTGGAGTGCTCGCTTCAGCAGCACATATACTAAAATAGGACTTTTATTGGAGCGCGGTGAACTGTAGGAGAAAGGGAGCAGAGAGCTTCCGAGCAACACATCTGAGGCCAGAGTGTGGACTTACCATGCCCCTCCCCTGACGAGTTTCATGGCCGTGGTCACCCCGGGAGCGAGCGGTCACTGCACTGTCCAGGCAGGTTACGAGAACCGGAGCCAACTGTGAAGCACTCACCGCGGAGGGCTTTGAGTCTCTCTTCCTTGTTCTTTCTCTTCTCCTTCATTGTCTTAGCTCACCCTCTCCCTACCTCCACGTCTCCCTCTCTTGTTCTCTTTCAGTGTCAAGCCTTGTTCAGAACATCCATTTGGGAGATCTTCCTGACAACGTGCTGGGCTCCTTGAAATCCCTGTGTCCCTATAGAATCCACCCATCCTACCGGTACCTGCAGTCTTTGGACTCACCTGGGGGGCCCAATGCTAACAAGAAGGCAGACTGAGCACAGTGCAAACACCTCTTCCTTCTGTGTCCCAATCTTTTGCCTATTATATGTATTTTTCTGTTCAAATCTATCTATAATTGAATAAATGGTTAGAATAAGAAAAGCTTCTGAAGTAATCACTTTAAGCCAATCTTACATTTAAAAAATAAGATGCAAAAGGTTTGGGAGAGGGGCACCTGGGTGGCTCGGTGGGTTAAGGCCTCTGCCTTCAGCTCAGGTCATGATCTCAGGGTCCTGGGATCGAGCCCTGAATCTGGCTCTCTGCTCAGCAGGGAGCCTGCTTCCTCCTCTCTCTCTGCCTGCCTCTCTGCCTATTTGTGGCTCTCTCTGTTAAATAAATAAATAAAATCTTTTAAAAAAAAGGTTTGGGAGACAGTCACTTGAAAGCAAATTTAAGTGCACATCTTTTTTTAAAGAAAATATTTTATTTATTTATTTGAAAGAGAGAGAGAGAGAGAAAGCACTAGCAGGGGGAGGGGTAAGGGGAGAGAGAGAAGCAGACTCCCCAGTGGGCAGGGAGGCCGATGCGGGGCTCGATCCCAGGACCCTGGAATCATGACCCCAACCGAAAGCAGAAGCTTAACTGACTGAGCCACCCAGGTGCGCCTTAACTGTGCATCATTAAAAAAAAAAAAAAACAAAAAAAGAAAAAAACCCAAACTTTTCCGGAAATGTACTAGCCATTTGTAATAGTCCTATTACCTTGTACGTTTGGAATATGCTACCCACATGATGGTTCTTCTAGTCGATTGAGAAATAACCTTTATTACCAATTTTTAATTGGTTGTCCATGGGAAAAGTCATGATGAGACCATCATGAGTTAGCTCGAGATCCTTTTCACATGGAAGTGTCATGTTTTACGTAGATGTGCGTGTGCTGCGAAACACAGAATCGGGATGTCAGACTGAGCTTGTTCTCCGTTCTAGGTATTCTGGGTATAAAGCAGAGTCCGACTGCGTGTCCTGTTGATGAAATGAAAACAGTAGCTCTTGGAGCCTTGAGGACCATTGATCTCCATCCTTCCTTTCCTTGCTTCTTAATCAAATGTACACACACGCACACTTCACTTTAGACATCATGAGACCACCTTCAGAAATGTTAATGAAGGGAAAAGCCCCCCATAATGTTGTTACTATGATAAGAACACTTATTTTTTGGAGGTATTCCTTAAACATTTTTTTTTCCAAGCAAGTTACTTCTTTAAAAAAATAGTGTACAAAAAAAATAGTGTACAGACAAATTTACATTATTTTTTCTCTTATAGGCTCATAAGCATTTTTACAAGTTGTAGCATAAAGTTCGCAACCGGCCTCACGAGTGGCTGTCCGTTCTGCGGGGTGGGTACAGAGATGGGACCATGCTCTGCAACACACCCCGATTTTCTAATTTCGCTCTCCTTAGTAACGTCGTGGTTGTCCCTGTGAGGAAAACCTCCTCTGCACTGCCCGCCACCCCAAAGCCTCCTCTGCAGACACCCCACCACCCCTGCCTGCCCCAAGCCACTGCTGGTATTTCAGGACATTTACCGAGACTGGATTTCTGGGATGTGACTGTTGTGATTTGCCAAGCACGGCTGCACGAGGCTGTTGGAGCACCAGCAGGCACTGTGGAGTCTCTAATAAATAACCCGCATTGATCTCTCATTTTGTGATTTATCTTGTTGTTGTTTTTTTTTTCTCTTTGAGCTCTGATTCATGGCTCCACGGGGTGATTTTGGAAAATCATTTACCCGTCAGCCACAGCACACTGACCATGGCCTATAAAAGGTCAAGGGGGAACAGACCCAAGGTGGGATCTCAGCCGCTCGTCCTCTTTCCAGGACTGTAGCCCAGATTCCGCACACAGTGACCCCAGGGAGGAAACATGGATAAGTTGTTGCTGTGTCTCCCGGTCATCGTTAACCTCCCTGGCGCTTTCTTCCAAGGCAGTAGGTGCTTTGCTTCAGATGGTCGCTGAGCTCTTGTCTCTGGACTGCATGGTGCAAAGTCATGGGAGAATGGCCACATGGATGAGGGGTGGTGGTCTGGGGAAGGGGGCAATCTGGCTTCTAAGTCCATTCTATCCTATCCACACATGGTGAGAGAAGACGTCTTCGTGGCCTGATAAGCTATTAAAAAAGAGACCACTGGCCCCCATGGAATGACTTGGGTGACTTAACACCTAACCTGACTGCGGGGGCCAGCGCCCCTGCCCTCCCACCCCCGGAGTGTAACCTTTAACCAGTCAGTCTGGATTTACCCGCTCTGCACTGGTGAGGTTGTGGGCCTGAGAGCGGCCCTCCCTCTCCCCATAGGAAGGTGATTGCCTGAGATAATCTGCTCTTTGCAAGAAACATTTTCTTCTGGAACCTTCTGCATACTACGCTGCTCCTCAGAGCTCCTTCTTATCTGCTAGATGGGGTGCTGCCCAATTCATGAATCAGTGACTAAAGCCAAGTAGATCCTTCAATGTACTCATGTGAATTTTGTTTTTTAACATAACTCAGCTGCTGACACTTTCTTTCTCTGTTTTCTCTCCTGCAGACACATGCAGAAAGGCCTTTGTGTTCCCCACAGAATCAGATAATTCCTGTGACCTTATCTGTTCCGGTACAGAAGCCACTGAAGGCTTTCACCCTGTGCCTGCAAGTCTACACTGCCTTGGCCCGCCCCTACAGCCTCTTCTCTGTACGCCACCAGGGCACAGCACAATGAGATCCTCCTCTTCAGTGAAAAACCTGGCTTGTACAGCGTGTCTATGGGGGGATCTGACGTCTACTTCAGGGTTCCTGAGACTTTTTACACACCCAGGCCCTTCTGTGTTACCTGGGAGTCCCAAATAGGGATTACAGAGCTCTAGGTGGATGGGAAGCCCATGGTGAGGATGAGTCTGAAGAAGGGATACACGGTGGGGTCAGAAGCGAGCATCATCCTAGGGCAGGAGCAGGATTCATTCGGTGAGGGCTTTGGTAAGAACCAGGCCTTGGTGGGAGAGGTTGGAGATGTGAACATGTGGGACTTTGTGCTGCCCCCAGAGGAGATCAGATCTGTCTCCACCGGTGGGGTCTCCACCCCTAACTTCCTGAACTGGCAGTAACTCAAGTATGAAACACGAGGTAAAGTGTTCCTCAAGGACCGGCTGTGGTCCTGAGGCCCTTTTGTCTGTGCTGAAGTTGCCTCCTTTTGTGGGGGCGGCCACACTTACATTGTCTCTTGCTCTCAGGTGTTGCTGTCTTACACACATGGCTCTGGCAGAGGGACCATATTTCCCTCTGCCTTCTTTACCCTGTTTTCCTCAGCACAAGTGCAGGGAAGAGGGGCTTTTTGTAGAATTACCAGGACACACCCAAGGCCAGTTAAATCTGATTTTGGGAGTGGAAACCTAGCATCACAGGGATTCCAGTGTTTGGTCAAGGTGGAGAACTATGCATTTTCAGTATGTCTAGGAGCAAGTGAGCCAAATTTTTTTTTTTTTCCCTCCTGGAAGACCGCCTGTGTTTACCAGCAGCCCCACTAACATCTACTTTTCCCTTTAAAGGCAAACCCACCTCCTCTGACTGTGCTTTAATGAATTAGCTGCATAATCCAGGAAGAGAGTTTTTCCAGCATTCTGACCCCACTCACCCACTAGGATGTGGCCATTATATGTTCAAATGATCTTTATTCTTTAATCCTGTCAATTTGAAGATTTAAAAATCTAAAAAGAAATGTTTTGCTTTGTTCCTGCTTCATGGGTTCTCTTTTTCCTCAGGACCACCAGTTTTCATTGTGTGATGTTTCCATTACTTCTCCTTGCCTGTGTGCCTTATCCTTATCATGTGAGCTCTCACTTTTTTAAGCCTTTCTTCCACACCATGGGTTCATTTTCCTGTTTGGCATACTGGGATCCTTCCTATTTCCAGTACCACTGGAAATCCCACAGCACGTTCTGAGTCTGTCTGGAATTCCTTCTTGGACTTGCACATTCCTTCAACACTCACGTTTCATCCAGTCTCTGTTTCCCTCAGTTTGCTTGAGAGCTTCATGCTGTGTCAGATTTTCTCAATGTTCCCATCATTAATCTTTTTGAAATAAATCTTTCACATGCTTAAGTACTGTTCTTTCATGTCTTAGTATTTTCCCGTCATCCTGCTGCTCAAGGCTAGTGTGGGGGCGAGTTCTCGAGCCCCTGTCTGCTGACCTGGCCACAGTTAGACCCTTACAATGTCAGCTGGCTGCCTGGGGACTCCTTTTCATAGGAGGAGCTCCCAGTCCTGCAGCGCCCGTCCTGACAGCCTGCAGCTCCACCATCCAAGGGACCACCACCTCCTCCAGTTTCCACCAATCGTCCCCCGACTCTCATAGGTGCGCTTATTCAGTCATCTCTATCTTTGTTTCTCCATTGGTGTAGTAAGGAATGCTGGAGAGGACATAACAGCAGCTTGATCAAGCAAGACCAGGTCTTCTTTGTGAGAGGGTCCCAGGCAGGGGAAGCTTCCATCTGACTCTGACAGGCTCCTCCTTTTGGGAAGAGGAGGGACTTGTCCTGGTGTCTCTCCCAAGTCTGACATCCGCTGGTTCACAGTTGAGGGTCAAGTGTCCTATGCATTGTCAGCTCTGGCTGGGGCTCTGGGACCCCTCCTTCTCCACCAGGTGGGAGGTAAATGGAGGTTCTCCTTGCTTGGATCTGGGGGAGGGAGGTTTTAGGAAGGGAGGTTTTCTTACTTTGGATCCCAGCGGCATTCTTGGCCCACCACAAGGCTGGTGCTGTGATCCTTATTTGAGTCCCATTTCTATTCCTCAGTTCCTTTAGAATGTGCAGGAGAGGAGATGAGGCTGTCCTCTCAGAGCTCTAAATGCTGCAAGGAGAGAAGGAAGCTCCTTCATCAGGAGGCCTGTACTTTCTTCACCTATGGCAGAAGGAAGTGGGGCTGGCAGGACTCCAGGCCTGTTAAAACAGTAGCAGAATGGCGGGTTGCCTGTCACAGGGGATGGGGCTCACATCTGGAGCGAGCGCAGGTTTGCCCAAGAGTTCCAGCTCTGGAAATTGAGATGTTCCTCAGGGGTTGGGGCAAGTTCACCTCAAAACGAATGGAGTCCCAGTGCCTGGAATCTCTGGACTTTGCAGCGTGGGTGCCAAGCACGGAAAGAACTAGGTCCTGTTCCTCTCAATATGCTTTCCTTGTGTGCAGGTCAAAGACGGACTCTTGAAGGTCTAATCTATGCATCCATATGGCCTGTTGCAGTTCCTCGGAAGGCCCCGCCCCTTTTACCAGGGATTAAGACAGCAGACCACCCGAGCTCGGACTCGGACCTCAGCTCCATTCTTCAGTGGCACCTAACCTCAGGCAAGTTATTTAAAATGCTGTGTATCCTCCCGATTTCTTCATCTTTAAAATGGGACTAATGCTCTTGGCCGGCTCAGTTGGTTAAGCATCCAACTCTGGATTTCAGCTCAGGTTATGATCTCAGGGTAGGGAGATTGAGCCCGATGTCATGCTCTGCGTTCAGCAGGGAGTCTGCTCCCTGCTGAAGAGCCCTCGGCTCTTCCCCCTAAAACAAACAAACAAACAAATCAATCAATCAATCAATCTTCACAAAAAATAAAATGGGGATAATGTAGGGCCCCCTTTGCTGGTCCACAGCGAGTGCTCAAGGCATGTTATCTATGATTTGCTAATTTTATCTATGACTTGCTAATAGTCACAATGGTGGATTTCAAAGACACAGACTCTGGATCAGAGACCCAGTAGGTTGAAGGGGTGCAGCAGTTAATAGATACAGAAGAAGGGTGTCTGCAGCCCCGAGGATGATCTGTCTGCTTGCCATGGAGAAAAACATCAGGGATACGATAACAGATTTATGGGATAAGGGGGCACATTTGGAAGGTCTCTCCCTGGGATGCAGTGGTTTCAGGAAACAGGTTCACTCAGAGGCAGAGTGAAGATACAGGGAGAGGAGAAGAGGCTTCCAAATTTGGCAGAAAACTCTCACTCTAATTTTTAGAGGGACATTGGAAACTCAGGGAGGAGGAAATCAACCTAAAAGGACAGGCTCTATGCTGCAGTGAACCACCAGGAGATGGGAAAGGTGAGGGGGTTCTGTGACGCATCTGCACGGGGCCACAGGACAGGAGGCCAGGTTCAGGGGGCAGCTGGCCTTGAAGGGCAGAGGGGCCACCGAGGAGGGGGTTGTCACAGGGAGCAGCACAACCACAAACTTCTGGTGCAAAGAGGTGGGAAAGCGGGTGTCTTTGTCACTGAATAACTTGTCACGGTGGGTCTGAAAACTCTAATCTGAGGACAGGTGGTGGCTGGCGTGGTGCTAGGCTGGAGGACACAGGATCCCCACTGGACCCTAGAGAAAAAGCACTAACTACAGAGCTGCTGACCCTTTGCTGAGAGGTAAGGCTCAAACAGGAAGCATCTCCACACAGGATTCCCTGTTGCCATTAACCAGAGAGAAGGATCTTCCCAGACGTAAAGGAGAGCCACCCCCTCCTTCTGAATGGCCTGCACAGGGTCCCCAACCCCCTAGAATTCACTGGAACATGCTCTCTGTCTCTCAGGGCCCTGTGTATTCTGACTTGTTCCCCCTCTGTCCTGTCACCCTCCTGCCAGTTTGCCTGTTCATTTCCGCCACAAACAGGTGCCCAAATGTCTGCGGTGTGGCCGGCACTCGCTTCAGATGCATGGGATAAGCAGGAAAACCACAGAAACAAGAGCAACAGAACCACACAGATGTGGTCTTGGTCACCTGGGACTTAGATTCCAGCAAATTTACACACGTATGATGTGTTTCCATGAGGAGCTGGCATGTGCTCTTTCTCTAGATCCTCACGTGGCAGGTTCCATATAATTTGTTTTCTTGATCTGTTCTTAGTTTCCGAGCTGGTATCACTACCTGAAAAAAGCCTGGGGGTGTGGGTTTCCTTATTGTTCCCTCTTCCACTGGATTGCAAATTCCGTGAGAACAGTGACATTATTGCCTGTTGTATTCCCAGTTTTTAGCATGGCTCATAGTATGTTCTCCATAAATATTTGATGAGTTAATTAATTCTAGAGAAGGCAGCAGCAGGGAAGAAATGGTTCTTTTGCAGCGGAGGATGGAGAGATGCATAAAGAGTGGGTTGTTTTGAGCCCATAATTTTGCCCACAGGATGGTCTGCTGTGTGTGACCACAATTTGCTCCTTACAGAAGGGAGGGAGTGGCCGGAGTCTGCACTGGATTCTGCGTGATGCTTCTGGGAATAAAGCAGGTAGGGAAATTGAAATTAAAAAAATATTAAGAATAAAAGTTGGAGTAGGCACTTAGGTTCTAACAGGAGACCTGAAGGTCTGCAACAGGGAAGTCCTGGCCAGTCATTAGGAAGGTCAGAGGCCTGTCCTGGCAGCCCTCCACAAGAAACCAGATCAAACCAGATGGGCCCAAGATGGCGGATGCCATGACTGGAAACCGCTGACCAAATAAGGAAGAAAAAGCTTGAAACCCTGCTTCCCACCCCAAGTGATAAATACTCTGTCCCCTAGTTAAGAACTGTCAATAGAAGATAGAAAACTCAACCTCCAGGGCATGCGGGTCTCTCTCTCTCTCTCTCTCTCTCTCTCTCTCTCGGCTGCTTTCTTATCTCAAGAATATACTTTTGCCTTTAAAAAACTTGCCTGCTTGTGTAACTTGAACATTGTGCTGCGTGTCTGTCCTTGAATTCATTCTCCTGACAAGACTAAGAACCTTCTGTGACTTCTTGGGGTCTGGCTGGGTCAAGGCTCCAGGGTCTGGGGTTTCCCTGGTTCAGCTGGCAACATGAGTAGGGCAGATAAAGGGTTGAAAACTACAGTTATCCTGATGTGCACTGAGTAATGCATGAAATTGTTGAATCGTTATATCATACATCTAAAACTAATAACACTCTATGTTAACAATACTTCCACAAAAACAAGAGAAAAAAATTATAAGTCCGGCAGGGGCACCTGGGTGGCTCAGTGGGTTAATTAAGCCTCTGCCTTTGGCTCAGATCGTGATCTCAGGGTCCTGGGATGGAACCACATGTCAGGCTCTCTGCTCAGCGGGGAGCCTGCTTCCCCTTCTCTCTCTGCCTGCCTCTCTGCCTACTTGTGATCTCTCTCCCTCTCTCTGTCAAATAAATAAATAAAATATTTAAAACAAACAAACAAATAAACAAACAAACAAAAAACTGAGTAAGTCGGACAGACAGTAGGGGGATAAGGTAGCTTCAGGAGAAACCGGCCTATTGCAGATTTGCCAACTGCAGACCGTTACAAATCTCTCAATTTTTCAGAGACAGAGTATTTCAAATGCCAATCACCACAGTAAGAGGCAGGACACAGATTGGGGAATTTCCCCCATGGACATTGCCAAACGATGAACTTCTTGACATATTGAACTTCTTGATTTCTCCCAAATGTGTGTGTGTGTGTGTGTCTAAGACTTGTGCTTACTCATTAATGCTGAAATTTGGCTAGAGTCTCTTTTGTTTTTAGATCAAAGTATGAAGGGGAACAGAATATACTGCCTCAAAGCATGCCTGTTTGGTTTATTGACTATTTTGAGCTGGTTGTTTTTAAGAAACTGCAAACTTAGGAGACACTCTGAAAACAGAGTAGAAGTGATCCTGTGGTAAGAGACGTTTGCATTTATGAGGGAATCTCCATTCCTAAGGGTGTCTCCCTCTGTGTACCAGGAGGATGGGTATGATTCAATCTCTAGACTCTCTAATTGGTGGAGAAGGTCAGGATGATATAAATGTGAAGGATAACATCATTCTTTTTCTTCTTCTTCTTCTTCTTTTTAAAGATTTTATTCATTTATTTGACAGAGGTCACAAGTAGGCAGAGAGGCAGGCGGAGAGAGATGGGGAAGCAGGCTCCCCACTGAGCAGAGAGCCTGATGCGGGGCTCGATCCCAGGACCCTGGGAGCATGACCCGAGCCGAAGGCAGAGGCTCAACCCACTGAGCCACCCAGGCGCCCCGATAAAGTAATTCCTGTTTCTGCGCTTTTCCTGAGGACTCCCTAGCCCCAAGGCCTGCCTTTGTCTTTAGCTGGACTAGGTATTGAGGCCATTTTGGAGAGTTTCTCAGTTTTCCTGGATGTCTCCCACATAGAAAGAACACATGTTATTAAGTTTCTGTTTGATTTTTCTCCTGTTAATCTGTACGGGGGGTCTCAGCCAAGAACCTAGGAGGGTAGAGAGGAAATTATTTTGCCTCCCCCTACAATAACATGCATATAAAAAAAAGGCACAAGTCACAAGTGTATCTCTTGATAATATTTCCCAAGGTGGAGAATCCCCGCACAGTATGGGTTGTGGATTATTTATGGCTCCTTTCTACTGCATCACGCCTTCTGTTGAGTGAGAATCATCATTGTCCGTCCATTTCCCATTCCTAAGCTCAAAGGGAAAGTTTTCGATAATTTGTGGTGAAGTATGATGTTTGCTCCATGTTTTTTTTTTTTTTTTAAGTACCCTTGTATCTTTTTATGGTAAAAGAGAAAGTTCAGCCTTGCAAAGGGGCCTTTGGAAGGGTAATAGTCTTGGGCCTGTTCTGCTAACATTTTTCCACACAAGCTCCCATTCCTTTGGCACTGTCCACTACTCTGACAGGTGATATGTAATTTGGCTGAAGGATAAGATCCCTTGCCCTGGCTTACTCTTCCGTTGGTGAGCTTGAGAGTGGGAACGGGGTAGAACCCAGAGTAAAGAGCTTTTAGGATTTGTAAGATGGTCTCATTTTCTGTTCATTCCACCCACTAGGTGACCCTGTCCTTTAGCTCCCCCTGCCCATGTAGCCCAAGTATTTCTGTTTTCTAGATGCCCTCTCTTATGGCTGCTTCTTCCCCAGGTAAGACTAGGGGAGGAGGGTGTGGAAGGGAGAGCTGGGTAATTGGCCTGACCGTGTGCACTTCCTGTCTTCAGCTCTTTGCCTCTTGTGAGGCACCTGGTGTGACACCACTGGTAATGGCGGCAGCTGGTAACTCGGGGGCTAATCATCCTCTTGGCCAATGTGGGAAAGAGAACTCGAAGGCCCAAGTGGATGGCACTCCCCCAGTCGTGGGGCCTGGCTCCCTTTCTCTGGAATCTTCTTTCTTTCCCAGTGGGGCTTGGTCACCTTGTGACCAGGTGTACAATAGTACACTACTTTTTAAATGTTACTGGATTGGTAAAAAAGTGTTGTTGATATCCAGCTATCACTAAGTTATGGGGAAATAGGCAGTTTTGTGCAGTTATGCTGGGAGTGTAAAATTTTATGGGAGCTTTTTGGAATTTACTTTGACAGTGCATATTACATTTTTGAGATGCTCATATTCTTGGACCCAGTAATTCTACTCCTAGAAAACGATCTTGCATCAGTAAGATAAAGTTCATGAGGAGGTATATTAAAAGATACTCATTATGGAGCGCTCACAACAAATGTTTGGAAAAGCACAGGTGTTCATCAACAGGGATTGTGGACAGTGGTTGAATAGATTATGCTATGGTCATACTACAGGATATCGTGCAGCTCCTAGGAGACAATGAGACTGAGGTACCGCTCACGAAAAATGTGCGGGGAAGAAAGATGGTTGCAGACCTGATTTGCAGCATAATTCCATTTCGTGACATGAAACTGTGTTTATGTCTGTGGGCATACAGGTAGTAGATAGATAGATAGACATATGGATACATGGATGGATGGAGAGATGAATGTATGGATGGTTAGATAAATGGATAGATGGATAGATGGATGGATGGATAGATAGATAAAACGTTGATCTGTATAAAGGCAAGATAAGTTGGAACAGATTCCACATTACAATAAATAGGTAGAAGTGGGAATTCTATGACTTTATTATACAATTTTGAAGTGATAGGATTGTGTCAGTCAGTGTTCCACATAGGAAAGAGAAACCATTCTAGATATTTTAAGTGGAGAAGGATTTAATACCAGGAACTAAGTGTTCATAGAGTCAGTGGAAGGACCAAAAGAGTAGCTCTTGGGTAACCACCGAGAATGGGAATGGCTCCTACGATGACTGAGAAGCGATGCACGGGGCTGGGGAGAGGTCTCCACTGAGGCTCCTGCTGGAACTCCAGGCTCAAGAAGGCAATCCCCCCTCATACCTGTTAGTGTGGCTTTCATGAAAAAGATAAGAGATAACCAGTGTCCGCCAGGGTGTGGAGCAAAGGCAGCTCTCACTCTCTGTTGGCGAGAGTGTAAATTGGTGCAGCTACCATGGAAAGCAGTAGGGAGGGTCCTTGAAAAGTTAAAAATAGAGCCATGATATGATCCAGCAAGCCCGCTTCAGGGCGTATATCCAAAGGCTGTGAAATCACTATCTTGGAGAGATATCTGCATCTCCTTATTTATGGCAGCGTGGTGGTGACTGTCTACATGCGTCAAGACTTGGAGAAAACCCAAGTACCCACTGATGGATGAATGGACAAAGAAGATGTGGGATACGTCCATAATGGGATATTATTCAGCAACAAGAACGAAGGAAATGTTGCCATTTGCAACAAGGTGGGTGGAGCTTGAGGGCATGATGCTGAGTGACAAATCAGAGAAAGAGAGACATTGCACAATCTCACTTATATGTGGAATCTAAAGGTGGCTGTCAAAGGCAAGAAGCTGGGGAAACGGGTGACAGTGGTCAAAGGGTAGAAACTTTCAGTGAGAAGATAACTAAGGTAAGACAACTAACATGTCCTGTGCAGCACGGTAACTCTAGTTAAGAATACTGTATTGTATTTCTGCAAATTGTTAAGAGAGGAGATATGCTCCCTCCCCCAGCCCAGAGTACTGCAGAAGGGGCACACGGAACACGCCGCTAAGAAATCTCTTACCTCCATGATTTTGTTAGCTAGCAAAATCTACCTGAAAAATGGAGGAGAGAGGCCTCTGCCTCCGTTCCACCTTCCAAACTTCGGGTAAGTTCACTGCATTGGCAGAACCTGACTCCTCTTGGGAATCCAAGCTGCTTGGGTAGTCAGGGACACGTAACCGGGAGCTTCTCATCATTCCAGCAGAGAATGAGTGTGCAGATTGAGTGGGAAAATCCACAGGACCCACCACGGGGATTGTGCACAAAGTTTACTTTGCTGTATCTTCAAATGTATTGATATGGGTGTGTGCCCATAATGCATCTTCACTAAAAAGAATAGACATCAATATCCACGTAAACCTTTTTTTTCTAAAAGGATTTATTTATTTAAGAGAGAGGGAGAGAGAGAGTGGGGCAGAGGGAGAGGGAGGCAAGCAGACTCCCTGCTGAGCAGGGATCCTGTGCAGAGCTCGATGCCAGGACCCTGAGATCATGACCTGAGCCGCAATGGAGAGTTAGATGTTTGACTGACAAAGACACCCAGGCGCGCCTCCCATTTTTTTATTTTGAACAAGGAAGACACATACCTACACAGGTATGTGTGCATGCGCTTGGAAGAGTATAAAAGGGATTCAAACGAAGATGAGGAAAGTGGTTTTCTTGGAGGGGTTGGGTTTATAGGTAGTTTAGAAAAATCACGGGCATATTCTGGGGAGCCTGGATGGCTCAGTGTGTTGGTCATCTGACACTTGGTTTTGGCTCAGGTGGTGATCTCAGGGCTGTGGGATTGAGCCTGCATCTGGCTCTGTGCTCAGTGGGGAGCCTACTTGGGATTCTCTCCCTCTACCCTTCCCCCACAAGCTCTCTCTCTCTCATACATAAATAAATCTTTGAAAAAATCATAGGCATTTCTATAATAAATACATCTTGATTTAAAAGTTGATAAACTTTATTTTTTAGGACAGTTGTAGGTTCACAGCAAAATTGAGCAGAAAGTGCAAAGTTTCTAAATATCTCCCACTCCTGCACATGCAATACGTCTCCCATCACGGCCCCTCACCAGAGTGGCTCATTTATTATGAGTGCTGAACTACATGGACACATCAGTATCACCCAGAGTGTATGGTTTATATAAGATTTCACTCTTGCACATTCTGTGGCTTTGGATAGATGTATAATGACATGTATCCATCATTTTAGAATCATACAGAGTCATCTCACTGTCTGAAAAGTCCTCTCTGTCTGCCTGTTAATCCCTCCCTCCCCTGACCTTCAGCCCTGGCAGCCACAGATCTTCTTCCCCTGTCTCCCGCGTTTGGCCTTTTCCTGCATGTCAGAGAGCTGGAGTCCTACAGAACGTAGCCAGGCACGCTGACTCTTCTTCCCCTTAGTAGTATGCATTTTCGTTTTATCTGGCTTTTTAAAAAGTGGAATAAATATGAAACGTTGTTAAAAGACACAGTTTAGAGGATGAATTCCTGGATCATGCAGCCTTTGAGTTAGTGTTCTATTCTGACCTATTTCAGGAGCTTCTGGGAGCACGACCAGGAAGAGGTTCTCGTGAGCAGAGTGGGCAGCTCGCTGCTTCTAGACTGATGCTCTGAATGGTTGAAATGATGGGGTGGGCAGGACGCCCCCGCTACTGCTTTGTCTTTCTCAGGGACAGCAGCTGACTTTAACTTCCCCTGGATCCTGTTCAGCCCAGGGAGTCTATAGAAATAATTCAAGGAGGGCAATGTGGAAATATGGAAGTTTCCGTCATCTTATTTCTGGTCCCCTCCTTTTCAAGAAAGAGAGATTCTATTGATTGGTTACAGTCGAAGATCTTATGCTCCTGGTTTGTGGAGTTAAAGAAAATACATGATATCCGCGTGTAGGAGAGGCAGAACCTCTCTCAGCCAAGGTCTCTCTGCCTGCTCTCTTGAACCTTCTGCCATTGTTCTTGTCATGCTCCAGGACGTCACCAAACTCTCTGTGCTTGGTGACTTCGTGGGTGTGTGACCTGTAGAGTCGCTCACAGAAGGAAACTATGCTTAGTTTTGCTTTTCTGTAACAATCTTTGAATTCTTAAATATTTGCAACAAGGGGCCTTGCATTTTCATTTTGCTGAGGGTCCTACAGGTTATGTAGCTGGTCTTGCCTGAGTGGATCACTTTGCTTCTCCCTGGGTTGTGGTCACTCCTTTTGGAGATCCCTGATTCCAAGTCTCTTAGCATGTACTTTAAGGTCTGTTATGAATTTGTACCTGTTCATTTCTCTGTTCTTACCTTTTCTCCTTATATGGTAAGTACACCCCCCCACCCCGTGGAGCCATTTGCCCTTCCTCTGACTTTGCACAGAGTGTGAATTCTTGTCCCTGCCTTATACATCTGGAAAACTACGCATCTTAAAAACCTGCTCAGGTGTCACTTCCGCGGGATTCCTTGCCAGATCCATTAGTGCTTTGAGAGTGGAGAACCCAGCGTCTGATGAGATGAACTTGTAGGTAAGGTTATCTTTTTCTAAATGCAAAACCCAATGCCTTATACTACAATCTGTGTTCCTCAAGTGTTTGCCTAATTAAATAGATACAAAGGGTACTATGCAGAGCTCTTTTCTTGCAAGGGAGGGAATGTAACTTAAACCATCATAAGCCAGATCAGAAATCTACCTGTCATGGAACCAATTGCCAAAAGAAGGTGTGACTGGGCTCTGAGGGTCACTGGACCCCGGCTGGAATGTTGCAAGGGTTTTTCTCACCTGTGTTTCTCTCCGTTTCTCTCTACGTGCTTTGTCCTCTCACGCCCGGTTCTTCCCTAGGGCTGGAAATGAGTCACTAGGTGCACACCTCCCATCTTTGTTCTGGAAAGTTGAAGTAATCCAAGAAATGGTCCAGACAAGTTCAGGTTGGGCCAGGAGCCACTGGTCCCAGGTTCTCAACCTTCCTGAGTTGTGTGTGTGTGTGAGGGAGTGGGATGTAGCAGGTGGACTCTCAGATTCTAGATTAACCAAATTTTTGGACACCACCCCCAGATTTATTGAGATAGAATTGACACAGAACATTATGAGCAAGTTTAAGGTGTACACCCTGTTGGTTTGATAACTTACCTATTGCAAGAATGAGGACCACCACAGTGCTAGGAGAGCTCTTTTTCTCTGTACTTTTCCCTTTCACATGCACAATTTCCACAATTAGCTTCAAATTTCTGCCACAGTTTCATTCAGTCAAATATGCATCTAGAGCTATGTTTAGTTTGCCTACTCTCAGTAACACAAAACTGCCTTTCTTAGTTTTCCCATTTTACGGTCACTGTTTGTTTCCCTCCTTAACTTATGAACATTTAAGAATTGTGTTTTGAGGTGAGAACATGGATCCATCATTTAGGAAAGACAGGTTGCAATGTGAGCTTGAAATCACTGCAAACAGGTAGGATCATCAGGGAAACTCAGACAAGCCCTTGTCAGGGAAGGCGTGGCTGACGCGACTTTGTCTCTCATGAACTGAACAGAGAAGACAACAAAACTACCCCTTGTCATAATGTACGAATTGGCAGGAAATAGCAGGATTCAAGTGATAAAAGGCTTAGGATATTTTTGGAAGGCTGTTCAAATATAGATTTTCCTTACATTTCAATGTCAATCAACATAAACAGTTACTTCTCCATCACCAAATCCACACTTAGCTGCTCTCCTAACTTGTGGAGGTGCCACATGACATCTTAGGAAGAATATTCACATGTAGTCTTCTCCCCCAATTTAATTATTTCCTATAAGAATCTGAAATAATTTTTATGGTTTTGATTTCAAGATCATTTAACTAAAAGGAACTTACTTAAGGTTGGCTATGTTTTTTGCACAGTCATACTTGGGAAATTTTTGGAAGGGAGAAATCCTACTCCTGAGTAATTAAATGCTGAATATCTAGTTAACTTTTCAGGTTTCCTAAGTTATTTTCTAAGGGGAAATGTGTTATGAATAGGGAATTGGTTTTGAACATTTTCTCCCTCTCCCCACCCCAATATTCATAGTGAATTCATGGAAGGTGTCGGTCAGAGTTTACAAAATAAAGACTGCTTTGCTACTTAGCTATAGAGAAGAAAAGACATGTTTTTAGAAAGGATAAATATCTAGATAAGGCAAATTGATTAAATTCTAATCTTAATCATTGAGAAAGGGGCCACAGGTTTGACTTATCTAGCAATTTTTAAGAGCGCGAATGCTCTCAATAAATCACAGAAGGTAAAACTATTATGATTTTTATGGCATGTAACAAACACCCTGAAATGGCGATCATGTCTGAGAATTAGTGACTGTTGATTCTGGAGAGGGAGTCATTTGAAATTCTTAGTTCATTTGGATGTGATGAAAATTCTAACCCTGGTGGTGGAACGAAGCACAGCACCATTACCAGCTTTCTTTGTTGAAAACAAATTTCTTCGGCAAGTATTTTCCCCAAACAGTAAAATAAGTTGGTTGGTGGATCCACAGATATTTTATCTGACAAATGGCAAATGACAAAAGCTACAGAATTTCTTAGTTAGAAAAGACAGTGATCAAAATTTCCACCAAGTACGAGTTGTACACGTTGGCCCCGGAGTACGGTCCTCGTGTCTCCCTGGGTGACCACTCTGATAGGTGGGTGAAACGTTCACAGACCAGATGCCTCTCCCCTCATCAGACCAACAACCACCACCATCAGGAGTGGATGCTATCTGTATCTACAGGACTGTGCTTGGACTCTTGAAATACGACATCAAGGCCGACCAGAGCCATCACATGGTCACCGAATCTGGTGTATGAGTTGTCCGTTCAGTTCAGTTCAGCTCAGATCTTCAAAGAGACATGTGGAGTACCTCAGCCTTTTAACCTTGCAGGGCACTGAGACAGGTGGGATGTGGCTGGGCTATTTCATGTGATTTTGAGTCATTTTTACCTACTTTGAATGTGAAAAAAATCAATATAGTAGGAATCAGAATGCAAAAGAAATCCTCGTTTTTGGTTGAAACACAAAGCTGGTAAGACACTTGGTGTTTGTGGCAAGTTTGCCTCCCAGAGCAATCTGGGGTCTCCGGAAGGATCCATGTTCACTTTTACTGATTTTAAGGGGTGTGTGTGTGTGTGTGTGTGTGTGTGTGTGTGTACAGGCAACGTGCTCTGTGTTGGGTGTTCTGAAGTCAAAGTTTGAGGCAAACTGACAGTTCGGGGACAAAGCATACAATAGGAATGAGGTTTATGGCGGAGGGGGAAATGGAGAGCAAGAAAAGCTGGGATGAAGTACCCACGAGGGCCGACAGTGTGAGGAAAATACCCTCCCATCACCCTTACTGTAGGATTTCCTTTTGTCCCGAGGTTGGGCCCTTGGCAAGTTCCACAGAAAAGTAGGATCTTGATTCTCTCAGTAAAGATCTAGATATTTCCCTGGCTGGACTTAACTCGTAGGTGGAGCTTAGCTGAAAGGAGTGAACTTTCCTTCCCGTGTTAGGTCCCTGCTTCCTTTGGCCTGGACTCAGAGGACAGAGATACCTCAGGGTCTTCCTCGGCCATCTGAGGAGGATACGCCGAGACCGTGGGCTCTGAGAAGAGGCATATCCAGGAGCCAGATAAAAGAGTCACTGTGAGTTATTTTTTTATTATTTTTGAGAATTTAGTGATGTTTTCCTAAACATAACAGCATGGGCTTATTCGTGCTATGGAGAACCGAGGGAAGGATTTATGGCCATTTTGGGGTTCAGTCAAAATGGGGAGAGAGGGACCTTGAGACCATTCCACACTGATGACAGAGCTGCTCAGGAATGTGAATTTCAGGGAACCAGAGTTGGAGCTACCAAATCCAGCCATTTGTCACATAGTATATTTTTTCATAGTTTTTTTACTCCAAGGGCTTTGAAGAGAGGAAAGCCTTGGTAGACTAGCAGAGCCGTCTGATGTGTCACCACAGAAGCACCGGGAAGAAGCAACCAAAGAATAGAAGATGGGTTTTTGGAAGTGTTGGGCAATTATTTATTTATTAATTAACCACTTTTATTTCCCTTTGCTCAGGCAAAAGCTAGGTATTTAATGTCTCTTGAGATAGAGGGCTGATTACAGGGTCTGGCATATCATGAAATAAGATATTTATTCAATGAGTGAATGAATGAATGAATACCTCAACCTGTACGTCTCACAGGTGAGGGAAACATACAGAGACAACTGTATCCTGTGAGATGTGTGTAGTCACAGATCAGTGAATCACCAACAGCAGGAGGAAATAAAACTAATAGAATGATTTATTTTTCCTTTGAAACAAGGGAGGGGAAGATGGTGGATGGAAGCTGAGGGCAAATACATTTCTCTCCTGGTGGAGAAAGTTGGAGAAAGAAATTATAATGAGCAGAACATGGCTTCCTCAGAGAAATGGGTCAGTGTTTTTGATCATTTGCTATGAAATTCTTGAGACTTGTAGATACATGTTTGGATCGCTTCACTCCATCCAGTTGTGCATAGAAGAAAATACAAGGGAAAGGCTCATCCTACCACCGGCAGCTTTAGAATCTTCTACAGGAAGGTTAGAACATAGAAAACCACACACACCCTGCAAATCTTTGCTAAAGCTTTACGTAAATCTTAGGGGACTGGTCGCTAGAGAAGACATCTTGCTTTTGTGCCTGTGGTTTAGAAATAGGTGGGGTTAGATGTTTGAGACTGTGGATGTAAAAACAAGTGGTCCTCTATAAAATTAGAGCAAGTTATAGCTCTCCTGTATGGTAGAAGCCATAAAATGGGATCAGGACAAGTCTGAGGAAACAGAAAGAGCTCCACAAGGTAGTTTGCTCAAGGACTCTTTGTCCTAAAGCAAAGACACAGTGTTGGCTTGGAATAACCGGGGGGGAACTGGAGGTGGGAGATCAGCTGAGTGTGCATCTCAGATTCTTTCCCTGGTGGGGCCCCAGAGACCCATTCTTGAGCTTTTCGGAGATTGGGGATAACAGGAAGAAGCAAATAAACTCTATTTTTTTTTCCTTTCCCATACTTTTTCATATTCTGGTTATACTTTTTTTTTAAATTTTTATTAATTTTATTTTTTATAAACATATATTTTTATCCCCAGGGGTACAGGTCTGTGAATCACCAGGTTTACACACTTCACAGCACTCACCATAGCACATACCCTCCCCAGTGTCCATAATCCCACCCCCCACCCAACCGCCCTTCCCCCATCAACCCTCAGTTTGTTTTGTGAGATTAAGAGTCACTTATGGTTTGTCTCCCTCCCAATCCCATCTTGTTTCATTTACTCTTCTCCTACCCCCTTAACCCCCCATGTTGCATCTCCTCTCCCTCATATCAGGGAGATCATATGATAGTTGTCTTTCTCCGATTGACTTATTTCACTAAGCATGATACCCTCTAGTTCCATCCACGTCGTCGCAAATGGCAAGATTTCATTTCTTTTGATGGCTGCATAATATTCCATTGTGTATATATACCACATCTTCTTTATCCATTCGTCTGTTGATGGACATCTAGGTTCTTTCCATAGTTTGGCTATTGTAGACATTGCTGCTATAAACATTTGAGTGCACATGCCCCTTGGATCACTACGTTGTGTATCTTTAGGGTAAATACCCAGCAGTGCAATTGCTGGGTCATAGGGTAGTTCTATTTTCAACATTTTGAGGAACCTCCATGCTGTTTTCCAGAGTGGTTGCACCAGCTTGCATTCCCACCAACAGTGTAGGAGTGTTCCCCTTTCTCCGCATCCTCGCCGGCATCTGTCATTCCTGACTTGTTCATTTTAGCCATTCTGACTGGTGTGAGGTGATATCTCATGGTGGTTTTGATTTGTATTTCCCTGATGCCGAGTGATATGGAGCACTTTTTCATGTGTCTGTTGGCCATCTGGATGTCTTCTTTGCAGAAATGTCTGTTCATGTCCTCTGCCCATTTCTTGATTGGATTATTTGTTCTTTGGGTGTCGAGTTTGCTAAGTTCTTTATAGATTTTGGACACTAGCCCTTTATCTGATATGTCATTTGCAAATATCTTCTCCCATTCTGTCAGTTGTCTTTTGGTTTTGTTAACTGTTTCCTTTGCTGTGCAAAAGCTTTTGATCTTGATGAAATCCCAATAGTTCATTTTTGCCCTTGCTTCCCTTGCCTTTGGTGATGTTCCTAGGAAGATGTTGTTGCGGCTGAGGTCGAAGAGGTTGCTGCCTGTGTTCTCCTCGAGGATTTTGATGGATTCCTTTCTCACATTGAGGTCCTTCATCCATTTTGAGTCTATTTTCGTGTGTGGTGTAAGGAAATGATCCAATTTCATTTTTCTGCATGTGGCTGTCCAATTTTCCCAACACCATTGATTGAAGAGGCTGTCTTTTTTCCATTGGACATTCTTTCCTGCTTTGTCGAAGATGAGTTGACCATAGAGTTGAGGGTCTATTTCTGGGCTCTCTACTCTGTTCCATTGATCTATGTGTCTGTTTTTGTGCCAGTACCATGCTGTCTTGATGATGACAGCTTTGTAATAGAGCTTGAAGTCCGGAATTGTGATGCCACCAACTTTGGCTTTCTTTTTCAATATTCCTTTGGCTATTCGAGGTCTTTTCTGGTTCCATATAAATTTTAGGATTATTTGTTCCATTTCTTTGAAAAAAATGGATGTTACTTTGATAGGAATTGCATTAAATGTGTAGATTGCTTTAGGTAGCATAGACATTTTCACAATATTTATTCTTCCAATCCAGGAGCATGGAACATTTTTCCATTTCTTTGTGTCTTCCTCAATTTCTTTCATGAGTACTTTATAGTTTTCTGTGTATAGATTCTTAGTCTCTTTGGTTAGGTTTATTCCTAGGTATCTTATAGTTTTGGGTGCAATTGTAAATGGGATTGACTCCTTAATTTCTCTTTCTTCTGTCTTGTTGGTGTAGAGAAATGCAACTGATTTCTGTGCATTGATTTTATATCCTGACACTTTACTGAATTCCTGTACAAGTTCTAGGAGTTTTGGAGTGGAGTCTTTTGGGTTTTCCACATACAGTATCATATCATCTGCGAAGAGTGATAGTTTGACTTCTTCTTTGCCGATTTGGATGCCTTTAATTTCCTTTTGTTGTCTGATTGCTGAGGCTAGGACTTCTAGTACTATGTTGAATAGCACTGGTGATAACGGACATCCCTGCCGTGTTCCTGACATTAGCAGAAAAGCTTTCAGTTTTTCTCCATTGAGAACGATATTTGCTGTGGGTTTTTCATAGATGGCTTTGATAATATTGAGGTATGTGCCGTCTATCCCTACACTTTGAAGAGTTTTGATCAGGAAGGGATGCTGCACTTTGTCAAATGCTTTTTCAGCATCTATGGAGAGTATCATATGATTCTTGTTCTTTCTTTTATTAATGTGTTGTATCACAGTGATTGATTTGCGGATGTTGAACCAGCCTTGCAGCCCTGGAATAAATCCCACTTGGTCGTGGTGAATAATCCTTTTAATGTACTGTTGAATCCTACTGGCTAGTATTTTGGCGAGAATTTTTGCATCTGTGTTCATCAAGGATATTGGTCTGTAGTTCTCTTTTTTGATGGGATCCTTGTCTGGTTTTGGGATCAAGGTGATGCTGGCCTCATAAAATGAGTTTGGAAGTTTTCCTTCCATTTCTATTTTTGGAACAGTTTCAGGAGAATAGGAATTAGTTCTTCTTTAAATGTTTGGTAGAATTCCCCCGGAAGCCATCTGGCCCTGGGCTTTTGTTTGTTTGGAGATTTTTGATGACTGTTTCAATCTCCTTACTGGTTATGGGTCTGTTCAGGCTTTCTATTTCTTCCTGGTTCAGTTGTGGTAGTTTATATGTCTCTAGGAATGCATCCATTTCTTCCAGATTGTCAAATTTGTTGGCATAGAGTTGCTCATAGTATGTTCTTATAATTGTCTGTATTTCTTTGGTGTTCGTTGTGATCTCTCCTCTTTCATTCATGATTTTATTGATTTGGGTCCTTTCTCTTTTCTTTTTGATAAGTCTGGCCAGGGGTTTATCAATCTTATTAATTCTTTCAAAGAACCAGCTCCTAGTTTCGTTGATTTGTTCTATTGTTTTTTTGGTTTCTATTTCATTGATTTCTGCTCTGATCTTTATGATTTCTCTTCTCCTGCTGGGTTTAGGGTTTCTTTCTTGTTCTTTCTCTAGCTCCTTTAGGTATAGGGTTAGGTTGTGTACCTGAGACCTTTCTTGTTTCTTGAGAAAGGCTTGTACCGCTATATATTTTCCTCTTAGGACTGCCTTTGTTGTGTCCCACAGATTTTGAACCGTTGTGTTTTCATTATCATTTGTTTCCATGAATTTTTTCAATTCTTCTTTAATTTTCTGGTTGACCCATTCATTCTTTAGAAGGATGCTGTTTAGTCTCCATGTATTTGGGTTCTTTCCAAATTTCCTCTTGTGACTGAGTTCTAGCTTCAGAGCATTGTTTTCTGAAAATATGCAGGGAATGATCCCAATCTTTTGATAACGGTTGAGACCTGATTTAGGACCAAGAATGTGATCTATTCTGGAGAATGTTCCATGTGCACTAGAGAAGAATGTGTATTCTGTTGCTTTGGGATGAAAAGTTCTGAATATATCTGTGATGTCCATCTGGTCCAGTGTGTCATTTAAGGCCTTGATTTCCTTGTTGATCTTTTGCTTGGATGATCTGTCCATTTCAGTGAGGGGAGTGTTAAAGTCCCCTACTATTATTGTATTATTGTCTATATGTTTCTTTGATTTTGTTATTAATTGGTTTATATAGTTGGCTGCTCCTACGTTAGGGGCATAGATATTTAAAATTGTTAGATCTTCTTGTTGGATAGTTCCTTTGAGTATGATATAGTGTCCTTCCTCATCTCTTATTGTAGTCTTTGGCTTAAAATGTAATTGATCTGATATAAGGATTGCCACTCCTGCTTTCTTCTGATGTCCATTAGCATGGTAAATTCTTTTCCACCCCCTCACTTTAAACCTGGAGGTGTCTTCGGGTTTAAGATGAATTTCTTGTAGGCAACATATAGATGGGTTTTGTTTTTTTATCCATTCTGATACCCTGTGTCTTTTGATTGGGGCATTTAGCCCATTAACATTCACAGTAAGTATTGAGAGATATGAATTTAGTGCCATTGTATTGCCTGTAAGGTGGCTGTTATTGTATATTGTCTCTGTTTCTTTCTGATCTACTTCTTTTAGGGTCTCTCTTTGCTTAGAAGACCCCTTTCAATATTTCCTGTGGAGCTGGTTTGGTATTTGCAAATTCTTTCAGTTTTTGTTTGTCCTGGAAGCTTTTAATCTCTCCGTCTATTTTCTTTTTTTTTTTTTTTTAAGATTTTATTTATTTATTTGACAGAGAGGTCACAAGCAGGCAGAGAGGCAGGCAGAGAGAGAGGAGGAAGCAGGCTCCCTGCTGAGCAGAGAGCCTGACGCGGGGCTCGATCCCAGGACTCTGAGATCATGACCTGAGCCGAAGGCAGCGGCCTAACCCACTGAGCCACCCAGGCGCCCCGACTCTCCGTCTATTTTCAATGATAGCCTAAGTGGATATAGTATTCTTGGCTGCATGTTTTTCTCGTTTAGTACTCTGAATATATCATGCCAGCTCTTTCTGGCCTGCCAGGCCTCTGTGGATAAGTCTGCTGCCAATCGAATATTTTTACCATTGTACGTTACAGACTTCTTTTCCCGGGCTGCTTTCAGGATCTTCTCTTTGTCACTAAGACTTGTCAATTTTACTATTAGGTGACGGGGTGTGGACCTATTCTTATTGATCTTGAGGGGGGGTTCTCTGAACCTCCTGGATTTTGATGCTTGTTCCCTTTGCCATATTGGGGAAATTCTCTCCAATAATTCTCTCCAATATACCTTCTGCTCCCCTCTCTCTTTCTTCTTCTTCTGGAATCCCAATTATTCTAATGTTGTTTTGTCTTATGGTGTCACTTATCTCTCGAATTCTCCCCTCGTGATCCAGTAGCTGTTTGTCCCTCTTTTGCTCAGCTTCTTTATTCTCTGTCATTTGGTCTTCTATATCGCTAATTCTTTCTTCTGCCTCATTTATCCTAGCCGTCAGAGCCTCCATTTTTGTTTGCACCTCATTAATAGCTTTTTTGATTTCAACTTGGTTAGATTTTAGTTCTTTTATTTCTCCAGAAAGGGCTTTTATATCTCCCGAGAGGGTTTCTCTAATATCTTCCATGCCTTTTTCGAGCCGGCTAGAACCTTGAGAATCGTCATTCTGAACTCTGGATCTGACATATTACCAATGTCTGTATTGATTAGGTCCCTAGCCTTTGGTACTGCCTCTTGTTCTTTTTTTTTGTGGTGAATTTTTCCGCCTTGTCATTTTGTCCAGATAAGAGTATATGAAGGAGCAAGTAAAATACTAAAAGGGTGGCAACAACTCCAGGAAAATATGCTTTAGCCAAATCAGAAGAGATCCCAAGTCATGGGTGGGGGGAGAGAAAGGGGATAAAAAGAGGTTCAGAAAGAAAGAAAAAAAATTAAAAAAAGAAAACCAATAAAGAAAAAGTATAAAAGGGAAAAAATATATATATTAGATAAACTAGTTAAAAAATGTTAAAAAAGAAAAGGGTAAAAGTTAAAAAAATTTACCAGAAGAAGAAAAAAAATTGAAAAAGAAAAGAAAAAAAAATTAAATTAACTGCAAGGCTAAAGAATCATGGGGAGAAAGCCATGATTTCCGTGCTTTGCTTTCTTCTCCTTGGAATTCCGCCGCTCTCCTTGGTATTGAAACTACACTCCTTGGTAGGTGAACTTGGTCCTGGCTGGGTTTCCCGTAGATCTTCTGGGGGAGGGGCCCGTTGTAGTGATTCTCAAGCGTCTTTGCCCCAGGCGGAGTTGCACCGCCCTTACCTGGGGCCGCGCTGAGTCATCCGCTCGGGTTCGCTTTCGGGAGCTTTTGTTCCCTGAGCGCTTTCCGTAGAGTCCGGAGGGCAGGAATAAAGATGGCGGCCTCCCGGTCTCCGGCCCGGAGGAGCCGAGAGCCTGGGGCCCCACTCCTCAGTGCGCCCTCAGAGAACAGCGCCCAATGACTCCCGCCACCCTGGCCTTCAGCCGCGCTCCGAGCTGACCGAGCCTGCGACCGGTTCAAGGCAACCCCGAGCTGAGAGTCACTCCTCGGCTCTGTCTCTGCAGCCGGCTTCCCCGTTCTAATACCGGTAAGCTCTGCGACACTCAGACACCCCCGATCCTTCTGCGACCCTGCGGGACTTGAGGCCGCGCTGACCCCGCCTGGGCTTCACCCCGGTTAAGCCTCTGTAGCGATGTCCCTCAGCGGAACAGACTTTTAAAAGTCCCGATTTTGTGCTCTGTTGCTCCGCCGCTCGCCGGGAGCCGGCCCCTCCCCCCGCGGTCTATCTTCCCGTTGCTTTGGATTCACTTCTCCGCCAGTCCTACCTTGCAGAAAGTGGTTGATTTTCTGTTTTTAGAGTTGCTGTTCTTCTTCTCTTTGATCTCCCGTTGGATTTGTAGGTGTTTGCAATCTTTAGATAAGCTATTTAGCTGATCTCCTGCTACCTGAAGTAGTCTCAGCTGCTACTTCTCCGCCATCTTGACTCCTCCCCCCAATAAACTCTATTTTTGAAGGACTCAGCCATGTAGGGTGGCAAGGAACACAGATTTGATACTTCATTTCGTTGGGGAGGCATCAATTTCCCCTACTTTGTGGGGACAGATAGCAAAACTCTGGTGCCCTGAAGACTGCCTTGCCAGCTTGTGGGGGACAGGGGCTTCAGGAGCCCGATGGGTAACGTCCCCAGGATGAAGTTTGGGAGTCTCACAGCCGGCAGTGGTGTCAGCGACCGGAAGAGAGGTTTTGTGAGTTTCAAAAAAGCGGACGACAGTGAAACTCCAGGAGGGGACTAAACTCATGTGAGCACCTCTGCGGATCCCGGAAATGACTCAGTATAACTCTGGGGTTAGGGGACGGGCCATGAAAACTTTCGGCTGATGTGATTCTGTTCCCTTTCCTGGGTTGGGGAGGCTTGAGAAAAGTCAGATGTTGCAGGAACGCCCACAGAGAGACGATACTCAGAGACCTTGCTCTGAGCAGGTGCATAAACGCACGCTGAGGCTTGATCATCATGTCTTCAAATCCCAAAACCTTACGAGAGCTTGAGGAATATCAGGGGACCTGGGAGAAAGCATCTAGACACGAGGAGAACAGACACGGGGTTGGTTATCTTACAGGGATTAAGGGCTCTCCCTTTCTTCCGTGGGCTGTAATGGAAGAGGCAAATCGTCACACACGGTCTAACCTGAGAGCCAAGTTATCATGACCGTGTAGGCACAATAAACACGTGGTTATGATTACGGAACGAGGGCCCAGGCAACCTTGATGGATTCATTCACCATTTTTCTGAAGGTTTTTGATCAAGATCTTTCATTCATTCTTGTACTGACAGAGATTGACTGAAAGGACCCAGAGTTTTAGTTTTAAAAATGGTGTCCAGAGAGAGTAAAACCAGGGAATAAGCCCCATTGATGGGGCTTTGTCGTTGTGAGGCTTAGTTCTCCCTGGGTATTGCCACCGCTGGTGTGCATGACCGCTCATTGCTTCATCTATCACACGCGCCCTGGAGCTCACTAAGCTGTCCATTTATGCGGTGAGTATAAATCTCACTCAATAAACTCAGGTGAGCGGGAAATGTCACGTCTCTATTTGCTTTAAATCAAGTCACATAAGTCTCCGAGCTTCTGTCTCATCGAGTTTCTGAGCGTTCCAACTTCATTATTATTAGGGTTCCTGTTCTGATGACCCCAGGTCATGTCAGGTTTGGGGTTGCTGTACTGACACTCAAACGTCAGGGAGGTCCGCTGGGCACTGCTGAGACGTCCACTGTTCAAGTCCTCTTGGGCCCTGGAAGTTTGCAACCTTGCTGCTTCGGCTAGGTGGCCCCCAGGTGTCTTGGTCAAGGTTGGGAGGTCTGAAGATCTCGAGGCCCATTTCCCAGCCATCCTGTCAGAAACTCTGCTCCCTCCCCGCAGGGCTGGCACCTGGATCCCTCCCCCGGACCTGCCAGCTTCTGACCCTCTCCCAGCCAGGAGTGTTCTCTTCATTTTCCCTGCTTGCCTCCATGTGTCTGTCTCCCTCACCTTCCTGCTCCATCTCCACGGGAGCTCGGGGTTTTGGCAGACACATGTTCGATAGGAGATTATCTCTGGCAGTTTTGTTTGCTGTCACTGAACTTCCCTTGACACAGGGCAGCTCAATGCTACTTGCTCGGAATAAGATAATACCAACATGTTGGCCAACGACAACAGCAGATTATGGCCACAGCAGGTATCCCTGTCTTGCTTACTCAGCAGACGGTGGTGCAGCCTAGCTACGGGGCAGCTCTGGACCAGGAGCTGAGAGAGGAACAGTGAGCTCGGCAGGGCCTCCTGGACTTTGCAGTAGCAAACAGTACACACAAGTCAATGGCCAAGAGCGCAGGGGTGGAGTTGGGAGAGTCCTCGAGTCTAGAGCTGGGTTGGGGGGGGCGTGCAGAAATCCTGTGTAGAGGCTGCTTACCGTAAGTAAGAAGGGAGAAAGGGCCACAGGCAGCTGGTCCAAGGAGGATGTGAGTCAGAAGGAACGTGTGCCCATGTTTGGGGACGAGTTTTGAGAGCTGGAAGAGTGGCAGGCCGGGCACCAAGCTTCCAGGAGCCGTGGCGAGCCGTGGCAAGATGTGGCGAGAGGACTGCACCAGGCCCCATCAGTGAGGAGCTCGTGTTGCAGCCATGGTCCCTGGCAGGTAGGCCTTGGCTCCCTGGATGCCCATTCCAATCTCATCTCTCTCGCCTTACTTTTCTACAGTGACTGGCAAGTGAAAATATGCACTTCCTAAACTCCCTGGAGCTCGGAGGGCCGTGTGGCCCGGTTTTGGCCAGTTGATCCCGAGTACACGTCTGTGCTCCTGCTTCAGACCCTTCCATGAGGAAGGGCAGCAGTGGCCAGAGGCCCTCATGGCAGAGGGTAGCCCAGGAAGACTTCCCCGAGGGCATGGGGGAGCTACGGCCACTCCCTCCTCCAGGCTGACTTGGGAGCGAGGTGGGTAAATGCACTTGGCAAGCCACCAGGGCTGCGTTCCACATGGATGAGTGCGGATCCTAACACAGGGAACCAACAGAGTGTTTGAAATGGGAGAACTGATGGTTCCGTGTGAAAGTGGTTGCTCTGGTTCCTTTGTGAAATGAGGTTTGGTCGGGGACAAGGCCAGCCATGGGGCGCTGAGGAGAGGGTTGCTGGGTGCCCAGGTTGGGGGGCCAGGCCGCGGTCATGGTGCTGGTGGGGCAGGGGTGGGCCTGAGAAGTGCTTGTCGGGGAGTCACCTGCAAGTTAGGAAGACAGAGCAGCGGAGGGCTTTCAGGCTTGAATCAGTGGATGACATGAGTCGCCTAATTGTTTGCTTCTCTGAAGAATGCTGGGGCAAATAGCTCTTTCATATTTGAATAATTTTTGAGCGGCGGATGCGATGGATTGTCCCCATGTCTCCAATCATGACTGTAGATATTTGAAACTCCAATAACGGCTGAAATCTCTAATAATGAAGTCTTGACAATTTCTCAGCTTGGGAACGATCTTGCCACCTCGACCCTGAAACAGAGCCTTACGAGGCAATCTGGAAAAGGCGTCACACATCAGCTGATGTCAGAGTCAAGCTGTCTCAGACATTCAGGTCCTGAACTCGGCCACCAGCATCCTTCTATGGAGAACAGGAGCAGGCAGAGTGAAGCCAGCAGAGCTCCCCATGCGTCCTGGTCCCTGCAGCCCGCCTGGGGCTGCCTAGCAGTCTGCTGCTGCCCCAGGCCATGCCCGATGTCTGGGGCCTGGGGATGCTCCTCTGCAAAGCCCGCTGTGGTCTTGGGGGGAGGGGAATGGAGCTGATGACAAACACAGTGGTGAGGTTCAGAGGCAGAGCAAATCTCCAGATTCTAATATTGTCCTTTATAAATACGATAGGTAATTAAATCCCTTCTTTCTGCCCTTTTCCCCTCTTCCACACACAGAAGCATGAAAAGCTTTTGTGTTCTCCAAGGAGGGAGAGAGAAAGACCTCTACACAACCAAATAGGCATGACGAAAGATGCCAGTGGTTGTTTCCGGTCAGTCCAGGCTGATGCCGACGGTCTGAGGGGCAGCCCCTCGTGGGGATGCCTGAGCCCAAGCATTGACTCTTCTCCTGCAGGGACGATGGCACAGAAGGTACCCGTTGAGTGGGCTGGCAGTCTTTCCCAGGGCTCCAGGCTGCTCCTGCTCTGCTGCATGTCTGTGGGAGCTGGGAGTCCCTGCAGGGATCACGAGGCTCTGGGTGGATGGGACGCCCATGGTGGGGAGTCTGGAGAGGGGATACTCAGTGGGGGCAGAGTGAGCATTGATCTGGGGCAGGAGCCGATTCCTTTTGGGGTGGTCTTGAATTAGAACCAGTCCTTATATCTACAAGACAGGAACGATGGAAGCAGCACAAGTGTCTATCCACTGATGAAGGGATAAGGAAGATGTGGTGTGTGTAGGCAATGGAGTATTACTCAGCCATAAAGAAGAATGACGACTTGCCTTTTGCAACAACATGGATGGAGCTAGAGAGAAGAATGCTAAGCAAAAAAAATCACTCCGAGAAAGACAAAAACCATATGATTTCACTCATATGTTAAGAAACAAAAGAGATGACCAAGGGAGAAAAAAAAGAGACAGATGCACCAAGAAACAGACTCCTAACTATAGAGAACAAACCTCTAGTGACCAGAGGGGAGGGGTGGGGGGATGGCGAAAGAGATGGTGGGGATTAAGAAGGCACTTGTGATGAGCATCGGTGATGTATGGAAGTGTTGAACTGCCGTATTGTACACCCGAGACTAAAATAACACTGTATGTTAACTATACTGGAAATGAAAATAAAGTAAGATAAAATAAAATAAAATAAATAAAATAAAATACTCTCCCTACCCTCTCCTAAGGGAGTCAGCCCGAGGACGCTTTCCTTTGGGTAATCTCCCTTTTGACTAAGCCTCTATAAGGCCATGCCTGAAACTCCAAAACCAAACCAATCCAAACCAAACCAAAACAACAACAACAAAAACAAACCCAAAACCCCAAAACCAAAAAAACAAAAAGCATGGAAAAAGAACCAGTTGTTGGTGGCAGACACTGGAGGAGAGACCCTATGAGACTTTGTTTTGTCAGTTGTTGAGACTGGTTGTGCTTATGCTGGCGGGACCTTCAGTCCAAATGTCCCCGAAATATGGGGGGCCTGGTGGCGGGTCCACAGAGCCCCAGCTGCGGCCCTGGGCTGTGACCCTCGTACACAGCCGCGGTCCTGAGGGGGCCTCCTGGAGGGACTCCAGCTCCGGGTCTCCAGCTCTGAAGCCTTTTTGCTTTCTTATGTTCTACGTGGCCGCTGGACACTGATCTTCATTAACATCAAAGAATGTACATTGTTTCTTTTTTTTCCCCATTAAAAGTTACTTGTTCTTAGAATTAAAAAAAGAAAGTAGAGCCGTGATAGACAGATACAAAGAGAGTGAGCAAAGAAGCCTGAAAACAAAAGCAATCAGGATATCTGTATATTTCTTCTCAAGCCAGACATAGTCCATATGATGCTCTTTTGGGGGCAGGATTCAAAACTGTGGGATTTGTTTGTTGAGTTGAAAGTGATTTTAGACATTTTCCAACATCCTTATTTATTGGTTTTCTATTGCTGCTGTAACAAATTATCAGGAGGTTGGTGGTTTAAAGCAGCACTGACACAAGTGTATCACCATACAGGTTTGGAGATCAGAAATCCCAAATCTAGGGGTAGGTGGTGTGGGGGGTGGGGTGGCTCCGTGGTTTCAGCACCAGGTCTTGGTTTCGGCTCAGGTCCTGATCCCGGGGTCCTGGGATCAAGCCCTGCCTCTGGCTCCACACGCGGCTGAGTCTTTCTCTCCCTCTGTCTGCACCCCCACCCCTTGCGCTCTCTCTCTATAAAATAAATAAGCGAATCTTTAAAAAAAAAGTACCAAAGGGATGGGTGCAGGGGCTTTCTCAGCAGCTGCAGGCTGCCCGTATTCCTTGGCTCAGAGCTCCTTCCTCCTCCTGGAAGGGCAACGGCACAGCATCTTCTCTTCTCTCCGACCTCCTGTGTCTTCTCAGAAGGACCCTCGTCATTTTCTCGAGCCTTTCTGCACGCCAGGATAATCCCTCTAGCTCAAGTCTCCTCCGTAATGACATCTACGTGGTCCCTTTTGCTGTATGAGGCTCCATATTCATGGGTCTCTGGGATTAGGACATAGATAAGCCTTGAGCCTCATTTTATAGAAGATATAACTGAGACCTTAAAGAAAAGGACTTCTTTCTTTCTTTCTTTTTTTTTTTTTGTAAAGTCTGGGCGCCACTATCTGCATGGAGCTTTCATGTGAATGGGTGAATTAAGTCAGGAGTGCGTGTGTGGGGTCGGTGAGCAGGTGGAGCTGTAGGCACACTGGTTGATGAGCTTGTGGGCAGGCCCGAGGTGCTCCCTCAATTGCACACCGTTGTTCAGTGCACAACCTGAGCATCCTCACAGGGACCACGCTGGTGAGTTTCTACACAAGCAGGAGTAACGTTGGTCTCAGGACTTTCTGCTCTGATTCTTCCGCCTCACCCCTCTTTGCTACTCTGTTATGTCTGTGACTCTCAGAGGTCAGGGATCATTTCAAAAAGCTGGCCCAGGGGATCCAGGACACGTATTGACCATTCTCCTCCAGTGATCAGGTTATGCCACCTTTCAATCCGCCTCTGAGTAGCTTCCGGTCAGCTCGTCGAGGCCAGATCTTCTGTCAACAGTATTTCAGCAATCCTCTTCCTGTTTCATCTCATCAGTGTCTGTAAACACCTGCCGCCCAGTCAGAGCTCCCGTGTTTTAGGAGAGCGATGCCTGCGTCTTGCCCAGCAGCATCGAGAGTTCCAGCCACACTCAGAAGAGCAAGACGTTCTGGCTCTGAGTTTTAGAAACCCTCTGTGGCCATGTTGCCTTTCTGTATGAAGGGGACGGAGGCTTTCCATCAGCCCTGCCTGGAATGGGGATTCTGCTGGACCACAGGTGTCCAGTAGGATTTTCTGGGAAAGGGTGTCCTCTGTGAGCTGATGTGGTAGCCGCTTGCCCGAGGTGGCCACTGAGCCCTGAAAATGTGGCACGTGTGATTGAGAACTTGAATTTTAAATTTCATTTAATTTAAATTAATTTAAATGTAAGTAGCCACAGGTGGCTAGCGGCTACCATTACTGGACAACTCGGATCTACATTCTTTCTCTGAGATAAAAGAGAGCACGTGTAGGATGTAGGAAGTGGCATTCTCGATGGTACCTGCTTCTAATTAGGAGAAAAGAGAAATTTTTTCCTCTGTCAATGTTTAAAATTACATTTTGATTAAACTGAGGAATGTTCATAAGCTCTAAGTAGGTACACTTGCTTTAAGCTTATACATTTTATTTTATTTTATTTTTGAAGATTTTATTCATTTATTTATTTGACAGATAGACATCACAAGTAGGCAGAGAGGCAGGCAGAGAGAGAGGCAGAAGCAGGCTCCCCGATGAGCAGAGAGCCCGATGTGGGGCTTGATCCCAGGACCCTCAGATCATGACCTGAGCCAAAGGCAGAGGCTTAACTCACTGAGCCCTCCAGGTGCCCAAGCTTATACATTTTAAACCAGAGGCTGGGCACAGCACATTTTTTAATTGTGTGTGGTTAAAGTTCAGAATATCCCACTTGCCTTGAGAAACAGTATCATGTTCAAAACACGCTTTGATGAACATTGAATATTAAAACATCCTATGATGCTCTATAAATGGGTTAAACAGAAGTGAACACAAATACCGTTCTTCAGTTTTTCAATATGTTCTAAGGATATATCGTAGCGTTGATAATATAAAGAAAGATGTTTGGATTCACTTTTAGATTCACAATTTTGGCTGTTCTCTGCTGAAGGAGCTCGGAGGCGGAAAGGTAAAGAAGTTGCCACCAGAGGAAATGTGTCCTGCGCGCTCTCAGCCCGCGTGCACGGGTTCCTGCCGTGTAGGTGGATGGAGAAGGCAACGCAGAGGCTCCACAGGAACAAGAAGAGAAAACCCGGGGAGCTTGAAGAATCGTCTTCCTCCCCGCTGGGGAACCCTGGTTTCCTCTTGTTCGTACCGGAGGCTCATAGTTGTTGTCAAGTTGTTTAAGGTATTCTGAAGAAAGTCTTTCAAACGATGTACTTTATGTTTTTGTTCCTTCTTCTGCGTTTAGGATTTTTTTCGGGACTCATTTTCTCTTCTGTTTTTTTGTTTCTCTTGAATGCAGGTGAGTTTATCCATACTTGCTATTTAGTTTAAGAAAAGAGAGAGAGAGAGAGAGATGCCCAGAGTACCTTTGAGCCGGCTCCTGCGCTCCCATCTTATTCTGCCTCCTGAGACTGTGCTGACCTGCGCAGGGTTTCCAGAATCCCTGCGTCTGTGGTGTGACACTGTGTGTGTCGACAACTCAAAACCATGCCCAGGATGGGTTTTATTTTAAGGAACTGAGATGGTATAGAGGCCTGATGCCCGAAGAAAGAGAACATACAGCCTGTGGAGAACGTTTGAGAGTGGGATGTAGGTCCCAGGTGTTTATCGACAAAAAGCCTAGAGCTTCTCGGACAGCGAGTGAGATGTGGCTTTTGCTGAGAGGCCAAGAGCAAGCAAGCGGCGGCTGAAGGAAGACGGCGCTCTTGAGAGGAGGGGGAGGTGGATCTGTGGAGGAGGTCCCGGGACTGAGAAAGAGGCCCTGGCCTGTGTCAGCCAAGGGAGGCCTGGAGGAGTTGGGGGAAACGACAGCTTCTAAGGTAGGGAGTGTTCAGTTATACATACGTGGGGTCAACAAGGCAGGACGACCTCCAGATAGTGACACCGAGAGGAGCTGAACTAGGGTTGAGCTGTCGGAAGCAGCAGAAGGGGTAAAGCAGAACAGGGAGCAGCACTAAACAACAGGAAAGGCAACACCGTGAGCAGAAATCTGCGTGTGGAGGGCGCCTCCCGCCATTTCTGTCCCATCTACCATGGAAACCATGGGGGCGCCTGCGGAGGCCTGTTCCACTGTCAGCACCACATGCCAGGGGGCCTGACAATGGGGCCTTTCTCCGACGTTTGTCGCACAGCCGAGATAAGCAGCTGCGGACAAGAGATTACCGCGGTAAGAATCCCCATTGTAAACGCGTCCGGAGATGCGTCTGGAGTCCTGCAGACCCAGTATGAAAAGACTGTAAGTTATAGATAAGTAAAAGGATGGGATGTCTGCGAGGAGATGTTAAAGAAGAGAACAACGGAAACTGGAATGCCTTCGTGAATTGTTCAGGAACGACTTTATTTTCACATTCCCTCACCTGCTGATCTAATACATACTAATGAGAACCTTCTACAGGCCGGACCCTGTGGACAAAGAGACAGACAAGATGGCCTTGCTCTTCCGTAGCTCTGTGTCCGGCAGGAGAAGAACCGCAGGAACGTAGAGTTGTGCTCTCCTGGTAGGCGTGTGAGTAAAGAATGGTGGAGTGAATTATTCCTTCTAGAAAATAGAAAGGACAAGCCCAAAGAAGAAGAACTGCAGGGTGGCAGGACTCCAGCAGCATCTGAAAATCAAATAGAACTTTGCACGTTTTGGAGAAGACGAAGGGACATAGAAGAAATGGAATGAATGGGACTGGGATCTGATGGCGCATGTTGGCCGCTTGATAGTGGCACGTTCCCTGAGGCCACAGGGAGGCGGTGAGAGAGTCCACTCAGTACAACAGCTCCTGAGGAAGGCCCATCAGGGGCCAGGGATGTCTACACCATGGCATCTGAGTTTTACCCAAGGATGGGTAGGAGTGGCCGCCAATCTGGACTTTTTGAGTGCTAGGATGACTCTGAGAGAATCCGGGCACCTCCACATCCATTTTGGTTTGTGTCTGGAGCTCCAGAGCAGCTGGGTCAGGAGGTAGGAAATGAGCAAGGCCAGAGTTTGCGAGCCGCGGCCTCCCACGATCAGAAGGCAGACTTTCTCAGTCATGCTAAAACTTGGATTCAATTTTTGAAACTGAACCCTTGTGTAAGGAACTGGCAGAAGGCTCTGGGGTCAATTATGTGGGTGAGGATTTTTGGCTGAGCTGGGATGGAGGTCTGCGTGGCCACCGGGGCTGGGGAGGAGGGCGCGGCATCTCTGTTTTTGCATCAGTGTCAATGGATGAAGAGAGTGAACGATTCTATAAACAAAGAGGCAGAAAGCGACGGCCAGCAGTGCATCATGCCATGTGGGGTAGAGCATGAAACCAAAGGAGAAGACCTAGGTTGAACCAGATGTAAAATATTTCATTGGCTGCAGGGGCCAGAGGCTATCATTAATTAGTCTGTAAGAGGAAATTAGAGAATGTTATCAGGGTCTCTAGTAGAAATATCCTTAAACTTCTGGGTGTGAAGTCCTTAAAATAGATGTGGGTTTTATCCTTCTCTGGGGTTCCTATTTGGTGTTTTATTAAATATTTCAAAAAGGGACTTCTAGACGCACCACAAAAACATGTACACACACACATGCACATGCATACATGTGCTAAAGCCTGTAGGGCATTAAATTAATTGGAGTGAACATCTGGATCACTTAAGTGGGTGACATTAGAGATAATGAAGTAGTCAGGCAATTTCTTCTCGTTTGTTCCTTTGACTATGTCATTGTTTGATTCTTTTGTAATATCTCAAGAAGCACATTCTTACAGGTCGTGGTAATAGGATTAACTAAACTGTCCCCTCACTCACAGCTGTGTATTACACACCTGTCATGATCAGAACATGCCAAGCCTGTACCCTCACATAGTTACAGTCTTGTCGGTGCCTACAAAACAGAGTTCAGAGTGGTGTGGAGGAGATGAGGCCACTGGCCCAGATCTCAGATGTCAGGACAAGTTCCTGGAGGAGATTCAATCTACGCTGAGACTTAAAAATGCATTAAAGTTGGCCAAGTTTAGGAGAGAGTGTCTGTGGGTGTGTATGTGTGTGTGGGAGGGTTTAAGGGTATGTGCGTGACTGAAGTGTGTGGATGTGTGAGTGTGAGCATGTAAATGTGAGGGTGTGTGAATGTGTGAGTGTATAAATGTGTATGGGAGTGTGTAGGTGTGTGTGTGAGTGTGTGTGAATGTGTGTGTCAGAGTGGGGGTGGTGAGGTGAGCACTGTTCCAGGAAGAGGACACGGTATGGGTAAAGGCCCAGAGGTAAAGGTTCCGGCTATCCTCGGGACAGGAGATTCAGTGGGGCCGGAACGGAGGCTCCATGACAAGTGAGGCTGAGAGTTCCAGAGGGAGGATCCCCAAGGGCCTTGCACGTGTGGTAAGCAGATCCCACTTTACCCTGAGGTCAGTGAGAAGCCATGGGAGTATTTTAGGTACTAGAGAGGTGTGAGCCCAGTCCCTTCAGGGGAAACCAGTGTCTGCAGAGCTGAGAAGAGGCTGGAAGGACGGGGCATAGGCAGGACAAACCTGTCCGGTGCTTATTCCAGTAACTCAGGCAGACTTGGTGATGCCCTGGCGAGCTTGTAGACAGAAAGAGGAAGAGAAGGGTCTGGAAACGTATTAGGAGACTGGGTGGACAGAAGGAAAGGTGGAGTAATGATCCCGGACTTCCGGGTTGGGGCATCTGCAGGTGAGATACTTAGATGTTTCTGTCTTTTCACGATTTTCACTGATCATACGTTGAATATAATTTGCTTGAATACTGCCTCTGTATTTGCATTGTTTCCTTAGCAGTGATCGTGAGATGAAAATGCTTATTTCAGGAATTTCAGGAATTTTTATGAAACTAGATGTTCTGTTTCCAGTGGCTGCCACAGAGACTCAGAGCCCCAGCCACGAGTCCCTATTAGCCCATGTGGATTTCCTAGTTTGGGAACGGTCCTCATTCCTCCTATCCCTCCACCTGCCCCAACCTCCAGAACCCTAAATCTTAGACCTGAGAAATGTTGTCTACGCTTTAATGGAGTTTTAGAATATTGTCTATGCTTGGAGTTGTCTGGGCTGCCATGGACATAATCCTATAATAGAGGGGTCAGGGTGAGAAGGGTCTCAGACATTGAAGCCCTGTGGTTTTAGGACCATGGTCCTTGCTGGGGAAACTACTATGGTGGCTTAATTGCATTAGTGTCTGGATTGAATATGGAGAACCAGCTGATGGTGTTTTCTAATCACTTCTCACTCCCTGGGCTCCTGAGCCCGAGCTCATGCTCCCGGCTGAGAGTGGATTCTTCTGGAATTACCCTCACTGGCCCTAGTAGCCTGGGTCTGCTAGACAGTACACTCCTGCCCAGCTGGGACCTCTCTTCATCACCAGAGATCTGCCTAGAGCATGGAGCCTGCCATGTGTGAGTCTGGGAGATGTTTGGTGAAGCAGGAGCCTCTGCAGGGTGAGAGCTGTATTCCTGCAAGGGACTGTGGAAACCTTTTAGACCAATGGATTCGTCTGAACCAGCTGCTATACAACAATTACATGGAACACCCCCTTTGCGACCCTGAAATAAAATCCGTAGATCCATAATCTACCAACGGCCTAAATGAAGCATGTCAATGGAAGGCTTACTCCATATGATGGAAAAGCAATGGAAGTAATTTGTGATGAAACACTGTGTTTCTGTGTGAACAGCTTAGGCATGACAAAGATAGAAGGTACAATGAAGAGGTCTGGTGCTCCCGTCCCAAGTAGGACCACCACGCGTGCAACAGTCACAGTCACAACAGTCACAGTCCGATGTGTCAAGATTTGCACACTTAGGGAGCACAACCACCTTGTGATTTTCTGAGCTGCCGAGCAATTCTTGCGAAATTCTGAAGCAAACGAAGTCACATCTTCCTTTGATAAACATGGCAACTGCGTTCCTGGAAAATCCAGCTGCGGTCAAAATCTGGTAAAATCTATTTTATGTATATTTGTGTGACACATACAAGTCACAAGGGGCAATTTTGTTGTGCATGGCTGCCCCAAGGATTTCGAGACCCTGGGAACCCTGCTCCTGTCCTCTACTACCGATGCGTGCCCTCATCGTTCTAACACTTGAAAATTCTGCCCCCACCTCCCCCAAAATGTCCATAATGGTCTTTGGAGAGTGGTATCACCTCATTTGAGATCCACTGATCTAGAGAGAACTTCCTGTTTCGCGGAGGACTTTACCAAGGTTCAGGAAGGACGATCGCTTTTCTCGGAGTCATGTGGGGAGTCACACACATGTGGGGCTTAAATCCAGTGCTGAACAGTATCCAGTGTCACTTTCCGCACCCTAACTCACTGACATGTTGGGAATTGAAGGAACAGCTTTGCTGGTGAGTTGTTAGGAAATTTAATATAGTTTTCCAACTGTCCGTTCTTCTTACTGTGAATCTTGAAGGAAAAGGTTGTCTGAAAGATTATTAGTTCAGTTTAAATAGTCTCATAAGATATTTCTTGGCCCTCTTCATACTTCCCACATCTATTTGAAATTCTGAGGTCTCACACCTCACAAAGTTTATGAAGTCACACTTCCTTTGAAATTTAATACATATATTTACATTTTATCCAACTAATATATGCTTGTAATTAAAAGGTGAAATTGTGCAGAAGCGTTTGAAAGTCTCACCATTTTATCCCCAGTCTTATACCACTTTGAGCTTTTAAAATTACTTAGGCTTTTTTGGAGGTGACCTCCATTTCTTTAAAAAAAGTCTTATACGACTGTTACTTATTTTGTCCATTTCAGACATGATCTACAGACTTTGTATGGAAGTGTCCCTGTGGCCCCCGAAGGAAGGTATGTTACCACCCGAGTCTATTTGCTACGTGGTCACATTTCCTTAAGTTCTAAGTCTGTAGGAACACTCTGTACAGGTTCTTTTTATCCCTCATTTAATAGGATAAAAATAACATAATGTCCCTGCGCTTTCTTTTAGTTCTTTCCTTCCATTCTCACTTCCCTCTGTCTCCTATGTTTTTAGATCACCAAATACAGAACTTACAGTCCATTAATGCAATAAAGAATTACGAGCTCTGTCCACACATTGATTCTAAAAGCTGAAACTCAGTAGTTACATGATCATGATTTCACGAATATTGTTTGCTGGGGAATCAAATTTTATGCTATCGTTAGGCTTCCTTCAAGCTGTTTTTAGTTGTTGTGGATCTTCTTTGGAGTTTCTAATTGCCCTTTTTCTGGTATGTTTTTCTTGGCACTAGTGAAAGTACCACCAAACCAGAGGCATCGCTTAATCCTCTCCAAATCCCCCTCCCAACCTGGGGACACCTGCTGATATGGAGCCAACCATCCGTCTCTCTAACCTGGGCTTGGCTGAAGAGACGTCATTTGGAATCTTCCTGTTCTCCTCTCCTAGGCTGGCATTCCAGTTTCTTTCTTTGATTTAACATTATATATATATATATATATATATATATTTTTCTTTTTTTTCTGGAATGAGTCTTAAGGCAGTTTCCACAGAAAGAGTGTGGTATGAGGGAGGTAAAGCTCTGGTTCTTCAGAGGTCTGAAAATGTCTTCATTTGGCTCTCAGAGTGAATTAATCAGCTATCAAATTCCAAATTGAAAATAATTTTTGCTTTATTACTTTGGAGGGTGTTATCTGTTAAAATTCATGTTTATTTGCCAAGTCTGATATCAATCTGCTTCTCATTACTGAGTGAACTGCTTTTTCCTCCCAGGAAGGTTTTAGGATTTTCTCTTTATCCTTTGTATTCTGAAATTTCAAGAATTTGGGATTCACTGTGGGTATTTTCCACTTCATCTACTGTATGGCACCCTTAGTGGACCATCTTAAGCCTGGGAAATTGTTCACCTAATTCTGGTGGTTTCTTACATTATTTCTTTAACGATTACACTTCTCCTTCTCTTTCTAAATTCGTATTGGTTGGATGGTGGAACTTTGGAGTTGGTCTTTTTACGGCTGTATTTTCTGTCTCTTTGTGTTTATGTTCTATTTGCAGAGAGATTTGCTTCATTTTATTTTTGAATCTTCATTAATAACTTTTAATCTGGCAACTATACATTTCTGAAAGTGCTTTTGCTTTGGTTTTCTGATTGCTCCTTTTCTTTTTTTATACCTTGAGTTTTATATCTGGGTGGGAGGGTGGAGTAGAGAAGAAATTATCTCCTATACTGGGCCCCATTCAGCAGCAGCTTCCTGTTCCAACGGGTTGAGGGAGACTTTGAGGAATTAAAGTTTCTGGGAGCATCCAGGTGTAGTTGCTGAGTGTGCAGTGATGGGTGGAGGGATGGATCCAAGTGTGAAGAGCCCTCATGCCCCCCCATCTTGCCACAGACTATGTCTTGGGAGCCTGCGATGGAGAAAGTGCCACTTTTGGTGCTGCTGTCTTGGGATTTCTGACACCAGCTAGTGATGCAGAATGACAAGCAGGAGCAGCAGGAGGCCCACATGTTGCTTGTCTGAGGCCATCCGGGTCACCTGTGCTTGGCCCGGATTGCTGCTTTCTCCTAACATCCTGTTGGAGGAGGTCATAGAGAGGGCGTGACCTCTGGTTAAACTGAGATCTGCCCCCCACCTGCCCCCTGCCCAGGATGCAAGGCTCCTTGCTCCCTCCACAATTAGAAATTAGAAAGGCAATTAGAAAGGTCCTTGGAATGGACTTTCTGCCCACCATTCCCATAGGCAACGCGGTTTCAAGAACTCAGCCTTGAACGAGTAAGGTGTCCTTGAGGCTATGCTTGACTAAATCCACAACTAAACCCTGTTAAGGCCTCTGGAGAACCTTCTAAGATGCTGGCTGGGGGTGCGGAGAGCTGCTGGTCTTGCAGCCGCCCAAGACGCTCCTCCAGAAGTGACCTCCAGTTGTTGCCTCGCTTAGTACAGCTGCCAGCCTCCACCCCTGAGCGCCGGCCTCTCTTGGGTCTTTCCTGGCCCGCCCCGGATGTGGGTTGTTTCAACGTGCGGGGCCACTCCACAAGTTGCCAGCTTACACCCCGCTTCTCATTATACCAGATTACAGTGTCTGAAAACGGGAGCTTTTCCCAAGTTCTTTTCTGCTGCCTCCTGAGTTACTTTTCTCCTTTCCTATCTTAATCTTTTGCTTAATGCTGTATTCTTTCCCCAATATATGATATTTGAAAGATACATTACATTTAAAAATAAGACCATACGGGGGCACCTGGGTGGCTCAGTTGGTGAAGCATCTGCCTTTGGCTCTGGTCATGATCCTGAAGTCCCAGGAATGAGCCCGGTATCCGTTCCCTCTGACCCTCACCCCACTCTCATGCTCTTTCTCTCAAATAAATAAATAAAATCTTAAAAAAAAAAAAAGACTACGGAAGAAGTCCAGTGCGTGTGTATGCGTGTGTGTGTGTGTGTGTGTCCATTGGAAGGCTTTTGTGTTTGGCTGAAGTTAGCCCTCGGGCTGCGGATCCCTAAGTAACACCATCTAAACCCCACCCCCCCATCTTTGTGCACTGACACTACCACTAGCTAGCTCCCGTTTTTCTAATTTGGTCATTTTTTCTAAACAAGTGCCTATTGTTATGTATTTTTGGCCTGGATGTATAAGATGTGTATCTACCAACATTTTGATTAAAGGATTAGGGGATGGGTTTGCTGGGGGTGATACTGTGATTTTCAGGGTCCAGTTTCCAGGGCTGGTGGCTCCCAGTCTTGGGGGCAGGATGGCGTCTTTCTAGGCCTCCCTGGGCAGGTGTTCTTCCGTCAGCTGCCACCCCTCCTCTCCCTCACAGGTTGCAGGCTGTGGTTTCCTTTGCCCACCTTCAGGATTCCTCATTCACTTGTTCTTCCAAAAATGTTCAGAAATATTTCACTTGCTAAAAGCTTCCCTCCTATTCTCTTCACTGTTGTGGCTTTATATAATTTTTGTTCTTTTAACATCTTTTTTTTTTTTTTAATTGACTCTCTCTGCTTGACTTATTTCACTCAGCATAATCTCTTCCAGTCCCGTCCATGTTGCTACAAAACTTGGGTATTCATTCTTTCTTTCTTTCTTTTTTTTTTTTTTTTTTTTTTTTTACAGCTTTATAAACATATATTTTTATCCCCAGGGGTACAGGTCTGCGAATCGCCAGGTTTACACACTTCACAACACTCACCATAGCACATACCCTCCCCAATATCCATAACCCCACCCCCTCTCCCAACCCCCTCCCCCCATCAACCCTCAGTTTGTTTTGTGAGATTAAGAGTCACTTATGGTTTGTCTCCCTCCCAATCCCATCTTGTTTCATTTTGATGTGGCCTTGGAAGACAGAGCAGATAAACATTTGTGCACAGCTTGCAATTTGGACTGGAAAATCCTCTGAATGTCTTTTTTCCCTCACTTGACATTCTGAAGGTTTTTTTTGCATTAAGCATCTTTTTCTTGTGCAGGTAATACATGTGCATATTATAAAATTCAAGAGACCTCAAAGGGTTAGACAGTAAATTTAAGTCTCTCTCATTCCTGTTTCCTAGGCATCCAATTTCTTGTGTGTCCTTCCAGAAGTATTCCATGCAAACATATTCTTTTTAATTAAAAAAATGAAAGCAGAAACCTGGAAACACATTGCTTTACACCTTTCCTTTTGCACTTACTAATGCCTTGGAGTTCACATTCACAGCAGAGCTTTTTAAAAATTACTTTTAATTTCTGCAAAGTGTTTTTACTAATGAATACATTGTAATTTATTTAACATGTTCTTATGGGTTATCTTTTTAAAAAAAATTGGATTGACATATAATGCCTTATTAGTTTCAGGTTCTTACAGGTTAATCTAGGTTCCCCTCCTGTCTTTTGCTTTCGTAAGCAAAGCTACAATAAATTTTCTTTTATGCACACCATTCCACACACGCGTGAGTAAATCTGCGACACATTCCTGCACGGGGAATTGCTCTCTTGGTGCCTGGGGTGGTGCATCAGAGAACACTCACACCAGTAACGTAGGAGACTGCACGTGTCCCCACGCCTTTGGCCACCGTGCCAGTGAAGACCTGATCAGAAGCCCTACCAGCTACTTAAGCAGAAAGTTTCATCCCCAGCACTGTTGGTCAGACAGAAGGCGGTGAGAAGACGCTAGGCGAGAAGGGAATACTAAGGTGTAGAGAGGCAGGGATCATAGGGAGAGAACTCAGGAAGAGACTGACATTCATAATACTTAGAAGCCCTTTGTTTCAGCTGTGCTGGGAGCTCGGAGGCACCTTGTGGACCAGGACCAGACTACTGAGGAGGGAGTGCTGACTGGTTCGAGATGGTTCTCCCCGCGGCCAAAGGTCATGCTGACTCTTCAAGCTTTGCAAAACGGGCTTAGCTGCCGCAGCGGCTCAGCACCCATCGGGACCCATCAGCACCCATCAGGCTGCAGGTGAAGAATTGCGGGCCAGCAAGGTGGCCGCGAGGAGGAGGCGGAGAGGGCAGGCGAGGCCCTGCAGCCCCACCACCTGCTGCTGGCCGAGCGGAGGCAGGTGGCACCGCGCAGTGTCTCACGCAGCGCCCGCAGGAGCTCCGCAAGGTGGAAAGGACCGTGGGGAGCGGCGGGGCCACCCCAAGCTGGCGGGGTGCGGGCGGAGTCCCCCAACTTCTTGCTGTTCGCTGGCGTGGCAGGTAAGCCTCAGAGCTTGTGATTTTGCGAAGCGTTTGTATTAGGATGCAGACTAGTTCTCAGTATTTAGAATTGATTTTCCTTTTCATGAACCATCTGTTGCTGTTTTGCGTGCGTTTTCCTTGCTGCCATTTTTTGTTCTCCTTGAAGTGAGGTTTTTTTGGGGGGATGTTGTGAGTTGCCACTACTCCTTTCTCTTTCGGTGATGGATTTTCCGTTTTTAGAGTTTACCAGATGTTTTGGTGACTTCCTGGTTTTAGTTCACCTTTAGAGAGGCCTTAATTGTGAGCTATAAAAAATGTCTTGCCAATTTTTTTTCCCTCGAGCTTTTATCGTTTTGGCTTTAAAACTTAAATATTGGTGGTGGGTATTATGGAGGGCACGTACTGCATGGAGCCCTGGGTGTGGTGCATAAACCATGAATTCTGGAACACTGAAATTTAAAAAATAAATGAAAATTTAAAAAAACTTAAAATATTAGATCAAATTGGAATTTTTCCTGCTATAGGAGGTATTTACCGTCCAGAGACCCCAACACAGCATTTATTGAATAAACCACGTTTTCTCCACTAGTGTGAAAATTCACTTTTATTTCCATTCATGTATGGCTTTAAAAAAATTTTTTTTTGCTCTTTCTAGACTTCCTAACCCGTTTCATTGACATTTATTCCTGTTCTAGCTGCACGCTGTTTGAACCTAGCTTCATAATGTTCAAGTAGGAGCACTGCTTCCTCACTTTCCCTTTTTAGAAACTTCTTGATTTCTTTTTCCTGTAGGAACATAAGCCGCTTGTTGAATTTTAAAATGTTGTTTTATTGGGTTTACGTAAAAATAGAGACTAAGGAAGTGCTGACATTATTACAAGGCATTTTTCTATTTATAGAACATGGTTACCTTTCAGAATGTTCTTCTTTCGCCTGGTAATGTATTCCAAGGTGTTTACTCTGCCTTTCCCCTCTGCGGTCCCCCAATTTTTTTTTTAAATTTTTGCAAACCCATGCATCTTGGTACCCACCCTCCCCGTTTTATCTTTGGTGCACATAACCCCACTCTGCATTGTTCAGAGAGATCTTGTGGCTTTATGAAAGATGGAAGTTGCCCCCCGCCCCGCATCCCGCCCCCGGAATACCAGGAACAATGATTGCTGAATCTCCATTTCTATGTCTGTTTCCCTAAGATTGTGCCTGAGAATATGCCAGGGGGTCTGGAAGTTCTCTTCCTACTTCCCCTTTCACCTGTCAAGGAAAGGCCTATGTAGTGCCCCTTCTCCATGTTAGGTGCGTTGGTGTGGGGTGGAGATGCCTCTTGAGAGGGATGCAGAGTGCCGGTGATAATGGGTGAATGGTTGCAGAGACTGGTAGCAACTCAGGTGGTCCCGATGTTCCAAGTCAGGTCGTTCCAGTTGGCGTTCATTAAAGCTGAAGTCTTAAAGAGCTTGTTGGTGGACAGATGAACTTATTGTTGACTGATTATATTGTGTATAGCTTGTGAAAGACTAAAGAAAATGAAGAGCATCACTGTTGTAAAACCTGTGTGTATATATACATATGAATTGTTATCTCAAATGTTTCTACTAAAGAATAAACTGGCAAACCTTGTCTCTAGGAATGGGAAGTGTTCATGCATGTGTATTTAAAAAAAAAAACCATCCATCTCAAATGCACTTCCTTTAAAAACCTGTCTTTAAAAATGATCAAAACCATGTACAAATAAAAATAAAAGAATTAGAATGATCTACAAGAAATTGTCGTATTTAGATTCTTATGGCCACTGGGAATGAAAGCTTTGTTAGAGATTCATAGGGTGATTAATAAAATTTCAAGCATAGAATTTACATGAGGACAGTTCTTTAGGGGAAGTGGAATGGAAAGGAGTTCTAGAAGGAAAAGGAATGACATAAAATTGACTTAAACCTTGTTTATACATTTAATGAAGTGTATGAAAGTCTGTGGAATGTATTTAACAAATGATATAAATTTGAAAACGTCAACACATGCCAGAGTTACATGTGTAATTGTTTAAATTTGTGATGAGAAACCTAACTTGCCAAGTCAGAAACATGTGAAGGCAGAATTTTTTCCCGAATCTTGAGGATTCTTAAAAACAAACAAACAAAAAAACCCCAAAACCAAAAAAAAAAAAACAAAAAACAAAAAACAAAACCCCAAATCCTAAAACCCAGAAAAACCAAATTGAATGCTATTGCTCTAAACCTTCACTGGGTATTGGCAAGCAAATACCCAATTTTAACTTCAAATCTTGAATATAAGAATGAACCACACATTCAGACCTATAAACAGACCTCAGACCTAGTTGGAGTTTTGGGACACCTGCTGTGTATGGGTGCTCTGTTGGACCTTTCCTTGCTCTCATCTGGGCTCTTTCATATAGAGGCTCCTGAGCCCATACTAAAGGGGGGGACTCCCTGCCTCCACCTCAGGTAGTCCTGTTGAACCTAAACCCCTTCAATCCAGGACCCACCTTCTATAAACACGGGGATATGGAATGGTGTCCCATCTCAGGTGAAGTCCCTTTGCACCTGTGAAAACTTGTCCGTCTGCTAGGTTAGCCGTGTGACTACCCATTTCTTTGGGGAAGCTAAAATCTACCGCAGTTCCTCCTCCTGAGGCTCCCCTAGGTCTCCCCCTTAGGCTTGCCAAAAGCTACAGAACTTGGTAGACCTCTGTATCCTCAACATCCTCTAGATTCTACACTAACAGCATGGGGTAACCGTCTGGCCAAGTGTGTCCTCTTCTCTGGTGATAAAATGTTTGAACATCTTGTGCTCTTCCTAGTTTGTGTGTGTGTGTGTGTGTGTGTGTGTGTGTGTAAGAACTTGACTGATAAAACCTATGAGTTCTCAGCAAGACACACAGGGAGGATGAATCTATCTATTAGGATATAATCTGCAGAGATACATTAAATGTCACATGCAATCTATGACCTTTAACATGACCTGCTCAGCTGAAACCTCTCATGTTTGATTATTTCACTCTGTTTTCCAAGTTCAGCAGGCGGGCTTAAAATACACCAGTGCTTTAAAGGACCTTCAAATGACTTTCTAGCTTTCCATTCCTCCAGAACCAAGGGTGGCTTGTCCCAGGAAGTTGGTTTCTTCTGGAAACTCTCCCAAGGGACTACATTCCAGACTCACCAAAGATGACCTCTCAGTTTTCAGTTTTCTGGTTGCTCTCACTTGGACATCCTTCTTGCTTACCAAGCCAGGGAACTCCAGGACTTGTGCATTAGAGTTTCTCCTCAGATCCCTGCAGATTTTTATATAAAGAACCTAAGCACACCTGTATGTTTGCTGTGGTGCTGGGCATAGGTCATTTTTAAAATGACTTTTAGGGGCACCTGGGTGGCTCAGCGGGTTAATCCTCTGCCTTTGGCTCAGGTCATGATCCCAGGGTCCTGGGATCGAGCCCCATATTGGGCTCTCTGCTCAGTGGGGCGCCTGCTTCCCTCTCTGCCTGCCTCTCTGCCTACTTGTGACCTCTCTCTCTCTCTGTGTGTGTGTGTCAAATAAATAAATAAAATCTTTTAAAAAATAAATACCTTTTAAAATAACCAAGGTTGTATAAAGTGATACATGGATAGGTCTCGTCAAGTTAAAACCAAAGCACAGCAAAAATCTGTAACCATCCCTACCAACCCCATTTACCACTCTAGACGTATTTTGTTATTTTCCTTGTATCCTCCCCAATCTCTTTAAACACAGAAGAGTACAGGAATTTATCAGCAACTTTCTTAAACTTCGTGTATTTTGGAGTTCTTCCCCCTGTGAATATTAGCTTGGCTAGCTCCCTTAAAGATTGCCTTGCAGTGTTCTTCTTTATTATTATTATTTTGAAGTTCCCCTCTTGCTAGACCTAGTTTTAATTTCCTCATCACTTTAAAACTTGTAGAGGGTATTTGTATATATAAAGGCTTTTCTTTTTTTCTCTGCCTTTATGCTTGACGTTAAGGAATATCTTCTAGATTTCAAACCATTCAGACCAATTCATTGTCCGTGATACTTCGCAAATATTTTTTCCTCTGCACCTAAAGTTCTAATGTTGTTTTCAGTCTTACAGAAGTTAGAACTCCATCAAATGTATTTTTACCATTTTTGCTTTGACTATACCCCAAATCCCAAGTATTTTTTTGAACCAGTTATTGTTTATGTGGATACTTTATATTTGAGAACGTTCTGAGGTTGGATACTTCTGTAACTTGATAGCTGAGGGGCGCCTGGGTGGCTGCCAGTTGAGTGGCTTGATCTTCATTTTGCCTCCCTCATGATCACAGGGTCCTGGGGTTGAGCCCCATGAAGGGCTCTATGGGGAGTTGCTTCAGGATTCTCCTTCCTTCTGCCTGCCCTTCCTCCCACCACCGCCCAAGGCACATTCTAAGAGAAAGGTATGTTTTTCCTTCTCTTCCCCATGCTCATCAGTTTCTTAAATTCCACATGAGTGAAAGCATAGGGTAGGTCTCTGACTTATTTTGCTTAACATAAGACGAAAAGAGGGAGACCCACCATAAGACTCCCTTAGTCATAGGTAACAGGGTTGCTAGAGGGGAGGTGGGTGGGATGATGGGGTAACTGGGTGGTGGGCTTTAAGGAAGGCACTTGAAATAATACGGGTTTTTTTTTTTTTATAATACGGGGTTTTGTATGCAACTGATGAATCATTACATTCTACCTCTGAAACCAATGTAAATCCAATTTAAACAAAATTTTAAATGGACAAATCTCGAAAAAGTGATAGCTGATTATATCAACATTGCTTATTGAGTACTTTTCCCTACAAATCTTGAATTCAACCTTTACATTTGTTTCTGGATCTGTTTGCAATGATCTGCTTGTTATAGCCCCAGTAATCTATACTTGCTAAGACTATTGAGTTTTGATACTTAGTAAGATGAATCCCTAAAACTTCATTTTTCATAGTATTTCTCAGTTTTTGTCAAAGATCTTATTGTCGACTCGAAGGAGTTATGAACAAGATTGTTTTTTTCTTTTTCTATGTAGTTGGTCACTGTAATTGTCAATAATTCTGGATTTTCTGAGTTTTCCCCCAAACCAGTTTTGGATCTTCCTATTCTTATTATAGCAGTGGCTATTGCTAAGACCTCTAGACAGTTTGAATAGTTGGAATAAGAGAAAGCCTCTTTCATTCTTTCATTTTTGACTCGCAATCACACTTGATACAGAAATATTTTAAGCATCACAAGTTTACTGTTAAAAATCTCAAATGAAAATGTTTTTTTCTATTGCTAACTGGCTAATTTAAATGATGGATTCTAAGTTTCATTAAATTCTGAGCATAGCTACTTAATGTTCTTTCGCTCAGTTAATGAGGTAAAGCAGCCCCCCCCCCCACATTAAACCACTCTTACATTCTTGGGATAAATACTTCTTGGTTATCAGGTGTATATTTCTCATTTAATATACTTATGGATTTGATTTAATATTACATACATTTTTATATTTGTATTAAGGTCCATGTACAACTTTCCTATACTCTTGTCTGGAATTGGTATTACATTATTATAAAATGAGTTAGCCATTATTTCTTTGTTATTCTGAGACTGTTAGAGTATGTTGGAAATGATCTGTTCATAATCTAGAACTTGCCTGTAAACCATCTGGGACCAGTGTATTTTACAGGGAATGGATCTTTGTAAACTCAACTTCTATGCTATTAGTATTTTAACACTGTATTCTTATCTTCCTTCTTCTGAAAATTCATATTCCTGGAAATTGTCTAACCCTTCCTGGTTCATTTTGTTGGCATAAACGTGTAGTTCCTTTTCATTCTTATGGTTTATTTATGCCTTTTTTTTTTCCCCCTCTGCTCTTCTTGGCCTTTTCCAGTAACTCAAACCTTTCCTTTTAATACCTGAATTCATTAGTTTTATTTACATTTTAATTTTATCTTCATTACTAGTTTTATGCCATTCTTAAACTGTGCTTTTAATTCAAAAAGTTGAATGTTGTTTAAAAATGTTCTTTGAGAATGTGTGCAGCAGTGCAGACAGAGGGCGAGGCAGGCTCCCCACTGAGCAGGGAGCCCAGATGTCCCTCGAATGGCTTTTAAATGAATGCATTCATGACTGTTCTGCGCACCCACATTTCAAGTGTTGGGTGTGACTCTACCCCATTCTAAATTTAAATTATCTTGACTTTAAGGTGCTATTTTGGGAGACCGTGGAAGGTCTACTTGGATATCCAATTCAGCTGTATTTTAGTCCGTGGATAGGACACATGTCCACTTTCTGGAATGGGCTGAAATACTTCGTAGTCGATGCTTGGTCAAGTAGGTCTCTTTCTATGAACAATTACATCATTGGTTCTATGCAAGTATAGGCAGGTTCATATGTACGCCTGTATGTTAATTGTAGAGCTTTCATTTAAATGTTTTCAGAAAAAATACTGTATTTTCTACTTCAGATTGCTGAGGCTAGATTTTAAATGTACCACATAACAACTTGTGCTGGAGGTGTGAGCTAATGCTACTGCAGTAATCAACTTGCAGTGTCAAACCAACATGTTCACCTTAAACATGTCAGTTACCACTCAATTTAAATATTAAATCAGGGCACCTGGGTGGCTCAGGTGGTGAAGCATCTGCCTTTGGCTCAGATCATGATCTCGGGAGCGAGTCACGCATTGGGTTCCCTGCTCAGCAGGGTGGGGGCAGGGTCTGCTTATCCCTCTGCTGCTCCCCCTGCTTGTGTGTGCACTCACTTTGCCAAATATCTTTAAAAAAATTTACTACATAACTAGCAACATTGTTTCTAACTTCATGACTTTCTGAATAAAAATATAAAATGTCTCTTCTATCGTGAAATATCCCTTTTTTTCCTTTAAAAACTTGGGTCTTGAATTCCACTTGATCTCCAATTCTAGTGGTACCCCTCTCCCCACCCCCAGTGTTTCCCTGGCTTTTATGGTCCTTCTTGGTCTCTTTAGACAGCATGTAGTTTTATTAACATAACCAGAATCCTTAAATCTTAACAGGTTTTATTGACTCGCCTGTAACGTGATCATGGATCCTGGATGCGCTATTTAGAATCCTGTATAATCCCCGCCCCCCACTCCTCTTTTACTGGATTGACAGTATTTTTTCTTAGTATTTACTTTTTTAAATTTAAGAGTTTAGCATTCTATTTCTCAATTGATGTTTAAATACATTAAAAAGTGCCTTGAATTAAACACCTTAGCTAGTTTTTCCTTTTCTAAGGCTTCAGCCACTTCTGCTATTTGCGCTTTGAGTATTAGATTACATGGTAAAGTTTTACAATCAACACAGCTGAAATTGTAGGTACTCAGAGTCCATTACAGGGTGAGGGGATGAAGAAATCCTCTCCCTGCCAAGTGACTGTGGAATTGGACAGAATCGTCCAAAGCCATTTGAACACTCTGAAAATTCGCTGAAAGCCTTCAACCCACGCAGACCTTTTACTCTGAAAATTACGCTCTGAGATCAGGAATCTGGCACTCCTGCATCTGCCCTGTGGGGCTGCGGGCTGGTGCAGGGGTACGGGGGAGCCTGGTGGAAGGGGGACCGGTCCGCTTGTGGGTGTCCAGCCCTTGTGTCGTCATGCAAGGTGTCTGGATGCAATCCCAGAGTGGTCTTTGAATAAGCTATCCAGACCCAGGTGTAGCCCTTAGGAAGTCAACCTTAAAAATAAAAACCAGGGGGAAAAATACAAACACAAAAACTAGAACCACAAATACTAGAGTTGGGGACCATGCCAGGTACAGCTCTGATTTAGTCCAGATGAGTTTCTAAACTAGCAGCCCTCAGGTGAGGTCCCGTCAAGTGTGTGACTACATTCTGTCTGTCCCTTAAAAGAGGAAGCCTGCAGAGAAACCCAAGTGGCTTCTAGGAGAGAAATGGTCAGTAGATCATATCTGTGTCCCCAGGAGCTGGATTTACCAAAGATGTCAGAGCAGCTTTATAAACGTGATAGATAAAAATCCCAGCATCTTGATAGAATTGAAGGAAAAACTGATAAGGTGACTTCATGAATAGATCATCTCAGATAGAAATGTATTCTAATAATTCTGGAGTTTGGAGTACAAGGGACAAAAGTGAGAATGGACTACAGGTTCTCTAGACTTGTGGTGGAAGGAAGGGAATCCATGAATGCCGAGATAGATAGTTAATTTGAATAATGAAGATGGAAGAAACCTGCCCTCCTCAGCCCCAGGAGCCTTCACACTGATGGTGCTCGGGGTGGGGACGTCAGGAGAGGAACGAAAAGAATGGGGAAAATAGGTAGAAACCATTAACTTTGAACATCCCAACTTTGGAGACCCATAGACCCAAGAAAGGCAAGCTCCATGTAGGATAGCTACGAGAGCCCCCTCTAAGACACTATAGAGTTGAGAGCCCAAGACCAGAACCTCCTGAAAGCAGGAGAAGTAGCTCATCACCTAGAGGGGAACAATACAATTAATATCAGACTTCTCTCCTTTTAAAAGAGGTCAGGACTAGGGTGACTATAGGGTGCTGAAAGAGAAGACCATCAACCCAAAATTCTACCTGTAGTGAAAGTGAAGGGGCTGGACATCTCTAGACAAATACTCAAACTTCCATGGGGCGCCTGGGTTGCTCAGTTGGTTAAACATCTGCCTTCGGCTCAAGTCCTGATTGGGGGTCCTGGGATCGAGCCCCATGTTGGGCTCTCTGCTCAGTGGGGAGTCTGCTGGTCCCTCTGCCTTGCCCCCTGCCCCCAAGCTCTCTCACATGCAGTCTGTCTTCCTTTCCCTCTCTTGTGTTTCTCTTGCTCTAGAAAATTTTAAACCCTTTTAAGCTCACTTGTAAGGGTATTTGTTTCTGGACCTTCTGTTGTGTCTTACAGACCAATAACCTACATAAATTACTGCAGCTTCACAGCACACCTGGACGTTTGACCAATGACCCCATTTTCCCTTTCCCTCCTGTTTTCCGTGTTCTTGTATATTTAGTTTACCAGGTGAATTTTTTTTTTTAAAGATTTTATTTATTTGAGAGAGAGAGCATGAGAGGGGAGAAGGTCAGAGGGAGAAGCAGACTCCCTGTGGAGCTGGGAGCCCAAAGCGGGACTCGATCCGGGACTCCAGGATCCTGACCTGAGCCAAAGGCAGTGGCGCAACCAACTGAGCCACCCAGGTGCCCTTCCAGGTGAACTAGCACGTTCCACTTCCTAAAATCTTGTGGAACATTTGACTGGAATCTTACTGTGGTAGTTTATTTTGTAGGAAATGAAACCCACAGCTCTTCCTCGGGCCCCTCTAAAGCCTAAATAATCTTACTATGGGGACTTCGGGAAGGGAACCTGGGTAAACGCAGGAAAGGAAAGGTTTGAAGGAAGGTTAGCGGCAGTGACTTTGTGCAGGGTCCGCACAGCTTTCTGTGGTCTTCGCCGCTGACATGACTCAGAGCGGGGTCTGTGCTACCCACTCCCAGTTCCAGATTCCTGGGAGGAAGGGTCTTGCCTCCCCCTTCATCTGTGATCTGATGGCAGAATCTGATCATCTAGGTCTCACTGCTGGGCTGCTTGTTGGAGACCCAAAGTCTTACACATTCCCTGTGTCTGGGGGCATGGTCACCTGCCATGGTGTCCCTGGATCTTGGGCTTGTGCCCTTTTCTCATTTGTCGTGGGCCTTGTGAATGGCTGTTGGAACTTCTGCACCACATCTTACCTTACTACTTTCCAATGCCCCCTCCCCCCGGGTACACTTTAAAGGTTGATGTTACAGCCCCTCCTGTAATTTTGTGGTTCTGTCCACTACATTTAGTCTGTATACTTTAGGCCATTACAAATCAGCAAAGTTTTCATTTCTGTGATCTGTTGACATTTTTTGTGGGTACAATAATCTTGCACCCCTCGAAGATACCGGTCTTAGGTTAAATCCCCGCTCCCGCCATTAGCTCAGTTTCCATAGGTCTAAGTGCCATCTGTTGTGTTTGGTGTTTGTCTCTCATTTGCTCGTCTTCTGCATACCTTAAGATTATTGGCTGTTTGCTCATCTTTGTTTTTTTTTTTTTTTAAAGATTTTATTTATTTATTTGACAGAGAGAAATCACAAGTAGGCAGAGAGGCAAGCAGAGAGAGAGGAGGAAGCAGGCTCCCCGCTGAGTGGAAAGCCCGATGTGGGGCTTGAACCCAGGACCTGGGATCATGACCTGAGCCGAAGGCAGCAGCTTAACCTACTGAGCCACCCAGGCGCCCCTGTTTTTTTTTTTAATTATTTTTTAAATTTATTTTCAGCATAACAGTATTCATTGTTTTTGTACCACACCCAGTGCTCCATGCAGTCTGTGCCCTCTCTAATACCCACCACCTGGTTCCCCCAACCTCCCACCCCCCCACCTCTTCAAACCCTTCAGATTGTTTTTCAGAGTCCATAGTCTCTCATTGTTCACCTCCCCTTGCTCATCTTTGAATTGAGATTTTGCTGTGTATTTTGCTATGTGGTCATGGAAAGAGGTGGCAGGTGCCCCTCTGTGGAAGGAGGGAGGAAGACTGTGCCATTAAATGCTGGGACCCCGTTGATACTCTGGGAGCTGAGCGTCCTGGTCTTTCCAAAGTGTCAGACACCCATGATACTTGCCTCGTTTCTGTTCTAGACCATCCTATGTGGTGTTTCCTGCCCTCCTGAAGGGAGGGGTGCGTGGGGTATGTGTCTGATCACTCCTGTCAGTACTCCAGTGAATGACCCTCTGATCTGGCCTTGAATGCCCCCCCCGCCCCAGTCCTGTCCTGGCACACTCTTGTTTTCCCAGCGTTGTGCAACAGTGGTATTTTGGCCTGTGGTTTGCTTTTACATGCAGTTTTCTGCTTTTGACTGTTCTTAAGCCATGATCGAAAAACATTCTGGAACATCTAAGATGTTCCTCTTGTGTTACTATGGTATAAGGTGGGAAAGGAAGGCTGTAAAGTCAGCTATCCTGAAAACTGTTCTGGTACTATTTCTAAAAATCTAAAAACCAAGCAAAAGGGTTTAGTCTCATGCTGCTTAAATTTTAATAGATCTGTTGTGAAATACCTTGAAAAACACAAGTATTTAGAGCAAAAAGTAGTTCTTATCTATCTTCCTTTAAATTCCTTTTACCATGCCCCTGAATAGCCTGGGAGTGTGTTTAGCCAGCATTAATTTCTGCATTCCAAAGTGTGCACATATGTGCATGTGTGCACACACGGGAAATCCTAGTCTGTGACTTCCATTTAATACATTGTTTCTTCCCATGTCACTACATATAAATCTTCTTTCCAAAGATTCTATATATAACTTATAACTTTATTCTTCCTGTATTCATAGGCAATTTTCACTTATTTACAGTTTAACAGATGTCCAATGAACATCCAAAATTCTAGCCCCACTACTTGCTGTGTAATTGTGAACACATTCATCTTTTTTTTTTTCTCCTTTTAAGCATCTGTAGGATAAGGCTACCTAATCAGATCTTTAGAGGAATAGAGTTTATATAAAGAAGTGCTCCGCCAAGTGGCACATAGAATGGTTCGGCATTGGAGAACTTACTAACAGTTAGGAACTGTTCGGTGATAGTGAATTAGGATTCCGTAGTCCCTCTAGGGGGGTGGTGGGAGTGAGAACAATGGGACCAGCTCAGTTACAGAGCCTTGTGAGTTGTGGTACGTTGTATGAGAAACACACACATTGCAAATCCTAAGAGCTGTGAAGAAGTAACCTAGTCCAGTTTAGGTCGGGATTACGTGGTTTGAGAAAGCCGTCCCTGAGGAAATTGCACGTAAGAGGATTCCTGTAGGATGGTGGGGTTAGCAAGGGAAGTATACTGGGAAGGGGTCAGGGGTTCCTTCCAGGCAGGTGATCTGGGACTGTGGAGAGGTGGCCATGGGCTGAGTGGGGTTCTCTCTAAATCTGTTATCTTAGAGTGTGACTATCTGGAGATGGGGCCTGGCGGGGGACGGGGTGGGGGGGAACGTGCTGCTATGGGTGGGCCTAACCCAGGTAGTGTTCCAGTAAGAGATGACGGCTCGGATGCATACAGGGAAGACCACATGAAGACACAGGGCAAAGCCAGCCATCCTCAAACCAAGGACCGCAGCCTCCAAAGGAACCAACTTGACTGGCCCCTTGATCTGGGACTTCTAGCTTCCAGACCTGCAAGGAAATCCATTTCTGTGGTTAAGCGGCCTAGCCCGGGGTCCTTGTTATGAGAGCCCTCGCCAACTCCTACAGAGGTCAGAGTCCTCACCCAGCTCTTGGCCCCACATTTGAGGAAACTCCTTCCATTTCCTTCTCTCTCTCCTCGATCTGCCACCTGAAGCAGTCCTCTCACTTTTGTGGTCTTCATTTTGGATGGCTGATGGAGCTTTCGTCTGAACTTTAAGGTACTTTGTTTTCTTTTTCAGGTTTATCTTTTTTCCTACACATGTGACGGCACCCAGATTATTGCTCCCATAGTCAGCATTGTGCTACCAGCACCCACCAGCTGGCATGTCCGATGCTTTTAGGACTGCTATTTCCCTTATGCTGCTGCTACCAGCTTCTCTTGTGGGCCTTGAGTTCCCTATCTAAGACTTCGCAGGGTCCATTAGCTGGAGTGGACAGTGGGACTCTGAGCAGCCCTTCTCAACCTTCCCTCTCCTTCCCAGCTTCTGAGGCTTGTCAGTCTTGGTGTTCAAGGTGGCTTGAATTTGATCCAGCAGATGTATTCTGCTATTGGTTGCTATCACAATAGCAAATATTCTCAAACATCTATGTTCATATCTTCACCTAGGACGTATATGTATCACAAACACCTAGAAGTAGAATTGCTAGATTAAGGGCAATATGACTTAACATTTTATTAGATGTTGCTTAATTGCCATCTATAAAAGCGGTAAAAAATGGACATTCCTGCCAAATGGGCATATGAGTACTACTTGTCTCCCACTTCCCGTATTTCCCATCTGATACTTTCAAACTTGAAAGTTTTGCTGATGCGATGGGTAAAATGTCCCATCTAACTGGTGTTCCTATTTCAGAGCTCCCCAATTTCCAGCAAAGCTGGGCATCTTTCCTTAAGTTTACTGGTCACTTATATTTCTAGTATGTGTAAACTTTTCAAATTCTTTGCCCATTTTCCACTCATTCTTAATTTCTAGCGTGTGCGCTCTCTCTCTCTCTCTGATTTATATATATATATATATATAAGATTTATATATAATATACGATATATAATATATAGGATATAATATATGTAATATGTAATATATATTATATAATATATAAATGTACATATTTATATACATTTATATATTAAAGATTTTTATCTATTTGAGATACAGAGGAGCAGAGGGAGAGGGACAGGGTCCACACACAGGGCAGAGACTGATGAGGGTCTGATCCCAGGACTCTGAGACCATGTCGCAAGCTGAAACCAAGAGATGTGCATCCAACTGAGCTACCCAGGCATCCCAAGACTTTTGTGTATAAAAGCAATTTTTGTTGTGTTGGTATAAAGTATTTTTTCCAAGTATATCAGTTTTTAAGCTATGGTGTTTTTGATTGTACAGAAAATTCAGATTCACAGATGCACCTGATGAAGAACTAAACTCTACATCTGAAACTGATACACGTTGGCAAATTGAATTTAAGTAAAATTGATTCTTCATAGTATATAATCTTTGTAGGTTCTTTGTTTTAAGACTCAGATTGTATTTTTATATTTTTTAAAGCTTAACTCCTTTTGGATTCAGTTTTATGTATGTTGTGAAGGGAATCTAACGTTTTTCCTTTCATGGATACAAAATTGTTTTAATACTTCTAACTGTGGGGGCGCCTGGGTGGCTCAGTGGGTTAAAGCCTCTGTCTTCGGCTTGGGTTGTGATCCCAGGGTCCTGGGATCGAGCCCCGCATTGGGCTCTCTGCTCAGCAGGGAGCCTGCTTCCTCCTCCGTCTCTGCCTGCCTCTCTGCCTACTTGTGATCTCAGTCTGTCAAATAAATGAATAAATAAATCTTAAAAAAAAATACTTCTACCTGCAGATGGGTCGGTTTCCGGGGCTTCCAGCTACTGCTGAACGTTTACAACGAGAATAGACTTGCTGTTCTCATCATTTGATATATACCAAGCTGATTCCCTATTTTTTCGTTCCCACATTTGATTGTGGTTCTTGTGCATTTAGTTTTCCAGGTGAATTTTAGAACTAGGATTTTTTTTTTTAAGTATAACAAGCTATTGAACATATGACTGGAATTTGACTATACTAGTTACTTTATTTGTGAGAAATAAAATCCACAGCTTTTCTTCCAGCCCCCTCTAAAGGCTAAATCTTAACATGGGAACTTTGGGAAAGGAAACTCGAGCAAGCAGAAAAGTTAAGGATTGAAAGGAGGAAGGTTAGCGGCAAGGACGTTCTTTTCTTGGCTCCAGAGTCCGTGCACCGGCTCCGTGGACCTTTGCCACTGACATGACTCACAAATGTGCTGCCCACTCCCAGTTGCAGAGTCCTGGGGAGAATGGTCTCATTCCCGCTTGAGTTCTGTCTGTCCCATCATGTGATCATATAGGTCTCACTGCTGGACCTGCTTGTTGGGGACCCAAAGTCCTACGTGTTTCCTGTGTCTTGGGGAACGGTCACTTGCTATGGTTTCCCTGGATCTTGGGATTGTGTCATTGTTTCTCATTTGTTGTGATCCCATATCCAGGTTCTGCAGTCTGAACCAAACGACGGTGTAAATGCCTCCACATTGGATATACTGTGGTGAATGAGTAGAGGTAGCTGGGAAAGATGGCCCTTTATAGAAAGTGGGGGATAAAGGGATAACTATATTCAAATGGTCAAAGTAGAAGGAAGTCACGATCGGGTTTTGGGCCACAGACTTTCTTGAGTGTGGACGTCTCACTTGGGCAGTTCCATGTTCTCCTGGTCTTAAGGCGTCACCTGTGATTCCCCCCCACCCCCCGCCACTGGATTGACTTCTATTCCTGAGGTGTCTAAGTCACTGGTGTTCTTCAGGATTTGGGGTGTCCTCTCCCAATCTCTAACACTGGGCATAGGACAAGGAATTTTCTGTCAGCACTTGCTGTTGTGGCAGCTTAAGACAAATGTTACCAGTTGGAATGTGTTCTTTGGGGTTGAGCATTCAGTGGAGCCCTGTTTGGTTCCCTGACCTCTGCAGGGCGGACTGGGGGAGGGGAAGAGGGGAACGTGGTCCCAGGACCTTCAGTCTTCAACTCCTCTAGAATGTTCCACTCCAGCGTCCTACAGAGTTGACGACATCAGCCTGTTTCCTTCTCGGATTCTTAGTAGCTTGACGATTCCAAAGTGACATAGTGGATGTTTCTGTATGGAATCAGGCCAGTCATTTTGTTCTCCAGCTTTACTAAGGTCATGGACTTTTACTGTACTTTCCTAGTATAAGCTGCCTTCAGGACTACAACTTCCAGGATGCTCAATTACTTACCCTTCTTCTTCCTTAGTCTCAATCGTCTCATTTACTTTTGAGCTATTAGGGTGCCCCTCCCCCCCACAAGTGGTTTTAAATCCTTTTTGGAATTAGTCCAGGTAAGTGTGTATGCGTAGAGGTACCTCTCTCCCCTCTGTAACTTGGTTGTCAGATGTGACCATGTGCAGCTGTGAGTGGTCACCTGGTCACGGGTAGGAGCTTAATGACCTTCTGTATGAGCAGCTCAGCCTGTAGGAGCTGGTACAGCAGCTGAGTGTCCTGTGGTCGAGTACACCAGCATTTCCCACCTCGTGGCTCCCAAATTTCTGGGGCTCACAGATCTAGGCCACGGAGGTTTGTGTTAAAGATAGTAATGGATTTGGTTAAGTATCAAAATACATATCCTTTTCTAGTTTTCCTTTTGGAACTACAACAGTTTTGGCACCGTGTGTGTGTGTGTAGTGAGTGAGCACAATCTGTGGCTAATAGCAATCAATGTGCTCAGAAACCCTGCTTCATGGTTCTGGCTACTATATCCTTTTAAATAACCTGCAGCTATGAATTCATACACATAACAAGCTATCTAAAAAATATAAGAATTATACTGAAGCTTGATATTGAAATATAAGTTAATGATAACTCAGCAAATTCACCTCAGTATGATCTTACCAAATCTATAAGTGACTTTCAGCTAATTAAAACTCTTCTGTAGCATATGAAGCATTCTCTGTATTAAAAGAGAAATTTGTCATGATTAAATCCAAGCTGATGTTTACAGAGGGCTACATTCGGGCTTCAAATCAAGCCTGCTCTACACATTGTAACACTTGTAATGCAGGCAGGTAGTTCTCTGTTCCTAAAGCAAATTAAATAGCATGTCACTTAAACAGGAAAATGGCTTTTTATATTACAAATTAAAGCTAATATAAAAATGGATCTTAAATGTAGTATTTAATATATTAAAACTTCTCATTTTTGTGTAAAACATAATAATCTTAAAAATACCTACAGGAGCCACAGGAGATCATATATCCTCGTGAGACCTTCCATCAACCAACACTTAGATTTGGCTGATTCCCTCCAGGGGCATTGGATACATGTGTTGCTCGGTCTGAGGCATTAAGTAGGATGCCGTAACCGTGCCTAGGGTGTGTCTACCAAATAGGGTGCCTATAGTTCTATGATTAGGGAAACCAACCTAAATCCCTAATGTCTGTTCCCTGAAGGCCAGTTGCTACCCTGTTCCTGATAGAGGACCCTGTGCATATCCACTTGAGAGCTGGGTGTTTGGCATTGAGGAACCGAGTTAGACTTGGTGAGTGTAGTCCCTCCTTTGAGCCTGTACCTATCCAGTCTTGGTCATTATGGGCTTATTAGTCCCTTTAGGAAGAGCTGGGCTGCTCAGAGATGGAGAGTGACTGACAGAGTTCTCCTGACTCTGCTTAAGAATCCTCTACAGGGGCGCCTGGGTGGCTCAGTCAGTTAAGCGTCTGCCTGTGGCTCAGGTCATGATCCTGGGGACCTGGGATCAAGTTCCGAATTGGGGTCCCTGCTCAGTGGGGAGTCTGCTTCTCCCCCTCCCCCCACACTCGCTGGCTTGCTCTCTCTCTGATAAATAAAACCATTAAAAAAAATCTCTTCTGCAGTTGGGAGCATCTATGACGACATTAATGTGGCACAGATAATTTTCTAGACTCTTTCTGAATGGTCCCTCTGAAATCCTTTTTAAAAATTATTTTTATTAACATATAATGTATTATTTGGCCCAGGGGTACAGGTCTGTGAATCATCAGGCTTACGCATTTCACAGCACTCACCATAGCACATACCCTTCGCAGTGTCCATAACCCCACCCCCCTATTCCTGCCTCCTGCCCCCCTCCCCCGCCAGCAATATTCTTTTTTTTGTGACATTGAGAGTCTCTTATGGTTTGACTCCCTCCTGATCCCATCTTGTTTCATTTTTTCCTTTCCTACTCCCCCACAACCCCCCGCCCTGCCTCTTAAATTTCTCATATCAGAGAGATCATATGATAATTGTCTTTCTCTGATTGACTTATGAAATGCTCCTTTTTGTGAAATTTACCACATTGGTTTTACTAAAACACAGAAGGTACTTGATACTTATTTCAGGGATCAGTCCTCATGACCTTGGTGATGTAGTGGGCTACACATATCCTGAGGGATAAGGAGACGGTTAAGTCCCAGTAGATCAGACGGTAGCAGATGGTAGGTGTTATGAAGGGAAAACTGTGGCTTTCAGGCAGGAACAAGTGACAAATTGCTTCTTCTCTGGGTATTAAAACCAAAAAGATTTACTGGCCATTTGTAATATCTGGGTATATAGATTAGCAGTCACAACTAGGGATTACACTAAAAAGAATACTCCACCAGCAACCCCCCCACTTAATTGGATATAATTAACAAAATGGAATGTATTTAAAGCTTGTAATGTGATTTGATATATACACTGTGGAATGATCACCACAGTCGGGTCCATTAATACCTCCATCCCCTCACATGGTTACCTTTATCTGTGAGAATGCTAAGATCTACATTCTCAGCAAATTTCAAGTATGCAATATGGCATTTTTAGCCATAGTAATCGTACTGTACATTATGTCCCCGGACTTATAACTGAAGGTTTATACCCTTTGGTCAACATCTTCCCGTTTCCTCTAGCCCCTAGGCTCTGGTAACTACCATTCTGTGTTGGGGTTTGATGGCCCCTGCCCCCACCCTGGCCAAAGATTCCATATTTCAGTGAGATTATACAGTGTTTCTTTCTGTCTGGCTTAAATGTAGCCTAATGTCCTCCAGTTTCATCCATGTTACTAATGGCTGGATTTCCTTGTTTCTCACAGCTGAACAATATTCCAACGTGGGAACATGCCACATCTTCATTCATCTATTGATGGACACTTAGGTTGTGTCTGTATCTTAGCTATTGTGAATAATGCAGCAAAGAAAATGGGAATGCAGAAATCTGAGATACTGATCTGTTTCTTTTGGACACGTATGCAGAAGTGGGATTGCTGGTTCGTATGACCCCTGTGTATTTGACCGGGGGAATCTCTGTACTGTTTTGGAGTAGCTGTATTAATTTGTAGTCCCACCAAAAGTGCACAAGGTCTCCCTTCACATCCTTGCCAACCTGTGCCTTTTTGATAAAAGCCTTCCTAACAAGTGTGAGATATTTCCGTGCTGATGAGTTGTCTTTGCCTGATCAGTGATGTTGAGCACCTTTACATGAACTCGGTGGTGGTGCATGTATCTCCTGTGGAAGAATATTCAAGTTCTTTGTGCCTTTTTTAACCCCCAAAGATTTTGAGAGTGAGTAGAAGGGGAAGAAGAAGCAGGCTTCACACTGAGCAGGGATCCTCCTGTGGGGCTGGATCCAAGGACCCTGAGATCATGACCTGAGCCAAAACCATGAGTCAGATGCTTAACTGACTGAGGCACCCAGGTGCCCCACTTTGCTGCCTTTTTTTTTTTTTAAAGATTATTTATTTATTTATTTGATAGAGAGTGAGAGCGAGAGAGAGAGAGATCACAAGTAGGCAGAGAGGCAGGAGGGGGCGGGGTGGGAGCAGCCTCCCTGCTGAGCAGAGAGCCAGATGCGGGGCTCAATCTCAGGACCCTGGGATCATGACCTGAGCCAAAGGCAGAAGCTTACTTAACCCACTGAGCCACCCGAGCGCCCCTTTGCTGCTTTTTTAATTGGATTTTTTTGTTATTAGAAGTTCCTTATATTTTAGACACTAACCCTTTATCAGATTTATAGCTTGCACCTATTTTCTCTCATTAGGGATGTTGTCTTTGATTTTATGGTTTCCTTTGTGTAGAAGGTTTAGTTTGACGTAATCCTGGTTGTTTTTGCTTTTGACTGTGTCTTTGTTGTTCTATCCAAAGAAATCCTTACCATGGCCAATGGCAAAGAGCTTTTCCCCTTTACTTCCAGGAGTATCATGGTTTCAGATCTCTTTTGTTTTTAATCCATTTCTAGTTACTTCTGAGAGTTCTACCAGCATTCTTTAAAATCCATCAGTCTTGGTAGTCCTACCAGCTATTTGAGTAGAAACTCACAGGAATCAACATACTTATATATTTGAAATGTTAGTGGTGATACTAATATCTTCAACTTGACCTGGAAAGCAGTTTTGTTTTTGATGATTAGAGCAGGCAGGGTGGGATCCACTGGCTTTTTTGGGGGACATTGCTACCATGAAAGCATGGGTCCTTGTCCCTTTGCAGGGACTTTGCTTCCTGCCAGGCTCTCAGGAGCTGTGGCTCTCCATGTCCTGACACTCCCGTGTACTGCTTAGGGTCTGTCTGTTCCTCGTTCATCCTAGAATTCTGTCTTTCCCAGATGATGTAAATGAGGTCTTACAGACTGACTTCTGAGCACTTCATGGAGGGAAAAAAGTAAACTGTAAGGACTTTGGAAACAAACCCAAGCCTGTGTGTACTCCAAGTGGCTCTGTACTGCAGGAGATCTGAACAAATCCTTGGTACGTACATTTTTATGTCTGCCAAGGAGCTACCTATTTGCGTCCTCTTGTGTATCTAAGCAAGTTTTAAGACCTCCGTTTGCTTCCTCTTCACCCACTTTTAACTAATTTAAGTTCTGCATTTATCTTAAATTTCTACTTCTTAGTGGAATCCTTCATTGAATTAATAGTTCACTGCTACATTGTATAAACCTGCCTGTGGGTTCCCTAACTTTCTTTTATAATTGCTTCTCTACTCTCTAAACCTCTTAAACTATGAAATATACATTCAGAAAGATGTATAAAACCTGAATAATGGCTTAATCAAGTGAAAACCATTACCCAGATCAACCAATAGGCAGATTTTTTGAGGTGCTAGAAATTGTGTCCTCTGACCATCACAATATTGTTTCTTCCTTGTAAGGAAGAAAAAATAGTACTGATTTGTAGGGTAATTATTTGCTTTCCTGTAGTCTTACTATCTCTGTGCTTATCACAAACAGTAGTTTAGTTTGGCCTGTTTTTTGAAGTTTTATGAAAAACTGATGTATTCTGTATCTGGCCTATTCTGTTCAAAATCCTGTCTCCAGTGTTCATCCTTCTCACAGGTGGTGGAAAGCTCTAACTCCTACACATTCCATAGCTTATTAATTAGAATTTTCATAGACGAGTCACTTCTGGGTTGGGAACCCTCTGAACAGTGCTGGGAACACTTACCCAGATTTCCTAGTCCACAGGCATGTTCTGATGGCAGTTCTCTGAATTCAACATGATGTCCTACAACTAAACTTGATCTTCACGACATGGAGCACTAGTGCGGATGCCACAGGTGAAAGACAAGTCTTCATAAGACCACCCTCACTTCAGGGGCCAGCTGCACATCTCTGGGATGACTTCCCCCTTTCCCGGCTCGCTAGAACTGTCAAAATGCTTTGTTTCTACAGGGACTAGAGCAGATGGCAGTGTGGTTCTGATGCTGATGACCTGGAGTTAGCCACCTCTGATCCCACAGGGGCTCAGTCCTTCAGGAAACCGGCCCCACTCCAAATGCCAGTTGCCAGTCATGGGGCTATTTGCTTTTCTGACTGGCTGTAAGTCTGGGGGTTTCACAACCCTCTCATCACTTCTAGAAGGCTCTTAGACCTCCTAAAACACCATACTAATCAGCTGTAGTTTAAAGAATACAGATCGGAAACAGGCTGGAGACTTGGATGGGGTGGGGCATGCAGAGCTTCCGTGCCTTACTGTGGAATCTGGGTCCATCACCCTTCCAGCCCGTCAGTGTGTTTACTAACCAGAAAGCTCCGCTGTGCCTGTCTGCAGAGTTTTTCTTGGGATTTCACTATGTACGTATGATTAAACCTTCCAACTCCATCACCAGAGCACTTCTACCCTACAGGTCAAGAGGCTGAAAATTCCAGCTCTCTATGGTCCTTCTGGTGACCATCCCCCATCCAGAAGCTACCTAGGGCTCTGCTAGGAGTTCCCTCATTAGCATAACAAAGATACTCTTAATGCTCAGGAAATTCAAGGATTTTTGAGAGTTTGTGTCTAGAAGTAAGGACAGAGACAATATTTTTTATACAGCAGGCGCAGTTTCCGGTGGCAGACACCTGTGTGGGACTGCTGGGTCATCGTGAACGCACATCTTCAAATTTGCTAGTCAGTGACCTTACAGGGTGGTGGTGATTTGCACTCGTACTAGTAAAAGGTTTCTGAGCCCTCAGGTTGTTCCATATCTGTGCTGACACTTGACATCATCGGGGTTTTTCGTATTTGTCCATTTGGTAGATAGATGGTGGCCTCTCACATTTTGCTTATTACTGACCTTCACCTTGTTTTTGAGTTTTCACTGAGTGTAGAACTTGAGGTTGGCAGGGGCGCCTGGGTGGCTCAGTGGGTTAAGCATCTCCCTTTGGCTCGGGTCATGATCTCAGGGTCCTGAGTTCCAGCCCCAAGTTGGGCTCTCTGCTCAACTAAGAATCTGCTGCTGCCTCTGCCCAACCCCTCATGTGTGCACGTGTGCTCTTTCTCTCTCTCTCTCAACAAAAAACCCTAAGACTTTAGGTTGGCAATTGCTACTAAATCATCACTCAGTTCCATTGCTTTTAAAGGCCTTCTTTACAAGTATTGGGAAGGTTGTTTTTGTTCTTGTTTTTTTGTGGGAAGGGATCTGCTCCTAAGGTTTTTTTTTTTTTCTTTTGTCATTTGTTTTCTATAGTTACCCACACCTAGATGTGCTGTTGTTTTTTTTAGAGGGATTTTGTCTTGATTGGGTTCTCTTTGGTTCTAGAAAGTTCCTTGGGTGCCTGGCTGTTCAGTTGGTAGAGCATGTGACTCCTGATCTCCGAGTTGTAAGTTTGAGCCTCATGTTGGGTATAGAGATTACTTTAAAAAACTAAAGTCTTAAAAAAAAAAAAAACCAGCCAAAAAACCTAAGTCCTTAGCCATTGTCCTTCTGTACATTGTGTGTGCTCTGTTGCTTCTCTCCATACCTGGTTAAGTGTAGGTTATATAGCCTCACTGTATTTCTCATGTTTTCTGTTTTTTTTTTTTTTTTTTTTTTTTAAAGATTTTATTTATTTATTTGACAGAGAGAAATCACAAGTAGGCAGAGAGGCAGGCAGAGAGAGAGGAGGAAGCAGGCTCCCTGCTGAGCAGAAAGCCCGATGTGGGGCTCGAACCCAGGACCTGGAATCATGACCTGAGCCGAAGGCAGCGGCTTAACCCACTGAGCCACCCAGGCGCCCCTCATGTTTTCTGTTTTTAATCCCTCTGCTGCATCCTTGTTATCTTGGTTTATAGACTTGTCTGTTTCTTAGACAACCGTTGTATTCATTTTAATTTCACTTCTAAAATTTCTATTGGGTTCTTTTTCAAATATTTGAAATTTCAAGTGTAACTTGTGAATCTCAATTTCTTACTCTCAGAGCATTTGTTTTCACATTTTTTATGTAAGTCATCAGCAAGCATAGTAATCGCATAATCCGTGTTAACGTGAGGCTGTGGAGGTATCTTTCTGATTATTTCTGGTTCTTATGAAGTCTGTTTCTCCATGTGCCTTACTGGACTGTTCTCATTGTAAATAGGTCCTGGGAATGAGTCATCTGTAGAATGAATCTCTTCCTCCAGAGACTTGGGAGCTTGCCAGGTACGGCCGGGGGTGGGGAGATAGACTGCTGATTTAGGGTCCTTCTCATCCACGTTCAGGGCTTGAGAGTCCCGGGCTGCAGTGAGGCAAGCCTGCAGGGCACAACCATGAGTGTTGGTGGACTTTCAGGCTCACTCTTACCCTGGGGTGTCCGCCGTCAGGTCTTCATTGTGGAGGGGGGTTTCTGTCCGGTCCTCTCTCTTGTGCAAGCCCTTGGTGTTGGTTCTGTCCCTCTTGCCCTTGGAGACAATGAAAATTGGCTAGAATTGCCAAACACCCCTGGGGCCCAAGCAGATTCCATGCTCCTGTATCTACGGGCAGACTCCGTGCTCTCGTTATCTATAAGCAGACTCTGTGCTCCCATATCTACTTGGATTTTCATTTTATTTTCAGTTTGACTTTGTATTTATCTTGGCACTGCTTTTATTTTTCTTTAGGTAAGAACTTTAAAAAAAATCTTATCATTTTCATCTACTGAATTTTCCCTACCATTATTAGAAACTGGAAATAGATTCTTGAATCCCTTTGTTTTGCTGAAAAACCCAGAATGTTTTTTTTCTTCTAGAGTACCTGAGCAGAGATGTTCTACATGTTTGCATGCTCAGGAGTCTTCATTTTATCCTTACATCTAATAGTTTCAACCTGGAATACTCTATCCAACCAAACTACTTTTCCTTACCTGCTGTGGGGCTGGAAGGGTTTTCTGCCTCAAGTTCCCCCTAAAGTGCCTTTCCCTAAGGTTCTCCCCTCAAATGGGTGGTCTTAACTTTGGTTGGGGAGGGAGGTGGCTCTGTGGGCAGGGAGAAGACACAGGAGGATGCACAGTACCAACCAAAATAAGGATGTCTTTCCAGGGGTGTAGAAAATCTTGCAATCCGAGGTATCGCTAGTTGTGCATTTGAGGCAACTTTTTAATAGTTTGGATTTGGTGTTATTCTACCTACTTTTCTTAGTCCAAAGACCTGAGGTCTGTGCTGAGAGCTCACTTGGTCGGAGGACAGATTTCAGGGTTTCATTCTCTTGTGGGTGAATGCTGAAGCACTCTGCAGCCATGTGAGGTTAGGGGACATCGTTACTGTGGGGCTGCTGTATGGGAAGTTCTTTGGTTTGTTTATCTGGCTGCCTTTGATTTAACTGTACTATGTAGAATCAGATTTCCTTGCCTGGTTCTTGGCCTTTAAGGTAGTGAAAGCTAAGGTAGGGTTTTAACACCAGATCCATATATTTGTAAATAAATAGAAATAGAGGAAAATGCTTTGGGAAGTGAAGAGGTAGGATTAAAAGTCTATGTATAAAGCTGGACCCTTGGTCGACTTACTACCAAAATGAGGAAATGACCAGGAAATACTCGAGGTGGGGAAGAATGCACCCCTTAAAACAGTCACTCCAGGTCTGCACACTAGTAATCTGCTGCTTGAATTTACACAATCCATATGATCTTATACCTCCCAAAGAGAACTGTTAACACTAAAAAACATTTCTTCCTAGGACATTTTGGTGCTTGGAAGTCTTCTTCCCTCCCCCTCCCCCGCCCTGAAATTCTCCGGGTGCTGAGCTGGTGCACTTGAAATCATTAAAAAGCTTTTCAGTTTGAAGCTGGTTGTGGAATGTTGACTTCTCTCTTGGAAATACTGTAAAAGCAGAGAAGGGAAGGAGAATCAAAATATAAATTATATATTTGGAAAGTTAGGAAACGTTAAAAACATCAGGTTCCTAAGTAAGTGGAATGGCTTCTAAAAGCCAAGCAAATCAGGCAGAGCATACACAGAAGGAAGCAGGGGGGAGCTTGTCCGCAGAGGACACCTCAGAAAGCGAAGCGTGCACATTGAGGTGAAATTCCTCCTTTTGAATAATGGTAAATAGAGCCTAGGACTGGTAGGGTGAGCTTGTGTCCTAAAGCATTTGTTTTCCTGGGCCCGGTTTTCCCCCAGAACTAAAGAAAGTGGGGATGAATGAAAAACTCTGTAGCAAGTCTTATGTGGAGATGACTGGTCTCAGTGGTCCGTGCGGGGGGGTGGGGGCAACTCATGGAAGACCCTGCAGCAGCGTGTCTCTATTGATTTGGTAAGAGCAGTGGGTAATCGCTACGGCCCTCAAACCAAGGACTGGAAAGAAGTCCAGGTGGCCTGGAACACGGCCCAGGTTCAGGAGGAAGCCCCGCAGATGAGTGGGGGGAAGAGGATCCCTCACAGGTTCTGTACCACGATACAACAAGAAAATGAATAGGTTAAACCCAGTGGAATATAAAGAACAGATCCCAGCAAAGCACGTGACTGGAGGAACTGAACATTCCCAAGTTTAAAATACATAGAAATTATTTCTATCACTACAACACAGAAGGTTTGAGAGCTCCAGGAAGAGAGGAACCCTAAGCATGAGGAACAGAAATGAAGTAAAAGGTAACAGTACCATTACCCCATTAACAACAGTAACATTTAAAGGAGAGCAGAGAGGACAGAGTTGAGGATGCTGGTGAAGACTTAGAAAGGAGTACCAAGTACAGAAACAAGGAAAATTAATTGAAAAAGCATCCTTCTCACTCTCCCTAATTGTTTTATATAGAATTCAAAAGGAGTTCCAAAAATCCATTTAAGTGGTTTCTCCAAAGAAGAAGTCCTAGATCTTGGAATACATGTGAGGATAAATTGCTTATGACAATTGAGGCCAACAATGCAATTTTCTCCTGAGCCACATACAATAAGGCAGTGGAGTAGTGCCTTCCAAGCTTAACATCTGATCCACAAAATCGCCTCCATACAAACTATTAGGAAGGCGACCATATTTTTGTCTTGTGCTTTTGAGTCATTACAAGTTAAAAAACTGGTTTTCCTGAGTCCTTCAAAAATCTGGTGGGTGAACTTGAACCGAAGAAGATGACAAGACATGTAGCAGAGAGAAGGGCAAAAGTAACTGTACACTTAGAATTTAACTGACAAGGGACCAGGGGGTTATAAATGTTCTGTGATCTAACAATAGAACGGCATAAGCTACACTAGCAATGTGGGAGGCAGTCTGGTTCCACCGATCTCCTTTTTCGTAGCTGGAGACTAAAAGATGTAATATAAACTATCCAATGAGATAGGTGTAAGTGTATTCAAGAAAATAAATGCAATAAACTGAAGTCAGGTAGTGGAGAAGGAAATTCCAGGGGTGAAGAGGAAATTATATCGTTTCTCATAACTTTTCTTGGACTATCTAATAGTGAAGGTACTATATAAAGGAACAGTTATAAAGAGAATCGCCAGAACAAAAATGCCAGCATTCCAAATGCTATGAAACACTTCCCAAACCAGACCTGACGACAGGTACAGGGAATCCACGGACTGTAACCTAGAATGCTTGCTTCAGCAGCAACGCTGCTTCATCATGCAGAATAAAAACTCCGGGTACGTCAGATATAAATAGGTCAAACATATTCAAAAGAAAAGTGTCCGATTAAATCACAAGACAAGACTCCATTCTAAAAGTGACTCAAAGCGTGAAAATGCAAGTAAGGACAGTTATATTAGGCAAATTCAAACAGAATATCCAATATGGTTGAATTCAAAGCCAAAAGCATTGAACAAGAACAAAAATGTCCTTCCTGATACTCAAGGATGTGGATCAGAATGGCCAGTCATGGATGAGAAATTGTAGAAAACAGATACTACTGGACTTTAAGTATTTTAGTTAATGATCGAGTGGACAAAAGGGGGTACATGCAGGCCTTCAAGATCAGTAGGAAAATGGATACACAGACCGTACTTCGTAGCCTGAAAACAATGCATTTTTCATTCAAGTTCCCATGGGATAGTCAGAAAATCTGACTATACATTAATCCATAAACACATTCCGAAAAACAAAATTTTCTAATAAGTCATTTAAAGACGATTAAAAAAACCAAGGAAATAAGGTCCCTCCCCACGAAACTGATTCTCTTAAAAGCTGCTCCATCTACATTAGATAACTCAGAACAAAATCCAAGCCTAAATTGCAGAATACCTAGAAAATACCAATTTTAGAACTCCAGTATGATTTGTGGAATACCAAGGCCTCAGGGAAGTATAAATCTCAATTTATAATGAACGAGAACAAATGTGTTAATCTTCAGTTAAAAAAATAAAAAAAAAAAACAACTCACGGGAGCAGAATGGAGGAGTTAAAAAAATGCAGGAATGGTTTGGGACACAGGAGACGAGAGACTACAGGAAATGGAAGCAATCCCTTTGCGGTTGAGGGGGAAGAAGAACCAGCCAGGATTCTAGTGGAGAGACCTAGTGGCTTCCTTGACTGGGAGACCTGCCTGGGCAAGTCCAGAGTCCCGGGACTGGGCCCCTGGGGAGGGTGGCCTTGGGCCCTGGGTGAGCCCAAGCTGCTGTGAGAACAGAATGTCTCCCGGGAAGCCTCTTTTCTGCTCTCGAGGCCTTCCAGCTGACGAATCCTGCTCCCTCAGGTTATGTGGGAAAGTCTTCCTTAAAGCACATGGATTGCAGACTTCAGTCCACACCTGGGAGGTACCTTCAGGGCAGTGTTTGATTGAATAATGGGAAACTGTTGTTGACCATCCCCTAATCTGCCCAGACAAGCAGGTGTCCTCTCCTCAGAAGAGGTGACGGCTAGAGTTCTCTTCATCTGAGGTTATTTCCTCGAAAGTTTCCGTACCTCATGGAACTACATAACTTCCTAGGAATCTAGAAATTGTGAAACTGATTCCAGAAAAAGTAGAACACATAAACACCTGTTCCCAAGAACGTTTCTTCAGGAATTACTCCTTGAAACCCTGTCATGAGAGAACAAAGGATTTGATTGCCTGTTCAGTTTTTCTGGAGCTCTGCTGTCCATGAGCACTTTCTGTGATGGAAACGCCTGATGGCGCCGCCCAGTGTGGCCACAGCACTGAGTGCAGCTGGTTCTTGGGGATGGATTTTAATTTTATTCAGTTTAAATTAAGTAGCCACATGTCGTCATTGGCTACTCTGTTGGACAAGGCAGAGCTGGAGCATAAAAAAGAAGGAAGGCTTCCAAAATTCTTTTATGACCTAATCATAGAATTGATATGTATAATAAAGAGTGAACATCATAAAACCTGTAGATCAATTTCATTTACAAAAACTGGTGCAGACATCCTAAATTAGCCAAAAAATTCGTAGCATTTTAGAATCATAATCTGTGAAGACCATGTGGGGTTGATTGCAGCCATTTACAAGTGGTTCAGAAAGTGTGAACTTGATTTATATTAAATGAGTAGAGGGGCACCTGAGTGGCTCAGTGGGTTAAACCTCTGTCTTTGGCTCAGGTCATGATCTCAGGGTCTTGGGATAGAGCCCTGCATCAGGCTCTCTGCTCAGCAGGGAGCCTGCTTCCCCTCTCTCTCTCTGCCTGCCTCTCTGCCTACTTGTGATCTCTCTCTCTGTGTCAAATAAATAAATAAAATCTTAAATAAAAATGAGTAGAAAAGGCACGCCTAGAGGATGTCTACCATCATGAACTTTTGACCAGGATTCTAGCCAATGTGTGAGAGAATATGAATTCGCTCCTTTGGAAAATCCCAAAGAATTATTCAAACAAGAGCACTTAAAAACATGGCTGCCCATAATAAGACCTGTAAAGAGCACAATAGCTTTCGTATATATAGACTAGAACCAGATAGGACATGGTGGCCCAGAATCTAGCATAGTAACAACAGGTAAGCTTGTAAGAATCTAAAAACAAACAAACAAACAAACACAAAAACGCAAGATCTAGTTGAAGTAAACTATCTCCTGAAGGACAAAGGGAGACGTGAGCAAGTGGGGAGGGATGTAATGTTCTCTTGGGTAGGGTTCTACAAGTTAAGCTGTAAGTTTAGTGTCCCTTTAAGTCCCCAACAGGACTTTACTTCCCCTAAGGCAAGCTGATCCTGAAGCTCATGGAGAATGATTAAAACAAAAATAGCTAGGGGGGCGCCTGGGTGGCTCAGTGGGTTAAGCCGATGCCTTCAGCTCAGGTCATGATCCCAGGGTCCTGGGATCGAGCCCCGCATCGGGCTCTCTGCTCAGCAGGGAGCCTGCTTCCTCCTCTCTCTGACTGCCTCTCTGCCTGCTTGCAATCTCTGTCTGTCAAATAAATAAATAAAATCTTAAAAAAAAAAGAATAGCTAGGAAAACTTATCATGTTTGAACATAAAATTACACAAGTTAAAGTAACTTTATACTAGCACATACATAAGCCATTGATGAGGTCTGCATATGGACGCAGGTGCGTATCATGATGTAAGCTCTCAGAGGTCTCTCAAAACCACGAAAGGAAAAGTATCCATACACATCTTTAGTCTCTGGTATTGAGTCATCCAGAAAAAAAAAAAAAAACCACATTGTGCATATGTAACATACTAGACCAAATGGATTAAAGTTTTCAGTGGGGAGAACACAACAAAAAACAAACCATAAATGACTAGAAAAATCAAGGGAGTCTAAAAATTCTGGTTAGGAGAAGGCCTAGCTAAACACATTACAGACAGTTATAAAAATTCAACTATTAAAGGTTCTTCAACAAAAGCAAAGACAAAAGACAAATTACACAGAAGTGCGTAGTACTGAACTCAGTCCTTTGTGGTAAGACGCTAAGTGGCCCTTCCAGATTGTTTGGGAGCAGACCAATAACCCTCTAGAACACCCAGCAACGCACAGAGAGATAGCTTCCAGGAAAGGACATGTGAGCAGCTCCTAAGCTCATGGAAAGATGAGCACCCTCTTTTATAATTAGAAAAATGCAAATTAAAACTTCACTGAGATGCTAATTTTCATCAGTTGGGTGGACCGAGATGAGAAGAGCGAGTGTGGAAACGCAGTGTGTTGGCAAGCGTGTAGGGTGCAGGCGCTCTCTCATTGCTGCGGGAGATCTAATTGCTAGGCTCCGTACAGCTGCTGGGCTGTTTTACCAGATTTTGTGACTGCAATTTCGGGGCCATGGTCGGACAGGAGACCAGATTTCAGGACCTGGAGGGGGTCGGGTTCTGCCCCTCTGCCCAGTAGATTAGCCATTGTGGTCCTCTGCCGGTGGTGTGTTGGGACGGTCCTGTTTGGTGGCGTGTAGGACGCACACCCCATGATGGTCATCTGACGTTGCCTGCTAGGACTCGTGCCCGAGGCTTTTAGTTCTTTAGTTCCCAGGAAAGCCCTGATTCACGTGGTAAATATTTTGCGAAATCCTGGAAGCTCTTCCTGTCTGTACCTGTGCACCTCGTTCTTGCTTTGGTATAACTAGTCCTGACCTATGTGATGTAGACCAGGCTTGCTCTCGCCCTCCTGTGTTTACTCGCTGTCTTACCTCTGGTCTGGTGAACCGGGGCGCTGGCATAACACCCTCGTTCTGGTCCTGCCCTTCTACTAGCTCAGCTTCTTGTCTGTCCCATGTTCCATGAGGTGAAACCATGCAATGACAAGTACAGATTGGTTGCCAGCTCAGGCCCAGAGCTAGAGATGCAGCACTGAATGGGGGAGAACTGTTGCTGTTTGGTGAGGGGAGGGGGGGAGGGTAAGTACTGCCCAGGGAGTGCTGAGCCCCCTTGTTGGCAGGAGACTTTCATTTAGGGCTGAAAGGGACAGACTGGTGAGCGCTGTGACCCAAGTACCACCCCTCCCTTCCGCCCCCGAGGAAAGCGCATGTGTGGTGAAGTGAGGCAGGTGTACCAGCAGGTCTGCAAGGTCTTCCGACATCAGGGAGGAGGTGTGGCCAGGGAGGCGAACCTGGCTTCCTTGCCCAGCGTGGCCATCTATGGATGGTGGCCCCACTGCGCGGGAAGAGCTCTGGGACAGGAAGTTCTCCCCCAGTTCTGACTGCAGACAGCCCCAAAGTCACACAAGGGTTTGACTTATTTTGGGACTTCTGAAATTAGGTAGAGCTGGGAGGGGCCAGTTCTAGAGTTCTAGCACAGCAGGTTAGATAGGGGACTATCTCTGTCAAAAGAGGCCAGGGAAGCAGGACTCCTCTTAACTTTATAATTAAGTGGGTCTTAGTTATGTATAGGGTGGTGAATGTTAATTGACATGAAGTGGGGAAAAGGAAGAGGTTTATTGTTAAGGGTACGTGTGTCCCAGAGGAGTTGGTATTAACCATCCAAAGCACGAATTCCCCTCTATGTATGACGAGCAAATGACAGAAGGGCCTCTGTAGCCTCAGGGAAACAGGCAACGGGAATGGGTACTTTCCCTGCTGTTCCAAACGGCATGCTTGCTAGCACACACTTTATCCTGGATCCCTCCCACTACATGTTTTCTCTACTCCAGCCTTGGCTCCAGGGCATTAAGAAGGGAATTAACAGAAATACTCCGAAATACTGTAAGTGTCCATTGTCCGACTTTCATCATGTTATTCGACGTGGTTAATATTAGGTCCCTGACACATGTCCATCCCTGTGTCTGGCACTTTCCGTACAGTAAGGTCATGTACACACGCAGCTGATAAGTATATATCCATTATGATAACACACTTGTGTAATTGCCTTAAGAGCGAATGGGACCCTGGGAGCGTTCTCCGTGCTTCCTCTTGGTGACTGAACTCTTATCTCTGAAAGACATCTGCCCCAAGCTCCAACACCAGAGGCTGGTGATGCTGGTTTTTGAACTTTATGTGAAATGGAATCAAGCATTTCCATTGTGCCTGGCTCCGTTCCTCAATCGCGTTTCTGGGATTCCTCCTCACTGTTCCAAATACCAGTGTTTGTTCATTCTTGCAGCGTTTAACTGTGTGAATGGAGCAGGACTCATCCTTTGTACTAAAGGGCATGGGGAAAGTTTCTACTACTTGGCTGTTATGAGTATTGTTTTCTTGAACATTTTTGTGCATATCTTTTGGTGAAAACATGTATGTATTTTGGACATATGCCAAAAATGAAATTGCTAGGTCCTAGGGCATAGAGTGTTGGTGGCTGTCTACCGTCTTGCCTTTTTATTAGCAGTACATGAGTATTCTAGGGGTCCTACCTTACCAACACTGGCATTGTCTGCTTTTTAAATTTTAACCGTTTAGCAGGTGTCTAGTGATATTGAATTTCTGTGCCCCCAAATTCATGTGTTAAGAAGTTAACCTCCAAGGTGATGGTAGGGAAGAGGGGTCTTAGGGAGGTGCTTAGGTAATGGGGGCAAAGCCCTCATGAAGGGGACCACTGCTCTTAAAAAAGAGACCCCAGAGAGCTCCTTGGCCTCTTCCAGCATGCGAGTCTGATCTGGAAGAGGACCCTTGCCTGACCGTGTTGGCCCCTCAGTCTTGGACGTCCAGTCTCTAGAACTGTGAGAAATCCTAGAAGCCACCCAGTCTGTGGTATATTGCTACAAGCAGCCCAGAAAATGAAGACGTTGTGATTTTCAGTCTGATTTCCCTGATCTCTAATAACGTTGGAATCTTTTCACTTGTTTATTTGTAATTTGGATAGTCTCTTTTGTGAAGTGTTCACTCAAGCCTCCTGCCCATCTTTCTTCTGATTTCTTTGACTTTTTAAAAAAGGTCTTTTTAAAATTCGAGAGAGCACAGGGGGAGGGAGGGGCAGGAGGAGAAGCAGACTCCCCACTGAGCAGGGAACCTGATAGGGGACTCAATCCCAGGACCCCTGGGATAATGACCTGAGCTGGAGGTAGCTGCCCAACCAACTGAGCCACCCAGCGCCCCTCTTTGACATTTTCTTAAAGGAGTTCTTTATGTATATTGGATCTAAAACTTTTACCACCTCTTCCCAAATTAACGGGTTCCAGGAAATACCATAAAATGTCCAATAGTTTATTTTGTGTCAATTGAAAACTCTAAAATTTACATGGAAATACAAAAGATCAGGAATAGGTAAGAACATTTTAAAGAAGAAAGTTGGAGGGTTACTGGATTTCAAAATACTTTAATGTGAAAGTGATTAAGACCTTGTGGTTTTGGCACACAGACCAAGGAAAATGTAGGCCAGAAACAGACTCACACTTGGACACTTGATTTATGACACTATGGCATTTGAAAAACAGTGGGAAAGACTTTTTCCCCTAACAATCCTGGATTAATTGAATATGTAACTGGAAAAATTAAACTCCGATCCCGGCCTCACACTGTACTCCAAGATAAAATTGAAGGAAATTATAGGTGTAAACATGTAAGAGGAAGTGATTAAAGCTTCTAAAAGATCATGTAGTCACATCTTTATGACCTTGGGAAGGAAAGGGTTCCTTCGGTGGGCTACCCAAAGCACTAACCATTAAGGGCAAGGCTGGTGAATCCAAGTACATTAACATAATGTCTTTATATGAAGGACACTGTTGGAGTGAGAAGGCAGCCCTTGCACAGGGGGAGAACTTATTTGCTGGGGGCGGTTGCCAGACTGTCAGATGGCTTTGGCCAACGGGAGGTTGGAAGGCAGAAGGAAGGGACAGAAGTAAGGATAGCTCTCTCCTTCCTCTCCTTTCACCCGCCCAACCCCCGTTGTGGGTAGCTTCTCCAGCAGGAGCTGTATCTCCTCCATGGTCCCCACTCTAATTCCAGCTTTTACTGGTTGGTGCCAACCCTGGGTTTTGTGAGCTCTTGTGGTATTAGGCCCCACTAGTGCCCAAACTGCCATCCTTTCAGCACAACCAAGCTGGACAGCTCTGGATAGCTTCAGCTCCCCTCAAGCACTACTACATCTCTCATCTCCTGTCCTGGGGTTTCCATTACGCTTGTAGAGATTTCAAAAAGCTTGCTTGGCAAGCATGTACAGTTAGGAAACGTAGGAAATCAACCTCCTGAAGATAACTTTAGCTAGGTAAATGAAAGATGTCAACCGATGAACAAATACTTCTCCCAGTCAATCCTTATGTGGAAAGATCTGAGTGTCCTGCCTATTCCTCAGGAGATCCTGGGGTGGGATTGGACTTCCACTGCCCACAGCAACGACCTTAACAATGCACCTTAGGCTGCATTCCTCACCCTCCCACTTATTCTAACATGTCTAGCTTTTTGGAATCTTCTCCTAAATTATAGTTAATACTTGAACAACATGGCTTTCAAATGCATGGGTCCGTTCATATATAGATTTTTAAAAATACTGTAAATGGATTTTTCTCATGGACATTAGCTTTATTGGAAGAACAGTATATAACACAGAACATACAAAGTATATGTTAATCAACTGTTATTGGTAAGGCTTTTGGTCAAATGTAGGCTATTAGTAATTAAATATCAGGGAGCCAGAAGTTATACTTGGACTTTTGACTGCAAGGAGTGGGTGTCTGTGCCCTTAAACCTTTCATTGTTTGAGTTGGTTGTATTTGGCCATAAGCACTAGTCTTAGGCTCTGAGTTTCTGTGGGAGGCAGTGAACCCAAGCCAAGACATTGCTTCTCTTAGTCATTCCAGTGTAGGGCTGTACCAGGTTTCTGATGTTATTAATCCTGGCTTGTTGCATTGTATTCTGTTGGAATTCCTGCATTAACTTCATTCCTTTGGTCTTCCATACATAAAGTACACTCTGGTTTAGAGACCTCTCTGCTATCTCACCTTGTAGGTTTTACAAGTTCTGGTCCTATTCCCACCTCCTAGTCATGAGTCTACGTGGGCTCCTGTCCATTTTTCTTCATTCTCACTCATCTTAGACATCTACCATTTCTGTGTCCTAAGAACAGGAAAGCATAACATTGCACGGTAGATAGTTTGGTCAACTTTGGACTCCCAACTGCCAGGCTTCAAGTCTTGACTGTGTTGAGTGATGGTGGCACCGTCTTATCCTCTCCCTGTTTCAAGTTCCTCACGTGTGAGGTGAGAACGAGGCAAACATTCATTTGGTTTAAATGAGTTAATTCATTTAGGACAATCCTGATAGGTAAAAAGCATTAAATAAATGTTTTCTTTTTTTTTTTTTAAAGATTTTATTTATTTACTTGACAGACAGAGATCACAGGTAGGCAGAGAGGCAGGCAGAGAGAGAGGAGGAAGCAGGCTCCCCACTGAGCAGAGAGCCCAATGTGGGGCTCGATCCCAGGACCCTGAGATCATGACCTGAGCCGAAGGCAGAGGCTTTAACCCACTGAGCCACCCAGGGGCCCCTTAAATAAATGTTTTCATCGTGACTTCAGAAATCTATACTTGTTTTGTTTTCTATGCTGATTCATCAAGGATATTTCCTTAACACTTTGGTAATTCTATTCATTCACCTAGGAATGCTTGCTGAGTGTCTGTTCTGTATTAGCAGCTGTGGACCTCCTTGTGTCTTGCTGCTTAGTATTACAGAAACCAAATTCTCCATCTTTTCTACCAGTGACTCTCCTGTGCCCCAAGAGAAGCTTTTACTTCTAACATTTTCTTGATAGTATCATTTCCATTTTCCTAGTCTTACCTATAGTAATATGATGTCTACAGTGTCTTGTATCTGTGAAAATACTTTTTAAAACAATGCTAAGCTACAGACACCCTGAGGAAAGGCTTAGTGTCTTGATGGTAGATCCCCAACCGCTAACTTGTTTAATTTCTAGTCAATGACCAAGAAACGTTTGTTGGAGTTACTTTATGTTAACTCTGAACTATAGCAAGGTTTGTTACGGGTTTCCATGTGGAAAAACCCCAAAGAGATGGGTCACTGATTCTGTGTTCAACATCTTGACCCAGAAGTTCACACCGCATGTAAGTGGCTGAGGCAGAATGTCCCTGGGTTTGGAAAATGCAGAGTTCCTTTTCCCTCATTCCCGTCCTTCATTATCCCGGCTTGGGATTGTTCCTTTGCGTTGTATCTACTCCGATTCGGCTACACCGTCTTTACCCTGGACTCTTCCATCCCTGCTGGGGCCTCTGGCTGCTTTCCGCTCTCTCGTCTGCTGTTGGTAAGGAGCCCGGTCAGCAGGAGGGCCGCTGGTCTGAGCATCGGGCAGCCGGGATGGAGTGCGCTACTAACATCGGGCTTCTAGACTCCGACCCTTCCAGGCCAGTGTTCCTCTCTGGAGGAGAAAATGAGGATCGAGTTGCTGGCTCTGAAAGATCCTTCCAGGAGGTGACCTTCCGGGGACACCCCTGTGCTCTTGCCACTGTCTCTTCCTCATGCTCCTCCCAGCTCAGCCCTGCCTGGGAGGCTGCTTCGTGTCATCCCAGTTCCCTCTCTGCCAGCAAGCCAGGCTCCTGCTGGGTGTGCGGGCGCGGGGGCTCCTTCTCTCTGGGTCTTGCGAAGGCTCTGGAAGATGGAGGCACATGGGGCGTGTGGGGTGACCGTCGGAACTGGGCTTCAGTTTCGTCCTTTGCTGCCTTCCATGTGTCCCTTTGTTTCCAGGGGCAGAGGGCATTACGTGCCCATGTTTCTCTCCACGAGAACTCCCACCGTGGTGCACCCTCCAAAACGGGAGGGCCAGCCTTCAGAAGAAATAGAGCCAATCCTATCGCAGTTTCGCATGTCCTTCGCATGTCTGTGCTCCCTGTCTTCCCCGTAGTTGGGGTTGAGGAGAGCTGGGAGGGACTTGTGTCTTTAGGGTTTTCAGGCTTATGGCCCTCGGTTAACCCCATCCTGCCACCCTCCTAACCTGCACCACCATCAGGAGCCACACTCTGAACGCTGGACTCTTCGTTCTCTGAGGTCTAGAGGTACTTCTGTGCAAGGATGCCGTCAGGGAACTTTCTACAGGACAGTCTCAGAGATCAGAAACAGTGTGGTGGTACAAACGTAAAATACCACAAGACAGACAACTCCATCGGAATGAGAGACCATGGAAAAAACTGTCAGAACCAGGACAGCAAGTGGCGTGTGCACGGCACGTGCCTTTACCGAGCGGGTCGGGGAGGCAGGCAGCTAACGATGGGAGATATTGATACACAAGCTCAGTGCCTGGAGGGTGTCTTGTCTTGTAAGGAAACAAATTCGAATAGGGGAATGTAAGATAATCCTCTGTATATAAGATTTTTGTGTAAATGACTGCAGTAGAACTAACCCGTGGCTATTTCTCCTGAGGTCTTTGGAAACAAGTAAATTCTAGGGAACCAGTAATGGATTAAGTAATCTCTTAAGTAATTTATGATAATTGGACATAAACAAAAAAAGTGCACAATTGGAAAGAAAAGCCCCACAGCTTGCCTGCACGACAGCCACGGCTCTCAGGAAAGAATAGGAAAGCATGTGTTCTTCTGTGGTGGGGGGTGACTATGCTGTTCCAGGTACCAGAGTCGCAGCTTCTGATACAGCCTGCGGCCAAGGGTATGGCGCAGCTTGACCAGCGCAGGGGGCATGCTCACGCAGGGATGTCCATCCCTGGGTTAGTGCTCAGCCCTCCCTCCTTGTTCACATTCATGCATGGTTCAGGTCTTACTGTTTTCCATCGAGAGTGTTGGTCTGAAGGACGTAGGTTCCCAGGGAGGTCGGGAACTCTCGGTGAGAAGCTACGCAGGATTTGTTTGCCTGTCTTTGCCGTTATTCAACTTCCCCTAATTTGGTAAGCTTTCCCTTGGAGTCTGTGATTTGGTGACAGGGCTCTGGTCCTTCTTACCCAGCCTGAGACACCATTCACCATACTCGGCTTCTCCTTGTTCCCCAGTACGGCACCCCTCTTCGTGTTGCATTGTGTTCCCTCCCTCCCTTCCCCTCCCTCTCTCACGTCTTCCTTCAGGAGACCCTGCCTTCTCTCTCCATCTGGTCTTCCTGTTAGGTGGGCTCTACCTCCAGTCCCTTGGCATCCTAGACAGGACTCTATTGGGACACTTCCTAACATCTCTGCACTTGCTTGAGTGACCCACTGGCTTGTAAGGCCCTTAGAACAGGGCTTTGTATCCCAAAACCTCAGGAAACGGTGGCTGATCTGTTCATGAATGAATTCCTTTTCTCTGTTCTCCCTTTCTGTTCCAGTGACCTGGTTTGTCTGTTCCAGGCATTGGAACGGGGGCCCTGCCATGCCCTTGCCAGCTAGTGTCCCTGTGACACCGAAGCCTGCGTGCTAAACTCCGGTCCATGCTGTCTGCCTGTGGAATGATGCATGTCATTGTCTCTCAGGATATGATCTGGCTCCTTCATCTCGTGTAGGTCATGAATTAAGACCAAATATGCTGAGTGAAATAAGTGAAGCAGAGAGAGTCAATCATCATATGGTTTCACTTATTTGTGGAGCATAACAAATAGCATGGAGGACGAGGGGAGATGGAGAGGAGGAGGGAGTTGAGGGAAACTGGAAGGGGAGGTGAACCATGAGAGACTATGGACTCTGAAAAACGATCTGAGAATTTTGAAGGGGTGGGGGGTGGGAGGTTGGGGGCACCGGGTGGTGGGTATTGTAGAGGGCACGGATTGCATGGAGCACTGGGTGTGGTGCAAAAATAATGAATACTGTTACGCTGAAAAAAAAAATAAAATTATAAAAAAAAAGTGTTCAACAGTTAACACTTCTGTTTTGTTCCATTTCCCCCCCCCTTCAAGTCAGCTAAATCTGGTTTTGTCCTCAGCAGGTGCCCTCACTGCTAACCTGGTCCTCATGGTTGGGGGGTCATGGGCCATTTCCAAAGTAGAGCTTATTAAGGACAGCTGAGGTTCTAACGAGCGAGTGTTCCCAGGTTCTTGTTCAGAATTCAACTGCAGAATGCAAACGTGCGTGCAGAGCTGGCTTCACGGGCGTGTGCCCTGGGCAGGTGCGCCGGCCTGGGTGTGGAAGCTCCCGAGCTTGGCTTAAAGCGGGTTGGGTGTTGCCTTAGAATTCTGGTAGCTTCTGCACAAGGGACTCTGCATTTTCATTTTGTACCAGCACTTGATTATAGCGCTGAGCTGGCCGTGTGTGTTTGACGGTAACGTCTAAATATCCATTTTGAAGAAACAAGCACTCCCTGACTTGCTTCAAAAACCTACCGTGAAGAGGTTTTAAAAGTTAATTGCTAGTATTAGTGAGGATATGAGGAAAAGAATGCTCTCATTTGTTACTAGGGTAATGTAATTTTTCTAGAGGGAAATGTAATTTTATATACATTTAAACCTTTAAAAAGTTCGCTTCGTCTTGAAATTCAAAATCTTAATACAGTATCTTCCATATCTTTACCCTTAAGGCTATTTTTCTGGTTTTGACTTAAATTTTCAAATTTTTATTCTTAAGGTAATACACACCCATGATTTAACAATCAAGCAATACTAAACAGCTTGTAATGAAGAAGTTTCCTTCCTTCCTCCTAAGACCTAATTCCCAGAGCAATTCATTTAGCAATGTCTTCTGGTATTTACTTTTCGATCTCTCTACTATTTCTTGATTTATCAAATTTAAGAAATCTATTAGCTTTCTGTTACGGTGCAGATAATTTAAATCTTACACCTTCCCACAGTCATGCTTCCCCCACTCCTGTCCTTACTGCCGATCTTTTTGGACGTACGTTTAGACTTCTTGGTGGCTCTGTGTACACAGTTTTCAGGTTCCTGGAATTATTCAGTAGCTTCCCACCAAGCTGTAGGTTTAGATGTACCGTGTTGCTTTATCCTTGCACAGGCATGGGGCTAGCACATTGTTTATTTACAACAGCATAGATAGTAATAAAGATTAATGCCAAACTCAATGTCGCATTCCAGGCGATGTACTAAATGAGTATAGAGTATCTGCCACAGTTAAAAACCGTGAGCTGGATCTTGTCCCTGGTCAGCAGGTGCAGGGGGATCGGAGTTTCTATGTGAGCGAAGACTGGAAGGTCACTTGACGCAAACCCTCTGTGTGGGCCGTGTACATTTTTCATTCTTGGGGTGTCTGGGGGCAAGTCCATGCTCCAGCAACGCCGCCCCCTCTGTGTGCCCTCTATGCCAGCCTGGCCATCGCTTCCTGAACCGTGGTTCTTCTCTTGAGTCCCTCTTTTATTCTGGATCCCAGTCTCCTTCTTATTCTGGATCCCAGTCTCCCTCTTGTTCTGGATCCCAGCTTCCTCTTGTTCTGGATCCCAGTCTCCCTCTGTTCTGGATCCCAGTCTCCCTCTTATTCAGGATCCCAGTCTCCCTCTTATTCTGGATTCCAGTCTCCCTCTTATTCAGAATCCCAATCTCCCTCTTATTCAGGACCCCAGTCTCCCTCTCATTCTGGATCCCAGTCTCCCTCTTGTTCTGGATCCCATTCTCCCTCTTGTTCAGAATCCCAGTCTCCCTCTTATTCAGGATCCCAGTCTTTGGACTGCAAAATTTTTCCCCTTCCTTCCCCGCCTCCCTCACTTCCAGCTTTTTATTCCTTTGGGAAGAACTCTGGTAGTCTGTTCAAATAGAACCCAAGTCCCTAACAAAAGATGTTTTCATTCTTCATAGGTCAGTCCTATTACAGAGAATAGAGGACAGATATTCAAATGTGTATATACAGTCCCATTTTGTACTGTCATATTTGTTCAACTTCTTTTCCTTCTTCATACCGTTTCTCTTCTCCGTGGGAAGGAGGCTTGGGAAGGTTGGATTCTAGATCCAGGATCAAGGAGGGCAAACTTGCCCATCAGCCAGTGGCAGCACAGGTCTCCCGATGAAGGCTTGTCACAGAGACGTTTGGAATGAACTGACGATCATACTGTCCTCGGTCGGAGGCCTCCTGTCGAAAATTTAATGCTTCAGCTACAGAGGGACTGTCCTGTGATGCCTGTGGATTAAATCGAGAAGTCACTTGCTTCCTGTTATGAATGTTAATTAACCATACGAGAGGCTCCCGAACTACACACTTAAGTCTTTAGAGAGCCATGTGGGAGCAGCCTGAGAGCCTGAGGGCCTGAGGGCGAGAAGTCGTGTGCTCTGGGAGGGGCTGGGGGAGACACTTTGATCTGGGGGGCAGGGGGCAGGTCTGGGGATGGCATCAGGCCCTGTACCTCTGTGGAGGCTTGGTTCCTCATCCACTGGCTCTTGGCGCTGAGCTGGTGAGTGTTTCTTGGAGATAAAGGGGTTGGAGGAATGTTCCCAGGTGTCCAAGGTGTCCTAAGGGGGATGGTATTAGGTTGGGGGAGAGGGAGAGGTGCTGTGAAGGGAATGTAAAGCCTCGTTCCAGGGGGTTGCACTCCTGATCACACAGATGCCTGAGAGGGACGCCTCTAAAGAGTCAGAAAGTAGGTATCTCTTCTCTGCCCCCTTTTCCTTACAGACTGGGTCAGGGGTGTCTTTTCTTGCCTGAGTGAGAGCAAGCCGTTCTCCCCTCTGGGGGCAAAGCTTTATCAGTAGCTAGTCGAGAGCCTGGCATCATTCAGAGCTTGTCCCCGTTCTTTGTGGCCAAGGCCAACCTTCTCCAAACATTTTTTCTCCTTCAACAAAGGCTTGTTGAGCTCCTATAAAATGGCAGGTACTGTCCCCTGCACACCTGAATAATACGATTTTGAAAATGTGTCCAAAGTTCCCACTTCTGAAGGTTGCAGAAAATCCTGCTAGCAGGTGGATTCCACTGAGCCCTAAACAATTCTGCAGAACCTGATGTATGTGTAATCAGTTTATTGATGACTTTTAACACAGTCGGATGGGGATAAACAGTTTGATTTTCTTTTTTCTCCAACTTCTATTTCAACCAGTCTCTGTAGAATTTCTGTTTCCTGTCTTTTTATGCTATTTCCGACAGTCTATACTGTTTCCTCCTCTTTCAATTACTGAAAGTTGAGATCCCCTCTCCTAACTCTGCCGGCCCTGTCCACGGGTGGACTTGTGGTTTGGAAGATCCAAAGATCAGTCGGGTCTGTGGTTGGTCCTTGTGACTGGCCTCTCCCTCCAGCTGTCCGTGATGGGGACAGAGCGCTAGAAAGGCAGGCTGGGTTGCAGCATCTCCCTCCTCTGTTTCCGCAGCCTTGGGAATTGTGGTTGGGGGGAATTGCAGGTCTGGCTCTGAAATTTCTCCCCTGCTGCAAGGCGTCAGTCTTCGAGGCATTGAGGTGGGGAAGGGGAGAGAGACCAGGGGCCGTTACCTTGACTGACAGCCTTCCTGGCAGTCCCCTGTATGTGTCCTTGTGGTTTCCTTAGCTGCTGCTGATCGATTTTGGGGTGTCATCGACCTCTAAATGTCCACTCGGGCATGTGCATGTGGTCTTTGGAAGGCCCTAGGAAACCGCCTAAACATGGGGATGCAGAGTCCCCACCCTCTGAGACCCTCCTCCAGAAGACAGGGCGCTGTTGTGGGACGCCCTCGGCAGGCCGCCCTCAGGTGGGGACGTACGACTTTCCCCCAGCCTAGTCCACTCAGTTGGTCCATTTGATTGCAAGAAACTCCTGTGTTTTTCTGTCTTCCCATCTGCCCTGTGTCTGATCACCCATGTACCCTGGTGGAGAAGAGGGAGCCCCCACTCCTAGAGGCGGCCGAAGCCAGGACGCCTGACATTATAAGAGATTGGCCGTGGTCGGCCAGCCCCACACAGACCAGGGGAGGACACCACCGGCCATGCAGGGACTAGAGAGCAGGGTGACCAGAAGTGATGTAGGAGGCAGGCTGGCTTTGCAGGGACTGGGTGAGGTGACCCTTGGTTTCCGTGGAAAAATAATTGGCTTGTTTAAAAACTTTTGCAAGTTGGCGGCTAGGTGAAACTGCTTAGTTGGAGGACCAGACGGGACGTAGCTGGTCCAGCTGATGAGAAACTAACCGGGCAAGAGACCTTTCTCACAAGATGGGGGGATTCATGGTTAGGCCTTGGGGGTTCTGGAAGGTTCCAAGACATTGGGGCAGCATGTGGAATTTCAGGCCTTAGAATGTACCATCTGATTCCCTTTATTCTTGCCTTCTGGGTCAGACAGACCAATGACTTTGCTGTGTGAGAAAACCTCCAGTGGGGGAATGGGAGGTCAGGACACCCTTCGTGAAGCATTGTCCCAGACATGCGGGATTCTGGGACTCAGAACTAATGGGTGGAGGAGGGGATCCTACAGCCCCTGGTGTGCTTCTCTGTGAGGCTGGGGGAGAGGACTGAAGGAGACAGGGCTGTGGTGCTGACTGGCAGTGGGGAGTAAGTCCGCATCTAGGGTTCCCGGGTGAGCCCCAAATATCGGAGACCATCTCTAAAATGTGTTTTCCCTTCAGATAGGGTTTTAAGTCCGGGCTAACAAGATACCCTCCTACACCTGTTCCTTGAAGGGTTGGCAATCTTCTGGCAAGACTCCTCCAAGGCAGCTGGGCCCAGGCTGGGGAGAGGTGTCCCGTGTCACTGTGAGGATTAGGGGAATATTACCCCTTCTTTTGTCCTCCTCATTCTGTGTCTCCATGGGGGTGGGACAGTTTAGAACACTGTTTCTGTGCTGAGACACCCAGGATGGAGGTACAGAGCTGTGAGTGTGTCCACACAAGCATAGAAAGAAGGATGTGTGCTGCCTGCCGGAGGCTTCCTTCCTGGCCGCAGCTTTACCTGGAGCCCCCGCTCTTCTTCCCTCCCGTTCGGGTGCACCCCCAGCTTTGGGGGGAGCATGCTCTGTGAGGAAGGCAGCGGGTGGGGGAGGAGGCTGGCTGGGAGGGGGGCCCCCCAGCTCTGCATTGAGCCAGCGGTCTGTGTAGTGGGCAGAGGCCCCCGCCATCTGGCCAGACTTCTGGGTGGCTTGAAGGAAGGAGGAAGAGGGTCTGAGAGAAAGGAGGGAGCTCTTTCCCCTTCTGCACAACAGCTGCTGGATCCCAGGGCCGACTTCAGTGAGATGTCCCCCACTCCCTTTCCTAGATCTGAGGCTCCTGATGTCCTCCGCTCCCTCTCCTTCACTGAGGGACATGAGACTAACCAGTTGCCAGGAGCAGAGAATCCCTTTCCTCCCCATCGGCTGCTCCCCTGATGGCTCATCGGACTGTCACTACCACCCTCCAATGCCCACACTTGCCACCCGTCTCCTCTGCTCCTCGGCACTCAGCCCTGGCTGACTGTCTGTGAAAGTCCCCGTCTATATCCTTCAGATCCCTCTGACTAGAGCTGAGCCCACACGCTCCTGAGCCCCAGGCCCATGCACGCAGCCGCTTTCTTGACTTTTCCCACCTGAATACCTCACAGACACATCAGCCTTAAAAGCCCAAACTTGAACTCTGTGTCGGCTTCCCACCCACCCTGCTCCTCTTCCAGGGCTCCCTGTATTGGTCGAGGACATGACAGTCCGCCTAGCTGCCAAAGCTAGGACTCCCTGTGTCCTTTCTGACTCCATCACCCCCATATTTAACCTAGAACCGGGAAATGCCAGACCTGCTTCCCATGATCACAAGTCTGTCCATTTCTCTCCTTCAACACTGCTTCCCTGCTGGATCAGGCTACTGTCCCCTCTGTCGTAGTCCCATGGTGGCTTCTTGTCCATGTCCTGCCAGTCTTGGCCTCCAGTCTGTTTCTCCCTCTGCCAGTGGGGAACTTCCTGCATTATAAGTAACTCACCTTGTTGCTTTAAAGACCTGTGAGTGCCCTCCATTGTCTCTACAATGAGTCCTCCTTAGTCATGGTCTCAAGGTCCTGTGACTGCCTCCACTGTGGACTTCAGTCGCCTGCCGTGCCCCGGGAACCTACACCGCAGCTCTAGAAAACAGCATTTCTCAAATTTTCTCTTCCATACCTTTGCAAATGCAGCTTCCTCTGCCTGGAATGTACCTTTTATCTTCCTTTTCCAGACTCTTCCCTGACCTTTCATCCAGCTGACTCTTACCAGGCTTAAATTCCCCTGGTAGCTCTTGTCAGGCTCCTGCATTGGTTAGAACCCCCCACTGTGTTCCTAACATCCCATATTTCTCCCATGATAAGATTTCTCCTCGTAGCTACTTAACCCTCGGACGCCCGGCTTTTCTTTCAACATTCTGAAGTCAAGGGGCCTGATACCTTAAAGGCTACTATTGGATGATATCTGGCATGCCGTAGATCTTTGATGAAGTTAACCTTGCTAAACTCCAGCTAGAAACATGGGAACAATGAGCTCTTCCTCTAGATACAATCCCTGCCCCATTTTGCAAACCTGGGTGGAGATGCAAAGAGATTAGAACATCCAGCGAGTGGCAGAGGTGAGACTAGAATGCTGTTGGACTCCAGATCCCTGTTCTCCATCCCTGTGCGCTGCACGCTCTCGAAGATGCTCTTCACTGGGAATTCTGTTTCCACCCGCTCTTTCTAATCCACCCCAGTTTGGAGACTGTGCATGAGAAAGGATTGCTGCTGTTGTCCAGCACACTGATGGCTCAGAGAGGGGATGGCTCATAGCCTAGACCGATCCCAAAAGGGGGAAAGAACATTTCTGAAGCAGGGAAAATAGAAGAGAGGCAAAAACTGCCATCTGAGAACCCAGACCTTTCGTCGAGCAGGAGAGCGGTGGATGCCTGTGGTCAGTACCTAGGTTTTCCTTGTGATGAGAACTCTTAAGATCTAGTCTCTGAGCAACTTTCAGATAATACAGTGTAGTGTTGTCACCTGCAGTCATCCTGGTGCACCTCTCAAGAACCTGTTCCTCTTCTCACTGAAGGTTTGTTCCTTTTGACCCTCTTCATCGCAGTTCCTGACCCCCGACTCCCGCTCTGCCAATCACAAGTCCGAGCCGAGTTTTTTTTTTTTTTTTTAAGATTCTACATATAGGTGAGGTTCTATAGTATCTGACATTTTTTCCCCCCTCACTTGGGACATTATGCTAAGTGTCCTAATCTTTAATGTTATATGGCCCATCACTTGGTTCAAAAATTATTTAAGTTTTTAAAGATCCTCTCCTAGTATAGGCAGAGATGTTTTTTAATGAAAAAGTCAACTGTTTCTCGTTCTGTGATGCTAAGGGATTAGTTAGTGCAGTGACTTTGCTAGGGGTCCTGAAGAAACTGTGAAGTTGGCTTGCAGGAAATCTGGGCAAGGAGGGGAGTATGGACCCACGTGACCCTGCCATTATGGGCCAGCTTAGTACCATTCTTCAGGTGAGCACCAACTGCAAAGGTCACAGAAAAGCTGAGCACGTGTCCAGCTGCTGAAAACACACCAGAAAGTCAGGGAACAGCCCTGTGCGTATTGTGGATGCTGGAGTAGTGAGGGTTTATCAAGCTCTCGTTCTGCTGAATGCTATTGCAAGATGGTTTCTAACACAAGAAGAACCGTTCCTGGTCCCCACGTATTTGTTCGTGACCCAGTGAGCAAAACCCAGCCACAGTCAGTGAAAGCACAAGGAGGAAAATGGGACACTAACAGAAATCCCCACGCGGGACTGTAGGGGCACATAAAGAACAGTTGCCTGGGATGGAGGGAGGTAAATGGAGCTGCAGAAGACCATGTAAGGTAGCATTTATAACGAGATAAGCCTGCACAGAGTAATAGGTAAGGGGATTAAAATATAGATCTTTCCCCAGGAGAGGATGACCAAGAACTACTTACTTATAGATGGATGGTTACTGGTGGTGGGGGGCAGGGAAACAGATGATGCGGATGGGCGGCCCTTGCGAGGAGCCCTGAGTGATGAGCAGAAGTGTGGAATCACTGTATTGTTCACCTGAAGCTAATAGTACCCTGTGCATTAATTAACAAAGCCCTAAAAACTTTTCATGGCTATCGAGGTAGAATTAAACATCCTATTCACAAAGAGTGTTGTTGGGTACAGAGCAAGGACCTGAACCCAAGCTTCTGATTTCAGGTCTTTTCCCTTTCCACCCTGTGATGCAATAGCTTCTCTAAAGAGTTAGGAACTGGTAAATTTAAAAACCTGGACACCTGGTTGAATGATTATAGGCAACAGGTCTGGAGAAGACCTGTCTCTGTTAGGGTTTATGATTCCTCTGGAAGCTCTTCTTGGGTCAGCTCTGGTTAACTTCTGAGTGCACAGGTGGCTTGGTATGTCTGCTGTTGGGGGCATCTGGATGGAGAGAATCCAGGAGACGACTTCTGCTTTGATCCCTGGACCGAGGAAGAGTGGCTGTGGGGAGAAGTGGAAAGGGAGTGAGGGGCTGGGGGAGGTGATGCTGCTGGGAGAGGTTAGGACAGGTTTGGTCCCTTTCCCATTTTCCTGCTCAGAGCAGCCCTCCCTATCCCACTTCCTCCCTTCTGCACACAAAAGGGCAGGCCTGAGGACAGGAGAAGTTACTGGTCCCAAAGGAATTGAGGATAAGAGTTGGCACTATGGGTGGTCTTGGTGGCAGCGGGGAGAGGCCCTGTCATACAGTAGGAGAGACCCTTTCCTTCTGGAGGAAGGCACACCCCTCCACCATGCCATTTTTGGATGTGGGGGAGGGATTCCTGGTGGGGGTTGCTGAACCTGAGAATATGGTCAGGGAAGACCTTATAGCAGATCTAGGACTTTCGGACCCAGCTTTGGATCTCTCAAAAGCTTCTGTAAGAAGGTTTGCCTCCTCGATGCAGAAATCTCAAAGCCACAGGATGAACTACAAAGGGATGACCAGACCCTGAGTGAACTATTTGAAATGGATGCATTCCTGGAAAACTGTAAACTTCTAAAATTGAACCAGGAAGAAATCGACAACCTAAATAGACCGATATCTAGTAATGAGATTGAAGCAGTGATCAAAAACCTCCCAAAAAACAAGAGCCCAGGACCTGATGGATTCCCTGGGGAATTCTACCAAACTTTCAAAGAAGAAATAATACCTATTCTCCTGAAGCTGTTTCAAAAAATTGAAGCAGAAGGAAAACTTCCAGACTCTTTCTATGAAGCCAGCGATACCCTGATCCCCAAACCAGGCAAAGACCCTACCAAAAAGGAAAATTTCAGACCAATATCACTGATGAATATGGATGCTACGATTCTCAATAAGATCCTAGCAAACAGGATCCAACAGCACATTAAAAAGATTATCCACCATGACCAGGTGGGATTCATTCCTGGGCTACAAGGATGGTTCAACTTTCGCAAATCAATCAGTGTGATAGAACAAATTAATATGAGAAGAGAGAAGAACCACATGGTCCTCTCAATTGATGCAGAAAAAGCATTTGACAAAATCCAGCATCTGTTCCTGATTTAAACGCTTCAAAGTATAGGGATAGAGGGAACATTCCTGAACTTCATCAAATCTATCTATGAAAGACCCACAGCGAATATCATCCTCAATGGGAAAAAGCTTGCAGCCTTCCCGTTGAGATCAGGAACACGACAAGGATGCCCACTCTCACCACTCTTGTTCAACATAGTATTAGAAGTCCTAGCAATAGCAATCAGACAACAAAGAGAAATAAAAGGTATCCAAATTGGCAATGAAGAAGTCAAACTCTCTCTTTTCGCAGATGACATGATTCTTTATATGGGTTTTCCCACCTAGAATCTCAGATGTCTGTCCAGCCAGACCTTCCACTGGATGAGCTCCTTGGCTGTCACCATCCCTTTCTCAGGTGAAGGAAAAGGAAAGCACTTCCTTAAAGGGACAAATGGCATTAAGGAATGGGCAGATAGGAGAATCCGTGACACAACACTGAGGAGAAGGAGGCACCAGACTGAAGTGCCCAACCCTCCCTACCATCGCCTGAGGTAGTAAGAGGTATGTGCGGGTAGGAAACCAGAGTAACTCCCAGAAGCTTTGGGGGAAAGTACAATTCCTTAGGAGCCTAGTAGGAGGACAGAATCTTTTTTTAGCCCATTCCCTTTTTGAGAAGGTGACTTGAACATCACTCCTGACTGTGGGCATTGGCTGGGTCTTCTATGTTTTGTCTGACCCAAGAAGGCCCATGGGCTGTGCAAGTGAAGACTTTCATGGTTCTCACTCCAAACAGAGCCCAGCTCTTCTGACACACTTATTTTTCTTCATAATAATGAACGAGAAGCTGGATCCATGGACGGAACTAGCAGCTGGAGAGATTCTGATGAGCACGGTCAGATCGGACACAAGGGCTGTGTAGCATACTGCTGTGACCAGCGCTCTGGGCACCAGGCTGAATGGAAGCAAAGACTTTAGTGTAAATCAAATACAAGCTAAACTTTCAAGGACTAAACCAGTGTCTTCCAAATTTAACTTTTTTTTTTTTAAACACATGCCTCACCTTTCCCAAAGGTTCTGAGGTAATTTTGCTATTGACTTTCTTCCCTTGCTCGGGAGTTTTTGTCCAGTTTAATTCTCTGTAGGGTATATTCTTGAAGTTACATTTTTATTTTCAAACCTGAAACTACCACATTTAATGTGCTTTTAAGAAGTCCCCCCCCACTCTAGAAATGGGGATCTCCTTCCTTAAAAGTCATGCCCATCCTCCCTGACCCAGATGAAAATGCCTGGATCAAACTTTGGAATATATGGAAATAAAGACTAAGACTTCATGGGAGGGCTGATGAAGCAAGATGGGCACATCCCACTGCAGAAGGGACTGCATGGGACACACTGGTAAGGTTGGAAGCTGTGAAGATGTGTGTTGCTCAGGGATCGATGTCTCATATAGGCAGGGTCAATGTATGAACTGTTTCTTCCCACAGCTCTGTGTAGGGCATCCTTGACTTCATTGTTCCTCAGGCTGTAGACAACAAGGGAGTGATGATGGTGTATGTCACTGAGAAAAGGTCTTGTTCTGCAGAATCCTCAGACATGGGCTTGAGGTAGACAATGGAGACACAGCCATAGTGGACAGTGACCACCGCGAGGTGGGAGGTGCAGGTGGCAAAGGCCTTCTTCTGGCCCTGGACAGAGGGGATCTTGAGGATTCTGGAGATGAGGAGGATGTAGGAGATGAAGACCCAGCCCCACAGGGACCAGGATCACACACAAACTGACAAAGTCGATCTCATCGATAGTGATATCCATACAGGAGGGTTTCAGGACAGGGAGGATGTCACAGAAGAAATGTCCAGCCACTCTGTGACAGAAGAATAAGGCAAATATGGGTGTCACCTGGATGACTGCCGTGGCCAGACCAATGCCAGAGGTGCCGCACATCAGCTGGGCACACACCCTCCTGCTCAAGACATCTGTGTACCTCAGGGGGTTGCAGATGGCCCCATAGCGGTCACAGCCCATGGATGTGCTCAGAAGGCAGCTGCTGCTGGCTAAGGCAACAAAGAAGAACATTTGGATGGGCTGATTCTGGGCTAGGAGACCAGATGGCATCCGTGGAACAGGGACAAGCATGTACGCGGTCTCCAGACTAGCCAGCGTGCTCAAGAAGATGTAGCCGGGTGCATGTGGGGGGACGGTCAGTGCAGATGAGGGTCATGAGAGCATTGCCAGCCAGGCTGGATGTGTATGAGACAAGAAAAACCACAGACAGGGTGATCTGATGGTCACGAAACCTGGAGAAGCCCAGAAAATCACACTCCCTCACCTCTGTGAGGTTCTTTCCCTGCAGCCCTCAGTTTCCGTATCTGAGAACAACGCAGGTGTCAGCCCGGGGCAGGTTGCCCCCTGACATGGGCTCGAACAGTGATAGAGGAAGGGATACAGAGAACAGAGGCACGCACACCTCTGTCGTTCTCTTGAATCGGGGGCTCGTGTAGGTCTTAGGGCTGGCTGACTCCCTCCCCCGTTTGAGTTCTTTCTCTCTGCTTGATCCTCCCTTAAGTCCTGGCCCAGGAGTTCCCGTTAGATGAGACCACCCCACATGCCTTTTCAAAGTCTCCTCATGAACACTGTTTCTGTAGGGCATGGATGGGAGGATTTTACCTTTAAGAACAGCCCACAGGGGCCCGAGCCCGTGCTGCTCCGGCCTTCCTTGTCTCTTCCAGGGAAAGGACCAGCCACCGGAACAGGGAATTAGGGGACTGGGGAGTCAAGCTTTTACAGAAATAGTCATGGATGGGTCGTTGTCACTTAGGAAAAACACGAAACACTGTACAGTTGGTAGAATTACTCTCAGGGACAGGCTCTTCAGGAACATTTGAATGGGTGTGTGGATGAAGCGTCTTGGGCCCAGCTGAGATGTCCTGTCATGCTGTTGGCAGACTGCTTTGTTGTAACGACGTGCCTAGAGGGACTTGAACTGTTGAGGGGCAAGGAAGGGGAGAGGGCGAAGTGGCGGGAGAAGAGGACTGGTAACAGGAAAAAGAAATAACTGAATGAAAGGACTACCTGACCTTTTTCAGCAGAGGGAACTTGAAGAATAAAGAAGGTCAACAACTTAAAATCAAATGTTATACTATGTTGTGATACCAGCCCCTCCCGATGTGCAGCCTTTAGTTCATGGAATTGGGCATAGAGAGCACTGGGTGATGGCACAGTGTAGACAGGCAGCCAGCAGGAGGCAGGACAGGGGAAGAAACCCTAGGGCCTCTCTGGTTCTGCCTCTCCCCTGTGAGCACTCACCATCTTTCCTACAAGTTTGGTGAGGGACCCTGGGAGATAGCTGCCATCTGTCAGATGTTTAAAGAACAAGGTAACCACAGGCTTCAGAGCTGGGGCACATCACAGAAACTGCCACTAGGAATCTAGGAAACATAATCTAGAAAATGTTGCAGATTTTCTGGAAAGTATGCCAGCATGGGAAATAAGGAGGCATGCGTTTAAGGGAGAAATGGGTGTGCCACAAAGTAATTTAAGAGACCAACCAACTGGAAAGGTAAGGATTCCAGAGCAACCATGCGACTCAAGGCAGATTTGTAGAAAGAAGGAGGTAGAGGGGTGATTTGAAGATAAAAGTAAACGTTTAATTCCTTGGTCTCCATGGCTGCATTTTGGGGCCAAAAAGTGACATGTGACTAGAGGCAACTAGGTTGGGTAGCGACCTCAAACCTTCCTCCCTTGCTGAAGGGTCTGTTGAATGGAGCTGCTTTGTGACCATGGATGGATGGATGGATGTGTGTGTGGACTATACTGGACAAGACCCTTGAAGGAACAGTAATACGATTAAAATGTGTGTATGTGTATATGTGAATGCACATACATTATATGTGCAAAAAAAATCCAAAGATCTAGCTGACACTCTGATGTGTTCACTGTTATGTGGGGATGGAGGGAGTGAGGTTATAGGAAGCTCGGCTGACTTTTTACGTGTGTTTACAGTGAGGATGGTGACCCTTGTTCTAAAATGCTACAGAGCATAAAAGCATGGCTCAAAAAGAGTTAGGAGAAGTCAAGGAGGAGAACTTCGATTGAGCAAGGATATGGTTGATGACTGGTCTGAAAGTCTGGTTACAGGGAGTGAACAAGGAACTTCAGTAGCTCATGGAGGAGAACCACAGATCCCATCTGCCTTTTTGGTTTCTTGTTCAGCCTGATGCAATGAGAGACGATTAGTAGTGAAGGAGATACTGAGGGAAGAGGAGAAAGCACTGAGCTGAGTTGTCAGGAGGAGGAATAAGAAAATCCCTGGTATCCTTAAGTTATGGTCTGAAAAGTAGCATTACTGTCACCCCAAACCAGCCAGATTTGTGTCATTATGCCTTGGGTAGATACGAATTGACTGTCTTTGAGGGGATAATAAGGGTAGAGACCGGATGGCTGACTCTGGTTACTTTATTGGCTGGTGCAGGGCTGGATTGAACTGAACAGACCATGAAAGGTTACCTTAAGACCTTCCTAAAACTTGGAAATAATGCATGTGTTCTCCTGTGGATGAAGCCCTGTGAGAGCACAGAACAATGGGAACATTGGAGGCAGTGTTCTTTGCGCGTTAGTATCTGCTTTGGGGGAAAGGTGTGTGTGACGTTTGGAAGGGGAGAAGCACCACCGCTAGGGAGAGCTACCACTTCTGCCTCCCCGAGGTGCTCAGTGGACAGCAGAGGGCTGTGCTCCATGGGCGTCACCTGCACACGGCCTGTCCTCCCAGGTGGCCAGACATACTTCCTACAGCTGCTGTCCTCTGCACATCCTGACTCACATTCTTCCCAACCACATTCCTCTTCAGAAGTTCTGTTCTACTGCCTCTTGTTACGTCTCCCGTGATGTTTGAGCATCGTACACAGATTAAGGGCAATCGCCCACTTAGCTCACTTCTCCACTCCTCTTGGAAGGGCAGAAGCATTCCAGGATGATTCCTGGAGAGGAACATAAGACTCAGATGACAAATGCAGGGCTCTTGATGCCTTTGGAGATGAGCGTGGCCCCAGAGGACAGTATGGGAAGCTGGGGACATGGAAGGAGATCACACTCCTTTCACCCTCCTCAGGAGTTCTTACACAGAAGACCTCCGGTGGCAGCAGATGCCAGGGCTCATGGTGGGAGGAGAGAGGTGGTCCCAGAGAGCACTCTGAAGCCAAAAGGGTGTGGAGTGGCTGGGTGGTTTCTGCCATTGCAGATTGCCTGGGATAAATGCTCAACAGTTAGAACGTGGGTCCATGAACTTCAGGAGGATTTTGACATTGGGTGGGGGAGGGTTTGCTCTTTGAGACTGCCCACCATAAGTGACTGCAGCTGGACACTGAGAGGCAGCCCTTCTCCCACCAGAGCCTTCTTGTGACCGCACCCTAAGGGTGTTTCTGTGTAAGGGACACACCAGCAGATAATCTCGAAAGCACGGTGTAGCACAGAGAGCTTTCAAGATGATTTATACATTCCAGAAGGATAGAAACCCTGTGGGGGAATAAGAATACGGAAATGTGCTCATGCATCAAAATTTTAGTCATGAAGCCAATATTTCTACCAGAAGAAAAAGACAAATAGAGGGGAGAAAACACCGAGGGTATAGAGGAAACACCATTTGCAAAGGGAAGAAATTATGACAAAAGCCATAGGTATTTATAAATGCCTAAATCTTTATAAGCAAAATATGTGCCTTGAAACAGAATCTATGCTTTTAAAAAACCTAAAAATGCCAGGTAGGCTGAGCCCCTGTGTGTGAAGGAACCGTGAGTTAAAAAAATAACATGTTTTTTTGGTGGTGGTGGGGCTGGTTTTTTTTTTTTTTTTCCCACCCATAGATTTTATCCCTTTTATTTTTCCTTTCGTTTTAAAATCGGTAGAGCCAGGGAGCCAACCAGGGAGGACAAGAGACTGAGGATTATGAAGAAGTATTCAAATTAAATGCGACTGGTGACTCCTTTGGGAGGGCAGTCTTCTCCTACCCAAGAGCCCACCCACTTTGAGTTTGTGAGGTGTGCGTGTGTTCTCTCATGGTTTCGGAGCATACCAGGCAATCACGATTTATTTGCAAATCATTGCAATGCCAAGAAAACAGATTTCCAGTTTTGGTCAAAGAAAGAGTCTTGGTGTCTTCTAGAGCTCAGCCCTACTAGATTCTAGGTCTGCTCTCGTAGAGGATTAGGTCATTTACATGTCACTGGACTCTGGCGAAGGCACAGGTGATACCTTCACACTGAGCATTTCTGGTCCTGTTGGCTGTACCTTTGGAAGAGTTGCCCCTTTAAACTTGGATTTGGCGGGGACTCTCAGGAGAATTTCTGCCTAGCTTTTGTCTCCTGGGTTGATTGCCAAGAGACTTACTGGGCATCCCATGGGTCTGTGTGGAGTCAGAATCCTGAAACGAGTAGGGGATCTCTGCACCAATGGGTCATGCAAGGAACACTGGGCCAGCTTCCATCTTGCACGGTCTGGGCCTTTTCTTCTAGAGGAGAACAGCTCAACTCTGATGAAGATGTGCTCCGTGTCCCATGGTGCTGTCTTATGTCCTTTTGAATCCATGTTAGTATATCGTCCTTGTTAGTGTCAGTGAAAATGCCCTTCTGTAACAGTGGGGTGTGGTGCCCCTCTGCATCTATGGGAAGAGCTTCTCCTTTCTTGTGGTAGCAGACCTACCTGTCTGGTTAGGTAAGGATCAGGCTTAACAGCAGGGACTGAAAATAGAGCACGGACAGTCCTTTTCATTTCTAGGAGTACACCAGAACATTAAGGCAGAGGATTTAAAGTTGGGGTAATCCTCTCCCCAATCCCACCCTCACTAACAGGGAGCCCCTGTACTGCACGAGACCCTGCTGAGCAGGTTTTTTTTTTTTTTTTTTTTTGTAGGTGCCCCCTCCAGGGGTGGGGGCTATGGTGAGGAGTTGTTGCCTCAGCCAGAGCTTGAAGTGAAATGCTGTGTTTTGCCTTCTGACTCCAGACACAGCTGGGTTAGTCCCCCTCCCTGCCCCCACAGACTCTGGGCCCCAGCGCAGTGGGTCTGTAACAGGAGCAACTTTGCTTCTTGATCCAGTGGCTGTGAGCAGACATGTGTGCCTTTGCCCCTGTCCCAGCTGTCTGGTGGTACCTCTTGGTGTCTCCTGTATTGGACTTTCAGAAGAATGGCCATAGCCAGTCAAAACCTAGATGGGAGATCCTGGAACACAAATGGAGGTTTGTTTATAAGTTAGCCACTTGCTCCCATCAAGGTAAAGAATAAAAGTGACTCAGGTCACGTTGTACTTGCCTTCTCTTATTGGGGTGTTCTGGGATACCTGTTCTTGTGAACAGCAGAAAGAGCCATGAATACCTAGAACATCTTGGCATTCCTCTCCAGAAGGGACGACACACTGGTGCTCTTGAGTAAAGGTAAGAGAAATGTTTGCATCCTCACCCCAACTCAGGTCTACATTAAGGCATGTCCCAAACTCAAGGAGACCTCATTGTTTTAACCTCAGACCCCTCCAGAGTTTCCCCCTATAAAACAAAACTGCAAGCCTTCTTATCAAAGAAAAATTCTTTATAGGCTTTTCTGGTAAAAGCCAGTCCTGGTAAAAGCCAGTGCTCTGACCTGGTTTTCTGTAGCTTCACAAATAGAACCAGATCCACTCTTGTACACGATAAAGGCTCAAAAATTGCTTTTCTCATGAGCACTGTCTATAGGGTTCAGTACTCCTTGCGCACCTGTGCACTGCTCATTCCCATGGCTCTCCCTGCCTTAGTGGTCAGTGTGGGGGAAAGTGGCCATTACCACAGCTTCTGACATGGAATCCCTCTCTGATCAAGCTCCTGGGTCACCCTGCTTTGCAGGTCCTTCCTTTTCCCTTCTGGATTCTCAAGGACTAAAGTGGTTTTCTGTGAGTTCTGCTATTTTCTGTGTTGTGACAACCAATATACCTGAGAAAAATGCCTAAAGCAAGTAGGCACAAATCCTGTCTCTATTTTAAATGAGGTTAAAATGGAAACTTTCTTCAGTTTGGAAGGAGCCATCGATGTGATATTAGTTAATAAAAAAACATGACACAGATCCACTGACAGCAATTTCCAGAGGAAATGATGGACAAGTTCAAGGACTCTTGTATCCTTTGGCCAGAACAAGACATGCAGAGGGGATGAATGTGGAGATAGGGAGGAAATGCTGTGGGAGAGCTGTGGCTTTAGTGCTGTTGCTTCAAGAGAATCACGGGTCCTGTTCCTGGTGCCTCAACAGGATGGTTGCTGGGTGGACAGCTAAAGCCATTGTAGAAGCAGAAAAGTGTCCTCTGCATTACGTTCATCCTAGACCCCTAGAGCTTATGGGGACCAGGGACACAGGAGTGTTTCTTTCGGATGAAGTGTGGGTCCCCTAGAAGGAAGGACTGGTGTGTAGTCCTATTGTGTTCTTCCCATAAGAATCATCTCAGGAGGTAGAGGGTCCCCAAAGGCAAGAAACGAGTCAGATACTAGATTCTAGGGCACAGAGAAGAAGTGACAAGTGATCACCGAGGGTAAATAATCCATCAAACTCAGAGTTGAGACGGGGAGTAGAATATCAACCTGAGATTGAGGAAAGCCTGAAGATGGAGAGGTATGGATTCTAACGCAGGCTGACTAGAATATAAACCCCCAAACCCGTACCATGATCCGCTCAGTGCTGTATTTGCACCCGGCGTAGTGTCTGGTACAACAGTAGGTGCTCAATTAAAAAAAAAAAAAACCCACAAAAAAATGGTGAAGCCACTTGAGTATACATTGATTGGATTAAAAAAAAAAATGTTTTAGGTTCCTTGACCAAGGGGGGTGTTCAGTCAAAGCCATTTACCGATAAGCCCCAGCACAGTGTCTGGGCGAACATGTCTGTGTTCCTGGAGGAAATCTGTCCTCTACAGGGAGAGCCTGGTCTTTGCTCAGTATGCACAGCGCTCACAGTACAGGAAAGGTGGCTGACGTTAAACTATAAAGCCTTGAGTCATGAGCTGGTGAATGGAAACGAATTTTCTACATTGCTGAAGTCCCTGTCTAGCCAGCTTGATGTTCTGGATGGTTTCTACCTCACCAGAGAGGTTGCCGTGTTCTTAGGAAGTCCCTCCAATCTACTGGAGCACCCGGGCAGATCTTGGATTCTCCCTGCTGGACCCCGATGCTGTGCTAATGGGATTCCTGGGTTCTAGTCCACTTCCTTGTAGCTGGCATCTGTCTCCTCATTGACCCCGGGTGAACGAATGCAGGAGTTGGAAGTAATCCCTCCTGTTATCATTTTGAAGCTCTCTTGGCTGTGGTCTTTCTGATTTCCCTTGGCTTCATGCCCTGTTATTGGGGCAAATTCTGCCTTGTTTTCCTCATGCAGTGAAATTCTCTTTGGGGTCCTTCTCTAGGAAAGCACTGTCTTTCTGTTGGGGATAGGCCAGGAACTGTGGCTTGTGGCTCTTGTGATGGAAGGAACTACTGATAAAACTGGGCGAGTATTTTGTAGTACTACAGTTAGGATGCTGGGTGCTCAGGGCTGTACCTGAAGGAGGTAAGTGGGGATCAGGTTATGGAAGACAGTGTCACATTAAGGGTTTAAATTACATTCTCTGTGAGAAGAACCGGGAGTCATGAGCAGTATTCCTGAGGACTTCAGGACCGTATCCTGAAAATCAAGTGTCGTATGATACCACAGGGAATTTTTAGAAAAAGCCATGTTTGCCTTATTGCACAAGGACTCCAGACTTCTACACATTTTTAGTTTCCATTCCTGCTGCTAGTTTTCCTCATTACTTGATGTCAGTCTCTACATTATTTTTACTTATCTCATTATAGTTTTTTCTCTGCTGTAACCTCAGCCCTCTTTTTGATTTTTAGCTGGAAAACCAAATAGGATTCCTTTTGAAATTTTACACACATTTGGAATTAATATGAAGTAGTAGCTTGTCGGTATTGCCACTGCCTTACTCAGAGGGCTCTGGCTTTGCGACGTATCTTCCTAGTTATGGGTTCCCCTCCCGTCCCACTTTACAACCCGGTTGTTCTGGATGATTAAAAAAAACAAAAACAAAACACAAACAAAACCCACTGATTTCCAAGTAAGTGGATCAAAGTGAAATGCTTGAGACCATGCATACTAAAAAAATGCAGGTGGGATGACACAACACACTTTCCTACTCAGTGACACAGAGACAGGAAATTCAAAGGCAAAAGCACTCTGGATATGGGATCTCTCATGGCGTTGTCTTGAGTGGATTCCTCACACATTTCGCTCTCAGAGGCTCCTGTTGACTGAAGACCTCAGTCCCAGACCAGGGGTTTGATGACCACGTAGCCTTGACTCTCATAGTCCAGAGCACTCCAGTCCAGCACGTTGGGATCAAGGAGGTAGGATCCTTGCTGCACAGACAGGATCTGTTGTGTGGACAGCACAGAGTCCCACATGTACAAGTCCCCGATCTCCCCCACGAAGGACTGGTTCACGTCAAACCCCCCTCCATATGAATCCTGCTCCTGCCCCAGGATGATCTTGGGCTGAGTCGCCACTGAGTAGCCCTGCTTCAGACCCTTCTTCACCAGTGGCTTCCCATTGACCCAAAACTCAGCAATGCCTGTGGAAGACTCCCAGGTAACACAGATGTGCGCGGGGCTGAGGAACACCTCGGCAACTCTGAAGGTGACTTTGGTTTTTCCAATGTGCAGGGAGTACTCCCCAACTCTTTCCTTGAAGACAAGGATCTCATTGTCCTTGCCCCGGGCATTGTAGGAGAAGAGGCTGTGGGCACGGCTCAGGTCGCTGTAGGCTCGGAAACACAAGGTAAAGCTCTTCAGAGGCTTCTCCATCTTTGGAGTCAAGGTCACATGGTCAGTAGAAGATTCTTGAGGGAACACAAATACCTTACCCCTGAGGTCTGGGAATGGGAGTAGAGAAAAAGGACCTTTACCCTACACGCAGGGAGAAAAATAACTTACCCAACCCCCCTCTCATCTCGGGCTCCTTGACCATCCCGTGACCACCCTACCTGTGCCAGCAAAGGCCCCCAGGAGACTGGCAAGGACAGAGACCAGAAGCAGCAGCTTGTCCATGTTCTTGGCCTGGGGCTGTGTTAGCAGTAGAAGGACTGGGGTGAAGGCACAGAGAGCACCGTGGTTGTCATCCAGCTTCCGAGGCTCACGCTTTTAGACCTCAGGCTCCCCAGGGTTTATATGCAGCCGTGGGGGAGGATGGGGGATGGACAGCACCAGGGATGTGTGAGGTATTTGCCAGCCTGCTCCCAGTGCCCAGGGTCAGAGCTGCTGAGTAGAAGAGGGCCGAGCCTGGCCAGGAAACTCCTAGGGGTTACTTATTAGCTACAAGGGACTGCTAGGGTGCTGCCCCTGTGACCTGGTTCTGGGCTGGGAGAGCAGAGGTGGAGCTGGCAGGGAGGGGTCTGGTTGGCCCGGGGAGGTAGGGCGGCTCACCCTGTTGATGTGGGGGCCTCTGTGGGTTGTGTGTGCAAGACTTCCCCCTCCCCATGGTTCTGTGGAGTGGACTTCTGTGTAGGACATCCTGGGATTCTGCTTTCTGCAGATCCTGAAGAGTCTCTTCCCCTTTGATTAATCAATATTGAGCAATGGGTCTTGCCATTGGCAAGGGACAAGAGAATTAGAGGGTGCACTGTCTGTCTCCCTGAAGCTTATATTTTCAGCTATTACTCAGCTCTTCTGAGTATTGTAGTGTTTCTTTATGCTGGATTTTCCCATTTCTCATTGGGACGTACTTCCCTGGTAACCTATCCACTGTCTGCAGATAGGTTCACCTGGCGCTCGGTTTTCTTCATGTCCCTCATATTGAGAGTATATTTATGTGAATTTTTGGTGATAGCCTGATTCATACATGACTTAAAATCATTCATTCATTCCCAAGCATGACCCTGGGTGATGGAGATTCATCGGTGACCTACTGTGGCACAACCCCCGTGATCTAGGTTTCTGTTCCCCCTGTTAAACTAAAAATGCAGGGGCGCCTGGGTGGTTCATTAGGTTAAGCATCTGCCTTCGGCTCAGGTCAAGATCCCAGGGCCCTGGGTTCGAGCCCCATATTAGGGTCCCTGGTCAGCGGGAGTCTGCTTCTCCCTCTGCCCTTCTGCTGCCTGAATTAGACCCAGGTCCTTCAGCGTGGGAGCCAGTGCTGCTCACCCTCCGCTGCAACCTTGCAACCAGATCTTATCGTACTCCTGTTGTCTCTCTCCTTGCTGTTCCTCATGCGTGCTGGGCTCTCCTGATCTCACTATTTCTAGTTGTTGTCTCTTATCCATTTGTTTCCTACAATTCTTCACAATTTCCAAAGACTGTCCTGATGTCTCAACTAGACCTGATTTTCACCTTTAACTCTCTGTAAGTTTAAGGTCAAAGACTTGAGTAGGATAGACTAGCAGTTGACTATGGTGAATCGCTAAACCTCTGTGAACCTTGGTTTCCTTTTCTGAAAAGCCAAGAAACAACTATCAGCTCCGTGTTTTTGTGAGGCTAAATGAGCTACCATAATGTGCGCAGAGTGCACAGCACTGTGTCTGGCTATTACTTTGAATTCTTGATGGACATTACCATTGTCTGTCTCCTATTACCGATAACTAGTGTATTTATCTCTTATCCTTTCTTGACTGACACTGACCATTAGGGCTTCTTCATTTTGAGGTGGCCCATTTTACTTAATTATTCTTACACATGAAAAGAGCCCAGTGTATATTTGTGGAATCAAAGGATTCAAACAGGGTGAGCGCTTTTTACATAAAACTGCAGCAATAAAAAGTAGAATCCAGGGGAATGATAGGAGCAGGTCATGCTGAAAGCATGAGTGGGGAGGTAACCTCCCCCAGGAACACAGGTACTGTCTGATTTCCTTCCCCAGATGGTAATTAGCAGGTGCCATGAAAGTTAAGGGAACACAGGGCTCACCAGCTGCTTCTGGTTTCCATCATAAATTATTCCGTTAATCTCTTCAAATGCAATATGAGGTTGTGTCTGGCCCACCAGGGGTGGGGTTGGTCCTGGAGAGGTCAGAGGTAAGAGTTGATGCTGCTACTAGGGCCACATTCCAGGGTTAGAGCTGGACTTGAAAACTGTGTTTAGACCTTGAGCAAAAAGACCAGCTGGGAAGTAGGTCTCATAGTAGATGGGAAAAGGCAGTGGCAGCATCAGTGGTGGGGCGGGGGGCGTTTCTCCTTTTTGGTTTCCTTCCCTGGAATATGTTTCTTAGCTCTTGGCAGAGAACAGCCTGAGCTTTAGGAGTCCTCAGATTGGAAACCAGATCTTTCCTGTTGCAGAAAGGAAGGCTCTTATGTCAGAGGAAAATGAATCTGGTGGCCTCAGAACTGGGTGGGATTCTCCAAGCAAATGAAATCTGTGGTGGCTGAGAGGCTCCTCGGTGCCTCCCTGCCAGTGGAAGCTCAGGGGAGAGGTGGTGGTTCCTGTCTGCATGGTTCTGGAAGACTTGAGGGTGTGGAGGAAGAGCAGGGCCACCAGTGTGCCTCAAGTTGAGCTGTCCCAGTTCCGTCAGTTGGCAGCCAGTAAAGTTTGCCTTCAGGAAGCAAGGGGCTGCGGGAAGAGGGCAGTGCCAGGAAAAAGTGTAGCATGAACTCAGAGCTGGAGAAAGCTAGAGGTGTGAACATTACCCAAGGGACTGAAGAATATTTGACCCCTTCCAAGGCCTTGGGTGTTTATAGAACACATAAAGTCCTAGTAATCATCGATAAAGACTAGATAGGGAGAGCCAGAAGAAGAACATGAGCTAGACCAGCATTTTGGCACTAATAAAGGGTTAGTTGCCATGTGTTCTGTTAGTTGTGAGGAAACCTGAAAGTATTTGTAAGCAAAGGAAGGACCACAGAGATGTCCAGAGTAACTGAGCACTGCCGTCATCGGTGCTGTGTAAAATCAAAGGCATGTAATCTTAGACTGATGGCAGGGTCTTAAGATTTCATTTTTAAGGAACCTCTACACCCAACATGGGGCTCGAACTCACAACCTCAAGATCTAGTCGTACACTCCACTGAGCAAGCCAGCTAGGCACCCCAGAGATGAGTTTTGTAACAGTATATGGAATATGGAATCAGATTTTTCTCTAAATTTATGATTGCATATGTTTTGGAAAAAGGTGGTGCTAATGGTGCAGTATTGAGGGGAGGAAGTTCCTTTGGAGGAGGTAGAGGGAAGTCAGGTTATTCAAATGCTGAATTTGACATGATAGTATGATTTAAACTTTGAAAAAGCCAGTGGAGACTTTGTAATATATATGTGCCACTTGGGATTAAAAATACAAGTTTTGGAAGAATCAGCATATAACAAATGGAAACAAATGGATTGGAATGCAAGTTGGTGCAGCCACTTTGGAAAACAGTGTGGAGATTCCTTAAGAAATTAAAAATAGAGCTTCCCTATGACTCTGCAATTGCACTACTAGGTATTTACCCCAAAGAAGCAGATGTAGTGAAAAGAAGGGCCATCTGTACCCCAATGTTTATAGCAGCAATGGCCACGGTCGCCAGACTGTGGAAAGAACCAAGATGCCCTTCAACGGACGAATGGATAAGGAAGATGTGGTCCATATATACTATGGAGTATTATGCCTCCATCAGAAAGGATGAATACCCAACTTTTGTAGCAGCATGGATGGGACTGGAAGAGATTATGCTGAGTGAAATAAGTCAAGCAGAGAGAGTCAATTATCATATGGTTTCACTTATTTGTGGAGCATAAGGAATAACACGGAGGACATGGGAGATGGAGAGGAAAAGGGAGTTGGGGGAAACTGGAGGGGGAGACGAACCACGAGAGACTATGGACTCTGAAAAACAATCTGAGTGTTTTGGAGGGGCAGGATGTGGGAGGTTGGGGGATCCTGGTGGTGGGTATTATGGAGGGAATGTATTGCTTGGACCACTGGGTGTGGTGCATAGACAATGAATTTTGGAACACCGAAAAGAAATTCAACAACAACAACAACAACAACAAATGGATTCTCTCCTTCAGTGGAAAAGATGTTGGGAGGCAAAGCACTGACTTGGATTCATGGGGTTGGAGGCAAAGAAAGGGAGACAGTAAGTTTTGGCAGAGAGAAAGGGTAGTGCCCAGAGTGTCATGGAAACCAAGTTAGCATGTTTCCAGGAGAGACCAGCAAGCAGTGTCCAGTGACATTAAGTGCATCAGTGAGATCTCAGTAGAAAGGATGCTAGATTTAGCAATAAAAACTTCATCGGTGACCTTTGGAAGAGCAATTTTCTCAAAGTGAGCATGGCAGGAGCCAGGTTGCAGGGGATGATGGAGGGAGAAAAAGAAGTCGGCTTCCAGAGGTTCAGTAATTCTGACAAACAGAAGGAAAACAGCAGGATTTCTGGTGGGACTCAGGATCCAGTGTGTTTTTTCATACTGATTTTAGATTCTGTTCTTGACAGAGCTATTGTGTCTGTGCCCCTCACCCTGTAACATTTCACTCAAGGAACCAGAAGAACCTGTGTCCTCCTGATATTGTGACTGACCTTTCTGCCAAATACTTATTTCAGACTCTAAAGACCAGACTGCAGGCTGCTGGCAGGCTCCTAGTCCCCTTCCCAATTCTGGCAGAGTCCTGAGTGGGCCTCTGTCTAGGTCCTGTGGACACATAGGAGTCTGTCTTTGATCTCACTTCTATTCCTAGTTTCAGGGTTCATTTGTAAAAGAAAATCCTTGACAACTTTGTCATCTTTTGGTTTCAGTCCTATATGTAGACCACACTACTTCCATGAGATCTCAATTCTGAATTCAGAGTTTGAAGGAGAGTCTTCTCTAGAATGTCCTAGTAATTACTGTCTCCTTGCCACTTGTCCCTGAGGGTGAATGGCATCTGGGGGAGGAGACACAGAAGGAAGAGAAAATGGTGGGGACGTGGAGTAATGGTGTTAAGTGTGCTCGGGACAGGAGTGTGTGTGTCTATGGTGGCGGAGGGGTGTGTTGATGAAGCAGGGGCAGGCTTCCCCACGTATTTTGGCTGGAGGAGCCCTTGGCGGGAGCAGTCCTATTTTACTATTGTTGCTTTGTCTTCCTCTGTGCGGTTTCTGCCCATGACCTAGAGTCCCTGGCAGAACAAGAATTTTCTCATTTTGACCTATTTAATTCCTGTCCCTAAAACCATAGAATATAGGGAAAAAGCCTCAGGGAAGCTGATGGTTCCTCTCACTGGGTGTCTTTAGCTTTGTGACTGCCCTGTCTTCTGTAGGAAATGCCACGTAGGCTCCCTCTGCATTAGCCACGTGCTGCTTCCTGAGTGTGCTGGCTGGTTCTGAGACCATAGATGCTTGTCATCATTCCATGGTGTCCTCCAGTCTGGTCTCAGAACCAGCCGGTCATCCTGTTCTTGATTTTCTTGATCCCACACCAGCTGTTAGGTGGTCATTTGGAAATCCCTAGGTAGTCTCTCCCACACCCCCACAATCCCCCTTTCTTTATTCTCAGTGCTGATGGGGGTCAGGGGTGCACAGCCTGCCTCCAGTCCAAGGTGGTCCACGCCTGTAGGGTGGGGTGCAGAGCGTCTTCTCCCCAGTCAGCTCAGCTCACTAGGACCATGTCTCTAGGGTCCAGGCCACTCCCTCTGTTCGTCATGGGACCCAAGGACATCTGGTCTTGAGGAATAGGAAGGTGTGTGGCGTTCGGCATTGGCCTGGTCTAGATGCCAGCCATGTCCCATTTGTACTTTGGTGACCCTGTGGTGGCCCATTTCTTCGCTGCTATCTTTCCTGACATGAACTGATCCTGCATAGACACTACTGTCCCTGAAGCAAACAATTTTTGATTTCCCACACATATATTAAGGTGTTCATGGCTTGGTTTACATTTCCTTCACCAGCACACGCCTCACCCTGACCACATTTAGGATGGCCACCTCTGTAGGCCTTTTCAGCTGTGCCTGTCACCTCATGGGGTCATGTCTAGTATGGTGTGCCTCTTGCTTACCTCATGCCCAAGCTGATGAATTCCAGAGAAAATACACCATGAGACCAACACCATCATCACTCTGCCATGAACCTCAGACTGTAAACAAGTTCATGGAGGTCAGGGGTACCATGTACAGAGCTGTGGACAGAAGCATTTCTTATCAGATTGACTCATTTCATCAGGAGACCTTTAGTCCTGACCAGTTGGCTTTCCGGATTACAAATAATTACTATCTCATGAGTAGATGGAATAGAAAGCTAGGCTGTGACCTGCTTCAAGGGCGGATCCTGCTCTTATGCTCTAGAAAGAAGGCAGGAACTGGGATTTCAGCTGAGGACACGTGTTACTGTGGGATGGGCAGCCTCCTAGGACCCTTCGATGGTCTGTTCTCATGCACGAGCATTTGCATTGACATCCTGGCTCCCGCTTCCCTTGGCCATTTGGTGCTTGGCTTTTGTTGGAGGCTGGAGCAGACCTAGGGACAAGGACAGTGTGACTTCACTTATAGAATCCCAGGGACCACCTGAGACCTTCCCCATTTGTGTGATTTCAGTTATAGGATCCTTAACACAGGCATTTCAAAAAGACTTGCCTTACCATTTGTTTGAAAAATAAATAGTTACCACAAAGAGAGACCTTTCTTTCCATGAATTCATCTCCATTGGGCACTTAGGGTGTGCTCAACAGATTACCCTTTACTTGTGTAGGAGAAAACAAAGATCTTTTTAAAGTTTTTATTTGGCAGAGAGCACAAGCAGGGGAGCTAAGGGAAGAACGAGAGGGAGAAGCTGGCTTCCGGCCGGAGCAGGGAGGCTGATGCAGGGCTCGATCCCAGTACCCTGAGATCATGACCTGAGCTGATGCTTAACGGACGGATCCCCCTAGGGTTCCCCACCCCCAGCCCCCAGCAAAGGCCTTTTTAAACTACAATATTGTCGCAGTCCCCGAAACTGAGCACAGGGAGAGCAGATGGGTGTCTCTTTGGAAGGAATGGTGCCTTCGCATTGGGCTCCTCTTTGGGAAATGTATCTTGTTTCTCAAAAGCCTGTGACAATTGTTAATTCCACAGTGGCGGCTAATTCTGGGCAAATGGCTTCGCTTGCTCTTGGAGTGTAAACTGCGCTTTCCCCAGGTGGGTGGGTGGGGGCTGAAGGAGTATTTTTCTCCCACGAATCTTCCCGTCATGGTTCTTCTGAAGAGTTCTACTCTGTTCACCTCTTACCCCCCTTTTTTCCCCTTGGTTAGATAGTTACATGTTTAATGAAGAAACTCTTATGTATCTCCCATTCGAGCTAGCAAATACATTGGGGGATCCTTGATATAGTAACACCTACTTTACATGCTCCTGTGTTTCCGAAATACGGGACTCGTTTCAGTGCCAAAGTCATTCTTTCCGTTTTCTGTCGTATCTTCTTATCATGTTTTTAACCACAAAACTAGGATGGGGGGGCATGTCCCAGGGACCTATGATGATCCTGCCCTTCAACAGACCACTGTCAAGGGCCCAGGCACAGTGGGTGCCTTCTCCCACAATCTCTTGTCTCTCACCACGGAGAGCCGGTGAGTCCATGAGCGATGCCAGTGTCCCTGGGAGGGTCAGCACGTGCCGCACTGTCAGGCGGCCCTGAGGCGAGGCCCGTGGATCCCAAAGGGTTCTTTGTGTGGGTTTGCAGACTCTGAAGCTGGGGGCATGATGTCGTGAGTGTGGGCACGCCTGTGTTTTTAAATCAAAGTTTCAAAGATTAAAAAAAAAATATATATATATATATATAAAACTCTGCCAAAGATAAAAATCTGTTGCTCTAGACCAGGATTGAGTAAAACTATTTTGACAAAACCTATAGTAAGAAGCGCATTTCCGTCGCCGTGCTCTGTGCACGCATGTGAATGTATGTGTGTATTGATCAGAACTCCCCGGAAACGACATGAAGGCTTGAGTCAGAAGAAGATCATGGGATGTTTGAGAAGTGATCAGGTATGGGTGGCAGAGAGGAGGGGCGAGAACAGAGTGGGGAGGGTCTGCGGTGGGGGCTGCTCCCCTCAGGGCGGTCCTCCCTGTGGACGGCTGCCCCTCTCCTCCCTCCCCTCCTCCCCGGTGGCCTTCGTTCCTTCTTTATCTCTGCTTCTACTCTTCTTTGCAAATGCTTTTCAGATTTTAGTACTAATCGTGGTGTATTTTTTTTAAAGTATATCTTCTAATGGAAAATTGTCACACTTCCAAAATCTATGTTCTGAGTATTTATAACGTATCATCACGGCTCCAAGCCAGGAAGAGCCTGTGTCCTTGAGGAGCTCAAGATCTCGAGAGACAAATGTGGGGGAAAATTAAGCAGGTGCTGGACAGGTGCACACAGGGGTGGTGCTAGTGGGAGGGGCAGTGAGGGCAGTTTCATTCCGAGGATCGAGCACTCAGTTCTACTTGGGGCGGGGGTTCCTGAGAGAGGATGAATCCAGAATGGAAGCTGAGGGTCCTCGAGGAGGAGAACTCAATATGGGCAGGGTAGAAAGGGTGGCCAGTTCCGATTTGGCGAGGCCTGGTTGCTGGAAAGTAGACCCTCACGGTGCTGCAGGCACCCAACGTGGGTCCTGACCCTGTGCGGTCTCTGCCTGGGTGAGGTGGTGAGCACTTCCTGAGAGCAAGGCCTGGGAGTGTGGTTTCTGGGGGTACCATAGCTGGTAGAAGCATCTAGCCACACGTCCTCTGGCCCCTCACAGTCTCTCTATCCTAAAGAGGAAGAACCCACTAGAACAGACTGCTGGGGGCTCCTTTTCTTCCATCAGGTCCCTCTAGTTTAAGACGCCTCCTCTCCCCGCCAATGTTCTCTTCCCCAGCAAGCCCAGTGACAAGTTCGGTGCAGTCTTGGTGAAGGGTGCAGAACCTTTGGAGGGAAAGAGAAGAAGGTGGCCAAAGAGAGGAGTGTCCGTGAAGGGCCAGAGGACAGGCATGGCAGACAGACCCGTCCTTAGAAAACCAGATCTAGACGGTACCAGACACCCATACAGGTGTCTGCCTGTGCGTGCGTCAGGTTGGGGGAAGGGAGCTACTATTTGGAGGTCTAGAATGTGACCAACACTAGAGTCCAAAATCACATCACTTAATTCCTAAAAATCACATAGAACTTCACAAGACACCTCCTTGGTTTTTTCCTGATACTTTCTGTAATACTTCTGCAGGTGCTCTGTACCCCAGTGAACCCTGCTGTCATCCGCTCCTCCGTCGTGGTTGGTGGGACAACTGCCTTAGGTGCTGCACTGACCGAAGCTGTCTGCAGGTGTCCACCTTTAACCCTCATGGCCACCCACGAGGGACTCTGACACCTGGCATTTCAGGCGCTCTGACGGTGGAGCCCACGCTCCCAAGAACAGATGGAGGGGCTCCCCTGTGCTCATACAGGGTGCGACAGCATGGGGCTCAGGGGGAACTGGGCCTCAGACTCGTAGGACTCTACCTTCCACAACCAGACTTACCCCTCCGCGTCCCCCCATTTATCTGTCCTCACAGGTGGGGAACCATATGCACAAATTTTCAGCTAGCTGAGCCCATCCGTTTGGGCCCAAACATACCTCCACTCAAACAGCATTCAGAGCTTTCTCGAAGATCTCCTCTGCCCCGTTAAACAAGGGATACACGATCACCAGCTTTCTCAGATGTGCTTCCTCAGATGTTGACAGTGTTTCAAGCTCAGGAATTTGAGATTTGTGGGAGGTGTTGCCTCTGTATTACAATACCAACAGATTGCAGAGCATTTCTGTGATTTCTTTCCTTTTTAAAAAAATTTTTTTTTAAGAACTTTGAGATACAACTTAACCAGAACATTCATGCTCTAAGTACATCAGTGTTGTGCCACCTGCCCTGGAGACAGAGCCTGTGCATACTAGCAGTCCTCCTCATTCCCTGCAGCCCCAGCCACTGGCCCCCAGTCCTCGCGGATGCGTGTCTCTGGGTTTGCCCTTTCTGGATGTCCTTACGTATGCAGAATCGCCCAGTGGGTGATATTTCTGTAGCTTCTCTTACTTTTTCAAGGCTCACGTGGTGCCGCGGCAGAGGTCTATGGTATAGGAGGGTACACAGGTACCTCCCGTTCCTTTTTATTTTTGTTTTTTTTTTTAAGATTTTATTTATTTATTTGACAGAGATCACAAGTAGGCAGAGAGGCAGGCAGAGAGAGAGGGGGAAGCAGGCTCCTTGCTGAGCAGAGAGCCCGATGCAGGGCTTGATCCTAGGACCCCGAGATCATGACCTGAGCCGAAGGCAGAGGCTTTAACCCCCTGAGCCACCCAGGCGCCCCTCCTCCTGTTCCTTTTAATGGCTGAATAATCTGTTGGGTGAATATACCACAGTAATTGATTTTTGGTTCAATCACCCTTTCATTCTTGGGCTAATTCCCACTTGGGTGTAGCATATAATCCTTTTTATATTGTGCTGGAATCTGTGTGCTAGTATTTTGTGAGTTTTTGCATCTGTGTTCACAAGAGACATTGGTCTGAGGGTGGGTCTTTTTGTTGTGTGTTCATGTGTGTGTGAGAGAAAAGCCCTTAGTTGTGGTGTCCTGGTAAAGACAGGCACATTGCAGATAGTGTGGGAAGTCTGGTGGACCCTTCACCCAGTTTTCCCCAGTGGTTACACCTTCTGTAATCATAGTGTGATCTCCAAGTCAAGAACTTGAAATAGGTCCTGGGTGTGTGTGGTTCTGTGTTCTTATCCCTCGTAGAGACTCATGCACCTGTGGGGGAGATCCCCTATCCTCCCATTCATAATAAATGCTTGAATGTCTCCTCTGCATACAGGAAGACTTCTATTAGATAGGATCATAAGTTTTGCTTCAACTGTCTAACATAATTTGGAAAACTGGAGAAAGGATGTCCATTACATGTGCATATATATAATTTTTGGCTACCGTGGTCATTCTTTCTTGCTAATGTTATAAGGATTCTTTATTTCCTTTCAATTTAGAGGACTTTTTTTTTTTTTTTTTTTGAGACTGCACAAGCACAGAGGAGGGTCAGAGAGACAGGCAGATGCAGACTCTCCACTGAGCAGAGAGCAGGACGTGGGGCTCCATCCAGGACCTGGGGATCATGACCTGAGCCAAAAGCAGACGCTGAACCAAATAAACTACCCAGGTCCCCCTAGAATGACTTATTTCAGTCATTCTTTTAGGGCAGGTCTGCTGGCAACAGTCCTTAGTTCTCCTTTCTCTGAATATGTCTTGAGGTCTCTTTCCTTCCTGAACACTCCTTTCATTAGATGCAGAAGTCTGGCTTGACAGCTCATTTCTTTCAGCTCCCGAAAAATCTCATGCCCCTCCTTCCTGTCCTTCAGTGTCTGGTGAGAACTCCACTGTCACTCCAGCTGTTTTCACTATTTCTGTCTGCTTTCAAATATTTTTCTTTTCCTTTTGTTTTCAAAAAGTCTATGATGGGTCTCAGTGCAGACATTTTCTGGTTTATTCTGCTGGGGGTTTACTCAGATTGAGTCTGTAGGTTTATGTCTTCTGACAAACTTGGGAAACTTTGCCCCGTGTCCTGACCCCTCTCTCCTTCCGTGGCACTCTGACACGGACAGTAGGTCTTTTATTATAGTCTTGTTCCTCAGACTCTACCCACTGTTCTTCAGCAGTTTGTCCCTCGGTTCAGATCAGAGACTTTGTGTTCGAATTCATTGATTCTTCCTCTATGGTTCTTTCTGTTCTGTTGAGCTTATCCATTCAGTCTTTCTATTATTTAATTCTGAATTTGTTTGGGTCTTCCCCTCTGCCCTTCCTCTGGGACTTTGGTGCTGAGACTTGTTTCAAGCATGTTCATGGAAACACTTTTACAGTAGCTCCTTTAAATTTTTTAAAAAATTTTATTGGGTGGGTAGGGCAGGAGCATGAGTTGGCGGGGGGTTGGGCAGAGGGATATGGAGAAGCAGACTTCCCACTGAGGTGGGAGCTTGATGTGGGGCTTGATCCTAGGACCCTGAGATCATGACCTGAGCCTAAGGTACTGAGCCACCCAGGCATATCACTCCTTTAAAATTTCTGTCTGATAATTCTAATGTGTCGTGTTGGGTTACCATCAATGGAGTCTTTTTTTTTTTTTTTTCCTCCCATTCAGCTTGAGGTCTTCCTATGTCTTGGTATGATGAATTCTTGACTGGAACTTGGGTATTTTGAGTATTACATTGTAGGACTCTGGATCTTATTTAAAAGATGTTTCAGTGGGTCTCCTCTGAGACTGCTCTGAAGGAAAGGAGTCCCCACTTGTTCACTGCCAGGTGGGGGTGGGAGTCCAGGTCCTCTGGGCAGCCTCTGTGGACAGACAGGGTTCTTGTTACTGCTGGGGGTCAGTGAGAGCTTGGGCTCAGAGTAGATGTGAATGCCATTACCTTGTGGGGAGATGTAGGGATACCTCTTCAGTGCCTTCCAGTGGGCCCTATACGGGGTGGCCTTGTTCCTGCCAAACATGGTGGAAATGCAGAACTTCTGTTTGGCCTCCTTGGACACCACCCCTGTAGGGAGGGGTGAAATCACTTTATCAGCACTGTATGAAGCAGAAGAGCCAGCTCCACACCTGGTCGCCCCCGAGGCCGCTGGCAGGGCAGTTGTTACAGCCTAGCAGGGACGATGGAATGCAGAAGCAGGAATTTCAACTTTGACACCATTCCAGTGGGTGTTGGGTATCTCATTACTGGTGAGGGTGGAAACCCAGGCCCTCTGTCTGGCCTTTGCCAGCAGGGGTGCATCTGAGGAGGCCATTTTTTCCTGTGGTATTCTGTAGGAATGGAGTAGTTGTTGTTCCAGAGTGTTCTGTCTTGTTAGGACACCCCTTTCCTGGTTTTCTGTCTAGAGGGAACAAACTTGCCATGGGGACTTCTTGTCTGCACCCATTGACTTTTCTATTGTCCAGTCTGGGATATAGGAGGCAGGAAGAAACCTGAACGGACTCACCCTTGTGCCCTTCCTCAAGCCCTGTGGTCTCTGGCTGGTCTTTCTTCTCCCCTCTGCCTTTCAGTATATTTCATATACAACATCCAGGCTTTTTCACTCTGCTTGGAGAATACAGAAGGTCCTTGTGCTTCATCTTCCTGGAAGTGGAAGTCTTAGCTCGGTTCTATGTGGTTTTTCTTTGAATATAGAGAAGAGAATATGCAATTATGCTATCTTTTATAGGTCCCATCTAATTACCTTTAGGGAACTAGTTAATCTCATTGGGATTCTCTCATGTGTGAGTCCTTTTTCTCTTGCTGCTTTCAGGCTTTGGCATTTGGGCAGTGATGTATCGAAGCATGAATATCCTTGTTTATCTGAGAGTGTGTTGAGCTTCTTGACTGCAGATTGTTCTTTTTATCAAACACGGGAAATATTCAGGTATCCTCCTCTGACTCCATTATGCATATGTTGGTCTACTTAATGGTATACCACATTTCTCAGAGGCTCTTAAAAAAATACCAAAATGAATATAAATGAAGACTGTGTAATTTCTGTTGCTCTGTCCTGTGGTTTTCAATGTATTTTGCTGGCTCAGATCTCTCACTGGGCCCCTGCAGTAATGGTCATTTGTCATTGAACTGTTCAACTCTAGAAGCCACAGCTTATTGCAATTTTTAATCTGTAGAGCCATGGTTACACGTTGTGATTCTTGAAACATGGTTTCTTTGGTTCTTGTAGCATTTTAGTAACAGCTGCTGTGAAGTCTGTCTAAGTCCAACATCTGGGACCATTTGCAGTAGTCTCTGCATTTTCTTTTCCTGTATGTGTCACACATTTTTTTTACATGCCTTACAACTTTCTGTTGAAATATTTAAAAAAAAAATTAAAATAGAGCTACCCTGTGACCCAGCAATTGTACTACTGGGTATTTACCCCAAAGATACAGATGTAGTGAAAAGAAGGGTCATATGCACCCCAATGTTCATAGGAGCAATGTCCACAATCACCAAACTGTGGAAAGACCTGAGATGCCCTTCAACAGATGAATGGATAAAGAAGATGTGGTCCATATACACAATGGAATATTACTCGGTCATCAGAAAAGATGAATACCCAACTTTTGTATCAGCATGGATGGGACTGGAGGAGATTATGCTGAGTGAAATAAGTCAAGCAGAGAAAGTCAATTATCATATGGCTTCACTTATTTGTGGAACATAAGGAATAGCATGGAGGACATTAGGAGAAGGAAGGGGGAAATGAAGGGGTTGTAAAACCAGAGGGGGAGATGAACCATGACAGACTGTGGACTCTAAGAAACAAACTGAGGGTTTTAGAGTGGAGAGGGTGGGGGAACGAGTGAGCCCAGTAATGGGTATTAAGGATGGCACATATTGCGTGGAGCACTGGGTGTTATATGCAAACAATGAATCACGGAACACTGCATCAAAAACTAATGATGTACTGTGTGATGACTAATATAACATTAAAAAGAAAAGAAAAGAAAACCTATGTAACAACTCGGGGTACTGACCTCTCTTTTCAGAATTTCTTGTTCTTACCTGTTGGCTAGTTTAGTGACCTGGATGAACTAATACGTGAGATCACCCCTGACCCTTCCCTGGAGTGTGAAGCCTCTAGTGTGTCTGCTCAGGTAGCTTTCATTTTTAAGGCTAGATTTTAGTGGTTCCCTTTGGATCAGCAGAGCACAGTGCTGAGGCAGTGATAGGTCAGAATTTATCCTTTCCTGGAAGAACTTCTGTGGAATGGGTTGGGGGTTTCCCTTGCTGGCTCTTCACTGGCTGGACCACCAGTGCCACAGAGCAGGCATTGGAGATGAGGGAGTGGGCACTGGCCTCCTCCAGAACAGATCTTCTATGGCACGGAGCTGAAGGGATGGACTCTGTCTTGTTCCCCACCTGCCGCATCCACATGCCGCAGCTCGCACCGAGCATGGCGGGGTAGAGATGGTGCAGATGCAAACAGCAGTCTCCTGCTGGTTTTTTTTTTTTTTAAACCAAGTTTATTTTGGTCAAGTTCCCATAGATTCTGCTCAATAAATGGTTCAGTTGGTGGTACATCTCTGAAGATCGACCAAAGGGCTTAAAATGATTCTTGGATAGTTTTGACGGGTTGAATAGGTACATATTCACATGCGTGGTTTTGCTGAGCTGCTCACATTGCTTTTGCTTAGACTTTGAGTTTTGCTTATTTTTTCATAGTTTCACCAAATGCTGTTCACTCTGAGTGTCAGACACTGGGTTTGGCATAAGGGAGGCAGACCTAAGTCACTGCCAGTCCTCAGAAAGGACCATCTAGTTGCTCTCCTTTACATGATAGCTTAAGAGCAGTGGAGGGTGTGTTACGGAGTCCTGCAAAGACCATGAGTGAAGGCACCTGACTCTCATTGGAGGTGGAGGATTGGCTGGAGGTGAGCTTGGTACAGGAGGCAGCACTTGAATTGGGTTAAGAAAGATGGATAAAAGTCTGCTTTTGGACTGGGAAAAGAAGGTATTGTAGACAGTTGGAGAGTATAGGAGGTTGGTTGCTGTGTTTAGGAACATGAAGATGATATAGAAATAACAGAGTAGCTGAAACCATGGGAAGCACTTGGGATTAAAAAAAAAAAAATTAGTGACTATGTTTGACCTTGAAGGCCATGTGAAGGTAAGGAGTGGGGTGTGTTACTGATGTATTAATATACTGTCCCGTGGCTGGGGATGTAGCCATATTACATGACATAATTACAGCCCAGTGTAGCTGACATTCAGTACGCTGTGCATTTGATCTCTGTGGCTTATTTACTACTCATGACAAGTTTGTACCCTTAAACACCATCCGTCTTCTACCTGTGCTTCCCAGCACTTTGGATTTTATTCTTGTTGGTATAGGAGTATTTTTGGTGGGTTTTAGAAGAGGGAAAGGAGAGGTGCCTGACCGAACTAGCTGGTGAAGATCAATCAAGGACACAAATCAGGAGGCTGTGTTACAACTCACATGCTTCCTTCCTCAATAAAGTATCTCCTGGAGTCTTTACTTGAGTGCTGCCTGTTTCTCGAGCATGCCAGGACTCCTCCCTTTTTGCTTTTTTGCATTCTATATTCTCTGTAAAAATCTGGGTGAGATACCGGGAGGGTGGTTTCAGATTAATGTTTTGACAAACCAAGTAGCCAGTGGGTGGTAAGGGGCCATCTCTCTGAGACAGTGGCCTTTAAGTTGAGATGCTTTACTCCTAAAATTCTGTATGCTAGAGATTTCAGGCAATTTTAGAAGCAGAAGTTTCCTTGGGATCCTACCACCATGACTTGCCCAAAGAAAGTCTCCTGGGAACAGCAGAAGAGCGGTGAGAGATTGGGGAGACTGAGGAAGGGAGGAAGAGCAGTGTTTTCCAACGTTTACACCATTTATTTTTCTCAAGAGTCCTTTACATTTGCCACGAGGTTCCCTACATGCCCATTGAATATATCTTTAAATCTAAAAAGTTGCTAAAGAATCAATAGGTTTCTGAACTCCAGGAAACATATTTGTTTAGCCCACCTACCTTGTGCAAGGAAGACCCTCTGGTCTTACCATCTTTTGAATTTTGCTTTTCAAGAAGCAGAGAAGATCTAAAAACTGTTAGATGAGGATCGCACGGTCCCATAACAGGCTTACCTACAGAATTTCCTGGCACACTCTAGTGGAAATTGATTTTTAGCTCATGTAAAATACAAGTGCTTGGTCTTGCTTGGCAAGAACCTGTCCTCCAAGTCTCAGTTTGAAGACCCTCCGTGTTATCGCTCTGTCGTCCATAGGTTTCAAAGTCCTGTGCTTCGTTTTCTGCCTTTGGGTGACACGTAAGAAAGGCAATGACAAAATCTCACCTTCTTAACTCTGATAGTTTGGAAATGGTACCTGTTTCATTCCATTAGCAGGAGTCCTTGTGGCCACACATAGAAGCATGGAGGCTGGGAAACTGAGTTGTGATCTGGGCAGCTGCTTCCCAGCAACCATGCCATCCTCTGGAAAGGGGGCACCAGTTGTTGGTGGATGGCCAGACAGCTGTTTCTGCCAGGACCCTGTGATCTTTAGAGCAATACTGAGTTTTCTGTACTTTCAAGAATTTCTTATGATTAATGTTTAGGGAAGTTTCATTAAATGTTACCTTCTACTATATGAAGTAAACTTAGCTTACCTAGTTTCATGGTAATCCTTTTAATGTACTGTTGATTTGATTTGCTAAAATTTTGAGGATTTTTTTTTGAATCTGTTTGAGAGAGAATTTTTTAAAAAGATTTTAATTAATTAATTAATTAATTTTTATTTATTTATTTATTTATTAATCATTTTTTTCTTTAATTAATTTTTATTTTTTCAGCATAACAGTATTCATTATTTTTGCACCACACCCAGTGCTCCATGCAATCCGTGCCCTCTACAATACCCACCACCTGGTGCCCCCAACCTCCCACCCCCCACCCCTTCAAAATTCTCAGATCGTTTTTCAGAGTCCATAGTCTCTCATGGTTCACCTCCCCTTCCAATTTCCCTCAACTCCCTTCTCCTCTCCATCTCCCCTTGTCCTCCATGCTATTTGTTATGCTCCACAAATACATCCTTTCTTTTTTCTTATTAATCATTTTTTAAAAAATTTATTTAATATTTTGAAGGTTTCCTTTCTTATAATATATTTATGATTTTGGTATTTGGATAATGCCATCCCCAAAGAAGGATTTAGGGAATGTTGCCTTTTCTGTTCTCTGGAAGAGCTTGTTAGATAACCAGCATTATTTCTTCCTTAAATGTTTTATATAACTCACCAATGAAATCTTCTAGGCCTGATGCTTTCTTCCCCGGATGGCTGTTAATTATTAATTTAAAAGGTTTAGGCTTCATTTTAACTTCTCAAATCCTCACGTGGTACACTTTTTTTGAGTATAGTTGGCCCAATGTTCATTCAGGTATACGACTAAGTGATTTGACAAGTTTCTACATTACACTATGTTCACAAGCATAGCTCTCATCTGCCCCGTTACATTGCCGTTACAGCATCATTGACGTGTTCCTCCCACTGTGCTACTTATTCCTGTGATTTATTTCATAGCTGTTGGTCCCTGTTTCCCTCTCCTCTTCACCCATCTTGCCCAATCCCGCGGCCCCTCCCCTCTAGCTACTGTCAGTTCTGTATTTATAGTTTTGATTTGGCTTTTTGTTCATTTTTTATTCCGTTTATGAGTGGAATCATATGGTATTCCTCTTAGTCTGACTTCCTTCACTTAGCATAATGCCCTCTCAGTCCAAAAAAAAAAAAAAAATACCCTCTCAGTCCAGCCATGTTGTCTCGGATGGCGTGATTTCCCATTTTTTATGGCTGTGTCATATCCCACCGTGTGTTTATGCCACATTTTCCTTATCCATGTGTGTTCATGGACACTCAGGTTGCTCCCATGTCTCAGCTGTTATAAAGCTTCAGCAAACATCAGGCTGCATATATCTTTATGAGTTAGTGTTTCTGTTTTCCCTGGCTACATACCCAATAGGGGGATTACTGGATCATATAGCATTTCTATTTTTAATTTTTTTAAAGATTTTATTTATTTATTTGACAGATGGAGATCACAAGTAGGCAGAGAGGCAGGCAGAGAGAGAGGGGGGGAAGCAGACTTCCTGCTGAGCAGAGAGCCCAATGCGGGGCTCAATCCCAGGACCCTGAGATCATGATCTGAGCCGAAGGCAGAGGCTTAAGGCACTGAGCCACCCAGGCACCCCTATTTTTAATTTTTAAAGGATCCTCCATACTGCCCCCCCACCCCGTGGCTGCTCCAATTCACATTCCTGCCAACGGTGCATGGGAGTTCCCTTTTCTCGACATCCTTGCCAATGCTTGCTGTCTCTTCTCTCTACTGTAGCCATTCTAGCAGGCATGAGGTGACGTCTCATTGTGGTTTGGAATTGCGTTTCCCTGATGAGTGATGTTGAGCGTCTTTTCGTGTGTCTGTTGGCCATCTGTTGGTCCTTGAAAAAAATATCCAGGTCCCCTGCCCATTATTTAATCAGGATTTTTGGTGTTGTCAGTTCCTTATATATTTTGGATACTAGCCTCTTATTGGGTACCTCATTTGCAAATCTGTTCTTCTGCCCAGCAGGTTGTCTTTTGTTGTTTTCCATGCTGTCAAAAACCTCTTTATTTGGATGTAATTCCAATAGTTTATTTTTGCTTTTGTTACCATTGCTTTAGGAGACCTATCTAGAAAAAGGTTGCTATGCCTGAGGTCAGAGAAATTACTCCCTGTGTTCTCTTCTAGGATTTTTGTGGTTTCCAGTCTCACATTTACATCTTTAATCCGCTGGGATTTATTTTTGTGTATGGTGTTAGAAGTAGTCCAGTTTTATTCTTTTACATGTAACTGTCCAGTTTCCCCAGCACCTTTAAAAATTTTTTTTCTCCATTGAATATTCTTGCCTCCTTTTTCCTGGATCAATCGACCTTGTAAGGGTGTGCTCATTTCTGGGGTGTCTGTCCTGTTCTATTGAGCTATGTGTCTGTTTTTGTGTCAATACCATCGAGTTTGTAGCATCACAGCTTTGTATTATATCTTGAAATCTGGAACTGTGAGACTCCAGCTTTATTTTTCAAGAGTGCTTTGTCTACTCAGGATGTTCTATGGTTCCATACAAATTCTAGTTTTGCAAAAAATGCTGTTGGTATTTTGATAGGGATTACACTGAATCTGTAGATTGCTTTGGGTAATAAGGACATTTTGGCAATGTTCTTCCAAGCCATGAGCGTGGAATATCTTTCCAATTGTGTTATCTTTAGTCTCTTTAATCAATTTTTTACAGTTCTCAGGGTACAGTTGTTTCACCTCTTTGTATAAATTTATTCCTAGGTGTTTTACACTTTTTGATGCAATTGTAAATGTTTAATTTCTCTTCAACTTTGTTGTTAGTGTATAGAAATAGTATTCTGCATGTTAATTTTATTTCCTGCCACTTTACTGAATTCATTTATTCTTGTAGTTTTTAGTTTTTTGGTGGAGATCATCAGGGGTTTCTATGTGTAGTACTATGTCATCTGCAAATAGTGACAGTTTACCTCTTTTTTTTTTTTTTATGGCCATGTGGGTGCCTCCTGTTTCTTATTGTCTGATTGCTGTGGCTAGAAATTCTAGTACTAGGTTGAATGAAAGTGGTGAGACTGGACATTGTTGTCTTGATCCTGATGTTGGGAAGCTGTTTTTCACCATTGAGGTTGATGATAGCTGTGGCCTTTTCATATATGACCTCTATGTTGAGGTATGTTCCTTCTAACCCCATTTTGCTAAGAGTTTTTGTTATGAATGGACGTTGATTCTTAGCGAATGCTTAAATTTACTGAGGCTTATTTTATGGCCCAATACATGATGTATTCTGAAAAATGTTCCATGCTCACTTAAAGAATGTGTATTCTGCTTTTGGGTGGAATATCCAATATTAACGTCTGTCGGTCAATAGGTCATTTAGGGACATTGTTTCCTTATTGATTTTCTGGCAGGGTGATCGATCCATTGACGTAAGTGGAGGGTTTAAGTGCCCCACTCTTATTGTAGTACCATCAGTTTCTTTCTTTGCTTTATGTATTTGCTCCAGTATTGGGTGTGTGGATATGTACAATGGTAATATCCTCTTGTTGGATCGATTTCTTTATCGTTATGTAATGCCCTTCTTTATCTCTTGTTACAGTCTGTTTTAAAGTCCATTTGGTTTATAAAAGCATTGCTACCCTAGCTCTTTTCCTACTTTCATTTGCATGGTGAATGTTTTTCCATCCCTTCACTTTTGGTCTGTACATCTTCAGGTTGGAGAGGAGTCTCTTGTAGGCAGCATATTGATGGGTCTTTCTGCCACTCTGCCTTTTGGGGCATTTTAGCTATTTACATTGAAAATAATTGATAGGTATGTACTGATTGCCACTTCAAAAAATTTGTTTTCTGGTTGTTTTACTAATTCCTTCTTTTGTCTGTCTTTGTGGTAAGTATCTGTAATGTCTTGTTTGGATTTCTCTTTATTTTTGTGTATCTTGGCTTTTGGGTTTGTGGTTACCATGAGGTCCATATTTAACATTCTTGGTAAATAACAGTCGATATTAATCTGATTGTCATTTAATTTCAAACACATTCTAAGAAAAAGATCTTTCCCCCTTTCCCTTCCCTTTTTACTCCCTTTTCCACATTTTATATAGACATTGTCATATCATACATTTTTATTTGTATTTTGTCTAACAGCCATTTCTTTTCCACTTAAAGAAGTCCCTTTCATGTTTCTTGTAAGGCTGGTTTAGTGGTGATAATCTTCTTTGTTTGGGAAATTCTTTATCTCTCCTTCAAATCTGAACAGGAATGTTGCTGGGTTGAGTATTCTTGGTTGTAGGTTTGTTGTTGTTGTTGTTGTTGTTTTTCCCCTCTTAGCACTCTCTTTTGGTCTGCAGTGTTTCTGCTGAAAAATCAGCTGATCATCTTCTAGGTTTTTCCTTGGAGGTAACTCTTGGTTTCTCCTGCCAATTTTGGGATTCTCTTCATCTTTAACCTTTTGCATTTTAATTAGTGCCACAGTGTGGGCCTCCGTGGGCTTCTCTTCTTCAGAACTCAGTGCTTCTTGGACTTGGATTTGTGCTTACCAACTTAGGTTAGGGAAATTTTCAGTTATCTCTTCAAATAAGTTTTCTACTTTCTCTTCTTCTGGGACCCCCATAGTGCAAATGTTTGTTTGCTTGATGTTGTCCAAGAGCTCTATTAATCATTTTTAAAATTCTTTCCTTTTTGCTGTCCAGCTCGTGTTTCCTGTTACATGTCTGCCAGATCACAGACACAACCTTCTGCATTCTCTCAGTTACTGATGGTTCCTGCTGGTGTGCTCACTTGTGTGTTCTTTAGCTCTGATTGGTTCTTTTTAATATTCTCTCTTTATTGAAGGTCTCATGGAGTCCTCCCACTCTTCTCTAGTCCAGTGATTATCGTTATAATCATCACTTTAAATTCTTTATCAGGTATATTACTTATCTCTGTTTCATTTAAATTTTTTCACTGACTTTTTTTCTTGTTCTTTGAAGCCTTATTTTCTCTCATTTTGACTGTCTGTGTTTGTTTCTATGGGTAAGGCAAAGTGGCTACTTCTGAAGTTGAAGGGAGTGGTCTTGTGCATGGTGACCCTTCTGCAGACTGTGTGCATGGTGACTTTCACTGGTGGCTGAAGCTGTGGCTGTATACACTACTCTTTTAAACTTCGACTTTTTACAGGAAGAATAAAGAAAAAAGGGGGAGAAAAAGAGAAATCTTAAAGTAAAAAAAAAAACCCACAAAAACTAAAACAGTAAAATTAAAACCCTACCAAACTGTGGCTTGTTCTCTGGTCCCCAGCACCACAGAGTGGCTGGTGTGGACTTGTGGGCCCTGGGCATGCTGAGGTGGCAAGCTCACTGTGCCAATCTGACCTGCTGGTTGTGGTGGCCAGATTCTGGTCCAGTCTTGGCATTTGAGGTGGAGGTCAGACAGCAAGTTCCTGTCATTCCTCACCACTTTTCAAACAGTGTCTTTTTTCCCCATGTTTGACTACATCTAGGGCTGGCGTGGGCCTGTGGATCCTGGGCCCATGGAAGTGCAAACTCACAGAAACAGCTGGACCCACCCAGTAGGAGTGTTGTTCTCCAGTCCCTCAGACCTAGACCATGTTCCTGCAGCTCCTTCACTGCTTGGCAGAGTTCTAGAATGGTCTCTCTTATATGCTAGCTCTTCTTTTAAAGCATGGCTTTCCCCCTCTGCCCACAGTACTGTCCTTCCCTCTGCGGTTCTCAGTGTTGGGGTGGAGGTTCACCTTCTGACCGTGTCTTCCTCTCTTGCTCTTCTTTTATCCTTTTGTCTTCAGTTCAGGAGCTGTTCAGTAAGCCCTCAGATCTTTAGGAGGAATTGACTTATTAAAAGGAGCAATTTGGTATCTCCTGTGAATTGAGAGTTCAGTCTTTCTACCCTGCCATCTTCTTGGACTGGAACCAAAAAAGATATAGTCCTATTTAGATCTATTTCTTCTTGTGTCAATTTTGGAAGATGGAAGTTTTCAAAGAATTTGTCTATTTCTTCTAAGTAACTATTGGTGATACAGAGTTGTTTGATTTTCCTTTTTATCCTCTTAGTGTTCATGAAATCAGTAGTGACATTACCTCTTCGATTTCTTTTTTTTTTTTAAAGGTTTTATTTATTTATTTGACAGACAGAGATCACAAGCAGGCAGAGAGACAAGCAGAGAGAGAGGGAGAAGCAGGCTCCCCGTTGAGCAGAGAGCCAGATGCGGGGCTCGATCCCAGGACCCTGGGATCATGACCTGAGCTGACGGCAGAGGCTTTAATCCACTGAGCCCCCCAGGTGCCCCATCTCTTCAACTTCTATCAGTAATTTTTGACTTTGCTAGCTTAGATAAGAGTTTATCAATTTTACTGGTCTTTTCAAAGAACCAGGTTGTGGGTTTCACAGGCTTCCTCTATTTCATTGTTTCCAGTTTTACTGATTTTGCTGTAACTTTGGTTCTATTTGGTTTTCTTACTCTGGTTTCTTATGGTGGAAGTTTGGATTACAGGTTCTGGATCATCTTTTCTAATATATTCATTCAATGCTACAAATTTCCCCTGAAGTAATGCTTTTACTCTGTCCTACAAATTTGGTAAGTTGAATTTTCATCATTTAAAAAATTCCCTTTGAGAGCTCTTAGACTATGCTTTTTTAGATGAAGTATATATTTGTGGATTTTTCAGTTATCTTACTGATTTCTATTTTAATTCTGTTGTGGTCTAAGAGCATACTATGTATGACTTCTATTTTAAATTTGTTTTTTTATGGCCCAGTATGTATTATTTTAATTTTGTGTTTTATGGCCCAACATGTATTCTGTCTTGGTGGATGTTCCATGTGAGTTTGAAGAGACTGTATATTCTGCTCTTGGATGAAGTCGTCTGTAAATATCCGTTAGATCCAGTTGTTTGTTGTTGATGTTCAGTTCAACTATGTCCTTAACTGATTTTCAGCCTGCTGAGTTACTGATGGAGGGGAGGTAATACTGGATTTGTCTTTTATCCCTTCAGTTCTAACAGGTTTTGCCTCATTTATTTTGATGCTCTGTTGTTTAGGCATATACACTTAAGGGTTGTTCTGTCTTCTTGGAGAATCTGTCCCTTTATCATTATGTAATGACTCTCTTCATCCTACTTGATTTTCCTTGCTTTGACGTCTTCATATCTCGAGTTAATGAAGGTATTCTAGCTTTCTTTTGTTTATTAACCTGGTATATCTTTCTCCATCCCTTTGCTTTTTCTTTTATTAACATATAATGTATTATTTGCCCCAGGGCTACAGGTCTGTGAATCATCAGGCTTACACATTTCACAGCACTCACCATAGCACATACCCTCCCCAATGTGCACAACCCAACCATCCTGTCCCTGCTCCTCAACCCCCCAGCAACCCTCAGTTTGTTTTGTGAAATTAAAAGTCTCTTACGGTTTATCTCCCTCCCTATCACATCTTATTTCATTTTCTCCCTCCCTACCCCGCATGACCCCCTGCCTTGTCTCTCAAATTCCCCATATCAGGGAGATCATATGATCATTGTCTTTCTCTGATTGACTTATTTTGCTCAGCTTAATAACCTCTAGTTCCATCCATGTTGTTGCCAATGGCAAGATTTCATCTGTTGATGGACATCTAGGTTCTTTCCATAATTTGGCTATTGTGGACATTGTCACTGTAAACATTCAGGTGCATGTGCCCCTTCAGATCACTACATTTGTATCTTTAGGGTAAAATACCCATTAGTGTGATTGCTGTGTCATAGGGTAGCTCCAATTTCAACTTTTTGAGGAATTTTCAAACTGTTTCCCAGAGTGGCTGCACCAGCTTGCATTCCCACCAACAGTGTAGGAGGGTTCCCCTTTCTCCGCATCCTCGCCAGCATCTGTCATTTCCTGACTTGTTAATTTCAGCCATTCTGACTAGTGTGAGGTGATATCTCACTGTGATTTTGATTTGTATTTCCCTGATGCCGAGTGATATGGAGCACTTTTTCATGTGTCTATTGGCCATCTGGATGTCTTCTTTGCAGAAATGTCTGTTTATATCCTCTGCCCATTTCTCATTTGGATTATTCTTTGGGTGTTGAGTTTGACAAGTTCTTTATATATTTTGGATACTAGCCCTTTATCTGATATGTCATTTGTGAATATCTTCTCCCATTCTGTCAGTTGTCTTTTGGTTTTGTTGACTGTTTCCTTCGCTGTGCAAAAGTTTTTGATCTTGATGAAATCCCAATAGTTCATATTTGCCCTTGCTTCTGTTGCCTTTGGCGATGTTTCTAGGCTGTGCCTGCGGGTGAAGACATTGCTGCCTGTGTTCTCCTCAAGGATTTTGATGAATTCCTGTTTCACATTGAGGTCTTTCGATCATTTTGAGTCTGTTTTTGTGTGTGGTGCAAGGAAATGGTCCGGTTTTATTCTTCTGCATGTAGCTGTCCTATTTTCCCAAAACCAGTTGTTGAAGAGACTGTCTTTTTTCCATTGGACATTCTTTCCTGCCTTGTCGAAGATTAGTTGACCATAGAGTTGAGGGTCTATTTCTGGGCTTTCTATTCTGTTCCATTGATCTCCTTGCTGAAGAAATTTAACATTTTTTGCACGATAGGTCTGATGACAAATTCAGCTTTTGCCTTCTTGACAAAATCTTTTCTCCTTCACTTTCGTAGGATAATTTCACTGGGTAAAGAATTCTAGGTTGGTGAAGTTTTTTTCCCTCCAATACTTTAAATCTACTACTTCAGGCTTTTGCAGTGGTTTCTGAAGTCAAGTCCAATGTAAGTCTTATCCTTGTTTCTCTATAGGAAAGGAATTTCTCTCCTCTTTGGCTTCTTTGAAGATTTTTCTCTTGGTCCTTGATATTCTGCAACTTAATATATTATGCCTAGGTATAGATTTTTTGATATTTATTTTGTTCAGTATTCTCCTGCATCTTGTGGATTTTTGTTATCAGTCATAAATTTTAGAAAACTGTCACTATTCAAATATTTTTCTTTTTACTTCTTTCCTTCTTTCGTTTATATGTGTATTATGCCCTTTGTAATTATTCTATAGTTCTTGGGTATTCTTTTCCTTTTTTAAATTTCAGTTTTGGAAGTTTCTGTGATGAAACTGGCTGTGATGAAACAAGCTTGGATGGCTGTCCAAGCTTGCCAGACTTGACCATGTCCAGTCTACTGATGAGTCTATCAAAGGCAGTCTTCATTTCTGTTAAAGTCATTTTTAACCTTTCCCTTTGTTTTCTTTTTATTTGTTTCCATCTCTTGGCTTGTGTTACCTGCTTGTTCTCTCATGTTGTCCATTTTTTCATTAGAACTAATAGCGTATTAGTTATTTCAGATTCCCCATCTGATAATGCAAGATCTCTGCCATATCAGTCCGGTTCTGAGGTTTACAGTGTTTCTTCAGACATACTTCCCCTTTTATCATGCCGTGTACTTTTTTTTTCTTGTAAGCTGGGCATGATGTATTAGGTAATAGGAACTGAAGTAAATAGACCTTCAGTGTGTGGTTCCAGATGTGTTTATCTGGCTAATGTTAGGCTGTGTTGACTGTGGTAGCTGTAGCTGCCCATTTCCTCTAGTGTCCTCGTTTTTGTCCATTTTCTTTGGATTTCTCTAGAAACTCCTTGTTAAACAGGCATGCCTTCAGCTCTCTTACTTGTAATCTATGGTTATGCGGGGTCTCTGAGGTGGTTGTTACTTTTGGAGAGGACAGTTTTGTAACCCTATGTTTAAACTTCTGTTCCATCTTGTGGGCTGTGACTTTAGAAAGATATGTCTCTCTTTCTCTCCCCTTATGTGAGGCAGGGTTGCCAGAAGGGGTATAGTTGTGCAGTTGCCTTCCCTTCTCAGTTTTGAATGGTTTCTTTCATAAGCTGGGGAGCATTCTATAAGTAGTTGTCATATGTTTGTATAGGGGAAAATTGAGGCACATTTGCTGAGAGGAGGGCAAACTTCTTCCAGTCCTCTGAGCATTTCACCCCTGGCCCTAAAATTGCATGCTGAATTTAGGAGGCACCCTGTATCAAATAAACTCTGCCTACCTTGGATGGCAGTTGTTCTAAAATGTCCATAAATTCTTCATTAAATTCCTCCCTTCAGTGGGTGGGACTTACTCCCCTTCCTTTGAGTGTGGACAAGACTGGCTTCAGATGACTAGGAAAAGCAGAAGTTTGAGGATGTTACTTCAGGGATGGGGTCACAGAAGCACTGTAGCTTCATGCTTGTTCTCACCTGCTTGTGACTCTGTCATTGTGAGGACACCCAGGAGCTGCTGAGGAACTGAAGCCTTCTGTCAAGAGCCAGCAAGGAATGTAGGTGTCTGCTAACAGCTGTGTGAGGGAGCCATCTTGGAAGTGGACCCTCCAGGGCCAACCAGGCCTCCAGATGCTGCAGTTCTGGACGGCCTCTTGTTGGAAACCTCCAGGAGAGACCCCGGACCAGAACAAGCCAGTGGAGCTGCTCTTGGATTCTTGACTTCAGAAATTATGTGAGATAATAAATGTTTGTGTGTTCAACTGGTAACTAACACAGCTATTTAGAGAATATCTATTATTACTTAAGCATATTCCTTGGCAGCCTTGCCCTCCCACACAGCACGCACACACAGGCAGGCACACGCAGACTCCTCAATTGACTTCCAGAATATTTCTTCATATCTGGTTTCTTAAGTATTATAGTTCTGCCCATCTCATCACACTTTAGAGCTATAGAAGTGCCATTTAGAGCTGGCAGTATGGAAAATGGCCTAGGTAATCCATGCCTTGATCTGCCTCTTGGGATAGGAAAGCAATCCCACGCAGCTTAGCTGCGAGGTTCGGGTTTTGTTCCCTGTGGTCAGAGATGGAGTCTGGGAAGCAGTAGATGCAAAAGTCCCCTGTGGGTCCTGGGAAAAACCACAACCTTTGCTTCTTTTACACCCTGATCCAGAGCGAAGCAGGTACCCTGCCTGAGTGGAGGAAGGACAATGCGGAGACACGGCAAGGGTGGCATTTCCAGTGACTTCGCCTGGTGATGGACGTCGGAGGCTGGATGGGGAGTCCCTTCTGAGCTGTCAGGACACATTCAGCAATTCAGCGCTCATTGCATGCCCCGTATTTGTGACTCTGTTCTAGGTGCCAAACAGCAGTAAACACAGACTCCCTTACCTTGGGGAGTTTGTGTTCTGGCTGCTTTGAGTTCAGGTCGGTCTTTGTGTCCTGCTGTGAGTCAGTGCACACTTGCAGCCAAGAATCTTCATGCATCTGTCTTTCTCTACAGTTTCTATTCAAAGTTAACTGAAAGAAGAAATCTGTTAAGTCCCAGTAAATTGTCTTTTATAGAGAAAGAGCTTCCAAAACTCATTATAAATTAGAGGCTGAATACTCTGTTGGATCCATGCCTCAGAGTGTTAGTCCTGAAGTCATTTCATAAAAGAGAAAGAAAAATAGAGCAACCCCAAACCGAAGGATGTGAATTGAAGTATCATTTGTTGCGGGGGGGCGGGGGGTGGGAAACAACCACCGTGTGGACACTTAGACTCAGAGGACTGTGGTGAAAGCTGGGTCTACAGAAGCTGTGTGTTCTCGGAGAAGATTGGGGTAACTGGGAGGAGTGGGTTCTTCAGTTCATCTGGCCAGGCCGGGCCCGACTGAGGCCCCACAGAGCTGGCGTGCCGCCTTGCTGCCTGCGGCGAGAGTAGTGGGCTTGTGTGTCACTTAGGGCCCTGTTGCAGGAAGCAGAAACCAAAAACCTCTGTAAAAGAGGTAAGTGTTGTTGAAGTGGGGGAGTACTGCAGGGGCGGGGTCTGGACTGTGCCTCTAGGAACAAGTCCCACAGCAAGATGTTGACCCAGCCTGCCTCTGTCTCCCCAGGAGGGAGGCTGAGGGATCAGGAGGCCATACTGAGAGTGGCAATGACTTGGAAGCCATGATGCCACCGGGGCTAAGGCTCGTGAGTGGCAGCATAGCTGGTGGCTAGACATGGGGCCACTGGTTTCTCCCTGCAATGGCAACCACAGCAGTCTCTTGAAACCCAGGCAGCCGGTCAGCAGAACCCGGAGTGCTGCTTTGGGACACTCGGCATTGCCACAGCTTGACTCACCACTGAACAGCTGCTATTCCAGCATCGTTTTCATGTAGGTGTCACCTAGCCCAGTTAGGACCCAAGGAGATGTAACGGACTTCTGCCTGGCTGGGGCTTCTAGGGCTTCTAGGGAAATTTGCTTTTCTGAAAAATGGGATAGAGCTTTCTGGTGCTGTTTCCCCTTCTCCCTACCTTGAGCACGAACATGATGGTTAGAGCTGCAGAAGCCATTGTTCACCTGTGAGGTTACAGCCAACATGTTCAGGAGGAATCATTAAACCTGGTTCTTTTTTTTTTTTTTTTTAAATTTTTTTATTTTTTTTCAGCAAAACAGTATTCATTATTTTTGCACCACACCCAGTGCTCCATGCAATCCGTGCCCTCTACAATACCCACCACCTGGTGCCCCCAACCTCCCACCCCCCACCCCTTCAAAATTCTCAGATCGTTTTCAGAGTCCATAGTCTCTCATGGTTCAACTCCCCTTCCAATTTCCCTCAACTCCCTTCTCCTCTCCATCTCCCCTTGTCCTCCATGCTATTTGTTATGCTCCACAAATAAGTGAAACCATATGATAATTGACTCTCTCTGCTTGACTTATTTCACTCAGCATAATCTCTTCCAGTCCCGTCCATGTTGCTACAAAACTTGGGGATTCATCCTTTCTTTCTTTCTTTCTTTTTTTTTTTTTTTTTTACAGCTTTATAAACATATATTTTTATCCCCAGGGGTACAGGTCTGCGAATCGCCAGGTTTACACACTTCACAACACTCACCATAGCACATACCCTCCCCGATATCCATAACCCCACCCCCTCTCCCAACCCCCTCCCCCCATCAACCCTCAGTTTGTTTTGTGAGATTAAGAGTCACTTATGGTTTGTCTCCCTCCCAATCCCATCTTGTTTCATTTACTCTTCTCCTACCCCCTCGACCCCCCATGTTGCATCTCCTCTCCCTCATATCAGGGAGATCATATGATAGTTGTCTTTCTCCGATTGACTTATTTCGCTAAGCATGATACCCTCTAGTTCCATCCACGTCGTCGCAAATGGCAAGATTTCATTTCTTTTGATGGCTGCATAGTATTCCATTGTGTATATATACCACATCTTCTTTATCCATTCGTCTGTAGATGGACATCTAGGTTCTTTCCATAGTTTGGCTATTGTAGACATTGCTGCTATAAACATTCGGGTGCATGTGCCCCTTCGGATCACTACGTTTGTATCTTTAGGGTAAATACCCAGCAGTGCAATTGCAGGGTCATAGGGTAGTTCTATTTTCAACATTTTGAGGAACCTCCATGCTGTTTTCCAGAGTGGTTGCACCAGCTTGCATTCCCACCAACAGTGTAGGAGGGTTCCCCTTTCTCCGCATCCTCGCCAGCATCTGTCATTTCTTGACTTGTTAATTTTAGCCATTCTGACTGGTGTGAGGTGATATCTCATGGTGGTTTTGATTTGTATTTCCCTGATGCCGAGTGATATGGAGCACTTTTTCATGTGTCTGTTGGCCATCTGGATGTCTTCTTTGCAGAAATGTCTGTTCATGTCCTCTGCCCATTTCTTGATTGGATTATTTGTTCTTTGGGTGTTGAGTTTGCTAAGTTCTTTATAGATTTTGGACACTAGCCCTTTATCTGATATGTCATTTGCAAATATCTTCTCCCATTCTGTCAGTTGTCTTTTGGTTTTGTTCACTGTTTCCTTTGCTGTGCAAAAGCTTTGATCTTGATAAAATCCCAAAAGTTCATTTTTGCCCTTGCTTCCCTTGCCTTTGGTGATGTTCCTAGGAAGATGTTGCTGCGGCTGAGGTCGAAGAGGTTGCTGCCTGTGTTCTCCTCGAGGATTTTGATGGATTCCTTTCTCACATTGAGATCCTTCATCCATTTTGAGTCTATTTTCGTGTGTGGTGTAAGGAAATGATCCAATTTCATTTTTCTGCATGTGGCTGTCCAATTTTCCCAACACCATTAATTGAAGAGGCTGTCTTTGTTCCATTGGACATTCTTTCCTGCTTTGTCGAAGATGAGTTGACCATAGAGTTGAGGGTCCATTTCTGGGCTCTCTATTCTGTTCCATTGATCTATGTGTCTGTTTTTGTGCCAGTACCATGCTGTCTTGATGATGACAGCTTTGTAATAGAGCTTGAAGTCCGGAATTGTGATGCCACCAACTTTGGCTTTCTTTTTCAATATTCCTTTGGCTATTCGAGGTCTTTTCTGGTTCCATATAAATTTTAGGATTATTTGTTCCATTTCTTTGAAAAAAATGAATGTTACTTTGATAGGAATTGCATTAAATGTGTAGATTGCTTTAGGTAGCATAGACATTTTCACAATATTTATTCTTCCAATCCAGGAGCATGGAACATTTTTCCATTTCTTTGTGTCTTCCTCAATTTCTTTCATGAGTACTTTATAGTTTTCTGAGTATAGATTCTTAGTCTCTTTGGTTAGGTTTATTCCTAGGTATCTTATAGTTTTGGGTGCAATTGTAAATGGGATGGACTCCTTAATTTCTCTTTCTTTTGTCTTGTTGTTGGTGTAGAGAAATGCAACTGATTTCTGTGCATTGATTTTATATCCTGACACTTTACTGAATTCCTGTACAAGTTCTAGCAGTTTTGGAGTGGAGTCTTTTGGGTTTTCCACATAGAGTATCATATCATCTGCGAAGAGTGATAGTTTGACTTCTTCTTTGCCGATTTGGATGCCTTTAATTTCCTTTTGTTGTCTGATTGCTGAGGCTAGGACTTCTAGTACTATGTTGAATAGCAGTGGTGATAACGGACATCCCTGCCGTGTTCCTGACCTTAGCGGAAAAGCTTTCAGTTTTTCTCCATTGAGAATGATATTTGCGGTGGGTTTTTCATAGATGGCTTTGATAATATTGAGGTATGTGCCGTCTATCCCTACACTTTGAAGAGTTTTGATCAGGAAGGGATGCTGTACTTTGTCAAATGCTTTTTCAGCATCTATGGAGAGTATCATATGGTTCTTGTTCTTTCTTTTATTAATGTGTTGTATCACATTGATTGATTTGCGGATGTTGAACCAGCCTTGCAGCCCTGGAATAAATCCCACTTGGTCGTGGTGAATAATCCTTTTAACGTACTGTTGAATCCTATTGGCTAGTATTTTGGCGAGAATTTTTGCATCTGTGTTCATCAAGGATATTGGTCTGTAGTTCTCTTTTTTGGTGGGATCCTTGTCTGGTTTTGGGATCAAGGTGATGCTGGCCTCATAAAATGAGTTTGGAAGTTTTCCTTCTATTGCTATTTTTTGGAACAGTTTCAGGAGAATAGGAATTAGTTCTTCTTTAAATGTTTGGTAGAATTCCCCCGGGAAGCCGACTGGCCCTGGGCTTTTGTTTGTTTGGAGATTTTTGATGACTGTTTCAATCTCCTTACTGGTTATGGGTCTGTTCAGGCTTTCTATTTCTTCCTGGTTCAGTTGTGGTAGTTTATATGTCTCTAGGAATGCATCCATTTCTTCCAGATTGTCAAATTTGTTGGCATAGAGTTGCTCATAGTATGTTCTTATAATTGTCTGTATTTCTTTGGTGTTCGTTGTGATCTCTCCTCTTTCATTCATGATTTTATTTATTTGGGTCCTCTCTCTTTTCTTTTTGATAAGTCTGGCCAGGGGTTTATCAATCTTATTAATTCTTTCAAAGAACCAGCTCCTAGTTTCGTTGATTTGTTCTATTGTTTTTTTTGGTTTCTATTTCATTGATTTCTGCTCTGATCTTTATGATTTCTCTTCTCCTGCTGGGTTTAGGGTTTCTTTCTTGTTCTTTCTCCAGCTCCTTTAGGTGTAGGGTTAGGTTGTGTACCTGAGACCTTTCTTGTTTCTTGAGAAAGGCTTGTACCGCTATATATTTTCCTCTCAGGACTGCCTTTGTTGTGTCCCACAGATTCTGAACTGTTGTGTTTTCATTATCATTTGTCTCCATAAATTTTTTCAATTCTTCTTTGATTTCCTGGTTGACCCATTCATTCTTTAGAAGGATGCTGTTTAGTCTCCATGTATTTGGGTTCTTTCCAAATTTCCTCTTGTTTTTGAGTTCTAGCTTTAGAGCATTGTGGTCTGAAAATATGCAGGGAATGATCCCAATCTTTTGATACCGGTTGAGACTTGATTTAGGACCAAGAATGTGATCTATTCTGGAGAACGTTCCATGTGCACTAGAGAACAATGTGTATTCTGTTGCTTTGGGATGAAATGTTCTGAATATATCTGTGATGTCCATCTGGTCCAGTGTGTCATTTAAGGCCTTGATTTCCTTGTTGATCTTTGCTTGGATGATCTGTCCATTTCAGTGAGGGGAGTGTTAAAATCCCCTACTATTATTGTATTCTTGTCGATGTGTTTCTTTGATTTTGTTATTAATTGGTTTATATAGTTGGCTGCTCCCACGTTAGGGGCATAGATATTTAAAATTGTTAGATCTTCTTGTTGGACAGTTCCTTTGAGTATGATATAGTGTCCTTCCTCATCTCTTATTATAATCTTTGGCTTAAAATCTAATTGATCTGATATAAGGATTGCCACTCCTGCTTTCTTCTGATGTCCATTAGCATGGTAAATTCTTTTCCACCCCCTCACTTTAAACCTGGAGGTGTCTTCGGGTTTAAGATGAGTTTCTTGTAGGCAACATATAGATGGGTTTTGTTTTATTATCCATTCTGATACCCTGTGTCTTTTGATTGGGGCATTTAGCCCATTAACATTCACAGTAAGTATTGAGAGATATGAATTTAGTGCCATTGTATTGCCTGTAAGGTGACTGTTATTGTATATTGTCTCTGTTTCTTTCTGATCTACTACTTTGAGGGTCTCTCTTTGCTTAGAGGACCCCTTTCAATATTTCCCGTAGAGCTGGTTTGGTATTTGCAAATTCTTTCAGTTTTTGTTTGTCCTGGAAGCTTTTAATCTCTCCGTCTATTTTCAATGATAGCCTAGCTGGATATAGTAGTCTTGGCTGCATGTTTTTCTCATTTAGTACTCTGAATATATCATGCCAGCTCTTTCTGGCCTGCCAGGTCTCTGTGGATAAGTCTGCTGCCAATCTAATATTTTTACCATTGTACGTTACAGACTTCTTTTCCCGGGCTGCTTTCAGGATCTTTTCTTTGTCACTAAGACTTGTCAATTTTACTATTAGGTGACGGGGTGTGGACCTATTCTTATTGATTTTGAGGGGGGTTCTCTGAACCTCCTGGATTTTGATGCTTGTTCCCTTTGCCATATTGGGGAAATTCTCTCCAATAATTCTCTCCAATATACCTTCTGCTCCCCTCTCTGTTTCCTCTTCTTCTGGAATCCCAATTATTCTAATGTTGTTTCGTCTTATGGTGTCACTTATCTCTCGAATTCTCCCCTCGTGGTCCAGTAGCTGTTTGTCCCTCTTTTGCTCAGCTTCTTTATTCTCTGTCATTTGGTCTTCTATATCGCTAATTCTTTCTTCTGCCTCATTTATCCTAGCAGTGAGAGCCTCCATTTTTGATTGCACCTCATTAATAGCTTTTTTGATTTCAACTTGGTTCGATTTTAGTTCTTTTATTTCTCCAGAAAGGGCTTTATATCTCCCGAGAGGGTTGCTTTAATATCTTCCATGCCTTTTTCAAGCCCGGCTAGAACCTTGAGAATCATCATTCTGAACTCTATATCTGACATATTACCAATGTCTGTATTGATTAGGTCCCTAGCCTTTGGTATTGCCTCTTGTTCTTTTTTTTGTTGTGAATTTTTCCGCCTTGTCATTTTGTCCAGATAAGAGTTTATGAAGGAGCAAGTAAAATACTAAAAGGGTGGCAACAACCCCAGGAAAATATGCTTTAGCCAAATCAGAAGAGATCCTGAATTGTGAGGGGGGAGAAAGGGGATAAAAAGGGGTTCAGAAAGAAAGAAAAAAAAAACCTTTAAAAAAAAGAAAGCCGATAAAGAAAAAATATAAAAAGAGGAAAAAATATATATATATTAGATAAACTATTTAAAAAACGTTAAAAAAAAGAAAACGGTAAAAGTTAAAAAAAATTTAGCAGAAGAAGAGAAAAAGAAAAAAAAAATTGAAAAAGAAAAAAAAAATTAAATTAACTGCAAGGCTAAAAAATCATGGGGAGAAAGCCATGAGTTCCGTGCTTTGCTTTCTTCTCCTCTGGAATTCCGCCGTTCTCCTTGGTAGGTGAACTTGGTCCTGGCTGGGTTTCCCGTAGATCTTCTGGGGGAGGGGCCCGTTGTAGTGAATCTCAAGCGTCTTTGCCCCAGGCGGAGTTGCACCGCCCTTACCCGGGGCCGCGCTGAGTCATCCGCTCGGGTTCGCTTTCGGGAGCTTTTGTTCCCTGAGCGCTTTCCGTAGAGTCCGGAGGACGGGAATAAAGATGGCGGCCTCCCGGTCTCCGGCCCGAGGAGCCGAGAGCCCGGAGCCCCACTCCTCAGTGCGCCCTCAGAGAACAGCGCCCAATGTCTCCCGCCACCCTGGCCTCCGGCCGCGCTCCGAGCTGACCGAGCCTGCGACCGGTTCAAGGCAACCCCGAGCTGAGAGTCACTCCTCAGCTCTGTCTCTGCAGCCGGCTTCCCCGTTCTAATACCGGTAAGCTCTGCGACACTCAGACACCCCCGATCCTTCTGCGACCATGCGGGACCTGAGGCCGCGCTTACCCCGCCTGGGCTTCACCCCAGTTAAGCCTCTGGAGCGATGTCCCTCAGCGGAACAGACTTTTAAAAGTCCCGATTTTGTGCTCCGTTGCTCCCCCGCTTGCCGGGAGCCGGCCCCTCCCCCCGCGGTCTATCTTCCCATCGCTTTGGATTCACTTCTCCGCCAGTCCTACCTTGCAGAAAGTGGTTGATTTTCTGTTTCTGGAATTGCTGTTCTTCTTCTCTTCAATCTCCCGTTGGATTTGTAGGTGTTTGCAATCTTTAGATAAGCTATTTAGCTGATCTCCCGCTACCCGAAGTAGTCTCAGCTGCTACTTCTCCGCCATCTTGACTCCTCCCTTTTTTTAGTTTTTTTAATTGTAAATACACATAAGCTTACCATTTTAACCACTTTTTATGTGTACCAGTTAGTGGCATTAAGAACATTTAGTGTTGTGCAACCGTGACCACTGCCCCTTTCTAGGACTTTTTCATCATCCCAAATGAACTCTGTCCCCAGTAAACATGAGCTCTTCCACTTTGCTCTCTTCTGATCCCCAGACAACTCCCGTGTAATTTCTTTGTGAATATGCCTATTCTAGCTACTTTATATACATGGAATCACAGTGCTGGGCTTTCACACCTAACTCCTTTCGTGGACGGTTGTGTTTTCAAGGTACCCATTGCAGCATTTATCGGAATTTCATTTTTAAAATTTTTAATTGAGGTACAGTTGACACACAAGTTACATTAGTTTCAGGTGTAAGAATTCCATTTCTCAAGGTTTAATTACATTCCATCAAATGTATATAACACATCTTATTCACATGGTAGTTCAGTTTTTAATTTTAGGGCCCAACGTACCGTTTTCCATGGTAGCTGTCTCAATGTACGCGTATGCCTGGCATTGCACGAGGGTCTCCCCTGTCTTCACACCATTGACCGCACTTGTCATTTCTTATCTGTTACATCAGCCTGACAGGTGTAAGGCAGTGTCCCATTGTGGTTTGGATTTGCATTTCCCTGATGAGGGATGCTGAGCATCTTTTCAGGTAACTCTTTACACTCTGAAGAACATCTTTGGAAAAATGTCTATCCATCTCCTCTGCCCATTTTTTTGTTTTGCTTTTTTTTTTTTAAGATTGTTTTTGTGCTATTTTGAGTTGTAGGAGTTCTTCATATATCTTGAGTCCTTATATAATCCTTACTGATTATGTGAACTACAGATATTTTCTCCCATTTGGAAGGTTGCCTTTTCATGTTGTTGATGGTTACCTTTGCTATGCAGGAAATTTTTGTTTTTGTTTCTGTTGCTTTCGGTTTTGGAGTCAGACCCGTGTCAAGTGTCTCACCACCTATGTTTTCTAGCAGTTTTATAGCTTCAAGGACCCAAGTGTTTATTTTGAGTTAATTTCTGGATACGGTGTTAAGATGGTGGTCTAGTAGCGTTCTTTTGCATGTGGCTGTTCAGTTTTCCCAGCACCATTTGTTCAAGAGACCAATCCTTCCTCCTTGTAGGTTTTTATCTCCTTTGTCATAAATTGACTATGCATGGGTTTGTTTTGGGGCTCTCTCTTCTGTGGATCTATGTGTCTGTTTTTATGCCAGTACCAAATTGTGTTGATTACTATAGCTTTGTAATACAGTTTGAAATCTGGGAGCATGATGACTACAGATTTGTTCTTTAGATGGCTTTTGCCATTTGGGGTCTTTTTTGGTTTCATACCAATTTTAGGATGTCTGTTCTAGCATAGGGCCTATGCCCTAGCATAGGGCCTAGCATAGGGCCTTTCACATTGTAGAGAAGAAATAAATACAGTTGATTAGATACATGAATGAATAAAATGATTATGTGATAGCAAAATTCTATGACCAGCCCTGAGACTGTCCCCATGCTTTTTGGTTTCATACCAATTTTAGGATGTCTGTTCTATAGTTGTAAAAAGTTCCATTAGAGTTTTGATAGGGATTTCATTGAATTTATATATTGCTTTGGGTAATAGGGGTATTTTAACAGTATTATAATCCATGAACATGGATTATCTTTTCATTTGTGTTTCGTTTTCTTTTATTAGTGTCTTAGAGTTTTCAGTGTATAGGTCTTTTAACTCCTTGGTTAAATTTATTAAGTGTGTTATTTTTTTCTTTTTGATAGTTATAAATGGCATTTAAAAAAACTTTTCTTAGTTTGTCAGTGTATAGGAACAAGCAATTTTTGTATATTGATCTTATACCTAGTAACTTGACTGGATTTGTTTAACAGCATTTGGGCTGTCTTTAGGGTTTTCTCTATATAAAAACATGTCCTTAAAGGCTTTGTTCTTCTTTTCATTGTTTCTCTATCTATAAAGTTTCTTGAGGTAGGCCTAGATCACTATGAACTTCCCTGTTAGAACCACTTTCCAACATCTCATAGATTTTGGAATTTTTTGAAAATTTATTTTATTTAACATTTTTATTATGTTAGTCACCACACAGTACGTCATTAGTTTTTGATGTAATGTTCCATGATTATGTATAATACCCAGTGCTCCATGCAATCTGTGCCCTCCTTAATACCCATGACTGGGCCAACTCTTCCCCCCCATCCCCTCTAAAACCCTCTGTTTCTTGGAGTCCACAGTCTCTCATGGTTTATCTATGAAGAGGGGAGAAGTCAGATTTTAGAATTTTCGTATATCCTTCTTTACTTAAGGTTTTAAAATTTCTCCTTTGATTTGTTGACCTAATAGTTGTTCAATAGCTTGTTGTTTAATTTCCACTTATTTATGATTTTTACAGTTTTTTTTATAATTGATTGCTGGTTTCATACCAATGTGGTTGGAAAAGATGTTTGATATGATTTCAGTCTTAAATTTACTGAGACTCGTTTTGGGGGCTAACACGTTGTCTATCCCATAGAATGTTTCACGTACACTCAAATGTGTATTCCGTTCTTGGATGGAACATTTCATATGCATTTATTAAGTCCATTGGGTCTAATGTGGCATTTGATGCTGACGTTTCCCTATTGATTTTATGTTTGGGCGATCTATCCATTGATGTAAATGGGGTATTAAAATCCCTGCTATCAATATATTGCCATCCATTTCCCTCTTTAGATCTGCTAATACTTCATGTATTTTGGTGTTCTTCTTAGATGTGTATATCTTTACAAATGTTATGTCCTCTTGTTTGACCCCTTTACCATTATGTAATGCTGGATGGGCCTTTCATAGCCCATAGGCTTAATGCAATCTCAGTCAATCCTAAGACTCCAGTTGTATTTTTCCAAATACAAATACTGTATAATTCCAACTGTGATGCTGTTTCTCTGGGCATCTATTTCGTAGAGTCACAAGAAGTAGCTGATACTTGAACCTTTTAATGACAAATAGTAAGTTCATGTGGTGCCACTTAGGATGCACAGCCCTGGAGGTTGTTAGACGACTCTGAAGCACAGACGAAGCCAATCTGTAGCCCTGTGAGCCATTATCTTTACCAAGTTAATGGTTAAAAGTGATCCAGGTCTGTTTCCTCTTTCGAGAACAGCATTGGGTATCCTTTTGGGCCATGTGAAAGGTTCAGGCTCACACTCCAAAGGAGCTAAAAATAGCACTTCCAGGCCAAATCTTTCCCTTGTTTTCATCCCAATTCAGTCTGAAACTAAGCTTTACTGGAGGCTGAAGTAAAATGCTTCAAGCTCAGTGATTTATGCTAAATATACCTGAGTGAATTGTGGATAGAGTGGTGAGGGTAGAATAGTACTGCATGTGCTTTTATCCTGGAAAATTGTTCAATGGGTTGCAGAGGAGGAGTTTTTTCTGGAGCCAGGTTGGCCCCTATAGAGGAATTAAATCCTTCTGCAAATGCAGCAGATAATCCCCCCCCCCCAAAAGACTTTGATGTTCATGATTGCAGCTCTGCCCAATGGGCATTTATCGTATGAGTGTATCTGTTGTTCTCTAGGTCTTTATTGGCCCTAGGACTACCAGAAGAGTGAGAAATTATGATCATTAACTCCAGTCTTTCTCCAGTTGTATTTCTGGGGCCTTGTGCTGTCCAGATCCTTCCATCTTTCTGGTGGATTTTTAATGGCACAGTGTTTTCTCCAGTTGAGATTTTCTTCCTTTGCTCCTGCTGCCAGTGTTTCTGACAGTTATAAAATGCACCCAGGGAAGATTACCAGATGTTTCATTTCAATTAACACCACTAGGTTTGCTAAGAAAAAATATTATGTTGTCGCTTATAGACATTCCCAATGGGAACTAACACTTTAAAAAAAAAAAAGATTTTATTTAGTGAGAGTGTGTGTGTGAGTGGAGGAGGGGCACAGTCAGTGAGAGAATCTCAAGTAGGGTCCTCGCTGAGCATGGACCCCATTGTGGGGCTCAATCCAATGACCCTGAGATCATGACCTTAGCCAAAATTGAGTCAGATGCTCAACTGACTTAGCCAACAAGGCACCCAGGGAATTAACTCTTCTCAAAAAGGTTAATCTCTTCTCTAGCTAGAGTGCTTGGGAAGAAAGGTGCAGCATCAGCTGAAAGTTGGAGAAAAGCCAAAATTTAGAAGCCATTTAGTTGGTTAATTGTTTAATTGGAGGTATTCGTTCCAGTGACAAAACTGTTGGGGTAGGTAGTCCATCTGTGTTGCTCAGCTTTGTATCTCCTGTGCCTAGCATAGGGCCTGTCACATCATAGAGAAGAAATAAATACAAGTTGATTAGATACATGAATGAATAAAATGATTATGTGATAGCAAAATTCTATGACCAGCTCTGAGACTGTCCCCATGCTTTGCAGAGATAAGGGTCTATAAAACAAAAACAGCCTTGACTATTATAAAAAAATCTTGGTCAACACACATTTCCATAAGTCTCCAGTAGGACTACTGTGCAGTGGAGCTGAGTATTTTACTCCTACTGTGACTCTCTGGTATTCTTCATGAGCTATGAGTCAGTAGTAATGAGGACAAAAGGTTTAGTTTAAAACTTAGTCTCAACTAAGCCCTCTCTTTAGAGGAGAGTCTGTTGGAATAATTGGTCAATGTCTCCTATTTCCATCCTCTTCCCTGTGCTTCCCAGGGATTATGACCAGGTGTGAAGAAAGGGAATGTTAGTAGTCCTCAGTTCCTTTTGGTGTTCTTGCTCCTCCCTCTAGGTGGGTCCCCTAGAAGTTTACCGATAAATGCAACTGCCTTCTGAACTCCTCCCAGGGTCCAGGGTGACAAAGATTCTCCTTAAGCAAACTTTAGTCCCATTCCTCTAAGCCCTCTTCTCTAGTAGGCTTTGACTTTGGGCTTCCGTGTCTGTCCTTATCAGACCTACATCACCCAATTTTAGCAAGAATTCTACTAAGTCCATCAGAAAAGAATTCCCCACCCTTTATATCTGATTGCCCTGGCATGCCTTCATTAAGTCATTAACCAGAATTTCCCCCTGGTGTTTCCTGAATTTTCCACCTCCAACCCCCACCTTACTCCTTGGTTATAAATCTTCCCATCTTGTCCATGCTGTATTAGGAACTGAGCCCAATTCTGTACTGAGATCTCTTTCCCCTATTCCAATAATTCTGAGTAAGATCTGTTTTTACTGCTTTGACATCTGTCTGGCACTGTTTTTTGTTTTTTTTTTTTTTCCTGTTTTTTTTTTTTTTTGTTGTTGTTGTTTTTTGTTTTGTTTTGTTCTGTTTTTTTTGTTGACCATCATGGTGCTGTGGCTTGGATAGGTTCAGATTCATTGTTGGACCCCAGGACCTCTCATGCATGCTCCTACCTGTGTACTTTGAATCCTTCTCTTTATTCCTGTCTGTTTGATCAGGGGTCCATTGGTGAGTTGAGCTTCTGAGCCAGCGTTCCAGATGACAGTCCACTGACAGATTTTGATTTTTAAGATTCTGAGTGTCGTCTGGAAGCTGTGTTAAAGGGCCAGTCCTCTTTGTCTGCAAGGTACCTACTGGGATATCTTTCTTACTGGCTCTTTGTTTCAAATAGAGATTCACTCCCTGACTCCTGGGCTTTGTTCTTTGTTTTGAATGGCAATTTACTTTCTGACTCCCTGGGCCAGAGGATTCTTCCTGGCTCTTTGTTTTGGGTGGGAACTTACTTTCTGACTTCCTAGCCTAGAAGATTCTTCCTGGCTCTTTCTCAAGTGAAAATTTGTTTTGACTCCTATGGATAATTTTTTCCCTTGGGTCTTTGTGAGCTCTGTTCAATCTTTTTGGTCTTGCTTCTCCTGTGAGAGCTTCTCAATTGACTGAAGCTCCCTTCTCGAACTTGCTGACTGTATGTCCTGCTAACTGCTTTCTGTGGGCATGGTTTTGCTAAGGATCATATGGTACTTCAGTGTCTTCTTTGAGAAACTGAAGATCTCCCCAACCTGGTTCCCCTAAGACCTCTCCCTTCCCATTGCTTCCGCTCCTTTTATCACCTTCATTTCCTTCAGCTCTTTTGAATCCTTTGATTTGTCCCCCTTTAGCCGCTACCTCCTGCATCTTCTGTCCTTGAACTTTGTGCTCCCTGTCCCTGTGAGGACTCTCAAGGGACTCAGGGACCCCCAAAAGCAGTTGCATGAAGTTGAAAAGGCAGCTGGAAACAGACTGGATGTTTTCTCCCCTCAGACTTTGGAGACTTCCAGACCGTTGTTCTGTGTGCCCTCAGTCTCTTACCTAAAATGTAGTTCAGAGCCTTCATAAGAGGATTTATCAGGGCAAAAGAAAACCTTAATCTCCTCCACAAATGTGGGGGAAAATATTTAACCCTCATATTGAGTCGGTAACCTTAACTTATTCTATCTGTCAAACAATTGGGATGAAAATACAGACTGGAGATGGACCAGTGAGGTTTTTCTATTACTGTATTTGTTTACCTGACTCATGGCCAAAAGTTTAGAAGGAAAAGTAGAAGATGGGTGTCTATGTGTGTGCGTGCGTGTGTGTACATATACCTAAATACATTCTATCCCTGGATGGTATACCAAATTAGGTTATAAAATCCTATAAAGAAGCTCTATTCAAATTAGATTAGAGATAAATGGTTGCTTATATAAATGAAATATTCCCCAAACTTCCAGAAATCAGAAGCTAACCCAAATGTTTTTCTGGTTCATGTGATTTGAGCAAATCTTTGAAGATGAGTGTAATACCATTGATTTAATAAAAACAGCTATGTCTGAGTTATCAGCAATAAGTATCAGTTGGGCATATTTTCATTCTACATGGATTTACTAGTCAAATAAGGGATATTTACTGGCTGTTCAAGATTATAAAAGTTACAAATTCAACCTAAAAACAAATGTACAGGTAAAGATGCAGTAAAAATGAATTACTTGATATTCATTACTTTTTCAAACACAGCAATAGAACAAGTATTTGGCTTTTTTCAGTGTCTTTTTTTAAAAAATTGGTGATACTTCCCTAACACGCACGTATTGTACAAATAGTTAAAGGGGGAAATGAGATCACAGCTATCTTTGTTTACTGGTTATATGTCTCCTAAAAATTGTTTCTAAAATCTTTTTGGTAACTTACAACCTTAGAAATATGCTAAGTTAAGGAGTAATACTTATTAAATATCTTAATCATTTCTAAGAAACTGCTGAGATATTTACTATTGGAGACAAGTTTAAGTTTATATACTGTGGGCTCCTTAATTTTATGTGGTATAGAGAAATGAGACACGGGAGACTATTACGCATTTTTTTTTTTTTTTTGCCACATTGAAAAATGAGGAAGCACGTCCTTGTAAAATTGAGATAGTATAGCTGTAAAATATGCTATAATGTTGGTATGTGACAATTCATGATTGTCCGCTTTGTAGCTTTCTCTGTAAAAAGTTACTAGTGATTAAAGTATTGCAATTAGTATAGGAAAATAAAACTACCCAAAGTAAGGGAAATAACTATTTAGGCAAAGTATACAAGAAAAATAGGGTAGGTCTTTGATGAGTGATATAGGAAAGGTACAGAAAATGTGTTTTCATTAAAGGGAAATGAGGCTAATTTTGTGTTAAGTTAAAGAAACTGGTTCAAAATGAGAAAAAGGAAAAATACAGAGAGAAATCCTGAATATAGCCAGTGCGGAAGGTTTTGTGAAAAGTAATAAGCTGGGGGAGATTGGATGGATTTATCTACAGGTCATAAAGAGTTCAAAGGTATAATGATACGAAACCAGAATTTGGTTTTCCTCTGTTAAAATGACAAAGTTTTCTTGCATTATTGGTCTATTCTTAATAGATTGTAGGAGGTTTTTCTTACTTTTTAATAATCCATGTTGGAAACAAAGATTCTACGTCTTATCAGAATAACTTCCTGTGCTTTATGTTAACCTCATGGTGCATGTTCTTGATTATTTAAGAGAACCAAGTCTTATCACTTTTTAAACAGCTGAGGTTTTTTTACACTTTTGATAATCTTGCCTTCCCCAAATCAAATCCTAAATGAAATCTTCTTGACTTCAAAGTGGCTTGAGCTTTCCCAGAGGCACCTTTGAAAATCTCAAAGGATTTGTTCTCTTACCTTATAAAAAGAGATGTTAAACTAATTTGGTTTATTTGATATGCTGGATGGCTTGGAAAGGCTTTGTCAAATAAGAAAGATACTAGCTTTCCATAGGTTGTATTTGTCTGTGTAAATATTAACATAAGTAGTTCAGAAATTGTATGAAGTTACTAGAATTTGGTCAGTATTCTCTATGCATGGTATGTCCAGTATGTTATCAGCCATAATTCTAGTAATTACCTTAAAATGTCTGCTATAGAAACCAGTTGTTCTTATTGAGTAAATGCTTATCAGGTCTAAACCATGGCTATTTTAAGTCTGCCATCCACAGATGCTTTTATTTTACTCTGATTTGCACTTAGCTGCAGGTCGGAATGGTTGGTCTTCTCAGACCCATGGAAAGGGCTGTGACAGGTGCTCTGGGCTTACAGGCTTCTGATGGCATTGCTTTAATACTCTTGAGACCACACTCCTGGACTAAGGATTTCCAGAACACTAATAGGGGAAACTGATGGGTTCATAAAACTGGTAGCCCAAGGAAGAGCAGAACAAGAATTAATTACAAGGGACTGAATGGACTAATGAAGGGACATTGGTGGGTTTCATTTGGAACCTTGGTAGACTGTTCATGTTCCATTTTCTGGATGTAAGAACTCCCCTTTCTCTTTTCTCCAAAGTTATTTGTAACAATTAGATTATACTTTTGTAAACAAAAATGAAAGCTTTTTTAAAAATAGTTTTTTAAAATCTGGTTTAATAATTATAACATTTCTGCCACATATGCTTCTTTTTTTTTTAATTTCTTTTCAGCGTAACAGAATTCATTGTTTTTGCACCAAACCCAGTGCTCCTTGCAACGCATGCCCTCCACAATACCCACCACCTGGCTCCCCCAACCTCCCACCCCCCGCCCCTTCAAAACCCTCAGGTTGTTTTTCAGAGTCCATAGTCTCTCATGGTTCATCTCCCCCTCCGATTTCCCTCAACTCCCTTCTCCTCTCCATCTCTCCATGTCCTCCGTATTATTTGTTATGCTCCACAAATAAGTGAAACCATATGATAATTGACTCTCTCTGCTTGACTTATTTCACTCAGCGTAATCTCTTCCAATCCCATCCATGTTGCTACAAAAGTTGGGTATTCATCCTTTCTGATGGAGGCATAATACTCCATAGTGTATATGGACCACATCTTCCTTATCCATTCGTCCGTTGAAGGGCATCTTGGTTCTTTCCACAGTTTGGCGACCGTGGCCATTGCTGCTATAAACATTGGGGTACAGATGGCCCTTCTTTTCACTACATCTGTATTTTTGGGGTAAATACCCAATAGTGCAATACAGGGTCATAGGGAAGCTCTGTTTTTAATTTCTTAAGGAATCTCCACACTGTTCTCCAAAGAGGCTGCACCAACTTGCATTCCCATCATTTGATCTCCCTGTTCCCTCCTGAATTTGGAAAACCTTGAGCGTTCTTGTTTTTGTGCCAGCTATTTGCTTAAGTTCAATAAGAATCTGTTCTCCTTGTAACAGGACATAATTGGAGACACTGGTTATATTTAGGCTGGGACTGGAATGTCCTATTTGAAAATGGTACATAGAATCAGATCAGGCCACACAGTGTTAAGGAACTAAGGTTGACTTTATGGAGCTAGTGCTTAGAGTCCTCTGGGAAAAAAATCAACTTGGTATCTGGCTTATTTAATAGTGTTTCCAGCCTTATCAAGTGAGTTAAGGAAGGTCACTTCCCAGCAAGCTCAGCAAGCTTTGGATATTTTGAAGAGAGGAATCTATCCATATCTATAGGTACTGAAGGAGAACTTGGGTGGTGAGTTCTCGGCTTGGGTACCAAGACTTGAGGATTTTGAAAGTCTGAGAGTCCTTGTGAGAAGTTCCCGCAAAGCAAACTCAAAAAGACTTATTCAGTCAATGTCCATTCTTGTTGCATTTACACAAATAATCAGACCAAACCTAATGAAAACAGACTCACTTTATAAGCAGGAAATCCAAAGGGGAGGTAACTATAGAGAAATTTTCTGTTTCAACAGAAAACCATAACCTGCTCTTGTGGGTTTTTAGATTTTAGCTCTGTTCATGGTCTTTGAGGCATCATCTAGAAAATGGATTGGATCCATTTGCCCGTTTTTCCAGCCCTTGCCAAATTCTCAGTTCTTCTAGTTTTCTCCAATATCTGCCTCCAATTCTCCAAACTAATGTTTTCATTTTTTCTTCTACTCTCCTGGTTTGGCTCCCCTGAGAACCAGAGCCTGACCACTGTGATCCTTCTTGGGACCATGTAAGGAAGCCCTATGAGCTGAAACTGGATGTTGCTGTTTCTGCTCTGAGAGATGACCATGCTTGTGATACTGATGTCTGTGCTGTCACTAAAGATCCTCAGACTTCAAACCAGCAAGTCTGTTGGATCATCGTTGCCATCCTTGCCTCAGCACTCATGATGCATCATGCCCAATGGTGCTGTCTTCTCCATTGGTTGCCCACACTTACCAACTGGGTTTCTTCTCTTTTCATAAAAGCTACCCACATTAGATGTAGGACTTGTATCATTCAGCAGATGTTTTCTAGCAAGTCCCTGAAGATGGTCTAGCTGGTCCTTCATGAATAAAAGGCAACTAAACAAGAAATGGCCTCATGTTGTTCAATGGGAAAGAAATGTCTCTGCTCTTCTTGACTAACAGGAGAGAGAGAGGGACTGTGACCCTCTCCTTGACCAGACTTGAGTCAGGCTCTTCTAAGCCCTCTTCTCCACTAGGCTTTGACCTTGGGCTTTTGTCTGTCCTTGTAGAGCCTGCAGTTCACCCAATTTTAGAAAGAATCCTCACCCTCCACCCTTGGTATTTGACCACCCTGGTTTGCCTCCAGGAAGGTTCCTGTCAAGTCTGTTGAACCAGAATCTCCCCTATCTCTGAGGTTTTCTGCATAGTATTTTGTCTTCCCATGACTCCTACCCTGCTCCTTGTTCCTGCTGTATTCAGAATTGAGCCCAATTCTTGATGGAGGTCTCTTTCCCCTATTCCAGTAGTTTCGAAGAAGATCTATTTTCTGCTTTAACTATTAGGCTCTGATTTTTCCTTGAAAAGGGAAACTTCTGTGTCTTGTCTCATTTTGAAACAAAGATCACAAGTTAAGCTAAAGCTCTAGGTCCATTTTCTTAACTAGCTTGAGCCACCAACTTCATTTTGATAGGACAATTCCAGTGATGATGTAGGCAGGCCAGAATGAGTGATCAGGACACACACACACCTGGTATCTTTTGCTTTCTTTTCAGGCCATCTTGTAGGCTCCCCAGGTTGGATCTTAATAGATTTTCCCATGTGAGTGGGAGAGAACTCCTGGGGATCTCACATCCTCTCTGAAATAGGTCAGCAAAGAGGTGTAACACTACAGTTCTCAGAGTTAATGAACTAGTAACAGGGCCTTGATTTCTGGCAAGAGGACTTAGAAGTATGATCTTTGAAGAAGAGTACAAGATATAGGTGAGCATCAATATTATTCACTATAGTCTTATTAGAGGAAACTTTATGTTTGCCCACTAAATTCATCTTACTAGAGCATATTTGCCCTGAAACAATCTGTCATGTGGCTTAGTCCCACAGTGGGGAGGCTGCAGAGGGGAGACAATTTAAAGGAGAAACTAAAACCCATAATATTTGCAAAAATTATTCCAATTACATTTGTTGAACAGGATTATACCTGGGTTTTTTTTAGTATGCAAAATATAAAATTATGGAGATGTATCATAAATGGAAAATACATAGTTAAGTCAGGAGATACTTTTTTCTTTGCTATCAACAAAACACCTGCCTAACTGTCTTGGTCAACTGACCCATTCTCTTACCACTCAGTGGAGTGGCTCATGGGACCTGACTTATGAGAAGCCATGCAGCAGTTTTCCCTTAGCACCTAGGAACTCTTCATAGGCTACAGTGCGTGATCATCGGTTTCCAGAGTCTGTTTTCATTACATTGTGCTGTGCCTTTCATCTGCACTTACAAATGGTCTCTCTGTTTGGTTTCAGCAAGTTTCTTGTTAAAACTCTGGGTTTATCCAGATGTCTTTCTTCATTGGCTTGATTCTGTGCAAATTAGGACGAATGTGTCTTGTGCTGTACTTATCTGGGACTTCCCCTAAGTTGAGTACCGTTTGCTCTTTTCCACTTGGGAAAGGAGTTAACAGATAAAACATACTCTCCTTGAGCACCAACAGCATTGTAGTGTCCCATGTGCTTTAGGGAAAAACAGCAACTACAACAAAACAAGTAATGTATCAGTATTATAATGTATAATATGTATTATGTGCTCATCAGTGGCTGAACATCCTAGAAGCACACAGCCTTTAGTCAGGTAGTCACATCTTGTAAGATCCTGTATTCCATGCTGAGATGTTTACCTTCTATCATAAGGGCCTGGGGATCTTCCAGGGATTTTAAGCAAAGGTACCATGAGTCTTGTAATATTTTTGGATGACCTAAGAACACTGGCAGGATCAACAAGTGTTGGAGAATGTTCCAGGGGTGTAGGACTATGTGGCCCCAGGTAGTCCTGCTCCCATACTTTTCCGGCTTGTGTTTTATTAGATGTGGGGTTGTGCCACAGAAAAGGGAAGGAGCTTTTATTGAGTAGAGCAGCCCCAGACCAGTTAGGCCTTTCTGTTTCTATCAGCTGTGACCAGGAAGCCCAGTGTAGCAGGTCTTCATCTAAGTTCCATAGAAATAGTTGAGTAAGAATAAACTCCATTGAGTTGAAAGTAGAAAAGCTGCTCCTAGTAATCAAGCCCTTTATTATTTTTTTCCTACAACAAATTTGTATTTTTGTTACATCCCAGTGAGTCCCTGTGATTTAAAAAATAGAAAAACTAAAAAATGTGATCCCTAAATAGTGGATAACTTGGGGCCCTGAAAGATGCTGAACAAATGTTAGAGCCTGGAAACTTCTGTTACAAATGAAGCCCTTCAATAGATAAGATCAAAGAAAACAGGAGTTAGCCTTAGGGCATGAAGCCTCATTGTCTTCAGAGTGGGTCTTTCCTGTTGGTGACTTACCGGTCACAGTAACTTTGTCCTGCTGGAGCAGAGCAGCTTCTCTACTTGTAGAGCTCAGTGAACATGTTCTCCTGTGTCTCCTGGCTCAGGGCCTGCCAGTCTGGGATACGGGCTTTGGTGTGGATACCGCAGTATACCGACTGGTTCTCTTTTGAGGATGGTGCAGAGACTGACCTGTACAAATCCCAGGCTCTTTCATGAAGGACGGTCTCTCTTCACACTTTCCTCCATGGGAATCCTACTCCTGCCCCAGGACAGTCTGGGGGTGAGCTTCCCCAGGGGAACCCTTCCTCAGCCATTTTCTCACCAAAGCTTTTGTTGACCTGGAGCTTAGCAGTGCCCGAAGGGGATTCCCACCCAATTGGCACAGGTTGGTGTGTACCAGGATGGGGAACTCCTCATTGACCTTGGAGACCATCTTGTCAACCCTCACCCCCATTGATGATGTTGTACTCTCAATCCCAGTCTTAAAAGATGATCCCCTCATTGCTCTTGCTCTGATGCTGTAGGAGAAGAGGTCATGGGCACTGGAGGGGTCAGCCAAAGCAGGGGGGTTGGGGGAATGCTGCAGACAGTTCTCCATCTGTGTGATCAAGCTCAGTGTAAGTATTCTTAGGAAAACACATTCCTACTCATGTCAGCTACAGGAGGAAAAGGATAAAATAACCTTTACCTAGAACATGAATAGGAAAGAAAATCACAAATTTAGCTTATATAGAGCAACTACTCGTCTTTCCTTCCTGTGGCCTGTCCCTCCAGTCCCCACCTCTCCTGACACACACATATACCCTGATGATCTTCCAACCTGTGTGAGCAAAGGCCCCCAGGAGACTGGCAAGGGCGGGGACCAGAAGCAGCAGCTTGTCCTTGCTCTCGGCCTGGGGCTGTGTTAGCAGCAGAGGGACCGGGGTGAGGGCACAGAGAGCACTGTGGTTGTCCCCCAGCTTCTTAGGTTCATGCTCTTAGACCTCAGGCTCTCCAGGGTTTATATGCAGCTGTGGGGGAAGATGGGGGATGGAGAGCACCAGGGATGTGTGAGGCATTTTTCAGCCTGGCACCAGTGCCCAGGGTCAGAGCTACTGAGGGGAAGAGGGCTGGGCCTGGCCCGGAAACTCCTGGGGGTTATTTATTAGCTATAAGGGACTGCTAGGGTGCCATCCTATGACCTGGTTCTGGGCTGGGAGAGCAGAGGTGGAGTTGAGGGTGACAGGAGGGGTCTAGTCAGCCTATGGGAGTAGGAGTCTTAACCCTCTTCTCTTGGAGCCTCTGCCAGACCTCCTGAACTCTGGCCTTAGTGGGCTGTGTGTGCAAGGCTTTCCTTCCATCTTTCTGTGAAGTAGGCTTCTGTTTGTAGGACATTCTGGGATTCTGCTTTCTGCTGAAGACCCTGAAAATCCTCCCTCTCCCCATCAATTCAAAACATGCCAGTCTTTTGCTGTAGAGATTGAGGCAAATGGTAGACACCACCTCTGAGTTCTGGAGAAGTGTTCCAACTTCTCAGGTGCCTCTCCTCCTTTCCCCTTTATTATGACTTGACCTCCCTCACCTCCTTCAGGGTCCCTCGATGTCAGCATCTGACTGACTGTGTTGCTTTCTCCTGTCTTCAGCAGCTCAGTGAGCTTCAGTATCCCTCTGTGGTGCTGCTGCCTTAGCATTCATTCAGGTGTGTGCTCCCTCCATGAGGTTTTTGTGTGTCCTGTGCAGTGCAGAATGCAGGTTTTTCAGATGAGAGGACTATTCTAATGGGCTGTGGCCAGGGACCTACCATTCTTTGACATTAAACCTCACTTATTGGAGTTGTGATGATTCATCTTGTTCTTTTCTTCAGGTTTCAAGCAAATTTCTTAAAAATGTCCATGTATTCCATTTCCTCAATCCTATTAAACTGCTTTCCATGTTACCGTGATCACGGTCCCTGATCCATCTGCCTTTTTCATTTTGGACGGCGCTTCATCCCCTTCATTTTCCCTCCCAACCTCCTGGGCTGGATTGGCCGGATTCAGTACCACCATCCAGAATCTTGTGTCTCCTATTCGAATCCTCAGTGCTGGTCAGACCCTAAGTGCCACTTCCTGGAAGCAGTCCCCCACACAGTCATTCCTCTGACCACCTGAGTGCGGTTTAGGGTGGGAACTGGGCTTAGTTACCTTATGCTGCTTGAATGAAATGCAGACTCATTGTCCTGGGATCTAGAGCCAACCACGATGCTTTCCCAGGCTACTGGTCTTGTGTTACTCCTTCCGCAAATCCCGTTGCACCCCCAGACTCTACCTGTGGGCATGTGCCGAGTCCCTTCTTCAAATCCTGATTCAATTCCTGTGACTTAAAGTGGCTTTCAGAGAATCTCTGCTTCTCAGACCTCCAGGGGCTAAGTCTATCCCTTACTCTGTCTGCTTCATGGAGTCTCTCCTGACCCCCTGAAAGGAAAGGATGTTTCCATCTTCTGAATGCCACAGTGAGGAAGGGCAGAGATTTTGGAATCAGACAAATGTGGATTCCAAACCCAGTGCTCTTTTTCTAAATGTTGAAAATGTAAGCATTCAAGCTTCGTACATCTACAGTTTCTCCCATGTGAAATGGTAATACAGCCACTCACATTCCTGGGGCGTTAGTGGCTGGTAAATGCACACGGAAGTACTAAGCATGGTGCTTTACCCAGAGTGTTTGAAAATCATTGTTATTATGACATTTTATGGCATTACAGTATTCTGTCTCATTATAGGTATTTGTGTATTCATCCAAACACCTAGACAAAACCTTATAAAAGACTCTATTTTCTTTCCCTGGGTCCGATCCATTACTTAATATCGTGCTTCCTGTATACTAGTAACAGAGTAAATATTTGTTGGATTAAACAAGTGGTGATGAAAACTTGGGTAGAATTTTTAAAAAGTGAAGAGACAAGGGAAAAGAAGGGAAAAATACTTTTGAGTCCAAGCACTTTGCTACACTTCCTCCTATGGATTAAAGACTCTTACCAGAGAATAATGTGAATGCCTAATACTTAGAATTCCTCAGTGTGAATCAAATTACCATGTAGTTTGTGAAAAAGCATCCCAAAGAAACAAAGTTCTTTTCTTCTTTTTCCTTTTCCTTACTGAAAGATTTAGGATTATGACATCAGATGGGACCAGACAAGGAAGACACACTTGGGGGAGAGGATGCCTAAGGATGTGGGGTGACTCAGTATGATGGAGGGGGCAGAGGAGGGGTCAGGAAGGGAGTAGGAGCCGGTTCTGGAGTGGGGAGGGTGGAGCAGAGGAAGAGGTGTGGGCGGGCAGAAAGTGAAGTTGGTTACCTGCAAGGGAATTGATACCCATTATCCTTAATATATTTTCTTATTGTATCTGCTTTCTAAAGGAGAGCTTGATATGGAAGTGGAGAACTTCGGAGTTACCCTGTGGTGTTAGAGAATTTTTGGTTTCGTTGTGAATTCCTTGCCTACTAGACACTGTGTTTCACTAAGAGGAACCAGGGATCCTTGGATAAGTAACGAATTCCAGGTCTGGGCCACGGAAAGTAGAAGATGAATCTGGATTACTGTTTTGTGCCAGAAAGGAAGGAAATGAGCAAATAATAATGGAGACCTGTCAGGAGAACACCAGAGCCAGTGTGAAGGGGATCCCACTGACCACACTGGGAGCAACTTGAGAATTAACATAAATATTGGAAGTAATTATAGCCCATTGAATAAGAGGGTAAACCATAAATCTAAAATGATATAGATGAATACATAAGTGTGAAGAAAAGTATATTTGTATAGTTTCAAACTATGTCTTTGCAAAATACTGATTTAAGAGTGACTTCAAAGTAGAGAACTGTGATTTATGCCATCTTACGCGGTCCAACGGAGCATCGTTAGAAATGGGGTCGTTCCGAATCTGTGCCTCCTGATACCATCTGGTGAAGGATCAAAGTATACGCCATCTTGCCGGAAATGTGACAGGGGTCTTCTCGTGAGAAAAACATTAGACAAAGCGAACTTTAAGGGTCTTCAACAAAATAATTGGCCTGTAACCTTTGGAAGTGTCCAGGTCCTGAGAGACAAGGAGAGATGAAAGAACTCTTCTAGAAAAGAGGAGGTTGGCAGCCCATGCTAGTGAATGTGAAGCTTGAGTCTGCAGTGGATTACTTGGAAAATGTGGTCAGGAACAGTTGGCAAAACGTTGAATAGGATCTGGAAATTAGATGGTAGTGAATCAGAGTTCATTTCTTGATGTGGGTGCTTGTTTGTGGGTGAGTGCCATTGTTTAGGGAAGTACTGGGTGGAGTATTTGAAGGTGGTGAGCCCTCTATTAACAGCCTGCTTTCTGAGGGTTCCAGGTTTTTGTGCTGCACCTTCAAGTTCTCTGTGAATTTGAGGGGGAAGAAAGTGTGAAAAATTTGGACAAAGTGGCACTCTATCTTACCTGGGCTGATGATTGAGCCATGGTCAAGGGGAAAGAAGGATGAGTGATTTGGGTCATGGAAAATGGGAGTGACTAGTACAGATTTTCTAGATAGACCTGCATATTGGGTGATCAGTCACCTTGCAGAGACCACTGGCCTCTTGGAAAGTAATGTTCTTGATCAGGTGGATGGGGAGAGGTAAGCAAAGGATGGGTTTTAATTCCTTTACCTTCTAGAAAAATTATCCTTAGGGATTTGGGGGGAAGCATTTAAAAGATCAGGAACTCTGGGAAAGAATAGGGTACTCTCCAGTTTATGAAGGGGAAGCACTGGGATGGAGGAAGACTGAAATTTGGGTCTTAATTTTTTTCTGCCACTTTGTGTTTAGGTGAGACACCATAGTTCCTGACTCCGTGTCTCTGACATTTTATGGTTATGTAATAGGACTTCCTTGTTAAGGAAATGCTCACTAAAGTATTTAAAGAAGTATTAAAGTATTTAAAGAAGTCTGATGTCTCTAACTTTCAGCTGGTTAAGAGTTAGAGATGATGAAGAAAATGGGGCAAAACAGAAACAACCAGTGAATCTAGGGAAAGAGTATGTAGGAGTTTCTCCCATCAGATTTCCAACTTTTTTCATGAGCTTTAAAGCACATTAAAAATGTCAAAGGAGGGCTGTCTGGGTGGCTCAGTGGGTTAAGCCTCTGCCTTCAGCTCGGGTCATGATCTCAGGGTCCTGGGATCGAGTCCCACATTGGGCTCTCTGCTGGGCAGGGAGCCTGCTTTCTCCTCTCTCTCTCTCTACGTGATCTCGATCTGTCAAATAAATAAAATCTTTAAAAAAAAAGTGTCAAAGGAATGTTGGGGGAGCAGGCATCCATGATTGCACGGCCTCTGTTAGGGCTGGGGGAAGGCTGGGCCAGGAAAGGTAAGTGAAGTGGAGGGGATTTATGGAATGTGCTTCAGGTAGCTCCCAAAGTCAGGGTTATGCAAGACAGCGAGATCAGTGCACAGCTGGGGAAAGACTAGATCAAGAAGTTACTGGGTTTGAAACTGGTTGAACAGGATTTGGGGGCTGTTTAGTTCCTTATTGTGACTTCCATTGAGAAGCTTTGGAGGCTTAAAGACATTTAACACAGTAGATGGAACCAGCACTGTAGTTGATAGGACTTACTTGATCCTTATCTGGGGTGTGTGTGTGTGTGTGTAATGCATGATCCTAGGCTTCTGGAAAATGGTTTTATTGGTATAAAGGGGAGGTAAAAAGTACACTAAAATCTTACCATTCTATAACGTCTATGCAGCTAAGGGAGGAGTAAGCATAGATAAAATGGAAAACTAGGACATTTGCTGAAGCCTCAGAAGATTCTTGAGAGAGAGGGGAAAGGGGCTTGCTCCTGATGAGATGAGTGAACATTAGGCAGATACAGGGAGGTCTGGCTGCCAGGAACATGATCTAGCCATCAGAAAGTCTCCTGCAAGGAATCCAACTACCATACTCAGGCTATGATTTGCCAATATCATTTATCCTGCTGAAATGGAATCTATTAACAAATGAGCATCATTGGGGAATACTGAATTTTACTTAAGCACCCTCTGTCTTGGAAATGTTCTACAGACTAATCCCCTGTCTCCTAAAGATGACAGTCCCTGCACTACACATGCCTGTCTGTGACATCCCCTCACTAAAGTCAAGGAGAGGGAAGGAAACCATTTGAGAAGATGGCTCCAGAAACTACAAAGCACCAACTACTTGGAAAAATAAAGATGTTCCATTTTTAATAAGATCCCTTGATACCTGTCTGGAGTCTAACTCGACTGATTCCCTCGAGATACTTACGAAGTTCTGAGGAAGAGATTCAGGAGAGCAGTTCTAGTCAACAAGGCTTTTCCTTGGAGATTCCTCTCTTGATGGCTGAGTTTATAGGCGTTCCTTCTCTTACAGACTGCCTCAGAGCCAGGAGAGCCAGTGTGCAGGTCATGTGCTGCTTGTTCTAAGCTACAGTCCTGTCTGGAGAGATGTAGGTAATTGTAAGATTGCATAGTCTTGAAAAGGCACCAGGTTTTTTTTTGTTGTTGTTGTTGTTTGTTTGGTTGGTTGGAGATGCTGTCAGATTAGATTTGAGAGACATTGGGGATGCCTATATGTCCCTGAGCAGGCTCTAGTCCCACTTGCTTCTGCATCTACCTTGTGCTGGGATCTGGGGTTCTGGGGTGGAAAAACCACAAAGATAGGCCAGTTAGGCTATGTCCTCAAAGCTCAGCCTTGCAGATTCTTTCCTAGCATACTATGATCAAGTGTTTTTCTTCCACTGCCTTCAGACTTTTTAAAGAGGTCGCTTTATCCATCCCCAGCATCTTAGAGTATTTGTTTCAGGGTCTCTGGAGAAGAGACCATAGGGCTTTGTTTATATCCTGCAAGAGTAATTTACATGTATTATCAATTTTCAGGATATTGGCCTAAACTGCAGTTCTCAAATTCTCTCCCTTCCCCTAACAGGTTCATTGTTAGGGAATAAATAACAGAGAGATTATTTGTTCTAAGTATCAAATTCTGTAGTAGTTTATTTCTTTACAAATGCAATTCTCTTTGCAACTTAGAATTTTTTTTCTCTTTTATTTGGAGTACAATCTTCATGACTAAAACATCGGCTGCACTAACTCTTTATTATGTTAGCCTGTTGTGGTGTTTTTATTTTCCCAAGAAGATGATCTGCAAATACATTTCTGTCTCTCTCGTGTTTCATTGTCCCATTGTTTTCTTCATTGTGTTGACTCCTAAAAAAATATATATTGCTTATCACAGAGCTGATACTAAGGATAATTTTAAGTGATTTGTCCAAAACTACATGGTTGATGTTGAGAGATTCTAGATAAGTTTCCGGATATCCCAAGCCCCGGACAATTCCTGTGTTTCTTACATTCTAATGAGCCCCTGAAGATTTGTGGGCCTAGCCATGACATATTTGCAGAGATAGTCTACTTTGTGACAGAATCATTTTAAAAATGAGCTTTGAGGTATAAAACATTACAGTAGTACCTAATATGATACAATACCATGCTATGCAATATAAATAATGGAACAAAATGTACCGATTTTAAGTATACATTTTGTTGAGTTTTGATGAATTTATATATCTTGTAACTACCACCATAATCAACATTTTCTTTATTCCAAAAAGTTCCCTTGTGTTCTTTCGTGGTCAACTCCCTAACAGTTCTGGCAGACACTGATTGGTTTTCTTGCTCTATAGATTAACTTAGCATTTTCTAGAGTTTCCTATAAATAGGATTGTACTGAATGTCTCTTTTCAGAGTTCTGTGATTCAGAATGTTACGATTCAGCCATGTTTTGTTTGCACTGGTAATCTGTTGCTTTTATTGATTGAATATTTCATTGCAGGGACCTGTTGATTGACCCTAAACATTGGAGTGTCCAGCTTTTGGCTTCCAGCAATGAAGTTGCTAAGGACATTCCATGAACATGTCTGTACACATGTCCACACAGATGTGGACATTGTGTGGACACTTTTTAATTCTTGTGTAAGTACTTAGGAAAATCATTGAGTTGTGAGATTAGTATATATTTACCTTTCTGAAAACTTGCGAAACTGTTGTACTAATTGGTTATACCATTCTGTATCACCAACCACAATGCTTAGGGGTTCCAGTTCCTTTACCTCCTTGCCAATATTCAGTGTTAAAGTTTTGATGTGAGCCATGGGAGTGGGTGTGTAGTGGTAACCTCATTGTTTTATTTTTCATTTCTCTGATGGCTAATGATATGATATTGAACATCTTTAATGTGCTTTTCAACCATTTGTATATCCTTTGTGAAATGTCCAAATATTTTTCCAACTTAAAAAATGTCTTAGCATTGAGTTGTAAGAATTCTGTATATATTCTGAATACAAGCTTATACATATCTCTGGTAAATATTTTCTTCCAATCTGTGGCTTTCCTCATTTTTCTAATATCTTTTGAAGAATGGAAGCTTTAGTTTTTATGAAGTTAAATTTATGGCTTTTCTTATGGTTTTTGCTTTTTGTTTTGTATCTAAGAACTCTTGATTGTTTCAACATTGTGAAGATTTTTCAGTTTTGTCCAGAATTTTTAGTTTTGATTTATCTTTGATTTATTTTGAATGATTTTCTGTGTATTACATGAGGTAAGGTTTGGGGTTTATTTAATTGTTTTTTAATCATATAGATATCCAGTTGCTACAGCATTTGTTGAAAATATCATTGAGATACCTTAGAACTTCATCAAAAATCAATTGACTGTTTATGTGTGACTTATTTTTGGACTGTTTTTGGTCCATTGAGTTGTGTCTAATATGAATACCATGCCACCTTGATTACTGTAGTCTCCAAATGAAATAGTCTAAGTCCTTTGTTCTTTTTTGAAATTGTTTTGGCATTCTTGGTTCTTTGCATTTCCATATAAATTTTGGATTAGGAATTTTTTTTTTAATTATCCCAGTTAGAGGATTTGGGCATCCTAATCTTGTGTTGAATCATTGTGAATCCAGAAATTGGGACAAACTTGAGACCGTGCTTAAGGAAGAATTTCACTGCATGGATTTTTGAATAGCTCTGGACCTAAAACACTGCCTCGGATAGATTGGAATAACGGTGTGGTCACTGAGGATGTTGGAAAAATAGAGATGGAGAGATTTCTTTCTGAATATCAGAAGGGTAGCTGTTTTATTTGTTTTTGAAATCTACAAATAAAGTCCATGGGAAGTTGTAGACTTGGGGGAAAAAGATGGATGGAGAGAGAGATTTGGGAGCAATCCACATGGAAATAGTACCAGAAGAACATTATGGGACAGTGTGGAGAGAAAAGAGAGGCCAAGTATTAAGCATAGAATAGCATTTACAATTACCATGTGGATGAAGTGAGCAGATTCATGGAGGGTTATAACTACCTGAGCACTGAGAAGAGAGAGAGCTCGCATAGTGTCATGGAAACCAAGGTCACAGAAGGTTTCCAGGAGGCAGAATGTTTAGAAATGTCAAAAGAAGAAAAAGCAAAGTCTGACAGTGTTAGCCATGGAGATTCTGGTGACATTTGAGAGAACAGTTTGATGGAAGTGAACATGATGAAGTCAAATTTCAGGGAATTGGGGAGGGTGGGAGAGGAAGTGCGTTTTAGTTAGTGTGAAAATGTAAAGAGGGAGAACAATGGAATGGCCACTGTGGAGACCCACAGGATCAGCTGCATGCTCTCTGCATAGGATGGGTGTTCCTTCTGATAAAGGGGACTAATGAGTGAATTATTTCTCAACATTATATCAAATCCAGTGTGCACCAAATTAAAAAAAAAAAAAGACAGTTTAGCCCAAAGCAGCTAGCAGATTCCTTCCTCCTCTTGTCTCAACTCTGGTGCTTGCAATATCGTATCCATGCCTTGACTTAACTCTAACATGCTCCTGTTGCAGTGGAGACAAAGCAATGTCCTCTCATCACAATTCTCTCTTCCTGACTTCACCTCTTAGAAGGATGATGAGTCAGCAAAAGAGATCTCTTCAGTGGCACTTGAGTAAACAGTGAAGTGACCGTGGCAGAAAGTCTGCTTTGAGGCTCTGATGACCTGTTTGGGCCATATTAGCCCTCTGAAATGAAGTTTCTAGATTCAGAACTCAACTGAATGAAATGCCATATAAAAGGTCTTGGTGACTATTACCAAATCCAGTGACTACTTTTCCAAGTTCCTCTCTCCGGAGTCCTCCATTCTGCCGTATCATTCCCACTGAAACCCTCTCTGTGTGTCACCTGGTTAACAGAGTTTGTTCTGAGTGGTGGGTGTCATTACCGGTGGGGACACAGAGCAGGACTTCCTCCTCGTAGTTTTCTTCCCTTTACATCAGTATGATGCATGTGAGGTAAGCGTTTATTTAGCAGTCTTGGCCACACACAGGAAATGGTTTACTCCACAATGATAATGCACATGTGGGTAAGCCCCAAGGAGGCACTGGTAGATCTCTCTTCAGGTGCAAGTACCTCGGGCCTGGGCTTGGTGGTCCTAAAAGAAAGAATTGGGCTCACTCACTTCGGGTATTATTGTCCCTTCTAGTACACTCCAGTTGCTGATGAAAATGTTTTCCTTGATGACTTCCTTTATTGCTTTCAGACACTGATCTAACAAAATGCAGAGAAAGAACTTCACAGAAGTGACAGAATTCATCTTCCTGGGATTCTCAATCTTCGGAAAGCACCAGATAACACTCTTTGTGGTTTTCCTTGCATCTACATTTTAACTCTAACTGGTAATGTTGTCATTGTGACCATCATCCATGTTGACCGTCACCTCCACACTCCCATGTACTTCTTCCTGAGCATATTGGCTAGTTCTGAGACTGTGTACACGCTGGTCAGTGTCCCACAAATGCTTTCCGGTCTCCTTTTCCATAACCAGCCCATTTCCTTGGCAGGCTGTGCAACTCAGATGTTCTTTTTTGTCATCTTGGCCACTAACAATTGCTTCTTGCTTACAGCAAGAGGCTATGACCGCTATGTGGCCATCTGCAACCCCCTGAGGTACACAGTCCTCATGAGCAAAGGAGTGTGTGCCATGTATGTATGTGGGTCCTTTGCACTGGCCTGGTTATGGTAGTTCTCCATGTGGCAGCCATGTTCAGTTTGTCCTTCTGTGGCACCATGGAGGAGCACTTCTTCTGTGACATTTATCCAGTCAGAAACTCTCTTGTACTGATACCACTATTAATGAGATGATCAATTATGGTGTCAGTTCATTTGTGATCCTGGTCCCTGTGGGCTTGATCTTCATCTCCTATGTCTTCATCATCTCCACCATTCTCAAGATTGCCTCCACTGAGGGCCGGAAGAAGGCCTTTGCCACCTGTGCCTCCCACCTCACGGTGGTCATTGTCCACTATGGCTGTGCCTCTATTGCCTACCTCAAGCCCAAGTCTGAGAACTCCATAGAAAAAGACCTCTTCTCTCTGTGACTTACACTATCATCACTCCCTTGCTGAACCCTGTTGTTTACAGTCTGAGAAACAAGGAGTTCAAGGATGCCCTACGCAGAGCTGTAGGCAAAAAACATTTCTCAACAGATTGAATCACTTTGTCAGAAGACCTTTAGCCCAGTGTAATGTGTGTCTGCTCACAAACATGCCGCAGTACATGAGTTCATCAAATATAGCTCTTCTTGAGAATAAGGTCAAACAGTAGAAACGCTTTTCTTTTTCATGCTCTGGGGACAAGGTAGAAAGCAGTTTTATGTTCTAGTGAATATTGTTCCTTAGATATGGGAATCCTTCCAAGCCAGATTTAGGACTACTTGTTTGCCTCAGGATTTTGGTTTGGGAATCTCTTCTCTCCCTCACTTCATCTGGCTTCGCTCAGTCAAGTCCTTGACCTAGTCTGGTAAGGAGATGTGAAGAGGAGGCTGTTGGAACAGACATGGATGGGGTCTTAAGAAAACAAGCAGGAGAGACAGCCCAAGGATGGCTTTCATCCTCAGGAATTAAAACATTTGCCTTGTAGGAATAATTTCAGAAAGTGTTTCCTTAATTCTTGCTGATTGAAAAATGAACAGCTTCAACAAAGCTCACTTTATTACTCAAACGTGTAAGCTCTTCCAGCAGTACTCATTTCTATGTGTATCTCTACTTCTGTGGAATAAGGCAAAAACCCTTGTTCCCCAGAAGCTAGGCAGGGAGAGAATGTACTAGTGGCATTTCTGTAACCATACTTTTATCCAGATATATTTTCTTTTTTTTTTTCCAAATATATTTCCTATAAAGATGGTTTTCCAACCTATGGAAGCTTTCTAGATTTTAATTGGTCTGAGGCACCTGCAGTGGATTTGAGTTTAGTAGTCAGGTATTGGCTGCACTCATTCTAGAATCTGAAGAAGATGCCATTAAACTCCCTTCTCTCAGTAAACAGTTAAAACTTCATACTTTTCCTGTGTTTATATCAAAATAAGTATAACCATGTTATATTATTGTATACCCTTAAGGAGGAAGATTGTTTGAATATTTTTGTAGACCTTCCCATCAGAATTTATCTCTACCTAGACTGAGCTAGAAGATACTAAAACAGACATGGAAACGTGTTTTCATACAATCCCGCTCCCCCTAGTTATTCCATCCCCATGTGGGCTCCTGCCCTTACTTTCCACTTATGTTTGTTCTGTGCCACTGGAGTGGCACTGAAGCCTCTTCTAGGTGAGCTGTAATTTTCTTCTGCTCTACAGATCCCTCTGAGGTCACTGGCTGAAGGCTGAAGGAGTCTTTGTGCAGTGTCCCCTTTGGCCGTCTGTCACAGTGGAGTGAGGCAGTCACTGATGTCAGCTGATGACCAGCACTGCTCTCCCTCTAAAAGAGGTGTCCTGGTCCTGTAAGGAGTGCTTGGAGAGACCTCAGAGGGCATTTGAACTTTCTGAAATTATTACATCATGAGTACAAAGGTGAATGTGCCTTTTCCTTCATATTCTTATGGAAAATTTTCTCTGGTATAACCATTTCTTCCCCAAAATCCTAGCAGAAATGAGATAAGATCCAACTTCCCTCTTTTATAGATCATTTGCTTCCACAATTTCCTTAAACTCTCCCAAAGAAGCACTCTTTGATCCTGTCCATTTTTGCCCATGTTCATGTTGCTGCTTTTTCATTAAGTTGAGGAAATGGAGGGAGTCAGAGATGCCTGGTTGGGAGGCTGAGGGGAGAGGGGGTGGATGGCTATCACAAGGACATGTGCTCATCTTTACTGAGTTTTCTTCCCTTCTCCCACCCCTTTCCCCCAAATCCCCTAAGTTTTTAAACATCAGTCCTGCCACTCCCCTCCTATCTCATGAACAGGTACAGCCTCCTGTCCTCCTACTTTGCATGGCTTCAGCTTTGATGGAGGACTCCTCTCCCACAAGGGACGTGCAGCAGACAGTACAAGGGTGTGTAGGCCAGTGTGGCTACAGAGCCTCCCAGTAGGATGAATCCAGATCAGTGATTCCTTTTATTGCCGGCTCCTAAATTTGTAACGCTTAGCCCTCATGTCAGCCATCCATCTCTCTTCATCGTCTTTATCATCGTCCTGCAGAATCTCTCTACCCCCCTTTCATCTCGCATGCTACCAATACCTCTATTCTTTTATTCGTCTTTTTGTTCAGCTCTTTTGTTCATCAGAAAAATGCCCATAACTTATTAAATCTATATTTTTCAAGCACTGTGTCAGGCCATTGACTACTTGCAGGTACTGTTCTACGGGAACTATTCCTCGACCATGAGGAATGCAGGGCATTTCATGTTATTCACAGTTCAGTAGGGGAGACAAATTAGCATAAAGGGCAAAAACGTTTTACTGGCACGAGCACAGGATTCTTGTTTGGGGTGAGGGGTGTTGTACACAGACAACTGCTCAGATCTGGTAAGGTCAGGAAAGCATTCGTTGATGTTTAATGAACTTTCTGTGGCCTTGGGGCAGTTGAAGTCTAGGAGGTGGTCAGGGGAAGGGAAGGAGCCTGAGCAGAGAATACGAGCCTATAAAGGCTGCGCGTGTCAGGACAGTGGGTAGTTTATTCATCTCTGTGTGTCTGTTGCCATGTCAGATATCAACCTGACGAGTAGTAGGTTCTTCATGTGTCTTAGGATATATGATCGTGTGAACACCTATTGAGTATAAGGTCCTATCTGGGGATTTGCAGGTTTTTTTTAGATTGATCTGTCCTATTCCCTCTGTCTGCTTTACAGACTACCCTCACCTAAAGTAAACCAACAGAGAAAAGAACAGCAAAGCTACTTGAAATCATTTTTCCCCCATTGTGGGATTGCCTACAAGCAGTTCTCACTTCATAAACTATTGACATTGATGTATTTTGTTGGTCCCTTAAAACTGGACAAAAGAAAAATCTTCCTTTTGAAGAAAATTGGATTAGCGCCAGGTTAGTGTATTTTAGCTATAACCAAGTTAATAACAGACTTAAAAGTGATTGAGAGCTTGACATATAAAGCCAGGAGTTAAGGTATTTTAAAACTTTTTAGAAAAAAAATGAAATCAACTATTAGGGGTCTTCGAACTTCAGAAATAAAATTTTCGGTGTTGACTTCATAGCTTCTCTAGAGAAAACTAGTTTCACCTGAGATCCTTCTGCATCCTACTTACAATGACGCATGATGGATCAGAGGAGAAAAGTTGCAGTTCTCCCAACAGTAAGTACAACAAACATTTTCTTAATGAGCACAAATGTCTCAGGGGAGGGGGGTCAGCAGGAAAGAAAAGAAAATGAAGCCAAAAGACAGCCAGGGAGTATGTGGCACACATTGCTTAACTTGCACAGAGGTATACATAATTTATTATTATGTTAGTCACCATACAGTACATCATTAGTTTTCAGTGTAGTGCTCCGCGATTCATTGTTTGCATGCAACACCCAGTGCTCCAGTGCGATCCGTGCCCTCCTTAATACCCATCACCAGGCTAACACATCCCCTACCGCCCTTCCCTCTAAAACCCTGTTTGTTTCTCAGAGTCCATAGTCTCTCTTGGTTCATCTTTCCCTCCAGTTTAAAAGGTGCAAGGTTCCAAATCAGTTTTGTGCCCTTGCTGAAGTGTGTCTCCGTGTGTGTATCCGATCACGTGTGTATGAGCACACACATGTGTTTTGTGGGGAGAGAGAATATTTCGGAGTTTTAGATGTGATGAGTGCCATGATAAGCACTAATGCCTTATTTTTACTGTGTATTAAATATCTCTAATATTTATGTAACTCTTTATGGTTCACAAAGGTCTTTTCCATTCATGACCTCACTCAAGTTTCCCAGCACTCCTGTAAGGGACATAGTACTTCCACATTTCTCAGATGAGTATAATGGGGATAGATGAAGTGACTTCCCTGAGGTCATGTGCACCATTAAAGAGAGGACGAATGGGGCGCCTGGGTGGCCCAGTGGGTTAAGCCTCTGCCTTTAACTCAGGTCATGATCCCACGCTCCTGGGATCGAGCCTCACATTGGGCTCTTGGCTCAGTGGGGAGCCTGCTTCCTCCTCTCTCTTTGCCTGCCTCTCTGCCTGCTTGTGATCTCTCTCTCTGTCAAATAAATAAATAAATCTTAAAAAAAAAAAAAGAGAGAAAGGATGAACACAGAAGTGAGCCTCACAGATCTGTTGATTCTGAATGCCATGTTGTTGTTCCATGTACATGCATACACCTTGTTCTGACCAGGGAGTAAGGTAAGAGGAGTAAACCTTGTGTTTAAATGCTAAAGCTTCATTTCAATCAGTTGCTATGGACTCTTCCTGAAATGTCCTATTTCTTCCTTTGCCTTTGTAAACAAAGCCTATTGAAGATCATGAATATACTTCTTTAAATATTTACTACGTGGCCCTTAAATTTATCTCATGGTTCACTGATGTCTGCACTCGGAACAGAGCTTATAATAGAGTGTTTTCTTCTGAATTAGATGACCCACATTTTCTTGGATTTTGAGTTTTGTGTTAGCGTTATAGGATTCCTGAATTTTTAAACAATTCTGTTTGTTACATCAATAATTATGCCTGTCTATTCTGAGTATCAGCCACTGGTTTAGGCACTAGGGAGACAGAAATAAGACTCGAGCCTTGCTGTTGAGTGGCTAATAATTTAGTTGCAACCCATTTTGATAAAGATTAGTGCTATACAAGAAAACCATGGAACCACAGAGAAGAAAACGGCACTACCTAGTTGGTGACCTTCATCTTTGTATGTCCTTTGTATGGTAGGAAGAGGTCATAGTGAATGAGTTTGGTGTGTCCAAATACTGCTCTGGGGGGACGTCCCAACATTGTGTCTGTGCACAGAGACAGCAAGTGCACCACAACTAATGAATCCAAAATTTTTGTAATGGGTCATCCACTATGTCTCACATACAGTTATAAAATGCTCAACATGGGAACGAAAAGAAAAAATATTTAAAATGAAATGTTGGCTAATTTGTAAATAGTATATTGGAGTTTGTAGAAGAGTCAATTAAACTGAAGATGGATCAATAAATTCTAGAATAAGAGGAAGACAAAAAATGAACAAATGAAGTTTTAGTGATTCATGCAACAATATGAGAAGTCTAATGTCCATGTAACTGGAGCCTCAAAAAGAGAATAGAACATGTCAAGTACTTGAAGACCTACTGGCCAAAAATTTCAACAATTAATGAGAAATAGAAACTTTTGCAGATCTAAGAATCTCCATGAATCTCAAGTAGGATAAGTGAAAAGATTATCAAATCTCTGTATTTCAGAAATCAAATCTTTGAAACCAAAATAAAGGAAAATCTTTGAAAGTCATCGGATTAACATAAACCTATTACATACCAGGGAATAACAATACCTTCTAATTAGAGACAATGGAGACCAGGGAACAATTAAATGACATTTTTAGTGTTAAGCCAGAATTCTAAATCCAGTAAAAATATCATTCAAAACCAAAGATGAAATAGATATTTTCAGGTAAGTGAATATTGAGCTAATTTATGTACTACCAGCGTGCTAAAACGAGTTCTTCAGGTTGAAGGGAGAGGATACCAGATGCATGTGATAGAAATGGAGATGACAGGAAATGGGCAATAGTGAGTAAATATAACATATTCTATTTTTCTTCTCTGAATGATTTTTAAGGAATATATTTAAAAAAATATTATTAGACTCATAATGTATCTACATGTTGTACATATAACTGTAGCTCAATGAAGGGTAAATTTAATTACACTCTTGAGATGCCTTTGACAAGAAGTGGTACAATTTTTAACCCTAAGAAAGATTGTGATAGGTTAAGAATACATGTGTTAAGGGGCACCAGGGTGGCTCAGTTGGTTAAGTGTCTGCCTTCACCATGAGTCATGGTCTTAGGGATGGAGCTCTGCACTGGGCTCTCTGTTCAGCAGGGAGTTGGCGTCTCCTTCTGCCCCACCTCCCCTCATGCTTGCATGTGCATGCTCTCAAATAAATAAAATATTTAATTTAAAAATGCACGTGTTAATAGAGCAATGAAGTATGGTTAAGAAGGCAGTAGAGAAAACAGAGGACAAAATATTCAAAAGAAGGAATAAAGGGAGGGACAGAGGAACAAATAACAAATGGGGCAAATTAAAAACAGCAGAACAGTAGACTTAAGCCCAACAATATTAATAATTATGTTCAATCTAAATATACTAACCATGAAAAGGCAGACATTGTCAGAATGGATAAAACCCAGCAAGAAAATTCTATGCTATTAATAAGAGAGATGCTTGAAATACATAAATTGAAAGAAGGGGGTAAGAATATACAATACAAACTCTCTCTCTCTATATACTGAAGTGGTTGTACCTTCCAGAAATCCCTATAACATTTCTGACAATAAAGAAAGTATTTTGATTTTATCAAAGTTTCATTATTTCATTTGTACTTTAAATTTAATATTGGATAAAGTATCAAAAATAATACCACGAAGAGAGATTTTATTAAGATAAAGGCCATCCATAAGACCTAGCAGTCCTAAATGAGCATGCTCTTAATACTGGAGCTCCAAAATAAAAACTAAGTTAAATAGAGAAGTCAATAAATGTATAGTTCTGGTTGGAGATTTTAATACTTCTCTCTTAGCAATTGAGTAGACAGAAGATAAGTACTAAAAAAGCAGTTTCAGTTTCAATAAACTGAATCTATTGATACTTTTAGAACATTACGACTAATGGCAGAATATCATTTCAAGTGCACATGGAACCAACAGCATATGACATGTTGTAAAACAAGATTCAATAAATTTATAAGAAAACTATGTTTTCTCCATAATGAACTCCATAATGGAGTTCAATTATAAGTAAAAAATCTGGAAAAAATATTTACGTATTTGGAAATTAAAAGACTGGTAACTGATGGGTTAGTTCATGGAGCACTGGGTGTGGTGCATAAACAATGAATCTTGGAATGCTGAAAAAATAAAATTAAAAATAATAATAGAAATTGGAAAATATTTTGAGCTGAATAGATACTGAAATGTAGGATGTTAAAACAAGTGAGATCCAGCAGTGCTTAGAAAGTATGACACACTATACTTAGTGTAGAGAAGTAGGGTATCAGTCATGGTCCATTCAAGAGATAGAAATCAGAGTACTTGGAATATGCAAATCTAATATAACAAATTTTAATGAGATTGCCTGTTGGTTCAGGCAACATGGGGCCACAAATGGCTGGGCAGTGGCCTCATCTTTTTATTCCCTAGTGGAAATATTTTCCCCAAGGAGATGAAGACCAGTGGAGCTCAAGGATGCTGGCACATGAAGAAATATTCTGCAAATGAGTTATTAGATATAATAAGCGAAAGGAGCAGCTTCTTTTACTCCTTTTAACTTCTAGACCCATGAATTCTGGTTGTAGAATTGTCTGATTAAAAAATTTACACTGCTTTCTTCAGAGCGGAACTCTGTCATTTCAAGATATTTCTCAACTGGTGATGTAACCCTGTCATTAGTAGGCTATTCATCTTCCCAATACATCAGCTATTTCTGGATGATGGAGTATGTGGTAAGACTAGTTTCATGAACATGAGTCTAGTGCTGTACTTTCTTAACTGCAAAATGAGTTTCTTGATCAGCTGTAATGCTGGGGAATGCTGTGATGATGGCTAAGGCATTCTGAGTGTCCAGAGACGGTATGCTGGCAGATGCTGGCAGAAGCATTATGGGCAGGGAGAGCAAATCCATTTCCGGAATATGTGCCTATCCCAGAAAAGACAAATTTCTGCCCCTTCCATGATAAAAGAGATCTAGTATAACTAACCTACCACTGGGCTGGTGTTTGTGCTTGCTTGCTTGTTTTTTTGTTTTTTTTTTTTTAAATTTTATTTTTTATAAACATATATTTTTATCCCCAGGGGTACAGGTCTGTGAATCGCCAGGTTTACACACTTCACAGCACTCACCATAGCACATACCCTCCCCAATATCCATAACCCCACCGCCCTCTCCCAACCCCCCTCCCCCCATCAACCCTCAGTTTGTTTTGTGAGATCAAGAGCCACTTATGGTTTGTCTCCCTCCCAATCTTACCCTAAAGATATAAACGTAGTGATCCGAAGGGGCACGTGCACCCGAATGTTTATAGCAGCAATGTCTACAATAGCCAAACTATGGAAAGAACCTAGATGTCCATCAACAGATGAATGGATAAAGAAGATGTGGTATATATACACAATGGAATACTATGCAGCCATCAAAAGAAATGAAATCTTGCCATTTGCGACGACGTGGATGGAACTAGAGGGTATCATGCTTAGCGAAATAAGTCAATCGGAGAAAGACAACTATCATATGATCTCCCTGATATGAGGGAGAGGAGATGCAACATGGGGGGTTGAGGGGGTAGGAGAAGAGTAAATGAAACAAGATGGGATTGGGAGGGAGACAAACCATAAGCTTGCTTGTTTTTTTTTTAAGCAAGGAATGGTGCCACATTTAGGGCTATGGGTTGGTCTGTGTTTGTGGCAGTGTAGGTGTTCAACAATAGTGTTAGGCAGTCTTGGTAAGGGGGCATCCCTATTGTTGAGGTTACCCCTGCCAATATGGCCACTTTGTTCCTGGGCCTTTGAACAAATGCTTAGGTAGCTGGGGAAAGAGGCCGATTGACATCCTTAGAGCATGCCGTTTTGTCCACATGACCACTGTGAGCCCCCATTTTGATTGGTGAGCCATGGTGAGATTTTGGGTCCCAAGATATTGGCATCACTTCAGGGTCCACATCAAGTAGTCCTTAAAAGGCCCAGGTATTTTCTGTCTCTCAGTGAGGTCACTCTAATACACCAGCACAAGTCCACTTTGGAGGGGAAGGTTTGGTGGAAGACTTAGAGTGTGTATTTACATTAATGGTGCAGGATACTTCCTCAAAGAGACTTGGCCACCTTTTCAGTCAGGAGGCTCTGGGTCTTGGATTGATATGGGTTTGGAACCTGGTGGAGAGACTGGACTGGTTGACTCTACTGTGGTGACTGAAGTTAGGTGAGAGATGTAGTGTTAGTTCGGGTCTGACCCATTGGAGCCATTTGGTTCCAGGTCTCACCCAGCGGTTATTTCCCCAATTCTTGAATGTGAAATGAGGGTAGATACACTTAGCAATCGGCAGAGTCCCCACAGTGGCTCCCTGATTACCCTTTTAGTAGCAAGTATTCTTTCTACTGAGATAATAAGCGAGAAGCACTATTGTATCACTATGGAAATTGTAGAGATTCATGGCACTGTAAAAGACTTGAAGCAAACAGGGATGGTAACACTCATTGTATTTCCATTTAGTTTTTCTTGTTTGGCCTGTGAAGAAGTCCTGTGTATGTTAGAGAATGACTATGGGGTATTGTCAATCTAATCACCTTGTGATATCAGTTGTAGTTCTTGTCCTCAGGTGTCCTATCTTTGTTGGAATGAATTGACATGTTATTTGTATGTAACTATTGACCTGGATAAAGAATTTTTCTACATGCCAAGTTTCAAGGTAACTGGAAGCAGTTGCTTTTATTTGGGAGAACCAATGATGTATTTGCATTGTCTTGCTGTAAAGTGAGGACCATCCTCCCTGTCATTGTATAGACCACAGAAATCTTGCTTGTCACAACATTTCATAAGACCTCACACTTATCAACTATATTGATGAGATTGTACAAATTGGATCTGTTGAACAGAAAGTAGCAATTACTACAGGTGTTTAACAAGACGTAAATGGGAGGGTAAATCCTAATTCTCCATCAGTCAGGGTCTGATTTGAAGACCTGTCACAGTAATTAGAATAGGGAGTTTAATATAAAGAATTATTAACTTCAAGGAACTGGAGCAATGAAATATTGATAGCAATTAGTAAAGGTGATTCTGAAGAACATTGGAATGGCAGATAAAAGGAACTGCCACTATCGCGAGGCCTAAGATAGGGTAGGGTGGGAAGACAAATATTCTCGGGAATTTTGGTGTTCCTGAACCATGGAAATGTACACATTATAAGAATAAAGGGTTTGCTTTTATTTCCCCTAGAATCATTTTACTTTCTACATACAATGAAGATTAGCTCTGCAGCTATGTGTTTCTCTAATGGTGGAGCTAATTGCTTCTATACAATAAAGCTGCACTTATCTTCCCCAGAGCCAATGGTGGCTATTTATTTATTTATTTATTTATTTATTTATTTATTTAGGCTAGACACCTGAGTTAGAGTATTATCTCCCTGCTTGTTTACATTTCAAAAGGGGTGGAGTTTGGAGCCCTGAAGAAATTTTCTAAGTTGTAAAAGCCACAGACACTGGGTTTATCTTCCTCCTGGAGAGATTTATTTACATAACAAAGGATTAAAGATCCTTCACATCCTGTCTCCAAGGAGACACTCAGAGGAAGAATCGTCTCTTTCCCTGTTACCAATGGAGGACATTCCTATTTCTTCACCTCTCCAATCCAGAGTAAGTGTGCCACTTGTAAGGATATATTTTCCATCTGGCTCTTATCACATCATTCTGCAGGATTGCAAATGTGGGGAGACTAATGTTCCAATGTCATCCTGACTGTTGATTGTGCGGGAGCATAATAAGAAATCTGCTCTGATTCAGAAACCTCATGTGTGCATTCAGGAAAATTTAATAAAGATGAATATTAAAAACCCAGCAAACACCCAAGGAAGAGGCAACCTTTTCTATACGAAGGTTAAGATCTGGACCTTATTAGCGAGGGTATGATATTGGCTTACTGTAACTCACTTGGAATTGGCCAGAAATTTGCCCTCTAGCATGCTGGGGAAAGCTATTCCAAGGATGGTGTCTTTTTGGACACTATGCAAAGAGGGATGCTGAGGGAAACTGCTTATTTCTGGGTGTTCATGATTTGGCATGAGCCATAGGAGCTGGATGCTAGAGAAGCTGCCCATGTTGTAAGACCTTGGTGCTGGTGAAGCCAGTTCATGTTACAGAAACCTGCCAAGTAGAGCACTTGGGGTCCATGATGGAAAGTCCCTTCCTCCTGAAATATGTCTGCAGGGTCCTGTCCCAGACAGAGCTTAATGTGCCCAGGGTCAGAGGCCCAGTTTGGTTTCTTCAAAGCAAGCAAAGGAAGGAAATTTGAAATTGAAGGGCAATAAGTTGATAAATGGCACACAAATTTGTACAATTATATATCGCTGCTTCCAGTCAGGCAGGAGGGAATAACCACTACTTGTTTAGTCCTTGCAGCATACAAAATTATGAAGTAGAAATATACATAAATCTACTTTCAGATTTTGGACAATGGGCAGTGAAAGAATGATTTTTTTAAAGATTTTATTTATTTATCTAACAGAGATCACAAGTAGGCAGAGAGGCAGGCGGGGGGGGGGGGCAGAGAAGGCTCCCCACCAACAGAGAGCCCGATGTGGGGCTCGATCCCAGGACCTTGAGACCATGACCTAAGCCGAAGGCAGAGGCTTAACCCATTGAGCCACCCAGGTGCCCCAAAAGAATGATTCTTGAGGGAAGACCAACACAAATGATAGGCTCCGTGATTCCTCTGACCTTTTGCCTAAAGGTACTTGGCAAAAGATAGGGAAGTGAAGTCTAAGCAGAAGATAGGGTCTTACTGGGCTGAGGAGATTAAAAATAGAAATTAAATCTGACAGTGTGGTTGGAAATTGTGGGCAGTGTGTGTTGGGGTGGGGGGAGCCACACGAAATAGAAGCCCTGGAAAGGTGCATAAGCATCTCTTGGTCTTGAGCTGAATACCAAGCTACACATATGTGGGACCGGGCTTTCTAAGGCTGGTACAAAACAACTATAGGGGAATGGGAGCTGAAAGGATTGTGGAGTCTGCATGAGGCTGTGAGACATTGGTGTCTGACCAAGTAGAGAAGCTTAGCATTCTGGGTCCTCTGCTGAGACTCCAGTAGGACCATATCTTAGGAATGGGGCTACTCTAACCTTAAGCTGAAGGCTAAGGAGACCAGAGCTTAATAGGCTCTACAAATAACCTACTTACATAACAGAAAAGAGTTCAATGCTCTTTAAAGGTAAACCAGAAAAACTGTAGCATTCTATACCTAAAATTCAAAATCTTTAGCATTCACTAAAATGCTACTAGAAGATATGTGAAGTGGGGGGAAAAGGCCACAGGAAAAAAAAATCAGAAGAAATGAAAAAAGAATGGAATGAGCAGACAAGGATGTTAAAGCAATCACAAATACTGCAGGTACATCCAAGGATTAAAAGAAAACACAGATGTTATGAGAAGAATGGAAGATCGAAAAGAAGTCAATGTACAATGTACCTTCTAGATGTATAAGGAAATACATGATCTGCAATGAATTTCCCGGGATAAGGTTAATAGATGGGGAACTGTAGAAGAGAAGATCACTGAATGTAAAGAAAGAACAATAGAAATCAGCTAAAAGAGAGCTATAAATAAGAGATTGAAAACCAATTCAGTAAGCTGTTGGGAAAAAAATCTAGCACCTCCATGTAAAGACAGAATCTCAGAAGGAAAGAATAGACCATCAAGAGGACAGTGAAATTATGTGGATATATAACAGCAATAACATATTAAAATTGGATAAAAAGATTACAAACGCATATAACAAGGAATTACAAAGTAGAGAATACACCTACACCCCATCCAGGCCAGGGCACATCCAAATCACATTGCTGAGACTAGTGATAAAGGAAACGTGAAAAGTTGCAATTGCTGGTTCATAGGGGAGTTATATTTGTACTACTAGATATTTACCCAAAGGTCGCAAAAATACAGATTTGAAGGGACACACACACACCGGTTTATAACAGCATTATCAACACTAGCCAAACTATAGAGAGAGTCCAAATGTCCATTGACTGATGAATGGATAAAGATGATGATGATGATGATGTGTGTGTATATAATGGAATTACCCAGCCTTAAAAAAGAATGAAATCTTGCCATTTGCAACAACGTGGATAAAGCTGGATTGTATTATGCTAAACCAAATAAGTCAGAGAAAGACAAATGCCATATGATTTCACTCATGTGGAATTTAAGAAACAAAACAGATGAACATATGGGAAGGAGAAAAGGGAAACGGCAAGAGACTTGTAATGAGAATGAATTGAGGGTTGATGGAGGTTGTGGGGGAAGGGTACTAAGGGCAGGCACTTGTTGCAGTGAGCATTGGGTGTTACAAGTTAGTAATGAGTTGCAAAATTCTACTCCTGAAACCAATGTCACATTATGCTAACTAAGTAGAAATTTAATAAAAATTTGAAAGAGGATAAAAAAGCCAGAGGAAAGAGTAATTATGTACATGGGAATACAGAAAAAAAAAATTCTGATTTCTGATCAAAAACAATGCAAGTCAGAAGACGATGGAACAATATCCTTAAAGTGCTAAATGACAGTGTAAGCTTAATTTTATATTCAGAGAAAATAGGACTAAAAAATGAGGCTACATAATTTTTCAGAGAAACCGAAGTTAAGAATGTATTACCAATAGACCTGCACCACAAGAAACATTGAATTCTTTAGACAGAAGGGAAATCATCCTGAATGGAAATGTGGAGATATATATATATATATATGAAAGTAGTAATAAATTTGTGTAGTAGGATACACACCTTATTTTAAATTTCCTTTAAAAATGTAAGATGGGGTTTAAGACCTGCAGAGCTATACAAAAAAATAGCACGGAAGACAGGAGAGGGAAGGATACTTGAGATCTTATGTTCTGTGTGATGTGGTATAATGTTTTTTGCAGGCCTACTGACCACTTAAGGGTGCATAATATAAACTCTAAGCAACAACTAAAATGTGAAACCAAGTAATATAGTTAAGCCAATATTGCGGATAAGAAGGACTCATCAAATACATGCTTGATTCAAATAAGTCAGAATAAGGGGAAAAAATGGAAGAAAGAGGAGACGGGCTACCATCTTGTTTGTTCTATTTGAGCCAACTGTATTGATAATTACATTAAACCTAATTGTTGTGAACACTCCAGTTAAAATGAAGAGTTTGTAAGGAAAAAAAAACTTAACAGTGTGCTTTCTATATGAAATTTCAGATATAAAGAAAAATATTGAAATGATGAGAAATCATGTACCATGGAAACACCAAACATAGTAGTACAGTGATCGTATTTGTGAGATTCATTATCAGACATAAGAGAGATATTTCACAATAATGTGGCTAGCCATCAGGAAGATATAACAGTCTTACACATGCACACATGTAATAGCAGAGCTTCAAAACCCATGATAGAAAAATGGACAGAACTGAAAGTACAATAGAGCCACAATTATCCGTGGAGATTTCAACAATTCTCTTGGTAATCGTTAACAAGTAGGCACAAAATCAGTAAAAATATGGGACACTTGAACCAACCAATTTGACCCAATTGCTACTTATAGAACACTTCATCTAAGAACAGCAGAATACACATTCAAGTGTTCATGAAACATTCACCAAGACCACTTTCTGGGCTTTAAAACAAGGCTTAAATTTAACAGAATTAAAATCCTAGTTTCTTCTGTGATCGTAATGGAAGTATATTAGAAATAAGTTCCAGAAATGCATGTGAAAATACATATGAAGTGTATATCACAAAATTCCCAAAGTAAACAACCTGCTTCTGACTATACCAGAGGTCAGAGGAGAAACCACAGGGATAATTGGGACATATTTTGAACTGAATGAAAATGAAAACACAAGATATAAACACTCGTGTGATGGAGCTAAAGCAGTTCTTGGGATTTTATAGCTTTGAATGGTTATATTGGTAAAGTCCAAATTCAATGATCTAAGCCTCCACTTTAAGAAGGTAGAAAGGAGGGGGCGCCTGGGTGGCTCAGTGGGTTGGGCCGCTGCCTTCGGCTCCGGTCATGATCCCAGGTCCTGGGTTCGAGCCCCGCATCGGGCTTTCTGCTCAGCAGGGAGCCTGCTTCCTCCTCTCTCTCTGCCTGCCTCTCTGCTTACTTGTGATTTCTCTCTGTCAAATAAATAAATAAAATCTTTAAAAAAAAAAAAAAAAGAAGGTAGAAAGGAAATTAGAGCCAAATTGAATAAAAGTAAATATGGTAAAAGATGAAATTGATGGAATAGGAAACCAAATCAAGGAGACCAAAGCTTTAAAAAAAAAATAGTTGACAGACTTGTAGTCTGACTAACCAGGAAAGGATAAAGCAGGAACGTCACTACAGACTGCATAAATAAGATTAAGGAGGTTTTTGATCACTATCACTGCTTCAATCTCATTACTAGATTTATTCAGGTTGTCAGTTTCTTCCTGTTTCAGTCTTGGAAGTTTATAGGTTTCTAGAAATGCATCCATTTCTTCTAGGTTGCTTAACTTATTGGCATATAGCTGTTGATAATAATTTTTGATGATTGTTTCTATCTCCCTGGTGTTGGTCATGATCTCCCCCCTTTCATTCATAATTTTATTAATTTGGGTTCTCTCTCTTTTCTTTTGGATTAGTTTGGCTAGTCATTTATTGATCTTATTAATTCTTTCAAAGAATCAGCTTCTGGTTTTGTTGATGTGTTCTACTGTATCTCTAGTTTCTAACTCACTGATATCTGCTCTAATCATAATTATTTCCCTTCTTGTGTGTGTGGTTGGCTTAATTTGTTGTTGATTTTCCCATTCTTTGAGGTGTAAAGAGAGTTGGTGTATTTGGGATTTTTCTATTTTTTTAAAAACTTTTATTTATTTTTATTTGACAGGCAGAGTTCACGTAGGCAGAGAGGCAGGCAGAGAGAGAGAGGAGGAAGCAGGCTCCCTGCTGAGCAGAGAGCCCGATGCGGGGCTTGATCCCAGGACCCTGGGATCATGACCTGAGCTAAAGACAGAGGCTTTAACCCACTGAGCCACCTAGACACCCCCGGAGTTTTCAGTTTTTTTTTTTTTTTTGAGTGAGGCTTAGATGGCTATGTATTTTCTCCTTAGGACCACCTTTGCCATATGTATCCCATAGGCTTTGGACTAATGTGTCTTTGTTCTCATTGGCTTCCATGAATTGTTTAAGTTCTTTGATTTCTTGGTTGATCCAAACATTCTTGAGTAGACTGGTCTTTAGCTTCCAAGTGTTTGTACTCCTTCCAAAGTTTATCTTGTGGTTCAGTTCCAGTTTCAAAGCATTGCAGTCTGAGAATATGCAGGGAATAATCTCAATCTTTTAGTATCATTTGAGCCCTGATTTGTGACCCAGTATGTGGTCTATTCTGGAGAAAGTTCCATGTGCACTTGAGAAGAATGTGTATTCTGTTTTAGGGTGGAATGTTCTATATATATTTATGAGGCCCATCTGGGCCAATGTGTCATTCAAAGCTCTTGTTTCTTTATTGATTTTCTGCTTAGACGATCTGTCTGTTACTGAGTGGTGTGTTAAGATCCACTACAATTAATTCAAAGTGCTGGGACAAACAATCCTAAAATTTGCATGGAACCAGAAAAGACCCCAAATTGCTAAGGAAATGTTGCAAAAGATAAACAAAGCTGGGGGCCTCATGTTGCCTGATGCTTTACTACAAAGCTTTACTACAAAGCTGTGATCACCAAAACAGCATGGTACTGGCACAAAAACAGACACATAGACCAGTGGGACAGAGTAGGGAGTCCAGATATGGACCCACAACTCTATTGTCAAATAATCTGTGACAAAGCAGGAAAAAATAGCCAGTGGGAAAAAATACAGTCTCTTCAATAAATGGTGCTGGGAAAATTGGACAGCTATGCATAGAAGAATGAAACTTGACCATTCTCTTACACCATACACAAAGATAAACTCAAAATGGATAAAAGACCTCAATGTGAGGCAGGAATCTATCAAAATCCTAGAGGAGAACATAGGCAGTAACTTCTTTGACATCAGCCACAGCAACTTCTTTCAAGACATGTCTACAAAGGCAAAGGAAATAAAAGCAAAAATGAACTTTTGGGACTTTGTCAAGATAAAAACCTTCTGTACAGTAAAGGAAACAGCCAACAAAACAAAGAGGCAACCCACGGAATGGGAGAAGATATTCACAAATGACACTACAGGCAAAGGGCTGATATCCAAGATCTAAAAGAACTCCTCAAACTCAACACCCAAAAAGAGATAATCATGTCAAAAAATGGGCAGAAGACATGAACAGACATTTCTCCAAAGAAGACATATAAATGGCTAACAGACACATGAAAAAATGTTCATCATCATTAGCCTTCAGGGAAATTCAAATCAAAACCACATTGAGATACCACCTTACATCAGTTAGTAAGGCCAAAATTAACAAGACCATAAACAACAAGTGTTGGAGAGGATGTGGAGAAAGGGGAACCCTCTTATGCTGTTGGTGGGAATGCAAGTTAGTGCAGCCACTTTGGAAAACAGTGTGGAGATTCCTCAAGAAATTAAAAATAGAGCTACCCTATGACCCTGCAATTTCACTACTGGGTATTTACCCCAAAGATACAGATGTAGTGAAAAGAAGGGCCATCTGTATCCCAATGTTCATAGCAGCAATGGCCACAGTCACCAAACTGTGGAAAGAGCCAAGATGCCCTTCAATGGACAAGTGGATAAAGAAGATGTGGTTCATTTATAGAATGGAATATTACACCTCCATCAGAAAGGATGAATACCCAACTTTTGTATCAACATGGACAGGACTGGAAGAGATTATGCCGAATTAAATAAGCCAAGCAGAGAAAGTCAGTTATCATATGGTTTCACTTATGTGTGGAGCATAAGGAATAACACGGAGGACATTAGGAGAAGGAAAGGAAAAGGGAATTGTGGGAAATCAGAGGGGGAGATGAAGCATGAGAGAATCTGGATGCTGAGGAACAAACAGAGTTTTGGAAGGGATTGGGGTGGGGGGATGGGTAAGCCTGGTGGTAGGTATTAGGGAGGGCACATATTGCATGGAGCACTGGGTGTGGTGCTTAAACAATGAATCTTGGAACACTGAAAAAAAAATAAGGTTATGGAAGAAGTGTTATGAGAAACTGTGTCAACCAATTTAACCACTTACATGAAGTTGATAAAAAAAAAAACCTTTGGAAGTCAGATGATCAAATCTGGCCCAAGAAAAACTGTAAAATCTGAATAGCCCTGTGTCTATTAAAATTTTTCCCCACTAAGAATACTGCAGGGCTCTCAGTGGCATTATAGGTAAATCCTATCAAACAGTTAATTAATTACTTGTATAAATTCTTCACAAACTTTTAGGTGAGAGGGGAAATGAGTATTTTCCACTTTGCGGCTAGCTTTATTCAAATCCCCAAATCAGGCAGTCTTTCTACATGACACACACAAGAAAACAAAAGAAAAATATCCCTCCTAAACCTACGTGCAAAACTCATTAAAAAAAATGCTAGGAACTAAAATACACAAAATGGGAGTCTCTAGATGGCTCAGTCAATTAAGCATCTGACTCTTGATTTCAGCTTAGCTCTTGATCTCAGAGTTGTGAGTTTAAGCCCTGTGTTGGGTTCCATGCTAGGTAAGGAGCCTACTGAAGAGAACTTATATATATATATATATACACATATATATTTAATACATATATATAATTTATTGCTGTATATATGTGTGTGTATGTATATATGTATACATAAAGGGCATAAAAATGAAGATGCTATCATCATCACCCTAACCGAGGTCTGTTTGAGACCTAAGAGGTTCTGGAGGATGTAGGGTGAGGAAACTTAAAAAGAAAATTATACAGAATGTATCCTATACGATGAGCAAGTAAGTCTTTTTCAAGTAATAGAAGGTTTAACCTTTGAAAAAATGAAATTCACCATACATGCCATATATTTAATAAAGGAGAAATTCTATGATTAACTCAGATAAGAAAAAGGACAAAATTTAGCCCTGACTTGTGAAAAAAACTGGCAACCTAGCAGAGAAGGGAGTTACTTTAACTGACAGGCATAACTGTTATTAACGGTGAATCATTGAAAGTTTTGTCTCTCAGAATGAGGGTAAGGTAAAGGTACCTTCTTCTGTCAATTATAGTCAACATTGTCTGCCATTTCCAACCAGTGCAACAAGGAAAAAAATTAAGGGCATTAAGATGGTAAAGGAATAAACCCAACTTGCTTTTATTCAGATATAATCTGCTTGTGTATGGAGAAAAGTCTGAGAAATCAATAGAAAATATTCTAGAATTAAAAGTAAATTTAGCACGTTTTCAGAATGAAAGATCAGTATGTAGAATCTTATTGTATTCAAATATTAGTGAACATTAGAAATTGAAACAATGTATATTTTTTATCAAAATATAATTTCTACAAGTAGGTGAAAACATCTGCACAGAAAACTATAAAATATTGCTGAAAGGAATTAAAGGCATGAATACATGAGGATATGTATGATACACATGGATTGGAGAGTAATTGTTAGTTCTCCCTAAGTTAGTGCATAAATTTAAATAATCTCAACCAAAATTCCAGAAGGCTTTTAAAAATAGAAATTGACAAGTCAATTTAAAATTTATATGTAAATGTAAAAGACTTAGAACTAGCAAAACTGTATTTAAAAAGGAGACTATCAAGGTTTACCATAAATCTACATTAATCTAGATACCATAGCTACAGGGTAACAACATATATGTCATTGTAACAGAAGAGGGAATACAGAAATAGATCCCATGCACATAAAGGAAATTATCAACAGTAAGGCTAATGTTTTTTAATACAAAAATACTTCTAAACATTAAAAAAAAATTATGTTCAGTTAGCCATTAGGTTTTTTTTTAACACTTGGTCAAATTTTTAATATTTCTTTTCTTTTTTTTTAACATTTTTTAAAATTTATTTTCAGCATAACAGTATTCATTGTTTTTTGTACCACACCCAGTGCTCCATGCAATCCGTGTCCTCTCTAATACCCACCACCTGGTTCCCCCAACCTCCCACCCCCCCACCTCTTCAAACCTTTCAGATTGTTTTTCAGAGTCCATAGTCTCTCATTGTTCACCTCCCCTTCCAATTTTCCCCAACTCCCTTCTCCTAACTCCCCATGTCCTCCATGCTATTTGTTATGCTCCACAAATAAGTGAAACCATACGATAATTGACTCTCTCTGCTTGACTTATTTCACTCAGCATAATCTCTTCCAGTCCCGTCCATGTTGCTACAAAAGTTGGGTATTCATCCTTTCTGATGGAGGCATAATACTCCATAGTGTATATGGACCACATCTTCCTTATCCATTCGTCCGTTGAAGGGCATCTTGGTTCTTTCCACAGTTTGGCGACCGTGGCCATTGCTGCTATAAACATTGGGGTACAGATGGCCCTTCTTTTCACTACATCTGTATCTTTGGGGTAAATACCCAGTAGTGTAATTGCAGGGTCATAGGGAAGTTCTATTTTTAATTTCTTGAGGAATCTCCACACTGTTCTCCAAAGAGGCTGCACCAACTTGCATTCCCACCAACAGTGTAAGATATGTCTCCAAAGGCAAAGGAAACAAAAGCGAAAATAAACTTTTGGGACTTCATCAAAATCAAAAGCTTCTGCACAGCAAAGGAAACAGTCAAGAAAACAAAGAGGCAACCCACGGAATGGGAGAAGATATTTGCAAATGACAGTACAGACAAAATATTGATATCCAGGATCTATAAAGAACTCCTCAAACTCAACACACACAAAACAGATAATCATATCAAAAAATGGGCAGAAGATATGAACAGACACTTCTCCAATGAAGACATACAAATGGCTATCAGACAAATGAAAAAATGTTCATCATCTCTAGCCATCAGGGAGATTCAAATTAAAACCACATTGAGATATCACCTTACACCAGTTAGAGTGGCCAAAATTAGCAAGACAGGAAACAACATGTGTTGGAGGGGATGTGGAGAAAGGGGAACCCTCTTAGACATTAGGTTTTGATGTAGTGTCCAACAATTCATTAGTTGTGTATAAGCACCCAGTGCTTTCAAACATTTTTAATTATTTGTCTTTATTGGGTTGTAAGAGTTCTTTATATATTCTGGCTACTAGACCTTTCTATAATTTGGAAATACTTTTTCCATCCTGTGGGTTGTATTTTTTATTAAGACTATTTTTAGAAAAAGCTTTAGGTTTGCAGCAAGATTGAGGGGAAGGTACCAAAATTCCCCGTATATCCCCTCCCTCCACACACACAGCCTCTCCCCCATTACCAACATCCCCCAATGACATGTATACTTGTTACACTTGATGAACCAGCATTGACCATCTGGGCCTGGTGCTTTCTGTTTTGAAGTTTATCAATAATCGATTAGATTTCTTTTATACATAAAGGCCTATTCAGATTGTCTATTTCATTTTGTGTGAATTTTAGCAGGTTTGTATTTCAAGAAATTGGTCCATTTCATTGATGTTATCATATTTGTGGGCATTGAGTTTTTCATAGTATTCCTTTATTGTCCTTTTGGTTCATGACCTCTGATATTGTAATGTGTCCCCTTTTTCTTGGTTAACCTGGCTCTAGAGGTTGATTTTATTGATTTTTTCCCCCAGGTTTTTGTTTCATTGATCATCTTTCTTGATCTACTGTTTTTCTTGTCATTGGTTTCTGCTCTGATTATTTTTTCCCTTCTGCTTACTTTGGATTTCTTGGCTCTTTTTCTAGTTCCCCTAGGTGGGAACTCACATTACTGATTTTAGATCTTTTTTCTTTTCTAATATAGGTATTCAAAGCTATAATTTCCCCTCTAAGCACTGTTTTTGCTGAATCCCACAAATTCTGATTAAGTCATGTTTTCATTTTCACAGTTAAAATTTTTTTAATTTCTCGATTTCTTCTTTGATCCATGTGTTACTTAGAAGCATTTTGTTCAATCTCCATGTGTCTTGGGACTTTCCAGTTATCTTTGTTATTGATACCTAATTCCATAGTAATTTGAGAACAGACACAGTGTGGATTTTGTCCTTTTCTGGGCTGTAAAACAAATTTAATATGGTCTGTCTTGGTGCATGCTCCGTGGGAGCTTGAGAAGGATGTGGAGTCCACAATTTGTTGGATGATATATCCAGTTGTGCTAGATCCATTTGATGAAAAGACTACTCTTCCTATCAGGTTGTCTTAGCACCCTTGTGAGCTGGTTGCCCAAAAGGTGTATGAGTTCATTTTTTGGACCATCAGTTCTATTCTACTGATCTATGTGTGTCTTTATTCAAGCAGCACACAGCCTTAGTTACTCTGGTTTTATAGTAAGTTTTTGAAATTGGGAATGTGAGTGTTCCAGCTTTGCTCTTTTTCAAGATTATTTTGGTTATTTTTTATAAAAAAGATAACTGTGTAATGTTAGAACCAGTTTGTTATGGGGTTTATAATATATGTGGAAATAAAATGAATTCTGAAAAGCACAAGGAAGAGGAAGGAGCATGTGAAATTATACTAATTTTCCTACAGTATATGTAAAAATGATGTGAATTCAGGGTAGATGCTGGCAACAATGTCCATATTGTGAACTCTAGGGCAGAACTGAAGGAGGAGGAATAAGAGGAAATAAAAGGCTAACAGAGAAGATACAATGGAATTATAAAAATGCATGAATATTGCAAAGGGAAGTAGGAAAGAAGGAACAAAGAATGACAAATAGATAAAAAGCATCCACATGGGAAACTTGAACTAAATAAATAATGTAATATAAATAAATAATGTAATATAAAATAAATAATGTAATATAAATGGAAAAACATCTCAATTAAAAGGTAGGTTGTCTACATGGATAAAAAAGCAGGACCTGTTACAGGTTTCTCTGTAATGAATATTAAATATAAATACCAGCTTATGTTAAAAGTAAACAAATGGAAAATACATGCCATATGAACACAGGGCTTTGGAGGATATATGCTATCCAGGAAAGGAGACTCCAGGGTAAGCAATATTACCATGAATAAATAGGGACTGCTCAAAATGTGATAAAGGGCAACAGAAGGGTCAACTTCTCAAGAGGACCTAAGCTGTAAATGTCTGTACACCTACTACCATGGTTCAAAACAAGCAGGAATTTGAACATTTCTTTCTCAATAACTGATGTAACAGACATAATATCAGTACAAATATAGAAGAAAAAGATCTAGAAGAACATAGATGAAGAAGAAAAATATATTGAAGAATAAAGTCCTGTGGTTTCATCTAATTTGGCTAATTGCTGTTTATTGAGTATATTTCTTCTACAACCGGAATATACCTTCTTTTCAGGTATTCATAGGGTGTTCACCAAGACAACCCATTTTCTGGGATTTAGAATAAGTCTGACTACATTGTAAGACAATTAAAATGATGCAGAATATCAAGACCATCGTGGAATTAAATGAGAAATTAATAACTAATATATGTGAAAAATACTGGAATATTTGGAAATTAAACACAAGACTCCTAAATAATCCATTGGTTGATGGAGAAATCACAAGGAAAATTGGAACATATTTTGAACTGAATGAAAATGAGAACAAAGTACATAACATTTGTATGTGATGCAGCTAAAGCCGTCCTTAGGGAAAAATCATAGCATTAAATTTTCATGTAGGATTAGAAAATAGGCTAAAGTCAGTGACGTATCCACGTTAAAGAGCTGAAGGCTAGTTAAACCCAATGTAAGTAAATCCAGCCAAGTTGTTCTATATATCCGTAGCTCATTCTTCAATATTGCTGAGTAGTATTCCATGATCTGGATGCATTTTTTGTGTCTATTTGCAGTTTGTTTTTCCCACCATTGAATTTTGAGTTTTCATATTTCCCAGGACTGCACTGCCATTTCCTACCAAGTCTTGGCCAGAATTAGATTATCGTAGCAGTAGTGGGTGGAACTCTGAGAAAAAGGAAGAAGTAGCAGTGTCTGAGAACCACTGTGAAGGTAATCCTTGATTATAATCATGGTTATTTAATTTTTGAATGTCGAAGTTTTTATTAGAAAAGAAGCAACATGTGGCTGCCCTTAGGAAATGTTTTCCTCAGAAATTCGAACATCTGCCATATGCATATTTGGAGTAGGTGCCAATAAGTTTTGTTTTAGTAATAGCAAAATTTAAACTTGAACAGAAATTTATTAAAAGCTTAAGATGATAGGGAATGCTACTTGCAGAACTAGCAACTTAGTGCATTTTTCTCTGACATGGTGCTGACTCCACGGTCTCATTTATGAACCCTCAGCAGTTTCCATGTGTCCTCCTCAGACTATGAAGCAGAAATTATTTGTAAGTGCTGTTAGTTCTTATCTCTGGGTTTGGGGAAGCAGTAGGGAATTGTTTTTTCCAAAGATTATGCCATAAAGGGAGGGTTAAAGTATGGGTTTTGGAGTTCTAAGTGGAAAGACCCCTTAAGTCTTCCTTAAGAAATTGCTTGATACAGTTTGAGCATGAGGGTGCTGAATGAGGTTGGGGGCTTGAGTTCTGGGAAGAGAGACTGGGAAGACCCTCCCCCTGCCCGCCCATGGATGATGCAGTGGGGGCTGGTATGCAAACAAGAAATGAATCAAATGATGACATCCCTCACACTGAGGACAAGGGTGTCCCAGTCTCTCCCTAAGACCAGTGACCTGGGAACAAGAGACATTAGCCAGTTCTACTCTGAACACCCAGGGTACCCCAAGTCCTCAGCATTAGGAAAGGGTTCTGAGTCTGATGCTTTAGCTCTGAGGAGGAGAGGGAGAGGTTCCTGCAGATCTGTAAAGACTAATGAAAAGGGATTGAGTGTAATGGAGGGCATGACAGGAGCTGAAGAGGGAGTTTCTGAACACAGTGTGGCAGGGGAACTATAAGCTTCGGGAGGTCAGAGGTTAGGTTTATATTTATTTGTTGTTTCTTTGTATCCACCTCTACATGGCAATAATCGTTCCATCTGAATGTTGATCTTTTATTGATGACGAAGCTGCAATGTTGAGGGATGTTTCCAAGACCCCAAGAGTGGGCCTGTATCCATGCCAGTGTGAGTGTGTAACTAAGGGAGTGATCTGCGAAGCTGGGTGGTCCAACCCCACAGAGACAGGAGTACAGACAGCAGTGCCTTGGAGTGACCAGGTGCTGGAGAAGTCCTCAGAGGCCATGTTGAGCTCAGGTCCCAGGAACAGCATGTGCTCTGGGCTCAGCAGTGATTCAGAAAGCCCTGGGAAGGAAGGAAGGTGGAGGGCATTGTTCTGGAGAATGTCTGTTCTGAGCAGGGTAGGAGAAGTCAACACGCAGGCCCTGGGAATCTGGTCTGGAGACTGGAGTTCAGGGAGAGCTTCCCATGGCTAAAGAGAATGGTCACCTGGCAGTGACCATGGAAAGCGGTGTTCTTTGAGCATGAAACAAGGACCTCCAAGATTGTGCTCCTGGGACACTGAGGAGTGAGCTGTAACCATTCTTCCTCAGTCTGGCAATTCCTGGACTTCAGTGCCTTTGAGTGATTCTGGGTCCTTTCGTTCCTGGAATATGGGCCACAGAGGTTGGGATGCATGCAGTAATTGGTGCTTTTAATAATTAACTACCATTGATTTCTCAGCCAAGGGCCATTCCTTTCTTTCCTTTCAGAGATTCAGACTCTTGGCACTTGTGTGCAGAAGTGAAAAATCATTCACAGACTGATACTCTGAAGCCCCCTCTCCCTCCCATTCCGTGTATGTAAATGAACCCTGGAAGGTCTGAGCTCCTACCGACTGGTGAGCTCGCACTTGGTGAGGTGGTTGTGTTGTGTGTGTGCAGGCACTGCTGTTGGCCGTAGGTTTTGCTCAGACAGGGAGGAGAGTTAGTGGGGTGGGAGGGAGGGACAGGCACTAACAGGAGGAAAGTGATCCCTTAAAAAAAATAAGTTCCATCTGTTTTTTCCTACCTGATATTTTATTGTGTAAATATTTTTCTGCGTTTTCATGGACAACCATAAGGAAGGGTTTTTATTCTCCTGAGAACCCACTGTCTGCTGTGTGAGCCTGGTTGCATAGCTGGAGCAGCTTCTGTAGAACGTTGTTCTTTGTCACAGAGCCTTCAGTGCCTTCTCCCGTAATGTCAGGCCCCTTTCCTCTACTACTTGGAACAAGGGCTCTGATTTAGTTCTTGCGAGGCCTGTGATTGGACAATACAGTTTGTAGAACGGGGCTACAGTATTGCCTCCAACATCGTCAGCGAGTTAACCACTCATTGCTCCTCAGTGCCAGTGCTGAGGGTCCTCCCGAGACATCAGTGGGCTCTGGGTCAATGGGGAGGCTTCGGTGAGGAAGGGTCTGTGGTAGAGATCCTTAAGGAGGGCTCCTCCCAGGACTGCCCTGGGACAGGAGCAGGATTCCTGTGAGCAATGGGTTCCATGAGGATTGTTCCTTGTGGAAGTAATTGGATTTGACTGTCTGAGATTCTGGGTCTTGTGCATGTGAGAGGTGCCTTTCCAGTCCAGATATTTTAAGGTAGTCGAAAGAGTTTATCTTTGAACTCAGGTCAAGTATTTTGGGTCACCAACTGGGAAACAAATATGACTGGGATCTGAAGGTCGTTGTTTCTAGAATCTCTTCCTTCTATTTCTAATACTACTTTTGCATTGTTTAGTTGCCCATTAAGCTGTTAATTTCTTAAATGCTTTGTCGACATTGTGAAATGCTTCTTTTGTCTAAACAGAGGGCTTTCGTGTGTAGTTATTAAGCTCTTCATTAATCAGCTCCTTACTGCCCTGAGCAAAAAGGAATTAAGGAGCAAACCAGAATATATTTTGAACAGCCAGAATGCCATCACATGATCTATACAATGTGTTTTCTGTTTTCCCATGGGATGCTACTTTGCTGAGGTCCATCAGGATTGGATGCTAAATTTTGTAAAAGGCTTTTTCTGTGTTCATTGGGAGGATAGTTTCCCTCCTCCTTTCTATAATTGTGAAATAAATGGATTATAATGTGTCAACCTTATCTTGCATTCCTGGCATAAATCCAACATGATTTTGAGGTACTGTCAGTTTTGAATATGACTGCTGTCCTTTCAGATCGTGGTATCAGGTCGAAGTTGTAGAAAACTCATTGGGGAGGGTGACATCTGCAAGATGGCTGAATAAGACCCGACCCGCTGCCATCCGTCCTCATGCTGAAGTGCCTCTGGGGGAGCTCTGGGGTCCAGGTGGGTCCCTGTGAGGACCCCAGTACCACCCAAGACCAGGGAGAGCTGTTTGGAGAAGGCAGGCTCTAACAGGACTGGCTCTGACTGTGGTCCCTTTTACACATCTACAGATACCTCTGAACCCCTCAGACCCTGGCTACAGCCCTGTTTGGCTTTGGTTCTGTCACCAGCACCATACCCGGGAAGTATGACCCAGGAGGAGTCAGGCCTGACCAGTATGCACACAGACCTCAGTCCTGGCAGTGGGCCTGGAAGTGGGCTATGAACTGGCTCCAGCCCCTCTTGATTGATCTGAGAACTCCTGGGGGGTGACCTCATCAAAATGGTGACATCAGTCATTCCCAGCTTCAGTCCCGCTCCTCCCAGGAAGACCACCTAGCAGCTCTCCATAAACAAGACACCCTTGCAAAGATCCCCGAATCTGGAGGTGACGCTGAAGCGCTCTCCCCCAACTATCAGAACTCAGACCGAGAAGGGGGACTGCATGAGAAGGGTAGGAAGGTGAGAGGTTTCACTGACAGCATCATCCCTCTCCCAGGCTGCAATGGCAGAGCACCACACTGAGGGGGCCTCTGGGCCTGCAGCTCCTCTAGTGGGAAAGAGCAAGATGGACTGTTAGCTCCCACAGCTTGAGGATGCGTCCCAGGAGGCCCACTCAGGTCTTGCCTCTTGGAGATCACTGGGGAACAATGGGGCTCAGTCCCTGGGGATCAGAGAGAGTTGGAGAAAGGACCGTGGGCTCCTGGCAGCCAGGTGCTCAGATCTTGGGTGACTATATTTCTGCGTGCAGGAGTGTGGAGGCAGCAGCCCCGTCTGTCCAGAGAGCTCAGCTGGCAGTTCTGTCCGATTTGAGTCCCAAGCCACACTCAGGCATGGAAGCCAATTAGTAGCTCAACTGTGGTGTGGAGCCTGAAGTTCCACTGGAGCAGGAAGCCAGACCAGAGTACGCAGGCAGCCATGGAGCCCGCCTTCTAGCCACTTTCAGGTGGAGAGCCACGCCAGCAGCCCTGTGCAGTGGTCGAGTGTAGCCTCTGACCCTGCTTTACCAGGCAGCCTAAACCGTGACCCTGGACAGCCTAGGAGCCCAGTCTAGGAGCCCTGCCTGATTTCTGAACACAGCTGTGACCTCACCCAGGGACGGAGTCCAGATGGTGAACCCACCTAGGGTGCAGAATAACCCATGTCCTCACCCAACCAGGGAATTCAATGACCTGCCCAGCTATGGGGAATGGTCTCCAGCCTTACCCAACCACAAGCTGCCCCCGGAGCCCCTGCCTGACCAGAGAATCTAGCCAGCAGCCTTGTCCAGCAGGGGAGGACAGCCATTGGCCCTGCCTGATCGCAGAGCTCCAGTGAGGCTGTCTGACCCTGAGACCTGCCTGCAGGCCCACCAGAACATGGAGTCCAGCCCGTGGCATTGAATTGGGAAGCTCAGCCTGAGACCTTTTTCACATGCACCTATTTCAGAAAGTACCTTTCCTTTAAAACTGTTGGGGGACTTCAGTATCCCCACTTCCTACTCTGCCCCCCAAGGATTATGAGGAGAGACCAGTAAGTGGAACACAGGTGATTTTACTTAGGGCAGTGAAACTATTTTGTAGGATTCATGATAATGGTGGATCATATTAAAAATTCGTGAGAATTTTGTGTACAACATAGAACTCTAAACTATTGCCTTTAGCTGATAATGATTTATCTGTGTTGGTTCATGGATTAGAACAGATGCTGGTGGTGGAGGAGGGAGGCTGTTGGGGGGTGGGGGCAGGGGATGTAGGAACTTTTTTTTATCAGCTCAACTTTGCTGTGAACCTAAAAGTACTCTCAAAGCTAAAGCCTATTAATTTAAAAATGCAGAAACAAAAAACCCACCTTATCTCCTTCAGAAAATCTCGTGAAAACAAAAAGAATAGCCAGTGTCCCGAAACCTAGGAGAAGGTGCCCAGGGAGTACTGTGGACATGCAAGTCAAGAGAGTATCAGGGTTAGGATACACCACAGGCTGCAGAACTTTGTAGCTCCCGTCAAGAGGATGGAGAAATGGCTTGGTGTGTACTATCGGCACAACTGCGAAAGGCTACAAACGTTTCAACAACTAGGCTGGAAAGCCTAAAAAAAATTTAACCACTGACTCATAAATCACTGAGAAATGAGGTCTAAATATATAGGTCTCAGTAGGTTAAAAATATACTTGAAAAGATGGTTATTCTACTACATTTTAATCTTGAATGGTTTTAATCAATAGAATAGTTGAAGAGTGTAGAGTCCCTTACTTGGGAATATTATGCATCTGTGCAGAACAATAGCTACATCTGCGTGTGTGTTTATACGAAATGGCACTTATATTTTAAGTGAGAAAATGCATATTGAGTAATGCATGTGGCATAAGATGGGTAAAAATAAAAATATATATCTTTGTATAGGTCCATGAACATGGCAGGGGGCAGTAAAAGGATACCAAACAAGCCCTGAACATTGACTGCTTCAGGAATGAGGGAGAAAGGGAAGATTGTTACCTTTCTCTTGTTACATTGGCAGCTTACTGTTACAGCAAGTAGGACAAGCTTGGAAGGAAAATCCAACGAATTGTAATAGAAATAAAACAAAGCAACAAAAGACGACCCCTGGACAATTTGGTGCACAGTTTCCCAGTCTGAGATGTCTGGCGGTCAAAGCTCAGTGAATGAGTGAAGGGAGAGCTCTCCCCTCCCACCTCCTCTCCATTCTGTTTTTAAATTGGTATGCATCCAGTTTAAGAAGGGTGTGGGGGGTAATGTGTCAGACCCAAAAAGAGAGGAAGGGGATTTGGAAGATTTACTCTCAAAAGTTAGGAAGTCTCATCTAACATTGAAACTCAAAACATATTAGCTGTGCAAACCCTATAATGCAGAACCCTAAAACTTCAATCGGCTTAAGATGGACAAACTCTCTCATGGTTTTTGTGGCTCAGGATGATGGGAGTGGCTTCACTGTGTGGTTCTGGCTCCATGTCTCATGAGGTCAAAGTTCTGGTCTGGGTGCACCAAAGACTTGGCCAGTCCTGGAGGATCTGTTCCATGTTGGCTGACTTACACAGCTGGCATTTGGAGAAAGACCTCAATTTCCCCCATGTGTGCTTTGACATAGGGCTCCTTAGTGTCTCTGGGATGTGGCAGCTGGTTTTGTCCAGAGCTACTGATCCAAGAAGAGGGACAAGGAGAAGGACATAGCGCCTTTTATGACCGTGTCTCAGAAATGTGCCATCACTCTTGTACATTCTATTTGTTCCCACGAGTCACCATACTGTTAATACCTGACATTTACACAGAAATTACTATATACCAGGCATTGTTTGAAGGGCTCCATGCACATCAGAACTTACCAAGTTCACCAGATCCACACTCATGACTCAGGTTTCCGTTCACAACAGAATTTGCTCTCCCACCCTCCTTGATGCCCAGGCTTTCCCATGGGAGAACCCTGACCCATCAATGACAACATCCCCAATATCTTTAATTCTTCTCTGGAAGGTTTCCTTTACCTTTTTGCTCACGCCAAAACCTGGCTCCTGGGCAGGTGCAGCGTCTGTGGTCTTATCCTATGGCAGGTGTTTCCTCTCTCCTTCCTTGGTATGACCAGGTCCAGGCATGGTGACAGCCCTTTGCTCCTCACTGCTGCTTTCAGTCCACCTCCCTCCACCTTCCTTAAAATCCTTGTAGCTTTGCTGCTCCTGATACCAGACTTCACTGTCTGGACCCCTCTTTGTTGTCGTACTTCAGAGATATCCCTGGTTACTCTTTTCCATTCCTTGAATGTTTTTATCTGGTAGATTATTATCTCTTCTGCTGTAGTCCATGGTGATTTGATAACCGTACATAGACTAGCTTTCCAAAACTCTGGCTCCTCAGTTTTTGGCTTGGCCCCCAAAGATTTTTTCCACTATACCTTGATCCCCTACTTCGGTGATCATATATTAGATCTTTTCATTACTAAGAACTCTATCTCCTGTGTAATCTTTAAAACCAGAACTGCCTCTCTTTCCACTTTTCCCTCTAGCACCAAGGGGAACAGATCTTCAGCCCAAATAGGACTTGGGTTCTGTGATACTGTGGTTATAAGAAATATGTATTTATGGGGCGCCTGGGTGGCTCAGTTGGTTCAGCATCTGACTCTTGATTTTGGCTCAGGTCGTGATCTCAGAGTCATGAGATTGCACCCTGCATCAGAATCTGTGCTGGGCATGGAACCTCCTTAAGATTCTCTCCCTCTCCCCCTCCCCACTCCCTCTCTAAAGAAAAAAAAATGTATTTGGTTTTAGTCCTGTTCCTGGCATAGAGCTCCTACAACTCTTGGAATTTCCTGTAATGAGAGCTGTCAGGATGTCTTGTTAATGAGGTGACTTGTGGAAAGCACCTAAAGATGGGGGCTGGTTGCCAGCAGGGCCAATAATGCAATTATAGCATTGGAACTTTCAGCCCCAACCCTGACCTCTGTGGAGGGGAGGGGGACTGGAAGTTGAGTTAATTACCAATGGCTAACAATTTAATCAATCATGCCTATGTAAAGAAGCTTCCATTAAAAACCCAAAAGGACAGGATTCTGAGAGCTTCCAGGTTGGTGAACACATGGAGGTTTGGGGAGAGTGGCATGTCTGGAGGGGGCATGAAAGCTCAGCACCCTTCCCCCACACCTGGCCCTGTGCATCTCTTCCATCTGGCTCTTCCCTATGAATAAGCTGTCTTCTTGAGTTCTGTGATCCACTCTAGCAAATTAGTCAAACCTGAGGGACGAGTGGTGGGACCTCTTATTTTAGCTAGTCTGGTCAGAGGCACAGGTGACCACCTGGACTTGCCACTGGCGTCTGAAGAGTGGTGTGTGGCAGTTGTGTGGGACTAAGCCTCTCCCCTCTGGGTAGCTAGTGTCAGCATGGACTTGTAGGAGCCCCAGCTGTGTCAGAAACTTGCTTGGTGGTGTGGGGAAAACCCCACACTTTGTAATTGGGAGCAGGGCTAATGTTGGTTGATCACAGTCCTCCTCCTTCCTCTCTGGTCCTAACTTCTTCCTCTGCTTAGACTCCCTGGTCTCTCACGATAACCAGTCTCTCGCACAGTCTCAGTGCTCTTGTTTCTTCATTGTACTCACTCGGTAAGCCTCCAAACCAAGATCAATCCACTTTCCATCTATTTGCACCTACTATAGGCAATAGAACTGGTTGGAGAAGACCACAACCACTCTGACTAATCTGTTTCTGACTATCTATGTGGGCTGAGGGGCAGCAAGGCAACCTTACCGCATTTTCATGGTGCAAACCTCCCTGTTCATGAGAATCTCTTGGGCAAGTGTTAGAAAAAAAAAAAATACTGATGTCAGGCCATACCCCCAGACCAATTAAGTCCCAGTCCCAGCGGGTGGACCAAGGCATCAGCTTGCTGATTTCTAACCTGCCCAGGCTGGTTCCAAGATGTGGCCACATCCAAGAGCCACTGCTGCAGCGTGTTTGCTGCTGCACTCCTTGAAGTAACAACATCTCACCCACATTGCGATTCCTCCAATATACTCAGCACAGTTCTGCCGCAAGGTCTCTGAAAGGATTCTCTTCCTTCTGGAATTCTCTTTCCCCCAGAAAGTTGCCTATTGGCCTTCTTACTCCCAAGTTTCTGCTGTAAATATGTATTCATAATACCTTTCTGAGCTACCCCTTATAAAATAGGACCCCCTAGCACCCCAGGCCCTTGACTGCTTTTTTTTTCCCCAAAAGCATTTATCATCTCCTGGATTATATATTTATTTCTAGATCATTTGTTACCACCTACTAGAAAAAAAAAAAACAGCAGGGACTTTGTGCATTTTGTTCATTGCCAATAACAAAATATGTACATACATTTATTTTACTAACAGATCAATAGTTGCTCAATAAATACATTTTAAGGACTAGGCGGCAGAAACTTGGGGTTTTGTTGTGTTAAAGGAAAATGTTATTTTATGCAATAAATGCATTTCTAAGCCTGACCAAGGTGGTTGAGCTGGGAATTGGGGTGGAGATGGGTATCCTGGATCCCTTGAGAGCCTGTTCCCTAGTGTTGAGTGAGGCTTGCTGGGATACTGGGGGAGCAGCAGTGAGCACAGGCAGGAAGCATCACCATGGGGCGTCTGCAGCTTGTGTTCTCCACAAGCAGAAAGCGAATCAGCAGGAAAACTTTTTACTTAAGCTCAAGGCCCAGAGGGACTTAGCTGGAGATCAGAGAGTGACCAGTACTCCTACCTCAACACAAATGACAAGCTGCTCTGGTAGTATTGGGGAGGAGGTCATGTGCAGAAGGTATGAGGGTGAAGATTCTTCCTCTTATGATTTGTTTGGGTCCCAGTGGTGTAGCTTTTCCAAATTTGGTGACTGGGAAAGAATGGATTCCACCTATGCTCTTCGATCCGAGGTACTAAAGAAAAGAGAACTTAGGGACTAAGAGTAGATCACATTTTCTTAAGTATACTCATTACAAAAGATGAAAGATGAGTTTTTAGTCAACATTGTTCAACTTTACTCACATGATCCTATTTGAGTAACAAACATCTGAGTATCTTGAGCATAGATATTTCATATGAAAAGTGGTAGATTTGAATCACTTCACAAGTATTTAGGAACAATAAATGTTGCATTTCTAAGTCAAATGACATTTGTCAGAAATTCCCATTCATCAGATCCCATGAGAAGTTGCACTGGTGAGTCCCTTCCCTCTGCTAAACTGGACTGGGGCTCCGTTTCTGAGGCAGTTCAGAGACCTGTCCACAGGTCTCCTCTGTGAGGAGGAGGTTTCGTGCCTACGTCTGGGAGTCCATTTGAAGCTCCTCCCTTTCTGTGCAAGCTTGGCCATGGGGGGCCATAGTTAGGATTATAGGTAGAAATTATAATCTTAAAATATTTCACTTAGCCACGATAAAAAATTATTTTTAATTTGAGCATGAAAACCCTCCAATAAGAAAAATCGCTCTTGTCTCAGGTGGTCTGTGAGCACAGAGCACTGAAAGAGGGAACTTACATGTACAGAGGTTCTCTGTCTGGTTCTGTTAAGCTTCCTGAAGTACTCACAGGTACTTCTGGGGCTATTTGTCACAAATTCCTCCTAGAATGTCCTTTCATTAAATACCTAACTTGTGTGAGTTATTTAAGTTCCTCTTGAGATGTAACCATCAACTGGGGAGCATATAAGACCTGTCTTCATTTTCTGTATAAAAATACATTATATATTATGTTGCAGAAAACGGAATTTTTCATTAAAATTGCAAGTGAGCTAATCAACCATATGTTAATCTAACACATTACTCTGTAAATCACATAGGTTTTTTTTTTATGTGAGAGAAAGTGGTGGGGGAAGAATACCCTTCATGTCCCCTGACCTGCTTTTTCTCAAGCAACAAATAAAAGATGCTCTTAGATATTCTAATTTCAAAATATGAAACTGGCTCTTTTCATAGAGTTTAGTCTCCATGGGTATTCGTACAACTGTTTTTTCCCTCTGAGATCTTTCTATTTATGGGGTGCTGTGCATGAGGAGCCTGCAGATTTCCACGACATCAAGCCCTTTCAGCCCACCAAATCCTCTCAGGCTTTAGAGAAGTCAGCCCCCCCGGTCTGTGCCACCCACTCCTCTCCTTCAAGCCATGACATCCATCATTCCCACTTGTGTACACACCATCCTAATTGCCCTGGTGGACTCCATTTTTGAAACACAAAGATTTCTAGTTCTGAGAATGATACAGAAAACAGTGTTTGCCTCTGTCCTGCCTCACAGAGCTTCTAGAGCGAGAAACAACTCACCGTTTCTGTGTTGGAGTGATGGAGGAGGTAGAGGAGCTGAGAGTATGTAGGTTGGTGTTAATGAGGAAGGAAAAAGATGTCTTCTTTTTTTCCTGATAAAGCCATAACAGAAAAGAGAAGAGAAAAAAAAAAGAACCCTCAATCCTTTACCAAATAAATAAATAAAAATAAAAAAGGTCCATGTGGCCTGGACCTCAACAGTGCAACTCCAACACAGGTTCACACGTCGTGAGTATCCCCAGCGCACATGGAGCAGGTGTGAGAGGCTGGATGCCTAGAACAGGACCCAGGGACTGCTGACCTCCCTTCTCACCAGGACATGGTAGTTCAAATATCGCAGGCTATCATAATGTATTCTTAAGTTCTTTCCACTTTTCCTATTTATTTACACTTTTAGTCATTGTATTAACTTCCTGTGGCTGCCATAAAAAATGATCAGAAGCTTGGTGACTTAAATTTATTTTTGACACTTCTGAAAGCTAGAAGTCAGAAGTCAAGGTACTCCCAGGGTGTCCCATTCCATGCTCGTCCCCTAGCGGCTAGGGGCTTGGTGGCTGCATGCTGACAGTTCTCAGTGTCTGTTGGCTCATAGATACATAACTAAACATTCTGTTTCAGTCCTTACCTCAACTTCTCTGTCCTCTTCCTTGCTATAAGGTCACTTATCATTGGAATCCAGGCCTACCCTAACCCAGGATGGTCTCACCTCAAGATCCTTAGTTATAGCTTCAAAGACTCCCTCCAGCATCCCAATCCTGAATAAAGTCACAGGTACACGTTCCTGGCAGACATATCTTCTTGGAGGACAAAATTCAACCTACAATTATCTTGGCTTTTTCATTTTTTGTGTTGTTCTGAATTTAATGTACAAACCTTTCCATACTCACTATCTCTTGATCTATGTAGCTGTCTCTAGGGTAGAACATCTCTTCATAATTAATTGATTGGAAGTCAGGGGGTTGGACTTTGATTTTGAATTTTTCATCCATTATCCCACCATGTGATCTTGGATAAATTTAATCACTTTGAATCTTACCTTTTTTATGGTGGTTGCAAATCTAGAAATCAGGCCAAGCTTAAGGAAAAAGAAAATCACTGCAAGTTATAGCAATATCCCATAAAGCTCAGGGACGAGAATGTAGCCAGATCTTGAGAAGTTTTAGGTCATGGCCCTGAAGTTTCAGCATGATGTCTCATTTTGGGGCCTACTTCTCTCTATAAACTATGTAGTTCTTTTTCCTCAGAGACCTGTTTCTCTGACCAAAGCTCTCCAACTTAATGTTCTGTCTCCATGGACCACTGTTTTTCATCTTTCCTCACTGTTTCTTCTTTCTTCTCTCCCCACTTCTGCACATTTCTCTTTCTGTTCTAGTTCCAGATTCCTAACGGAGGGAATAAGACTTATCCCTTTGGGATCACTCCTGATTCAACCAGTTTTTGACCAGAGATGGGGTCATATGGTACAAAGATGGGTTCTGAGAGACAGGCCATCCAGATTGGGGTTGAAGGCAGTTTTCCTAGAACAGTTCTCATGTCATAGGTGTTTGAGGATCAGAGCAGACATTGTGCCTAAGAACACATTGCAAAGGATACCCTGAACACTTGAAGGGATGTGGTTTTAAAGTTAACGTGCTGCAGCAAAGGAAACAGTGAACAAAACCAAAAGACAACTGACAGAATGGGAGAAGATATCGCAAATGACATATCAGATAAAGGGCTAGTATCCAAAATATATAAAGAACTTATCAAACTCAACACCCAAAGAACAAATAATCCAATCAAGAAATGGGCAGAGGACATGAACAGACATTTCTGCAAAGAAGATATCCAAATGGCCAACAGGCACTTGAAAAAGTGCTCCACATCACTGGGCATCAGAGAAATACAAATCAAAACCACAATGAGATACTACCTCACACCAGTCAGAATGGCTCAAATTAACAAGTCAGGAAATGACAGATGTTGGAGAGGTTGTGAAGGAAGGGGAACCCTCTGACACTGTTGTGGGAATGCAAGTTGGTGCAGCCACTCTGGAAAACAGCATGGAGTGTCTTCAAAAAGTTGAAAATAGAGCTACCCTATGACCCAGCTATTGCATTACTGGGTATTTATCCTAAAGATACAAATGTGGTGATCCAAAGGGGCACATGCACCTGAATATTTACAGCAGCAGTCCACAAGAGCCAAACTATGGAAAAAACCTAGATGTCCATCAACAGATGAATGGGTAAAGAAGATGTGGTGTATATACACAATGGAACACTATGCAGCCATCAAAAGAAATGAAATCTTGCCATTTGCAATGACATGGAGGGAACTAGAGGGTATTATGCTGAGTGAAATAAGTCAATCAGAGAAAAAACAATTATCACATGATCTCCCTTATATGAGGAATTTGAGAGGCAGAGTGGGGGTTTGGAAGTAGGGAAGGAAAAAGTGAAAAAAGATGGGATCAGGAGGGAGACAAACCATAAGAGACTCTTAATCTCATGAACTGAGGGCTGCTGAGGGGCATATGGAGAGGGTGGTTGGGTTATGGACATTGGGGATGGTATGTGAAATGGTGAGTGCTGTGAAGTGTGTAAGCCTGATGATTCACAGACCTGTACCCCTGGGGCAAATAATACATTATATGTTAATAAAAATAAATAAATAAATAAATAAATAAATAAATAAATAAATAAAAAGTTAACAGTGCTGGATTTGCGTTCTGGACAAGTAGAAGACTTGATTTTTTTTTTTTTTAATGAGAAATAATGATTCAACCTGTTGTGAAGTGGGTAAAGATTTTCTATAAATCCATCGCCATGGCTCTTGAAGTCTCCATTGTTTCTACAATGGCAGGAAATCCCAATTTTGGAAATAGGAATGAAGCTGCAGGAGAGGGGATGAAACTCGAGTGGTAAGGTCTGAGTGGGTGATGTCTGTTCATGGAGACAGTCTTCAGAGTTTTCAGACCACAGTGGTGAGGATGCCAACTGGACTCCAATCCTCCTATGTAGAAAATGTTGGGCCTCTTTTTGGATTGGTTTCTCAGTGACTTATGTGGTTATTTTTGACAGGTCCTGAAAAGCAGGATGAGCACTCAACAACGGAAGTGACTATCAACCCTAGAATAAAGCAAAAGTTCTTCAGTTTCTTGGGAATCTAGGTTTAGTGTGTGTATTGGGGAGAAGCGGGTTTCTCTCCTTCACCAGGTGGATCAAAGACGTTAGATCTGTTCTGTCAAGAACCTTGTCACTTGGGATTATTGATGCTACTCTTACTGCCAGTGGGGCTGGAGTAACCAGTAACTTCTGCTTTGGAGCATCTCTGATCCAGGAAAAGCCACCAGTGCTGGAATGGGCACAGAGGGAAGCCTGGAGGACACTTCTTGGGTCACTGTACTCTGTGCCTTAGGAAGCTAGGTTCCTACTCATAAGTTCCATCTTTCCTTCATTTTGCTATTCTTTTGAAATCTTTGGGTCCAATTCCTGGAGTAGACTTGGTAGAAAAAGCCAAGAGGTTATTTTAAGACTTTTCAAGTTTGACTGGCTGTGGGATATGGTGGGCAGCACATGTGAGCCAGCCTAAGTCAACAAAAATAGGGCACTGTGCTTTATTTGGGGACAAGGATGCATTTTCCTAGAGTATATTCCATACAAAATATACCCTATTAGGAATCTATAAAAATGAGCTCTATTAAGAATTCTTAGAATGCCCTATTAACAATCTATAGCAGGAGACAGCTGGTCGAAGATTTGGGGTGCTGGCTATCTTTTCTATTATCACCGCTAGAACCAGACCCATTAGCAGGTGCTCACTAAGTGATGAATTAACGAACACTTTACTGAACACGTCCTTTTTCAATGTGGCACTGAGATTCATTAGTCTTATTTTATGAAGCATCAGCAGTTTCTGATTCGTACTCTGTGAAAATGGCAGTGTTCCCTGGAGGCAGAGATGCATAATTTTTTCTTGGCAGTTGAGAACACCACTACATTGCTTGTCTGCAGTTACAAATGGAGAGATTAGTGTTGGCCATGAGAACATACGCTTCCCCAGAGAGAGGGTCACAGGCAAAGAAAGGGAGAATTTAGACAGATTTGGGTTAAGAGATTTGGAGGAATCCATGTCAAAATGTCTTGATAAGTTTGGTATAATGATACAATGATTGTATGATAAATGATTCTATAATGATGTAGATTACCTGGTCATGAGGTAAAAACACAGCAGATAGGGTGAAGGTTGATTGGAAAATGCTCAGTGGTGGTGAATGTGGGGGAAAATGACTCATTCTTCACATGTTCATCTCCCACATCTCTGCTTTATTCGGGTCTCTACTCACCTGCATTGTCTCGAAGATTCCTTAAAGGCCCAGCCCATTAACAACCTCTCTATTACTCACAGTCCCTTTCCCTATATTATTTCATTAGAAATTGTGTTTAACATAGTTTTTATTAGGTTTCTCTGTATCAAGAAGTAGCTGGGCAAAGGTTTATTGTAGGGAAACACCTGTGGAAAAGTGGGGGGAAAGCAAGAGCAAGGAAGGGGTTTTCATTAGACCAGAGTGTATGTTTGGCAAAGTGTCCATCAGTCCGGTGGAAGCCATGGGAGGAATTGCTGCTTTTTTAAGGGATCGCTTGATGGGAGTGGCCAGGCTATTGTGCTACAGTCTTGCTACTTGTTAGCCTGGGGGACCCCCCGGTGTGTGAACTTGACTTAAAAGCCCAAGTGGATTTTACACATGGGTAACACATCCTTTCTGGAAAGGGGAATCCAAGCAGTGTGTCTCCATGATTGCCCCCATCCTCCCTTTATCCCTGAACTGATCCGTTCTCCTTGTACTTTCAGCAGTTAGCTCATCCAGGCTTCTGTGGAGCCTCTTCCTGAAGGGAAACCTACAGGGTGGAGGGTGGGGAAAATGCCAGCCTTTGTCATCGCAGTGGCCTTTGGGGCCACAACTGATATGAAGAATTTTTTCCTTCTGCTTTCACTTCTAAGTTCCCCTCATTCCCCACTATCCTCCCAAAAGGTCTCGGTGGTTGGCTTGCAGTGTCACCAAAGCTCCACACGCGAAGTGTCCTGGAGAGTTCCTGCTGGTCACATACTTCCCAATTTGGGTTCATACCCTCGTCCATTCATGACCACAGTCGGACAGGAGAGTTCCAAGGGGCACCCTGTTCCACATACATTCCATCCTGGTGCCCTTGCCACATCTCTGCAGAATGTGCCCTTCTCGAGGACCAGGACCTTCCAGTCCTTCACAGCCCAGAATAAAGCAGATGGGGAGCACACATTCTCTCAGGGTGTCTCTGGGAATGATGGTAAGGAAGGTTTCTGCTGCTTTCACTCCTTGCTCTTGGGTGTCTGTGTTCTTCCTACTGGGGACATGGCACCGTATAGGAGTCAGATCCTGTGTCCATGCTGCATTCTGGAGGAAAGCACCACAGCCTTATGGAGTATTTCTGATCTGGCGCTTCCCAAAGCTATACCTTTGGCAGGTCATTTCCATGTTCTCTCAGTGAGGCTGTTTCTGAATGCTACAGTATGTGATACAATTAGGGGATGCCATGGTCATGAGCCTGTTTCTGCCCCTGCTTTACTGTAAGGAAGGTCCTGTAGTTGGATGTTCAAGAGAGCAGGATTCCAAGCTTGTGGGTCTAGTTCTTGTAAAAGCACTGCGTGCCTGCCTCTGATAATGGTTCTGGTTGAGGCTCTGGGGTCTGAAAAGCAACCCTTTCACGGAGAGGAAGCTTCTGTTCTTGTGAGAATAACTGCTGGCCCTTCCCAGAAGAAAGGAGCTTAGTATTAGGTGATAATCTAGTTATTACTAGAGAGCTGATTTCTCTTTGAAGGTGCCATACTGGGGCTCACTGTGGGTCTGTACTACTGGCAGTTGGATAATCCAAGGTGGGCAGTAGTTCTAGAAGGCCTGTAAGTGCAAGTGCCTGGGGTTGGGCTCCTTGTAACCCCTGCATCAGCCTCCATGGCAGGTGTAGCTGTGCCCATCAAGCCAGGACTTACCGCAGCTACTGACAGAATTAGGCCAATGTCAATCAGCTGAGTCATTTTGTCTACTTGGTGGTTTAGTGGCTATTGCTTCCTGGTGGGCATAAATGTGTGATGCAGAGATCTTCATGCTTCATGCCCACTTCCATGCATCTGTCCACGTGGCTCTACCCCAGACTTTTCTCTCTAACCTTTTTCTTTCAAGTACCTGACCAGCCAGTCAGGCTATTTGCTATGCTCATGAAGCCATCTATATTCTAATGTTCAGACCTTTTGCTTTTAGCAGCCAGTGACCATGCACACCATTTAAGGGTCCACTGATTGGGAAAGTTTTCCTTCTTCATGGTCTTTGAGATCCACTCCTGACCGATGTGGATCGGTCCTCACCACATATTTTTGACTTGCACCCACATATTGAGCCAACCCATCCATAAACCAAGCTTGGGATTTTTCTCCCTCTTTTGGTTGGCTGTACAGAACTTCCCCCCTTCTCCCAACACACACAGAACCACCCTGGTGAGTGGAGGGAGTCAGATACTGACTGAGGTGACCCTGGTGACATTGGGATCTAGGACACATGCTTCTGCATGACATGCAGCAGATCCAGCTTGGGCATGTCAGTCCTGTTGTGGGGGCCACAGACACTGGCAGACCTCACTGTATCGTATGGGCCAGTGGTAGGGAAAAATGCAGCCCACAGTTTATAGCGAAAGCCAGGGGAAAGATCACCATGCAGATCTCAGGTTCCAGAGGGAGGTCATACCATCTAGAGCAGAGAATTACACATTTTTGGAAAAACCAGCTCCTGGCATGCTACTGAGCCCTAGCAGAGAAAAAATGTTTGACAGTAAGATACCAAGTGACTGTGCCTCTAGAAATATCCTTCATGTGTTGTCCCTCGTCCTGTTTGACCCTCAAAGTCAAAAAGGCAAGTAGGCCCAGTAATAATCCATTATAAGATCCATCTGGGATGGAGGACAAGCAGAACCACAAGGCACAAGCAAGCTGCAGAAGTGCTGACTATATGGTGACATGGTAATATTTAAGGGAGATTGGATTAAATAAAAGATATCATTATTAAGTCTTTATTTTTACACTTTTTAATTTGGCTATTAGAAAAATTAAAATTACGTATGTGGCTCACATATTTCTTTTGGACAGCAGTGCCTCAGATGAAGAACATCTACAGTTCTCAGAGTGAGCTGGGCAGGGCCCTGCAGGGGTGTTCTGCTGGGAGGGAGGAGGAGAGCAGACTCGTTTCCTGAACTTGGTCTTCTGAGTGTGTGTGTGTCCCCCACCCTGAGGGAGGGCCTTCCTACCACAATTAAGTTCTGTCTCTCTGGTCTTAATTTTCCATACAACAGTGTGGATGAGGTGGAAAAAGCCAAGAGGCCCTTCAGCGGACGAACGGATAAGGAAGATGTGGTCCATATACACTATGGAGTATGATGCCTCCATCAGAAAGGATGAATACCCAACTTTTGTAGCAACATGGACGGGACTGGAAGAGATTGTGCTGAGTGAAAAAGTAGAGAGAGTCAATTGTCATATGGTTTCACTATTTGTGGAGCATAACAAATAGCATGGAGGACAAGGGGAGTTAGAGAGGAGGAGGGAGTTGAGGGAAATTGGAAGGGGAGGTGAACCATGAGAGACTATGGACTCTGAAAAACCATCTGAGGGGTTTGAAGCGGTGGGGGTGGGAGGTTGGAGGAACCAGGTGGTGGGTATTAGGGCACGGACTGCATGGAGCACTGGGTGTGGTACAAAAACAAGGAATACTGTTATGCTGAAAATAAAAAAAATAAATTAATTAAAAAAAAAGAAAAAAACCTCACTAAAAATGTTATGAGATGCTACAAAGAAATAGAACTGTGTCTGCCTCGGATGTTAGCTTTTTCTCCCCCATTCCCACTGTGCTCCGAGTTATTCCCTGGAACGTCTTGTTCTCTCTGGACAACCTTGAACACAGAACTCAGTGCAGCTTCCAGCCCACGAAACAATGCCCAGAAGCACAGAGAGCAGCCCAGATGGTGTGCTTGCAGATCTCTTAGGGAAGCCGGAGGGAAGGCTTTGAATTGCACACTCATAGTAAAGGAACACCTCCCTCCCCCTCTTCCCCCACCTACTCCGCTCCTGCCCCCTGTTAGGCCTTTTTGATCTTTTCTTGAGTCCCTTCTCTGCCAGTCAGTAGGGGTTCTCTCTCCCTCCTGCCCTGGCACCCACACCTCCCCATCTTCCTGCCTCCTGCCCTTTTTCCCTCCCCAGGACTCTCCCTGGTTAGAGTTTCTCATCCTTTTATTAGGCAGAACAATTTAATTGCCGTATTGTGTTACTCGAGCATTTCCTTAGGGCCTCATACTCCAAAGAAAGTAATTTCTTTTGAATAAATACAGTGTCTCCCTAAGAGGAATTTTGGGGAATATGATTTTCTTCATTTCATTACACAGAATAAATTGGATAAGTTTAAAAAGTAAAGGTTTTCAATGCTAAGAAATTTGGTAAATATAATAAGGAGCTTTACCAAGTCCCAAGTCTCCTTAGTGTAAGATAGCCTTTCTGTAGCCACATCTGGGCCGGCAAAGCCTCCTGCGGCTTGTGCCCGCCTTTGTAAATCTTCGTTTGGGTCAGACCAGACCGGTTGTCACATTATCAGGAGTTGTCCTGGCTCCTCTTTCTAACTTAAACTCTCCCTGGGGTCATTAATACTTTTTCTCTGAGAACTGGCTTCTTGATTAAGGTAAAAAATAGGTCACTTATGGGGCTGTGTTCTGTCAGCCCCCTGAACTCTGGTTTGTGACCTAGTCCTTGTTGACTCATGGTCAGCCCTCCTTGGTTTTGCCAGTTCTCAGAAATTCTAGTGTGTCTCACCTCCTAAGATAAAAATTTCATAATTATAATCAAAATTTCATATAATCAAGGTCTTTATAAATTGGTCGAGCTAGAGCCTACTGGAACGATTAATAATGAAAATAGTTTCCGTTTATTAGCAAGAGGCAGCAGCAGGTCTTTGATATGCTGTTGGTGTGTTCGGATTCTCATAACCACACAAGGGGGGGGTGTCGTTATGCCGTATTGTCCCAGGCAACCGAGGCTGTGAGAAATGAAGGAGTTTTCCACACACCGTACAACACTGGACTCCCAGTGGTGTGACTCCGTGTCAGTGCTCCACATGCTTCTTCACTGCCCCAAACTCTCTGATGGGTGTCCTAGAAGCATAGGTTCTTGTGAACTAAGGGACTTGGAGATCGGCAATCCTGTACCCTCACTTAACAGATTTGTACACTGATGCAGATGTCCCAGTTAGAGCCACTTGGATTCCAAGCAGAATTGTTTGATACACATTCAGAGACACCCCGGAGATAAAGTTAGGAAGTTGGCTTACCAAAGGATTGAAACACCTTGTCCTGTCGATCTTCTAAATGAAAGTGAGACAATGGCTTTCTAGGATTACAGGCCCACTCAGGGAGGGGCAACACAGGAGCTGACTTACTACCAGCTCCTTATTTACCTGATCAGTGTATTACTATCACCTTTGAGTAGCGGAAGAAAGTCTTGAATGGGCCTCCAAGTAAGAAAAATTGAAAAGAATGTTGGGAGCACGGTGGCTGTCTTGCTTACAGGCTTGGAACTGGGTCTTGGATGCACCAGGATTAGTCAGCAGGAGGACGGAGCTTGCATCACTGGAAGGGAGGAGGTGTTATAAGGAGAAAAACAAAGTTGCTGAGCTCAAAAGACAAACTGCTTACTTTGAAGTGTTTTCTAGGACTCTCACAGAACAAGCTTCTCTCCCCATGGAAACCTTCCAGATGTTTTTGCCTGGTTATTGTAGATAGGTCCGTGGTGTGGCACTGCCAATTAAGTTAGAGTGTACTCTGCATTTCATAGACTTGATGCTTTTCCTGAGGGCGGTGTGATGTCTGTCTCTACTGAGTCCGAAATAGATCTGCGGAACTGAGCAGTCCATGCTTAATTATACATTGTTCTTTCCTATGGCCAGACCATGCTTTTCTTCCTAGAAAATATACGATAGTGGAAAATACTGAGTTCTGAAATAATAAAAACCAAGAGTTCCGTCATTTGTTCATTTACCACAAATATTCATCAGAGACTTCTATGCTGATAACTAGCAAATATTGTAAGCAAGACTTGGAATGTCACAGTTGCGCTGGAATGTGTATTCTAAAGAGAGGAGGTAGGTAAGAAACAAGGAATACATGAGTAAAAGGAGTGTTGTAAGGACAAAATACAGATGACAGGATCTGTGGCAAGGAGCTGCCTTACACTGACTGGGCCGTCAGGAAAGGCCATTCTTTGGAAGTGACATTTGAGACAGAAACCTCTCCTGAGTGATCAGATAGAACCAAGTAGGCCATAGTAGAGGGCAGGAATTTGGCATGTTATTTTCCCTGAAAAAGGTCAGATAGTAAGTATTTTAGTCTTCACAACCTGTGTAGTCTCTCTTAAGTCTTCAACTCTGCCATTATAGTGTAAGTGGAGCAGTAGGTAAGAGTATGGGCGTGCGGTGTGCTAATAAAACTTTATTAAACAGGCAGAGGTAGAGGAGTTGAATTTGGCCCACAGGCCATGATTTGCCATTCTCTGATCTAGGGGAAAAAGCATAGGGGGCATAGCAAGTTGAAAGACCCAAAGCTGGGTTCATGCTTTGTCTTCTTGGAACAGAAGGAAGAGGTGTGGCTGGAGGGGGGTGAACTGGGGTAAGAGCTAGTAGTTGGAGATACAGGGAATTGTCAGGTAGGTCTTTGCATACCTGGAGAAGACGTTGGCCCTTGATCCTAACTCCAGAGGGAAGCCTCCAAAATAACTGAATCGGGATGGTGATGGGTCTGGTCTACATTGTTTCAAGGTTCCAGTTGCTGAGTGGTGACCGTTAGATGGTATGGGAGTTAAGGAGACATTTTAGGAAGCTGTTTGAGGAGTCCAAGCAAAATATGGTCGTGAAGACAGGGAACACTGTGTAGAGGTAACAGTTTGAATTACTCTCCACAGTCCCTTAACTGTATATAACTTTGAGCTTCATTTCCTTCGACAGCTAAGTACAGATAAAATTTCTATTTGTTAGGACAAAATAAGATTATACGTCAAATGTCCAACACATGGTTAGCTTTCACTTATACTGGTCATTTCCCCATCTTTGTCTGTAGACCAAATATTTTCTCCTTTCTCCTGTCCTTCCTTTTTTTCTCCTTCCATATTTCTTTCTTTCTATAGATATTTAATGGTGAACTAGTTTGCACAAAACAGGGTACTTGGTACTTAATCACACTGGGAGACCTAGAGGTATCTCGCTTTTAAACATGTACTGGCTTGTGTAGTTGTATGCCCAAAAAAACAAAACTCAAGATTTTTCCTTTTTGTGTTTCTCTTTATTATTATTATTATTATTATTATTATTATTATTTTAGTAAGACAAGCTGCCATTTTAAAGTTCCATATATTTATGTAAACAATAATGGAGAAGAAGTCACCTTGGGGAAGATGTCATTTGTTTTGGGAAGAATTACTTAAAGAACCACAGTGATTCTGAAAATATATTAGAAGTTATATCCTGGGGTAAGAGAAAATATGTATAAATTTTCTATGGCCTGACAAAAATGCCTTAACCCGTAACCCTTGCAAGTATGGAGCATGAGAAGATTGCTGGGAAAGGAAGATTATTAACATATTCACAGTGATTAAAGTAGTAAGTCAGGATTCAAGATCCCTTCTTCCAACCCATCATCATGGCTGGGGCAGGGCAGATGAATGAATCAGGAGTCAGACTTTGTTCCAACTCTTACTGTCCTATTCATCTTTTGCGTTTATACTTTGAACAAAATTTAAAATTAAAGCCCAAATTCATCCTGCATTTTCCCACTGTGTGATTTACCTTCCTTGGGCAGATTATTTCTGCTAACTTTCAATTATCCATCTTTATGATGCAGGATAGCATTGGAAAATACACTAATTTCAAATCAGCCATGGACTGGCCAGCTTCGTGTTGTTGGACAGGTCCCTTAAAATTTTTCAGACTCTCCTACCTCATTTATAAAATGAGGTACTAGATCATTTCCGTGTCTCTTCTAGCTCAGTGATTCCATGAAAGGACCAAACCGCAGATCTGCACTATAACTTTGGGAGGTCCGAGAGGGTGAGGGAGGAGGCAGTAAAAGGAAATGCTAATCAGACCCAGGAAAAGTTGTTTCTAGAGAAAACCCTCTATAGCTCTGTTTTGAAACTATGCCCTACCCATGTTACGTATTTTAAATTACTTGGTTGGAAAAATTTTCATAAACTGTCAACAAATTTTTAGTCCTTGATCATAAGTATCAGCCATGTACCCAAGCCCCGTTATGCACAGTTCCTGAGAATCCAGTCCCAGGAGAAAAAAGCAGAAATGCCTTCAATAGCAGCTTACAGCAACAGGCATATCAATCTGAATACTTGATTATAAGAAAGATAGATGTTCTTTCTCCTTATTGGAATACCTGTACGTATCCAAAGCCCGGGGAATGTTAAGGCACAAAATGACTGAAAATAATTAGAATGATTTTTTTAAGGGAAAGGAAATAGTTATTAGAAGAGAGATTTGAGGTTAATGCACTGAAGGAGAAGGATTAACTCTAGGTTCACATTCATTACCTGGAAGAAAAAAAAAAAAATCCCCGAACCATTGTGTGCACTGTGGGGATTTCACATGCAGAGAGGACCTGCACGTCAGGGCATCCATGAACACCACATTTTTGCATTTTACGGAAACTGGTATTCATATTAAATCTGTTTCATGTGAGGATGAGCCAAAATGGATTATTTTAAAAAATAGAAGCGACATTTTCTTAGGGTTTTTTTTTTTTTTTGTACTGAAGAAAATGAGGTGGCAGTCCAAATGCTAAAAACTAATGACTGAAGAAAAGAGTGAACATCTATATGATGGTTTATGGATGAAACTTTAAAGTATCATCTTTATGAAGAGTCTGCAACAATATGGAGAAAATCTTTTACTATATTAAGTGAAAAAAGCAAAGTGTGACTCTCTGTATAAAATCATCTCAGTAATGTAAAAAACAAAGCCTGGAAGAAATGTGCTTTACTAGAATGTCCAGTTGGACTTTTAAAATCACCCCTATATTATGTATTTTGTTTTTCCAGAATGGGCATACATTACTTTAGAATTGAGAAACGAAACACTCTGAAAACCTTGTGTTGTGATCTGTGGGATTCTTGAATATATAAGGAACCTGTTGTATTGTTTTAAAAGGAACAGCTGTGTGTTGATGCAAAGAATCACAAAAGCTCTAGTAGAAATATGCTGAAAGTAGGGATGATCTTTCCTGAAAAGGTAACACTGGGAATGATTATTACAAGGTATCCTGTTACTGGTATCCGTGCAGAGTTTGTCTTCTGGCTTTCCCAGGCCACAGGCCCCCAGAAGGTTCTTTCAGTCTTCTTGAAGGAGGAGAAAGCCGCGCTGAGGGAGGTAGATTGTGAGGCTACTGAGCATCAGCCAGCAGTGCAAATACACAGAACAATACCAACAGGAAACGAAAAACTGCCTACGTCAAAACCGAAATTAATGTAATGCCTGCTGCAGAGGAAGGCTCTTTTCTCCTTCTCAATGAGACCTTTTCTAGTTGACGTGGACCCCTTTTGCCACCTGGTCTTCAATCAGCCACTAGAACACTGCTCATTAATTTCAAGTCTCAGTCCTCAGCCTTCTGTTTCTCTCTGGGTGACCTCTCCCTCAGAGAAAGCCTTTATTCCCACAGCTTGACTCTTCACCTTCTACGGATGGCTCCCCACTCTCTATTCTCAGAGGTTCTCACCTACATTTCCAAACTTCTGCTGATTATTTCCACTTAAAGTCTTCACAAGCACCTCAAATCCATCGTGTTTACAACTGAACTCACCCATATTACATATTTTTATGAATCACCTCATGCTGTTTCTACTGAGAATGAGAAGAGTGATTTTGCATTCTGTCCTCTTCTTCAAGCTCCATATTGAATCTGGGACCAGAGCCTGATTTATTCTTTGTGATACTCATGTAATATGTAACACTTTTCCCTCCATTCATGCTCTCATCATTTTCGTTCAGGTTCCAGTCATCTCATTATTGATGACATTATGAAAACATGGAAAGAATACTCTGAATGTGGTGTAAGGGTCTCCGTTTAAGGCTTAGTTGTGTTGCCACTGGGATTCAGACATGTCAGGGTCAGGCCTACAAGAATCCTTCACATAAAATACTTTGTGATAGAACTTCTGTGATTCATACAGGGAGAGAGAAAGGAGGGTGAAGGAGGAGGCTGGAGAGGCATGTTTTCTGTTTCCTAGTGTGGTGTCTGGAAGAGGGGCTATGAGACAGCTGGTTTCAGAGGCAATGTTACGCATAAGCAAGTCTGTCTCTATTGTCAGGTAATAGGGAGCGAGGCAGTTTGGGAAAGTTTCTCCACTCTTGAGGCCACAAAGACACAGTGGAAGTCAGCATAGGGCCTGTTGCCAAAATCCCTAGACATAATTGAACCAAATGACACAAGGAAGAAATACACAGAAGTTGGTAGTGATGTATGCACTTGTGTGTATAGGGGGTTAGATCTTAAGCATGTCAGGTTCCTGAACGGGAACAGTCGATAGTACACAAATATGTAGAACTGATTTTTTACAAAGATGTCAAAGCTATTCAGTGCAGAAAGGATAATCTTTTCAAAAGAGGAAATTGTAATAATTGGCTATCCATAGGTAAAACAAAATGAACCTTGACCTAAACCTCCTATCTTACATAAAACTCAAATGTATTCTAGATCTGTGTAAAACCTAAGACTATGAAACTTTCAGGAGAAAATCTTCATGAACTGGAGTTAGGCAGCAGTTTTTCAGATACGATACAAAAACATTAAAGACAGAACTGAGGGGGAAGGAAGCTCCCCACTCAGTCGTTAAGCTGAGATGACCTAAGTCATCTGCCTTTGGCTCAGATCATGATCCCAGGATCCTGGGATCGAGCCCCGCATTGGGCTCCCTGCTCGGCAGGAAACCTGCTTCTCCCTCTCCTACTCCCCCTGCTTATGTTCCCTCTCTCACTCTCTGTCAAATAAATAAATAAAATCTTTAAAAAAAGACAAAATCAATAAATTGAACTTCAGAATTTAAAAATCTTTGTGAAATAAGACAAGCAAAAGACTAGAATGAGATATTTGAAGATAACTTATTTAACAATGGATCTTATATCCAGAGTATATAAAGAGCTTTGAACATTTAAGAGCAGGAAAACAATCCAGTTAAAAAATGACACAATATTTGATCAGACCTATCACCAAAAAGATATAAGGATGATAAACACATGAAATGCTGTTCAACCTTGTTAGCCATTAGATAAATATAAAGTCAAAACACTAGTGTAACTGTATACCTATTGGAATGGTTAAACTAAAAACTGACAATATCAGCAGCTTACAAGGACACAGAGCCACAGGGATTTTCATATTGGGAAAGCACATCGGTACAGGCATTCTGGAAAAGTTTGACAGCTCCCTTTCTTTTCTTTTTTTTTTTTTAAAGATTTTATTTATTTATTTGACAGAGATTACAAGTAGACAGAGAGGCAGGCAGATGGGGGGGGGCGGAAGCAAGCTCCCCACTGAGCAGAGAGCCCAGCGTGGGGCTCGATCCCAGGACACTGGGATCGTGACCTGAGCTGAAGGCATAGGGTTTAACCCACTGAGCCACCCAGGCGCCCCCAGTTTGACGGTTTCTTATAAAGTTAAACACATACTTATCCTATGACCTAGCACCCCATTCCTTGTTAGTGAACCGAATAAGCAGTCACTAGAAAAGCTAAATGAAGAGACCCACTCAAAATGCTATGAAAAGGGGTGTCTAGGTGGCTCTGTCAGGTAGGTGTCACACTTGATTTTGGCTCAGGTCATGAGATGGAGCCCCATGTTGGGGTCTGAGCTCCACACTGAGTCTCCTTGAGATACTCTCCTTCTCCCTTTGCCCCTCCCCCCATGCTTGCTCACTTTCTTGTGCTCTTCCTAAAAATCTTAAAAACCAAAAAACAAACAAACAAAAAACCCAAAAACCAAAAAACAAACAAACAAACAAACAAAAATTTCCAAACTATGGAAAAACCAAAATGTAATCTTAAGGTATATTCAGATAACCCATAGGAAGGCATGAAAAGGAAAACAAAATAAAGTGTCTTTGCACCCTGACATGTCAATAATTATATCAAGTGGTCTAAATAGGTCCCCTTAAAACAGATTGGTGTGGTGGATTTAATAACATGACCCAACTATATACTTTCCACAAGAAACTAACTTTAATGTGATACAGGCTGGTAGAAAAAAAATTAACCATAGTGTAGACATCAGAAGAAAGTAGGACTGGCTATATTAATAATAGGTAATGTAGACTTCAGAGAAAAACGTACCAGGGATTATAGTTTTGGGGAGGAAGCCCACAGAGAAGACTTCCATTGATGTTAATCTCAATTGCCTGGATAAGGTGGTTTTACAGGTTTCTGAAATAAGTTACTCTTTATATCCCACCTCCCCACTGTACCCTTCGGAAGGATGTCACCATGTGCATCGCAAGTTACTCGTAATACAGTTATGCTCCACCTCCTTGAGAGTAGAGTACAGACATTATTTGGAGTTCTTCCCAAAAGACTTGTCTACTCTCCACTATGTATTTCTAGCACATCAGTATGGACTCGGTTATATTTTGTCTTTTGGTGTGTAATCTGGTACTACTCAGTTGCTCACATTGCTCTAGCATTGGTGACTGTGTCCTGTTGGCAGCCCCAAACTGCTGAGTTGTTGGATTACATTTGTATTTTCAGGCTCTCGAGGATGCTTCAGGCTCATCTTGCCCTAGTTCTTGCCCTAGTTCAGGGTAGCTCTTTGTCCAAGATTCCAAGCTTCTTTTATTGGAGAGCAGTATTAGAAACCAAGACCTGTGTCTCTGTAATCCATTACCACAGAGATCATTTCTAGTCTTCTCTTGCTTGTCTGTAACGTCCCACACAAACCATGGAAAACCTGGTTTCCACCATCTGCTATCCATTTTCATATGGTTCAGTTCCAGTATACCTTTATAAAACTGGAAGGATTGTTAACCTGGACCCCTGTGGGTAACAACTTTAAAAATTAGAAGATGGTGCTTTTGTGGAATTCCTTTTGCTTTTAGTTTTCATAGACTTTGCTCATTTTCAGAGTTCTTGAGGTCAGTGTTTTGCCCCGACCCCCTTCAGTGGGCTTGTTTTGTGTGTTTGTAATACAGTTACATTCTTCTGCTTCAGCCTGAATTCTATTCTGGGATCTCAATCTCCTAAAATGATTCTTCTTTCATTTGCATACATTAAGGTTCACTCTACTGCAGAATTCTACGAGTTTTGCCAAATGCATAGTGTCGTATCCACCACCATAGTGCCATGCAGAAGAGTTTCAGTGCCCTAAAAAAATTGCCTGTGACTTCTCTCTGCAACCTTCCCTTCTCCTCAGATCTCTAGCAACCACTGATTTGTGCACAGTCTCTATAGGTTTGCCTTTTACATATATGTATAAATCTGTCTAGAGGTCAGAAATTCAGCATAATTCACTAATCTACTCTCAGTGCTTAGCACCAGACCTAATCCTCTTAACTGAGGGCCAGTCTTGCTTCTGGAGCTCTAAATACTTTTCTGATTTGTTTTTATTTTGGAGAAAGTGGATGCCTAAGTTGTCTAAAGTCTTAGCTGGTTTTTCATGAAAAAGATGTTATAGCTTGAACTTCTGCCAGAGACACACTTCCCTTGGGTGCCCATTGATTGGCTAGGGTGAGGCCCTGGTAGCCCTTACAACAGGACGTAAATCGTTCCCTGGAAAAAGCTCCAGTGACAAGGTCTCATTTCCTTTGGGAATTCTGAGGCTCTAGGGAATTCTTTAGCACATCCCTATCTGTACTGTGAATTGCCCTTGGGTGATGTTACACTCTGGGTAAACAGAAAATGTCTGTTGGCTGGTACAAACTCAAGTTCTGTTTTCACCCCCTTTTCAAATTTAGCCTTATTTGTACAGCAGAGAGCCTCATCCCTGCCTCCTTCCTAGGGTTGTTCTAAGAACCCAATGAGAATAATGGTTGGGAAATGTGATGGCAAGACACCTCCTATGGAAGGGTATTTGCCATAGTGAACAGTGACCAATAATCTCAGGGAGCTAGAAGGGGGGTGAACACAGCCAAGTATTCTGTGAGTGCTGGGACCATTGAGCAGATCAGAGAAAGTTGTGTGGCTGGTTCCTCCGTGGGTCAGAAGGGCTGTTGAAACTTTGAACTCCATGATGTCTCATTGTGAAGCTGTTCCTTTTAGACAAGATTTCCAAAAAACCTTGGTGGTCCACATACCAGAAGTCCATGGTCATCAGGTGTTCTGAGTGATGCCGAGCCAGAGCTGCACAGCCCTTGGCCCCTAGAGATAGCCACACACACACACACACACAACAAAAGCCTAGTGCCCAGGGAACACACATCTATTTCACCGAACTGCTGCATGCAGGGGTCTTGCCTCTGCGTGAGGAGATAGAACTTTATGTAGATCAGAAAAAAATATCCCAAGGCGTTGATGTTTGTCATTAAATATTAAGCACATTTTGTTCGTTTCTCTGTCACATTGCATGGTGAGTTCCGCAGAAGCCCATCTGCCCTGCAAGACTGGGAGCTCCCTCCTTCAGGGCAGGTGCAGGGGTTCTGTTGATCTGTCCCATGTCTAGCACAATATGTGGCATAGAAAAATGACTCCATGAGTGGTGGTTGAATGACTGGCAAGCCCTTCACCTGCATGGGGTTGCTTTTAATCATTCTCTTCCTTCCTTTGCCAGTTAATGACTTCTCCTAATTACTCAGAGCCACTGTAGATTCTAGAGAATCATACACAGACTTTGATTTTTGTCATTGCTTCTCTTGATTGTAAGAGAGGTATGGTAGTTCTGTTGTGGTCTGGAGAGCAGATACATGTGCTGTATGGACTTCTGTCTGGTCTTTCAAAGGCTTTTCTGAGTGATGAATCAACCCTTGAGTTCTCGTGGAAGGTGTGTCCTGGGGCCACGGTGCCCCGTGTCTGAGATCTAGCCCACTCATTGACTCAACAGCAGGTCTTTGTTTTCCTTCCCTGGGTACTCACTGGAGCCTCAAACTCTAAATCTGTATGATACTCCTTGATCAGCTCTGCTCCATGCTCTGATGGTAGGATTCAGCTTCATCACACATACATAGTTATTTCTGTATATTACCTCCAAATACTCTACTCACATCCCGTTTCCCCTAATTTTCTTGGCTTAGAGTCTAGAGATCCTTAAAACTTCTAACACGTCTCAGTGGAGCTGTGTAAGGACATGAAGGATGGCAACGATTCACGCAGATGCCTTCTATACTGAATCCTAGTTTTCCTGAATCTTGGGTAATTTCCATTGTTTTTGAAAGTTAAAGCTAATTTCTTAGTTTGGTGAATAAAGCCCTCAGAATCTGACCCTAGCCCCCACTTCTGGTCCTATCTCCCTCCACGTTCCCTCATTGTCCCTTGGTGTCAGGATGCTATTTTTTCACCTCCTGAACATTCCTCTTTCATACTTGTGAATACGTTCTTCCTTCTCTCTGGAGTTCCTTTCCTCCAACACACGGCTCACCAGGCGCTCCCCTACAAAGGTTCTAAAGTCAGTTCACATTACAGGTCCCCATCTCTGAGACTTTCCCAACATCTCCAACATGTGTTCTCCTTCCCCTCCTCCCCTCTTCCACTCCTCTTGCCATCTTTTGTATCATACAATCTATTCCCCCCCAAATTGGAAATATACTTTTAAATGTTTATCTCTGCCACTGGAGTTTGAGCTTCTTGAAGTCAGGCAAGTGGGTTTTTTTTTCCATCAGTCTTCTCCAGAATGCAGGACATGGCCCCTTCATTGCTACTACCCATTACATGGTGTCTGAATTAACAACAGCAGAACCGACCCAGGAGGATCTTTGAATGTGCCCTTAAGACTGACAAGATCTGGAATTGTGAGAATCTCTAATTAAACTGTCTATATAGGCAATCACCATCTTTAATAAGCAGTTTTGCAAGAAACCAAGATAAATTGAGCAGCCAAGGGAAGAAATATATTTTCCTTTGCTATTCCATTCATAGGCCCCTCTCCCTATCCACATGGTCACTTATTACTTGACGTATCATGTATGAACAGATTCTCACAGGGTCCAGTTTGAGAAATCCTCATGTTCTTAAGTAAGAAGGAATTGTAGGGAATAAGCATACCATGGGTTCTGCTTTTCCTCTCTGTTGCCTTCATAAGAAACCAAAAGGTCAATGAAAAGTCCTGGGCCCACACTATTTCCTGAACTTTCTTCAGGCAATTCCTGTCCTACTTTGTCTATTTACCCACAAAACCAGGGCTAATGCTTTGTCCAAGGGCTTTAAAGTTGTCTGACTCACAGTTGGATGCTGCTTCTGTCCTGCTTTCTTGTGGGGCAGGTGTCTGGGAGTCCAGGGCACATGGCTCTACTCCTAATCCTAATGAGAGTAGATGCTAAGAGCCTCAGGAGAATGTTTCCCATCTTGTCAGGAAGGATTCCTCCCCATGGCCCGGAGCAGAGCATCCTTGACCTCCTTGTTCCTCAAGGTGTACACCACTGGGTTCAACAGGGGGATGATGACTGTGTAGGTCACAGAGATCAGCTGATCTTGATCTCTGGTGTTCTCAGACTTGGGCTTGAGGTAGGCAATGGAGGCACAGCCATAGTGGACAATGACCACCGTGAGGTGGGAGGCACAGGTGGCGAAGGCCTTCTTCCGGCCCTCAGCTGAGGCGATCTTGAGGATGCTGGAGATGATGAGGACATAGGAGATGAAGACCAGCCCCATGGGAACAATGAGCACGAGGACACTGATGATCAGTCAGGATCTCATTGACGGTGGTGTCAATGCAGGAGAGCTTCATCACCGATAGGATGTCACAGAAGAAGTGGGCTACCTTTGTGGCACAGAAGGGTAACCTGAACACAGATGTTACTTGCGTCGTGGCTACAACCAGACCAGTGCTGCAGGTGCCCCCCACCAGCTGGACACTCTCTCTTGTTCATAATAACTGAGTATCTCAGGGGGTTGCAGATGGCCACATAGCGGTCATAGCCCATGGTTGTGAGCAGGAAGCAGTTAGTGATGCCAAAGGTTACGAAAAAGAACATCTGTGTGGCACAGCCTGCCCGTGAGATGGACTGGTTCATCCCCACAAGACTGGAGAGCATCCTTGGGAGAATGACCAAGGTGTACACAGTCTCTGAAGTAGACAGCATGCTTGGGAAGAAGTACATGGGCGTGTGGAGGTGACGGTCAGTTCAGATGATGGTCACGATGATGACGTTGCCTGCCAGGGTGAAGGCATACAGCACCAAGAACACGGCAAAAAGGGTGAGCCGGTGCTCGTGGAAGCCGGAAAACCCCTGGAAAATAAACTCCATAATGAGAGTATGGTTCTCTCTCAACATAGTGTGGCCACTAAATCTGAAATGTGGAAGAACAGAAGGTACATAATTTTAGCAAGGCTGTTGAAGCAAATTGATTGAACTTGGTTTTCAGCTGCAAACCTGGGGATACATTTCCCAGCGTATTAAAGTTTATCTCTGGGTTTATTTAAAATGCTTTTTCTCTGTGGCCATCTATCACCATTTCCTATGCATCCCAGATTCCTTATTTATTTTTAGGTCATAGTCCCACAGCATAACTACACACATTCCCACTTCACCCTACTTCTCTTCTTTGACATCTGGAATGTCCTTTCTCCTTTTCTCCTCTTATTTACATCTTTCCCTGTTCCTCAAGGGCCGATGCAGGCAGTTGGACCACCAGCCCCTCTTGTGCTGTGCTGTTCTCAGTGTACGTGGATGATCACCTCCCCGCTGGGACCACACTGTCCATGCACAAATGTGAAATTTCACACCTTGCACATCTGCCTATCTCACCAGCTCTGGATTATGGATAAACTAGAGAATTGAAACAACTTAAGGATTGACGGGAGACTTTTTTTTTCCCCTTTCCAAGATTGACTCATACCCTTGCTGATCCTTTAGGAAGTAGAAGGAAGGCCGATTCAGAAAGGGTCATCTTGTTTTCAAGGAGGAAAAGGCAGGTCTTCACCGACCACTGTCCTCTGCCCACTGCCTTCTGCATGATGGAAGACCACTGACGGTTTGCAGCACTGGCTCACATGACATGGTAAACTCTGTTTCAGCTTTGCCTTCCCCAACTAAAAGGCAAATTTATAACTGCTACAACTTAGTAGGCATACACCTTCTCTGCAGAGGTAAACAGTTGGCACAGAACAGAAGACACAGCAAACTCATGCCTCTCATCTAAAGATAAAGCAGACCCTGAATATGAAAAACAGAGTAAGACTAAAGATACATCATTGTGTTGAAGGATGGGGCTCAGTCCAATTTATGTAATATTTCACATTTTTTGTCCTGTTAGACAGTAAGTTCCTGTAGGGTACTTAAATTATATTCTGATTTGCTTATGCATATTCAGAAAGACTCTTTACATAAAGTAAATCACATCAGCGATGAAAGTTAGTAGGCAGGGAGACCTCCTTCAAGTTTATAAAAATTTACTTTAAAGACGTTGGCTACCAGCTGTTAATCATTTACGCTAAAAATGCTAAGAGTAAAGCTGCAATGGAAGAAATCTCTGGAGAGAGAAAATCATTTGACACCGAAATATGTGGCTAAAGACACTGATCTTCTGTGAGGCATCTGGGCAGAAACTAGACCGTGGGGAGGCATATGACCCCTGAGTCACAGCTCCCGAGTGTCCTAATGATGGACACGGGAGCTGCCAACAACTAATGACACTTCGTGTCCTTCTGTCCACGTGACGGTCCCACCTGAGGAAGACTTGGCCTGTTCCAAATACCAAGTAGGGTTTCTCCTGAGAACCTCTGGGCTAGGATGACTTCTGAGCTGGCTGATGTCTGTCTGTCGTAAGGCGGGAGGATGGTGCTCTGACCTGGTTGACATCCTCCACCCTTGGGAGCCTGTAATTCTTCCACAGAAATCAAGGGGAAGAAGACTGGGCACTACCTTATGAAGATGCTGCTCAGAGCTGTTAAACCACAAAAAATTAAAGCCAGCCCATGGGCAGTAAGCTCCTTTTCATTTCCTCTTCTGAAGAGCACTCACATCTGTCGGCTTAGTGCTGAGTCGCAACAGGCGTGCCAGGCTGGAGGCGGCCCCGGGGGGCACGTGCGGGGAAGAGCCCGGTGACTGAGAGCGAGGCCCATCCCAGGCGAGGCTGAGCAGGCAGCAGGCACACACACTGTAGCAGGAATGGCAGTAGCTGGGGTGTTGCCGACATCACCGATGCGCCTCTGTGTGAAGTCTTCACAGCCACAGAGATGCTCTCCCAGGAGCAGCCAGCTGGGCTCCGGGGGCTCATGCCCTGAAGATATCCCGAGAGCCCCAGGGCGGGGGTGCGGGGAGGATGCAGACAGGCCCCTGGGGGCCTCATTATAGGAGGGGCTCATTTATCCAGCCCCAGGGTTAGCAGTCTGGGAACTTGGGGCAAGTTTTCGCCTCAAGTAAAAACAGGATTAGACAAAGCTGATTTATTTGGTTGAATTTTCCTTGTGAGACTCCGTAAGCACATCGTGGTTTTTCACAGATGCGCCTTGGAAATCCATAGTTGACAGACACAGGACATTCAAGCTTGGAGTCCTGGAGTCCTATCAGTTTGTGTGTCAGGAAGCTTAGGTCCCTGCCCCTGTTCAGTTGAAGAATCTGGTTTTCTCTTTGGAATGAAGGTCGTCCGTCGGGCCGTGGCTCTGCCAAGGGCAGTTCATGTTGCCTTTCTGCCCGCCACGCCCCCGCCCCCCATTTTTGGAAGTGGCAGTCTGTCTGTTTAGATCCAAGGACCCTCTCTTGGGGTCAGGAAACAGACCGCTGATTACTCTTTCTCTTTGCCCAGAATGTACTCCTTTCTCCATGTGGCAAACTTTTAGTCTTTTGAGACCTGATGCCAAATTTACTTTCCCCGAAGACTTCCTATGAGCTAACTTACCCCTTGCTTATTAGCATGGTTTTCCTTCAGTGTGTGCTTGTCTGTGTTGGTTCATTCTTCAAGTGCCAAGCATGGCCCAGCCCCAGGCTGGCTGCTGGGAACCGGGGAATGGAGGCCAGGCAGCTCCAGCCTTCGGGAACTCCTGTAGTTTAGGTGACAGACAATGATAGAAAAATGCGGTGAATACTGTGTGGACGCGGAACCGGGAGGTGGTGGTCCTGGGTTAGACTCCGGCTGATCATGGAAAAAGTCCAGCAGCACAAGACCAGCTCAAGAGCTCTGGGAGTATTTACATTTTACCACTTCTAAGGGCCTCTCAGGTGCCTTAACGTACTCCTCCTGCTCAGGGGTTTCAAAGCTCCTTGCTAACTGGCCCTCAAGGATGGCTAGCCTTTACCACCAGCACTCTGCCCCTTCCTCCCGCCTGTCCGCTGACTTTGCTTCCCTGTGGGATCGATGCAGCCGTGGTGGGAGGGGTGTTTAGGGTTGATGAGAAGAGGCGGGCAGATGAGCTAGGATGCCAATGGCACAGGTCAGGCCAGAGATCAATTGGGATTGATCTAGAAGGGTGGCAGTGGTCCAAGGAGGAGGGACAGATGGGAGAAACATTTGAAGTGATTCGGTAGACCTTCTAAAGGAGAGTGTGGATCAAGGGAGAGGAGAGGACCAATCATTTCATAAGCTGCTGTCCTCAGGTTCATTCGTGCCAACTTCCAGACATGCAACAGAACAGACAAGTTGACCAAAATGACCACTGTGAATGGGCAGCCACTGGGTGTGATTGGTGGCTGTGGGATCCCAACAGGGAAGGAGGAAAGCTGAACAAAACAGCTCAATGCTTCATGATGCCTTTGCTTTGGGACAAACTAGGAAGAGTTTGGAAATGGGGCACTTGGGTACATGGTATAAAAATGTGGTACCTGGTGAAAAGAAGAGGTTGAGCTTCAGGGTCAAATAATACTTATTAAATATTTTAACAAATTTTTGCCTCTGTCCTTCAAATGACCTCTGAAGTCTGAGGTATCAGAAGTTATGAGGAATACACTCTACTGTCCTTTTTAAGCTCACTGGATGTTGGCGTGAGCTGGAAATGAGCACGTGGGGGTAACTGCAGAGAAAAAGATGGGGGACAGCCAGGAACACCTGCTGTAAGCTCCCTCAGCTCTGCCGACCACGTTGTTTGGGGGCTAGATTCTGGAAGTTCTTACTATGGCTCCTTCATGGCATTTACATTAATGTAAGATTAATTTAGACCTACTAATGATGCACTAGAATTGTCATGGAGTCAACAGATGAATGGATAAAGAAGATGTGATATATATATATATATATATATATATACACACACACACACACACACACACACACAATGGAATACTATGCAGCCATCAAAAGAAATGAAATCTTGCCATTTGCGATGACGTGGATGGAACTAGAGGGTATTATGCTTATCGAAATAAGTCAATTGGAGAAAGACAATTATCATATGATCTCCCTGATATGAGGAAGTGGAGATGCAATGAAGGGCCTTAGGGGGGTAGGAAAAGAATAAATGAAACAAGATGGGATCAGGAGGGAGACAAACCATAAGAGACTCTTAATCTCAAAAAAACAAACTGAGGGTTGCCAGGGGGAGGGGGGGTAGGAGAGGGTGGTTGGGTTATGGACATTGGGGAAGGTATGTGCTATGGTGAGTGCTGTGAAGTGTATAAATCTGGCGATTCACAGACCTGTACCCCTGGGGCTAATAATAAATTATATGTTTATAAAAAATTTTAAAAAAATTATTAAAAAAAAAAAAAAGAATTGTCATGGAGGTTTCAGAACCGTGAGGAGGGCTCATCATAGTTTTAGCTGAGGTCAACGTTGCTCCTGAATGTCATATCCGGGCTGCTTAACAATATGACCGTAGACTGGGTGATTAACCAGCAGACCGTTAGGTCTTACCGTTCTGGAGGCTGAGAATCCCAGGTCAAGGTGACAGCAGATTCAGTTCTGGTGAGGACTTGCTCTCTGGATTGCAGATAGATTGGTCTCTCTGTCTTCATATGGTAGAGACAGAGAACTCTCTGGTGTCTCTTCTTAAGGGGCCCCAGTCCCATCATGACCCCACCTTCACGACCTTATCCAAACCTAATTCCCAAAGGTTCCATCTCCCAATACCATCACATTGGGGATAGGGCATCAACCTATGAATTGGGGGGACCCGATTCAGTCCATAGCCATGACGTTATGCCTGTTCTCACACCCCGACCTTATCCTTCTCATCCACAGCTGGGGGCTCTAGTTTTGTACATTTGAAAACTCCTTTTTAATTTTTAAAATATTAATGGCTCTCTAGCTTTATAATAGTCAAATAATAGCGTTGTACTGTTTGTATCTACGGATAGTTCTCTTTTTCAGAATTTGCTTTTTTCTGCTTTATTTGGTAATTGGTGCTTTCAGACGGATCAGGGCACAGAAGTAGTCGCACATGTTTTTATTAGTGTGTATCCAGCCTCCACGTGAAGATCGCATCCCTGAATCCTGGGCGTCCGGGACAACCAGGAGAGACGTGGGAATGATACCATACATGGCTGACAGGCCAGCAAGTGGACAGAGCACAGGAGAAGGGAATGTGGGGTAGGAACTGAGAGGGGAGAGGAGTGGTTTTATTAACACATGGCAGGTATAGCCAGGAAGTTATTCTTGCAAGACCCTGGGAGAATAGGTTTTGTGTGCTGAACTATGGGATCAGAGATGACCAGGCGAGGGAAGATGGTCGGAGGGCAGCCCATTGCAAAGTCCGTTCCAGGAAGAGGGAGCTCATTCTGTGAATGAGAACTCAGTTGTCCAAGCTGGCTGCGTGTCGCTATTAGGTGACCTAGAAAGGAGTGCATGGTGGGGGTGGGCAGTAGAGAAGATGTTCACAGCTTAGTTGCTCCCATGAGCCAGGAAATGTTCTGCCCATAATGTTTTCAGTCCTCCCAATAACCTTGGAAGGTTGATCTTGCTGGCCCCAGTGTGCAGATAGGAAAAGCAGGCCAGTGAAGTTAAGTCACTTTCCTAGAACACACGCTTATAATGGCAGACCTAGGATTGGGACATGTGCCCCCAAACACGTGCACTCCATCTACATGGGGGCTACGTGGCGGCCACACGTATGGCCCCCAAGCCCATACTCTATGTATAATATACTGCCTAAGTCTCTTCTGCGTCAGGTCACAAGGGAGGAGAAGTGGATGGGTGCTGGGTTAGCAATCTGATGGGCATGCGCCCTATCACCCCGTCACCCTCCAGAGGTCTTTGGCCCACCTTATAGTCTTTGCATTTTTAGGGCTGTGCTGAGTGGGGGGAAGGATGCACCAAGGTTTTCAAGGGAAAAGTCTATTACAATATGTAATTTCCAAACTTCCTGACTGATTTCTAAGACCGAAGGATGTTCTGGCGGGATGTGAGCTATGTGTAAATCCACTGTGTATGGAACTCCGTCAACAATTATTTTAAAGGAGAAGAGCTGGTTAAAATCATCAGCATGAGCCCATAATGCAACTACAGACTCTGGGGCCAGGGCACCTGTTCCAGGGTCCTGATTAGGGTCCGCGTGCTCTGACCTTGAGGATTTACTTAAACTTTTCAGGCTTTAGGTTTCTCATCTGTAAAAGTAAGTTTAATAAAATACTTACCTCCTAGATTAATGGTGAGGACTAAATGAATAAAGTGTTTAAATTAATGCTGGCTGTCTAGAATGCATTCAATAAAGGTACAAAAGGACTTTCACAAGTGGGGACAAACAACCTGAAAGTCATCTCATAATAAAAGGAAAAGATAGAGGAGAGAGCTATCTGCTGATGCCAGTTGTATTTTAGCTGCTCACAGCTGTCCTCTTTCTGTCCTTTTCTTACTTCTTTTCCTAACCACTGGGCAGCTGCTCTGGACCAGGCACTGTGCTGGGTGCAGCAGCAGAGACATGATCCAAGCAATGGGTGCAGAGCCTGCACCTGCCCCATGTGGGAGACGAAGGGTGAATGCTCAGAAAGCTCAGAAAATGGAGTGAGGGAAGCAGGCGGGGTGGGTCAGAGCTCAGTCAGGATGTCGTCTGGGTCACAGGCTCCCTGCAGCCTGATATGACAGAAGACTCTAGGTTAGTCCCACCTTGAGGCAAGATGGGTGGCCTTTTGTACCTCCTGGGTGGGAGGGAGGTATGTGTCCCCCCTCCCCCGAGAGAGCCTCCTACCAGCCAGTGGTGATTGTTCAGAGTGGGGGTGGGGGGAGCTAGGAGCCGTGGGCACTCATGCATCCCCATTGGCCGCTGTGGGGGTGCCAGCCCATGGAGGGGACCTGGGTAGAGCAGCCGCAGAGTCTGTCAAATCACCCAGGTGTCCAGGGACGAGGGGGTGATGGACATGAAAGATGGGGGCTCTTTTTCTGCAACCCTCAACATCTGAGAAGTGGTTTTTACGGTTTTTGCTTTACGATTCTCAACCAGTTTGTCAACCGGCTATCAGAGCCTGTGTCTGGCGTAGCTGTCTAGGATCCACGCAGGTAGGAGTAGGCACACGGTAGATGAATGGAGTGATTTTTCCTTTATTGTCATATGAAATACAGCCTAGAAAATGTTATGTGTAAATAATGGAGGACTTGTTATTTCAATGCTCCCGGTTTTCATGCTGAGGCCAAGTTCTGAGTCCATAAATTCCTCTGATGGGTACTATATCTTCTTCCATTCTCACTACTAGCTCACTGTCCCTTATGCCAAGGGTAAGAGGAACAAGGTCTAACCTGATAGTTCAGCTCCTGAATAGTCTTTTTCTTACTTGGTTTTCATCAAGGCTGGTAAGCCCTTCTGTTGGTTTAGGGCCTCCCTCTGTCTCTTAGTGATCTTTCCCTTCCTTGTTTTACCCTATCCCCCTCTTTCCTATTGCTGCCTGGACTGGGTACCTGGTGCCTCTTAGGTGACGAGCTCCCTTGCTGCGCCCCCTCAGCAAACTGTATTATGGAGGCTGACCAGCACCTAAGAGAAAGGCTTTTTACCTAAAGCTCTGAGCAAGACATCCTTGACCTCTTTGTTCCTCAGGCTGTATACAACAGGGTTCAGTAGGGGGGTGATGACTGTGTAGGTCACGGAGATGAGCCTGTCCTGCAGGGAATTTTGGGATTTGGGTTTTAGGTATATGAAGGAGGTGCAGCCATAGTGGACAATGACCACGGTGAGGTGGGAGGCACAGGTGGCAAAAGCCTTCTTCCGGCCCTCAGCAGAGGCCATCTTGAGGATGGTGGAGACAATCAGGACATAGGAGATGAAGATCAGCACCATGGGCAGAACAAGGACGCACAGACTGATGAACAAAGTGATAAATTCTTTGATGGTGGTGTCAGCACAAGCCAGCTTCATTAGGGGCCGAATGTCACAGAAGAAGTGGGAAATGACATTGGCATCACAGAAGGGCAGGCTGAACACAGAAGACACCTGGATGATGGCTGTGCTCAAGCCAAGGCTCCAAGATCCGCTTGCCAGCTGTATACAGGTCCTTTTGCCCATGATGACCGAGTACCGTAGGGGGTTGCAGATGGCCACGTAGCGGTCGTAGCCCATGGCCATGAGCAGGAAGCAGTTGTTGATGCCGAAGGTGAGATAGAAGAAGAGCTGAGTGGCACAGTCTGGAATGGAGATGGCTTGTTGGGGGCTCAGAAGACTGGACAGCATCCGGGGGATGATGGCCACGGTGTAGCAGGTCTCAGACATGGACAGGACGCTCAGGAAGAAGTACATGGGTGTGTGAAGTTGACGGTTGAGGCGGATAACCATCAAGATGATGGCATTGCTGGCAAGGGTCAACAGGTACAAGACTAGAAAGACCACAAAGAGGATGAGTCTGTGCTGCCACCCCAAAATGGAAAAGCCTTCAAAGATGAACTCTGTGACCGCAGTAAAGTTGGGTCTTGGCATCAAGGGGAATCTGGGTCTGAAAGAGATGAAGCAGGAAGGTTGAACATCCAGGCTGGAAATGGGAGACTCCAGGCTCCTCATCAACCACGTGCAGGGACTCAAAACGGGTGTCGCTCCAGGATTCTGAATCTCTTTGTTCTCAGACACTGGCCAGCTTCTCCGGGTCTTCCCAAGTTCTCTGGGACCTGGCACTGGGGGCAGATACAGGGGTGTGGGGACGAGAGTAAATATGTACAGAGAGTGGTAGCAGCAGCTCACATGCTTGTCTGGAGCAGATGCAGAGCAGAGAAGGCTCTAGAGTGAGTGCACAGCACTGAACATCCACCTCAGCTCACTGCTTCAGTCCAGCAGTGACAGTACTTGCCAGAGCCAGTTGTGAAGGGACATGCGTAAGGCAAGAATTCAAGCCAGGGACAGATTGCCATTGGCGGCACGCTTCTGGGAGGAAGGAGGCCAGTCTGGCTCTGCTCACAGCACAGAGCATGGCCTTCTTCCTGCTTCCACTCAAAATCCGATGCCTAGAAGAGGCAGTGAGAGGAGACACTGCCTTCTCCCCTTGAGAGTCTTGTGGACAGGGGACATTCTGTGACCCAGAGCCTGCTCCTTGCTTCCTTCCTATGTTCCCCAAATACCACTGATTTTTTCAACATCTTTGTCGCCTTCTGTGTGAAGGGTCCTTTCTGCTCGTTTCCTAGTCTCTAAACACAGTAGAGCATCTGACACATCCTAAAGGTTTGAAGTAGCAATAGCTAGAAGAAAACAGTGGTAAAGAGAACAAAATATTTAAGTTTGTAGAAGTCTCTGGCTTTAACCTCAGTGTAAGTGCAGGGATGCTTTTCTTTGCTCATTTCATTTGTCTGCATTTGTTCATCTATAAAATAGAATAATATATTCTCATAGTGTTACTATGGAGATCATATGAATTACTACGTGTGAAAAGCCCAGCGTAGTTCTTGGTATGTGAGAAGCAAACGGTACGTTAAATTCCTGCTCTTTCATGCAGACTCCCCTTCCCACTCTCTACTGGGTTCTCCTCGGCCAGACCCCCCAAACACATACACTGTTTCTCATGTTCGTGAATGGCTCTTGTCATTGATTCCTCGAATCTCTATTGACTTAGAAGCCCAGACTCCACTTCTCACCTCCTGTCCGGTTCTAGATTCTGAAATCTGGATGGGGCTGGAGCTGGTCTGGGGTCCACACACCCCCGTGAACAAACCCCAGCTCCAATCACTTCATGTGTGACCTTAGAAACATTGGTCTCTCCAGGCTTCAGGGCCTCCCTCTGTAAGGAGAAGACAGTACCGATCTCCACGACAGAGGGCTGATGGAAGAATTACGTGAGAAGATGGCTGGAAGGCATTTACCAGAGGGCCCAGTGTACAGTAGGCCATCAATAAATGGTCACCATTGGTAGAGATGAGCACAGATGCGAAAGTATGAATATTTTAGGTCGTTGTATTATCCTCACTTCTCCCCTCCCAAGCCTGGCTTAAGGTTAGAAGGTGGTTGGTCTTCATCTAGAACATATACAACAGCTTGTGGGGTTGAGGGTCCTTCTCTAGGTTTTGGAAGCAGCAGGGGGGAGGAGGAGGTGGGAGGGCAGGAAATATGCCAGCAGGGGAGCGAGTCCCCTGGACAGGGAGGGTATGGGTGTGGGCTGGGCTGGGTAAGCCATTCCCAGGGCAGCTGCTCTGCAGACATTCCCGTCTCCTGGAGCTCCTGCCTAGGCTCCTGCATTCACAAAACACTGATGTTTGAGCCTGGCCCTCACCTTCCTAGCCTCTGGTTGGTATCTGGGGCAAGAAATGGGAGGCAATGGTGGGGACTTCCATATTCAGGAAATAGGCTTTTTCTGGTGTAAAGGGGACTCTTAGGTTCACTCTATCAGAGTCCAATGTCCCGTGGCTCGCCGCCAGCCCTGTGCACCAGGAGCGTGATAGAGGGTGAGGGCTGGGATGGCATGTTCCCAGTTCCCCTGGCTTACCCTGTGTGATGCCCTGAATGCTGTATTTTGGGGTTAGTGGACCAGTTAAGCCCTTTGAAAGTTCTGCCTGAGATTTTCCAGCAGGGCAGGGGAGTCCCCACCGAGTCAGACAAGAGTCCCCGCTCCACTGAGTCATGGGGGGGGTGACTTACATCTCTCCAGGCAGGGCTGAGACTGGCTCTAGCTTCAGAGAGTAACACTTGAGAGTGTAGACCCACGATTGCCAGTGCCCCCGCTCCTTGGGGCAGGCACAGCTTGCACAGATTCTTCTGAAGGGAGACCCTGAAGATCTGAGTATTCACTGGGGTCGGCCAGTTAATTCTGCTCCTGATTGGTCCAATGTGGGAGAAGCAGAAAGCAGCACCAGGCTCCTCTGTGCCTTCCGTAGCCCTGCCCCTTAGGTGTGGATTGTAGGCTGAGGGAGGACTGTGCTCCTGGCCTCTGGGGTCTCTCTCCCCGAAGCCACAGTGATTGTCCCCAAGGCAGCAGTGGCAAGATCCAAATCTCCTGACGTCTGGGGATCTCATGAGATGGGGGCTCATCAGACTGATCCCACAGACTGTGTGTGTGTGTGTGTAGGCAGCCTGAGGTTCCCCAGGAGCAAAGCCTTTGCATCAGGATGCAGTCCTGCTCTGCTCAGTCGATGGGGAGGAGCCCTGGCCTTAGGATCCAGCTGTCTAAGGGAGCAGGCAAGCCACGCACACTAGGATCTCCTGGCCCCTTCCATTTCCAATGTTCTGGAGCTGTGACTCATTCACTCCTAGATGCTTTCAACAAGAGCTCATGGAGCACATCCCACGTGCCAGGTGCAGGGAGCGGAGCAGAGCCCGGGGCCAAGGCGGCTGTACTGCGTGCCAGCTGCGCGGCTCTGCATGCCCCCTCCAGGCCATCACTGTGTTACAGGGACATCGGAGACCCTCATCCTGAGGAAGAGGACAAGGGAAGCCTGACTGGAGTCATTCCTGCCTCTCCCACATCTCCCCCTACATTTGTGCAAGCAGCAGACCCAGTCTTGTCTGCCTTTCCTGCCGTGAGCCCCAGACAGGCTTTCCCACAGGCCGAAGGCGGATCAGACCCCAGATCCGTCAGCTTCCCTGGAACTCGGTCTCCTGGGTGTTCCCTAGTTCTGGTGCCTGGCTCATGCCTTTCTCTGGGACACCTGTCAAAGTGGGAGAGCCTCCCTTTCTAAGAAGCAGCAGACTGAGGCACGAGTACTTGAAAGTAGGGCAGTCCGTTAACCTCTCATGTCCCTGAAGCGTTGACTCGGGAGAACCCGGAACCACTTGGCCTTCTAAGCCATGAAGACGAGAGAGCCCCACAGCGGAGAGAGACACGTACGGACTGTGTTAACCACTGCAGGGGGCCCAGCACACAGCCCTGTGGCACAGTGGAAACCGTCTGCGGCGGGGGTGGGGGAGGGAGGGCAGCAGGTGTTACCTAGACCTGAAAACCATGGGTTAATCTTGGGCCTAATTTGCCCATGTCCCTTCTTTGCAGTTTTTCTAGTAGGTTGATTCACATATTTATGCAGCTCTTTGGAATTAGAAATACAAGGGATTTGAAACCCATGAGAAAAGAGGAAACCCTGATGGATTGAAATTATGAACTGGAAAATGAGTACATTTTTAGAAAATGTAAGATTCTTAGTGTATGTTTATCTGACATAAGATGAGTTTAGATGTAAAAAGACTGTGAAAAATCTGCAGTGGATGGAGGCTTTTTTCTGAGAAGGGAGAAAATACATTGGTTACATCATCTGTCTATTTTGGCAGTTTTGTCTTTCCGTTCTGACTTTTTATATCTCCTCCTGTTGCACCCAGCGATGGGCTATGTATGATACAGTATCGAAAGCTAGCCGTCCGGGGGGCATTTTTCCTTTTTTTTTCAGATTTTAATGAAAATGCTTCTCCTGGGGCAGCTGGGTGGCTCAGCTGGTTAAGCGTCCTGCCCTCGGTTTTCGCTCAGGTTGTGATCTCACGTCCTGAGATGGAGCCCGTCGGCTTGAGATTCTCTCTCCGCCTCTGCCCCTCCCTGCCACACCCCTGTGCGCTCGCCCTCTCTCTCAAATCTTCGAGGTGCTTCTCATGCTTCCATCCCCATGAAAGGGGACGCTGAGCTGTACATGCCTGACAGATTCCCTCTGTCAGAGGAAGGAGGGTCCCTTCTATTCTCAGTCCATCTGCAACGTTATCACGAGTCCTCTCCTGAATTTTCGGCTGGTTCCTTTTCTATATCCATGGGTACAGTGGATACAGTTGTATGCTTTTTCTCTTTAATTGGTTAGGGTGCTGAATTACATTAATAGATTTTTCTGATGTTGACTCATTCATTTTTAAGGAAAACCCTTAGTCAAAGACCAAGACCAGTATACACGACTGAATTCAATTAGCTATTTTTTCATCTACCCGTTATTTGCCAATAATTATCTCTTAAATATCTTTCTCTTCTTTGCCTATTTTTGGTAACAAACATTTGCAATTAGCAATGTTTTTCAGTGCTGGGGAAATTTCACGCCTTGTCTAAGCTCTGAACCTGGTATCTTTTCTTGTTTGTTTTTTTGAAATAGTTTTTTTCCCCCCACTGCTTTTCCATTTTTGTGGGGTTGTTATTCTAATAAATTTTTTTATTCTTGGTATAATTATGGTAATTTATATCTTCCTCTGAATTTGCCTATCTTTTATGCTTTTTCAAATATTTTATGTTGTTCCAGATATGTTTTTATAATTATTTTATGTGTACCTGTCTTTGTGGCCTTTTTTCCTAATTTTTAGTCTGTCTGATTTATCTTCATTGTTGAAGGTTGTTTTAAATTGATCTTTCCAAAGATTCCGAATTTAAAAAAATAACATTTCTGTTGTTTCATGTTCACTCTGGTATTTAAATTCTACTTAGTTATTATTTGTTTCTACTTCCTTTGGGTTTATTTTGTTCTTTCCCAAGCTTTCTGGATTAGAATATTTTACTTATCTTCCCTCTTATAGTAAATACATAAAGCTATAAATTTCTGAGAACTGCTCTGGATAGCCCTCATTTACTTCGATATGTAATGTTTCTGTTTTAAGTTGTAATACTGTGTACTTTAAAAATTTTTGTTTTTGTATCTTCTTTATTTTTTTTTATTATCTTAGTCACCATACAGTCCATCATTAGTTTTTTTTGTTTTGTTTTTTTAATTTTATTTTTTATAAACACATATTTTTATCCCCAGGGGTACAGGTCTGCGAATCGCCAGGTTTACACACTTCACAGCACTCACCATAGCACATACCCTCCCCAATATCCATAACCCCACCCCCTCTCTCCCAACCCCCCTCCCCCCATCAACCCTCAGTATGTTTTGTGAGATTAAGAGTCACTTATGGTTTGTCTCCCTACCAATCCCATCTTGTTACATTTATTCTTCTCCTACCCCCTTAACCCCCCATGTTGCATCTCCTCTCCCTCATATCAGGGAGATCATATGATAGTTGTCTTTCTCCGATTGACTTATTTCACTAAGCATGATACCCTCTAGTTCCATCCACGTCATCGCAAATGGCAAGATTTCATTTCTTTTGATGGCTGCATAGTATTCCATTGTGTATATATACCACATCTTCTTTATCCATTCGTCTGTAGATGGACATCTAGGTTCTTTCCATAGTTTGGCTATTGTAGACATTGCTGCTATAAACATTCGGGTGCACGTGCCCCTTCGGATCACCACATTTGTATCTTTAGGGTAAATACGCAGCAGTGCAATTGCTGGGTCATAGGGTAGTTCTATTTTCAACATTTTGAGGAACCTCCATGCTGTTTTCCAGAGTGGTTGCACCAGCTTGCATTCCCAACAGTGTAGGAGGGTTCCCCTTTCTCCGCATCCTCGCCAGCATCTGTCATTTCCTGACTTGTTAATTTTAGCCATTCGGACTGGTGTGAGGTGATATCTCATGGTGGTTTTGATTTGTATTTCCCTGATGCCGAGTGATATGGAGCACTTTTTCATGTGTCTGTTGGCCATCTGGATGTCTTCTTTGCAGAAATGTCTGTTCATGTCCTCTGCCCATTTCTTGATTGGATTATTTGTTCTTTGGGTGTTGAGTTTGCTAAGTTCTTTATAGATTTTGGACACTAGCCCTTTATCTGATATGTCATTTGCAAATATCTTCTCCCATTCTGTCAGTTGTCTTTTGGTTTTGTTCACTGTTTCCTTTGCTGTGCAAAAGCTTTTGATCTTGATAAAATCCCAAAAGTTCATTTTTGCCCTTGCTTCCCTTGCCTTTGGTGATGTTCCTAGGAAGATGTTGCTGCGGTTGACGTCGAAGAGGTCGCTGCCTGTGTTCTCCTCAAGGATTTTGATGGATTCCTTTCTCACATTGAGATCCTTCATCCATTTTGAGTCTATTTTCGTGTGTGGTGTAAGGAAATGATCCAATTTCATTTTTCTGCATGTGGCTGTCCAATTTTCCCAACACCATTGATTGAAGAGGCTGTCTTTTTTCCAGTGGACATTCTTTCCTGCTTTGTTGAAGATGAGTTGACCATAGAGTTGAGGGTCTATTTCTGGGCTCTCTATTCTGTTCCATTGATCTATGTGTCTGTTTTTGTGCCAGTACCATGCTGTCTTGATGATGACAGCTTTGTAATAGAGCTTGAAGTCCGGAACTGTGATGCCACCAACTTTGGCTTTCTTTTTCAATATTCCTTTGGCTATTCGAGGTCTTTTCTGGTTCCATATGAATTTTAGGATCATTTGTTCCATTTCTTTGAAAAAAATGGATGGTACTTTGATAGGAATTGCATTAAATGTGTAGATTGCTTTAGGTAGCATAGACATTTTCACAATATTTATTCTTCCAATCCAGGAGCATGGAACATTTTTCCATTTCTTTGTGTCTTCCTCAATTTCTTTCATGAGTACTTTATAGTTTTCTGAGTATAGATTCTTAGTCTCTTTGGTTAGGTTTATTCCTAGGTATCTTATAGTTTTGGGTGCAATTGTAAATGGGATGGACTCCTTAATTTCTCTTTCTTCTGTCTTGTTGTTGGTGTAGAGAAATGCAACTGATTTCTGTGCATTGATTTTATATCCTGACACTTTACTGAATTCCTGTACAAGTTCTAGCAGTTTTGGAGTGGAGTCTTTTGGGTTTTCCACATAGAGTATCATATCATCTGCAAAGAGTGATAGTTTGACTTCTTCTTTGCCGATTTGGATGCCTTTAATTTCCTTTTGTTGTCTGATTGCTGAAGCTAGGACTTCTAGTACTATGTTGAATAGCAGTGGTGATAACGGACATCCCTGCCGTGTTCCTGACCTTAGCGGAAAAGCTTTCAGTTTTTCTCCATTGAGAATGATATTTGCGGTGGGTTTTTCATAGATGGCTTTGATAATATTGAGGTATGTGCCGTCTATCCCTACACTTTGAAGAGTTTTGATCAGGAAGGGATGCTGTACTTTGTCAAATGCTTTTTCAGCATCTATGGAGAGTATCATATGGTTCTTGTTCTTTCTTTTATTAATGTGTTGTATCACATTGATTGATTTGCGGATGTTGAACCACCCTTGCAGCCCTGGAATAAATCCCACTTGGTCGTGGTGAATAATCCTTTTAATGTACTGTTGAATCCTACTGGCTAGTATTTTGGCGAGAATTTTTGCATCTGTGTTCATCAAGGATATTGGTCTGTAGTTCTCTTTTTTGTTGGGATCCTTGTCTGGTTTTGGGATCAAGGTGATGCTGGCCTCATAAAATGAGTTTGGAAGTTTTCCTTCCATTTCTATTTTTTGGAACAGTTTCAGGAGAATAGGAATTAGTTCTTCTTTAAATGTTTGGTAGAATTCCCCCGGGAAGCCATCTGGCCCTGGGCTTTTGTTTGTTTGGAGATTTTTGATGACTGTTTCAATCTCCTTACTGGTTATGGGTCTGTTCAGGCTTTCTATTTCTTCCTGGTTCAGTTGTGGTAGTTTATATGTCTCTAGGAATGCATCCATTTCTTCCAGATTGTCAAATTTGTTGGCGTAGAGTTGCTCATAGTATGTTCTTATAATTGTCTGTATTTCTTTGGTGTTCGTTGTGATCTCTCCTCTTTCATTCATGATTTTATCGATTTGGGTCCTTTCTCTTTTCTTTTTGATAAGTCTGGCCAGGGGTTTATCAATCTTATTAATTCTTTCAAAGAACCAGCTCCTAGTTTCGTTGATTTGTTCTATTGTTTTTTTGGTTTCTATTTCATTGATTTCTGCTCTGATCTTTATGATTTCTCTTCTCCTGCTGGGTTTAGGGTTTCTTTCTTGTTATTTCTCCAGCTCCTTTAGGTGTAGGGTTAGGTTGTGTACCTGAGACCTTTCTTGTTTCTTGAGAAAGGCTTGTACCGCTATATATTTTCCTCTCAGGACTGCCTTTGTTGTTTCCCACAGATTCTGAACCGTTGTGTTTTCATTATCATTTGTTTCCATAAATTTTTTCAATTCTTCTTTAATTTCCTGATTGACCCATTCATTCTTTAGAAGGATGCTGTTTAGTCTCCATGTATTTGGGTTCTTTCCAAATTTCCTCTTGTTATTGAGTTCTAGCTTCAGAGCATTGTGGTCTGAAAATATGCAGGGAATGATCCCAATCTTTTTTTTTTTTTAAGAATTTATTTATTTATTTGTCATAGAGAGAGAAGCGAGAGTGAGCACAGGCAGACAGAGTGGCAGGCAGAGGCAGAGGGAGAAGCAGGCTCACTGCCAAGCAAGGAGCCCGATGTGGGACTCGATCCCAGGACGCTGGGATCATGACCTGAGCCGAAGGCAGCTGCTTAACCAACTGAGCCACCCAGGCGTCCCAATCCCAGTCTTTTGATACCGGTTGAGACTTGATTTAGGACCAAGAATGTGATCTATTCTGGAGAATGTTCCATGTGCACTAGAGAAGAATGTGTATTCTGTTGCTTTGGGATGAAATGTTCTGAATACATCTGTGATGTCCATCTGGTCCAGTGTGTCATTTAAGGCCTTGATTTCCTTGTTGATCTTTTGCTTGGATGATCTGTCCATTTCAGTGAGGGGAGTGTTAAAATCCCCTACTATTATTGTATTCTTGTCGATTTGTTTCTTTGATTTTGTTATTAATTGGTTTATATAGTTGGCTGCTCCCACGTTAGGGGCATAGATATTTATAATTGTTAGATCTTCTTGTTGGACAGTTCCTTTGAGTATGATATAGTGTCCTTCCTCATCTCTTATTATAGTCTTTGGCTTAAAATCTAATTGATCTGATATAAGGATTGCCACTCCTGCTTTCTTCTGATGTCCATTAGCATGGTAAATTCTTTTCCACCCCCTCACTTTAAACCTGGAGGTGTCTTCGGGTTTAAGATGAGTTTCTTGTAGGCAACTTATAGATGGGTTTTGTTTTTTTATCCATTCTGATACCCTGTGTCTTTTGATTGGGGCATTTAACCCATTAACATTCAGGGTAAGTATTGAGAGATATGAATTTAGTGCCATTGTACTGCCTGTAAGGTGACTGTTATTGTATATTGTCTCTGTTTCTTTCTGATCTACTACTTTTAGGGTCTCTCTTTGCTTAGAGGACCCCTTTCAATATTTCCTGTAGAGCTGGTTTGGTATTTGCAAATTCTTTCAGTTTTTGTTTGTCCTGGAAGCTTTTAATCTCTCCTTCTATTTTCAATGATAGCCTAGCTGGATATAGTATTCTTGGCTGCATGTTTTTCTCATTTAGTACTCTGAATATATCATGCCAGCTCTTTCTGGCCTGCCAGGTCTCTGTGGATAAGTCTGCTGCCAATCTAATATTTTTACCATTGTACGTTACAGACTTCTTTTCCCGGGCTGCTTTCAGAATCTTTTCTTTGTCACTAAGACTTGTCAATTTTACTATTAGGTGACGGGGTGTGGACCTATTCTTATTGATTTTGAGGGGGTTTTCTGAACCTCCTGGATTTTGATGCTTGTTCCCTTTGCCATATTGGGGAAATTCTCTCCAATAATTCTCTCCAATATACCTTCTGCTCCCCTCTCTGTTTCTTCTTCTTCTGGAATCCCAATTATTCTAATGTTGTTTTGTCTTATGGTGTCACTTATCTCTCGAATTCTCCCCTCGTGGTCCAGTAGCTGTTTGTCCCTCTTTTGCTCAGCTTCTTTATTCTCTGTCATTTGGTCTTCTATATCGCTAATTCTTTCTTCTGCCTCATTTATCCTAGCCGTCAGAGCCTCCATTTTTGTTTGCACATCATTAATAGCTTTTTTGATTTCAACTTGGTTAGATTTTAGTTCTTTTATTTCTCCAGAAAGGGCTTTTATATCTCCCGAGAGGGTTGCTTTAATATCTTCCATGCCTTTTTCAAGCCCGGCTAGAACCTTGAGAATCATCATTCTGAACTCTATATCTGACATATTACCAATGTCTGTATTGATTAGGTCCCTAGCCTTTGGTTCTGCTTCTTGTTCTTTTTTTTGTTGTGAATTTTTCCGCCTTGTCATTTTGTCCAGATAAGAGTATATGAAGGAGCAAGTAAAATACTAAAAGGATGGCAACAACCCCAGGAAAATATGCTTTAGCCAAATCAGAAGAGATCCCAAATCGTGAGGGGGGAGAAAGGGGATAAAAAAGGGGTTCAGGGGGCGCCTGGGTGGCTCAGTGGGTTAAGCTGCTGCCTTCGGCTCAGGTCATGATCTCAGGGTCCTGGGATCGAGTCCCACATTGGGCTCTCTGCTCAGCAAGAAGCCTGCTTCCCTCTCTCTCTCTCTCTGCCTACCTCTCCGTCTACTTGTGATCTCTCTCTGTCAAATAAATAAATAAAAAAATCTTAAAAAAAAAAAGGGTTCAGAAAGAAAAAAAAAAGAAAATATTAAAAAAAGAAAGCCGATAAAAAATATAAAAAGGAAATATATATATATTAGATAAACTATTTAAAAAACGTTAAAAAAGAAAACGGTAAAAGTTAAAAAAATTTAGCAGGAGAAAAAAAAATTGAAAATGGAAAAAAAATTAAATTAACTGCAAGGCTAAAGAATCATGGGGAGAAAGCCATGAGTTCCATGCTTTGCTTTCTTCCCCTCTGGAATTCTGCCGCTCTCCTTGGTATTGAAACTGCAGTCCTTGGTAGGTGAACTTGGTCCTGGCTGGGTTTCTCGTTGATCTTCTGGGGGAGGGGCCTGTTGTAGTGATTCTCAAGCGTCTTTGCCCCAGGCGGAGTTGCACCGCCCTTACCCGGGGCTGCGCTGAGTCATCCGCTCGGGTTCGCTTTCGGGAGCTTTTGTTCCCTGAGCGCTTTCCGTAGAGTTCCGGAAGACGGGAATGAAGATGGCGGCCTCCTGGTCTCCGGCCCAGAGGAGCCGAGAGCCCGGGGCCCCAGTCCTCAGTGCGCCCTCAGAGAACAGCGCACAATGACTCCCGTCACCCTGGCCTCCGGCCGCGCTCCGAGCTGACCACGCCTGTGACCGGTTCAAGGTAACCCCGAACTGAGAGTCACTCCTTGGCTCTGTCTCTGTAGCCGGCTTCCCCGTTCTAATACCGGTAAGCTCTGCGACACTCAGACACCCCGATCCTTCTGTGACCCTGTGGGACCTGAGGCCGCACTGACCCCGCGTGGGCTTCACCCCGGTTAAGCCTCTGGAGCGATGTCCCTCAGCGGAACAGACTTTTAAAAGTCCCAATTTTGTGCTCGGTTGCTCCGCTGCTCGCCGGGAGCCGGCCCCTCCCCCCGTGGTCTATCTTCCCGTCGCTTTGGATTCACTTCTCCGCCAGTCCTACCTTTCAGATAGTGGTTGATTTTCTGTTTCTAGAATTGCTGTTCTTCTTCTCTTCAATCTCCCGTTGGATTTGTAGGTGTTTGCAATCTTTAAATAAGCTATTTAGATGATCTCCCGCTACCTGAAGTCGTCTCAGCTTCTACTTCTCCGCCATCTTGACTCCTCCCTCCCATCATTAGTTTTTGATGTAATGTTCCATGATTCATTGTTTGCACAGAACACCCAGTGTTCTGTGCAACATGTGCCCTCCTTAATACACATCACTGGGCTCACCCATCCCCCCACGCTCCCCCCACATCCACAGTTTGTTTCTCAGAGTCCATAGTCTCTCACGATTTATCTCCCCTTCTGATTCCCTCCCTCCATTTGTCCCTTCCTTCTCCTAATGTCCTCCATGCTATTTCTTATGTTCCACAAATAAGTGAAATCATATGATAATTGACTTCCTCAGCTTGACTTATTTCACTCAGCACAGTCTCTTCCAGTTCCATCCATATTAGTGCAAATGGTGGGGATTCATCCTTTCTGATGGCTGAGTAATATTCCGTTGTATATATGGACCACATCTTCTTTATCCATTCGTCTGTTGAAGGCATTCGGGTCCTTCCACAGTTTGGCTATTGTGGACATTGCTGCTATGAATATTGGGGTACATATGGCCCTTCTTTTCACTACATCTGCATATTTGGAGTAAATACCCAGTAGTGCAGTTGTCAGGTTGTCGGGTAGCTCTATTTTTAATTTTTGAGAAACTTCCATATTGTTTTCCAAAGTGGGTGTACCAACTTGCATTCCCACCAACAGTGTGAGAGGGTTCCCCTTTCTCCACATCCTCTCCAATATTTGTTGTTTCCTGTATTGTTAAGTTTTGCCATTCTGACAGGTGTAAGGTGACATCTCAGTGTTGTTTTGATTTGAATTTCCTGATGGCTAATGATGATGAACATTGTTTCATCTGTCTGTTAGCCATTTGTATGCAGGAAAAAATATCCAATGGAAAAAAGTCTCTTCAATAAATGGTGCTGGGAAAGTTGGAGAGTTACATCTTCTTTAACTCCTTTTACTTAGAGGTCTGTGAACAGAATAAGCATGAGGCAAGAGTCAAGGGTCTAGACCTTGGAGTCACGGAGCTGGGTTTCTGTCTCTCTGTGACTTTGGAGGAGTTGTTCCTTCTCTCCTTGTTTCCACTGCCTTGTTCATAAGATCTGGGGGATGATAGTACTTCCTCAAGCAGCTGTTGTAAAGATTGGATGAGTAAATATTTGAGTAAATATTTGGCTGGCATGTAAGTATTTATGAAGTAAATATTGCCATCTATGAGGAGGAGTAATTAAGGGTTTGGCTACTTTTTTAGGATGGGGCTTGATTTCTTAATGCATTGTGGTCGATGAAAATTATTTATATAATATCAATAGTTCAGAATTTGTTGAGGCATTCTTTAGGGTCATAATAGTGGCCATTCTTGGTAAGAAGGTTAGGCTTTTAGATCAGGCTTTTTAATTGTCCTTCTACCCTTTTTCGCCCTCTTGACCTATTGAATGTTTTATTAGTTTCTGAGAGAACTGTGTGACAATCTCCTGTTACTAGGTATTAAATTTCTTCCAGTAGTTTTATCAATTTTTGCATAATACAATTTGAAGCAAGGCTGTTAGGACTTTATAAACTCATGAATGGAATAATTTTCTGGTGAATTATTTTCCTTATCAATAGTCTAGGTCCTGGGCTGGTTTTCACTTGGTATACAATTTTTGTCTGATGTCAGTAATATTACATCAACTTTTTGGTCAACATTTTCCCGCATCCCATTTCAACCTCTTCATTTTCAACCTATATCATTTTATTTTCATAGTGTAGTGTCAGATTATTAAAATTCAGTCTGAGAGCCTTTTTGTTTCAATTGATTAACTTAATCCACTCACATCTTTTATAATTAGAGAAATTGCTGGGTATTGCTGTCACCCTCCATTTTCCATTTACTACAATTTCTTACTCTGTTTGTTTCTTCGCTAGGCTTTTGTTTGACTGACTCATTTCTGGTTATATATACACCATTTCTAGTCATCCAAAAGTCAAACTGAATTTTTACAATTGAATTCAGTTTTTATAAATAATCCAAATGCAGAATTCAAAATACAAAATGATACTGCATTATTACAACAGTTGTCTATCTACCCATGATTCTTGGTTCTTAGAAGTTAGCTCCTCTGCCTCCTCCTCTTGGTATTCTTGTGTTTCTATTCTATGTAAAATGCCTGTAGTGATAAATCATTCCTAGATTTTAGGCATCCCCTCTTGCTTTCCCAGCTCACTTACAATACTGTGTACACATGAACACAAATATGCCCACATACTTCTCCTCTTGTCATCCTCCCACTAAAGATGAAATCTGTTTTCAGAACATACGTCATTATAATATGCAAATATTATTCTGAGCCCTGTAGCATACTGTACGTCTGTCTCTTCTGGGGCAACTTTTGTTTTCTCACTGGATTTTGGTAATTGAACCTTTCAGTTGTCAGTTCTGAGGAATCTATAATTACTCCATCCTCACCTTTTTCTTTTCACCAGAGCAGTAAGACCTTTTCCTAAAACTAGTTACATACGGTCAGACATATCTAGTCATTTCTGTTTGTCTTTCTAGATGGATGAATGGATGGATGGATGTCCATCTCTGTTTGGCTTGCTAGGTAGCTTCTCTTTGTCTCAGACCACTGTTCTGCAGTCCTCTTTCCTTCTGCTTCAGTCTGGCCTGGGGTGTTTGTGGGACTACACTAGGGCTCTAACCCTGGAGCTTTCCTTCATCAGTGTTCTCTCCCCCACACCCCTGCTTTATTAGAGTAAAATCAACAATAGAAACTGTGTATGTCTAAGGTATAGAATGGGATGATTTGATTATACCTTGTGAAAGGATTGCCGCAACCAAGCTAGGTAACACATCCACCACTGTGTGTGTGTGTGTGTGTGTGTGTGTGTGTGTGTGTGTGTGTGTGTCTGTGTCTGTGTGTCTGTGTGTCTCTGTTGGGTGAGAACACTTAAGATCGCTTCTAGCAAATTTCAGATATACAATACAGCATCGTTCGCTGCAGTCTCCATGCTGCACAGTCGATCCCTAAAACTTATTTTATGATTGAAAGTTTGGATCTTTTGACCAACATCTGCCCAGCTCCCCCAGCCCCTAGCAACACCCTTTTACTCTGCTCCTGTCACCTTAACGTTTTTGAATTCCAGATATAAGTGAGATCATACAGAGATCATACAATATTTCCCTCTTTGTGCTTGGTTTATTTCACCTACTGTAATGTCCCCCAGGCCATTCATGTTGTTGCAAAGGTCAGCATTTCCTCCTTTTTTAATGGCTGGATAATTTGAGAATGTATGTGCGTGTGTGTGTAAGCACGAATGTGTGTGCGTTCACACCTGTAGTCTCCCACATCCTCTTTCTCCATTCGTCTGTTGAAGGACACTCACGTTGTTTCCATATCCTGGCGGTTGTGAGTCACGCAGTGGTGAACAGGGGAGTGCAGCTCTCTCCCTGTAGAACACCCACTGTGCAAATTCTGGAAGAACATATTTAGAGAATTAAGAGAATTGGAATAAAGCCACTGTCAAGAGCTATGAAAGGTCTGAGATTTAACTTACTTGCAAGCTGGCAAGTTATCCTGATACCATGTCACAGAGGCAGGCAGAAGACACAGATTGCCGGGTCTGAGACAAAAGACCTCATTCCTCACAGCCAGAGTATTGGCATGGGCACTGGTTCTTTGAGCTCTGGTTCTCACACAGGAGCAGAAAGAGGGCCAGGAGATACTTGAACGTGCAATGAGTTGCATTAGAAAACTGGAACTCTGAGCTCAGGGAACCAGAATCTGCTCTAATGGGCAGTAAGCCTGCCTGCCCTATGCTCCAGAGGGACACAGCAGCATCTAGAAGGGAAGGAGGAAGTCGTGTGGGACGACAGGTGGGGGTAGGTGTGGGCATCTGGAATGAAGTGCAGGTGCACGGGGCCTCACCCATGAGGGAAGAGCAGCATGGATTTTGTGTGGGAAACGTATTCTTGAGAGCCTAGTTGAACCATTTGCTATAAAAATAAAAACAATAATCTATTTTGGGTTTCAAAATTTGGAAAGGCTCGCTAATATTTGAGCCATTAAAATAGCAAAGAATCTTTATTATGTTTAGATTAGAGGCAGGTAATAAAGGTCAGGATAAACGGTTATCTATCTTGATAGAAATGTATGTATTCGAAGATATGAAGACAAGAAGTCAATGAGAATAAATGACAAATTTCTTTGCAGCTGGCAGGAAGAAGGAATAAGAAAATGTAAAATAGGGACGCCTGGGTGGCTCAGTTGGTTAAGCAGCTGCCTTCGGCTCAGGTCATGATCCCAGCGTCCTGGGATCGAGTCCCACATCGGGCTCCTTGCTCATCAGGGAGCCTGCTTCTCCCTCTGCCTCTGCCTGCCATTCTGTCTGCCTGTGCTTGCTCTCCCTCCCTCTCTTTCTCTGACAAATAAATAAATAAAATCTTTAAAAAAAAAAGAAAATGTAAAATAACATTTAAAAAAGAGAGCAGAGAGTATGATTAACGCATAAAGTCCTCTGAGCTATTAATTTAAAAGAAAGTAGAATTGAAACCACTGTGGGCAATTTCTAATTATATAGGCCTGAAAGATTAAAAAAAAAAAACAAACCCTCAAAACTGGGTTTGATCAGCGAGCAGCACAAATAAAAGATCCCGCACACACCTTTGGTTCTTTTTCATGCCAGTGGTGACCCCATCCACACCATGGGAGAAGAGCCAGGAAACGCCCTCAGGAGGGTGGCAGGGGCTCCTGTGTGCAGGTAGCGTGATAAGACTCTGAGGTCTGCGGTGGCAGAAGCAGAGAAGGGGTGTGATCCAGGCCTGTCTATTAAGAGTGATGTGAACAGAGCTAATGCAGGCTCACTCAGCTCTCGCAATAGTAGAAAGTGCATAATGACATATTTGGTTCGAATTCAACTTTTGTATTTTGGAAAATCCCACACACTGAGGCACTCTTCAACCCCAAAGTCTCAGCTCGGTTTCTCTTCCTTACAGTTGGCCCCAAGGATTCAGCCTCCTGAAAGCTGCTGCAAACCACATGGCCCTAGACCCTTTCAGAACCACTCTTCATTTCCTAAATGTGACACCATCATCTCTAATAGTGACAGTAATCATGGCTGACATTTTTAAAGGTCTTACTGTGTCTGTCATTTTTCTTACTGGCTTATGCTTTAACCTATTTGAGCCTTACGGTATTCTGACCTAAGTACTCAAGTGACTCCTTGTATAGATGAGGGCAGTGTGTTATGGAGATGACTAGACCCTGCCCAAGGTGAAATAAGATTCAGTGGTAGAACCTTCTGGCTCTAGAACCTTTCCTTAACCACTAACCTGTAGTGATTCTCTTGCTGCTTCATCAGAATCTTTCTAAATGCAGATCCCTCTAAGTAGATGCCCCCTATGATGCACACATTGGTCACCTTTCCCTTACCAGTTTGGATAAAGTCTTTTCTAGTGGGTTGAGACCCTTGGTCTGGTTTGGTGCCCTTGTCTTCTGCTTCTTTAGCATCCATTACTCATCCCCATCATAGTCCCCACTATTCTACACTGTCATTCCCATTTATTTTTCTCTCCTAATGGTGTTTTGAGTTCCTGAACATCAGAGGCTCTAATTTATTATTCATTCAGTAAATGTTTACAGAGAAAGTAGTTTGGACTAGCCATTGCATCCATAGATCCTGTCACATGTGGGGGACGAGAAGATGCTCAAACAAATAAATGCTCTTTTTTGGGATTCCTCTCCCCCCTTAAGATCAATTGCAAATTTTATTGCTAATCTCACAGAGAAAGATGGGAGTCGAATACATAGCCACATTGAATGAGTTATAGAATTGATTGTATATACAAGCTTCCTGTGAATATTGCCTTTTCTCTTTGGATTCCTGTCCCCGCTCTAAGACCATTGGCAGTTTTCCTGGGTAAGCACTGGGTGTTTCATGTCTCTACTGGTGGGAAGCCTCAAGTCTTATCTGTACTTAGTTTACTTAGATAGCATTTACTAGGTGCTACGTCCTTTCTAAACACTCTGCAAATATATTAACTACTTTGATCCTCACAAGTCTGAAGACGTCGCTGTCATTAAGCCCACCTCAGAGACAAACCGAGACAGAAGCGACGTGCCTGTGGGGATGTTGCTAGAAGGAAACAGTATTCAGTCCCAGGGAGTGGCATGGAAGCTCCAGATCGAAGCTTTCCATCTCGGAGCCCTCTTGCCTCTCACTACACTCTTTCCTCTTTGAGACCTACTGACGGGAAATTGCATGTTGACACCTTCTTTGTGAGAGATCACTTGCCAAGAAACTTTATAGAGAGAACTGTGATGGTCTGTCAAAATTTAGGATGCTCCTAGCCTTTGACTTTGCATTTCACTTTCTTGTGTTCACTTAAGTATGAAATGACATATTTATAGTTGTCTGTTATAGAATTGTTTATAACGGCAAGAGCTGGGAAAAAAATGTGGGCAGTAAGCTGAGTTAGTGATGACCTATCTATAAAATGGAAAATTATGTCACCATAAAAAGAAATTCAGATGAATCTTTAAGTACTCTGTGGAAAGGCACCCAACATGATATTAAATGTAGTAGGAAAGGTATGAATGTGCCTATGAGCCCATGTATGCTTGTGTATTAGCCTGTAGTTGGAGGCCTGTCTGCAGAATTACATACTGTGTCTTGCCTGGACTGGGGGTGGAAGGGGGGAAGGAGGGTGTGTGCTTCCTGACTGTGATAACGTGACTCTGCTATGCATTGGTTTTCAGTAGTACAACTTTACTGTTCTTCATCAGCATGGCATTACTATTCCAAACAGTCCTTGCCCAGGAAGACAAAAGTTGTGAGCTATATTGTTCTTCTTATGAACATTCACAAGAAAAAACTCAGGTCAGTGACCATCAAACTCTTCAGCTTTTTAATAGCTTTTAAATGACTATTAACTCTCTAAGGCACAGGAAACACTTCCCTCAAAAGTCTCACTTGGTTGAGCCTACAAATCCTAAAGTGTTATATCATGGTACTCACCCAGTCCTAATTAAAACCCCTGAATTGAAAACCTGATCATATACCTCACCCCAAAACATCAGGAATAGCCTTACTTTTCACTCCCCTCTAGTTGATACTAGTACTCTGTCAAGGTCATACTCTCCTTTATCAAGATAGGAATAAAGTCAGCTTTGTTTATCAACAGGTTATTTTGGTGATATTTTCAGAGTCAGCATTCTAAAAGGGACAGGAAGGAAGTTGAAGGCAGACTAATATTTATTTATTTATTAAATTTTTATTTTTTAAATTTCTCTTCAGTGCTCCAGAATTCATTATTTACGTACCAAACCCAGTGCTCCATACAATAAGTGCCCTCCATAATACCCACCACCAGGCTCACCCGACACCCCCACCCCCTCCCCTCCAGGACCCTCAGTTTGTTTCTCAGAGTCCACAGCCCCTCATGGTTCATCTCTCCCTCCAATTTCTCCCAACTCCCTTCTCCTCTCCTTCTCCCAGTGTCTTCTGTGTTATTCCTTATGCTCCACAAGTAAGCGAAACCATATGATAATTGACTTTCTCTGCTTGACTTATTTCACTCAGCATCATCTCTTCCAGTCCCGTCCATGTTGCTACAAAAGTTGGGTATTCATCCTTTCTGATGGAGGCATAATACTCCATAGTGTATATGGACCACATCTTCCTTATCCATTTGTCTGTTGAAGGGCATCTTGGTTTTTTCCATAGTTTGGCAACTGTGGCCATTGCTGCTATGAACATTGGGGAACAGATGGCCCTTCTTTTTACTACATCTGTATCTTTGGGGTAAATACCCAGTAGTGCAATTGCAGGGTCATAGGGAAGCTCTATTTTTAATTTCTTAAGGAATCTCCACACTGTTTTCCAAAGTGGCTGCACCAACTTGCATTCTTAATATTTAACTAGAGCCTATTTTAGTTTTTGTACAGTGTTGTGTGATTACCTATTCAACAAAAACCATTGGAAGAAGGGATGAATGAGTACTAAGGGGCTCAGTAGAAGACTTCAGGAAAGAATGTAAAAAACCCAGATGTAAGTCCTTTGTCATTCCAATTTGTAGAGTCAGAGAAGGCGCAACCAACTGAGAAAAAGCATCTGTGATCAAATGAGTTAAGAAACAGAATTCTTTAAATTTCTTAGATAGAAGCAGGGTCATTTGTGAAAGAAAGGGGAAGAGGAGGGGTGCCTTTTATGTTTGCATGTGTGATTCAGTTCCATGAATTCTAGAACAGCTGGGAGCAAGATGCACGTGAACTTTAATGCCCCTGGATTAAGCTCATTGTTCCTAGAAAAGTGGAGTCTGTCTTCGGAAAGGAGGAGAGGCTCCAGTTCTACCAGTCCAGCATGACGGGGTAGAGCCGCCTTGCCACACTGGCGTACCATTGCCGCCCCAGTAAACCCAGTGGTCTGGACTCCATCTGGAGCGGGAGGGAGTTCAGGAGAGAAGGCGTAGAGGGGAGCCAGAGATGGAACTGGAAACCCAACACAGTGTCACCTTCTCCGAAGACATTTGTTCATGTCTTCTTCCTTCAGTATCTCCGTGGCCAATCTGCCTCCCAAAATGTTATGAGAAACGTTGATCTATGCATCTAAGAGGCCCCCCTTCCCCTCTCCCCAAGGAAGGGTAAATACAAAGACAGCCCATGTAGATACATTATAAACTGTTGATAGACAAAGACAAGGAAAAATCATGAAATCAGCAAGAAATAAATGACTCCTCACACACAAGGGAACTGAACAGTTAATGGGTTGACACGTTTTAAATGGCTGGAGAAAAAGAAAATAGTTATCAATGTTTGTTCCTTTGCAAGCATTGTTTTAAAAGAGATGTTTAAGTACCCAAACAGAAACATGACTTTGGGGGAGGGGGAAAGAGATGTGAACAAATTGGAGCCCCGGGTTGTCTGTTGGAAGGAGGATCCCAGCTGCCTCTTCAGTATAGCCGTCAGCTTTCGGAGAGGAAGGCCCAAGGGCTTGAGATTAAGAATTCCATATTTGGCAAAACTACCATTCAAAAACGAAGGTGAAAGAGACCCTGGGTGTGGTGCATCAACAGTGAATCTTGAAACACTGGGGAAAAAAAGAAAAAAAGACACATTCCCAGGAAATCAAAGCCCTGAGAGTGATTGTTGACAGCAAACCTGCCTTACAAGGGTGTGGAAGGAGGTTCTCCAGGCTGAAAGGGAGGGATGCTGGACAGCACCTCTGGGTTCTGCTGGAATAAGGGCACCAGTAAAAAGAATTACAGAAAACGCTCTACAAATATATGGTTTTGTTTAGAAGCATTTTGATACCAAAAGTGATCATCTATTTCTGCTTTTCCAACGATGAAAACATTACACACTAACAGATCACAAAAGTAACACGTGGGCTCTTGAGAATTTTGAGTTTTTTCCTCTACCATTGGTACCTGGATTATTAAAGGAAGCACCTTTTCTAAACGTACTTTGGCTCCTCTTGTCTTTCCACCTTCCCGTTGCCCTGTTCTGTCACTAGACTAAGCTGTTCATTCCGATCTGCATATTTTCTGCCAGTCATACAGCATTTTCAGCCTTGAGCTCTGTCGTCAATCTCGTGCACGAGGGACCCGTTGCTTCACCACAGGTCCTGAGCCTCACGTGGCTTTTTCCAGCCAGAAGAGATCATATGAATCCTATAAAACAGGCCAAATCCTGTGACCCTGTTGACATGGCCAGAGTCTGGTATCAATCTCATCTTGTTAAAAATCTTTCCCCAGTTTCTGCTCTCGACAGAGTCCTAGACACGTGGAGATAGACATGTGGGTGAAGGCAATTTGATTGGAATTGGTAGAAAGTATCCACTGAAGAAAACTTGGAGCTTACCCCCACTCATCCCTAGAAGTTCTATCTGAACGATATATTACAACTATAATCAGTGTTTTTTTAAAGACTTTGTTTTTTAATTTTTTAATTTTAATTTTTTTTATTGACATATAACATATTTGTTTCAGGGGCACAGGTCTTACACTTTGTCTTTTTAGAGATGATTTAGGTTGGCAGCAAACTTGAGAGGAAGGCACAGCATAGTCTGCATACCCTTTGTTCCCACACAGGTGCATCTGCCTCATTACCTGTATCCACCTCAGAACTGGTACATCTGTTTCAACTGATGAACCTGGGTTAAAATGTCATCACCCACAGTCCCCAGGTCACGTCCGGGTTCAGCCTTGGTACTGGGCGTTGTGTAGGTTTGGACGAATGTAAAATGATGCATGTCTGATAGATTATACAGATACTGTCCCTACCCTGAAAACCCTCTGTGCTCTGCCTGCTCTTCCCTCTCTCCTTCTCAACCCCTGGTCATCACTGATCTTTTTACTGTCTCTGTAGTTTTGCCAGTTCCAGAATATTATGTCCTAAGAATCATGCAATGCGTAGCCCTTAGAGTCATGGCTTTCGCTGCATAACATGCTTTTAAGTTTCTCCCGTGTCTTTTCATGGCTTGAGAGCTTTTGTTAGTATTCAACAATGTTCCATAATCTGAATAGACCACAGTTTCTTTTACCATTCCCCTAGCGAAGTCATCTCGGCTGTGTCTCCGTCTCGACAATTGTCAGTAAAGCTGTTATAAATGTGCACACGCAGGTTTTGTGTGAACAGAGCTTCCAGGTTCTCTGGGTAAATACCAAGGAGCGCGGTTGCTGGATCCTATGGTGAGAGCATGTTTCATTTTGTAGGAACTGCTCACTGCCTTCCCACCTGGCCATACCATTTTGCACTGCCAGCCGCCGCGAGTGAGTGTTCCTCTTGCTTCACATCCTCCCCAGCGCTGGGTACCCTAGGGGTCTGGATTTTGGCCACTCGGGTAGGTAGTGGTGTCTCGTTTTAATTTGCGTTTCTCTGATAGCATATGTGGAGCACCTTTTCATAGGATCATTTATCATCTATGTATCAACATCATTGAGGTCTGCTAAGGTCCTTGATCAATTTTTTTTAATTTTTAATTTTTTATTAACATATAATGTATTATTAGCTCCAGGGGTACAGGGCTGTGAATCGCCAGGTTTACACACTTCACAGCACTCAACATAGCACATACCCTCCCCAATGTCCATAACCCCACCACCCTCTCCTACCTCCCTCCCCACGGGCAACCCTCAGTCTGTTTTTTGAGATTAAGAGTCTCTTATGGTTTGTCTCCCTCCCAATCCCATCTTGTTTCATTTTTTCCTTCCCGACCTCCCAAACCCCCAACTTTGCCTCTCAACTACCTCATATCAGGGAGATCATATGATAATTGTCTTTCTTTGATTGACTTACTTCACTCAGCACAATACCCTCTAGTTCCACCCACGTCGTCACAAATGGCAAGATTTCATTTCTTTTGATGGTGGCATCGTATGGTCTTTGATCCATTTTTAAAATCAGATTGTTTTCTCATTGTCGAGTGAGAAACTTGTTCATTTATTTTGGATAAATGAGATGTGTCTTAGATGAATATTTTCTCCCAATCTGTGGCTTATGTTTTTCTTCTCTCGCCATCTCTCACAGAGCAGAGGTTTTTATCTGTTACTGATGGTGCCCTTGATGTTGTATCTGAATAACCATCACTGTACCTAAGGTCAGTGAAGTTTTCTTCCCTGTTGTCTTTTAGGAGTTTTAGAGTTTTGCATTTTTCACTTAGTTCTGTGATCCATTTTGAGCTCATTTTTTGAAGGGTGTAAGGTCTGTGTCTAGATTCATTTTTTTAATGGTGATATTCAATAGTTCTAGCGCCATTTGTTGAAAAGATTGTCTTTGCTCTATTGTATTTCTTTTACTCCTTCATTAATGATCTATTGACAGTGTTGTTTTTTTTTTTTTTAAGATTTGAGGTATTTGCCAGAGAGAGACACACAGTGAGAGAGGGAACACAAACAGGGGAGAGGAAGAAGCAGGCTTCCTGCTGAGCAGGGAGCCTGATGTGGGGCTCGACCCCAGGACCCTAGGATCATTATCTGAGCCGAAGGCAGACACTTAACGGCTGAGCCACCCAGGTGCCCCAAGTTGACAGTTTCTATGAAGGACTATTTCTGGGCTTTCTTTTCTTTTCCACTGATCCATGTGTCCATTCTTTCGCCAATACCATACTGTCTTGATTACGGTAAGTCCTGGAGTTGGGTAATATCACTTCTCTGACTTTGTACTTCTCTTTAGATATTGTGGATCTTTTGCCTCTCCAAATAAATTTAGAGTAAGTCTGTTGATATCCACAAAAGAACGTTTTAGGATTTTGTTTGGGATTGTGTTGGATAGACAAATCCACTTGGGAAGAACTGATGGCATGACAACATTGAGTCTGCCTGTCTGTGAGTGCATAATATCTCTCCATTTATTTAGTTCTTTATTTTCATTCATTGCAGCTTTTGTAGTTTTCCTCACGTGGTTCTTGCCTATATATATATATTTTTAAGATTTTATTTATTTATTTGATAGAGAGAGATCACAAGCAGGCAGAGAGGGAGGAGGAAGCAGGCTTCCTGCTAAGCAGAGAGCCCGATGCGGGGCTCGATCCCAGGACCCCGGGATCATGACCTGAGCTGAAGGAAGAGGCTTTAACCCACCGAGCCACCCAGGTGCCCCTTGCCTATATTTTGATAGACTTATACCTAAATATTGCATTTTTGTGGGGTGTTAACATAAATTATATTCTTTTTAATTTCAAATTGTACTTGCTCATTGCTGGTATAAGAAAGCAATTGACTTTTGTGTATCAACCTTGTGTCCTACAACCTTGCTATTGTTTACTGGTTCCAATAGTTACTTGATTCTTTTGAATTTTCAACATGGACAGCTGTGACCAAATTCCAACAAAATTTTGATTTGGACAATCAGAGAAACTCCAAACAAATAAAAGATTTATTTCTTCCTCCCCAATCTATATACATTTTATTTCCTCTTATTGTCTTACGGCATTAGTTAGGAATTCCAGTACCATGTTGAAAAGATGTGGTGAGACAGGACATCCTTATCTTGTACCTGCTATTTATTAGTGGGAAAGCTTCTAGATTCTATTATGGTTACCTATATAGAGTTTTTTGGTTTGTTTTTGTATATTCTTGCTCAAGTGGAGGATATTTCCCCCTATTCCTAGTTTACTGAGAGTTTTTATCACAAATGGATGTTGACTTTGTCAAATACTTTTTCTGTGTCTATTGATAAGCTCTTGTAATTTTTCTTAGCCTGTTGATGTGAACTTTATTAATTGATTTTCAAATGTTGAACCAGAATTGCATACCTGCGATAATTCCCACTTGGTTGTGATGTATAATTCTTTTTATACATTACTGGATTCAATTTGCTAATATTTTGTTGAGGGATTTTGAATTTATGTTCATAAGACATGTTAGCTTTTAGTGTTTTTCTTTGTAATGTCTTTGTCTGGTTTGGGTATTAGGATAATGGTGGCCTCTTTGGATAAATTAGAAAGTATTTCCTATGCTTCTATTCTCTAACAGGGATGGAAAAGAGTTGGTGTAAATTCTTCCTTAAATACTTTGTAGAATTTACCAGTGAACCCATTTGGGCCTGGTGCTTTCTGACTTTATATTATCTTCTTTCTTGTTAAATAAATTATTTTAACATTTCTTGGAAGACAGATTGAAAAACAATCTGAAGGGTTTGAAGAGGTGGGGGGGAGGTTGGGGGAACCAGTTGGTGGGTATTAGAGAGGGCATGGACTGCATGGAGCACTGGGTGTGGTACAAAAACAATGAATACTGTTATGCTGAAAATAAATTAAAAAAATGATTAAAAAAATAAAATAAAAATGGCAATCCACACAATAAGGTCAATAACATTGTTATGAAAAATAACCACACCCAAAAAATTTTAGGAGAGTGACACTTGTTTACGTTTTTGCTGTTTCTAGTGTTTCGCTTCGTAGAAAGGAAACCTGCATTTTCATGTGTGCTTCTGCACATGATCTGACACCATCTCACATATCATGTAGCTTCTGAAAAACTGTGTCTCAGGAGAGAATGAGTGGAAAAAGTGAAGAACATCAGTTTTGTCACGAAAATAGTTCTGACCTAAGAGACCCTCGGAAAGAGATCCCAGAGCACTCTGGGCACACCTGAGCCATGCACGGGCCCTCATCTCTGGGCATCTGCCAGCCTTACCTGACCTCATGGACCATGCTGGTTTTAGAATCAGAGAAATGGGCACGGGGAAGCATCACTCCTGGGGGGGTGGTTAGCAAAGGAACCAATGAGGAGGTCCCAGCCTTTCTTCTCTGGGAGCATTTTTTGGTCCATTGAAGGGGCATCAGAAAGCGTGTTTAGAGGGTTCCTGGGTGGCTCAGTCAGTTAAGCATTTGCCTTCAGCTCAGGTCATGATCTCTGGGTGCTGGAATCCAGCCCCACCTAGGAATCCCTGCTCAGCAAGGAACCTGCGTCTCCCTCTCCCTCTGCCTGCAGCTCCCCCTGCCTGTGGGCTCTCATTCTCAGTCTTTCTCTGTCAGATAAATAAAATCTTTAAAAAATAAATAAATAAAAGCAATCCTGGGCCAGAGTGGGGAGAAATGAGACAGAGAGCCGAGGTCAGGAGGATCGTCACCCCTTGGTGCTGGGTATGTGGGTGAAAGGCAACCTTCCCAAAACTTGTTTTCCTGTTGATCTTGTCTTATTCCTGACCCCGACCAGCAAATCAGAGTCTGTTGTGCTTCATAGCACCGGGTGAAATTGAAGGGCAACCCTTTCTTTGGATTGTTAACATCAAACCAGGAGAGAAACAACTGATGGATGTTTTTTGTTTGTTTGTTTTTTGCTTTTGTTTTTTCTAGTAGTTGGCTCCGAGTGCACTGGAGTTCAGAGCCAGGAAGTACAGTTAAAAACAAAAAAAAATCTAATGAGAACTTCATGTTTGCATGTTTCTAAGTGCTATCTATTCCATCATGGTCCTTTCTGGGTCATGTGCCAAATTGGTCTCTGTATGCATCTGTTTTGGGATTCTGCTCTATGGATCTGTTTTGGCTATTTTGTGCCAATTTTGTGCTGTTTTAATTAATATAGATTTATGATGTGTCTTGGTATCTGCTAGATCAAGTAAAAACTGATTGTAACTTTTTTCTGAAATAGCCTTATCTATTTTAGCACATTACTAAATATAAGCCCCACGAAAGCAGGGAGGTGGTTTATCATTTTGATTGTTGAACCCCAGCAACTTTAATAAAAGTGACATAGTGTAAGTACTCAGTAAATATCTGTTAAATAAAGGAATGAACTTACACTTCTGAACTAATTTTAGAATTTGTCTGTCAGTGTGTACGCAGCATCTGACTGGGCTTTGTATCGGGATTGCACTGAATTTGTAGATTGATTTGGGAAGAATCGACACCTTTGCATCCTTGAATCTTCTCATCAATGAATATGGCCTCACTTATGCGGTGCTCCCTTTCTGTTCTTCAGTAAAGGGGCATAATATTCTCCAGAAGGATCTCATATAAAAATAACCATTTACAGTAATAACACCTTACAAAAGCATAACAAAAATACACAACGGCTTCATTGAGATGGCATTCAGAATGTGAAATGCACCCTTTTAAAGTATGCGATTCAGTGGTTTTTGCCAAAATCAGAGTTGTACAACCATCACCACGAATTTCAGCACATTTTCATCACCCCCATGGACACCCTGTAGCCCTTAGTGGCCACTCTTCCTTTCTCCGCTCCCCTGACCACTCACTGATGGAGTTTCTATTTATGGATTTGCCTCTTCTGCACATCTTCTATAAATGGGATCATACAATACGTGACTTGTGATTAGCTTCTTGGACTTAGCACACTGTAAGCTTCACCTATGCTGTAGCCTGTATCAATATTTTATTCCTTTTTATGGCCAAATAATATTCTAACATATTGATATACTGTATTTATGTCTCCGGTCACCAGTTGATGGAAATTGGTTTCCAGTTTTTAGCTGTCGTGAAGATAATGCTATTATGAACATCAGTCTGTAATTTTTTGTGTGGGCACATTTTTCATTTCTTTTGGGCTATGCCTCAGAGTGGAATTGTTGCTGGATTCCATCTTGTTGAGGATTTTAGTACCTACTACATCAGGAATATTGTTCTATAGCTTTTCTTTTTTTGTGTGTGATGCCATTGTCTGGGTTTAGTATCAAAATACTGACCTCATAGAGTGAGTTGGAAAGCATTTCCTCCTCCTTTCTGTTCTAGAAGAATCTGTGAAGGATTGATATTTGATGTTTTGTAGACTTCATCAGTGAAGCTACATGGTTCTGGGCTATTCTTTGAGGGAATTCCGTTCATCACTGATGCGAGCTGTGCTTATTGTAGGTCTATTCAGATGTTCTACTCCTTAAGTCAGTTTGGCTGGTTTGTGACTTTCTGGGAATTGGTCCATTTCATCTAGGTCACCTAACTTGTTGGCACACAGCTGTTCATAGTATTCCTTTATGGGTTTTTATTTCTGTAAGATCAATGGTGAGTGTGTGTGTGGTATATGTATATATAAAAGGAAGTGATTCTCTACTCCATCCCTCCCTACCCTTTCTTTTTCTCTAGAGGTTACCTGTATTTGGGGTCTTCAGAAAAACTGAACCAATTGAATGTATATGTCTGTCTTATTTATAAACATACATAAAATATACATATATATGCTTATATGTATGTATGCATACATATGTATACATATATACATTTATAATATAGTATATATTTGTATCTGTATATTACATATATATATATATTTATGTCTCTGTGTGTCTGAGAGCAAGAGAGGGAGGGAGAGAGACGAAGGGTTATTTTCTCAAGCTGGCTCCCACAATTATAGAGGTTGGCAAGTCCCAAGGCTATAAGGTGACCCAAGAGGCTGGGGCCCAGGGCAGAGCATGTGCAATAACACAAGTCTGAAGGCCACCGGCTGCTGAGTTCCTTCCTGCTCTTGCTAGGTCACTCTTTGGCTCTCTTCATGGCTTCAACTGGCCCACCCACATTACAGAGGAAATCTCTACTCAACATGATCGATTAATTGATTTTTCAGCTTGATTTTTTAAAATTTGTTTAAAATCCATTAATTACCATATAGTATATTATTAGTTTCAGAGGTAGAGTTCAGTGATTCATCAGTTGTGTATAACGCCCAGTGCTTATCACAGCATGTGTCCTCCTTAATGCCTGCCCATCCCCACTTACTCCAGCCCTCCACCACTCACCTCCCCTCCAACAACCCTCAGTTTGTTTCTTAGTGTTAAGAGTCTCTCATGGTTTGTCTCCTTTTCGGATTTTCTGATTTCAACTTATTTTTTTTCTTCTCTTATCTGTTCATCTGTTTTGTCTCTTAAATTCCACATGCGAGTGAAATCAAATGATAACTGTCTTTCTCTGATTTAAACTGCTTAGCCTAATACCCTCTAGTTCCATCCACGTCATTGAAAAGAGCAAGATATCATTCTTTCTGATGACTGAGTAATATTCTATTGTGTGTGTGTATACACATATATATGTGTATATATGTATGTGTGTGTGTATGTATGTGTATGTGTGATATATATATATCACATCTTCCTTATCTATTTATCTCTTGATTACATCTCATCCCTTTTCATATTTTCATATCCCACCAATTTAAATGTCAGTCGCCACTAAAAACACTCTCACGGAAACATCCAGATTGATTGCTGACAGAAGTTCTGGTCAACATGACCCAGCCAAGTTGACACATAATATTAACCATCACACTATTTTCAATAACTTTACCTGTTCTCATCTTTAGTTCCTAACTCACACACTTCCCTCTTTCCTCTTTCTCAAAATATGTGTATGTTCTAACTTTGGTTGTCATTGTTTCCTGTTTCAGTAATAATGGGTACATGAATGTTCACAGCCAATCTGCGTCATACACTATAATTACGTATCTCTTGAACAAGAAAGTTAAGCATTTTTTTCCCTCTCTCTGGTCCATAATGTCAAGCAACTGTTAATTTTCCTGCCTTTTTCTTTTCATGGATCGAGTTATCTGAGAACTCTCTGACTTTTTCTGGTTTTGCTCAGTGGCTCCTTAGCTAATGGACGGGCTATGGATGTGACACTTCAGTTCCAACCTGGCATCCCCTTCCTTCTCTCCTCTTCCAGATCCACTATCTCCTGGATTGTTTGTCTTTCTTCATGGTGTACACCCTTCTTTTAATTTTAATTAAATGTGTGGGCACATTTTTCATTTCTTTCGGACTTATGCCTCAAAGTGGAATTGTTGCTGGATTCCATCTTGTTGAGGATTTTAGTACCTAGTACATCAGGAATATTGGTCTATAGCTTTTCCTTTTTTTTTTTTTTTTTTTTTTTGTGTGATGCCATTGTCTGGGCTTAGTATCAAGATAATGCTGACCTCATAGAGTGAGCTGGAAAGCATTTCCTCCTCCTTTCTGTTCTAGAAGAGTCTGTGACTCTTCCTGAGTCACGGACTCAGGCTGTTTTAATGGCTTCCTGAGAAAGAAGATAGGGGCAAAATGTTGAGATTTTACATGTTGGAAAAAGTTATTTTACACTCACACTTGCTTGATAATTTGTTGAGTTTACAATTCTTGTTTGGACAGCGAAAATTAATGATGGGGAAGCCTCACAAAAATGGATTTGAGATGTTTGGGCAGGGGTGTGGTCAGCCCTAGCACTCCTCATTGACTTCAGACCAGGCAGGAAGGAGAAGGACTTGACGTTGAAAATGGATACCATCTCCTACTCCAGCAGGAGGAGGAGGAAACGCTGCTCATCCCCACAGGAAATGGCTCAGCCAATGAGAAGTCACCACCCTCGGACCTTCCAGTTTCTTCCAAAGGACTTCTAGTTCAGAACAGCCCTCCCAACTCCCCCGTTTTCTCCTTAAAGAAGGTGCCTCTCCTTTGTTCCCAGACTTGTCTGTGGTTGTGCTGCAGCTCCTTTGTTCTGGGTTATAATTCTCTCTTACTTCCAAATAAACCCATCTTTTGCTGGTAAAATAACTGGTAGTTTCTATTTTTAAGGTGAACAGGACTAATTTTTCCTTAAACATTTGAAGCCATTATGTCCTTGTCTTCCAGCTTCTTGTATCAAGTACAAGGCCATTTTGATTCTTGATCCAGTCATAGCTTATTACTACCTCTGTGTGTTTTTTTTTTTTTTAATCTTGAAGTTGGTAAGGTCGTCTTGTTAACATGGTTTTTAGAAACTTCATAAAGATACATTTTGTGTTGTGACTGCTTTGGTCACAAAAAAGAGAGACCATTGGGAGACCATTCGTTTGGAAGCTCATGTCCTTCGGCTCTTTGAAGTCCTCTTTTACTATTTCTTTGAAAGTTTAACCCTTTCTACTTATTTTTGAAGTCTGACTAGTCAAATATTAAACATCTTCTATTTATTTTCAGTCTTCTTTTGTGAGCCCCTGAGTTCACTCCTATTTGTCATTTTGTTCTGCTATTCAAGACATTTCATCAAATTTCTCCGCAACTCTCCTATTTAATTTTTTATTTCAGGTAATGTATTTTTAATCTGTAAAGCTCTTTTTGCTTCTCAGTACATGCCTTTTATACAGAACTGCTTTTATTTCACCAATACTGTATCTCGTCACGTCCTTCTGAAATTGTTGAATATACATCTTCAGAAAGACTTTGATCTACCCCATGCACTGTATCTGATTCTACCATGTTCTTTTGTTACCTGTTTTTTAGATGGTGTCTGTTTTCATCTTATTCCCAAATGCTTGGGTATCCCTGTCAGTCCATTTGTAACATGACTAATGCACTAACAAGCTCTTTGGAAACTGTGTGTGTGTGTGTGCGCGCGCGCACACACATGTGTGTGAGAGAAGGGCTGAGGTGTGTTCAGTGGTGGGCTTTACCTATAAGGGTGATAAAGCTGAGAAATGTGGTGAAGCTGGCTTTCTTAAAGGAAGCTTACTTTTTCAATATAAGACCTGGAACTTTCCATACATGTTGGGTTTTGTTCATGGAATGCTAAGTTCCCCAGGAAACGGTCTTCAGTGTCCTGAGTGGGAGCTGTAAGCCTTATCATCAGTCTCCCGTAAGCATTGCTGATGTTCCTTTACCTCTTCTTCACCTTCTAAAAGAATTACTGTAGCACACCTCCCCGTGCTACCTCCCCTCTGTAAGTGTCCCTGGAAAGTCACCCCCTCCAGCCTTCTGTGCAAGCAGGGGAGAGGCTCCGGCTGGATAGTATCTCTTAAACGTTTTCAGTGGTATTTTCCAATTTTTAGAATATGTGCTGCCGAAGTGAGCACTCAGTGGTGTTTTCCTAAAGCAATCATAACTCTTAGGTTCAGGAAGACTTGCTATTTCCCTTTCCTGAGCACTTCTGGCATTCCAGGTGAGAATTCGGTGTCTCTGGTGTGTGTGCTGTGTTGCAGGCCTTGTATGCCTGTGGTCTTTGTGCTAAGTCCCATGCAAGACCATAACCATGTATGAATCTGCTTTTCGGATTCCACAGTTTTGCTGCACACACCTGTTGTCATCTCCCCATTTCTTTTGCTGTGGAGGTGAGCCTGTTCTGAACTGAAGTTTAGTAGGGTTTTAGGGAAAAGCCACCAATAATTCATCTGTAAAATCTGTGTTTGACTCACATTCTCTCTACCTTTCAATTATACTTTTTTAAAGATGATTTTATTTTTTAAGAATTATTTTAGGGAGAGAGTAGTGGTGGAGGGGCAGAAAGAGAGAGAGAGAGAAACAAACTGTTGAGCATGGAACTCAACGCAGGACTTGATCCCATGACCCTGAGATCAGGACCTGAGCCAAAACCAAGAGTCGATGGCACCCAGGTGCCTTTCTACTCTTTAATTATACTTAACAGAATTCCTGTCACTTTGTTTTAAATAATGACTAGTATTAGCCAGTATGTATAGCTTCACAGTGAACAAGAGAAGTGAGTTTAATTTGCTTTTAATTCTTTTACTTAAAAAAAATTACTACTTTTTAGCTCAAGGCTTCTGGTTCCTATTTGCTTCATCATGTATTTCTGTCCTGTTTCCCCTGCTCTGTTACGGGCGGACCCCTGTGTTGCCGCTGTGCCCCGCTCTCCAGGGAACGCTTCTGTCTGAAAACCACCAGCACTTTTCTGCTACCACCTGCCTGGGGAGGGCTGCTGCTTCTGGGCCACTACCTCCTGTTTCCTTCTCTTGGCATTTCCTGTCGTTTGGGTTCTCCTCCACCTCTGGCATGAGGTAACTTTCCTGACCCGACTGCTCTTCTGACTCCCTCTGCCTCTGAGTTCCCTTATCCAGTTGGTCACACTTGTTCTGTGTCTCTAGGTCATGCTGTGTCATTTGGAGCCCACTAAAATTTCATTTCCGTTTTGAAGCCCTGGCTATGGGATCCTACTTTAAAAATGTTTCCTTTCTAGTGTTTGATAGAGGTGGGACTGGGGTGTGTGGAGGAGAAATGCTCTGTGCTCTCATTGTGCCATAGTGACCCTTGGAGAAACAGAGGTTCCACTTTTTTCTTTATAATTTTCTGAAGCTTTTTTCAAAGAGTGTTGCTTTTGTAATCAGAAAAATGCCAATTAACATACCACTGTTTCAGAATAAAAGAAGACAAAAATAGGTGGCCTCCTTCACAGATGCTCATTCCAGCCTGTGTGGGGGCCACCCACGTATGCAATGGCCCCTTATGGTGTCCAGATCTGCCCGGGTTATCCTAACTCTAGAGGGCTGCCCCAGGAGCACGTCAAAGTTTGACTTGCTTTTGGTATTTAGTCAGAATCCTCTATTTTGTTACTACTTTGGTCTTTAGTCTTTGCAAAGTTGGTAGCTAAAAATCTTGTAAGCCATTTTGGGGGGCCACTCTGAGCTTGTAGGTCAACAGTGATCACACGCTAGCACAATGGTTACCTCCAATCAGGTTGACAGCATCAGGAATCTGGACAAAGCAAGCCATTGGCTTTTTAACAAATATTCAAATATGCATTTTCAAATATGGTTAATTATCCCGTGGTTTTAGACTGCAACATCTTTATATGGTTTGCATGTTAAAATTCAATCAGTTGAGGTGTACATTATATTTATTCCTGCAGAAGTAAAGTACAAGAACAATTGATGGGTGAGAACTCTTAATTTGGGGGACACATTTAAGAGTTTTAAACAGGAAAATCATCTTTTATATAAATATCGAGAGTGTGTGTTGCTTTTTGGTTTTAGAAAGCATGTTATATGTTGTATAGCCAATAAATACTTATAAAATTTAAATGGACAAAGCAGAATAATGAAAATTAGGTATCAGAATTCTAATCCTTGTAAAACTGGTATTCTGTATTCATAATTTTAAATAAAACAATTGTGAAACACTATTTTTAGCTTTTTAATTCTTTTTAAGTCCTGAATTTACAGCATGATTTTAATTTTGCCACCACAGTCGTATATGATAGTCTTCAGGTTAAATCATTTGTAATCCATATTTAATGAAGAGTATGAATAAAAAGAAAGTGTTAGAGAAAAACAAGGTATTTCCTTCAAGATAATTTTGCTTCTCTGCCAGTGTGTTTCTCATGTGAGAAGTGAGCCACCCACCGGATGTCCCGGACGTGTGACCACGGTGGCAGCCCAGCAACTACCGTGAAGAGTAAGCATCCCTCGTCTGAGGTGTCCCATGTTTAAATACAAACACCGAATGCTCAATAATATAATTCCATTGTTGTCAAGTTCTTACATAAGATTTCAATCCCAGCAGCACAGAAATGTAGACTGATGGTATTGGACTTCGACATGAACTTTAGCTGAGTATTTTAACTTTTCTCTATTGAGTATTTGTTCAAAGTATGTTGTAGCTGCCCCTCTGTTCATTAGCATTATTTGACTAAAATGAATTGGAACAGACTAGGGGAGCCTGGGTCGCTCAGTCGGTTGAGCGTCCGATTCTTGGTTTTGGCTCAGATAAGCTCTCAGGGTCCTGGGATCGAGCCACGTATCAGGTGCTTAGCGTGGATTAGGGTTGGGATTCTTTCCCTCTCCTTCCCCGTCCCCCTCTGCTCCTCCCCCTGTGTGTGTACACATTCTCTCTCGCTGTCTCGCTCATAAAATAAAAAAAAAAAGACGAATGAAAAACATCAGAATGCATTGCAAGTAGTAAGGATAAATACTGTTCTGTGAATTCTTTGTTCCATTTGCAGATTTATGAATGCACACTGGGTTATGCTAGAACATGCGTTTCTCACTGAGGGTCATGGGTCATGGTGAAGAATTTGAAATCCACTGAACTAGGAGGAGGGAAGGTGCTTGGTGTGGAGTATGAGGGTAGGCACTTAGTGCTGGAATTGCTAACAAAAGATAGTGGTTCAAAGTTTGGGGATTTTTTTTTTTTTTTTTTGCAAGGAACTGCAAATAATGTGACTTGAGTGCAATAGGGTTTAGGACTTAAGTGTATGTGGGAGAAAGGTAGGAGTCAAAAATTGGTGAAATAATATAAAATGGCCGGGAGAAATTGGAAAGGTAGGGATATAAGCATCATAATGGTAATATGCTATCTTAACACTTTTTGGTGGTTATTATGGCAATTTCTATCTACTGTGTTTATTCTAGTGTAGTTGATTCTTAGGACAGTCAGACAGGAGACACAGAGCAGGTCCTCATAACCCTGTTTTGTAGAGAAGGAAAGATTCCATTACTTCCTCGGGGATCTGCATCGGGGAGGGGGTAATGGTATGTGTTAAATTCAAACATCTTATGATCTTGTGCTCTTAACAAAAGAGGCTGGTTGAGGAGTGAAGGGCAGTGCCCTGGGTCTGGGGAAACGAGGTATAACACAGGCTTTCTGGTGCAGGGCACTCCCCGAGCCACTCTCTAAGACTCAGTGTGTCTGGGGAGTGTCCAGGAACGAGGACTCCCCTCCTCATCCTCCACAGTGTGGGAGGAGAGAGACTCCTGAGCCAGGTGTAGAAATAGGAGAGACAGCAGGAAGACACAAGCACGGCGTCCCCAAAGTCTCCGGGGCAGTGGCCGCCTCAGGCTGACGAGGTTGAACCCTGGGCTGGGTGGATTACGCTGGAAGTTGATGGAGATGATTTTGCTGTTTTCCTACCCTAATACAAATAAATATTTGTTTCGTCATTTACAAAGGATATTCCGACCTATCGTCTCACGTTTGTCATAAACCGTGGGTATGTTTTATAGATGAGGAAACTGAGTCTAAGGGAAGCTAAATAATTCATTCAGATGTAGATCTCCAGTGAGAGGTTCAGCAGGACTCAAACCAGAGTCTTGCTCTTTCCGTGCTTGTGCTCCATTCCTCTCACTCAGCCGACCTACAAAAACCACTAGCGTTTGCCGGAGCTAATTTGGCAGATAGAGTTATCTCTTGAGAAGGTCGAACAGGGCAGGATTTTTGAAGATGGTCTAAAAATGGAATTTTTATTTCCTTAGTAAAAGTGACTATTGGTAAATGCAGGGTACTTTTGAGTTCTTTTGGATTTCACCATAATTTTTTTTAAATTCATTTGAGATAGAATGAGTGTGGGGGGGGGCGTGGGAGAGAGAGAGCGCAAGCCAGGGGGTAGGGCAGAGGGAGAGGGAGAACCAGGCTCCACGCCTGATGCGGGGCTTGACACCAGGACTCTGGGATCACAGACTGAGCCAAAGGCAGATGCTTAACTGACTGAGCCACCCAGGTGCCCCACCATAAATTTCTTAAAAAAAAAAAAAAAAAAAAGCTTGTAGTTGAATCCATGTAAGAAGGAGCCATAATGAGCTATTTGTGAAGGATTTGGACACAGCCCTAGTTTTTAAAACAGATGTACAGAACACCACCTGAAGACCACATCAGTGGGTCCTGGTGAGACACAGTAGAGGGGCTGGAGCTGGGTGTCTGGCCATGCGTCCCTGCCCATCTCACAGGGGCGTCTGTGAAGCTACCAAGCAGAAGTTTGCCCTTAAGACATGTGCATGCGTGAGCGGGACGTGGTGGGGCATGAGGAAGCAAATGGAGGAACTCCTTCACCAGAAGGTTCATGGGAGAGCAGCTTTGGTCTGCGGTTTCTAAATGCATACCCTGCTGAGTGGTGGGAAGCGGTAGAATGGCCTGAGGACGGGAAGGGGAGGTGACTGGTCACTGGGTATGGTTCGGGTGGAGGGCTGTATGGAATGGAGGACATGCTGAGGACAGGAGTCCTGGGAGTGGAGGTGGCCAGTGACCCACGCATGTCCTGTTAATTCAGGGCCTCGGGTTCTTACATGGCGGTAGGATGGATGGACAATTAGAGCCTGTCTTGGGTGGTTTCTAAGTCGTCAGGTGGCTGTGCTGTCCTCACCATGCACAGCCTCCCATCCTTCTCCCATTCACCACTGCTGCGGTCCCCCTGCTGTACTCCCCTGCACTTGTTACTTTTTCCACTCCGTGAAAGCCTCTCCCATGGCAAGCCCATCTCTCCTCAGTGGGCGAGTCCCTCAGACTGTATCGCCACCAACCTCGTGGAGTCTCAGAATAGAAATGCCAGCATGATCTACCTAGTACTACAGCTTTAACTAGATCATCAGGGGATTTTAATCACTTTCTGAAAATGTTTCTCTGACATGATCACGGAAACAGATTTCTATTTTCCCTACAGTCAACCTGGAACGTAAGTGGAAAAGATCTGGAGCTCAAGCCTGGTGAGTTTTCCACGCACTCCCATGTCTGCTGTCCGTTGGCTTATGCTGTCCGGGATGCAGAGAGCTTGGATTGTCTGTGAAGGAATTACTTCGGCAAGGACTTAACCCTGTGTAAATGGGTGCAGGGAAACTCTGTGTCCAAAATGAGTGTTCAAGAACATATTTAAGATCTTAGCTGTATCCCAGAGCAGCTGCCCCCGGTTTATCCTTCCCTCTGTCCTGTTGTCATTCCACCCACACACCCCGCTCCCTCCCAGCAGTCCCTTCTCCTGTGTTGAAGTCCCACAGTGTCTGTGTTCATGTGTGAGGTGCAGGCTTGCCTAGACCCTGGGGAAATGTGCCCTTTCTCCAGTAGCTGAATCTTTGTACTTTTGTTCTCTTCTCACCCGCCCCCTGCTTCATAGGCTCCAGAGTTTTAGCTCTAGGGATTGTGGGCACTGCTCTGCTTTCCTGCTCCGGAGAATCTTATGGGATCCTCGTTGAAGCAGGCCCATCTCATCAGGAAGGCTTCCTTCCTGTGGCCCGGAGCAGAGCATCCTTGACCTCCTTGTTCCTTAGGGTGTACACCACAGGGTTCAACAGGGGGGTGATGACGGTGTACATCACCGAGATCAGCTGATCTTGATCCCTGGTGTTCTCGGACTTGGGCTTGAGGTAGGCAATGGAGGCACAGCCATAGTGGACAATGACTATCGTGAGATGGGAGGTGCAGGTGGCAAAGGCCTTCTTTCGGCCCTCGGATGATGCGATCTTGAGGATGCTGGAGATGATGAGGACATAGGAGATGAAGACCAGCCCCATGGGAACCAGGATCACCAGGACACTGATGATCAACGTCAAGATCTCATTGACCGTGGTGTCGATGCAGGAGAGCTTCATCACCGGTCGGATGTCGCAGAAGAAGTGGGCGACCTTTGTGGCACAGAAGGGTAACCTGAACACAGCCAGCACCTGTGTCATAGCTACGATGAGTCCAGTGCTGCAGGCTGCCCCCACCAACTGGAGGCACACCCCCTTGTTCATGAGGATCGTGTACCTCAAGGGGTTGCAGATGGCCACATAGCGGTCGTACCCCATGGCTGTGAGCAGGAAACAGTTGTTGATGGCCAAGGTGATAAAGAAGAACATCTGGGTGGCACAGCCAGCCAAGGAGATGGGCCGGCTCAGGCCCAGGAGGTTACAGAGCATCTTGGGTATAATGACAAGCGTGTACATGGTATCTGAGGCAGACAACATGCTCAGGAAGAAGTACATGGGTGTGTGGAGGTGACGGTCAGCACTAATGATGGTCACAATGATGATATTGCCAGTCAGGGTTAAAGTGTACAGTGTAAGGAACACCACAAACAGGGTGAGCTGGTGCTCATGGAAGCTGGAGAACCCCTGAAAAGTGAACTCGCCCACCCAGCTGTGGTTCTCTCTCTCCATTAAATCATAGGCCGAATCTAAGAAAGAAAAAAAAAAATCCTGTAAGGAACCTAAATGGGTGGTTTCTGTCAGGGAGGCTGGCGACTTCTTGTGGTTCCTTGGCCTCGGGTTTTGGCTTCTCTGTGTTCACATTCATGTTTGTTCCTTTTGGGAACAGAGAGTAAAACATTTTCTCGCTAAGAGAAAGAATGTGGCTTTTGGAGCCAAACGCTCTAAACTCCTACCGTCATGTGCTGACTTATCTTGAGTAAGGAATTAACATCTCTTAGACCAGCCACCCTGTCTCTGTATGAACGTAGTGATGATGGCATTATAGGGTTGTCATAGGAACACAACGCTTCAGCTTAAAACGTGGCTATTGGAATTCAACAAATGATCGGATACGTTCAGGTTTGTCTGCTCAGCTCTTGGGTCTGCAGGAACCGGCTCATTCCTGAGTGGCTAGGGGTTGGGTCGAGCGCCAGCCATGCGGTTGTCACACCACACTCCCATTCCAGTTCTCCAGCTCTGTCAGGCCTGTTCCTCCCAACCTCCACCCTACAGGCCTCTTCTAGACACCAGTCCTTTCTCAGAGTCACCCAAGCCCATGATGCACTATAGCATCCCATCCTCCCCCTTCCCCGCCCCTGGCATCCTCCTCCTTATGCAGGCAGCTAGCACCCAACTGCTTGCTGCCTCTTCTGTACTGACAGCACCTTACCACGTACTTGTGATTACAAAACGCATTCCTACCTGTTTAATGTCATTACCACCCGGTGGAGCGGGGAGAACCAGGATTACTGCCTGTCTTCGGATACAGAAACTCTTTCGGGAATAGCCTGGGGACAAAAATGGGCTTGAAACTAAGTCTTCCGATCCTGGGCCTGTTGTCCCTTCCCCTAACGAAAACTGCAATGTGGAGCTGCCCCCACCAGGGCTGGGCTGTATGGTCTCTGAGAACAGGGACCCCGGCGTGTCTGCCGCAGAGCAGGGCACAAGTACCTGCTGGAGAGTCCTTGCCGGTCATCACCAAGTGAGCTGCCCGCTAGGAAGCAGAGTGCTGGGGCACCACAGGGAGGCTTCCTTCCAAGAGGGGGAGGAGTGAGTGTTTTTAAACCCCGTGTCCCCTTCCCCGCTGTTTGTGCATGTGACAGCACCAGAACCGGGCTGAATTTTAACACTGACATTAGAACCCTAGAAGAAAGCATGACACCATTAACATCTTATTGGAAAACACGCCATAGTGCAGCTCTTCTAACAGACTTTACCCAATTACCAGCCAACATATAATTATGGAACAGGTTTGCTACAAAAAAAATTAAATTCAATAATAGGGGGTCTCCTGAAAAGTACCTTTTGTTAGAAGTGCAGCAAATCATCATGTTGCAGAATGATTTACTGGTGGGTAAACAGCAAAGGTAAGCTTTCTGAGCGCTTTTAAAATTAATCTGCTTTTCGGAAACACACCACTTTTAATAAAGGGAATCTCCAAAAAGGTATCAGGGAGGGGGATGGTTATGCTTCAGCTCTTCAGAGCATGTTGTGAAAGAAAATGCTCTAATGTTGCAAAACAAAAACAAAAACAAAAAAACCCCAAAACAAAAAACCAACAACTCATGTGCAGTTTCAGGGACCATTTCTTGACAAGGAAGGTGGTTTGGCGTTGAAGTGGGCACCACGGTAAGTAAGTGACCATCAGGCTGCTCCGTGAGGCTTTGTCAGCAGCGTCTCTGGATTATGACTTGTTTGTAGAATGTGAATCAGGAATCCTCGCTGATAAGTGGCAGAGCCCAATTCTGTATGAGTCAAGATACCCTTTAATCCTGGGGGGTCATGATTCCTTAGGGCTAGGAAGGCATCTTTGAAAGTGGCAAATCCAAGGCGGGAAAGAAGTATTCCTAGATGCCAGGACACTGTTCAGTTTAAGACTTTAATAACCATAGGGGCGCCTGGGTGGCTCAGTGGGTTAAGCCGCTGCCTTCGGCTCAGGTCATGATCCCAGGTCCTGGGTTCGAGCCCCACATCGGGCTTTCTGCTCAGCGGGGAGCCTGCTTCCTCCTCTCTCTCTGCCTGCCTCTCTGCCTACTTGTGATTTCTCTCTGTCAAATAAATAAATAAAATCTTTAAAAAAAAAAGACTTTAATAACCATAAAACCCATCTACGTGTGTTATTCCTTCTGTGGCCCTTTGTAAATCACTGAAGTCTTTTTTGAAATGTCACTTACTTTTCTTCCTGCAAATCTGTGGCTCGACAGAGAAGTGGAAGTAGAGGTCAGAGATGTGGCCCATGGGTCACAAGTATTCACAAATCATGGTCATGAAGAAAAGATCCCTGAATGCGGTCCTTCTACCTGCCCTCAGTCCAGGGACGGAGCTAGAGGGAAAGTCACAGGGGACTCCTGGAATACTAGATATTCTCTCCAGCTGGAGAAGGAGCTTTTAACACCCAAGAAAAGCTCTCTGAGGACCATCTTTCGTGGTTTCTGGATGCCCTTCCCTGAGCACCCTTGAGAGTCACCCTAGGGCTGGAAGGAAGCCGACAGCCAGTGCCAGGGGACCTCGTTACAGGTGGAGAGCGTTTCCCATGTTGCCTGGGCCCAGGCTCTGGGAATCTTCCAGAGCTTTCTCTGTAAGTAGAAACAGCAGTGGCTTATTTGTCAGGTTTCATTTTTTAAATAAATATTCTATTTTTATACAGTTGGGCCTTGGAAAACCATGGTTACAAAACCCAAGTGAGCTCTCAACTAAGAGCCACTGCTTGGATTCCAGGAAACTGTGCAGTTTTCCCTGTAGTCAAGAACCCTGCTCAGCATTAGAGACTGGTTCTCCCCCATCCCCCCTTGGACTGAAATAGTCCAATCTGGCTGTAGTTTTTGTCCTGTGGGATTCAGACGTGGGAGAGCAAAGCTCAGTAGACCTCTCTGGAAGGCCGGGAGGCCACTGCAAGTGTCCCAACAAAGCTGAGCTGGGATTTCCTCCTCAGGGGACATCAGGCTGGCCTCCAGAGCCCCTTGCCATGTTGGCTTCCCTGTCCCAACCCCACATGCTGCCTTTCCCAAGAGTATCTTAGTCTCACTGGTTTTTCTTTTATATTGTTCAAAGATGAACTGAGACATATTAAAAATGGGAAGTTTATTTGAGCAGAAATCAAGTCCAGCAGCAGCCAACGGGCAGTGGTTAGAAGTGTGGTCCCCAGCAGGAACTCGGGGACTTGTCTGGAGAAAAGGAGGAAACAAGGCGAGGGAGGACCAGTTGGCTATAGCTTACAGCCTCCGTGGCTCGGCGTGGCTGGTCGTCCTCAGTATCCTGATTTCACAACCGTGAGGCATTTATGGGCTTAGACTTGGGTTCCTTTATATAGGCACCAGAACTTACAGTCCCCCAGCCTGTGGCCTCCAGTTTAATTAATCTAACGTTCCTGCTTACCCTTATTGTTCTCCTCTCCCGACAGATCCCTTCCAAGGTGATTTTTCTACAGTTCACAGAAATGCCTATATGTGGTTTTTTTTTAAGATTTTATTTATTCATTTGACACACAGAGAGAGATCACAAGTAGGCAGAGAAGCAGGCAGAGAGAGAGGAGGAAGCAGGCTCCCCACTGAGCAGAGTCCGATGTTCGACTTGATCCCAGGACCCTGAGATCATGACCTGAGCCAAAGGCAGAGGCTTTAACCCACTGAGCCACCCAGGCACCCCTATATGTGATCTTGATAAACCTGAAAAACATCCCTGTTTCTCCCCCGCCCCCCATTCCCACTTCTTTACTGAATTTGTGGTCACTTTTAAATTTAGAAAATTATAACTTGAAGAGTTTACAGCAAATATAAACATAGTGATTAATGTTCGCCCTTCTCCCTACCCATTTCAGAGACCAAGAGGGGAGACTGGCCAAACTAGAGTTACGTAGGAGACTCAAAAATTTCTCGTTCGGCTGTTGCCATGAACAGGTAGCATCTCAGCCTCTCCCTTGTTACTTGCAGCCGTGCAGTCTCGTCATATGTGTTACAGCCTTTGTTGCTTTGAGGTCACAGTGGGATGGGATCGTCCCTCACTTTGGTGTCACCTTGCTGGGTTTTCGCTCTGCTCTAGCGAGAACACCCCAATTGTCTCCCTGGTTGTCACTGAAGACACGAATCCGATCAGTGGCACAGACAGCCTCCCTCCCTCCCCGAAATGGGAAGCAGATATAAAGCCTCTTGCTCCAGAGACCAGCAGGACACCTCTGTCGACACACCCTCGGGCCAGGGAGAACTTCCTGCTGTGACACTCTGGTCCAAAGTAGGCCACATTAGAGCATGGTGACCTGGTGGCCTGATTTCCCAGGTGTCCTTTTATGTTTCAAGGGCTGAAAGAGGAAGTCCAGCCGAATCCTAAGTTTCTGAGTCACCCAAAAAGGAAGGAGGACCATGGTTAGGGCTCCGATGAGCAGCTGACGGTGGCAGGTTTCTCAGGGTATGGCCATGTCTGGGCCAGGGAGGCTGAGTCCTGGGAGCACGCAAGGTGGCTTGACCACAGCCCAGCCTCAGGCAGGTGCACTTGGCCACCACTGCAGGGGCTTGTACAGAAACTTGGACGTTCTAGTCTGCAGCATCACCGGGGACTGGGGCAGCCAGGATCTGTCTCCTGGGTGGCTGGTCGCTGAGGCTTGCCCCCATGCCATTCTGTTGATCCTGGGCTGTCACCTGAAATGCCTCCTCCACGTGGCCCCTGCAGGTGACCTGGGCTTCTTCCCAGCCTGGGGCTCTGGATTCCAAGGGCAAGTCCCCCCAACCCCCCAAGGTTGTGTGATCCGTTGTGACCTCATCTCAGACTTCACCATGCGGTGCTGGTCCCAGCAAAGTGTTTCCTGGTCTCAAGGACAGGGTGCAGCCTTCACCTCCTCATGGAGCGTATGGAATGAGGGCTGCTGTGTCCACTTTTAAGACACCCAGTCTGCCCCAGGCAAGTTAGCTGCTGAACGGTACCTCCCGCGATCAGTTGAGGTGAGTTGTTGAGAGAAAATAAAAATTAAACTGATTTCAGATTTCCCCGATTAGGGATCTACATAAACCTAATCATTCTGTTTGAAATACTTAAGTTCTAGGGGTTCTTGGAAAACGAAAGGAAAACATGAACCCCTCCCCAAAGGGAGATTTTGTATCTCTGCCTAATCTAACATTAGCAGCTTGGGGTGACATCGGGGTTGGAAAGTGTAAGATACGTTGAGATGTCCGGTGATGATCATGAAAGGCAAACAAAAGCTCTAAGCCGTTTTGTGATTAACGACACTCTGGCTTGGCCAGCAAGATCCGGCAGCCGCCAGGTGACATGACTGTGGTATGGATTTTGTGACCACATGGAGACTTGGCACGTTATGATCTTTATTTAAAGATATTTATCATTTTTAACACACTTTATGCTTAACACTATGTTTAAAAGGATGTAAGTTGTGAAGCATAAACATCTGGAAGCTCCCCACTCCGTTCTAGCTCTGCTCACACATTCTTCACTCCCCCCACGCCCAGCAGCGCCTCCTTTATGGTTTTGTGTTGGTTGTTGTCTTATTTCGTACCATTACGGCGTATGTATGTTTCAACAATATGTTGTTTATTTATATCTCCTTCTGAACTTTATAAAAATCATAGACTATATATTGTTTTCTGGGATTTGCTTTTTTCAAAACTTCAGGGTCACATTTCAGAGATCCAGAGGGAGCTGTGGTCTCGGACTTCCCCTGCTTTGGAATGTCCCACCACGGGAATGTGTCCCAGTGCTTCTCATCCCTCCCGGCGAGGGCGAAGGTGGTGGTTTCAGGTTTGTATTCTTCTAAATTGTAGTGTTTCACATATCTCAGCACATGATTCCTTGAGCAAACATGGGGAAGTTCCTCTGAGATTTCTCTTTTAGGGGAATGACTAGCTTAAGGGATATAAAAATGTTCAATTTTACAAGATCGTGCCAAATTGAGTTTTGAAGCGGTTGTGGCAGTTGACGCTGTGACACACAAAGCGTATGGGGAATTCCAGCTCATCTAGATCCTTGCACGCCCTTAGCAGACTTCCTAATTTCTCTCACACTTGTGGGTGTAAAACGGTGGTTTTGCTTAGTTTCCTGAGTCCTAAAGAGGTGACCATCTTTTCAAAGTTTATCGGCCATGAATATTTGTCTTCCACAGAATACTTGTTCGTGCCCACCCCCCGCCCCCGCTTCTACGGGGTTGTGTTTTCCTTGTTCAGTTGTAACAGGTCTTTAATACTCTGGGTGCTGCCCTCTTGTCCTTGGTATGCTACAGGAATATTCGCTACCATTTGGTGGCTTGTTTTTTTCATTTTCTTTATGGTGCTTTTTATCGAACAAAATTATCGTAATGTCGTCAAATGTATCAATCTTGTCTTTTATGGTTAGCTCTCTTTGTATCTTCCTGGCAGTTTTACCTTCATGTTGCAATAATCTTATTTTTTTCTAAGCATATTAACATACTGTTCATATTGAAATCCACTGATTTTTGTGGATGTGATAATATAGATGTCTAAATGCATTTTGTTTTGTTTTGTTTTTTACATGGATAACCACTTATCCTGGCACTTGTGTTTGAAGAGCCTCCTTTCTCCACTGGCCTACGATTCTATCTGCCACATCTCACAACGAGACACACAAATGGGTCAGTTTAGGGACTCTCTCTTCTGCTCCATTGGTCTGTTTGACTTCCTGTGTCAAGATGACACTGTCTTAACAATGATAACTTGATAATATATCTTTGTTTTCAGAGAGATCAGCTCCTCCTTCTTATTAAGAAGTTGGACCCTTGCTTTTCCACACAAATCATTAGGGAATGAATTGATGATATACGCTATCTCCCCATGTATTTAAAGGTCTATAATCTTTTGTGGGAGGTCCTCAAGATCACCACCGAGCTCGATGATTCTCTTGGAAGGACCCCCCCATCCCCCAGAGGCAGAAGAACAGTTGTAGTCATGGTTATGGTTTATTATAGTGGTAAGGTGCTGATTAGAACTAACAAAGGGGAAGGAGCAGGGGTGAACAGTCCAGGAGAAACTCTACTTCAGCTTCCAAGTGTCCTTTCCTGATGGAGTCACCAGGACATGTGTGAATTTCCCAGCACCAGCACATGACAGTAAATGCAAAGTGGTGTCACCCAGGGACTCTCACCTGAGCCTTGGTGTCGAGGTTTCTGTTAGGGGTCAGTCATATGGTCCTACAACACCGTGCTACTGACCTCGGGTCCTCAGGCTCCAGCCCTCTGGAGCAAACACTTGTTCAGCATAAATCACAGTATTAATATAAATGATCTGATCAGACAGATACTTGGCTCAAGGTCTTGAAACACAAAATTTTATCGAACAGCATAATTCAGGGGCTTGGTACTCCTCTCCCAGGAGCTGGCCAAGGGACCGTCTAAAAGATGAGCCCTTCTTGGGAGCAGGCAGGGTTTCAGCAATGCAGGCTTTCCTGAGCTAAGCTTTTTCTGCATAGATGTCTTTAAAGAAAATAATTTTGTCATGTTTTTTAAAACGCTTTTTAAGGACTCAGTTTCAGACCTAGAGTAAACTCATAAGAATACAAAAATGCCTTTACAAACATCTTTTGTCTGGATGCCCAATTATTTGTATTTTATCCCACTTGCTTCATCAGGTCTTCCCTCCTCCCTCCTCCTCTGGTTCTCTCATTTTCTTCCAAAGCACTTTAGAGTAAGTTGAGGCGATTGTCTCACTGTGCCTTGAATAGTTTTGTGTGTACTTCCTACAAGGAGTATTTTCTTACAGAACCACAGCACGGTTGTTGAGAATCAGTATGTGTATGTAGAGATCCATACGTAGAGTAGTTAGTATCAGACATGGTAAAACTATTGTCTGACCCACAACTCATTGTCAGTTACCCTGGTCGTCCCAATAACGTCCTTTATAGCTAAGCTTCTTTGCAGCCCAAGGTCCCATCCAAGATTACCCGTTGTTTTTTGTTGCCCTGTTTCTTTAGTGTATTTTTATCTGAACTGGTGCCGTGGTTGTCTTTGTGTTTCTCAACCTTGATACTTTTGAAAATGGCAGGCCAAGGGTGTTTGTAAAATGTCTCTTAGTTTAGGTGACCTGAGGAGTGCTAGAAATTCTAGTTTTTCCCTCACATTCATCTCCAAGTCTTTTTCAATTCCTTCTCTTCTCCCTTTATCCTTTAATCTCCTTCATGATTAAATTCAGATTGAGTTTTTAACAAGAATGTTACAGAAGGGATGCTGTATCATTCCCAATGCATCCTACTGGGAGTTGTATGATGTCAGTTTGTCCCAATATTAGTGACGTGACCTCCTAAAGCGAGAGAGCGAGGTTCTTGTCTCATGGAGTCAAAGAATGACTCTCTCAGAAGAAGGAGAGTGAGTAAAGCGATAGTGTTTTATGAAGCAAAGATACAGAGAAAGGCCTTGGGAGTGAGAGGGGTCCTGACCCGTCCAGACAGGATGGCCAATGTGGGCCTTCACCAACTGTCTTTTATTTAGAACTGACTAGGGGGCTTGTGACCCTATCATTCCCATGATGTCTTGGTTTGAGTACGGACTGGTGATAACATCTTTAGTGTCTTAATACTACTTTGGGGTCTGGTCATTCTTTGTTGGTCAAAATGTGATGGACATAAAAAGACCCACCTCTGATGCCCAGTTCAGGGTGGTCTGGTCAGTTCCCTTATTTCTGATTTCCTTACACCTCAATATTTCTGGGATTTCTGTGAGCCTGATCCCGTAGCCCCCCTAACTCTCTCTCCCTACCTAGGCCCACCTGTCCCTTACTCAATGAGAGCATTCCAATGTGTATCCGTGAGTCATATACTTGGGGAATGATTGCCAACATGTATCTTGGTGTCAGGGGGTGGGGAGGGAGATAAAGGAAGTTTCCGAACGCATTTCTGTGTTTTAAAGTAGACTTACAGCATCCTGGGGGTCAGGTTAGATTGCCTTTTGCCCTTTGCAAAGTGTCAACATCCAGGCATTCAAGTCCCCAGGGGACTGTCACTCTGCCTATTTCAAGGACTTGTCAATAGGTTGTAAGTAGTAAGGAAATTTCATAATTTTTCCTTCTGTCTTTGTTTCCCAAATCACTATAATCTCTTGTTCAAGGTGGTATCCACTAGATCTCTCTATTGTAAAGTTAGTATTTTCTCTTTTTGGGAGGTGACCTACTGAGATTAATATCCTCTTCCTCCTCAAACTCTCACCCTGGAGTTTTAGGCTCCCTGATGAGTTTCTGACTCCATCTTTCCTGCATTACGTAAGTCGGCATTCTACGTAAGGAAGATTCCTATTTAGGTACAAGCAGATTTAGATGGTATAGGTACTACTAGATAATGGTGGATACTGTAACATTATCTTGATGTCCACATCATCACAGAACCAGTCAGTGGGAAAACCTTAAGTCTGGCTGCTCTGTTCTTTTGACCTCTTTCCATTATTCACTGATAACTTTTTTATACACCAGCCCAGTAAGATGTCCCGGGCTTGTCTTGTACTTCCCCAGCACTGGCCCTGGAATCAGCCATTGATGCAGGGCGCTCTGGTACCTTTTGGCAGAGGATAATACTTAGAAACCAAGATCTGGGTCCTAGGTATACTTTCTGCCATTGCTGTATGATTATTTTTGGATTCTTGCAGTGAAAAAGCTAGGAAGTGGTATGTCTCTTGGTGTCTGCGTATTAATATCTACATCTTAAAATCCACAATTTCATAATAGTATCTGCAATTCAAACTATCTCACAGTCTACTCTGGTGTTGCTCCTTTCCATATTTATAAGTCCTGTCTATAGCACTAAAAATCCGGTTCATAGTCTCAGTATATTTGCACATTTGCTTCTTTAATATACAGAGAAAGTTGTTTCTAAATTGCTAACCCCCTGCTATGTCAAAGACCTAACCTACTTAATAGAATTCAGAAATGTTCTATGCATATACCTGAGCATGTGTTTTTGTAATACAAATGGACTGTGTTCTGTGTCCTGTTATAAACGTGTTCATATAACAATATATGGGAGATGTCTTGACAAATCAGTATTGGAAGACTTATGCATTCATTTGAACAACTGTGTGTTGTAGAGTAAAAATACAACATAATTTATTTAACTTGAATCAGTGGATAAGTAAGCTGTTTGCGGTTTCCAACATTTTTTAGGAGTATGCTAAAGAATCAGTCTTTGTATAGAGTTGTGCCCTCCTGGGAGCATATCTATAAGATCCATTCATGAAAGTAAAATTCCTGGTCAGTTTAAGAACTTAGGTACTATTGCTAGACAGAAGCCAAAATAGGATGTATGTCTGCATTTGGCATAACTGAGAATGCTTTCTTACCCACACTTCCTTCAACCGTGGGCTTTGACCAGTTTTTTCAGTGTTTGGCAAGCTGATAGGTAAAAAAAAATGGTGTATTAGGGGCGCCTGGGTGGCTCAGTGGGTTAAGCCGCTGCCTTCAGCTCAGGTCATGATCCCAGGTTCTGGGTTCGAGCCCCACATCGGGCTTACTGCTCAGCGGGGAGCCTGCTTCCTCCTCTCTCTCTGCCTGCCTCTCTGCTTGCTTGTGATTTCTCTCTGTCAAATAAATAAAATCTTTAAAAAAAAAATGGTGTATTATTTCTTTCTTTGGATTTTTATTTCTTTAATTATGAATGAGGCTGAATATCTTTTCCTACGCTTATTAGTCACTTGTACTTCCTTTGCTGTGAATGTCCGTTTACATATCTTGCTCATTTTCTGTATTGTATTGCCATTTTCTTGTAATGAGTTCTATAATGGGGAAATATGCCTTCTATCATCCATGTTGCAGATAGCTTTCTTCCACTTACAACTTTTACTGAGTTTATGGGCTTGGAATTCTATTAGGATTATATTTATGTGTGTGTCAGGGCCTTCCTCACTACAAGACTATTTTTTTTAAAGGACCCATATTTTTATTTCTACCTTCTATGTTTCAATATGTGATTCATTTGGAATGTAATTGGTTGTAAGAAACAAATTTTGAAATATTTCTTAAGATCAAGTCAGACATTCCTTTTGTTATTCCCAATAACTAGGCATCATCTCAACACCACTGAAGGGGGAGCAGATTTTGCGATCCCAGAATGTGTTTCTCTGGCGTGGGGATAATTTTAAGCTGGTTATTTTTAACAGCACACACAGGTGTAGCTCTGAAAACTGAGTAGAATTGATCCTTTCAAGAGACATTTGCATTTATAAGGGAAATCTCCATTTGTAAAGGTGTCTCCCTCACTGGTAGGGAAAGGAAGAGAGTCTTACTATGTCTGTATCACAGCCTTACCCTGGGTTACTGTGCTTTTCCTGGTTACCTTCTATGATTCTCCCCTTTACCCCCCAACATATTCCTTTGTCTTTGGCTTGTATTTAAGGTGATGGCTTTATTTGGGGGAATTACTTAGTTTTTCTGGGTCTCCCATGCATCCAGTAGGTATATATGCTGTTAAACTTTGATTTTCTCCTGTTAACCTGTTTTACATCAATTTTATATCAATTATCAGACCAGCCAAAGAACCTAGAAGAGGGAAAACGTTTCCACCCCTAGGTCATACACTGAATAATAAAAACACCGTATATTGGTACTCCATGATGCTACCATCTGCAAATCCCCCCACCCCAACCATAGTTCCTCTTTGGAATTTCTCTATTCTCACATTTTTAAGAATGGTGTTTTTGTGGATTTCTTATTTGTATTCATAGAAATTTAAGGAGAATAAACATCTTTAATCTTCACACTGAGGCTTTCCATCCAAAGCGAGATTTAAAAAGAAACACTTTTATGTTTCATAGGGTTTTAAGATCTTTTCCATAGAAACTGCACATTTCATATTCCCATGTATTTGCTATGTTTTGTTTCATTTAGAAATGGGCTACTTCCATTATATTTTCTAGAAATCTGTTGATTTATTGCTTATCTTTCCAGCTCATTCTCACTGGTACCCTAATCCAAATAATTTCTCAATTTGTGAAGTCCTACACTCTGTATCTGTATGTGTTTCCATCATTCCCAGGCTCTCGGGCTACTTACTGCTCCCACTGTTCTCACTTTCCTCCCCACCTTGTCGAGCCTCCACAGACTGTCACTGTCAATTATTGCCTTGCTTTTACCTTGAATCATGTGTCATGCCTGCTTTGGTTAGACCAAATATTGCTTGGGCAGAGCACCCATGCAAATGAACTTCATGGTTTTACCGGGCAAAAAGGCTACTATTGTAACCTGATCAGCATGAGTTTGCTCCTTGTAGGTCACGCATAGAAACGACACCAAGTGGAATTATCACACAAAGGAAATTTTGTCTGAAGCAGATAAAGAGATCTTGGGGGATAATTTCCAAAATCATGCCTTCCCCCTACCCCCCCAGCAAGGGTGAATGGGGTCCTTTTATTTAGGGTGAGGATGAATATTTATTTATTTATTTAGATTTATTTGAGAGAGACTGAGCACAAGCCGGGGGGGGGGGGCTGGGTAGAGGGAGAGGGAGTAGCAGACCCCACTCCCCCGCCTCCCCTACTCCAGCTAAACAGAGAGCCCAAGGCTGGACTCAATCCCAGGAAGCTAGAATTATGACCTGAACAGAAGGCAGACACTGAACTGACTGAGCTACCCACGCGTCCCCAGGATGGATATTTAAAAAGGGGATCCTTGTTACTATATGCAGAGGTGGGCATAAGGTCACAAATACACCTTAAGGAGACATGCCTGTTTGTTATGTTAATGAGGCTTGTGCTCCCCCATGGGTGGAGATTTTAGCACTGTAGTGAGGTAAATGTAACTGTTGGTTTCTCCATGGTCCACCTTCCCAGGTGTGAGTAGGAGGTTGAGCTCAGCTGCTCTGGGGCCAGTTGCCTCCTCTGCGCACGCCACAGTTAACCTTCCTGAGGCTCTTCCCATGCTCTGATCTCAGCCCAGAGCACTCATTCTCAGGGTTCTCCAATGGCTCACCCACTCCTTCACTTCATTTTTCTGCTCACATGCCATCTCAGAAAGGCCTTTCCTGACCACCTGACCTAAAAGATCTGCTGTTCCCTGCTGGCAGGAATGACTACCCTTTTGCCCTTTTTTGCTCTATCTTCAGACACTTATCCCTTACCAAGATAACCTATATTATTTACATACTTTGAAAATCATCTGTGTTCTTGAGTATGAACTCTGATAGCAGGTGCTTTGTTCACAGCTTGTTTGTTTTTATTAGTGCTTTTTGCTTTCTTCTATGTAGTATTTGCCTGGTAGACATTTTTCCATCCCTTATTTTCAACCTTATTATTTTGTTTCAGATAGTGATATATGCTATAAAAACCATAGAACAGCTAATGGAGAATGTCATTGGTGGCCATTATGGTCAATGAAGTGGTCAGGGAAGGAGTCCCTGAGGACCGCTGCTCATTTCCCTTGAGGTCTGAATGATGGGGAATGAACCAAAATCTGGAGAAAGAGCATTCTCAACTGAAGGGATGGCAAGTCTAAAGATCCTAAGTGGGAATAAACCTTCCATGTCGATAGATGTTAGAGTAGCAGGGCTTAGCAGTAGGAGATGAGGTCCTTCCCAAAGGCATGGGTGGCAAGGACAGGGAGGGCCTTATAGGCCACCATGAGGAAAGTGGATTTTATTCTGAGTGCAGTGGAAATCCATTGGATAGTTTAATTAGGCGAAGGGTGTCATCTGGTTTTCATTTTTAGAAGATAACTTTGCTATTATGTAGAGAATTGATTGGAAAAGTACAAGAGTAAACAAGGGGAATGTATACTGAGAGATTGTTTCTGGATAAAAGAGTTTCAGTGGAGATGGAAGGAAATAGATGATAAATTCACATTGTGTTTTGTAGGTAGAGCTGACAAAGCTTGTCAGGGGATACCAGTCTAGATGGCCCCAAAGGCTCATTTAGTAGCTTGGCAAAGAGCTGACACAGCAGTTCTAAGAAACTTTGGTGGAAGAAGAGGCCGACACCAGTGGCTGAGTTCTTGCTGCTGCCCTCCTTTCTAACAGGCCTGTTGCCACCTGGGAGCTCCTGTTGTTAGATGATCACTTAGAGGGCCCCTGTTTCTCCTTTTATACAAAGGTGCCATCCCGAGGTATAACCAGCCCACTTATGCACAGCCGAGGCTACAGATTAATGAGAGTTTGGGAGATTGTGTGTACTCTTTAAGATTTTCTCCTTATAACCTTGTTTTGCTCAACACCCTGTGGTGCTAGGAGAATGTTGTCTTTGTCTTCTTTTGCATAAAAAATGTGCGGACAGTGCTGGGGAGGAGGAAGGAAAAGATAGGATTCCAGACAGGCTCACTGGCTTTTGGATTGAGCAGCTGGGAAGAGAAGGTGCCACATACTAGTTTATGTTTAGTAATGTGTGTGTGTGTGTGTGTTGTGTGTTTCATTTGGAACAATCCTAGGTCCCCAAATAGAAGTGTCAAAAGCAGGGGTGCCTGGGTGGCTCAGTGGGTTAAGCTGCTGCCTTTGTCTCAGGTCATGATCCCAGGTCCTGGGTTCAAGCCCCATTATCGGGCTTTCTGCTCAGCAGGGAGCCTGCTTCCTCCTCTCTCTCTGCCTGCCTCTCTGCCTACTTGTGATTTCTCTCTGTCAAATAAATAAATAAAAATCTTTAAAAAAAAAGTGTCAAAAGCAGGCGACTAGTTATAAAGTTGGGATTTGGGAAAGACCACAGCTAGAATTATAAATTTGAGACTTCTCCTTATTCTTCACAGTTATCAGCATAAAACAACAAGAACCAATCTAAAGTGACCTTTTCTTTAGAAAAAGTCATAGAGGGAATGGTCAAAGCTTTTCTCTCCATGAGAGTCCCAGCCTCAGATAATTCAAGGCTAAAAAATCATGAGAAGTCAGAGAGTAATTCTACCAAAACTTTAAGGAATAAGTAACCACAATGGTTTTTATAAAGATGTAAAGCCTAGAAAAAGAGGAAACCGTTCAAATTATTTTATAAAGTGAACAGCATTGGAAACAAAGCCTGATTTGATTATCACAGGTACACAGGACACACACGTGTTGGGGAGGAAGAATTTATTCCACCCTTGAAGTTTCTTCTAGCTGGGCTAAAACTAAAATTGACATGAGACAGATTAACAGGAGAAAATCAAGTTTAACAGTGAATAGACGGGGAATCCACAGAGACATGGAATTCCAAAGACAGTCAGCAACATGATACTTACGTGAGCTCAGGAGAGGGGTAGTGTCTGTTGATACAAAGGGAAGGAAGACCATTAGGGGGAAGGTGGGAGTACACATTTGAAAAGCAAAGGTGCTCTATTAATGCAGATAAGTTTCTTTTTTTTTTCTTTTTTAAAATTATGTTAGTCACCATACAGTACATCATTAATTTTTGATGTAGTGTTCCATGATTTGTTGTTTGTGTGTAACCCCCAGTACTCCATGTAATACATGCCCTTTTTAATACCCACCACCAGGCTAACCCATTCCCCACCCCCTCCCTTCTAAAACCCTGAGTTTGTTTGTCGGAGTCTATAGTCTCTCATGGTTTGTCTCCCACTCTGAATTCCCCCCCTTCTTTTTTCCCTTCCTTCTTCTAATGTCCTCCATGCTATTCCTTATGTTCCACGAGTAAGTGTAACCATATGATAGTTGACTTTCTCTGCTTGACTTATTTCATTTAGCATAATCTCCTCCAGTCGCATCCATGTTGATGTTAAAGTTGGGTATTCATCCTTTCTGATGGCTGAGTAATATGCCGTTATATATATGGACCATATCTTCTTTATCCACTCATCTTTTGAAGGGCATCTCAGCTCTTTCCACAGTTTGGCTATTGTGGACATTGCTGCTATGAACATTGGAATGAACATGGCCCTTCTTTTCACTACATCCGTATCATTGGGATAAATACCAATAGTGCAATTGCTGGGTCATGAGATAGCTCTATTTTTAATTTTTTGAGTAACCGCCACACTGTTTTCCACATTGTACTAACTTGCACTCCCACTAACAGAATAAGAGTGTTCCCTTTCTCCACAGCCTCTCCAACATTCGTTGTTTCTTGCCTTGTCAATTTTTGCCATTCTAACTGGGGTAAAGTGGTATATCAGTGGGGTTTTGATTTGAATTTCCCTCATGGCTAATGATGTTGAACATTTTCTCATGTGTCTGTTAGCCATTTGCCTGTCTTCTTTGGAGAATTGTCTGTTCATGCCCTTTGCCCATTTTTTGACTTGATTAGTGTTTTGGGTGTTGAGTTTGAGAAGTTTTTGTAGATCTTGGATATCAGCCCTTTGTCTGTAGTGTCATTTGCAGGGATCTTCTCCCATTCCGTGGGTTGCCTCTTTGTTGTGTTGACTATTTCCCTTGCTGTGCAGAAACTTTTTATCTTGATGAAGTCCTGAAAGTCCATTTTCACTTTTGTTTCCCTTTTCTTTGGAGATGTGTCTTGAAAGAAGTTGCTGTGGCTGATGTCGAAGAGGTTCCTGCCTATGTTCTTCTCTAGGATTTTGATGGATTCCTGCCTCACATTGACATCTTTTATCCATTTTGAGTTTATCTTTGTTACGGTTTAAAAGAATTGTCTCAGATAAGTTTCTTAGGCAAAGAGGAATCTCTATTAATAGTACTTTTCCTGGTACTGAAATGCAGTTGAGGGGGAGGTGAAGAGATTTTCCTGAATCTGCTGGATTTTGATTACTTTTAACTCAAAATAGTGTTCATGCCCAAGGAGCCCATCTTGGGCTGCCTGCTCTATACATGCAGACACAAAATGCAAATTTCACTAAAGTAAATAGAGAACCTAGTGCTAGATTAAAATAATAGTATACTGAGGCAAAATGTAATGTCATATTGCATGTGATCAATAGGAAATCCCAAACTCTTGGAATTTAAAAACTTCACCATTTATGAACTATGTGATTTTAGGCTTGTTATTTAACTTCCAGGTGCCTCTGTTTCCTTTTCTGCAAAGTAGGTATAACATTATTCATACCTACAAAGTGGTAATAATAATAGAATCTACATCATAGGATTGTTTTGAGGATAAAATCAGTTGATTAACATACATCCTTAGAAAAGTGCCTGACACATGGTAAGTATGCAATATGTTAGGTATCATACCAGTAACACAAGGAGGGTTCTGAAATTTATATCTATTAATAAATTCAGTGAACCATATAAAATAGAGAAAAATTATATGCATTTCTCTCTAGATGCTGAGAAGGATCCATGATAAAATGTAACCTCTATTCTTCATTTAAAAAATCCAATTAAGTAGGATTAGATGAATAATTTCTTAACATAAAAATGTGTGTATTTCAACTAAAATTCCAACATTGGGCTTTATAGGGGGAAATGAGAAACACTCCCATTAAATAAAATGAAACAAAATGATCACTATAACCATTATTGTTTAACTCTGTGTATACTGAACAACATAATTACCTCAAGAGAAATAATTAAAAGGTGTAAAAACTGTAAAGGAAGAGGTAGAATTATAATCTTTCCCAGGTGATATAATAGAATACTTGGGAAATAACCCAAGAGGATTCACTGAAAAATTATTACATTAAAAATATTCTATAAGGAGTCTGGGTTCAGATTTATCATTATCCTAGATACACAGAAATAAAAACCAATTAATAATGGAAGAAAAGCCATTTTCAATTGAAAAACTATAAGGTATGTCAAAGAATAAACTTAAGAAATGTGCAAAATGAATTTCTGATATAGATAAAATGGCATAGATTCATTTCTCCCCTTACGTTCAACAATAACCCTTGGAAATAACCCAAGAGACAACCAAAGGAGAACTCTAAGAGATGGTGAGAGGAAGCTAGGCTTGTTTTGGATCTCAGGTCTGGAGGAACAGAACAGTGGCAGTAAATCTTAACCTCCCCACCCCAACTTAATGTCACCTTGGCCCCAGTGTTTCCTGACCATCTATCTGGCTCATTCCTATCCTGGATCAAGCAGATGGTGATGAGCCTGGCACCACTAGCAAGGGGATTGATGAGGGAGACTCAGTAATCGTAGCCTGGGAAGGTGTGTTCTCTCCTTGAAGGTCCTCCCTGACCCAAATCTGACCCTCCCTGACCTGAAACAGTAGGGTTACTGATCTCACCAACAAACCGAGTTCTGGAAGCCTCTTTGACCCTGTGAGCCGAAAACTTCCCTCCTTCCTCCAACTTCCCTCCATCCTTCAGAGACACAAGTTTAGGGACAGGGTGTACTAGTAAGAAAGGATCTCCATCCCCACATATGAGGGGCATGTGATCTGAACAAGCACCTGCCTAGAGAAGCCTCTGTCCCCTCAGGCTGGGGCTCCCCTCCATGTCAGCATTCCAGCTTGGAGAGACCAATTTTAGCCCCCTGGCAACACCAGCAGCACCATCTCAACAGCACCAAAGAAGCTAAACACACCCAAAAAACAGAAAATGTTCTGAAAATTAAATGTCTTTGGAACCACAGGCAACCAAAGTAGGCCGGGCCCGGCATGCTAACCCTAAACTGGGCAACCACCTACTAGAGTAAAAGATTTAATCAGGATCTAGAGTCTTCTAGTGCAATAGGCAAAGTGTTTAGGTTACAAACCAAAAGTTAACAGGAGAATAGGAAAACTTCTAAGAACATAAAAGTTAAGTGTCTTGCTCCTAACAAATCCATGGATCAAAGACAGAGTCTCAAAAGAACAGGAAAGAATGGAAATGACTGTACGATTTATTAGGCAGATACAGCTAAAGCAGCAGTGTTGAGGTAATTTATAGCAATAAAATGCTTACATCAGAACTGAAGGAAACTCTCAAATGGATAATCTGAAGTTCCTACCTCAAGGAACTAGAGTTGCAAAGTCCCAAAGCAAGCAGAAAGAAATGATAAAGAACAGAAGTCAATGAAATAAAAAAATAGGAAAATAGAAAAAAAAATCAGTGTAACAAAATTGGTTCTTTGAAAAATCAGTAAAATTGATAAACTTCTAGAAAGATTGACAAAAGACACAATTTGCCATTATTAGGAATGGAATGAGGGTATCACTAGAGTCTGCAGCTATTAGAAGGATAATATGGAAATACTATGACCAACTTGGTTTATAAACCCAACAACCTGAAATGGGTCAAGTCCTCAAACTACTAAACCCCAGCCAGATAATCTGAATAATCCTATGACATTGGATAAATTGAGTAGTCTTATAACTATTTAAAAAATTGAATTTGTTATTTAAAAACTTAAGAGAAGGAAATCTCCAGGTCTAGATGGTTTCCCTGGAGAATTTATCAAACTGTGAAGGAAAAATTAGTGTTAAGTATGAGCGTCTCTTCTAGAAAACAGAGGAGAGTACACTACTGATCAACTCACTTGGAGTCCATAATTTATGAGTCCAGTATTATTCTGGTACCTAAATCATGTAAAGGCTATACAAATAAGACTATAGATCAGCATCTCTCATGATCTTAGATGCAGAAATCCTCAGCAAAATATTAGCAAACCAAATCCAACAATGTATAAAAGGAATTACACATCGTGACCAACTGGATTTATTTCAGTAATGGCAAGCTAGGCCTGCCGTCACAAATCAGGCAATGGTATCCACTATATTAACAGACTAAAAAAGAAAGGTCATATAATTATATCAACTGACCTACAGAAACACTTGATGAAATCCACTCATGACACACATTTTTTGCAAGTTAAGAATAAAGGAAAATTACCTCGATTTGATAAAGACCATGTCCAAAAAACCTGTAGAAAGCATCATCCTTAATGGTAAAAGACTGAATGCTTCTTCCCCTTTACTCCCCTCATCCCCCAAAAAATCAGGAACAAGACAAGGATGTCTGCTCCCACCAGTCTTATTTATCATAGTAAGAGACGTTCTAGTCAGGGCAATATGGCAGGAGAAAGAAAGAAAAGGCATACAGATCAGAAAGGAAGAAATAAAACTGATCCTAGTTATGTCGAGGACATAACTGTCTATGCAAAGAGACTGAAGATATCTACTGATACCCCCCTAAAAACTCCTAGTGACTTAAAGTCACAGCATGTAATATTAATACATGAAAATCATATTTCTCTAAACCAGCCCTGAACACGTGGAAACCAGAATTAAAAGCACAATATCATTCACAATTTCTCAAAGAAAAATGAAATGCTTAGGTATAGAGTGTAAGATTTGCATGCTGAAAATTACAAAATGCTGATAGAAGAAATCAAAGAAGACTTAAATGGCTAGAGACCTATTGTGTTCATGGATTAGAAGACTCCACATCGTAAAGATGTCAGTTCTCCTTAAATTGATCTATAAATTTGATGCAATTCCTATGAAATTCCAGCAAGGTTTTCTATAAACATAGATAAGCTTATTCTAAAATTGGTATGGGAATATACAGGACTTAGAATAACTAAAACAATCTTGACAAAGAATAAAGTAGGAAGACTCATGTGACTCAATATTGAGGCTTGCTGTATGGCTGCATTAATCCGGGTGGTACAGGACTTGAGCAGTAGACACGTCGATCACGGGACCAGAAAGACACCCAGAAATTGATCCCCAGAAATCAGCTCAATGGGCTTTTGATGAATGTGCAAATTCAATTCAGCGGAGGATGATCGCCTTTAAAGAAGACAGGGCTGGAGTAATTGGCTATCTGAAAGCAAAAATTAAAACTTTGACCTCAACATCACGCTTCACGCAAACTGACTCAAAATAGATCACTTAAATGTAAGACATAAAACTATAGAACTTTTAGAAATGGTTATAGGAAAATGTAAAATTTCCTAATTCAAAAGCTGACTTGAGACGATGGAAAATAACACTGTTTTTGAATACGGAGATTCAAGATCATTAAGACATCAATTTTCTGTAAATTAAAAAGGCAGTAGGAGTCTAGTAAAATGGAACCAGAGTGTGGTCTGCTTATATGTGTTTAACTGTGTTGAGAATGCTGTGTGTGTGGGTTGGGTTTTTTTTTTTTTTTTTTTTTTTTGGGTGGGGGAAGGGGAAGTTGTAATTTGAACGAGCTGCTTCTAAAACTTATGTGAAACATTGAAACAAGCAAAACATCCCCCAAATTCTAAAGAATAATGGCAGATAACTAGCTCTAGCAAATAAAACATTTAAAAAAATTCATGATAATTAATGTTTTGACACGTAGAATAAATATACAAATGCAACAGAATAAAAATTCTACATTGTTTTCACAATTCACATTCCTCATTCTTTCACAGGACTTTCCTTTGCCCCAGGGTAAACCTAAAAGAATCCAGAAAAAAAGTCCATTGAATTTCAAAAAGATTTTTTAAAACTCATAGCTAAAACATTTGTCTTAAAAGCGGGAATGGTTCTTAACGTTAGCAAACTTTTCTAGAGAGGAAAGTCTCTTTCAGCTTACCAATAATTTTGAATATCAGAAGCTTAAGGACTGAAGTACTTTATATGTGAAATGTATGGTGCGAATTGTAGAGTTAAGAATTATTCAGGTTTTTCTGTCAAAACAAAAGGAAGGCATCCAGCTTGGTGGAGCCCACAACATTAGCATTAGCTGGCTATTAGGCAAGGGCAAGTCTTGCACACGCCAGCCAAGCCCTGCTGTGGGGCTAGAAGGGTGAGGTATCCCATAGAAGCAGAAAGGGTATGCTCTCACTTCACAGAGAAGCAGACTCTTAGAAAAAGCTGGAATCCTGGTGGAGGAGACGTGAGTGAGTGATGAATCCGGGTGGGTGGCATGGTGACACCCCACGGAGTCCTATTCATCACACCATCAGGGACACAACTAAATGTCTAGATGTCTTCAAGAAGTGGCTGAGGGCGGGCCAGTGGCCCTAGGAAAGTCGTAAGGAAGATGAGGTCCCAGGACCACATTGGTTAAAGAACATTACGCCACCAGTGTCCTTCTGATAGATGCCACACAAGATGGCCTCTGGGTGTCATATTTCTCCATAGAATCCATCATGGGGCAGTTGGAACCTAATGTAGACCAGGGAGGTTCCTTTTCCTCTATGCCAATAAGACTAGAAGACTTTTTTTTAATGATTTTATTCATCTATTTGTCAGAGAGAGTGAGCGAGAGAGCACAGAGAGAGCAGGGGAAGCAGCAGCAGAGGGAGAAGCAGGCTCCCCACTGAGGAAGGAGCCCGATGTGGGACTTGATCCCCAGGACTCTGGGATCATGATCTGAGCCGAAGGCAGGTGCTTAACCCACTGAGGCCCCCAGGCTTCCTTATAAGACTTGATGAGAACTTAATTGATTCACCCCAAGTAGAATGGTGAATATGGGGGAGGAGCGGGACCTTGAATTTAATGATGATTTCTCATCAAATGACTTTTTCACTGAATTGCCCAAGTTTGCATGGAAAGGACCAGGTAACTTCTGCTGTCCATCAGGTTGGGAGCTCAGAATGACAACATGAATTAAACTGCAGAACCTTCTAAAAGTTTGGTTTTTATGTATCTGCATACTTAGCCTATAAAATGCATAATCACTTTACACATTTTGATATTTCTGCATTTCAGAAGTGTTCCGCAGTAAGAATGCCATGCACTCACACACTGATTGTCTATCTTTTTACAAACAGTGCAGTACAGGAACTTTGATTTGCTCAGCCAGCACAACTGCTAATAATCATTATGTTATTCAACACCTATTTTGTCTCACAAACTGAGTCCAAAGTTCACCCTGATTCATTCTTATATTTTTGAGGCAAGGAACAGGAAACAGTCTTTTATTATTCTATTTCTAACTCAGTTGCTTTAACCTTATGAAAGTTTTCATGTCAAAAATCCTCTACTGTTGACTTTTTTAGCTTTTTGTCATTCATTCATTAGAAAGGAATTTCTTCTAATTCATCAGAAAGGAATTTTTTTGGTGCTTTTTCATATTTTCACTGAATTCTCTTTCCTTGCCTTTGTGACTTCACTTAGGAAGGGCAGGAGAAGAGACCATCCAAAGGAGCCAATCTGAATTCTTGCCTCACCAGCATGTCCCCTTGTCCTTCTGCTTTCTCCTGCTCTCCTCTCACTGGAAGCTCCCATTTGGATCTGCCTCTAATTTTTCTTTTTTTTGTAGTCAATTTCACAGGTTTCTTTTCGGCAATCTGTTCCCCAAGCCATTTGTCTGCTCCTCTTCTGAGCCCACTGGTCATCCTGTCCAGGGAGAGCCACTGCTTTCAGCCCCACTAGGACTCCGTCGTGTGGCTCATGTTCAGCTTGAAGAAGCAAAGGATCAGACCAGGTCTGTGTGCTCTGTTCATGTGGCCAGAGCTGCATGGCTGTCACGTGTGGCTCGGAGTCCTCTGTCATTCCTTTCTCCTCCACCCCACTTCCATTTCCACTTGATACCCCACATGTGAAACTTGCATGAACAGGAAACTCACAAAGGGTTCCTAGAAAATCTTCTCTCTAGAAAGTTCTTAGCTCATCCCAAACCCATTTCCTAAAAGATATCTCATTTTTGCTCTGCTTACCTTATTATAACCAGTGTGATTAGGTTTTGGCACAATATTGTTTCTAGTAACCACTTGTTCAAACATCCAACTTACGTTAAAAGAAGATTCAGTCACGTATGACTTTAATGTGGTTTGTACTTCAGCAAAGTGGACCGGTCACTTTAAATTTAAGCTTGAGATGAGCACTCGATCACACTCTGACCCTGTAATTATCTCCTGGAATAGAGCCAGTAGGTGTCTGTTTACAAGTCTGCAGGGTAATTTATGTTTTTACTATGTTAACAAAGAGGTTGAGGCAGTGAGAATCAGTTATTAGAAGCTGGCCCTCAGCTTCAAGTCACTTCTGCTTTGGCCCTGGCTGTGAGTTGGAGATTTCACCAGTCACTGGAAACCCTGACTCTATAGCTTTACCTGTAAGCTTCCATCTGGAAAACATGCATGCCTATGGATAGGATGGAGATTTCATCTTAGGGAAGGGATTTCCTACCCATCAACCTCCTCAGAGCATCCTGGACTTCTTTGTTTCTCAGACTGTACACCACAGGGTTCAGTAAAGGTGTTATGACCGTGTAGGTCACTGAGATTAACAGATCCTGATCCCTGTTGTCTTCAGACCTGGGCTTGAAGTGGGCAATGGAGGCACAGCCATAGTGGACAATGACCACTGTGAGATGGGAGGCACAGGTGGCGAAGGCCTTCTTCCTGCCCTCAGCTGAGGCAATCTTGAGGATGGTGGCGATGATGAGGATGTAGGTGATGAAGATGAAGGTGGAAGGGGCTGTGAGGGCCAACAGGGTGATAATTAAGGTCAGGATTTCGTTAAGGATTGGAGCGGCACAGGCTAGGTCCAACACAGGTGGAACATCACAGAAGAAATGCTCAATTAGTGAGTTGCAAAAAGACAGTCTGAAAATGGCCACGGCCTGAATCAGAGAGAGCAAGAACCCTGAGGCACAGACCGAGGATGCCAGGATGGTACAGACCCTCCAGTTCATGACGACTGAGTAACGAAGAGGGTTGCAGATGGCCACGTAGCGATCAAACCCCATTACTGCTAGCAAGAAGCAGTTGGTGACAGCAAAACCAAGGAAGAAAAAGAGCTGAGCCCCACAGCCCACCAGGGAGATGGATTGGTTCAGACCTACAAGGCCAGAAAGCATGCGTGGGATAATGACCAGGGAATAGAAAGTCTCCGACGTGGAAAGAACACTTAGAAAGAAGTACATGGGGGTGTGGAGGTGGTGGTCAATACGGATCACAGTCACAATGATGACATTGCCAGCCAGAGTTAGGATGTACACAATCAGAAACACAACGAAGAGTGTGAGCTGATGTTCATGGAAGTTGGAGAAACCTTGGAAAACAAATTCTCTCACCTCTGTGTGGTTGGCCGTCTTCATTGAGGATCTCAAATCAGGTAAAGAGAAGGTCAACACCATCCCTTCATAAGAGAGACCACCCATCCCTTTGTGAGCACACCGTCAAGAGCAAAGTTTCAGTATCGCAAAGACCCGGTTCAGATCTTCTCAAATCAACTGTCTTTTCCAGGGACATGGCAGACTCTGTCCCAGAACTGATGTATACATGACAGCGAAAATCTGAGCAATGTTATTTGGAAGTTTGAGGTAAGGCTTTCTTTTCAAGGACAACTGACCCAACGTGTGGCCCATGAAGTTGGTCTCAAAAATTTCTTAAAACTAGATTTTCCTAAAATATTACCCACATTCTCAGACCACAGTGTGATTAAGTTAGAAACTATCACCAAAAAAACTTGAAAAATTGGAAATGTTTGAAAATCTAACCTATGGTTCAAAGAGGAACTTATAATGAAATTAGAAATCTTTGGAACAGAGCGGTGACAGGAGAATCACGTACCACAACACGTACCTTGCATTCAGAACATTATTGAAAGGAAGTTTATCACTGAAAATGGCTTGTTTGTTTTTTTAAAACTAAAAATTAATGAGAATCCATTCCAAGAAGTTATAAAAAAACAGCAACGATGAAACAGATGTGAATGATAAAATACAGAAAATCCATAAAGGTTCAAGTTTATAAACTTTAGGTAAACTCATGAAAATCTGACCAAGAAAAATAAGTGAAGACATAAACTCGATTATGAATTAATAAAGGGACAGAAGCTTCAGACTCAGAAAGATGAGAAGTAACATTATGTACAACTCCTCCTCCACAGGTTTTTAAACTTCAATGAAATGGATATATTTCTAGAAAAAATTATCAATATTGAATCAAGAAGAAGAAAACCTAAAAAAAAAATTAAGATATAAAGACAGTAGTGAAAAATCTACAGATAAATCTCTCGGCCAAGAGAAATTTACCGCTACATTCTATGAAACATTCAAGGATAAGTCGATTTCAATGTAAGACAAATTACTATTTTAAGTAATAAAGAGGAAATCCTCTCCCCTCATTTTATGAAGCTGGAATTATCTTGACAACAAATTAAACTGGCCAATCTCGTAGATCTAGAGGTAAAATCCTTGATGAAATATCATCAAACACATCCAACAATGTGTAAAATGGGTCCATGAACAAGTTGGGTTTTTTTTCAGGATGTGAAATTTGTTTAAGATTTAAACAATTCAATTGTACATTTCCTCCAATAAACTGTTCAAAGAGAAAAAGCGACATGATTATTTCAATAGCTGTCCCCCAAAAAAGCATTTTTAAAATTCAGTGTCTACTTATAAGAATCCTGAAAAAACTAAGGATCAAAGATTTTCTTTAAGCTGATAAAGCATGTGTACAGTTCTGCAGTCAATATATACTTAGTGGTGAGATACTGAAGGGTTCTCTTCAATATTAGGAACAAGATAAGGGTGACTGCTTCATCCACTTCTCTTCAACATTGCACTGAACACTCTGGCCAATCCAATAAGCCAAGAGAAAGAAATTAAAAATATAAGGATTGAGAAGGAAGGAATTCTCTGCAGATGATGCGATTGTGTACACAGAAAATCCAAAAGAAACTGCTGATAAATTATTAACATTATTAAGAAAGTTAGCAGGCTTTCTGGTACAAAATTTAGGTATAAAAATCTATCAAATTTCTACGCTTCAACAAACTGATTGCAAATTAAATTTAAAAGGACTGTCATTTATAATAGCTTAAAAGTATAAAGTACCTGGGAATACAGATGTTTATGAAGAAAATCACAAAACCTTAGTGAAAGACACCAAAGACTGAATGAAGTAAGGGAGTAACAGACCCTGCTTATGAGTTGAAAGATCTGAGATGGTGAAGATTCCAATTAATCAAAAATCTATGAATTCCTATCTATGATTTATGAATTCTCTGCAGTTCAATCAGAATCTCGAATGGATTGTTTTTGGCTGGTTGGTTGCTAGATTGGTAACTGATACTAAAATTTATATGAAAGTACAGAGATCTGAGAAAAGTACACAGATCTGAGAACACAAACATAGGAAGAGAAGATTTACCCTTCAAACATCGTTACTTACTATTAGGCGGTGGTCATTAAGAAGGTGTGGTGTTGGCACAGGGATGGAGTCTCACCAATGGGAGCAAACACAGTCTGAAATATGGGAACTCTTCACACCAGAGCTGGCACTGGAGGCTGGTGGGAAGCACCAAGTCATCAATTAAGGATGAAATTGTTGGTTATCTGTATGGGAAAAAATGAAATCAGATTGTGCCATAAAAACATTAATTTCAATTGTATTAAAAACCTAAGAAGAAACAAAACACTTCATGAAATGTTTAGAAGATAAGCTTGGGGTAGCAAAAGATACAGAATATAAAATAATGATATATTCTGGTACATAAACATTAACTTCCATTTTTTAAAACAAATTCCAAAGAAGGGAACAAGTCAAGATATTTACAACAAAACCAGGTAAAACACTAGTGTCTAGGGTATCTAGAGCTTTAACCATAAAGAGAGAAAAAAAAGATCAGCTTAATATAATGATTTTAAAAGTGTATAAAAATTTCATATTAGGGGAAGCACAGAGGGCATGTGAATAGACTTTTAACATCATTAGTAGCCGCGGGAAAATAAGACCACAGACCACAATTTCACACCCATCAGACTTCAGGAATTCAAAGCTATTACAGATAAAGAGCAGGGGAAGCTCCTGAAGAGAGTGAATTGATAGGATCATTTTGGAAAACAGTTCGCTATTACCTGTCCGAGTTGAAAATGAATGGGATGTGGGAGCCAGTGATTCCACCGTCAGAATTTAATCCGGAACAGCTACAGAGACATACAAAGTTAAAACAGCTTTGTTTATAATGGGGGGGAAAGCGCTGAAATGAACCAAATGTTCTTCAAAAGCAGAAAGGATAAATTGAATAAACCCACAATATATTACAGAGCATCGAGTGAATTAATTATAGAGCATGGGTGGGCAAACGACACCCCATGGACCAGCAGTCTGCTTTGTAAATAAAGCTTTATTGGGACACGGTCACACCCACTTATGAATGTGTTGTGTGGATTGCGATCACCCTGCGACAGTGAAGCGGAGAAGTCCAGCAGAGACTGTGTGTAGGACCTGCAAGACTAACACGTTTACTCCCAGGTCCTTTACAGGAAAGGTCTATAGACTCCTGCTAAAGATGGCTGAGGGCATGGCTTACATTTTCACACTTCAGCTTTCTTGATCCTCAGAATCGGAACATTGCACAATAGAAGCCAACAACAGGTGTGTGTGTGTGTGTGTGTGTGTGTGTGTGTGTGTGTGTGTGTATGTGTGTCTGTCTTCCATTTACTTAATGTTCAAAAGAAGGCAGGGCTAGTAATATTTAGGGATAATCTGTTTCTTTATAAATGTGCAAGTGCTTTAACCTAAAATTGATGATCATGACTATTTGGTGAGGATTTGAAGCATTTGAAAGGAACATCTATGAGGCTCTAGATTTATAGTGATCTTCTGTTTCTTAGCCTGGGCAGAAGGTAGCTAGGTGTTTGTTTTGTTATTTTTCTTAAAATGCACATTTATTTTTTAAACTATTTAATGCACACCCTATGTTACAAAAAACATTAACATTATACATCAAGAAGAGCGTTCATGCTACTGTTAAATGGGAGAGATACCACAAAACGGTAAGGATGGTATGAACCCAATATGGTAAAGGAAGTAAAAATCTATATCTGTGTATTTATGAACATGTCTGTATACAAAAAAAGACTATGAATTTACAAATGGGGGCGCCTGGGTGGCTCAGTGGGTTAAGCCTCTGCCTTCAGCTCAGGTCATGATCTCAGGGTCCTGGAATCGAGTCCCATATCCGGCTCCCTGCTCAGCGGGGAGTCTGATCCTTCCTCTGCCTCTCCCTCCTCTCATGCTCTCTCTCTCTCTCTCTCTCTCTCTCTCTCTCAAATAAACAAATAAAAATATTTTTTAAAAAAGAATATATAAATGAATATATGGGACATTTGTAAACAGAAACTAGCACAATATTTTAAAACTTTTTTGTGTAGCTTTTAATTGATGCATATGAAAATTATGTAATTCAATGGAAAATAAATTACAAAACAGGATGTGAGATATACAAAATTACCTAATTACATGAAAATGTGCATAGGAAAAAGCTGAAGGGAAATCATCGAAATGTTAGTAGTACATGATCCTGCATGGTAAAATTATGGGTGGATTTTTGCTGTCTCCTGGATTTTCCAAAGTGTCCACAGTAAATATATATTACTTATGCAGTGGGTTGGAGGGTAGCTTCAGTTTCTTTTAAGTGTCCCTTGGGGTTGTTCTCCTCACCATTTTTCCATTGAGGCATCCCTCCCACCTTGGTTCTCTCAGCATCTCTCATTCTTACATGATAACACTTGTCACATTCAATTGAAATGATTTATTATCTGGCTTTTCAACTAGATAGTACCTTTTTGGATGACAGATCATACTTAGTCACTTCTGTATCCCCAGATCTTAGCTCGATTTTTGGCATATGTCAAGCCTTTGATCACTGTGTCAACGGAACTGATAAGTGAAGGAAAACTCTGGAGGTGCTTCTGAGCTGAAGGAAAAGCCCACACCTGTGCCAGATTCACCCAGCAGTACGGACATGGACAGGTGGAGACAGAACCAAGTACTCAAGGATTTCCAAGCTGGAGGGAGTGAGAGGTGGAGGAAATGGACCCTCCCAATTCAGACACAGGGAGCTTGTGAATCACTCAAGGAAAAGACAGAAATGCGGCATCCATGCGGACAGGAAGGGGTAGAGTCTGCAGGCTCAGCAAGTGGCAGAAGGTGAGAGACACCCAGAAAAAAAAAAAGACATGAAAGAACAATATTGGAAAACGTGGTTGGAAGAACTGACTGCTGGCCAACCATCATCATCTGCGGAGACCATTCACCTTGGGCTAGTTCTCCAATCCTCAATCAAACTTTTGGAGGATAGCCCTTTTCATAAAAGATTATAGAAATTTATGGGAGTTTTTCTTTTACATTTTACAGTTTCCTTTTTTCTTCAGTTTCCTTTTCTACAATGTGATAGAAATGTGGGGGAACTTAGTCCCAAAAAGGATAAAGGAAGCCGGATAACACATTTAGTTTACGGCAAAGGGGTGGGGGCAACTCTGCTTGCCCAGTACTGCATCCTTTGGTCTTAAGAGACCTTAATCCTGGAGGAGAGCCTTTCTGCCCCTGCTGAGCTACTGATAGTGTAACTGACACAAAGAAGTGGGTGAGCCTTCTTTAGGAAGACATTAAGAAACAGAAGAAATCACTGTATCTTGTTCTGAGTTTTTGATGCCTCTGTAAAAGAACATGGACTCGATAAGTATTACCCAGTTTCCTTTTAGTTCCTAACTTACCGACCAGTGTCTGGAGGGGAGGGCAAGGCTCCAGAGGAAATGGCGTTCCCTTTCTTTTTTTTTTCTACTGCAAGTGCATCTTCTCTTTCCCTAGAGTCTCCAGCTCCAGCCCAATTCACAATTCACATCCTCATGTCTGTCTCTCTCTCTCTCTCTCTCTCTCTTTCTCTTTCATACACACACACACAGATTCTGCTATGTCTGTTTTTCTGAAAGTAGTGATCTGGAGGTCCCTGTGTTACATTGCTAAATGAGAGTAGGGCAAAGAGCCTGACCTAGGATTAAGCATTAAGTAAAGGGAGTCAAAGCGGCATATAGATTAAGAGATGGATAGAAAATTGTCTCAGGTCATTAGAAATGATAATGTAGAAACTAGCATTTGTTTAAAATATATACCAGTCTATTTTTTCTTTAGGAAGAGACCATGCACATGCAAGAGAGAGAAAAAGAGAAGGGGGGGTGGTGGAGGGGCAGAGGAAGGGAGATAGAACCTCAAGCAGACTGAATGCCCAGTGCGGATCTCCATGTGGGTTTCGATCTCATGACCCTGAGGTCATGACCCAAGCCAAAATCAAGAGTCTGAATTAACCAAATGAGCCATCCAGGTGCCCCAAAATACATGCCAGCCTATTAAGACAGGCTCCATAGTTGAAAGCTTAGTAATTACCCTACAAGGTAATAAAATACTCTGGATTTATATATGGAGAATGTGAGGCTCTGGAGGGCAAACAACTCTCATCAGACTTGCATGTGTAGAGATAGAGAAGACCAGGTGTGAAACACAAGTGTGCCTCCAAATCCATACCCTTGCTTGGAATCCAGACCCTGCTGAATGGACGTCCAGACATGAGGGTCAGGTTATAGGGAAGGAGGCAACAGCTGTATGAAACTGCTTGACCCTCAGCCTCATTCACTGAAGACACAAGGGACATCAGTGGTAGATGACAACTCTGGGATTAGCAAGGCTGTCTTATTTTCTCTCCTCCCTCTATGACTTTGAATGGATTCCCCCATCATTTGCTTATGGACATGAGAATACTCAATGGCACGTTATAGGCACCAGGGCTCAATCAGCCAACAGGCGAGACACAGGGAAAGTGTGACACCCTAATGTTCAAGAAAATCGTCAGAAAGCCAGAACAGGAAAAGGAAGAAGCTTGAAAAATTTAAAATCAATTCTTCTCTCTTGTTTTTTTTTTTTTTTTTTTTTTTTTTTTTTTTTTTTGTACTAACAACCACTTACTTCTTGCAAAGCTGGCAAAGGACATGAGAGAAATTCTTTTACTTGCAGATACATCTGGACTTTAAAAAAAAAAAGAACTCAGAATGGGAATCTTCACGAGGCCTGTGAGGGAGATATTGAACCCCAGGTCTAGGAATGCAGCATTTCCTGAGGGTCTAAAGGAAGCTCAGGTGTGGTGACCCACTCAAGGCCTGGAGCATTGATTCGTCTGGCTTTAGCACATCCTCCAAGCCTCTTAAAACCCTGTTCACAGACTGATTACAAATCCGTCGGATGCAGGACTCTGGGGACTTCCCCTTGAGGACCATTCCAGGGCACAAGGGGCAGCAGAGAAAGAGCTTGAGGCTCAGTCCCAGGGGCCTGATTAGGATCTTGGGCAATTAATATAACAAAACTCTACCTTTGTTTACTGGTTCACAAGAAGTGTTTGCGTTGTAGAAACAAATAGGTTTGTCAAAAATCTAAGGAAACATGCAAAATAAAATACATGCCTATTCTATGTCTGAGGATCCTGCCTTAATTTATTGAAGTAACAAAAATTAATGCAAATCTACTTATGTTGCAGGCACTATGCTAAGTATTGGCAGTACAAGTATGCCAAGAACAGTCATGGTATTTGCTTTCATGGAGCTCATCAAGGAGGGAAGCCTGTAGATCTATCACTCGCTAATCCATTGGGTGTCTTTCTGAAGATTAGTAAAAGGAGCCTCTTCTGGGCAGGTGCAGCCGGTGTGTGCACCTCTTGGTTGAGGAGACAATGCATTTTTGCGGCTAGGAAAAGAGCATCCCTTCATATGGACAGAGGGAGCTCTATACCAAGGGTGTGTGACTTGTCAATTGGACGGTGGGCTGCCATTATTTCACTCTCCACCTTGATTAGGCATCCTTGTGTAGTGTACAAGGTCCACACCAGGCGGGTTTCAAACATATAATCTTACCAGTAAATTATTACAAAACAAAAATAAACAGGGTTTCATGGGAGTGTCTAACAAAGGGGTCAAGTTTTGGTAGTCTAAATGAGCAATTCTCTGAGCAATGATTTTGAGCTGGAGTCTCTAGATGAATGAGGGTCAACCAGGTGAAGTTAGGGAAGATAATTTAATACAGAAAAAAAACATGAATGAGGGACTAGATAGCTTATTGATAGTAATTCACTCTAAGAACTGAAACAAAGCCAAATTGTGCCAGAGAGCTTGAGGGAGAGATGAATTCAGAAGGCGCTAGAGAATGTGAGCAGGGGGGTCTTGTAGCACTTAAAACTTGTAGGATGATGTGGAGCCAGCAGAGCTTTTAAGGAAGTGAATAGCACACTCAGATGTGGATTTCAAAGTGTCTGGTGGAGAAGTAGAAAATGAACTGGAGAAGAGCAAGTCTGGAACCACGTGAGGAGGCAGCCACGGTTGTCCCGTGCAAACATGGCGGGACCTGGGACCAGGTCCCGGGACCACCCGCTCGCTGGGACAAGTAAGACCAGCTCATAACAGGCATCTGAGGGTATGTGGTCAAGTAACCTGCCTTTTCCAGGACTCAGAGTGATTCAGGAGGTATTTCTCAGAACAATGTCTACCTAGAGAAAGAATGTATGGTTCCAAGGATATTGTGCCGTGATCCTCCTCTCGGGGCCTGATAGAATCCTGATTTAATTCCTTATAATGGAGAATCACCGTCTCTCACCCAATTCCCAGACTGGAGCCCGTTCACCGAATTCAGGTCAGGGCTCTGTTTGCCAGCCCTAGCTAATTTTAAAATGTATTGATACTATTATACAGATTCTAAAATGTATTGTTACTAGTATAGATACAATTTATATTATAAATGTTATATGGCTATCATATTGTTACTATTATATAGATCTATATCATGTAGATTACTGTTACATAGTTTCCCTTCCGTTTCAGGCTTCGGAACACCATAATCAGTTAGATACACCAAGGAGCTCTGTAAGCAAGCAGTTCCTGTTACTACGTTACCTCTTTCCATACCCATACATAGTCTTTACGTCTGATAGATTTGTGATACCACTTGACCTTTGACTCATCGGGCCCCATTCTCCCTGTTGAAATCAGGGAAACTTCCACTAGTAATATCTCATGACTTCTTCCACAGGCTGCCGGAAACAGACACTATTAGGTTTTTGCTCTCAAGTCCATATTTTAGTTCAGGAACTGAGAGAACTGTGAGAGCTACCTCCGTCTTCTTGGGAAGATACGTTGTGTACAAAATCTCTAGTTAAGGGCACACATCAATACATGCTGACTGTCTGAACATTATGTCTCTTTCTCCTCTAACAGATGTAGAGTAAATCCCTGCACAGATTTTTCTGGTTCTCAATGTTATGAATCTGGAATCTACCACTAGTTACGGGTCAGGAGGCAGTGAGAGAATGTGAGGCAGACAGAACTTGTAGCACTGTTGGCAAGTTAGGCCAACAACTCTGTTCTGAAAAAAAAAAAAAAGAAAGAAAACGGAATCATATAAGCAATGATTTAAGAGCACTGGAAATTAACCAAAGGCAGATAACACATTAAGAAACATTAATGTTCCAAACATTGCTTGAGCTTTAGGTAAAAATGCAAGAGTATGTGCTATTTTTGCTTTGGGTTGTTCCCACCACTGTCCCCCACCCCACCCCTGCCACCTCTCTTTCAGCACAGTGGTAGGAACTATAGTCTTATCTGCTTGGGGTTGGCAGGAAAACCCAGCGGCGTGGGGGTCAGAAAGCTCAGTCTATAATGTGCACTGGAGGTTGGGCAAAACCTGTAGCTTTTATGGCTTAATGCAGACTCACCTGGGGAGAAAAACCCACAGCTCTCCTACTCTGATATTGTGGTCTTGGTTCTGAGCAAGGAACAAATAAGCATAAATTTAACTGAGAGATCCTGGAAATAAGAGAGTTACAGAAAGGCTGAATAAGTTCTACATCTCTAGCTTCAGAGGAACGATGGATGCCCAAGGGAGACCTGAGAACTGGATGGAAATCTGAATGCATCCAGCATCCTGCCCACAGGTTAATCAGCAGAGGGTAAACAGTGTGGTTCTAGGTGTTTACATACAATCTGTGAGCAAATCATTGGATAACACTAAGCTATGTATTCACAGGGAAACCCCTGGGAAGCCATGCTGCAAAGATAAATGTAATCGAGAAACGGAGCAGACATCAGCATCCATACACAGCAGTCTCTGCACTCGAGTTGAAAAGAATAACTGACAATGGAAAAGAACAAGGATTGACACTTAAAAATATAAATTTTTCAGAGTTGCTATGATATACTCAGTTACCAACCAAATATCACAAGTTGTGTAAAGAAACAGAAAAATGTGACCCAAATTCAGCGGAAAAAGTAGTCAATAGAAGTAAGTTCTGAATGGGCCCATTACAGCAGAGTCATGATGAGCAGATTTTATAAGAGTCAAAGGAAACTGTGTTCAAAAAATTATATATAGAGAATGGCAGCGATCACACAAATAGGGAACCTCAAATAGAGGCCATAGAAAAGAAGGGAATGCAAGTTCTAGAGTTGAAAACTATAACTGAAATGCTAAGAACAGTAGAAGTGAGATGGCAGAAGAAAGAACCAGGGAGCCCGAAAATCAATAATAGAAACCATCTAGTCTTGGGGCGCCTGGGTGGTTCAGTCGGTTAAGCATCTGACTTTTGGTTTCAGCTCAGGTCTTGATTTCAGGGTACTAGAGCCCCACACTGGGTGTGGAGACTACTTGAACAAAAAATGTTAAAAAAATAAAAAACTAAAAAATTAAAATCATCCAGTCTGAAGAACAACAACAAAAGATTGAAAACAAAGTACTCTCACAGACCCATAGGACAAAGTAAACACTACAACAAAGGTGTAATGGGATTCCCCGAAAATGAGGCAGAAAAAGTATTTAAATAAATAATGGTTGAAAACTTCCCAAACTTGATGAAAAACATTAACAACTTCAAGAAACTCAACAAATCCCGAGTTGGGTAAATGCAGAGAGAGCCGTATGTAAGACATCAAACTGCAGAAAGCCAAAAAAAAAAAAAAAAAAAAAAAAAATCTCTATAACCAAGGAAAAGTGACTCACCATGTACAGAGAAGAAACTCTGATTGATAGGTGACATCTAACAGGAAACACAACTGAGACCAGAGGGTAGTGCCACGGCATTCGAATTGCCAAAAGAAAAACTTTAACAACAACAGAAAAATCTATCTAGCAACAGCATTCTTAAAAAATGAGGGGAAAATTAAAGTGTATCTAGATAGACAAAGACTGAGAGAATTTGCTGTTAGCAGACCTACTATCCAAGAAATACTAGAAGTTCTTTAGAGTGAAAGGACATGACAGTTGACAAGAACTTGTTTCCATAGGAAAGAGAGAAGAAAACCAGAAACGCTACTTCTGTAACATAATAAGTCATCATAGAGGAGTGTGTATATGTAGGTTTTACATCTGCTTTTTTATTTTCTTCCTGTAGTAATTTCTTTTTTAAAATACCATTATTTAAAAACAGTTATATTGTTATAATACTGTATGGATTTATAAATTGGATTTATAAAAAATAAAGATGTTATATGACAATAATAGTGCAAAGGAGTAAGAGAGGGGGAAATGGAGCCATATTTCCATATTGCTGTATTTCATTGAAATCAACTCTGTATTAACCTGAACTACATTGTGATAATTTAAATATGCATAGAACAAACATTTTTTAAAAATCTAGTTTTAACAAATGTTAGTTGTCAATGTAATTTGATATATTACATATATATATTTTTTTAATCTTTATTTTTTTTATTTTTAGTTTTTTTATTTTTTCAGCATAACAGTATTCATTATTTTTGCACCACACCCAGTGCTCCATGCAATCCGTGCCCTCTACAATACCCACCACCTGGTGCCCCCAACCTCCCACCCCCCACCCCTTCAAAATTCTCAGATCGTTTTCAAAGTCCATAGTCTCTCATGGTTCACCTCCCCTTCCAATTTCCCTCAACTCCCTTCTCCTCTCCATCTCCCCTTGTCCTCCATGCTATTTGTTATGCTCCACAAAACAGTGAAACCATATGATAGTTGACTCTCTCTGCTTGACTTATTTCACTCAGCATAATCTCTTCCAGTCCCGTCCATGTTGCTAGATATATTACATATTTAATATCACCAGCAAATAAATAAACATACTTCCACCCTTAAAAGAAAAAAAAATCTAGTTTTAAGATCAACAGAAGAATCAATATGTACAATAAAAAAGTTGTTTAACAGAAAAGAAGGCAGTAAAAGTGGAACAGAAAAATGAAAAGGACATGAAAATCGGGAAACGACGAGTGCAAGGAAAAGCATTAATCCGTTCACAGCCTTAACTACATTAGAAGTGAATGCATGGAATCCTTAGGTCAAAAGGGAAAGATTGTCGGATTTTGAACAGCAAGATATAGCTGGTCATCTGTTCATGGGACATAGCTTTAGAATCTGAGACACGTACTTTGAAAGTAAAGGTGTAAGTGGAAACACCATGCTAACTAACCATAGGAGAGCAGGAATGGCTGTGTTAGTATCGGACAGAATAGACTTTTAGACAAGGAATATTACAAGAGACAAAGAAATATATATGTTTCTGATAAAAGAGTCAGTATGTTAGGGAGATATAAATCATAAATATATATGCACCTGAGAACAGAGCCCCAAAATCTGTGAAGCAAAAAGAACAGACTTGAAAGGAGAAATAGTGCAGCAGATACAGTTGGGGAGTTCAACAATTCGATTTTAGTAATTTATAGAACAACTGGACAGAGAATCTGTAACGATGAAGAGAACCTGAACAGCCCCTGTCAGCCAACTTGACCTGACATTTATGGAAAACTATGCATAGAAGGAGCAGAATGCCTAGTCTTCTAGCATACGTGTGGCACCCTCTCCAAGCTCCACCAGGTCACAAAATCAGCATCAGATTCTTAAAATGTGAAATCTTCTTTCCTGATATTTACATAAAACAGTAACTTTCTTTCGATTAGTGTTTACATGATATTTTCCCCATTCTTTTATATTTAATCTTTCTGTATGCTGATAATTAAGGTATGTCTATTGTAAACAAAATTTTGTTTTCCTGTCCAGTGTGACAATTTTGTCTACTAATTGGATTTTATTATACATTTAATGAAATTTACATTTTATTATATACAGTGAAATTTATAACTCATAATTTTACATGTAATGAAATTTACATTTCATTATATACATGAAACTACTGATATCTTTGGGTTTAAATATACCATGTCAGGATTTGTTTTCTACTTTTCCCTATTTTTATGTACATTTCTATCTTTTTTTTTTTTTTAAAGATTTTATTTATTTATTTGACAGAGAGAGATCACAAGTAGACGGAGAGGAAGGCAGAGAGAGAGAGAGAGGGAAGCAGGCTTCTTGCTGAGCAGAGAGCCCGATGTGGGACTCGATCCCAGGACCCTGAGATCATGACCTGAGCCGAAGGCAGCGGCTTAACCCACTGAGCCACCCAGGCGCCCCCATTTCTATCTTTTTATCTTATTTTAGAATAGCCAAGTGTTTCTATTTTTTATTTATTTATATTTATTTTCATTTTTTATTATGTTCTTCACCATGGATAGGACTGGAGGAGTTTATGCTAAGTGAAATAAGTTAATCAAGTGTTTTTATTATTCCTTTTCCTTTTGTTTGTCACTTATATATCACATTAGTGGTTATTTTGGAGATTATATTTCAAGGACCAAGCAAAGATTTTGTGGAACCTGTATTTGATTTACCCCCATTTTAATGTTATTGTATGGTTTAACTCTACAATATTTAGATATCCATAAGACATGAATTTTATGGATAATATGAAGCATCATATTAACTGATAATTGCCCACTTATCTTCTCTATTATTTTAAAATTTATTTTGGTTGTTTTTCATTTGGTTTGCATCTGGGCTGGATTTTCCTTCTATCTGAAGAACTCTGCCTTTCTTTAGCAGAAGTCTGCTGATGAGGAAGTCCCTCATTTTTTTCCATTTCTGAAGCTGTTTTTGTTTTGCTTGTTTTTCCTCCATGGACGGCGTTTCCCTGGAGTGCAGACGTCTCAGGCGGCACCCACTCCCTCTCAGCACTTTGAAGATAGCATCCCATTGACTTCTGTTTCTCATTATTGCTGTTAAGAAGCCAGTTCATAGTCTTACTGTTACTCCTTGAAAATAATGTATTTTTTTTCCTTCTAGCTCCTTCTAAGGCTTTTCCTTTTAATCTTTATCTTTCAGCCATCTTACACAACCTGTCTACACCCGTTTTGTTGGGGTGGGGAGGTGTGTGTAGCTATCTTACATGCAGTTCAGGGTGAATCTGTATGTGATGCTTTCCTCAGGTTTGGAAAGCTTGTGGCCGTTTCTTCATCTCTTGCTTCTGACACGTTCTATCTTTCCTGTCCACCTGAGACTCCAGTGACACCCATGCTGGACCTTTCCTGTGGTTCTGTTTGGTTCTTTCCCTCTTTGATATACACTGCACGTTCCCCCTCTCTGTGCTCCAGCTTGGGTATCTTCTACTGACAGACTTCTCATTCACTGATCTTTATCTCTACTTTTTTTCTAGTGGGCTTCTTTATTTCAGTTATTATATTTTTAAATTTCGGATATTTTCACTTTATTTAAAAAAAATATTTTCCAGTTCTGTGTGTGGTCCCACAATCTGTCACCTATTTTCTTCAACACAATAAAAATTAGTTTTTTATTGCTTCACAACACATCACGATTTTTTACATGTGACATACTTACATTCATTTTCTCATTATTTCTCAAATAGGCACGAATGAAATAGCTTAAAACAACCCACGTGTATCATATCATGGTTCCCACAGGTCAGGTGTTCTGGTGATAGTTTGACTGGGTCCTCTACTCAGTGTCTCACAAACTGGAAATCAAAGTGTTAGCTGGGCCATATTCTCTTCTGGACCTCGGTATTCTTTTCCAACCTCATGTGGTTGTTGGCAGTTTGATTCCTTGTGGTTCTCGGATGGAGGCTGTGTTTTCTGACTGGCTGTCTGCTGAGTTTGCTGTCTTCCTCCAGTGCCACATGACCTCCAGGAAGTCCTCCTAAAACTTGGCAGCTTACTTCTGTAGAGTCCGCAAGAGAGGGTCTCTTGCTCCTGTCTGCTAAGACAGATTTTTATAGGATGTAATGTGAGCATGGGAGTGACATCCCTTCACCTGTGCTGTACTCTGTTGCAGAGGGGCAAGTCACAGCTCTGTCCATGCTCCCAAGCAGAGGATTATCCGTGGATGTGACTGATGGTGGGTCGCCTTAGGACACATCTCCCACAATATATTTATCTCAGAGTTGTATCTATAACTTTAACACAGTGACTTTTTTATGAGTCTATTTCTGTTGAGTGGTTTTTTTCCCCCTTCTTGATTCTTAGCCCTTTGGTCTTTTGTCCTGGTATGGTTCGTGCATTTTTATTGCATCCTGGACACTTTACACCAGAAGTCCTCAAACTTTTCCTGAAGGGGGCCAGATAGTAAATAATTCAGGATTTGTGGGCCAAATGTCTTTGTCGCATCTATTAAATGCTGCCATTGAATGGTAGCCCAGAAGCAGCCAGAGGTAGTACATAAGTGGATGAGGGAGGCCATGGTTTAAAAAAAAAGAAAAAAAAAACCTTTGATTATGGTGACTGAAATTTGAATTTCATACAATTTTCATGTGACAAAATAGTTTCCTTTTTAAATTTTTTAAAATCATTACAAAAATGTTAAGACCATCATAACAACTTGTAGGCTATCAGAAAACCAGTGGTGGGTTCCTGGGTCAGCAGGTAGTGGTTGGCTTAGTGCTCCATGAGAAAAAGTTGTAAAGCTAAGCTGAGTCTCTGCATTGTACGATCTGCTGTTTTACTTCCTAGCAGATACTTAGACTAGCGGGGAGAGTGATTGATAAGTAGGGGTTGAGTGAGATTGAAGCTGGTTTTAGTCTTTGTGAGGGTTCATTTCCACTCTACCCTCTCACCTAGAGGGTAGCCCTGAAGTCAGAGCCTCTGCTCATCTTGTTTCAGTGCTTTGATCAAAGCCCGTAAACAAGAAATGGCAGTTCCTTGAAGAAGCTGCAAATCGTGGGTGTTAGGCTAACATTCCTTCATGTGCTTTCTTCGTGGAGTCTTGGCTCCTCCATCATTCACTGACGTGGAAGCTACGCCACCTCTTAGAGTCATTCTAACACCACTGCAGAGATGGAAGAGTGAGAATTCCGTCCTTTTGATTGTCCGTGCATGTGAAGAGGAGCTGGGGTGGGCGAACCCTGGAAAGCCCCACTCACTGCACTTCTCTTGTTTAACCTGAGAGTCTTCATTTGTGAAACGCGGATAGTGATTGATACTCAGTACTCGTCTACGGCATCATGTACCCGTGCATTACTCGGAGCCGCGGGAAGGACGCAGAGGGAAGGCAGCATCTGGAGCGGCATCCCGGTCCTCACCTGTTCTCACCATCGCCACTTCGTGACATCCTCACTCACAGGAGGAGGAGGACCAGAGCAGAGATATATCCATCCAAATGCCAACCAGATTAGTGGCAGATGTGGCCACTGGACGTGGTAAACAAACACTGGTCTGCTGCTTTCCCACCATCTCCATGCTGCCTCCCTGGCTCCATGTCCCCGGCAGTACCACCACTGAGCACAATTTCAGTTACATTCCATCCAACCAACGGTTATGGAGAACTAATTCTGTGTCCAGACTTGTGCTAGGATTTCTTCTGAAGCCGGATTTCCAGCTTAAGTCGTGGTTTCTCCTTTGTCAGCTCTGTGTCCTAGAGAAAGCTCCATAACATCTCTGTGCCTGTTTTCTCTTCCGAAGATGCATATGGTAATGCCACCCCATAGATTCATCGTTAGTCTTCAGTGAATTAACATGTACACTGCAGAGTTTAGTACCTAGCGGATAAGAAATGTGTGTCAGAAATGCTAGCAATTACTTTGGTTAGTAACAGCTGTAAGTACCCCATGAGAGGAGGTGAATGAGAGTCTCCAAAGGTGAGTTATAGGAATGTAGGATCGATGCAGTGAATATGACGAAAGAGTTTAAAATATGTGGCAGCTGAGTGCCAACTTTCACCTAGCTCAAAGCTACATTTGTCTGGGCTACGGGGAATTAGATGGATGTGTTCTCTGGAAGATGGCCTGGCCAGGGGCTTCAGAATGATGCGAGGTGTGAGGCGATCGGAGGAGAGACGAGACAGAGTGGTTAAGAGTAGAGTAAGTCACGGAGAGGAGAGCTACAGTATAGAGGACACAGTCCGTGATCTTGTACTGGTGTTGCGTGCTGACAGATGGTGGCTGCCCTTGTGGTGAGCACAGCATAGCACACCATTACGTAGCACACCTGAAGCTAGTGTAGCATCACGTGTGAACTATACTTCAATTTAAAAAAAAAAGGTATAAAAGTGAGAAAGAGAAACACCTTACGATTTCACTGATCTGTGGAATTTAAGAAAGAAAACCAATAAGCAAAGGGGGTAAAAAGAGAGAGGCTCACCAAGAAACAGATTCTTAACCGTAGAGACAAACTGATGGTCGTGGGCGGAGTGGTGAAACGGGAGGAAGGCATGCACTTAGGATGAGCACCAGGTGTTGTAGGAAGTGTTGAATCACTGTGTTGTGCACCTGAAACTCATGTTAACACTGTGCATTCACTCGCTGGGATTTAAATAAAACCTTTTTTTAAAAGTTTCAAGTTCTTACAACAGAAGTCAGAGACTGGATTGCGATGGTACCCGGGGACTTTCAACTGGCTTGAAGCGGGCTAGCTGAAGGCTCAGCCCTCTGTGCACCCGGCCGCAGGGGTCCACGCTTACATCCTGCCTGACGGTTGCCACTTCCCTTGCACCATATGTAAAGAGTCATTTCCATAAGGTCTAAAGCTTCTCTCCTTTGGCACCAGAGAAGTATGACACATACCTTAGCAGGACCATGGCCCGAACTAATACATTTTGAAATCAGCCTTTTCACCCCAGAGATTTCTCCTAAGAGCCAAGCCAACTCTCTCTCTCTCTCAAAACATTAATCCCAGGATTAGGAAATGAGCTTCCTGAGTAATGAGGTCTCTAGACACTGTGCTATTTGGATTGTGCCCTCTGCTATGGGTCACTTGGGAGGACTTGGTGCTGTTGTGGGGGGTGGAGACCCAGGAGTCCGGGACAAGCAATCTGCACCTTGTTAAGAAAGCTCAAGTTGGAGTTACTGCTTTTGTGACCCAGAGAGCTTGTGTCAAAGGAGGCTGTGAGAGTCTAGAGGACTTTAATGGGGCGTGTTCTGCCCCTCACTTGCAGGCTCAGGCGCTAGAAGATGGGGTGATGCACTGTTTCCTTCCTTTCTAGTTTCGTTTCGGTATCACTATCTGGGTATTATCTCAAGATTAGCCAGTGAAGGAGGAGTTCTTGTAAACCACAGCTCGGCTTAGTAAGATGTCAGCAACCCTCAGATAAGAAAACGTGTAGGCTTTTAGTAGGATAGCAATATTTTACAGTGATCTAAACTCAGGTAACTGATGGATTTTAAATAATCGCAGGAAAGGTATTGACAAAACTGGGAAATGCTTTATAACTATTAGTTTAAAAAAAAAAGTATCTGTGATTGCAGGCAGATTTCCCACGTGGAGGGCTGTGACTCTCAGAAGAGCGAGGAGACGACTGCTGGTGAGTTTCACTTCCTTATGGGCCGGGATGGAGCATGTTGACTGTAGCGGAGTCGTCCGGGCCAGCGATGGTCTTCAGAAGGGGGAACAGGATCTCTCATACCGAGCCTTGTGATGTTTATCACATTGGATGTGTGTATATGTGAGCTAATGGAGGGAGGAGGGACGTAAGACTTGAGGGACCTTCAACTGCGTCCAAGCTCCGTGAGGGCAAGGACTGTTGCTTGGTTTCTTTGTGTTCCTGATACAAGCGTGGCACTCACAGTTCATGATGCACTCAACTCCGTGAACTCCGGAAGAAGAGGTTTTGTTTGGATTTGAAGCAAAATTTTATTATTCACAGTAGATGTAGAAAAAAAAATCAGAGATCAATGAGATAAGTAAGTTTTCCCTGGAGAAAAAAATGTGAGTAGTATATTCATCCAAGATTGGGTCGGGGACAGGCCTTGTTTCACTCTTTTTGATCATTTATTTGAAAGGAAGAAACAGTAATAACCTCAATGCCGAAGATATGGTCTGAATTTTGAGGTTGCTGTCCGTCTGTACCCTCCCTCCCTTTTAGTCTTTCTCCTCCTTCATCTCTATTTCTTGCACCCTGGATGAGTAAGCCTGCTCGTGCCCGTGTTTCTCATTTCCCCCGTCCCACTCTGTGTGACTTTACTGGTCGTTCTGCTGAGTCTACCCACATAACACAGTGCTGGGATAGAGTTGTTTCAGGTGCTGCTAATTTAGAGCTGACTAACGGTCTGGAGGAGGAAAGAAAAAGAAATATTCTAGGCTATTGGCGTGAGTAAAATCTTTTGCCAAGAAAGTGAATTTAAATTACAAGAATAACCTGGATGAATTCCAATGTAAGTGCACAAGTATAATGAAAACGGTGGTTTTGAACGATGGGTTCCAAACTATCCATTATAACATGCGTACACGATCTGGATGTCACTACAGATTTTTCCTAGATGTATCAACTGGATGAGCTACTGTGATCTAAGAAAATGTTGGGCATCTTTAAGAGTTGGATTAAAAGCAAAACTAAAAATCTTGTTCTACCAGACCCATACCTCTGCTGAGATAGTATGTAGAACAATACACAGATCTGGCCAGTGCCCTTCAAGAAAGATTTTTAAAGCACATAAAAACGTCCATATAAGCAATTGGAAGGGAAATGATGAAAATTATAAATCAAGGCTGGATGTGATCGAAGGCTTATTTAAAAATCCTTCGAGCCTGGGCTGAACTCCCCTCCCCATACCCAGTGTTGTGTCAGACTCTTCAAATACACTAACCCCTTCAATACTCACAGTGACTCCAAAGAGGTATTACTATACTCATTTTACAAATGATTTTAAATATCATCCTTCAAATTTCAGGTGGCTACTGAAGGAATTTATGCAGGCAAGCTCCATAATCAGATTTTTAAAATTTTTATCTTCATTCCAGTGGAGTTAACATACAGCATTGCATTAATTCCAGGTGTGTGATAGAGAGGATTCAGCACTCCCATACACTACTCCGGGCTCATCACCATAATTATACAGTTAATCTTCGCCCGTTCACCCCTTCCCGAGCCACCTCCCCTCTGGTAACCATCAGTTTGTTCTCTATAATAAAGAGAACAAACAACAGTTTGGGGGTTTTCTCTTTCTTTTTCTTTGTTGTATTCATTTCTTAAGTCCCATGTGTAAGTGAGATGGGATGGCATTTGTCTTTCTCTGACTTACTTCACTGAGCATTAGACTCTCTGGTCCATCCACGTTCTTGCAGATGGCAGGCTTCCATCCTCCTTTGTGGATGAGTAATGTTCCATTGTGTGCCTATGCCTCATCTTTATTTGTTCATCTACTGATGGACCCTGCGGCTGCTGGCATAATTGGGCCATTGTAAATAATGCTGCAGTACACATAAGGGTGCGTAAATCTTTTTGAGTTTGCGTTTTCATATTCTTCAGGTGAATCCCATTAGCAGATTTCTTTCTTTCTTTCTTTCTTTCTTCCTTTCTTTCTTTCTTTCTTTCTTTCTTTCTTTCTTTCTTTTAAAGAATGTTATGACAACATTCAGGAGGCAGGCTTGGACTTGGACCGAGGTCACTGCAATGACAGAGCTTGACTGAGAGACCATTGCAGACCCTGCAGAGAATGATTGTGTGTGCTCAGAAGTTAGGTGTTGGTGGAAAGCACAGGGAGGAGGGGACAGAGATGACAGAATTTCAGGATGTTTTCTGGATGGAAAAGGATAATTCTCAGCTATCTGGTTGGAGATGATGGTTAAATATGATATGTTCTACCAGAAGTAAATACGGGTTTAAAGGGCAAGGCTAAACCTGCCACTGTAGTCTCCAATTCTGAGCTCACATGAGAAGAATTCCTTTCTATTCCTATCTCAACTTGTAATGTGCAAAGTTGAAGGAAAAAGTAGACCTGGTCTTCTCCAATTAGGTGAATTTCTCTTTGCTCTCACACTAGGAAAACCCATTCCCTACTTGAAGGGACATCCTTGGATTCATTCCATTCTGTTTTCTGCTCGAATTCAAGGAGTTTAGCTGCATACCTGCTGGGCCTTATCAACCCATTGTCCATGGCCCTGGAGGATACTTGGTGTGGGGTTTTCAGGAGGAACTTTTTATTGAAATGCTCCCATTTCTAGTCTTTCTTGATCACTGGGGATTTTTAGGTTCAGGGCTTAGGGAAGTGAAGCCTAGGACATAGGTAGGGTTCTGGGGGAGCAGAAATCCTTGCAGGCTGGGGCTGGAGCACTGGGAGGTGACAATGCATTCTGAACTGTCAGAAGGCTGTCTGCCTCAGCTCTCTTCTGTCTTCTACTTTACTTACTATTCTGCACCAGATCCTTCCCAGCTAATTCAAGAGCGTTTGAGGAGGAACTACAGTGCTGAGCTTCTTCCTTGACCTGGACTCACCTCACCAGTGTCTGGGTAATTACTTCTACTCATCTTTCCTTTACTCTGTCTCTACTGTTCCTCCCAGATCTCTCTCTGCCATCAGTCTCAGGGTCCTGGGGTAACACTTCTGTAGAGCCGAAGAAGAGAGTGGGCAAAGGTGATGACAGCAGCAGATACTGATGACTCTTGAGGTCCAGGGCATTGCTCAGCTGATGGACACACTTTTTACTGAAGGCCTTGGGTTAGCCTACTCTCTTTTGCGGTTGGCTCATCATACCTGTCCTTTGCCCAGACCTAGACCTCTCTCAATGTCAATGCCAAACTCCACTGCTGTGACCCAGTTCCTCTTGGAAGGGTTCTCCAGCTTTGGGTGGCATCACAGGCTTGTGTTCTTTGTTGTCTTTCTAACTCTGTACCTGCTGACTCTCTCTGGCAATGTTGTCATCATGACTATTATTCGCCTGAACCGTCACCTCCACACCCCCATGTACTTCTTCCTGAGCATGCTATCCCTCTCTGAGACCTGCTACACTGTGGCCATCATTCCCCGTATGCTTTCTGGCCTCCTGAGCCTCCAACAGCCCATTGCTGTCCAAGACTGTGCCACTCAACTCTTCTTCTATCTCACCTTCGGCATCAACAACTGTTTCCTGCTCACGGCCATGGGCTACGACCGCTACGTGGCCATCTGCAACCCCCTACGGTACTTGGTCATCATGAGTAAAGGGGTCTGTGTCCAGTTAGCATCCGGATCACTGGGAATTGGTCTGGGCATGGCCATTGTCCAGGTAACATCTGTGTTTGGTCTGCCCTTCTGTGACGCCTTTGTCATTTCTCACTTCTTCTGTGACGTAAGGCCCCTGCTGAAGCTGGCCTGCATGGACACCACTGTCAACGAGATCATCAACTTTGTTGTCAGCGTCTGTGTCCTGGTTCTACCCATGGGCCTGGTCTTCATCTCCTACGTCCTCATCATCTCTGCCATCCTCAAGATCGCTTCAGCTGAGGGCCGGAAGAAGGCCTTCGCCACCTGTGCCTCCCACCTCACGGTGGTCATCGTCCACTATGGCTGCGCCTCCATCATCTACCTCAAGCCCAAGTCCCAGAGTTCCCTGGGGCAGGACAGACTCATCTCTGTGACCTACACAGTCATCACTCCCCTGTTGAACCCTGTTGTGTACAGCCTGAGGAACAAGGAGGTCAAGGATGCTCTGCACAGAGCTATGGGGTGGAGGCCCCTTTCCTCGTAGCAAGACAAGATTGTTAAAAGCCTTTCATTTGATTTTGTAAATGTATGTTGATTTTAATGCTGTTTCAATAATGCTTTTAAGTATGAGATCAAGAAGAACAGACTAAAGTAAGGGGACCAAAACTGTGGGCTTCCGTTTGAGTTTGTCATGGTTTCCTATGCCCTTCTTCAGAGAGGATAAAAAGTGGCCTGGCACAGATAGATAGATAGTTGGGGCACCTGCGTGACTCAGTTTGTTAAGCCTCTGCCTTCAGTTCAGGTCATGATCCCAGAGTCCTGGGATTGAGTCCCACATCCAGCTCCGCACTCAGTGGGAGTCTGCCTGGCCCTCTCCCTTTACCCCTTGCCCCTCCCCCCACTCATTCTCTCTCTCTCTCTCTGAAAAATAAATAAATGAATAAACCTTTTTAAAAAAATGGCTTGGCAAATGCTCAAGATTAGAGGGGAAAGATTTACCTGCCTAGGTCACTCCCACCTGTGTCCTATCACACATGAGTGCGCACAGCTTCACAACTCCATCGAGACATAAAATCAGCCCCGTCTAGAAAGCCCATGAACAAAATATTTGGAAGCCACCTCCGAAAGACTTTCACTGTTGTTGGTGGGGGTGTAGGAGTAGTTTGTGAAACTTTTTAACAAGTGAGGAGACCTATGTGTATTTTTTTCTGTGGACATTGAGGACTTTCTCGTAATCTGTTTTTGCTAACACTGATATCTCAGAACAGCCTGAGCAATCTTCAGGAGGCTGAAGTGGTGGAGGCAGTTCTGAGTGGTGGAACTGCCCTACCTGGCCATTCCTGGGAATGCGGGATGCAAATGTGGGGAAGCACAAAGTCATCAGCTCCCGAGAGCACCGAAGCGGGTTGTCCACAGCCGGAAGATGGCTAGGTGAGAAAACACCAGATGTAAAGGGGGACATGTTGAAAAGTTCAACACCTTCCATGTTTCCAACCCAGGAGTAAGAAGCACAGAGGTTGGAAGGAGCCAAGAAAAGCATAGTTCTTTCACAGGGTAGACCTAAACTGTTTGATAGGGTGTTAGAAGTGTAAGCACTTTAACTCTAACTCCTGAAAACACTTATTAATGAGCAGAAGTCTGAAGCTTGACTTAAATAAAAAACTTTCTGGTAAGCTCCTAAGCCTGCAGAGGTTAATCTTCCGAAGTTTCTTCTGAGATACTCCCAACTTAAAAACAGACTTTAAAATTAGCATTCCTGTCTGAGCGTCACAGAAGGTGAACACATGTGCTCTGGTGGGTCCTTTTTCCCTCATCTTTGGCTCTACTCTGGCCTCTGCACTGAGGAATGAGCATATGTACTCTGAGTTCCAGACACAACTCCCATGTCCCCGCAACTCAGTTGACCCCACGGGGTGACCCTGCAGAGGCAAGATAGCACTTGTGAGAGTGTCCTGAGGTCTGCCGGTTGCGGGGGATGGGACAAGGTAGTGGAAATTAACAAATTCTCTGAACCCAGTTAATATGTCTGACTTTTCAAAAACATTAGCATGTGAAGGTAACCCGGAGGCCAAGATACCTTTGCTTTCATGTCCGGATTTCTAGAAATAACCCGTGCATTGCTGTGAGAATAGTTGAAATTATAAAAATTTCTGGGCTTAGTGATTCTTCTTTATCCAGATAAAAAGCCATGAGGTAGAGTCTGATGTCCGGGGCCTCACTGTCTTCTAGCACAGTTGTACTCAGTGGTGCCGTGCAACCCTCCCCAGATGACACACCTTCGGGACCCCCTCATTCACTCCCGCAGGCTGCCTGGAGGGTGTTGGGCCAGCAGCAGTCAGTTGAGTGGCTCTTTGGAAATTGTTCTTGCTGAAGAGCTACTTTCTCCAGAGTCACACATCTCCCCAGGGCATCCTGCCTCCAAAGACTTGCCTACCTCAGGCTGTAAAGATGGGCCCCCGGACCTCTGTCTAAGAGGATTACAAGGGGCCGTCCCAGCTCCAGGGCTCTTGTCTGTGAGACGGTGTGAGGTTTGCTGTGACTACGTCACACTTCAGCTTCTCCTCTGTGGGGGTCCACTGCCTTCCCTCTCACACAGGTGTTGGTGCTGAGGGCACTCCCTGAGAAATCTGTCACATTTCAATCTGTCTTAGAGTCTATTTCTGAGGATCCTAATCTGCAGAGTTTTAGGATCCCATTTCTAGAAATCCACTTGGCAAGCAGAGGACCCAGATTTTTCACCCTGAGATATTCTAGTGAAGGCTGAAGGCCAGTGGCTCCTATATTTAAATTTTTAAAAAAGATCACCCTATTAATTGAAGTATATTTTCTGGGGCTCAATTTAGTTGGTATAGTAGTACAGTATTATCCTCTTGGAATCTGAGGGGGAAAAAAAACAGTTGGAACTTCTCTCAAAATCCACAAGAAGTCATTCCTTTATCTTCAGAGTTTTTTCTGCAAGCAATTTTCAGTTGCATTGCAGCCCTGGATTTCCATTCAATTACCTTGCAGGGAGATTGCTGACCACTCTTGGTGATATTTTTAAAATTTCAAATACAGGAAAGGCTAAATGTGGGGATATGTTATTCCAATTTTCAGGAAGGGAAAGAGCGTGGGTGCTACAAGTGATGTGCACAAACTAACTTGATAGCGATCCTGGGCACCGTCGTAGGTAAAGGTTTGGGGTGGGAACTGGATTGCTCTGGGGGTTGAAGAAGCAACTTGAGCTCGGTGAGGAACTGTCCAGAGCTGGGCAGACAACTTAAGGCAGGAAGACAGGACCACTCTGTGAGGTTATCTAACGACCCAGCCTGGCAGGTGTCTCTGGCATTCTCAACATAAAGCTCCCATCTCAGGGGTCGGGGAGATGACCCTATTGTCCCACTTCCCGTTTCATGAGAAGAAAGAAAGAGCAAAGCCTTTCTCCAAGCACTCAATTCCCCGACATACTGACAAGGTGGATCTTTTGTCCGAGTTCAAGGTGACCAAGGGAATTTGTCTTTCCCTGGCCACAAGTAGGGAGTTAACTGAGTTGATTTTCAAAAGAATATAGTCTCTATTATTGGGAATTCACAATGATTTGTGGCAGCCATTTTGGAACAGCAGCTGTGGAAGAGAAAATTTGCCCTGTGAGCTGGACCAGACCAATGTGGTGAGAGACAGGGCAGCAGAGGAGGCCCAAGAGTGACACGGGGGTGGGTTATCTCTACTTCAATCACCGGTATGACATACGTACTCCCTCTCTGGCATAGACAAGGTGTTTTATATATATATATATAAATGAAAACACATTTTTTAAATGTCATATTTTAGAGCCCCACAAAATTTTTAAGCCCCGATTCTGTTCCACATTCCACATGAACAAGCGATGTATGGAAAGGAAGAAAACAGGAAGAAATGAATGGTAGAGAGAAGTCTCCCACAAACCTGAGATTCAGATCACGGAAGAGCACGGCAAAGACGATATGTGGAGGACGAAAGGAGAATTCACACCAGAGCTTCTTGGGGATGCATTCTGAGCCTGTGAGCCTCTGTAGTCACCATATGGAAAGTAGGCTCCACCGAGGATAGGACGTCTAGGTTCAAGGAAGCTTAGAGTCCGCCTAGTCCAAAACCCTCTTTTTACAAAGAAATGGAATCTTAACACTGGCAAGTGACTTTCTCCAGTCACACAGCTAGTTCACAGTGGCCTGAAAATCCAGGTTCGTGCTCTCTGCAGAGCCCTTGCAAGCTTGGGTGGGGAGAAAGGGGCGGTGGAGGTGAACTGTAATACTCCAGAACCTAGAAAACCCCTCAGAAGTTGTAGCTCGAGCTGATCAAGTCTGGGCTTTCTTTTTTTCTTTCTTTCTTTTTTAAAAGATCTTATTTATTTATTTATTTGACAGAGAGAGAGAGAAGGAGGTCACAAGTAGGCAGAGCAGCAGGCAGAGAGAGAGAGAGAGTGAAGCAGGCTCCTTGCTGAGCAGAGAGCCTGCTGTGGAGCTCGATCCCAGGACCCTGAGACCATGACCTGAGCTGAAGACAGAGGCTTAACCCATGGAGCCACCCAGGCGCCCCAAGCTTAGACTTTCTATCCATGTTAAATACCTCTTAACTCTTCACTCTGGATCATTTGGGCTCAGACCCAACAAAGGAGTAAGTCGCTTGCTCTCTGGTCTGATGTGTATGATGCTGTGTCTAGGACGCTGTGAAGCAAAATGTTGTTAGTGAAGGTGGTGGCAAGACCATGATCTCAAGGTCTCATGGATCTCCTGTCTTCCCTTAAAGTCAGGGGAAGTATCCAGAACAACACCAAGGAGCCTTCTGTGGGGACTTTTCCTGGCCTCTTGTTGCAAGAAAGATCTTTTCTCTGCTCACCAGGCATGAAGCCTGTGAAGTCGAGTGACACAGTTATTCACTGGGAATCTGGTCATTTCTTACCTCTCTGAAATGGTTGGGGTGGGGGTGAGTAGAATGTTAAGGAGATACATACCAGATACCTATACTAAGGAAGGGGGGGGAAGCTCCAATATTTCTCTCTGCTTTGTGGTCCAAAAACCCTTTTGGAAAAAAATGGAACTTCTCAGTCTCATGGGTATTTACAAATTTCCCCCTAGATTCAGTTCCTCTTTATGTTAGTAATTGTTCTAAAACATAGTGAAGCTATGGATACTCTGAGATTTCGTTGGCTTGTGAACTCATGGTCAGCACTGACAATAGGTTGCCTCTCTTCCCTAACCCTTTCCCCAGGCCCCCATCCAACTGTCTCCATGGGCATAGGTGAGGTGGGGGATGGGAGAATGAAGACTGGGTCTTTGCCTGAGATCTTTCTGTTTTCAGAGCTGAGAGTCTTGGTGATAATTATTTGCTGGGGTTTCTCCAAGATGCTTAGTTCGGTTGCTATAAGAGGGTATTCAAGATACAAGTTTGGGAGATGTTGGGAAGAAAAACAATCAAAGGGAAAATCTTAGACTGAGCCCCATCCCCAGAGTCCTAGGGATCAAGATTGCCCCAGATCCAGCAGGTGCTTGAAGCTCATGAGTGGTATGTTGAAATGATCATAAAAATGGTCAATCTCACCAGCATCTCCCCATGTCTTTGTAGTCCCAGTCCTGATCTAGAGTGGTTAAGAGAAGACATCTCTAGTCTAGAACGTCATGGTTCTTGCCTCTAGAAATAAAAAAGAAACTAGCAAGCCTCAAATACTCAGAAGCATCATGTTACCTGGTTTCATACCTCTTTATTCCAGCTGTACTTGTCTCTGACAGATGCTAATAAATGAATCTACTCATTTTTTAACTTATTTAACTGACATTTATTGAGCAGTTACAATTACATGTCACTTAATCAGTTTGAGTTGGTTTAATGAAGCAGTTCTGTAAAGCCTTGAGTGCAGACCTTCCTGTGTGCATTGGGAGCTGTGTTTGACGATGGAGAAGCGATTGCTGATGCTGGAAAGAAGTTGCTGTTGCTAACGATTCTTAAGCAGGGACATCATTTCTTTTCAGGGTCTGGCTTTTTGCTCTTTCTGGTCCTCTGAGTCTTCAAGATCAGTGTCAGCTGCTGCTGGGTCAAGATAAACAGTCCTGTGTCCACAGCAAACAGAATCACCACCAACAATGGGATCAGAAATTGTAGCCAGGAGGTTTTCCTTTGGTGAACACTCTGGGTGCGGTAATCTAGATGCAACAAGAAACATAAGTCATATGAAGAATTGATGAATGAGGCCTAGGACATCATCCCCCATAAGAGAAGGACCTAGCATGGTGCTTTGTCTTCTAGCACCAGCATGACATGGCATCTAGGACCAGAGAGCAACACCCATGGATTTAGGTACCTCTGTCCATGTTTCCTGAGCCCAGGGACTCCTGAGATCTCCTTCATTGCCCCTGCCTACAGCTCTTCTAGCCAGTCTGTCTGAGGGGGAAGGTCATAGGAAAGGTGAACCCTTTATTTGGGCTCACAGTACCAGTGCCCCCATATGAGTTGGGGGTGGACAGGAGAAGTGAGGGCTGGGGTGGAGTGGCCACTGCCTCATTTCTGAATCATTCATCATTTACCACCTGCCTGTCAGGTGAAACAAAGACACTGGACCAGAGCTTCCTTAAAATAATCCTCTCTCCTGTGACTCTGTTATTCTGTTTGCAAGGCATTGATTTTTGTGATTATCCTAGATTGTAGAGCCCCAGAATATTATAACCAGAGCACTCCCCGCCTGAAGTCACCTAGACCAACAGCTTTCAGCACAGGCTGCACATGACCGTTACCTGAAAGGGCTTTTAAAAATACCAATGCCCAGTCCTCCAAACCAAGTAAGTCAGAATCTCAGGAGGTGAGAGACAGACACCAGTATGTCCAAAGGTCCCCACGGGGTGTCTGGGTCAGATCCTTTACTTTGCAGATAAGGGTATCAGAAGGCCAACAACAATTAAATAGTACTTGGGTCTCAGACTAGTTAACAGAAAATTGGCATTAAAACTTATCTTTATCTTTGACGGTGGAGGCAGCCCACCAGCCTGCTCTCCTCAGGAGGCTCTGCCTCCTCCCCACTCAGGCACCCAGGCTGCTGGCTGTGGGTCTCCTTCCCCAGCCCTCCTCCGCCAGCGTGGCGTCTCCAAGCTCCTCACACCCTTTGTTCCTTTAACTCGGAGACTCCCTTTCAGTTTGATAAATGTAAGTGTGTGCCCCAGGAGCAGCAGAGGGCTTTGAGAGCATACCAAGAATTGTGATCATTACGGTTGGGTAATGCTTAACAGGCTATATGTCCATTTCCCAATATTTGCATTTAGTCTTCATAGAAACCCCACATTGTGAGCCAGTGTCACTGCTGCCAGCAAACCAATAAGGGCTCCAAGACTGGGCATGTGTCACAGCCTGGGCCCCTGCCCGCAGGCCGGCGGACTCGGCAAGGTGCACCCACTGTCTCCTGCTGGACACTTCAGCCGTTTCAGGGTGGGGGTCTCTCTCTCTCTCCCCCTTCCCCTGCCATGCTCCCCTTCCTTTACCAACTCACTTTTTTTCACAATGATGTTGATGGTGTCGGAAGTATGATTTTGCTTCTTAATCCAGCCGGTGCAGTAATAACTGCCGTTATCCATTATTGTGGCATTGGGGATGGACATTTCGAAGTTTTCATACCCATACTTGAGGGCTTTGCCATTCCTGTAGTAGGTCACCTTGGTGACTTTCCAATTCTTCCAGCTATGGCACCTGATGTGGAAGGACTCACCCTCCATCACCTCCTCGGGAGCAGCTTGAAGGAGCAGCCACTCTGAAGACCATTCGTTAGTTTGTGTAAGAGCAAATGGATAGATGGACACAGGGAGAAACACGAAATAAAAGTGGTCACTCACAGAGCATGTGGCAGGAACCATGGTTTATCATGAACCCATTTCTTGGCTCGTAAGGTCAATAAAAAAGGAAACACAAAATAATGCTTAGAATCTGTCCTCTATATGGATCAATCCTCTCTCCTCCTGAAAAGTGAGTCTGGGGCCATCAGACCACTCTGACGTTTCTGCAGAGCCTGTCCATGGGCAGCCTGAAAGCCAGTGCTCCCTTCAGCTCCATCGGTGCCAGTTCTGGTTACTAAAGAAGAATAAAAGTCTCCTGTCCAGGGAGTCCTCCCCTAGAGGCAGGTCTGTTTTGTCCTCTTGCCTCTTAGAGGCTCCCTAGCTCACCATTAATCATAGCTGGCTCCAAAACTCCCCCAGAACATGACTGCCAATTTCAATGATGTGTGCATAGTTACTCACTAATGTCCTCTTCCTCATCTGCCTCCATACTTCAGGAGGCCAGGGGCATATCTGATCCTTGCATTATATCCCTAATGCCTAACATCATTACCTCGGAGTTGGTAGTTACTCAGCAAATATTTGTTAACAATGATTCTGTATAATACAAGAGTCAGGTTCTCTGGCTAATGTCATTGTAGGTACTGAAACACACTCAGGGGCACCTGGGTGGCTCAGTGGGTTAAGCCTCTGCTTTCGGCTCAGGTCGTGATCTCAGGGTCCTGGGATCAAGCCTCACATCAGGCTCTCTGCTCAGCGGAGAGTCTGCTTCTCCCTCTCCCTCTGCCTGCCGCACCCCCTGCTTGTGCTCTCTGTCTCTCTGTCATAAAATAAAATCTTAAAAAAAAAAAAAAAGAATTGAAACACACTCAGTAAGGAGGAGAATTTTGAACTAAAATCTGGCTGGGTTGTGCAGTCAGTTTATTTCAGAGCAATCCTGGAGTTTTCCAGAACCTCGTCCGAGGAAATGAGTAAGCTACTGCATGCTGCTCTACTTCATACTTGGGATTTGCCTCCAGATGCTACCACACCTCTTTTCACTCAAAAGGAAAATACAAAGGGTGTTTATCCTTTAAAATATATTTGCATTAGAAAAATAAAGCAAAATATATCCATGACCTCGCCATTTCAGTGAAATCCTTCCTTTGTCCGTCTGGCATTTACTAACTAACCATGTAAGTCTGAGCGTGTGGTGCTGATCGTTGGCAGCAGAGGAATCACAAAGTGGAAACACACGTAGGGTTTGTTCTTGTAAAAGTGAAGGTCAGGAGAAGTCTACATGATGTATTTCAAAACCAAGAGTGCAACCTGATATCCAGGCTGTGGTGCATGGAAATTGTGAACAAATTTCACAATCAGACATTTCGATTCTATTTCAGATGTTCAGCTCTTTGCAACCTTCAGTCACCCAACCCGCCACTGGCACGTATCATACACATCTGCCCCAGGCAGAGGAGAGATGTGGTGGAGTAGAGGGATAATGCTGGGAGGTGGGGGACGGCCAGAGCATAGAAAGAAGCAAGGCTTGGCTGGAGTAAGTAAGGGTGGAAGAAGAGTGATGGGCAGATCTTGAGTGAGAGACTAGAGTCCCACCCCTGTGCATAACCCTGGAATGACTGGATCTCTCCCCATCTTCGGGTGGGCCATTCCTCACATGGAGGAATCTATTTTTCCATAGTGCTGGAACTTACCTGAGAAGACTTCTAGGTACACAGGATCACTCTTGTTGGATTCTTTGTCCTGACACCTGTATTCCCCACTGTCCTGAGGGTGGGCTTTCACAATGTTGAAGCGTGAAGTTTTATTTTCCAGAAGACTGTCGTTGTGGGTCCATATAGCAGAGTTAACTTCAAGGGAGTTGTTCTCATAGCATATAAGAGTCACATTGTCATATTTCAATATTCTATTCCATGGCGGTTTCAAGGACACCATAGGTTTCGAGATATCTTTGAGGAGATCAAATTGTGGAAAGAGATGTAAGGGGGGTGGGGAGAGAAAAGTGTCCAGGCTCTAGAGTACATACATGGCAATAGTCCATCAGTCAGCAGTCTGTCTATCCCTGAACGGCCACTAATAAGAAACTGTCCTGATTCCTAGGATCACAGAAGGAGGGAATAGTGCTATGGCTCTAGAGAACTCCCAACCTAGGGAGAAAGATAAGACGTGAGTGTGGGGTATTAAAAAACAAACAAGCCAGTGAGGACTGCAGCCTCTGGCCAGGCAGAGGCTATGTCTGTCCTGTTCAGCCCTAGCTCAGCACAGTGGCTGGTACATAGTATGTGTTCATTAAATATTTACTGAGTGGATGAATGCGTGAATAATGGATGAATAAATGTGTTGGACTAGATGAAACATAGTCTCTCCCAGCTCTAAATTTTTATGACTATTTAACTGTGAATGCATATGGAGTGAAAAATACATGTCAATTCTGGAAGGAAGTGAGAAGCGCCAAGAGAATCAGCCTTAATAGGTTTTCAGGAACAAAGAGATGCGTACAGATTTAACCAAAGCCTAGGAAGTGGCAGGTGGTGAGGAGGATGAGTGCAGAAACAGAGCTAGACTTGAACCCAAAGGACTTGTGTCAGAAGCTGGCCCTTGGCTAGCTGTGAGACCTCCAGCAAGGCTCTCACTCGGACAAAAGACCTCAATTACAAGATGGCGACCGTACTAAGATGGTGATGTAGGGACTGACTGAGGTTGTGTGGTAGTGCCTGGGCAGTTCTCAGACGTCGAGATGTTCCACAGACATGGTTGTTGCCTGCAATGAGGTGGGTGCCTCAGGGGAATGAGGTGGTTCTTTTGAAGCCATCAAACGGGGGAAAGAAGGAAGACTGGCAGCGTGGAAGTGGGGCTTGGGTTGGACAGAGAGGAGCAGATGCTTAATCACTAGAAAGCTGAGGAGACAGGGTGGAGGGAACAGTAAGGCGGGGAGCCATGCCCAGCCATGTTGGGGCTGACAGAGCAAGGAGAGGGGACTCACTTACCTGCCGACACACCGTGTGGAGCTGTAAAATCCAGAAAAGATAAGTTAGTGGCCAAGCCCCACCTTCTGGGATTCTAGGACAGGGGTCTGGTTACAGGGGTCAGGTCTACATCTGTGGAGTTTTAAGGGCCAAGCGTCTTCTCAGGAACCTGACCCAGAGAGAGAAGGAACTTTTCTCTTTCCTTTGTCCTCCTTCCCTTGCCCTTTGGGAGATGTCAGAGAGATGGCAAGGACAGGTTTTGGGGCTGGCTCCCCCTTAAGTCTTGCTCAGCCCAATTTGCCCTGCTCTACAGCTGTGTCCTTTACAGAATCCCCAGGAAATGCACTGTGGTTTGCACGTAGCCTAGAACAAGCCACCACGAAAACTGTCAACGTTCCTACCCCAGCTGCCACCCAGATCCATCTTGGCCCCTCCGGGGTGGGGTGGTGTCCCTGAATGTCTACTTACAGAAGAGAAGCAACGCCGTCCACAGCAGGGCAGGGCCTCCCATGGGAACAGACATCTCCTCCGCGGCCCCCAAGTGCAAATTGGACTGGAGACTTGAAGCCTTAAAATAGACTTGAAGCCAAAAAGGAGAAGGAAATGTTTTCTGTATCATATCTGGTTAACTCATCAGCTGCGCCTTGGTTTGCCTTCTCTGGCAATAATAGTCAGAATGGTGCCAAATTGGGCAATTTCACATTCACCAGCTAGTGCCCTCCCGTGCTGGGCCAGCGAGTGCTGAAATACGGTTGTGGTTCTCCGGAGCTGCCATCCCTCTTATTACCTAATTTCCTGCTGGCCCACCAACCCACCGATCTACATGTTTTCATCTCATTCCCTGGAGATCCGTTATTGGAGCAGCCAAAATGGGGCCATTCTCAGACCCCTTCTCTTCCACCGGGTCTTGATGGAGCTCCCAACTCAGGACGATGGATGTTAGACCATAACATATATGGATCTGGGTTTATCCTATAATTTATTTCCTTCCCCAGCTATTGCCCATTTTAACGTTTCTAATCTTCTGGCATGGCCGCCCTTCCTCCTTTAAACCTACACCAGTTCGGAGCACCCCCAGGACCACTTTGACTATTCTGTGTTTTAGCTCTAGGCCGGAGCTGGTCACCTTCCCCCAGGATTCAGTATTGATGACAATGCCGGAGATGACGGCACCACAGATTCTGTAGTCATTACCATTTATGAGGCTTTTTTCACAGGTGGTATTTATCCTGTTTGGTCCTTGCCAAAAATCTGAAGTAGACAGAGCAGGAGGAGGTAAGCAAGGCCCCATTCTGTGTCACTGTGCGTTTCCTCACAGACTGCGGGGGGAAGCCCACGGACCCAAACATAGAGTTCTCCTGCAGGAAGACCTAACCCAAGCTTCCAGTCTTGGGGGCATTAGAGAATCGGGGCTACAAGGATTCATAAATAAGAAGCTCCAGATGACTGGTTTCAGGCCCCTCAATGGTTTAGGGGCAGATCTTTAAAGGAAGCAGCCAGTTATCTTGAAAAATGCCTGTTGTTTGTATTTAAAGATCTGAATTCAAATACTCCCCATATTTATGTCATTAAGGTTGACCTGTGACATAGGACAGTCATGGCATCGAGGTCATGGCTTTAGTAGGAGGGATAAGAAGTTAATAAACACGTGAAATGCATCGCACACATCTGGTATGTAGAAGAGGCTTAATGAATACACCTTTGTCTCCTTCATTACCAGTGTTTGTTACAGACTCTAAGGATATAGAGGCATTTCAACTGCATGAAGGCAGTTGGTCACCTACTTCCATGTGATAACCATAGAGTCTGGTTTACGTAAGTGGTCTCACTAATCTCCGTTATCATGATGAGAAAGCGTGATAATGGAAGAATTCACATAAGAAGCTGTTCAGTGAGGTGGAGGGCAGGAGAAGGAAGCAGGGCAGATGCCATTTTTGGGGTGTTGTTGGAAGGCCGTGGTTGAATAGCAAGATCCTGGAAGAGATCTTGCCATGTAAGAGAATAGAAGCTGGACTTCACCACTTGGTTGAGACCTTGTCCAGGGTACTTAGGGGACTTTCCTCAGGAAAGTGATCCTACAAGGACAGACATAAACACCTTCCTGGGACTCATGTGGTCTCTCTGAGAGCTTCCTCCTAAGACTCCACACTGTCCAAACGCCTCCTACTTGAACGGGAGGCAAGGGGCTGGCCCACTGAGAGGTCCTGGCCCATGGGGGGTAGAGCACATGGGGTGAAAGAGACCATTTCTGTTTGCTGCACCATCCCAAAGTTGTTGCTTCAGTGTCTGCCCTTGAAATGGAGGTAGTGTTTTGGCAGTGGTGAGGGCCAAGATTTCGCCGATTCAACAAAAGCAGTTCATTAAACCTCAAAAAGCACACCGAAGCACCCTGTGCATCCCCCCCTTAAGACAAAACCAAAAACGACTACAACACCGGTAGCATCAACATCAGGAAGAAGAAATCATCCCCACAGGACACAGCCATGGGTACCCCAAGGAACGAGTTGATACCCAGGAATAACGGGTTGATGTGCCAGTGCAGTCCCACACATCCTTTATCTTGCACAAAAGACCAAGTCCTCTGAATTTTACATGCTCTCTGGCTGGAGCATGCTGTTCGTTCCGTGTATCCCGCCTGTCCATGTCAACAGTGTCTCACTGAGGCTAGGAGACTGGGTCTCCATCTCACCTCTTTCCACATGCTTTATAGTCAGGGTAATCCTAAATAGAGTTTCTCATTCCCAAATTCTGACCTTTTGTTGGGTCTTGGAAAACTTAATTTGTACTTCTCGCAGTAGCAATGGAGAAAGGAGACCCAAAGGGCCGTCTGTGGTCTACCTGACCTGCAAGGTGTGGTTTGTCTGTGCAGCTGGATCCAGAGGGAATGGCTTTGGACGGGAGCTTTCATGATTTGGGACATGCTGGCTAAGGAGGGGATCCAGCCCATTGGGTCTTGGGGTCTTTGTACCCTTCTCCAAAATTGAAAGCAGACAGAAGGACCGGCGTATTGGCTTTTTCCTCTCCGTGCTCTCCAGCACAAAGCAAGGTCCCTATGAAACTGGATGTGAAAGATGAGAGAGCCAAGTGGTTGTCCGCTGCGGTGTGATTGCTCCTGACAAACACTGATCATGCCTGAGGACAAGGTATAGGGATGACTGTGCAACATGACTACTTTGCTTCGGTTCCACCAAATTTATGTGGTTAAAGAACAAGGAAATCAAAACAAAAGGAAGTTGGGTGACTCGTCTGGGCACGCACCTGCTAAGTGGAGGAATTAAGATTTGAAACTACGTGGTTTTGCTAAACGGCCTGTGCTCACGACCACGTCTACAGAACACCCCTCCAGCCCATCTACACCGTGTGCTCACAGTGCCCCTGGATTCGGGGGCTCCATGCCAAGACCGCCTGCATTCCCAGGGATCTGTGACCCACAGGTGGGCAATCATGGGTCTAGGCTCACTTCCTGTGTTCTAGCTACAGTTTCTTTTCTTGGGTTCACGAGATGACGTCTCAGTCCATAGCCATGCAGCGCTGTTGGCACGGTTTCATATTCGTTATGTGTATTTCAGAGAGAGAGAGAAGAGAGAGAGAGAGGTTCTTGCCTTTTAATCCAGATTCTCAAGGTCCAGGAAGTTGTCAGGTCTTCCGGCCACCAGGACGGGAGTCTGTCTGCTCAGGGAGGAGTCCTCAATGGTCGGTGCTGGTGGCCTGATGGCGTTTCACCATAAAGGCAGTGTCTTTGCGGCTTCTTCTACTCTTGTTTTGATGTGAACAGTTGCCTACTTTGAATGGGTCTGAAAGAAACAAATGGAAACTTCCAGGGCTCCCCAAGCGGGTACCACCGACAAGGAGATGGGGCAGGGGATATGGAAGCCACAACTCTGCCTGTGGACAGAGATGCTTCCCAGAAAAAGGAAAAATGGGGCTTCAGGAAGGAATCCCAACGATGATCTTTTCCTTCCGTCTTTAGAGACTTAGTTCTTTCTGACATGGGAGGGGCAGTCAGTGGGATTTTTCACAGAAATAATGGATTTGAATGGAGACCAGACATAAAATGTATTTCTAGTACCTGATTTTAATACAACATATTATTGCTCAAATGCAAAGTTGACTGCAGTATTTGGATTTTATATAGGGATATAGCAAGAACTACTATTTGTTTACAGGTGAGTCCTACCGGATATCCTGTTAAAGGTTGCCAGTCCAAAGGGTATCGGTCAGGTACAGGGTCACAAAAGTGCAGTAGACCAGGGAAAAGATTTCCTAACTAGTGTTTCAATTCTTGGGTGTCCCCTGAAACTGTAAATTGCAGAGAAAGTCCTTGAATAGGTCTCTCAACATTTCCTCAGGGCTGGACCACTGACTGAGCTGCCTGTCTTTGAGACATGTAACAGCCACTCACTTTCCAGATGAGGTGTCTTCATGGCCTCTTGTAGTTAGGGAGCAGTCTGAGCCGTGAGGTGAGCTCAAGCAAACTGACTGGGAGCTTTGCTTATAAATGTTGTCTTCCAGCCCGGAGACCCAGAGGACCTCAGACTTGCCTTCCTACCTTCCAACAGACACAGATCAGTTGAGGTGAGCTGACTTTTCCTTCAGAATGGGGAGAACAGAATTAGAAGCCTGCTAAGGAAGGTTCTCAGAGGGAATGGTGGTGTTAAAAAAAAAATTATAAAACGTCAGACTGTTGCATTAAATTTTAAAGCCTAAAGACTAAAACCAAGTCTTTAAGTTAACTAACTTTAAGTTAACTAAGTCTTTAAGTTAACTAAATCTTTAAGACTAAAACTATTGTCCATACATATTTCACAGAGGTTAAGTGTAACACTGATTACAAGTCCCTGCCCTGAACAGGCTGGGGACTGTCATTCTCAGCTCAGATCACTCATGCTGTGTGGTTCCTGGTAAGTTCCTTGCTATCTCTGTGCCTGAGTCCCATCTCAGGAAAACAGATCTGGTGACAGTGCCTGTTGTTGTTGTATTAAGTGATTGATGTAGTTAAAGGGTTAGAGAGAGGCTGGCAGATAGTAAAGCCACAAATGTGACTCACTGTGTCCTTGTTTTGTAAGGAGCGTTTGGCCTTGAGAGCAGCAGGGACAGACCCCCCCCCCCCCCGCACGTCTGTGGGAAAAAGCTGGAAACACCACCGGTGGACCCGGTGGGCACAGCTGACTCCGAGTCTGCAGCCTGCACAGTCAGGCCAGGAGGCTGGGGGAGCGGAGGGCAGCTCCCTTTCAGAGCAGGCTGGGGGCCTGGGGGGTGGTTCTCAGGCCTGCTGTGAGACAGAGAAACCATCTTGCGGTCAGCCCTCAAGTCAAATGTAGTGCTGGCCAGTTTATTCTACGTTCCTTACAGAATTACCCAGTTAAAAAATGGAAACAGCCTTCTCTGAAAGGAATCCCTTTAGGTTGTTAGCAGATAAGGACAAGAGGTCTTAGCTCTGCCAAGGACATTTGCATTTTAATAGGTAACTTTTGAAGCCCTAATCCTTCAGGACCTGGCTAAACTGTGCTGTTCCTGGGGGTGACGATGGGCAGGAGTCGGGGTTGAAAAATGAGGACAGAGGGAATCGTCCGAACCTCTCAGATCATATTCCCGGAATGTCATCGCTGCCCAAGGCCGTCAGGAAATAGGAGAGCGAGAGAGCGAGTGTGTGTGTGTGTGCGTCTCAGGCGGCGGAGTGGAGGCGTTCGTGTCGCTGTTGTAGCGATGGGCGTGCAGCCTACATGTTTAGCGTCCGGCAGGCACGGAGCAGCCTGCAGAACTGGGGGCAGCCTTGCATCGGAACGAACCGTTCTGCTTCTGCACAACCTTTGAATGTCCAGCCGGATGTTCATTATTGGAGCCTTGAATCTGACTGGCTAATAAATGCGAAGAATTTTCACCATTTTTCCTCGATGCTGGGTGTTCTAGGGGGAAAGTCCGTGTAGTGGCCGTGTAAAAATTATTCTTTGCTGTTCCTGGAACAGCATCCTGGGATGGTTCACTGCTGGACCAAATCAGACCCCAGCAAGTGCGTGTCCTCATCTCTGTGTCAGTGTCTCGCCCTCCCCCTCGGGCTGTGCGCGGAGCTGGCACATGCCTCCCGGATATGTTTTCTTACCATATAGTTATTTTGTTTTGTTTCTTCTTTATCTCAACTGCATGTGTGTGGGAGACGTGCACGCACAACTCCCACAGTTTGGGCCCTCCTTAAAAAATTGGACAGAAAATTATGGCTGCAGTATTAGGTATTACAATGACTATTTAGAACAAGAAATTATACCACAACAGGTGATGAAATATATAAAAGCCAAAAAATGACACGAACATTATAAAAATCCAGAAAAAAATAACAGTTTGCTGCTGGACCTCGCACCGTAATCCTTCCCTTTGCCTCCATATCTTTACCACGTCCTCTTTGATCCTCATCGTCAGACAGTGATACTGTATTATCATTTTTAATAGAGAAACCAGAAGTACAACTCATCCTTTCCCCTACCCCTGCTGATCAGCATTTTTTTCTGAAACAACCGTTTCTAGGAGATGCCCACAGTTTGCAGTGTTGTTACAGTTTGTGGTTTGCAAACATGGGTATCCTGATAAATTCTGCTTTGCTTTTATTTCCATGAACAAGAAGACAAAAGCATCACGGTGTGTTCATAATTCTGTATTTCACGTTACTGAGAATATTCCTGAAGGGAGAGAACTCCCATTTTCACTAGACACAGAAACGAACCAAATCCTCTGCTTACAATTTTACACACATCTGGTGCTCGGGAAAGTGTCTTGACAAGATTAGCTTCTGACTCCAGATATTTCAACCTCGGTTTTTTGTCGTTGCCCACCAACTTCCAGCACCGAGTGCTGGAGGATACAGTCACCCTGCAGCCTGACCTCTGGCCCTCTACCTTCACCTTTGTGTCCTGAAGCCAAGACCGTTGGCTCTTCGGTGGCGTTTTCCTGGAGGCCTTTCCTACCGCGAGGGCTCGAAGCGCCTCACGAAGCGACTTAGCCTGTCTGGAAGGAACTGCAAACTCCACACATCTGTTACCCTAAACCAGGACTGAACAACCTCAGCCCACATCCTCCTTAGCTGGGTTCCAGCACTTTCCTGCAGCTACCCTCCTATGCCAGTAGGAAAGGAAACCTCATTCAAATGTGGCTAAAATATCTGACTTCCGGGGGTGCCTGGGTGGCTCAGTGGGTTAAAGCCTCTGCCTTTGGCTCAGGTCATGATCCCAGGGTCCTGGGATCGAGCCCCACATCGGGCTCTCTGCTCAGCGGGGAGCCTGCTTCCTCCTCTCTCTCTGCCTGCCTCTCTGCCTACTTGTGATCTCTCTCTGTCAAATAAATAAATAAAATCTTTAAAAATGTATCTGACTTCTGTAAATTTTACAAAAACATATGACCTCCTCCAGGACTTTGGAGGGGCCCACGCCAGTGAGGGGTCATGAGGGTTAAGTTCCTATAGCCCCCCAACCTCACCTCTGCTGGGTGAGTCCATGACGTGTACATTCTGAGTCAGGAGAGCAAGGAGAGTGTTACTAGATACATAGCACAAGGTGGGGTCTGATAGGACAGAGAAGCACTGGTCTGGCTTTTGAAGAAGAGAAGAAGGCCAGATGAAAGGGAGATAAGTAACTTAAAATGGAGCAGTTTCCAGAGCAATTGTCCTTTCCTTCCAAAAAGACAAAATTTTCACAGAGGTTCAAGAAAACACTGGAGGACTTTGGGTCACACCTCCAGTGTTGGACCCAAAAGTAGAATGTCTGGTCTGAAAAGGGAAAGGAACAGTGGACTGAATATTGGAAAGAGATTCAGTGTCAGAACATTCAGTATGGGGGCGCCTGGGAGACTCAGTGAAGTGTCTGCCTTCAGCTCAGGCACGATCTTGGTCCTGGGATCAAGCCCCGCATCAGGGTCCCTGCCCAGTGGGAGTCTGCTTCTCCCTCTGCCCCTAGTTTCGCTCATGCCACTGAGCTACCCAGGTGCCCCATGAGTCTGTTTCTATCACAGCTCATGCCTCAGTCATGGTGCAGAGAGATGCATGGAGAAAAGCCTCTCTTCACATGACCTGTGGGGCAACAGTTAATTAGAAGGAAAATAAAATCACAAATAAATAATTTTTTATATTCTCAATTCCTAAATTACATATACCAATTTACTATATATTTCAATAATCTCAAAGTGTTCATTTTTTAAAAGTTTTATGCCTCTTTATTCCTTTATTAAAAAATTATGTTAGTCGGGGCACCTGGGTGGCTCAGTGGGTTAAAGCCGCTGCCTTCGTCTCAGGTCATGATCCCGGGGTCCTGGGATTCAGCCCCGTGTCGGGCTCTCTGCTCAGCGGGGAGCCTGCTTCCCTTTCTCTCACTCTCTGCCTGCCTCTCTGCCTACTTGTGATCTCTGTCTGTTAAATAAATAAAATCTTAAAAAAAAAAATTATGTTAGTCACCATACAGTACATCGTTAGGTTTTGGTGTAGTGTTCCATGACTATTATTTGTGTCTTTAAAAGAAAAAGAGAACTATGTACTAGGTATAATTATCAAGGGTCAGATTTTGAACATAGATTACTGGTAGCGTTTTCGTTACCATATGCCCCAATTTCCCAGAGTGAACAATGTCTTAGAGTGTATTAATATCATTTTGCACAATATACTTTTCCAAATAGGTGATCCCTGAATCTGCATTATTATAACCGAATACGGGAATGACTTAAAAAGAGATACAGAACTGATTCTTGATCATTCTACCATGAAACCCAACACACACAGAATTTTGTTTTAGCACAAAAGCATTATTCATCATGTGTATTCATTTCTTTATTTGTTCAACGAACATTTATGTGCTAAGCATCCCGTAATATGCTGGTAACATGAATGAAAACTGGAGGCACCAGATTTCTTCCCTCACAGAGTGAAGCCTCCATTGGAAAAGACAGACATTAAACAAGTAAACAAATAAAATAGGAACAGCTTGTAATTAAGGCTTGTAAAAAGTAAATAACATTGCTATACAGAATCACAAGGGTAATTTAATTTAGATAGGATGGTTAAGGAAGGCCTTCAACAAAAATGACTTACAGCATGAGATAGAAGGGACCCAGCTAAAAGCTAGGGCAAGACTATTTCAAGCAATAGGAACTTCAAAGTCCCCAAAACAAGAAAGAATTTAAAGAATTCCAGGAATTAAGAGAAGACAAGTAGGACGGAAGCACAGTACTGATTAAGGGGGACAGAGGCACAAAATGAGATCAGATGTGTGTTTAGTGAGAGCGGTGAGAGCCTGGTGGGACATGGGGAAGAAGGAGGACTTTATCTGAAGGTTAACGAAAAGCCATCAATCAAACTTTGAGCAAAGGAACACACACACACTCACACACGTACACACACACCCATACACGCTCACATGCACGCATGCACACACACACATGCACACCCCCCCCACACACACGCACAGAGGTATTTGTGTGTGTGTTCACCTTTAAATGGTTCAATGGCTTGTCATCAAATATATGTGTGCACACATCCCTATACACACATGTTTGCACACACATGCATACATACACAACAGCTGAGTGTGATAAAGATTTTCCAAGTGGCAATTGGGAAATGGTGAGGAGACAATAAAGCACGATGACAGACTGGCCTGGAGAGGTCGCAGAGCAGGTGAAGACAAGTCGCTGGGGTTCAGGCATCTCTTGGGAGAGGTATTACCCGGACTCGCTGACAGATTGGAATGTGAGGGAAGCATAAAACAGGATTCTCAGGTTTCTGGCTTTCGTCTCTGGGTAGCTGGTGATGCCATCCTTTCCATGGTGAAGATTGAGGAAGTGCCAGATTTAGGGAGCACAGTCGAGTGTGCCAGCTTGGAGCTGCTTCATTCTGAAGGGTTTTTCTGATATCTAACATGTTTATGTGAAACAGGCAGTTATAAGGGTCAGGACACCAGAAGAAATGTCTGGACCAAAGACATAAAGTTGAAAATCACTAGCATACGTTTAGAGCCACTGAGTGGAACAAGATATCAGCCAAGGAGAGAGAAAGAGAATGTCCCAGGACAGAGCCGTGAGCAATTCCGATATTTAGAGGATGGGTAGAAGGGGACGATCCAGAAAGAGACCAGAAGAAATGTCTAGTAAGGTGGGACGACTCTCGGAGAACGTACCGCTAACGCTGAGGACAGAGAGCCCTTCTAGAGGAAATGGTTGATCGCATTGAGTTTTATGGAGGAGTGAAGACAAGAGAATAAAATTTTTCTTTGGGTCTAACAATCTGGAAATTTCTGGAACCTTATCAACGGCAATTTTGGGGGACTGGAGGGGTGGAAACGAGGCTGAAGTGGTTGGAAAGGGAATAGGAAGTAAGGAAGTACAAGGAGTGTGCCTGAGTTTTGCCGTGGGATGATGCTGTGGGAAGATGTGGGGTCCAGACAGGGTTTAGATTTTATGGGAGGTGCCGGGTCCTATTTGCTACCTGATAGGAATATTTCAGTAAGCAGAGACACACAATGAGGGAAGACAGAGGCCCGTTGTGGAAAGAGTGAAGTCCTTGCATCACAAAATGAGAGAAATGGTTTTCATTCATTGAATTCATTTAAGAGTTCTTGAACATAACACAGGTGCTTCTGCTATAACATCATATGTGTTTATTTTTAAAAGTCCTTGCAATCTGCAAAAACACACACTAAAAATAACAAGGCTTTTGGGGAAAAAAAAATATTGTGGTAGATCCTGCAAAACCTATAACCAGAGCACTAACTAATATAATCATAAGAGTTTCTGCTAAATAAATGAAACAGTTAAAAAAAAGTGAAGCCTCTAATAAATGAGTAAAATCAACAGGAGCCGTAGGACTTGATCTTCTTCAAGGGCAAAGGAAGGTGGGTGGGAGGAGATGGCAAGGGGAAGTGCACAGAAGCCGGAGAAACCAGGCAGGGGACACTCTGCGGACAGGCGTGTGGTGACATCGAGCCGAGCAGAACTCCTGCTCCCTGTGGAGGTGTTGGGGTCCATGCCGTGCTCCGCAGCGCCAGATCTGGGTGCGGGCGCCCTTCCTTGGCTGTAAACATTTGTGTGCTAGGGAAAATCTTGTGGCAACTCACTTCCACATCGTACTGACGTTATTTCTGGGTTTACCAATTGTAAGTGGAACATTTGCATTTCAGAAACATGGGCGCTTCCGCAGAACCCGTAGGGCATTTCTCATTCGCAGCTGCCGTGTGCCGAGCAGTGGGCTGAGCACTGTGTAGGTACAAGGATGCAGGACGGGGGGCTTCCCCTCACCATGTTTGACTTTGTCAAAAGTTTTGATTTCCACAGTGAGAAAGAATGAAGGGGAGACCGGAATGTGTTCCAGTTAAACATAATAAACACGGAATCGCAACAGTGCTCTACCTTTGTCAAACACTTACTCTGCTGGATTGCTTTATCCCATCGAACCCTCGCAGGAACCCTATGGAGCGGAGCGGTCCTGGTAGCCCCTTATTCTTCATGAAGTAGGGAGGTCGTTCAATCAGTGAACGGCAGAGCCGGGATTTGACACTCAGAGGTCTGAAGAGCTACGTTCTTAAATATGGGGCAAGAAGGCGTTCGGCGAGGTGTCCCTGTACTTTCCCCACAACCTTTGGGACTCTGGAGTCTTTCCTTCCACCTCCAATAAGCTGAGAACAAATGGCCATCTTTTGCCTCACAGTTTGTGAAACACAATTCTGGGCGAGCACCTGTAGGTGCCGGTGCTGCAGGAAAAGTCTGGAAAGAAGTGACCGGCCCTGACATGGGGTTGCAGGGAGTTAGCCGGCATCGTCACCACTTCCCGTGGCCAGGCCAAGCCCCTCTCCCCCAGGTTCGACAGGTAAAACGGAGGGGAATGGGGGCTTCCACCATCTTGCCTGCTCCCCCACAGGGCCACTCTGCAGGTGCGAGGGCCCCGGTAACATCAGGCCCCTCGGATGGGTGGGCTGGAGAGGCAGACGGCGGGACCCACGTCGCCCTGAAAAGAGCACCAAGGCCCCCGCTGAGAGCGCCTACCCTTGGACACCTGACCGAGGACAAAAGAACAGTCAATACTGTTGAAGAAATGGGGACAATTAACAAAAAGAGGACCTCACCCAACTGAGCGTCTTCTAACAAGGTGATGGCCGTGTGCCAGCCCAGTGACTACAACCAAGATGGGAGTGGCCGCGCCAGCACTGTGGGTGACTCTGTCTTGTCTGTGCCCTCTCTCCTGTCCCCACAGCGTGCGGGCCTGATGCTGGGGCAAGAAAGGGGCACAGGGGCATGGTCACCACCCCTCACCTCCCAACACCGACAGAACCACTGCAGCCGCAACCCTGCTCTGTGCTCGGGGGGAGGTGGAGCAGCGGGAGGTGACAGACGCCGGAGAGCATTTCACATCAATGATGAAATTCAAATGTGTAAAACAGGATTGTGTTTAATAACCCCGGCAAGACGGTTTTAGCAACACGAAGTAATGAAAAGGTCACAGAGTTGGTCTGAGATGTCATTCAGGGAGCGCGCTGCCCAGCAGGAATGGAGCCACCGTAAGCGTCATTGAAAAAGTATGCCAGTGTCACGTATACGCCTCACAAGTGGAGACTCCTTTCAACACAGCTGCGTCTGTGAAATGGAAAGGTTGGGCCACTTCGGGTCCTCTGCGAGTTTAGCATCCAAGCATTTGCCGGCGATCAGGATTGGAGGAGTTTGGGCTGCTCAGTTAGGCGGACCGTGTGGCCCTGCGGTGGTTCCCAAAGAGCAGCGGCTCCCGCTGCCCGGCTGATGAGTCGTTGGCTCTCCTCTCTGGTCTGCCAGGTGACAGTTCAGGAGCTGCTGTGCCCTCGCCTTCTGTGATCCTCTCTCACACAGGTGGAAGTGAAAAGGAGAAGCGGGAGGTGGCGACAGATTGGAAAGTGGAAGTCAATGGAAGAAGGGAGTTGAAAGCAGAATAGGGGAAGGATGGAAGGATTGATGAAAACCATGGGGCCCCTGTTAGAAGTGACTTGGGGGACCGGTGGGATCTTCAGGTTCCTCATCCGTTTTTATCCTCAGTCCCAAAGTCGGGAAAAACATCATAAAACTTTAAAATAGGAAAGGACCTTAGAGAGGATCAATTTAAACTCCTTGTGCTAGGGAGTGCGAAGCCCGAGCCCCGGAGCATGCTCTGTGTGAGTTGGCTAAGCCGTTCTTCGGTGGCCGACACAGACCTGAATTATGAGTTCCATTTGCTTGTTAGTTTGTTGGGACTGAAGATTCGGGCTAAGCAAAGGCTGAAAGAACCAGCGCTCCTGAGAGGAACCATTCTAGTCCGGTGTGGGGAGAGAGATGCTGAAGAAATGAGAGAGTAAAGGAGCTGAAACAGCGTAGGTAAGAGCAAGAGGGAGAAGTCGGTCAGAGTGACGTGCTCAAGCGCGAGTGGGTGTCTCCCTCGTGTCCTCGGGTCCATCACATACTGAAACGATAACAGGGCTGTTGACTGGCTCAGTCTCGTGTTCAGAGAGTCACCACATTCAGCGACGCTCGACATCTGGTCTGCAGAACAGACGGGCAGGTGTGCACCTTTGGCTCCGCGGCCAGCAAGCTTCTGTTTGGGAGAAACACCGCAATCAAAGTGTCACAAAATCCAGGCTGAAGAACGTTTCAAGGCTGAGAGCGGTTCGCAGTGCTGAGTGCACCTGAATTATCAAGCCGGGGAACCGAGACCAGCCAGGGAACTTGCTCGTTTGGAAATCTTGGTGTTGCCCCGTTGTCCAGACTTCGCGTCTTCGCCGTGCAAGCCCCACAGCTCAACGGCAAACTCACGGGAGCTGACCAGTCTCTGAGACACCACGCAAACTCACTAGCTAACTCCAAAGGCTAATTCATCCATATTTCATGGTAAATAGACCAGACCAGGCGTACCTTCGTGGCTTTTGCTTCCTGGTGGATATAAGCAATTTAGTATATTAAAATGCATGTTGGAAGATTACTTACCAGTACCCTGTTACTCTGTTCTTACCCTATCAAAGAAAGCATCACAATCTACGGAAGTCACAACTGTCTGGTTCCTCGTCACATGTGATATGTGTGTGATTCGTTGTTTCTCCCAGCACTCAGCACAGTGCAGGGCGCGTGTAGACCTTCAATACATGTTTATTAGAGGATCGATTAACTCGTGGATTATTTCTATCATGATGTCGCAACCTAATAAGTCATCCTTCTCTTCTTCAGAGGCAATTTTCTAACATGAGAAAGAAATCTCTTGAAGAGCCTTTGGAGCACGCTAGACAAACCCGTCACCCGCTATCGGTCTTTCGTGAGAACCAAGAATCTCGTTTCTGCATCCACCCAACGGAAAACCGGCACCGAAGACCACACTCTTCAGTTCGTTCCTATGGTAATATCATCGAGTGTTTTCTTTTATGCCAGCCCTCCTGAGCTATACAGAATGTGGGCAAGATACAGGCTCTAATCCTCTTTCTACTACTATAACCCCAGGGTATTTAATTATACATTTAATTTACTGGAAATTCAGTATAATGAAGTCAACAAATGAAAAGGAAGATGAAGTCCCTTGTACCGCCTGGCTCCGGTGTGTAGATGCCCTTCACCCCGGGCACACATCACCTCGCCAAGGAAGAGAGAGTATCCTCTGCCCTGACTTTCACGGTGTCTTTGTGGCAGCAACTCCAGTTCTTTCAGAAACCGCAAGCAATTTGATTTTCTAGGGCACATCGCTGGCCGCATACTGGCTACATGGATTATTTTGAAGTGTGTCACTCAGACTTCGTGGCCAGAATGAGAGGAAACAGAGAAACACTGCACCCCCTTCAGCCGTGCCTCACCTTCTTCTTCTCCGGATGCCGTCATTGGCCCCTTGTTTCTAGAGCTTTTGTTTCTTCTAATTACAAGATCGCTTGTGGGTTTGCTAACATTGGCAGACCCCACTCCTCCTGCCCCGGCTAGCCTCCTGCCACCTCACGTCTCTGCTGATTGTAAGACACAGGCTTGCTGGAGTATGATGGCGTGTGGTCCCACATCATCAGCACGGGGAGAGTGAATGTCCCCCACTAGGTAGACGGGACTACGTGCTCGACCCAGACCAGACAGACCAAGTTTGGATTCCAACTCTACTCAGTCCTACTTCACTCTCCTGCCCCGAGGGGTGACAAGAAACTTCTGCACACAAACTGTTTCACAGAATAAATGTAAGAGAAAGGACATGATTAGGAAAGCATTCTTTGCAACTTCTAATAAAAAATTGATTTAGACAAAAGTTATCAAAAGATGAAATGATAAAATATTGATGGGATCAATTTGAATAGAGCACCAGGCTGTTGCTACCTGGAACGCTGATCAATTTTGCATTGCTTAGGGTGGGAAAACCAAACAGTGTGCACCTCCCGATTGGGCTTCCAGATAAGATAGAAAATGCCTCGCTAAACTTGAATTTCAGATAAATAATGAATAACTTTTAGTATGTATGTTTCATGTAATATTTGGGACATACTTACCCTAGAAAATTATTTATTGTTCTTTTAAAATTCAAATTTAGCAAGGTATCCCATATTTTTATTTGTTAAATCTGATAACTCTACTGATGTCATGCAAAGTTGTGTGTGTGTGTATGCATGTATGTAGTTTAGCACATTATACATATAATTTATATATAGTGTAATATAGTACAATGCAGTTTATAGTATATATATCTCAATATAGTTTATATAGTTCCATAAGTTTAACTTGCATCTAATTAAGCCTTTAGAACTGACTTCCAATTTACGGGAAATACAGGGCATAGAAAGAGAAATGGTACGATGCATGAATGATATCCTGAAGATGAGGTTTTGACTTGGTTCTTAAACATGACCATGAAATGAAAAAACTGGGTAGAGGATGGTGGAATGTTCTAGACCACAGATGCTCAAAGGAGGAACATTTTGCTCCCCCGGCAGATATGGACAACACTTAGAGACATTTTTGGTTTCCCCTCATATGCTGCAGGGAGGGGAGAGGATGCTGGGGGCACCTAGAGGGTGGAGGCCAGGGAAGCTCTGTCTTATAACAGGCGGGACACCCTTTCCCCCTCCACACCATAAAACGTATCAGGCCACCGAGGACAATAGTACCACTGTTGAGGGACCCTGACGTGGGCTCCAAGAACCTTTGAAGATTCCACAACTGATTGCAATGCACAGTGTCCATCTGAATCCTGACACCACACTACACACACCAGAGGGAAGGCAAGGCGGCTACTTAAAAATGATAGGGTGGGAACATGCTTACGTGGGAAAGGCTCACAATACATGGTTAAGAGGACAAATGAACAGGATATAAGGAAGTTTGTATGGCATGACCTCATCTTATTGGAAAGGAGAAAGAACTATGGAAACAAGTCATTCCATGTTTGCTATTAATGATTGGTTTTCTCTGCATTAATGTGTGTGTCCATTTACATACATACACACACATATTAATGCAAAGAAAACCAATTAGAGAATCAGTCACCAAAATATTAATAGTGTGTGGTATTTCCAAGCTGGATATCATGAGTGATTTATGTAATCTTTTTTTCCCTTTTTTTCTGTGTTTTCTATGATGAACACATATTACTGTTTTCAGCCAAGAAGAAACAGAATGGTTTTAGCAAGAAAGTTCTTAGTCTGGGTGGAAGACCCGTACTGCAATCCCCTTTTGCAGCACAGAGCTGAGATGGCTCCTCAGACATCTTCCTTGTGCCCAGAGAACTTTGATGGAGATGGTCACACTGATCCAGAAACTAAAGGAACTAGAGCAGAGAGCTGCTGTGCCATTCTCTCTCCAGCAAGATCCAAGAATGAATGAAAGGGAAAATGAGGAATGGGCCTGATAGCGCCTCTGCCTTTCCAAGTGTGGGAGGCAGGTCTCCCTCAATGGGAGCTAGACTAAGCCTTAAGGAAACTGGCTATGGGCCAACCCTGGGCAAGAGAAGCCCTGGCCGTCATACCCCTCTGTGTACCCTGATTGGATTTGGATAAGTTGCAGGAAGTTTTATGTTCTCTGATCCTAAAGGACTAGAATTTAGGGTCTTCTCTTTGTAAGCTTGTCCAGTGTTTCCATGGTTTTACTTGACTAAACCCAAGGCAGTATTGGTTTCTGAAACCCTAAAAATCCCCAACAGTGAGGAAACAAACAAAAGTATCTCCCCCATCTGCTACCCAAGTTCCTAACAACGCTCTTGAGACAAGCCCTAGGGTTCTCTCATCCTTAGCTCTTGGTACCCCAGAGGGATTTTCATAAAGATGGTCCCAGGAGACCTGGCATGAGGGATTTGCTTCTCTTGGGGAAAATAAATATCCAAAGCTCCTACAATCCGGAGTTTAAGCAATTGCATTTTTTCCTGGGCTACTTCTCAAGCCAAAGGAACCAAGGACCAATCTCAACTTCAAGAAATATAGCAATGATTTGAGGTTTTCTCTGATACTGTAGAAAGCTGAATTTTCCTTACTTTGTAGGTTTTAGCTTCCCTTGTAAATGGCTCTTGAACACAAGGTGTTTTTACCAGCTTCCTCTGAATAGATTCAGCCCTTTCAGTGACTTTTAAAAATCACTATCTGGAAAGTGATTCCTTCTTCCTTTTGCCAAGGTCAGAAGCAGTGACTGGCTGTGGACAGAAGTAAGTGAAAATGGGATACAATGTGTGTTTTCTAAATTCTTAGTATTCTTCCTCCAAGTTTTTCATTATTTTTTGGTTGTATTGATTCTCATGCCATTAATATTATATTTCTTCATGCTCATCTTGCTGTGGTAACGGATTCAAGGACACAAAATTTAGCAGGGACAAGATAATAATCTTCCACTATCGAACTGAAAAGGAAATAGAAGGTAGGATAATATGGGGAGGTGGCAAGTCACAGGGAGACAGAGGTTGAGTCAATAGAAAGTGATGTTTTCTAAGAATTAAGGCTACTCAACAATAGAGTTGATGATAGTATATCTATATGGACCATGGGGGAGAGTGTGCACTGCTGGTAATAAAGAGATAGCTCTATTGCACTGTTACAAGGATATTCAAGATATATTAGTAAGTGAAAAAAGCTAGTTGTGATTTGGTATGTATAGTTTCATTTGTGTAACATTGAAATGCTATGGAAATATGCACAATTGTACTTAGAAAATTTCTAGACAGAAAATTTAAAAAGACACAAAGACATGAGTCATGTTTACCCCCGGACCAGAGAATGCAAAGCATAGGAAGAGAAAATTAACTTTCCCATTTATACCCTTTTGTACAGATGGCTGTTTTTCCCTGAAAGCATTTTTATAATATAAAATCCTCATTTTATTTTTTAAGTAAACTTGTTATCTTTAAAAAAAAAAAAAGGAGGGGATGCTAACTTGTAAGATAATGAATTTCCAATCATTGGAAGGACTGAAGCAGAATTTGGGGGACTATTTTTGAGGAATGTTTGTCTTTAAAATTACCTCCTAATGCTAATGTCCTGCGATTCCATTATATTAAAGGACTTAACACCACCAAGCACATAGGCTTTCCCAGCTTGCTTCCCATTGGAAAGACTTGAATAATGAAATGAGTAAGATTAACTTGTCAGGTCAAAGCAGAATATCATTATCATTTCTCTACAATGAAATATTTTAACTTTTTTTTCAGGGTAGAGGGATATTTTTGGCTAAAGATCCAGAATCCAAGAAAACAGCAAATGGTATAAAATATTTTTCTTCTTGGTGACATGGATTCCATAGAAGTAGGCTGCCATTTTGTTTCAGTTTCATGACCTTACTATCCTGGTGTTAACATTCATCAGATCTTTGCCCTCTTGATGAGTCCTCGTTTTCCTGAGGGGGTGATGAGTGCAGAGAGGAATGCACAAGCTCAATTCAATCTTTTTTTCTTCTCTATCCTTGCTTATCTTCTCATCCCCCTTGGCGGAGGTAGGGATTGATTTTCCAGTTACATAAGATTGGGGTTTTATCTTGTTCAGTAACACATCATGAATCTCAGTTAAATAGCAGTTGTTTCAAGACTAGCCTATCACCACCTATCAAAGGAAAATGAACACATATTTTGCTTTCCATTTCCCCCTATATTTTGAACATATTTTATATTTTTCTATTCTTCAAAATCCTTAATAAGAAAATTCCAAAATCTGCCCTCATTTAGCTGCTTGCATCCCATTGTGGCAATAGGCAGAATTGAGCCTGTCTCTATTTAAAATTTTAATATCTTGTTCATCATGGAATTTTGCATTTGTTTTTTAAAAAAGATATTGCATTAAAATCATGTTCATCTTGATCACTGAGTTTCTTTGGGGCTCTCCTAAATGTTGAGTCCAAGATGAGTGTCTCACATGCCACGCCACTTCCAGCACTGTTCAGAAAGGTTTTCTTTTTCTAGTTACCATCCTTCTTTAAAAACTGATGTTAATTTCCTCTGGATCTAGCTGTTGGGTGCTCAAACCCACTATGTTTACCTTTTCTCCTTGATCCTCTCTGCAACCTTATTATTGAGTCTCATTGTAAGAAGAATTTAACAATTATTTTTCTCTATGTTTTGAAGAGAAATGATTAAGAAAATCTGGATTATATAAAGAGGACAAAAGGAAAAATCATTTAAGATTCTCCATTCACTATCCAGAAAAGAATATTATTAACATTTCAGTGTATTTATTTCCAACCCATTTCTAATGATGTGTGTACCATTCCATGGGTTTCCTTTCATTGTTTATTTCTTCCTTTCTTTTTTTTTTTAACCTTAAATGTGATATCCACATTTAATTTTATTTTTTTTATAAACATATATTTTTATCCCCAGGGGTACAGGTCTGCGAATCGCCAGGTTTACACACTTCACAGCACTCACCATAGCACATACCCTCCCCAATATCCATAACCCCACCCCCCCTCTCCCAACCCCCCTCCCCCCATCAACCCTCAGTTTGTTTTGTGAGATTAAGAGTCACTTATGGTTTCTCTCCCTCCCAATCCCATCTTGTTTCATTTATTCTTCTCCTACCCCCTTAACCCCCCATGTTGCATCTCCTCTCCCTCATATCAGGGAGATCATATGATAGTTGTCTTTCTCTGATTGACTTATTTCGCTAAGCATGATACCCTCTAGTTCCATCCACGTCGTTCTTCCTTTCTTTTAAATTTTCAAATATTATGACCTGTCTGTCAATCATATTTTTCAATGTCAGAACGTTAGATGTTTAATAGCTCCATAGTTCCCATCATATAGATACATTATAATTCATTATTCCCTTACTTATTTACATTGTTTTTGGTATTCATTATTATAAATACCATAAAAGCTTCTTATACATATATCCTGATACATCTCTCTGATTATTTCTTTAAAATAAGTAATTGGAAGTAGAAGTATGAAGCCAAGGAGAATGGACACTTATGGTTACTAATATGCTAATATTGTGTTTACTTATCAAAGTCAACATGGTAAAATTTTTCTGGTTTCCCAAATGTTTTCCAGTTTTTCCAGTATTTTTCCCAATGTAATCTCATTCCCAGAGTGAGGAGAATCCTTTAATTCTCTTCAATAAAACCCAGGGGGAAAAATGTCTTCTTTTTCCTCTGTTTCATAGCCATGATGCTTCTTCAGGCAGTTGTGGCAAAGACAATTCAAACCAGCCTTAAAATGAGAAGATTGGATGTATGACAAGCCACCAAACCCTAGGTGTCTTAGGGTACAAGATGAAGATAGTTATCAAACAGATGGGATTGATGTGCTGTTAAATAACACATATTAACACTCTTCATAAACTAAAAAGTGCCACAAGGAACTATTCTTGTTGTTCATTATTATTGTTATTGTTATTATTAAACTGTTTTTAAAATGAGAGCTTGTTGGTCTCTGAAATTCCCCAGATAGTGAGGGAGGGTGTGCAAACCCAGAGGTACCCGGTTTATTATTATGAAGAAAGTAGAAAAGAGAGCTCAGAGTCTAGTCGTGAGTCAGACCAACTGTGAAAATTCACTTCCAAGCACCGGCTGAAAACATGAAAATACACACAGTGCAGAAGAACCAACACTTAGTAGTTGATCTACATGCAGAGGACATGCATCGACGGGCCCCTGCTGGTCCTGAGAGGGCCCTCTGAGCAAGAGGAGGCAATGCCAATACCCAAGAAAGTGGAATATGTCTGGTTGAAAACTACTGTCAGGAGGGCAGTCAGGTTTGAAGCAGTTGAATGATTTGTGAAAAGGGTTCATGAAAAGATGTCGGCACATAGAACAGAGACAAAGCAAAGTCTCATGTCCCCTCCGAGCAGAGAGCATTGTCCCATCTGGCAACTTGGAAGGTAAGATCTATAAGAAGATGATCAAAATTGTGGTTTCAATGAAGTGGGAGAAGTTGGCCAGTTTGTTTTAGGTAAATAAAAATCTGAAACTGTAATTTATGAGAAAATTCTCAAACTAATACATTTTCTATTTCTTTAGCTCTAGTTGCCTCCAAACACCCATGTTCTGGCTCATGAGGAAGCCTTTTCAAAACTAGCCCTGGTGTCCTTCCTACTATCCTATCCCATCCCTGTTTCTTCTTCTGTGCCTTTATACAAAACTTTCCATACATGCAATTGCTTCCTGATTATGTTTTTTACCTTTTCTCTCCCAGGGCACAGGAGACCCCATGCACCGGGCAAGCCTCCTGGAGCAGGTCCTTGTTGCCCCTTCTCCTGGTCCCTAGCTGGTGCGGGGCGCGGGTGTGTTCTGAGTCACTCACGGACCTGAGTCTCCATTGTGTAGACCCAGCATTTATTCATGAAGAGCAAGAACCACACAGTAGTGAGTGAATTCATTCTCCAGGGGTTTTCCAGTTTCCGAGAACACAAGATCATTCTCTTTGTGATATTTCTTACATTGTACCTTTTAACTCTGGCCGGCAATGTCCTCATTGTGACAGTTATCAGCTTTGCTCGTCACCTCCACACACCCATGTACTTCTTCCTTAGTGTGCTCTCCATCTCCGAGTCTGTGTACACCCTGGTCATTGTACCGCGGATGCTCTGCAGCCTTACAGGTCTTAGCCAACCCATCTCCTTGGCCGGCTGTGCCACCCAGATGTTCTTCTTCCTCACCTTGGCCATCAACAACTGCTTTCTGCTCACAGCCATGGGGTACGACCGCTATGTGGCCATCTGCAACCCCTTGAGGTACGCGGTCCTCATGAACAAGAGGGTGTGTGCCCGGCTCGCATGGGGGGCTTTCAGCATTGGGCTGCTTGTGGCCATAGTTCAGATTTCCTCTGTATTTAGGCTGCCCTTTTGTGACAGAGAAGTGGCCCATTATTTCTGTGACATTCTCCCAGTTATGAAACTCTCCTGTGCAGATACCACTCTACATGACATAATTAATTTTATCATCAGCTCGTTTGTTATTGTGGTCCCCATGGGGCTGGTCTTCATCTCCTACGTCCTCATCATCTCCACGATTCTCAAGATCAGCTCTGCCCAGGGCCGGAAGAAGGCCTTTGCCACCTGCGCCTCCCACCTCACGGTGGTCATTGTCCATTATGGCTGTGCCTCCATTGCCTATCTCAAGCCCAAGTCTGAGAACACCAGGGATCAGGATCAGCTGATCTCGGTGACCTACACGGTGATCACCCCCCTGTTGAACCCTGTGGTGTACACCCTGAGGAACAAGGAGGTCAAGGATGCTCTTCGCCGTGCTATTAGCAAAAATCCTCTTGCCTAGGATCTATGGTAGTTGGACAAATGGCCTGTCATCTTCTGGGTATTTTGAAATCTCAAAAAATTTTTGTGGATCCTGTTATTCATTCTTTACCCAGAAAGAGGTGCAGGACGCAGTGGTAGGGCTGCAGTGAAGAGCCCAGAGTTTCCCTGACTTGAAGTTCATTTTCCTCGTCATGCTCCCATGCCTTCTACTAATCTCAGACTAGCCCCAGTGGAGGCATCAGGTGCTGCTCGGAAGGGGGAGAGCTGGGAGAGAATAATAAGCAAGAGGTGGGCAATTGTTGTCAGTTCGTTGATGGCGGGCACCTGGGCTATATGACACCTATTTGAAGGGAGGCGTTAAGAGAGCAACCTGAGTGTCAGGTAGATCCTGAGCTCTGAAACAGAGAGAGAGCTTGGCTGGTGCACGCATGTGCTGGAAACACAGTCAGAACTACCTTCCTACTCATCATCACTTTCTCCTCCGGGCAGTGACAAGAGTAACAGACCCTGACATTCCAGAAGAAAAATTCTCTGCTTTAACATTCTCACTTGCCTTGGAGACCCATGAAATTCCTTCCAGTTTTATTGAAGCTCACATTAGAACCGTTTCCGTGGTGAGTCTCATATTCACATGTTCGTAAGTAACTTGTCACATCCGGCAGCAGCATTTCCCTGCAGTTAGAGACGCGCTCTGTGGGGTAATGCACGCACTGGGCTGCATTCACGAGTGTGGGGATACCTGAAGACCCTTCCTGAAATTAAATTTATTAGCCACACCTCCCCACTAATGCTGGATGTCTCAGATCCGGATAATTAGAGCATGTGGAGCCTGAGCAGAGACGCGTGTCTTACCTTCACGCTCTTCACTTCTGCGTTGCTGAACTCATTTTCTGTCAACAGTTGGGTGCCTGCGTTCAGCTCTGAGTTTGAACACTTGTCTAAACACAGGCTGGGGTGTCTCCCAGTTCCTGATGCTGTTGCCTTCTGCAGGGGGGATTGGATTGGTGTGTGAGAAAGGTGTAAGGTTTTAGGGTTATTTGGCGAGAAAGTGAGAAAGAGAGCTTGCCAAAGGTCTTACAGCCCATAAAAGGGTGATGTCAAAAAAGAATAATAATAATAATAATGATAATCCAAATTTCCCACTCACCATCCTCTTCCTGCTCAAGGATGGCCCAAGTGTCCCCACTGAAGGTGCATTGAGAGTGCGTGTCCGACAAGCGACTTGGGATCCCTAATGGCAGAGGGACCGAAAAGAGAACCACTCATGCTTCTGAAACATTACCTGAAAGAGTACAAGCTTGGCCTCTTCATGGCAGCTGCCTTGGGATTGCCATTATCCAGGTTCCATGACAGCATGGAATCCTTTCTGGGCCTGGTTCATAGGCCTGCTTCTCAGAAAGCCCCACTGGAGACCCTCTCTTTGGGGGTCCTGCTCACGGTAGCAGCACCTTCCTGAAAGCCTCTCCCAGCAGTCAACCCATTTTTATAGATTGCAGAATTTTTGCACACGGAACCCCCATACGGTTTCCCACAGCTGCCCAGGTCTTTATAGGATTGGCGCCCTTATTGAAAACAGTGTGTGTTCCCCTGAGTTCCTATAGTTGGATGCTGCAGAGAATTATGGTGTAATTTTCCCAAAGTAATATTTGCAACAGTAAAGAATGTGTATTAAAGGTCCCCCATTCTTTGTCTTTTTAAAAATATAGTTTATACCATCATAACAAGGCCAGAAAAAAATTAAACCAATACATTTAATTCCAAAGAGAATGTGTGACTAATTCTCACTCAACACAAACTATTTCTGAACAGAGTGACGCTTAAGCCCACACTTTGGGCTTAGTCACCACATAGCCATCATCTTTCTAAGCCGGGGCTTGCCCGTTGAGGGGCTTGCTACTGTAACTGGAGGCACACATCTCCCTTTAGGAGAACACGTGGTCCCACAAAGACACATCCCATATCTCCCCCCAAAAGGATTATTTTGCATCAAAACATCCCTCAAAAGAATCCTACTCTTGTCCCAGAGTATTCTCTGTCCCCACACAGTACCTCTTGCTCACACCATCCTCCCCACGGTCTTTCCATCCTCCCAGAGTTCAGCATCCTGCAGTAGACCCGTTGCTGGTGCAGACATGAACTTGGGCATAAGGAGACAGGGCTTTTGCAAGTGACGGTAGCATTTCCAATGGACCGCATGTGCTTGCCTGCTTTGCTGACATAGAGAAACTGCTCAATGTCCTTGAACTGGGTACCATGGGGGGAAAGGCTATAACGGCAGGTGCGGCCTCTGGAGTCCTTCAGTGGGATCTCTGCCCTGGGGATCAGGACTCCCCTTCACTAGAGACCAGAGGCTGCCTCCGAACAGGGTACATAAAACACACTGGAGCTCACGGAGTGCCTGTGATCGAATTATCTCCATCATCACATAGAGAATGTTGTGTTAAAGCATAGGCTTTGGTCCAGCTGTCCTGTTGGGAGAAGACAAAGATGGCCTACGTTGCCCTCCACTTCCATCTTCTCCGCAGATATCATGGGGGCAGACAGCGAACACCAGTCGTGGAGCGTGAGACACCGCTGACTCACCGGGATAACTGATAACACAGGGAGCGCCCCCGCTTCCCCACCGCTGATCATGCTCTGAGATGTCTCCCATGAGACCCTCATGGCCGTGGTTTGAGGGCGTTATGGTGACCTTTCTGGAAGCATGGCTTGGCTGTACTGGACCAATGCTCAGAGTCAGTGATGTCTGAGGAGGGGAAGAGTGTGCAGGCTGCGCGGCCCCCTCCCCTACCCTCCCTTGGTGCAGCTCTTGTGTGCAGGGCGGGGTCCCCTGCTCGCTTCCCCACGGCGGCAACGCTGGCATCCTGTCGTGACTTATCATTGACTTATTTCCTCTTAAGATCCTTGAGAGAGGCGGGCTCAACCAGCCTAGAACCAACTGTTTTTCTCTTGCTTAGGAAAGCATATTAACAAATATTATGGTCTGGAAGTAAATTAGGGAATAATGAGCAGCTTAATCATGGGAGACACAGCCTGGGAAACACTGTGAAATCCGGGGCTCAGTAGGTTTTGCTTCATAGTAGGAAATGGGAAAACAGCACGAACTCTTCTTTCCTCAGATACAAGGGTTTTAGTACGCTCACCCTAGACAAAGAATAGGAACAGAGATTTTAGGGAAAGGGAGCTAAGGAGAGATTAGAGACGTTAAAATTGAGAGGGTGGGAGAGCACCTGTGTGGGGGGAAGAGGAGGAGGGAGAGAGCCCACACTTTAGTCAGTACCTTAGGAATTAGGAGGATGAGGAAGTCCCTCTGATCTCATTATCTCCCTGTGTGCGATTTGTGACCTTGTTAGTGTACAAACCTGGGGCAAACCAGCATGGTTAGCCCAGAGCGGCGTTTTGAATATCCGATTACTGGTAGTGATACGAGAGACAAGGGTAGTATCCGAAACCTGAGAAGATGAGGCCGTGCTTTGTGGCAGGGATAGGAAACAAAACAAAACAGAGGGCAACAGAGCATTAAAGCTTTGTTTTTGCTGCTAATAAAAACTAACTTTCTATAACATTTACAAATCACAAATCACCTTTAACAAATTAGCCTTTAACCGATCTCACCCAATCTTCAAAGTAATTCTTGCAAGATTGATGTCATTTGCATCCCTATTTCACAGATGAAAACTGAGGGTCAGGGTCCCGTGAGCTCACAAAGGTGATGCAATTTGTTTGGAAGAAACCAGTCCTCTGATTAAAGTCTGAGATCCTTGTGAGGTTTTATATGCCCCCCGCCCCGTGACAGAGAAGGAAGGATTGGAAGGGTCAGAAAGGGGATGCTGCAGCCCTCCAGGACCTTCTCTTTTTCTAGTGAAGGCTGCCCGTCCCTTCTTCCCCTTCCAAGAGGGGATGGCATGCCCATGTAGGAAGCAGGCCACCCGCCTTTCTCTGTCCTGGGGCTTTCTCATGCCAGGCATATGCTTACTCTCACCAGCATATGTGATGGTTTTAAAAATATGTCCCCAAAATAACTCTACTTTCCTTGATTGTGGGTCAACTCACTTCTACTGAGTAGAATACAGCCAAACTGAGGTGTGTGGTTTCCAAGATTAGAGTAAGGGAAGACAGACTTCTGCGCTAGGCCCTTTCTCTCTAGGCGGGATCACTCCTGGAGAAGCCGGCCACGCTGTGGGCTGCTCTGTAGGAAGGTCCGCACGGGCGAGGAACGAGGGGGAACTCTTCCAGTAGCCTGTGAGGATCCGTGGCCCCCAGCCCAACAGCGGCCCCAGAACGGATTCCGACAGTGGCCACGCAGGCCAGCGTGGAAGCAGGTTCTGTCTTGGTCAAGGCGGAGATGAGACAACAGTCCTGGTTATTTGCGGTTCAGTCACCCAGCTAAGCTCCTTCCTGATTTCTGACCCAGAGGATGAAATTGTAAGTCTCTGTGTTTGAAGCTGCTGAGGTCTGAGGTGCTTGGCACACAGCAGTGGGTAACTTATACGGTGTCCTTCATCTGGGTCTTCCTCAAAACCGCCACAACACAGAGCTGTGCTCCTGCTTCCCCAGGGACATGGAGAAACATCTTCCCAGCAAGACTCAGTGCCCACGGGACTGTGTCCCACCGCCGGAGCTCCCGCCCACTCTCCCTGGCTCTCGGGGGCCGAGGGAGGCACAGCAGCATCTGCAGCAGTGGGGAGATCTTGGCTGGCGGGCTTCTTAGGTTGGGCAGTTAGGGGCACAGCCTTTGTTCCCGTAACAGAGGGCAACGTGTTTAATGGTTTTAATGACCTGAACCAGGACATGATTAGAAACAAATGTGTTCACTTCAGTATATTGTTTCAATTGGAGGGTCTTTCCTTGCTCTTTTAACTGTTCTGTTTCCTGCGGAGCTGTCCTGTCCATGCCTCCAAGGAAAGGGAAGCTACATTCCTCCTAAAGGGACATTCTGTTGCCTAATGTGTGTAAGGAGATTGTTGGTTCTATAAGACGAGCTTACTTGTGGAGCTGACGGAGGAAGCGTTTCCTTCCAGGCTTGGGGGCTGGGATGTCACCCATAGACCAAGGACATTCACTGGTTCAGGTCGCTGTGGATTTCAGTACAGCATGGGCTGGAAACTCTGTGGTCCATGGCAGGGTGGAGACGGTGGAGATCGGGCTTTCATGGTCTTGACAGTGAGGTTGCCAGGTTGTCTCTGAGGAGCTCCTGGGTGTTGGGTTTACCGATGGAGACCTTCACCTGGAATCAGCGCATCAGCTAGGAAAGTAGGAGCTCAAGGAAGGTGTCTGTGAAGATGGACTGATAACCGATGCTGACACTGGGAACCCAGCTAGCTACACTGGCTTACGTCTGTGATTTGTAAACTTGACGATAAGCATTTCATTCTAGTGCTTGTTTCTCTGTCTCCAGTAAAAACTGGATGAGTTCCCTGTTTTTTCAGTTATTATACATTATGAGTGAGACTTTAAAGTCCAAGAACATATGGGTCAGGTATGGTTTCCCCGACAGCATAGTCTCCAGCATCTACCTCTGTGATTAATTCATAGTAGGAGCTGTACAGCTACTTACAGCACGGACTAATCTGTGTGTTTCCAGGTTGGTGAGAAGAATGAAAGGAAGTTGTCTGAGTTAAGACTCCTGGTTGCCAACCAAATCCATGGGATCTAGTTGTGGCTGTCCTCCTCTACTTAACCGTGCCTTGTGATAAACCACTCAGAGCTCAGTTTGTGAAACAATAAGCATTTATTTAGTATGCAAATCTCTGAATAGGTGATTTGGGTTTAGGGATTTTTTCTTTAATCTCAACTATATGATTAAACAGCAACAATATCATCTGAGTCAGAAATGGAATGATGGGAATTAACACATTTTAAAAATCTTTGTCTTGTTTGGGTAATTTTAGGTTGGTCTAAATCAGTCTGATCTTTCGCTTTTAATTCTAAAACTCCTTTCATTGTTAACTTACAGCAAAGAATTTCCTAAGTGATTTGTAAAATAATTTTCACAATATATTTTTACATACTATTAAATAAACAAGTTATTTTCCATAAAATATGTGACTTTAGATCAATATTTTACAACTAAAGTTAACATTGTAAGTTCACTTTATCATTCTTTAATAATATCCATTAATGTATCTCTAAAATGAGAAATTTGACTTATCCACATTAAATAAGTGCTCCATATTATTGAATTAACTTTAACATTATTATGAAAGAACATAATTTATGGATAGATTCACAATGACATTTTACATACTACATTTCATTCAGGGATAAAAATAGATGCTCCGAAATGAAGATTGAAATTTAACTACTTTGCTACATCAGAAATACACAAAAATCCTTTCATGATTTTGATTTTTGTTTCTGAGGCTGAACGCCTAAGGAAACCCCACACCTTGTGTGTTAAACAATATTCCTGCTTAGTTTCCAAGTACTTACATTCCAAGTGTTCATTTAACTGCTGAAGACATCTTGATGAGCTATAGAAGAATTTATTAGTTTGGGATCTCTGGCAATCGATATCGATAAATATCAAAAATAGAATACATATGTATATCTGAAATAAGGCCATATATTTATACATACAGATACATGTGCCAATATATGAATGTGCAGAGGAGTGGCAGGCACTCACTCAGCATACTGGTTATCTCTGAGGAAGAAGGGGTGGATAGGGACAGGGTGAGCTCCTGATTTTATCCTTAGATGTGTTGACCTAAAAAAAATAAGAAACAATTATGACAAATATGGCATAGTGAATGCATGGTACTTGATTTGTAATTTTATAACTTTTCCCCACTTTTTTGTAAATTTAAACTTTTCACAATTATTTTTATTTTTAAAGAATCTTTGGGTGAATTCCGAGTGATCATTTTTATGTTCTTCATTAACATGTTCTAGTCCCATGTGAGTGTTCCTCGTGACCCATAACCTTAACCAATATCTCACTGTGGATATAAATGAAACAAATGTATGAGCAAGAAAAAAAAAGCCACATAAAATGGTTTAACGGTCAAAACCACCAGCTTGTCTTGCAGTGATAAACTCAGAGTGGTTGAGTCACGAGCAGGCATTTCTGATCTCTACCAACCACCAGACCTGCTCACCTGATTCCCCCTGGGAGGCGTCCAGCAGACTCCACTTTAAAGAAACAAGACCAAGAAATGGAGGGCCTCCCCTTTGGCTTCCATTTTGAAGGCCACAGCCGACCTCTGTGGTGACTGATGTCAGTTGTCTGTAAGATACCGGTCTTTCATGCTTCCGTGTTGAACCAAGACCAGGATTCACGGATAGGTAACGTCAAACAGGCTGTACCCTCATGAAGACCGACAGCCTGTCTCCTTGGGTGACATGCTCATGCCTCCTCAGGAGAAACAGAAGTGGAGTTACAGGAGATTGGGCTGTCACACACCTGGAAGGAGCGGCTGCGGAGTAAGAGAACATTGGCCTCCATCTCCCTGCTTATTTGTCATCTGAATTTGACTCCTGTCAGCTAGAAAAGAAGACCCTGTCCTTGAAAAAAGAGGGTCAGAGGCCCAGTGCTGTGTGTCTCCCCCTTGCATGGACCCTGGTAGCCTTTGAATGTCCCCTCGGGCCTCAGTCTTCACAGAGGACGGAGGCGCAGTTAGGTAGGTACTGAGCCTGCTTGGGTGGAAGATCCCAAGCTAGAAAAGCAGGGAGAGATGAGAAGTTTTTTGTGTTTGTTTGTTGTTTGTCAGTGGGAGGAGTTGGGGTGGGATGGAGCCAGAAGAGGTGGTGGGAAAATGGAGAACTGACTTTCAGAGCACCAGGGATCCGTAGGGCCAGAGAGAGGAGAGTCAGGGTGGCTTTCAGAGGGGAACACCATTACCTTTGGTTCAAGAGAAGGAGAAATGGTCGCAGGCCTTATTGGTTCACAAACCAGTTTCCTGTACACGGATGGGGGAAGGGGGCAGTGGTTCCCTGCAGTCCACCAAAGAGGCAGTCCACTCCAAATTGGTAGGTGGCAAGTTTATTAAGCAAGAGAACAAGGGAGCTCATCTAGGGACCTTGTCTGAGGCAACAGCAAGTTGAGTAGATCTCTGCACCAGCCCACCAGAATCTGAAAAATTTACGTAGATTAAGTGCATTCAGCCTCATGTACCCTCCAGATACTCTCAGTGCCACGTCTGTCTCAAGGCTGTTGTCCTTGGAACAGCTCCCACTGGGCAAGTTACCCCATCCCCCCACGGACCCCCCTTTTACCAACCCTCAGTTTATTTCCCAGAGTCAGGAGTCTCATATGGTTTGTGTCCCTCTCTTATTGCTTCCCTTTCAGTTTTTCCTCCCTTCCCCTATTGTCTTCTGCACTATTCCTTATGGTCTACATAAGAGTGAACCCATATGGTAATTATCTTGCTCTGCTTGACTTATTTCACTCAGCATAATCCCCTCCAGTTCCAACCATGTTGATGCATCCTTTCTGATGGCTGGGTAATATTCTATTGTATATATGAACCACATCTTCTTTATCCATTCACCGGTTGAAGGATAACTTGGCTCCTTCCCCAAAATTTGGCTATTGTGGACATTGCTGCTATGACATTGGGGTGCAGGTGCCCCTTCTTTTCACTACATCTGTATCTTTGGGATAAATGCTCAGTAGTGCAATTCCTGGGTCATAGGGTAGCTCTATTTTTAACGTCTTGAGGAATCACCATACTATTTTCTAGCTTGCATTCCCACCAAAGTGTAGGAGGGTTCCCCTTTCTCCACATCCTTGCCAACATTTGTTGTTCCTGGTCTAGTTAATTTTAGCCATTCTGACAGGTGTGAGGTAGCATCTCATTGTGGTTTTTTATTTGTATTTCCCTGATGGCAAGTGATATGGAGCATTTTTTCATGTGTCTGTTAGACATTTGTATGTCTTCTTTGGAGAAGTGTCTGTTGATGTCTTCTGTTCATTTCTTGACTGGATTATTTGCTTTTTGGGTACAGAGTTTGAGAAGTTCTTTATAGATCTTGGACACCAACCCTTTATCTGACATGTCATTTGCAAATATCTTCTCCCATTCCTTAGGTTACCTTTTAGTTCTGCTGATTGTTTCCTTTGCTGTGCAAAAGCTTTTTATCTTGATGAAGTCTCAGTATTTCATTTTTGCTTTTGTTTCTCTTGCCTTTAGAGAACTGTCTTGCATGCAGTTACTGTGTCCAAGGATGAAGAGGTTACTGCCTATGTTCTCCTCTAGGATTTTGATGGATTCCTGTCTCACATTAGAACTTTCATCATTTTAAATTTATTTTTGTGTAGGTGTAAGAGAATGATCCAGTTTCATTCTTCTGCATGTGGTTGTCCAATGTTCCCAGCACCATTTCTTGAAGAGATTGTCTTTTTTCCATTGGATATTCTTTCCTGCTTTGTTGGAGATTAGTTGGCCATAGAGTTGAGGGTCCATTTCTGGACTCTATTTTGTTCCATTGATCTATGTGTCTGTTTTTTGCGTGAGTACAATGCTGTCTTGATGGATCACAGCTTTGTAATAGAGCTTAAAGTCAGGCATTGTGATGTCCCCAGCTTTGGTTTTCTATTTCAACATTCCCCTGTTGATTTAGGGTCTTTTCTGGTTTCATACAGGTTTTAAGATTGTTTCTTCCAGCTCTGTGAAAAAAGTTGATGCTATTTTGAAAGGGATTGCAACGAATGTGTAAATTTTTCTGGGCAGCATAGAGATTTTTCACACAGTATTTGTTCTTCCAATCCATGAGCATGGGGCAGTTTTTCCATCTCTTTGTGTCTTCCTCAATTTCTTTCATGAGAGTCCTATAATTTTCTGAGTACAGAGCCTTTGCTTCTTTGGTTAGGTTCATTCCTAGGTATCTTGTGGTTTTGGGTGCAATTGTAAATGGGATTGACCCTGTAATTTCTCTTTCTTTTGTCTCATTGTTAGTGTATAGGAATGCAACAGATTTCTCTGCATTGATTTTATATCCTGCCACTTTGCTTAATTCCTATATGAGTTCTGGCAATTTTGAGGTGGAGTCTTTTGGGTTTTCCACATAGGGTATCATGTCATTTGCAAAGAGTGAGAGTTTGATTTCTTCTTTGCTAAATTGGATGCCTTTTATTTCTTTTTGTTTTCTGATTGCTGAGTCTAGGACTTCTAGTACTATGTTGAACAATAGTGGTGAGAGTGGGCATCCCTGTCATGTTTCTGGTCTTAAGGGAAATCTCTCAGTTTTTCCCCATTGAGAATGAGAATGATATTCACTGTGGACTTTTCATGGATGGCTTTTATGATATTGAGGTATGTTCCCTCTATCCCTACAGCCTGAAGAGTTTTATTTTTTTTTAGATTTTATTTATTTATTTGACAGAGAGCACAAGTAGTCAGAGAGGCAGGCAGAGAGAGAGGAGGAAGCGGGATACCCACTGAGCAGAGCCTGATGTGGGGCTCGATCCCAGGACCCTGGGATTATGACCTGAACTGAAGGCAGAGGTTTTAACCCACTGAGCCACCCAGGCGCCCCTGAAGAGTTTTAATTAAGAAATGATACTATATTTTTTCAAAAGCTTTTTCTGCATCAGTTTGGAGGATCATATGATTCTTGTCTTTTTTTTTTTTTTTTAAATTAATGTGCTCTATCATGCTGTTTGATTTCCAAATGTTGAACTACCCTTGCATCCCAGGAATGAATCCCACCTGGTCATGGAGAATAATCCTTTTAATGTACTGTTGGATCCTATTGACTAGGATCTTGGTGAATATTTTGGCATCCACGTTCATCAGGGATATTGGTCTGTAATTCTCTTTTTTAATAGGGTCTTTGTCTGGTTTTGGGATCAAGGTAATGCTAACCTCATAGAATGAGTTTGGAAGTTTTCCTTCCATTTCTATTTTTTGAAACAGCTTCAGTAAATTGGTATTATTTCTTCTTTAAATGTTTTGTAGAATTCCCCTGGCAAGCCATCTGGCTCTGGACTCTTATTTTTGGGGAGGTTTTTGATTACTGCCTCAATTTTCTTGCTGGTTATTGGTCTGTTCAAATTGTCTGTTTCTTCCTGTTTCAGTTTTGGTAGTTTACGAGTTTCCAGGAGTGCATCCATTTCTTCCATATTGTTTAATTTGTTGGCATATAGTTGCTGATAATAATTTCTAATGATTCTTTCTATTTCTTTGGTATTAGTCATGATTTCTTCCTTTTCATTCATGATTTTATTAATTTGGGTCCTTTCTCTTTTCTTTTGGATAAGTCTGGCCAGAGGTTTATTGATCTTAATTCTTTCAAAGAACCAGTTTCTAGTTTTCTACTTCTTACTCAAAGAGGAGCTATAATAGAGACTTGGGAAAATCAAGACATTGTCCAAAAGAAATAATTAATACCACATTTGTTTATCATCAACCAAATCCAAATCTACATGGGAAATTCTCGGATTCTGAGGGGGATGTTGTGGTCCAGGGACCAGGTATGAGGAAAAGGGATAGATGGGGTAACACAACCTTTGTTCATTACTCTCAGTGCATCAACATGCCCTCCCCCCGCCCCCCGCAGAACTGAGTTGATGGAACCAAACCCGTGAGTTAGGGGAACAATTGAACTTATGAGATCTTTAATTCATCTATCACATATAAATAATTTAAGCTATATTTGGAAGTCCTGTGTAAATTCCATCAAGATCTATGTGGAAATAGAACATGTCCACAGGGAGTTGGTAGGACAATTTTTATTTCATCTCTTATCTTGTTTACATGTCCTGATTCTAGAGAAATCCTCCACACCAACCTCACCTGTGGCTAAGTTCTGTTGACCTACAGTACCTGGACCAAGGCAATAAGCTCTTCTATATCCACATAAAATTGGGGAACATAATCTATCAACTGGACAAAAAGAGGGTATTGTCAGGCTACTCTGAGCCTCCCTGGCCTTAGTCCATTTGTACCATCTGGAGTCAGCCTCTGGCACTGTGGAAGTCCTGAGTAGGAGAGAAACCCCAAGGAAGAAAGACACTCAGTTGGGTGGAGAGAAAGATCATGCTGGGGGCGCCTGGGTGGCTCAGTGGGTTAAGCCGCTGCCTTCGGCTCAGGTCATGATCCCAGAGTCCTGGGATCGAGCCCCGCGTCGGGCTCTCTGCTCGGCGGGGAGCCTGCTTCCTCCTCTCTCTCTGCCTGCCTCTCTGGCTACTTGTGATCTCTCTGTCGAATAAATAAAATCTTTGAAAAAAAAAAAAAAGAGAAAGATCATGCTGAAACAGGAGCAGGATTCCTTAGGGGGCAGATTTCATACAGCTGGCCCTTTGATGGGGAGATTAGGGATTAGTCCTTTAGGACTGCATGCTCTTCTGAGTGAAAATAGAAAATACGTACCACCTATTGTGATGACATCATCCTAAACTGGCAGGTTCTGAGGTTTCCTTTTTATTCTCATAACTTTTTATTTTGACATAATATTGGACCCACAGAAAATCTGCAGGAATGGTACAAAATTTTTTCCATATACTTAAAAAATTATTGTGGTAAAATATGCCTAGTATAAAATTTACCATCATGACCATTTTTAGGTGTACCTCAGAGGTATTAAGTACACTCACAATGTTGTGTAATCCTCTCATCACTATGCATTTCCAGTCTTTTCATCATTCCGAACAGAAACTCTGTTCCCATTAAACAAGAACTCTCTATTTTCCCCTCCTACCCAGCCCCTGATAACCTCTCTTTGCTTTCTAGCTCTATATATTTGCCTATTTTAAGTACCTCATATAAGTGCAATCATATAATATGTGTCCTTTTGTGTCTGGCTTGCTTCACTTGGCACAATGTTTTAAAGGTTTATCCATGTTGTAGCATGGACCAGAATTTCACTTCTTTTTAAGGATGAGTAATATTCCATTGTATTATACACTTTTTTTTTTTTTTTTGGTTTATCCATTTGCCTCTTGATGGACATTTGAGTTGTTTCCACCTTTTGGCTATTGACTATGTTATGACCATTGGTGTACAAGTATCTGTGTGGGTTTCTGTTTTCAATCTTTTGCATATATGCTTAAGAGTGGAATTTTGGGATCATTCAATAATTCTATGTTGAACTTTGTGAGGAACCACTGAACTGTCTTCTACAGTTGCTGGAACATTTTACACTCCCACGACCAATAAACAAGGGCTCCAATTTCTCCACATCCTCACCAACACTTGTTATTTTCCATTTTAAAAAAATTATTAATAGCCATCCTAGTTGGTGTGAGCTGATATCTCACTGGTTTTGATTTGCATCTTCCTAAATGTTACTAGCAATGTTGAGCATCTTTTCGTGTACTTATATTGGCCATTTGTTTATCTTCTTTGGAGACATGTCTTCAAATTCTTCACCCAGTTATGAATATGACTTGCCCTTTTTTAAGTTGTAGGAATTCTTTATATGTTCTGAATATCAATCCCCTATCAGATATATGATGCGCAAATATGTTCTCCCATTCTGTGGGTTGTCTCTTCACTTTCTTGATAGTGTCCTTTGATGCCCAAAAGTTTTTAATTTTTTAAAAGATATTTATTTATTTATTTATTTGAGAGTGAGAAGGAATGAATAGTGGCAGGAGGGGCAGAGGGAGAGAGATAAGCAGACTCCCCACTAAGAAGGGAGCCTGATGCAGGACTCTATCCCAGGACTCCAAGATCATGACCCAAGCTAAAGTCAGACACTTAACTAGACTGAACCACCCCGTCTCCCCTAAAAGTTTTTGATTTCAATGAAGTTCAATTTATCTATTTTCTCTTTTGTTGTATATGCCTTTGATGCATATCTAAGCGAATCATTGCCAAATCCAATATTATAAAGATTTTCCCTGTGTCTTCTAAATGTTTTATAGTTTCAGCTCTTACATTAGGTCTTTAATTCATTTTGAATTAAGGTTTGAATCTGGTGTAGAGTTAGAGTCCATCTTCACTCTTTTGCACATGCATGTCCAATTTTCCCAGCACCATGTGGTATAAAAATTGTCCTTTCTCCGTTGAATGATCTTGTACCCTTATTGAAAATCAGCTGGGCTCTCCAGTGTGTTTCAGTGTTCTCTATTTTGGTCCTCATGCCCCATATACTTTTCACTTGGATTTCCAAATATTAATATTTTATCATCTTTGCTTCATAGCCTTTCGACACAGACACACACACACACACACACATGCACATACATGTGTGTGTGTGTATATTTCACTTATTTTTTTGAATTGCTGAGAGTCAGTTGCAGACATGATGTTCCTTTATCCCTAAATACTTCAGTGTGTTTCCTTTTTTAAAAAAATATTTTAAAAAAGATTTTATTTATTTATTTATTTGAGAGAGAGAGTGCAAAAACAGGAGAAGGAAGAGGGAGTGAGAGGGGAAGGGGCAGAGGTAGAGGGAGAAGGAGAAACAGGTTCCCTGTGGGAGCCTGGTGTGGGGCTTAATCTCAGGACCCTGGGATCAGGACCTGAGCCGAAGGCAGATGCTTAACTGACTGAACCACCCAGGCACCCCTGGTAGTGTGTTTCCTAAAGGTAAGGTTATTCTCTTACATCTTACATTCTCAGTAGGGGTCACACACCCTCAAGGGGGCAAAATTGACTGTATGGGCAAAAAATTCTGAGATATTATGAACGAACTGTGGCTCTCCAAAGCTCAACCTTACCCACCAAAATCATATCTCTTAGTATCCAATTTATCTTATTAGAGAGAAATTAATATAAGTATCAATTAATTAATTTAATGTTTCTCCTTTGGGTGTACAATAATTTTTTAAAAGTTTGAGAAACATTGCCCTACATACACAGCAATTACCAAAATCAGGAATTATTAATTTATTATTAATGATTAATTACCTATAATTAATCATTAATTGATACAGTAATCCAATCTATGGATTTTGTGTTGTTTTTACACTTTACCAGTAACACCGTGGAAGTAATGTTGTATTCTTCAGGTGCCCTTTTCAGGGTCTCAGGGTAAAACACTGTTCTAAGCACCAAGGATAAAACAGAGAACAAGATAATGTTCATGGAGCTGACATTCTAGAGAGGAGTTTACAAAGCACTGAGAAAGGATTGCCCTTGGGAGAAAAGCCTTTGGGGTAACACTGGAACAGAGCTAGCCTTGTTCTTTATAGCCTCATTCGATTGGACAAAGTCTGTTGGAAACAGATCTCTCTCTCTCTCTCTCACACACACACACATGCACACACACACACACACAGTATTAGAGATGAAGTGGATTTCTCTGGGAGAAACTGAGTTTCCTGTTATTCAAAGGACAGTATGTGTAATGGTCAGCATTTGACCTCTGCCATGACAAAGCCTTTGTTTGAGTATTGATCGGTCTCTATGTCCTTGAAAAAAATAAAAATTCTATCAACTTCACTATTCTTATCTGCAAAATGGAAAATAAAAATAGTACATACTTCAAAGAGTTATTTTAAAGATTAAATGTGATAATGTATGAAATAAGTTTTTAATTCAGTGTCTAGCATTTAACAAGAGTATAATAATTATTGATTATTTTTTTAAGTGAAAGACTGCTGAAGTTATTTTTCCAGAAGATTGTTCACTAAAGATTTAAAAACCAAGGTCAGTATGGAGAGGAAGCTTGCACTAATATTATTAAGTAGTATTTCAACTATGTCAGTTTTTAATTTTTATTTTTAATTCATGAATGTCAAGGTTGCATACACAATGGTTTTCTATATGTATAATAGGGCACCTGGGTGCCTTATATCAGGCCAGTTTAGAGGAAGTCTGATTTCTATTATGATTAAGTTTATGTACCTGATTGAGCTCATAACACGAAGGTTCTGCCTAGGCTCAAGGGTGAATTTACTGAGAAGTTAATGAAACCCAAGCTTCTGCCTCATTTGCACAGAAAATAAACATTCGTTTTCATGTATTCAGGGCCTGAACCCTCCCCTTGTTCAATGTCCCACGGAGAACCGCGGTCAATCTCTGGGCGCCTATTTTATTTGACAGGAAAAATCTTGGTGTTAGGATCTCATCTCAGGACTCTTTCTTCAGAATTTCGTGGTGTGATATACACCAAATAAAACATAATAGTGCTAAAAAACTGCCATTTAAAACAATTTCTTTCTTCAGCCACTTGTGCCTTCTCTCCGGAACATACGGTCTTTTCAGTAGCAAAATGCCTTTTTGGACCATTTGTATCCAGTGTTGAGCTTCCACTTTCTCTTCTCTTGGACAGCCCAGGAGATTGCTTGGGGGGAGGGGGACGCAGAAGCAGAGAGATTTATAGGTGAAGTGCCTAAGAAATGACCTGAATTTTGGTGGCTTCCTGGAAACAGTAGAGAAGGCAGAGGAGAGGGTGAGGAATACGATTTAAAATTTTTAAAAATTATTTATTTATTTATCTGAAAGAGAGAGAGAGATCACAAGTCGGCAGAGAGGCAGGCAGAGAGAGAGAGGGAAACAGGCTCCCCTCTGAGCAGAGAGCTCGATGCGGGGCTCGATCCCAGGACCCCGAGACCACAACCTGAGCCGAAGGCAGAGGCCCAACCCACTGAGCCACCCAGGCGCCCCAGGAATATGATTTAGATGGTGACCTATAGAAGGATGTGCTGCGAGAGATTGTAAGGAGTGGGGATTGTTGAAGAACTTAAAGAATGATCAGATATGAACACTGACACAGTTTGCCCTGCAATGCTACATACAATGTAATCATGCTCCATCCCCTCCTTCTGTTAGCTCTGCTACAAGAACAGGTATCTGGCTGACTGCTAGTTTGTGTCCAGTTAGAGAAATGGGCTGGAATTCTTTTGTTTGTAGGTGCAAGATCAAGAAAAGACAAATAGCCCATAAGAAGTAAGGGCAAGGCAGAAATGGGATCAAGAAATTAGAACTAAGTGCAAGCATAAAATTAAAAATCCTGGTGAAGGGGCACCTGGGTGGCTCAGTGGGTTAAAGCCTCTGCCTTTGGCTCAGGTCATGATCCCAGGATCCTGGGATCGAGCTCCATTTCGGGCTCTCTGTTCTGCAGGGAGCCTGCTTCCTCCTCTTTCTCTCTCTCTGCCTGCCTCTCTGCCTACTTATGATCTCTGTCTGTCAAATAAATAAATAAAATCTTTAAAAAAAAATCCTGGTGAATTTGCCAAAATTATAAGAGGGTTTTGGACTTCCCATGAGACATAGAATGGTAGGTTTGAATCAATTTTAAGCAATTATATGTGTATGTCAAAGGACACATTGCCCCTGATATCTGGGATTACTATGTATATGAAAGAATTAGCAAACATTTGGCAACCATAATATATTTAGTTAATCTTGAGATTACCTTCCCTGGGGCACTGCGGCTTTGGGAGACCAATGACCATGCGTGGAAGGGGAAGTTTGTAATCCTTAACCCATGTGTGCCTCCAATTGGTTGTCCTGTTGTGAAAGAAATGTCCCTAGAGAATGAAGAAACAGAATGGGCAGTGGAAGGAATACCATACTTAGGGCTGTGGGTTCATGCACCAGCTCTATGGTGAGTGTTATGTGACTCTGGGCTAATAAGTCACTTTTTAATTTCTTTACATACCAACCATTCAAACCACTATCTCTTAAATGCTGACTGATCTTTTAGGACTGAATCCTTCAAATTCTCTTCCTTATAAGATACCCACTTTTGTTTTGTTTTATTTTGCTTTGGGCAGATGGTCTATTCTCTCATCAACAAATGCTTTTTTTTTTCTTCTTCATGTCTCAAATTTTTATTTAGATTCTAGTTAGTTGACATATAGTGTAATATTGGTTTCAGAAATAGAATTTAGTGATTCATCACTTTCATAAAGTACCCGGTGCTCAACACAAGTGTTCTCTCTCTCTCTCTCTCTTTTTTAAGATTTTATTTATTTATTTGACAGAGAGAATGAGAGACACAAGCAGGCAGAGCAGCAGAGGGAGAGGGAGAAGCAGGCTCCCCACTAAGTGGAGAGCCTGACATGGGGCTCGATCCCAGGACTCTGGGATCATGACCTGAGCCGAAGGCAGTTGCTTAACCGACTGAGCCACCCAGGTGCCCCACAAGTGTTCTCTTTAATACCCATCGTCCATCTACCCCATTCCCCCCACCCACCTCCCCTCCAGCCAACTTCGGTTCATTCTCTATCTTCAAGAGTCTCTCTTATGCTTTGCCTCCTTCTCTTTCTCTCTCTTTTTTCTTTCCTCTATGTTCATGTTTTGTTTCATTGTTTCTTTTGATAGTAGCTATGATTTACTGACTATATCTGATGCACTGGTTTCTATTGTCATTCACAACATCTTGCTTTTCTTCCCTTCCCCTAAAGAATTCTTCTTGATTATCCTCAAAATGACTTTCTCATCCATCCAGACAGAATATTCATATTCATTCATTCATCATTCTTCAGGGTCTTCCTGATTCTTCTTCCTAATTAAGTCCTAATCAGTGAGGCCTGTTGCCACCGACTCCCACGGACATAGAGTTATCCAGACCTTAGAGATAACTACTTCTCTGGGTTATCCAGACACTCCCACCCAGTTTTTTTTTTTTTTTTTTCATTTCAAGTGAGTTTATTGGCTTTGGGGGGGTGGTGGGTGGGATAAGGATCAGGAACTATTCAAAATGAGGTTGGTATAGCCCGGCAAACACACCACGGATGGCTTCCTATCTGTTAGAAGAAAATCCATAGGAAATGCTGATTAAAAAAGCATTCCCCCCAACCCCATGCAGTTCTGTGGTTAAGATGAAGCAGCTTCAATTGTGTGAGTTGACTGGTTTTATTTCAGTGGGAGTTCCCTTCTCTTTGTTTATATTGATCAAAAGAGTAAGATACTAAGTGTGGGTAGTATAATATAGCATGCTTATCAGAAGAATTACCAGAATATAACATCAATAGCATGCTTAGAAGAGGAAGGCATTAGTTAATACTTATCAGGGGACTATACCATAGATAGCTTGCTTATAAATAGATGTTAAGTGCTGGTCGTACAACACAGCATAGTTATCAGATTAGGATCTTAAGTTTATTACCTCTAGAAAAGGTCCATTTTATTTTATTAACATATAATATGTTATTTGCTTCAGGGTTACAGGTCCGTGAATCATCAGTTTTACACAGTTCACAGCACTCACTGTAGCACATCCCCTCCCCAATATCCACAACCCAGCCACCCTACCCCTCCCCCGCCCCACCTCCCAGCAACCCTCAGTCTGTTTCCTGAGATTAAGAGTCTCTTATGGTTTGTCTCCCTCCCCAGTCCCATCATGTTTCATTTTTTTCACTCCCTTCCCCACCATGACCCCTTTCCCTGCCCTGCCTCTCAAATCCCTCATATCAGAGAGATCATACGATAATTGTCTTCCTCTGATTGGCTTATTTTGCTCAGCATAATAGGAAAGGGTCCATTTAAGTATATCTTCCTGGACCTGCATATTTTTTTAAAGTCTTCTTTTTCCCCCAAATGAATTGTTTCTTAAATAACTCATGATCTCATTGGAAAAAAAAAAAAAAAGATATTGAAGTCTTCCAAACCAGTGCTACCAAAGTTAATTGAAGTAATTCGAACAAAAAAACAGTGAAAGTTGACATGTGGTTAACCTATACTACCTTATAGAAGGTAAAAATACAATTTTTTTTCAGACACTTAAGATAGAGGAAAGAATGTTTTGGTCTCCACCAGGCAAAATCTTTAGATACTAGGTCAGAGCCAGAGCTTGCAAAGGTTACTATACGGGGTCGAATGGTGTTCACCCCAAAGATATGTCCACCCAGAACTTCAGAATGTGCCTCACTTGGAATAAAGGTTTTGCAGATACAATCAAGGTAAGGATCTCAGAATAAGATTTATCCTGCATTAAGACAGGCTCTAAATCTGAAGAAAAATATCCTTGCAAGAGACAGAAAAGGAGAAGACATAGGCATAGAAGGCCATATGAAGACAAAGGTGAGATTAGATTTATGCTGCCACAAATCAAGGAATACCCAGGGCCACGAAGGAGTCTCCTGTGGGAGTGGCATTGAAAGCACCTTGATTTTGGACTCCTGGCCCCCACAAATGTGGGAGGATCCTCTCTGGTGCTTTAAGCTACCAAGATTGTGATAATTTATTACAACGGATTTAGAAAACTAATATAATTACCTTGCTGGAATATTCCAGCAAGATCTTTGGAAGGTAGGGAATGGGGAAAAAAAATGGCTAAAGGATCCAGAACTTCATTGATGCATTGAGGTTTGCTGGGAGTGATTCCAAATATAAAGGATCAGGAGAGGGTTTCTTCTTGGATTGGGGTGCATGGGGGGCTTGGGCAAAGTTGGCTGAGACCATTCTTTTCTGGTCATGTCTCTCCCCATACTTTGCTCAGCATAGCTAAGAGACACCAGCCAAACTTCAAGGGTCCTGTGAAGAGATTTCTGAGAAAATCAGGACCACAATATCAACAATTATGAGATTTTCAATTAGATAGGTATTTCCAGAGACAGTTGTCCAAGATGATCGTCACGTGGCTTGATCTTATCCACAGGTTTGGCTGCATAGATGGTTGATGTTCCCACTTCTCAACAAGAATGCCAGGCCCTGAGCCCTGGTGGCACCTGGAAATTTCCCAGTGATAGGCACACCACAAAGTTAATCTTATGGACTTAGTGCTATGGTGAATTTCACCCTAATGAATTCCCAACCTCAATGCCACTCTGGTTTTTCTATTTTTTCCCCTGGTAATTTAAGAATTTTGGGAGAGTTTTATATTTACCAAATATAAAAGATAGTGCAAAGAGTTTCCCCATACCCTGAATCCAGTTTGCCCTATAATTAACATCTTACATTGGTGAGGTACATTTGTCACAGCTGATGAGCCAATGTCAATACATTGTTATTAACAAAGGCCATACTTCATTTAGGTTTCCCCGGATTTTGCCTACTGTGGTGTTTCTTTTCCAGGATCCCATACAGGCCACCTCTTGGTATTTAGTCATCACGTCTGCTTAGGTTCCTCTTGGTTATGACATTTTCTGATTCTTCCTTTTGGTGACCTTGACAGTTGCGAGGACCATTGGTCATGTATTTTGCAAACTCTCTCTCAGATTGGATTTGTCTGATGGTTTTCTCATGTTTTGACTGGGGTTGTGAGTTGTGGAGAGGAGGAGTGTGGAGGAAAAGTGCCTTCTTGTCACATTATGTCAGAGGCACACACTATTCCTGTTGATGTTGACCTTGTCCATGGGGATGCAGTAGTGTTTGTCAGGTTTCTCCATGGCGACGGTCCCCATCTCTCTGTCATGACATATACCAGTCTTGGCAGGAAAGTCACCAAGCATCACCTGTACTTAACAAGTGGGGAGTTCCGTTCTACCTCCTTTGGTGAAGGATATGTTCAGACATTTGTTCATTTTGTAATTGGATTTTTTTAAATTATTGATTTTTAAGGATTCCTTCTGTATTTTGCAATAATTTCTTTATCAGATATGTGCTACACAAGTATTTTCTCACAGTCTATGACTTTACTTCATTCTCTTAATAAAAGCTTTTGAAGAACAGTTTAATTTTAATAAAATCTAATTTATCAATATTTTCTTTCAATAATTGTGCTTCTGGTGTTGTATCTATAAACCTATCACCAAATCCAAAGTCATGTCAGTTTTCTCCTAGAAGTTTTATAGTTTTGCATTTTACATTAGCATCATGATCCCCTTTCAATTACTTTTGATGAAAGATACAACATCTTGGCCTAGGTTCATTTTGTCATTATGGACATCCAATATTCCCAGCACCATTTGTTGAAAAGACTATCCTCTCTCTTTTGATTTACCTTTGCTCCTTTGTCAAAAGTTAATTTGCTACAAAATACCTTGCTGGAATTTTGACTGGGACCAAGATGAATCTGTAGAGTAGGGTGGGAAGAATTGGTATCTTAGCAATATTGAAACACAATCTCTGTCTTTTCATTGGTGTATTTAGACCATTCACAATTAAAGTGATGAATGATAAAATGAAGTTCACATCTACCATGTTTATATCTATTTTCTACTCACTGCATGTGCTTTGTTTCTATTTTCCCCCTGTATTTCTAGATTCTCTTATTTTAATTGAATATTTTATGTGATTCTATTTTTTTTTCAAATTTTATTTTTTATAAACATATATTTTTTTTTAATTTTTTTATTTTTTCAGCATAACAGTATTCATTATTTTTGCACCACACCCAGTGCTCCATGCAATCCGTGCCCTCTACAATACCCACCACCTGGTGCCCCCAACCTCCCACCCCCCACCCCTTCAAAATTCTCAGATCGTTTTTCAGAGTCCATAGTCTCTCATGGTTCACCTCCCCTTCCAATTTCCCTCAACTCCCTTCTCCTCTCCATCTCCCCTTGTCCTCCATGCTATTTGTTATGCTCCACAAATAAGTGAAACCATATGATAATTGGCTCTCTCTGCTTGACTTATTTCACTCAGCATAATCTCTTCCAGTCCCATCCATGTTGCTACAAAACTTGGGTATTCATCCTTTCTTTTTTCTTTTTTCTTTTTTTTTTTTTTTACAGCTTTATAAACCTATATTTTTATCCCCAGGGGTACAGGTCTGCGAATCGCCAGGTTTACACACTTCACAACACTCACCATAGCACATACCCTCCCCAATATCCATAACCCCATCCCCTCTCCCAACCCCCTCCCCCCATCAACCCTCAGTTTGTTTTGTGAGATTAAGAGTCACTTATGGTTTGTCTCCCTCCCAATCCCATCTTGTTTCATTTACTCTTCTCCTACCCCCTCAACCCCCCATGTTGCATCTCCTCTCCCTCATATCAGGGAGATCATATGATAGTTGTCTTTCTCCAATTGACTTATTTCGCTAAGCATGATACCCTCTAGTTCCATCCACGTCGTCGCAAATGGCAAGATTTCATTTCTTTTGATGGCTGCATAGTATTCCATTGTGTATATATACCACATCTTCTTTATCCATTCGTCTGTAGATGGACATCTAGGTTCTTTCCATAGTTTGGCTATTGTAGACATTGCTGCTATAAACATTCGGGTGCACGTGCCCCTTCGGATCACTATGTTTGTATCTTTAGGGTAAATACCCAGCAGTGCAATTGCAGGGTCATAGGGTAGTTCTATTTTCAACATTTTGAGGAACCTCCATGCTGTTTTCCAGAGTGGTTGCACCAGCTTGCATTCCCACCAACAGTGTAGGAGGGTTCCCCTTTCTCCGCATCCTCGCCAGCATCTGTCATTTCCTGACTTGTTCATTTCAGCCATTCTGACTGGTGTGAGGTGATATCTCATGGTGGTTTTGATTTGTATTTCCCTGATGCCGAGTGATATGGAGCACTTTTTCATGTGACTGTTGGCCATCTGGATGTCTTCTTTGCAGAAATGTCTGTTCATGTCCTCTGCCCATTTCTTGATTGGATTATTTGTTCTTTGGGTGTTGAGTTTGCTAAGTTCTTTATAGATTTTGGACACTAGCCCTTTATCTGATATGTCATTTGCAAATATCTTCTCCCATTCTGTCAGTTGTCTTTTGGTTTTGTTCACTGTTTCCTTTGCTGTGCAAAAGCTTTTGATCTTGATAAAATCCCAAAAGTTCATTTTTGTCTCCTTTCTTAACATGTCAATTACGTTTCTTTTTTTTAAAATTATGTTTCTTTTAAAAAAACATTAAAAAGAGGGGCAGCTGGATTCTTCAGTCAGTTAAGTGCCCAACTCTTGATTTTAGCTCAGTTCTAGTCTCAGGGTGGTGAGATCAAACCCCATTCCAAGTTCTGTGCTCAGCATGGAGTCTGCTTGTGATATTCTCCTCTGCCCCTCCCACCACATGTACACATTCTCTCTCAAATAAACAAATAAAATGTATAAAAAAATATTTAAAAAGAGAGTTTGCCAATAGAGTTTGCATACACATTTTTACCCAGTCAAAGCCCACCAGCAGATAACATTATATTGCTCCATGTGTAGTACAGTACCCCATAACTGAGTGTTCTCAATTTTCCTTTTCCATATCTTATGATTTTGAGTCATTTATTTCAGTTTTCTATTTATTATAATCACCCAATACATGTGACTATTATTACTTTAAACAGTTATTTTTTAGATCACTTAAAAAGAATAAACTAAGGATTTTATTTTAGCTTTATTTGTTCCTTCTCTGATGCTCTTCTTCTCTTTATGTAGATTCCAGTCCTGAACTATGTCATCTTTCTTATTCCTGAAAAACTTCTTTTAAAATTATTGTCAAGGCCAATCTCTTAGCAATGGGTTCCTTCAGTTTTCATTTGTTTGAAAAGGTATATCTTCTTCATCTTTGAAGAGAATTTTCTGAATACAGAATTCTAAGTAGGTACCTTTTTTTCTTTCAAAGCTTTAAATAGTTCACTTTATTCTTGCTTGCATGGTTTCTGATGAGAAATTCTGATCAGTGTTCCCCTATAGATAAGGTGCTTTTTTCCCCCTTTATATTTTTTTCAAGATTTTGTCTTTGTCTTTGGTTTTCTCCAGTTCAAATGATATGCCTGGATATAGACTTTTTGATATTCATTTTGTTTGGTGTTCACTGATCTTAATGAATCTGCTGTGGTTTGTTTATCATGAATTTTGGAAAATTATCTCTATTCTAATTTAAAATATTTCTTCTGTCTCTTCTTCTTTTTCTGTTATTCCAATCAAACTTTTTGAAATTGTCCCACAGTTTCTGGATGTTCTTTTCTGTTGTTTGCTTCTTCATTCTTTGTCTTTCAGATTTTTTTTTTGTCTTATAGCATACTTTGTAAGTATTGTTGAAAGTTGGACATCATGTATTAGAATAAAAACTGAGGCTGGGGCTGCCTGGGTGGCTCAGTGGGTTAAGCCTCTGCCTTCAGCTCGGGTCATGATCTCAGGGTCCTCGGATCGGGTCCCACATCGGGCTCTCTGCTGGGCGGGGGGCCTGCTTCCTCCTCTCTCTCTCTCTACTTGTGATCTCTCTCTCTGTCAAATGAATAAAATCTTTATAAAAAAAACTGAGGCAAATGGGAATTTAAGATGAGGCTTTATGTTAATCTGCAAGGAGTTGGTCTGTGTTTAATATTTGCTGTATCTGCAGGTACCAGAGACTTCAAATTCTTCTGGGGTCCTTGTTTCTGTCTTCTCTATTGACTTGGGGATTCTCTCCTCTTATAAATCTTCCAACTGTGAACCATGGTTATTATGCAGGAGTCCTACTGATGTGGTGGTAAGGTATGGGGCAGAGGTGCATCCTATAATTTTATGATCAATTTTCAGTCTTTTAATTGGTCTATGTCTGTGGGATGTGACTTCATGAGTATATCTTATCCTCCCTCCCCACTCCTGGGTGCGAGAGCCATCTAGAATGGCGGGAGTGAGAGAAATGTTCTTCCCCAGATGGGATAAGGCTCTTCACCTTGTGAGAAGAGGTCTTTTTATGGAAGATATTCACTTTGGACTTCACTACAGCTATTCTTCCCCTGCCTCTGCCAGAGCTCTGTGGTTTTCTCTTAGCTCTTCACCATGAGAGCCCTGTGGGACATCTGGAGGTGAGACTCATGAAGGTATGAGGGACCCCTTAAGGCAATATCCCCCAGGTATTTCTCACTCTCAGGACACTCCACACTTAGCCTAAAGCAATTCATCAAAGTCATCTTGTAAGTGTTCCAGCGTATGGCTCCAGCGGCTTCTCCAGCAGGAAGCAGATGTGTCTGGGGCTCTCTGTGGATTCACCCGTGTGTCCAGTCTGGCAAGGACAGTTCCCTCTGCAATTCCGTATTTTGAGATATCCATGAAAATTTGTCAATTTTGTTTGTCTCTTATTTTGTTGTTGTTGTAAGAATGGGAGTAACTTCAAAGTTCTTTACATGTTGGAACTGAAAAGCATCTAATCTAATTTTAAAGATCAGGTTTATTTTTTGTTTGTTTGGTTTTGGTTTTGGTTTTTTGTTGTTGTTGTTGTTGTTGTTTTGTAAGGGAACCCTGTCTAGGTCAGTACAGCCTGGCTTATGCTCATCCTGAACTCCAGGTGGAAATATTAGGTCTACACAAATAATACAATTATTTTGGAGTTTTGTCTTAGTGTTAACTCTTCCTTGAAGCATTCTGTGGAGCCTTCATGTTGCACTGAACTCACCTTCATCTGAGTTTACATCCCTTTCTTTGCTGTCTTTTTATCTTGATTTGGACTTAATTGAATACTACCTAGTAACACTTAATTTTAGATGATGAACTGTCTCTTCAACTACAAGCTCTTTTATGTGAGGAACAATCTTTCATGCAACTATTATACTCTTAGTTGTGCTGCCCTAAAGATATATGGAGCATATAGGAAATGCTGAATTAACTGTTTAGGGTAGTATGGGGGTTGCTTACTTTTCTTTGATTTTGGTGTTAGTGAGGCTTCATCAGACTTTCAGAAGAGAAATATGCTCAGGTCACTCCCATTAATAGAGACTTATTGTCAGGATAGATGGGAGAGTAAGGAGGAGAGGACAAAACAGCCAAACAACCAGACCCCACAAGTGACTGGCACGTCGTTCATTACTAGCTCAAGATACAACAATAAATGCTTTCATTCCAGGGCAGGGATAACGACCCTAGAAAAGTCATCCATGTGGGGACAGCTCCTGCACATCTGCTTCCCCAACTCTTTCTACCTTCTGGGTGATGGCCCTTTCTCCTACTCTTGTCTATGTGTGTCACTGATTGACTGAGTGAAGGAAGACCTACTGAGCACTCTCTGTGTGCCAGGCACTCTGCAAGGCTTTATAAATAATAAGGAGAACATGCAGCCCAGAAAGAAAGACAAGGAAGCTGGTCATTTAGCATGTGAATATTATGATAGGGAAACTGGCTGTGTAATGGGAGTCCATAGAAGGAGGGCTTCATGGAGGTATGGGGGTCAAGAAGCACTTCTTGTAGGAAGTGTCACCCAAAGTGAGAAGTAAATGAAGAGGGGGAATTTATCAGCCAGGTTATTGGCATGAGTCTTTATTACAGGCAACGAGGACAGTGTGTATGAAGGCCTAGGGAAATACCATTATGTTTGGGAAACAGAAAGCCATTTAGTGTGATTGTAATGTATAGGATGGGATGGGGACAGGGGAGGATGGGATGGAAATATAAAAAGATAGTGTCTTAAAGATAAGCAGGGTCAGATTATTAAGACATTTTAATCAGGTCAATAAGTATGAACTTTATCCTTAATGCCCCTGAAGGGGAGACACTGGTGACTTTCATCCATGAAGATGACGTAGTCCAATTGGCATTTTGGAAATACCATTCTGTTAGCTGTTGGAAAAAGCCAACAGAGACTTGACACAAAGAGACTAGTTACTGAAATTTTCCAATAATCTGAGGAAGAGATGATGGGCGCGATGAGAAAGAATTGGACAGAAGGGAGGGAGCAGTATTTAGAAGTAGAAAGGTGAGGCTCAGGACTTTGTACATGGACCCTGGAGGGGGCCAACCTCTCGATGCTGTGTTCACTCCAGCACACCCACTTCTGGGGTCCTGTCAACCATGCTCAGAATGGTGGGGCTGGGGCCCACAACCCAGTGCCATTTTGAGCTCCCGCAGGCACTACTACATAGCCCCTGACTTCAGGTTCTTGAGGGTGGGAAGCAATCAGGATATTTTAGGGAAAAAAAATTGTAGAAGCTTAAAGGAGGATTTTAATATGAGTCCAAATAAGTGTCTTGTTGATGATGGAAGGGATAGGGGGAAGCCAAAGTAGCTAATTCTTGCCTTTTCCAAAGATGGTATGGATGGTGGGGGGGAGATCTAATGTTCCCCAAGATGCTCTTGTCCACCAGCAAGTAGGTGTTCCTTCATGGAGAACCACATGGTAGATTGAGCCAGTTAGCTTCCCCCTATCCCAAGTCCTAACCTCTAGCAGGTCCCCAGGAGGCAATGAGGGTCCCATGGCCAGACCAGGCATCCTGACAGGTAAGTAAGGGGCCTCATCCGGAGGCAATCCCTTATTTGGACTGACCCCTGAAAGCTCCACGGTGATACCTACATTTTGACCTTGTTCTTTCTTCTGTGCAAGGAGGCTTCACTCAAGATAGAGCTGTGCTATCAGTCTAATGACTGTGTGGTTCTGAGTGAATACAATACCCACCAGAGGCAGCCATGGGCATGCTACAGGCATACCTTCTTGTGCTTCTATGAAACCAGTTCTGGTGAACTAAAAAAAGAAAAAAAAGAAAGAAAAGGAAGAAAAGAAAGAATACTCCTGTTTTAAACAACGGCTGTCTTTGGGAGGGTGATGGATTTTGTTAGAAATAATCTCAGGGACTGCTGGTCTTTTGTGCCCCTGATGTAGCAGATGGACCCTTTGCCAAGCACCTTAATGGGTTTGGGTACAACAAATGTGAGCCTGGAACTAAGTTTTAGAGTGAAGATTAGCAAGAACTTTGTTCTTCATTCTGTAGGAAAATAGTTCAGAGTTCCTAGCAGGGGGATGTGGATGTGGGAGAAATGGCTGAGGAAAAGATGGGAGGAAAGACGGGAGGGAGAGGGAGTCACTTGTCAACAGGTGCCGCACACTTGAGCACTTTTCATGGGAGGGTGGCCAGCATAGCCTTTAGCGCAGGGGTGACCAACATTCACCCGTAATTGTGCATTCTGCTGTGACTTCTGATCCCTGGTGTCTTCCCCACCATCCTGAACTTCATTAGCAAAGCCCGATACACACTGCACGTGAAATCTGGAAGCAGACGTAAAGGGGATTCCATGGGAAGGTGAGCACGTGAGTGGGGCAGGGGCTGCAGACACGAAGCCACTAGAGACTGAACGAGTGCCCCGGAGACCAGAGGTAAATGTGAGAATGGAAACCTCCGAGACGTCGGAGAAATGATGGGGCAGGCATCGCACTTTCCGTAAATGATCAAATAGCAGTTGAGAAGACTTTTTTAAAGCAGGGATCACCCCAGCTCAGAACTTGGTTACCCTGTCTGTGAGCACCTGACATGTGAGCTGAGAACAAGGACGAGCGGAGGGAGACCCGCGCGATCTATATAGTGTCTTACGAGTCAAGTGGGAACAACGGCAGATAAGATATCCTAAACTTTCACCTAGACTGGCAGATCTTCATGATATCAGAACTAAAAATAAGGATAATGCTGATAGATAGACACGGAATTCATAAAATATACATTTGTTTCAAGAAACTTATTTTTCTTGCCCTCATTTCAGAAAAGTCACTGATTTTGTTCTTTTATCAATATTTCCATGTTCCAGTTGTCTTGTTAAAAGCAACGCCAAATTAGATCATTTTCCTTGAGTTGTTGTGGTTCAGAGATAGTTTTCAGTAATTTCCATCTGTAAAAAATTTGCTTCTCTGAGGCAGTAGCCACTGGAACCAACACAAGAATATGTAAAGCAATATTTACTGGAAATGAACTCTACGTTTTACGTATTATGCTCGAATATTGTGATGGGGTCAAATATAATAAATTACTACAGAGGAGGTTACCAAATGTTTAGATTCCATCCTTTAAGTTACTATCACTTGCAATTTTTTTTTTGCTCTTTTAGAGCAATATCTTGATCGATACGGTATCACTTAGTTCTTTCAAAAATGTTGGTGCTAGAGAGGTGGCTGGGTGGCTCAGCTGGTTCAGCATCGGACTCTCGATCTCTGCTCAGGTCATGATCTCAGGGTCTTGAGATCAAGCTCTGTATCGGGTTCTGTGCTGGGCATGGACCGTTCTTAAGATTCTCTCTCTCCCTCTACCTCTCCCCCACCTCTTCTCCCTCTCTAAAAAAAGAAAAGGCCAATGCTTGAATATTATTAAAAAATAAAAACATGCTGAGTGAAATAAGTCAAGCAGAGAGAGTCAAGTATCATATGGTTTCACTTATTTGTGGAGCATAACAAATAGCATGGAGGACAAGGGGAGATGGAGAGGAGAAGGGAGTTGGGGGAAATTGGAAGGGGAGGTGAACCATGAGGGACTATGGACTCTGAAAAACAATCTGAGGGGTTTGAAGGGGCAGGGGGTGGGAGGTTGGGGGAACCAGGTGGTGGGTATTAGAGAGGGCACGGATTGCATGGAGCACTGGGTGTGGTACAAAAACAATGAATACTGTTATGCTGAAAATAAATTTTAAAAAAAGATTAAAAAATAAATAAATAAAATAAATAAAAACAATCGGGACACCTGGGTGGCTCAGTCAGTTAAGCATCTACCTTTGGCTCAGGTCATGATCCCAGAGTCCTGGAATCGAGCCCCGCATCGGGCTCCCTGCTCAGCCGGGTGTTTGCTTCTCTCTCTCCCTCTCCAACTGTGTGCTCTCGCTCTCAACTAACTAACTAAATAAATAATGTTTTTAAAAAATAGTGATATGTAGTTATCTCTCCTTAGTCGAGACTATACCATGATCACTAATGGACTTAAAAGTCTGTAGAGAAACTAAGACCAGGAGAAAAAAAAAAAAAGAAAAGAAAGAAACTAAGACCAGAATTTTTTATGTATGCATCTTTTCCTTCAGAGTTATGGAAATGCTTTTATTTTCTTTTTCTAATTTCTTTTGCATTGTTGGAATGTCAGTTTTAGGACACATTTTACATATGCAGGTTCTTTTGACTTAGAAAAACATTTTCTCTAAAACGTGAAGAAGTGTTTCTTTACTCTTTAAAAATTACTTTTTATTACTTTTCATTAAGTAATTAATTTATTGTATTTCTTAGTTGATGTTCATAAGCTTCTGCTAACATTATTAATAGCAAGCAATATTTCTTAAATAACTGTGTAGAACAGAAATTAAACTTAATTTTATTTTTTGCAGATCAAGATTTACTATTTTTTTAAAATCCTTTTTTTTAATGCTTCATTTTTTTTTCTTTTAGATTTTTTTTTTTTATTTGAGAGAGAGACAGTGAGAGAGAGCATGAGCGAGGAGAAGGTCAGAGAGAGAAGCAGGCTCGCCGTGGAGCTGGGAGCCCGATGCGGGACTCGATCCCGGGACTCCAGGATCATGACCTGAGCTGAAGGCAGTCGTCCAACCAACTGAGCCACCCAGGCGTCCCTTAATGCTTCATTTTTTAAAGAAGATTTTATTTATTTACTTGGCAGAGAGAGGGAGAGAGCCCACAAGCAAGGGGAGATGGCGGGGGAACGGGGGGATGCAGGCTCCCACTGAGCAGGGAGTTCAATGCGGAACTCGACCCCAGGACCCAGGATCATGACCTGAGCCAAAGATAGCCATTTAACTGACTGAGACAGCCAGGTGCCCCCAAATTCTTTATTTAAACTCAATTTAATTAACATAAACTGTATCGTTAGCTTGAGAGATAGAGTTTAGCAGTTCATCAGTTGCATTTGACACCCAGCGCTCATTACATCAGGTGCCCTCCTTAGTGCCCATCACCCAATTACTCCTCCCCCCACCCACCTCCTCTCCAGCAACCCTCAGTTTGTTTCCTAGAGTTAAGCATCTCTTACGGTTTGTCTACCTCTCTATTTTCATCTTATTTATTTTTCCTTGCCTTCCCCTGTGCTCATCTGTTTTGTTTCTTAAATTGCACATAGGAGTGAGATCATATAGTACTTGCCTTTCTCCGAGTGACTTATTTCGCTTAGCATAGCACTCTCTAGTTCTATCCACGTCATTGTGAATGGCAAGATTTCATTCTTTTTGGTGGCTGAGTAATATTCTATTGTATATTTATATACATCCCACCTTTATCCGTTCATCAGTCAATAGACAGGTGGGCTCTTTCCATATTTTGGCTATTGCAGATGTTGCTGCTATAAACATTGGAGTGCAGGTGCCCCTTCAGAGCACTATGTTTGTATCCTTTGGATAAGTCCCTAGTGGTGCAATTGCTGGGGCATAGTGTAGTTCTATTGTTAGCTTTGTGAGGAGCCTCCATACTGTTTTCCAGACTGGCTGCACCAGCTTGCATTCCCACCAACAGTGTAAGAGGGTTCCCCTTTCTCTGCATCCTCGCCAACATCTGTTGTTTCCAGAGTTGTTAATTTCTGCGTCCTTGCCAACATCTGTTGTTTCCTGAGTTGTTAATTTTAGCCACGCTGACTGGTGTGAGGTGGTGGTATCTCATTGTGGTTTTGATTTACTATTTATTTTAGGATCTTGTTTCCCGTAATTATCCCAGTATTTTACCTTGTTTGACCCACTGTAATTATTCTAACAATGACTAGTGACATTCCTGCCATGCATCCCACAGAGGTTTTAAGGTCAATTTACTAGGCATTTCATCAAGATATTTCATCTCTGATCCAGAAAGTATTGTATGTAATCTTCTATTTGTTCCAAAGAATGTCATTTCTTTTGACACAATTGGTTGCATGTCTTCTAGTGACAAATTTAAATTATGCAATTTGTATGTCACCAAAGAAATCTTCTGAATTTTCACCTAAAATTGTGTCATAGACACATTAACTTGAATTGGATTCTATTTTGCACAAAATGTTAATATCATGTTGTAATAATGCAATGACCATTTTCTAAGACTTTCATCCAATAAAGTGCAAGAGGGTTAGTTTTCCTCAGCTATGAAATTTGCCAGTTCCACTAATGAAGTTTTCTTCATCTTCAGATGGGCAGGTCAAGATTACATTTGCTGTTTCCAAATTGTAACTTTGAGTAATTCTCTTTTTCATTATCATTGTTTGTATTAGTAATTCAATTTTCATTCAGTAAGGGATAGAGAGTTGTAGGCATTTCATTTCACCTGTTCCAGTTGCAGATTTGATGAGGATAGTTTTCTTACTCATGTATGTTGTTTTTGTAAATGTTGAAACCTTTCACTAGAAGTTGTAATATGATCATCACCAATCTTACGTTGGCCATACACATCAGAAATGGGTTCACCTTCATTGTTTACAGTCTAAATAGTTCAGCCTCCTTTTTTTTGCTCTTCGAAAATTTATTAGACCAAAATTTCCTTTTTTCCTCTAGGTTTATTTATTTATTTTTCCTCTAGGTTTATTAAGATATAATAGACATGTAACATTGTATAAATTTCAGGTGTACAACATTTTGATTTGATACTGACATGTTGCAAAATGATCACCACCGTAGTTTTCGCTACCAGATCCATCATGCCTGGTGAGAACATTTAAGATCTGCTCTCTTAGAAACTTTCAAATACATAATACAGTATTATTAGCTATTATTACATTAGATCCCCAGAACTTATTCACCTTATAACTAGAAGTTTGTACTCTTTGACCAATATCTCCCCATTTCCTCCACTTCTGGCCCCTGGAAACCAATAAACTGTTCTCTGAGTTTTTATTTTTATTCCATATATAAGTGATATCATACAGTATTTGTCTTTCTCTGTCTGACCTATTTCACTTAGCCTAATGCTCTCAAATTTCATCCATGTTGTTTCAAATAGCAGGATTCCCTTTTCTCATGGCTGAAAACATTCCATTTTGTGTGTGTGTGTGTGTGTGTGTGTGGACACAAACATTGCCCACCTTTATCCATTCATCCATTGACAGACACTTGAATTTATTAATTTTTATTTCTATCCTTGACTTATTGACCTAAGAATTTGTAAAAATGTCTTCATTTAAACTGTGTTAAATTTGAACATATTTTCATTAAAAATTCAAATTAAATTAAATGTGAGAGATTTTTACAAACAAAATAATTTGTTTTCAAGAAAGTCATTTTTCTTCTAAAGTGTTTAAGTATGTTAAAAAGTAAATATGAATTCTAATAAATATAAAACTAATTAAAAGCATTTAAAGCTGAAAGTTTTAGTTGATATTTGAAACTTTGTTAGAATTATATTGAATATCAGGGTGCTTGGGTGGCTCAGTCGGTTAAGCCTCTGACTTCAATTCAGGTCATGATCTCAGAGTCCTGGGATAGAGCCCCATGTCGGGCTCCCTGCTCAGCAGGGAGTTTCCTTGTCCCTCTCCCTCTGCCCCTCCCCCGTTAAGCATGCGCTCTCTCTCTCTCTCTCTCTCTCTCTCGTTTGCTCTCAAATACATAAATAAATCTTTAGAATTATATTGAATATCTTTATAAAGATATTCTGGGGCGCCAGGATGGCTCAGTCAGTTGAGCATCCAACTCCTGATATTGGTTCAGGTTGTGGTCTCAGAGTCATGGGTTTGAGCCCCATGTCTGGCTAAGCACTGAGCATAGAGTCTGCTTGAGATTCTGTCTCTCACTCTCCCTCTGCCCCTTCCCTACTTGTATGCATGCTCTCTCTTAATGAATGAATAAAATCTTCTATAAAATATAATAAATAAAAATAACAAAGGTATTCATAATTCTGGAGCTCGATGTCTCTATTTGCAACTGTAAAGAATCAATGCCATGCTTTTCATGTATTGTGTTGACTGTGACGATCTAAACTAAGAGAAACGTGAATTGTTTAACACTGCAGAACATCCCTCACCTGCCATGTGTAACCTGTGCTGGTTTGTGAGTCTCTGTGGAAACTACAAATTGAAATGCAAAGAGAAGCTGGAGAAGGGGCAGTTGGCTCTATTGGGAAATGATCATCTTTTATCCAAGAACTCGCTGCATTCATGTTATCGAGAGCACAAATGTGACAAGTTAATTAATTTGTTTTGTTCTGTCCTAAGAGCTGCCGCCATTCAGACCTCTTTTCATCTAGACAGTATTCATTTCATAGTGAGGCAACCTACCAACTTAACGATATTTAGACACAATTGCTTTTTATTTTGAAGACAAAGGACAAGAGATGTGGAGAAGTGCTTCTCTGAGGGAGGTGAAGGTGTTAGTTACAAGAGCAGATGTCAGAATTATCTGTCCTTTGGCTATTGCTGGACACTGGATCCCCAGGGCAGAAGCATGTTTTTTTAAATAAATTCACTCTTGACTATGTTTATAGTATGAGTCCCTCTGGAATGTGGGACCTAGGGCAGAATCCCTTTACCAGAATCAAAAAGTGTTACTGACACAACCAATGGTCTTACATAATCAGTTTAGCTTCTTACAGAGTACTGGAAGTGAGGAACTCTCCTTTCAGCTTTACCTCCACTGTCAGGTGCAACATCAAGAACCATATATATCTTGAATTTTGGTCTCCTTTCCAGTTGTGTATGTTGGCTGTAATTTCTTTCCCTTCATCTTTTTCTTCTCCTTTAGTAATAAAAATCTGCTTTTCTAGCAACTGTACCTCCTCTACTCTGGGCAGTGTTCAGGGGGATGGGATTTTCTGATCAACCAACCTAGGTTATCTGCTCAGGACAGTCTTGGGAGAGGAGGCATCCCACAGCCATGCTGGGCAAGTGATACATGTTGGTTGATCAGAGCTGCTTTCCATACCCTGACATGATGAGTAGTCCAGAGATGGACACAGGGACCCAGCAGCAACATGGATTTACAGAGGTTGAGATGATCTTTAAGACTTCTCTGCTACAAAATTGTAAGAACTAAGGATCAGGTAAACCTAGAGATGCCATCAGCTGTTTTTTGCTATAAACCAGAGAAAGCCTACCTGAGGGGGGAAAAACCAACTCTGAAGAGTAGGAGCCAAGAGGTTAAAGAAAGACACCTGCTGATGTCATTTGAGCCCCTGGATCCAGCCTTACCCACTGGGATTTGGGGGTATATGATGAATTACATTCTTTTAATCTTGTCTTTTTTCTTTATCTAATTCAGGTTAACTTTTTGCACTTATAACCAAAGTGTTCCAAATAATACACAACTGTCCTCCCACCTGGCTTCTGGATTTTGTTTTCTTTTATGTACTTCCCTGTAGCATTTTCCATATGACTTCCCCATTCAAACCCCTGTGACATTGAATAAAAGAGTGAATGAGGCTAACAAAGACTTACTGTTTTTTTCGCCATATATGGAAGCACTTGCCATCTCCTCCACCGTTTAATTAACTTCTCCGAGATGTGTGTTATTCTCATGGTTACAAAATATCAGCTCACAAAGTTGGAGTGTTTTGCCCAAGATCACACAGCTAGTGCACAACATGAAGCAAGATTTGAAGCCTGGAAACACTGACTCCAAAACCTAAACTTTCCATCCTCCTCTTGCTCAGGTTTCCAACAAACATTGAAACAGAAACAAAAACCTGTTGCCTTAGATCTGATGCCTTAGATCCGTGATGTCTCAGCAGCCTTTCTCTCCATGGTTCCATGACCGTCCACCATGTCTCCCCACTTATTCCATCAATGAGATCCTGGATGTTTTCTTAGTTGGTTTAGTAAAGCACAACTCTTACATTTGCCTTTCATAGCTCTTAGTGTTTTTAGGTCAAATTAGAAATTCCACAGAAAGCATTAGGCACCATGACTAGTACACAGTAAACACTCAAAAATATCTTTTGCTGTTGTTATTAATGTAGACGTCTCAGTATGCATTTCTAAATGAATTCATTATGTGGCCCCAGACCCTCACTATTCCCATTCCCTAACAGACCAGTTCCCTGTAATTAACACTGGAGGTGCGATGTGACCAGGGAAATGTCGTGAAGATTGGCCACCTTCCCTTTGCATGGTTATCTCTCTGGTCTAGGCAAGAGATGGCTGAAACCCTGCTTGCAAGACAGCGTAAGCTTTCTCAAACACATGCTGTTTATCAGGATTTCCAGGGAAATCCAGGAGTAGAAATGATGGACTCGCCACACTGGGATCTGCCAGGGTGATGGCTTCAGCTTCGGAATGACATGTGGACCTAAAGACAAGGGAGGAGAGATGTCACCTCCTCAGTGACCCAGGGAAGCAAAGAAAATAGCTCTGGATTTCGAGTTGGGGGCTGGGAAGGAGAATAAAAGTTAACACTGAGAGGCAGGATGGAGATGACCAAAGAGACCAGCTTTACGTGGCAGCAAATGCCAAACTGAAGGAGTAAAACTGTGTTTAAAAATTATTCACCCAGATACAGTTTGTATCCTGAGAGCTGTGCGTATTGTGGTAAAACGTCCTTGTCCTCTGAAACAGCTGTGGGGGAGGGGCGGAGCAGAAGTGAAGGGGAAAGGATGTGGGTTCCAGGACATGGTCTTCGGAGGAGCCATCCCTTTCCCCACATTTGGTGGCAGTGGAGACGGGCTCAGTGGCCACCCCGGCCACAGAGCCTGCTGTTTAGGGGCTGCCCCGGGCACCTGCTTTATCACATGTTCATGAAAGATCATGTGCTCTCTCCAGCCCAGATGGATACCACCTGTTTCTGTGCCAACATCCTGAACTCATGGGCCCTGAGCAGTAACCAAAGGGTTATGTCCTGACTTAATCAGAGCTGCGGGCCTGAGCCTGCAAGCAGTTCCCGTGCCCTCGACTCTGCTGTCTGTGTGGAAAGCACCCCCTTCCCCCAGCCCAGACACTCAGGGCAAAACTAGTGCTCCCTGCTCTGCAGCGTTCCCTGGCGGGAGCCCCGACAGCTACAAAAAGGGGCTCGGTCTGTCTCTGAATAAATCCTTCTCAGGGTATGGTATCCGGAAAATGTGCTGTAATTCCTTTATAAAGAGTTGATTCTTTCGTTACTTAATTGACTAAAACATGGCTTCTGAACTTAACTTTTGGCTTCTGTAAGAAAGATTTAAGACTGTGTTGACCCTGGCCCACCCAAAGATAAAATTCTCCTTCTCCCAAACTCAAACTCCTTGAGAAAATAGAATATGATATATAGAAAACTCAGAGTCCTTATGTCATCCAGTCCTGTGTCCAGGTTTCATCTAAAGATACCCTAAAAACAGAAAATAAAGCCAGAAAAAAAAAAAACCCATCTGATCTTTTACTGATTCTCTCAAAGGACATTGAAGGAAATCCCATTCAGAACCCATAGATCAAGTACTTCATAAGGATCAGCTTTGCTTATGTTTTTATTAGAAGTTTTCATGGATTGTTTTATTTTACAACCTCTGCCCCATGCTCCCATCTCTCCTGGGGTCCTGGGACCCTACCGTGCTTTTATGGGACTCTCTGTCAAGGGACACGTCGGAATTACACGGAAAGCAGTTATCAGCCAGGAGCACAGCTTAAATTAGTTCCTCAGACTGGCTTCACTCACGTTACAGAAACCGAAGTTGGAGGGCCTTGGAACCTGGTCAGGAAAGACAGTCTCCCTCACCTCCAAAGAGAAGAGCACTCACAGCAGAAGCTTGGAAGAGGCCACGCTTCCTTGGTCCCAGACAGAGGACAACACCTGGAATGACTGTGACCAGAAAACAGCAATCCACCCACGCAGGTGAAGCTTCTTGTCATACACTTGGAGGCAGTCGCCACTTTAAGTGCTGTCAATGCCAAAGAAGGTCAACTCGTAGACTCTCTATGTCATAATCAAGTAATCTAATACAAAGAGAGCAGTCGGGTTCTACCCCACGTCATCTTTTACAAGCAGGACTCCACGTGAAGAGTGTATGCCTCCAGCATTGACTTAGAGAAGCAATTCCGTAATTCAGTTATTGAGAAATTCACCTTGACGAAAGGGTGTCCGTCACCAATCCTGAGACATGTAACAGCATTAATTCTGGGGAGCATCCCACTATTTTACTTCTGATCTCGACAATCACCAAATAGTTCTGTGTTCTGTGCTTTGCCGACTGTGGGACCTTAGTCAAGTCACTTAAGTTCCTGGGTCTATCTTGAAATACTCGATGAAAAGGCTAAGCTAGATCAGCCCTATGTGATTTTCAAGGGTTTAGAGTTTGAATAAATTCATATCATTTTTAATTTTACCTCCTGGGGCGCCTGGGTGGCTCAGTGGGTTAATCCTCTGCCTTCAGCTCAGGTCATGATCCCAGGGTCTTGGGATGGAGCCCCACATCGGGCTCTCTGCTCAGCAGGGAGCCTGCCTCCACCTCTCTCTCTGCCTGCCTCTCTGCCTACTTGTGATCTCTCTGTCAAATAAATAAATAAAAAATCTTAAAAAAAAAAAGTTTACCTCCTGAGCAGAGCGACTCACCAAGAAGCTAGTCTAAGAGGACTTGTTCTAATGCTGAAGATTTATGTAATGTGCATCTTTTCCTATTTAACAGTGTTCCTACTTCTTTTTACTTTGGACTGGTTAGCCTACTGCGTTGGAACAATGTGACGGCTCCCACTGACTGTCGTCTGCAACTCGCAAAGTGCTCTCATGCTGGAAGAGAATTTAATAGGACGTAAGGATCAAACAGTGTGCACTCAGGAGGCAAATTGCCTGAATTTGATACCTCACCACACCTTAGCTGCAGGATCTTGGTGGCTCTGTGGTGTCACCGCTACAACAGGGAATATAAGAGGACCCCCTTTATGTGTCACTGAGGATTAAATAAATTAATACATTGAAGTGCTCTGGACATCCATACAGCACGTGGCAAATATTCAGTGATCATGAGCTACAACGTTCACTGTGACCATCCTGTCCATCGACCTTCACAGGACAGAACAGGCATTCCCGGCGATCCTTCAGATGCCGCAGCTGGAGGAGAAGGCAAGTCAGACTAATCGCCAAAAGTCACAAAACTTCTAAGTGTCTACTGGTAAGTGCGGTCCCCAGGCAAGCTGGTTTCCTGTGGTGAGCTCTCTACACACGGGGCTTCCCCTGTGAACCCCTGCCTGGACTTTGGCTGTTGACTCTTCTAATGAGCTTCACTCCAGCAGAATCTGCCCCCAGGGCAGCCGGGGCATCCCAGTGTCCCATCAGCTATCTTGTTCATCTGTATCACAGCTCTCTTGTGAACCTGCCAGCGGGGCTACTGACTGCACAGCTGTGGGGCTGGGGCACACACCAGTGTCCTACCTTTCCACCGGAAGTGACTGTTCTCCCACTGTCACCTCATTGGTGCCCTTCCGCGTGGCATCCGAACTTCCCTGCACACGGTGGGGAAGCCCGCACTCCTGTCCCACCCCTTCCGCTGCACTGCTCGCTCCCAGAGGGAACTGTTGCTGTCTGACTCTCTGGGTCCCTCCCCATGTACCATCAGATGTTTGCTGATTGCATGGGCGGACGGACAAACGCTGCACTTGAAGTGTTGACGTACTTGAGGTCAGAATCAGGCCCCTGCAGAGAGACCTAATTTAATTCAGCTCAAGGAAATTAGGAGTGGTGGAAAGGTTCCTGGCACTGCATCCAAAATTATAGAGGGATCCAAAGCATAGGTCATCGTCTCTAAAATTTTTTGGACGGGCAAGGCTTCGATTCATGAAGAAATTATACCTGAGGGGGGAAAGGAAGTGATATAAGAGGGTACTGGCAGTCCTTGAGTTAGAAGCCTCTTCCAAAAATTAATTTTTAAGTGAGTTGTTTGAAATTTGGAGTACATTTACCTATTGAAACTTTGTCATAAATTACACTCTGTTCCCAGTATTCATCCACGGTATTTTGCCAGAGATGCCAAAGATGGAAAGGACTTCAGAATTTATCCGGTGAAACCCTCCCGTTTTACGGAGGATGTGGTGTGACTTTCTCAGCTCACCAGGCGAGGGCCTGAAGCCGGAATCAGGTCCTTCGACTCCCTGTGAAGTGCTCACTTCAGTCCCAGTCGCTGCTCATGACAGAAAAGGCCATCATCGCCACAGTGGGCTGTGTTTATGTTAACGTTGATCCAACCCCCATCACGAGGTAGGTTCTGGTGAAAATGCCTTTTCACGCCACTGCAGACCCCGGCGTCCCCCTTGACTGGCCACGGCCTCCACTGCCCCGTGTTGCAAGCACGTCCTGCTGGTTTCTCTGCTCAGGCGGTCCTCAGATCCTCTTCCTCTTTCCCACCCCTCCCGGTTCAGGCTGCCTCTTCCTCATCTGGCCGATTTATCAGCTTCCTGTACAAGCTCCAAAGTGACGTATCCACAACTTCTAAAACACAAACCAGATCATCTCATTTTTCTGCTTAGAATCTCCCTATGAGTCTTGTTGGCTCCTGGATAAACACATGCTCCCTAAGTTATTCTGCAAACTTCTCCAGGACCAACCCTTCCCTTCCTCCCCGTCACGTCCCGCCTGGCCCTCTGTGCTACTGGGGCACGACCCGCTTGTCACCCGGTGCTCAGACCACGATGCCTCGTGTTCTCCCCTGTGCCCGGAGCGCCTCCCCTGCCCTGGCCAATCCCAGTCTGCCGTTGGTGTCCCCTTTGCTCTGCCTCCAGCTTGCCTCAGTCCGTCCCCTGAGCACAGCGCTCGAGCCCCTTACCCGAGGAGTAGTGAAAGAAGACAATTCCACGTAACCCTCCCATCACCTTATTCGGTCACCAGGGCTATATGCGGGAGCGTCAAATCAGGGAGTCTGCGATGTTACGGATCTGTTGCGCTGGCTGAAAAATTCTGGGTGGTTTCCAAGGCAGAGGCCAGATCGCACGCAGGGACTCTGAGTCCCCAGACACCCCTGTCAGGCCTCCGGGTGTGGTCTGGCTCGCTGGCCTTCAGGAGGACAGTCCCAAGCAGGCCCTGCTGGAATTGTCCTCTGCATGGTGCTATTTCTAGGCGGCCCCCATGCTTGTCCTTCATCCCTGGCCGTTCCTGGCTCCGTATCCTTGCTCTGCTTTCTCAGGATCTCAGGGTCCTGGCACGTGTCTCTCTCTCTCATGTCTCCCTCGGGCCCTCCCCTTTTCCACATCTCCTCCAGCAAGGACGGACCCATCCTCCTTACACAGTAGGAGCGTTGGCCCCTTAGGGCCCAAGTGTTTACCTAAAAGCCTGTTAAGGAGGTTCTGGCCTGGGCCATCCACAGCTACTGGGCAGTTTCTCCTGTCTAGCCTTTAAACCCAAAGATTGATCGTTTTCCCAATGAGGGGAAGAAGCGGTTAGTTTTGTGCCACAATGGTATTTCTCTAATTAAAGAGAATTGATGACACTTGTTTACAATAGCGCATTTTGCTGAGTTTGAAGCCTTTGTTGGGCATCAGCACTGACCAGAAGCCACTCTGACCACCACACTTGCCCTCTCCCTCCGGCTGGGTGGCATGCCTCTCCTCCGTGCCCCGTAACAGGGCAAGAGACGGCTCTGGTCCTGCCCACACGGCACCACACTGCACGGTCTGCTCGTACTCCTGTCTCCAAGCACACCCGAGTCTTGGAGAGCACGAGCAGTGCTTTAATCACCTTCGTGATCTTTATCCCAACAGCAGTGCCCAACACACAGTAGGTGCTCAAGACATGATGGTTCTTGTTCTGTCGCATTTCATACCCTCCTCTGATATCTGGGATGCGTGAGAGCGCTGACCCATGCCCTCAAGGGTCTTACAACCAATGCAATGTTAATTATTACTACTACGAATAACGATCCTTTCCTGATATGAGGGGGTAGATGAGACACCAAGAATTATGATGCAAAAAAAAAAAAAAAGAATTATGATGCAGATGGAAGACACAGAAATATATTTAGCTAACCAACAACTAATAGCTCAGATCAGCGGAATGGCCAGCTGTGATGACTCAGCATCAGTTGGGAGCTTCTCCTAAGTCCAGCAGGAGCCCAAGTGCTCTCCCTTCTCTTCAAGGTTCTGGATGAGGTCCCCACTTTGCGGAGGGGTGGTAAGTACTCTGACCCCCCGCGCAGAGTCAGATACCAAAAGGGCAGCTCACAGATGCTCCTTTCAAATCAGCTGCATGTCAAGGAAACATCCTCAAGTCTAGACGAGAATTTATTTTAAAAAAATAAAGACATGTAGCAGAGTCTAAGGGATGCATACAGGACGGTTAGAAAAGGGAGTCTTTCGGGAACTTTCATTCTTAGGAGATGAGGCAGGCGTATGGGCAATTGGCACATGGATATCACTCTATCTCCTTTCTCCGAATCGCAAAAATTGGCAGAGAGGCAAGATCTAGTGGTGATGAGGGACTTCAACTAGCAGGACATCTGCTGGAAGTCTCATGCAGAACATCTGATGAATTCTTGCCTTGCCCTGTTGACAACTTAATCTCTCTGTAGGTAGAGAAAGCAATGAGGGGGAACTGGTACTCAGGACTTAATTATGACCAGCAAAGAAGACCTGGGTCATGATATGCCTGTTGGAGGCAAGTGACTGGCATTTCCAAAAATGAATAATAAAGGATAGGGTGCCCTCTTCTAATAAAATATGGCAGCCACCTCCATTCCTTTTGGGAAACGGGCAATGTATGAATAAGTTAATTAAAATATTCAGATCAGTGTACCCCAGACACCAGGAGAGCCTATTTCAAAAAGTTCAGAGTGAGGGATTATGATCTTGTGACCCACGATGCAAAATAGTAATGGAACTCCATTCTTTAATGGGATGGGCACTTCTGAGACACGAAATCCAAGTAAAATAATCATGAGTCATCCTGATAAAAAGAGAAGGCAGCTAACAAAACCCACGGGGCTTCATAAAGAGCTCTTTGATGAGCTCAGATTGAATAAAGACCTGCACAAAAGATGTTAGGAGGAAAGTGGAACTCCTAGCAAATCTGCAAGTTCACATAGTCCTGCAAGCCCAGGAAGAACATGAATGCCCCATAATTACTGACGACTTGCTGGGTGCCTGGTACCGTTCTCAGCACTTCACATATATTAACTCACGGTTTCCTCAGGAGAACATGATGAAGTAGGTGCACATTTTATCTTGTCCCCACGGATGAGCAATCTAAGAAACAAAGTGGTTAAGTCACTGGCCCAAGGTCAAAAACCAACACGGTGCGGAGCTGGGATGTGAACCTGGCGAGCTGCCTCCAGGACCCTCACTCTGGACAGCGCTTCTCAGGGCACTAGGAGCAGGTGAAAGGGCGGAATGCCTCGGTCTTCAGCAAAGCAATTGCTTCGTATGGCTTTGAGGGGCTCCCCTGAAATGCTCCTTGTGTTGCCCTTTTGTCCAAAGCGAAGAATTTTAAGTGGGAGCAGGTAGACTAACCCATGCTGTGAAATTGAAGCCCTAGGAAAAAGAAAACAGCTTCTCGTTGCTCCAAAATCATAGCTGTCCTGGGGATTCTGTTAGCTGGCCAGAAAGGAAACCGGAGCCCTGGGTGGGAGGGGCGAAGGAGTGACCATCAGGGGACTCGCCATCTTGAAGACGCCCCCTGCTGCCGTTGTCTCGTTTTAGTCCCTGTGGTTGACTGGATGGGGCTCAGTTCTGGGTGTGATGTCTGGCAGGAAGCAGTCACCACCATGCCACCCATGCCCAGGGGAATAAAGCTGACGGTAAAGGGTGGGTGCTGTACCAAGTCCCCTCGATGGCCACGGGGCTCCCCTGTCACAACGCACATGACAGTCACAAGGCATGTCACCCTTTACAGAGTGCTGCCACATGCGTCATCGTGTCAGTCCCCACAGTATGGTTCCATAGTAGATGTTCCTAGCTTACTGAACGGAGGTTTGGAGGAGGGATCAACATGCTTGCAGACCTGGAATGGAGTTAACCACGGGCTCTGGCACCTGGAGGGCAGTGGTGTAAAAGAGGATTCCCTGTGTCGGGGTGTGGGGGGCCCTGGGGGGCCCATCTGGGCTCTGCAGGGGCAGGACGTCCCAGCAGAGATAGCACCTGATGCCGGGAATGTTCACGTGGGGCAGAGGGACTGGCGGCTGCTTCCAGGCTGGTCTGCTAGATTCACACTCCCTCGAGAGAACACCACCGGCAGTAATCATCACAAATGGAGGACTGATGTGGGAGTAACAATCCTGCCAGCTGCCTTGCATCTGCCCATTAAAAGAAAGAAAACTTGGGGCACCGGGGTGGCTCATTCGGTTATGTGTCTGATTTCAGCTCAGGCCATGATCTCAGGGTCCTGGGATTGAGCTCCACATCCAGCCCTGTTCTCAGCAGGGAGTCTGCTTGTGCCTCTCCCTCTGCCCCTCCCCCCACTCGTTCTCTCTGTCTCTCTTTCAAATAAATAAATAAAATCTTTAAAAAAAGGAAGAAAATTCAAGGCCAAAGAAAGAACAACTTACTACTACATCGGCTTTTGTTTTTACATCTTGCTAGAGACAGAAAAGACTTGTCACAAACCAGCAAGAATGCACAGACCAGTATTTGGGAAACATCGGATTAGAGGGTTTTTAAGGTTCTTTCTAATTCTAAAAATTGACCAACTCCAAATCACTCATTCGGGCACTTAATTACGGCTTTCTCCTGTTGCATCCAACTTCTTGACCGTGGACTGGGTGCCAAGCACGGTGCCGAGCCCTTCACATGCTAGGCCAGTGTAGTCTTCCGAGAACCCCTGGAAGGAGTGCTTGCTTACACACTTCTGGTGGAAACTGAGACCCTGAGATGCCCGGGGCTTGTCGCTGGTCACATGGCTGGGAATCCAGCTCTGGTCTCTGTCTTCAGCGCCTTTGCTCTCAATGACCATATTCCAGCCCTTTAGTTATTAAATACTCATATGATATTTCAAGTGTTTTTGGAGACCCCGAGCTCCTGGATGGCAGAGTCCGTACGTTTTCTATTTCTGTGTTTCATGGTCATAGTCAACGCACTATGTCGACTCGGTCGACGAAATCAGCAGCATGCGAGCCGTGCCGGCTGCGGGTCGGCCAGTCAGCTCCGGATGTACGGAAGACACCCAGAAGCCACTGGTTAACGGTTTGGTCAGCAAATTTGTGTAGGAGAGTGAGGCATCTTTGCAATTGGTAAAATTGTACTCTTGTTTAATTTATATGCTGAATCTTCAAACTCACAGGAATCATCAGCAGAGACCGTCTTTTCTCTGACTTAACAACCCAAACAAGGAAAGTCCTGATGTTTTTTGCTTCTCAGACGCCTCTCCGTGCCGGGGAGAACAGCAAGGACCCAGCCTGCCCTTTCTTTCTTGCGTTCTCCAACCACCCAGCCAGGCCTGTCAACTGTTTTACAACCTGGAAGACCAAACAGGCTCCCCTCTGGGTCTTTTCGAGCCTTGGCACCATTAAAAATGGTTGGGAATAACGCAGTGTGAGCCAAACAGTATGAAGGGTGGTTCTGAGAAGGGGGAGAATGTAAGATTCTGGGGGATGGACAGCTTGGTGCCTGGCTTCCCAGCTTCTGTGCACACAGTGCACATCCTGGGCCACTGTCCCGCGTGCCCAGGGGGCCGAGGTACTGCACTGCCGGGGCCACAGGGGAGAGAGAGCCCCTTGCCCAGGGTCCGAGCTGCGAGGCTCTTCCCTGCCTGTTCCCTGCATGTGAGCACGGCAGATGTGATCCAGCCGCTTCTTCCGAGGCTCACCAGCTGCCCTCGCCGCCCCTCCCCCGCCACCCGCCCCTGGGCGCTGCTGCTCGCCTTCAGCCCTGTCCTTCCTACCCCACCACACGCAGGCATCCAGTGTCGGGGCTCAGGGCTTGTGGGCGGCGGGTGAGAAGGAAAGTGAGAAGAGCAGAATCTATCCATGACAACCTGAAGGTGGCAATAATCACATCCACTTGAAAATTGCCTGAGAATGAACTGCATGTTCTTGTGTGGATATGCAAACACATGCAAATGTATGTAAATGTGCGACCCTCTTAACTACTTTCTCCATCTGGTTGTGGCCCCTTGTGGTGAGGCCAGAAGGAAGTGGGCTCCAAGTGATGGATTCTGTCCAGTTCTCCCCTGGGCGGTGGGCGTGGCTGGAGAAACAGATGCTCTGTTGGGCCGTTTGGGGAGGGGGCAGGGCACCTGGGTAGACTCCCGCCCCATAAACGTCTCTGGTTTTGAATCAGCCTGATCGGGCCAGGAGAAGCAGGAGGAGCCGGAGCAGCCGGCCTTCTGTTCCCCGGCCCCTTCCTCATCGCCAGCCCCTCCCATCCCACCCGGGCAGTCCGTGATGCCGCTGTCACACTGATGGGAGGATCACAAGGACAGGAAACCTCCACACCCCTGAGGCTCAGCCTCGGGCTGGGAAACAAGAGGGCTGAGCCCGATTCGCTTCTAGGTCCCTCCCAGAAGCTCGGATCTGAATGTCTGGGATCTGTGATGGAAAATAGAGCAACAGGGCCGTGCGGATGTGACTCACCAGCAGCCTGGATGCAAGAGAGAAGGGAGTACGCTTGAAAGTCAGCCGGGAACACAGGCCTGGGTTCAAATCTCCAATTCTTCTGGGTCCTAACAATTCTTGTGTCGACAAATCGCATAATTTCTGATTTAAGGGTCCCATTTTTCCCCTTTGGTACTTGACCTCTGTCCTGCGTACATGCACCAGTATATACAACAGACACTGAAAATGCATGCTTTATGTCCAGCCCTGGGCAAGGTTCTAGCAATGGAAAGACACGGAAGCCACAGACTCTGTCCTTCAGACGTCTAACCTGGGGGAGGGGCACGCAAGGACAGACGTGAAATAACCCAGGGCGCTAAGATCCCAGAATGCTTTGGGAGCACAGAGGGGGCCGCAGGGAAGGGGACACCTGAGGCAGGCTTGGAGGACAAGAAGGCGTTGGCCAGACAAAGGGGGAGGGGCTGTAGAGAGGGCTCAGTCCAGGGGAACAGCCCCACGCAGAGGCATAGGGCCTGACAGAAGGCGGCTAACTTTGGGGAGCAGCTTGTCACACATCGTGTCTGGAACTTCGCGTGACTGGCAAGGCGGGTTCAGGGAAGGAAGGGAGGGCTGTCTGTGCCCGGCTGAGGCCTGGCTTTCCTCTAGGGTGGTGGGAAGCCGGTGACTCCCGGTGGAACGGTGGGTGTGTTTTCAGAATCTTTCTTGCTGCAGGGGGATTGGTCTCAAGATGGGTTATGGCAAGCCCGAGAAGCCCATCAAGAGGCTAGAAACGCTAGTTCCCCCACGGGCCCCAGAGAAGGTGGATCTGTGCCCACATCCCGCCCTGTGAACCAGAGCTGCTCCTCGGCGCAACTGTGAGGCAGGGAAGCATGAGCCTGGGGTCTGCATCTCTGCTGCTTCTTCCCTTTGGTTCCTGATCTGCCTTGGCTGCTCGGTTTTCTCCTGTGGCCGTTGGCTTTCTTGCAGCAACATTTCTGATAATGAGCTTGCACTTATGGTCTGGGCTTTAATTCATGGCCCAGCTTAGAGGGATTCTGTGTTAAAAGGGGAACCCTGGGTGAGAGGAGGTGTTGGCCAGTGAGAGGCAGAAGGCTAAGGGCAGGCGTCTGAGGAATCCGCAAGGCCTTCCCACCGCCCCACCACGTGCTCCCATCACAGGGCAAGGCTGCCTCCTGCTGCCCGGAGACCCGCCTGCTGGGGTCAGCTCTGTGCCACCAGACGCAGCAAAGCTTGGCCTCTGCATAGAGGACAAGGTGCCCAGACTCGGGGTCAGAAGCTGAAGACCGTGTGTGGCTGTACACATTCGCACGAGTGAGCGCGCCCGCCTGCCCCCTGACTGCGTGGCCTGGTGTGAGGCCCCGTTCCGCGTGACGCTCTTCGCTACCCCAAGGAAGGGATGCTTTCCTTCCTGCGACTTGGGGCCAGCTCCTTGGAGCCCCTAGATGCTCTGTCCTGCCTGATCCTGCACTCACTGCACCCCTGGTCTGCTGACAGTTTCCCACAGTCGCCCTTCCTGGGGTCCCTCCCAGCCCAAGTGCTGGAAGGACAGAAAGGCAGGAAGGTCGATTCTCCATCACCCCGCCCTCCGACCTGTGCCCTGTGGAGGAAGATGAGACAGTCGTCTCTACTTCTGGGAATGAGGGGACCGGGGAAGGAACGGGAAAGTGTTTTTGTGTTGTGTGTGTAGTGTGTGTGTGTGTGTGTTTCTTTTCTCACTTTTTCTAAACTGTGGGAACTAAGCGTGTGCAGGGCCTGTCCCCAGTGCATGGAAAGGTCTGAATTTTGAAGTCCAGTCTGGAGGGCAAGGAGACTGAAGAAGGGAAACGTCCCAGGAGCCAGGCCTTCACCCGCTGGGGGAGGGGTGTGGGGGCTGGGGGGTGAGCGCCCGCCGAAGCGTGCAGCGCTCCTCTCCCTCAAACGAATTGCCCAGCATCCCGTGACAGTGCGGATTCTGACTCAGCGGCGGGTCTGGGGCTGGGCCTGGGACTCTGTATTTCCTCCAAGCTCCGAGTCCTGCCAATACTGGGATCCACAGCCCATATTTTGAGTGGCAAAGGCATAGAAAATGTGCCATTAATCCACTGCCAGAGAGCTGAGGGCAGCTCAGCGTCTGCTGAGCGACTGGTTCTCCCACAACAGGAGCCTCCGAAGGACCCGTGTTCCAAGGGACAGAAACCACAGGCGACTATGTGCGAGGAGCTGGGGCGTGGTCATGTTGGGGTCCCTGGGGCAGGGCTCAGCATCATAAACAGCATGGAGGAGGTATCGCTGCTTTTTGGCAGTCCAAGAACATTTTATGCTCTGCCCTAAATAATACTGTAATGCAGCCAAAGCCGGCCCAAATGCCCGGAAAATGCCTACAACAGCCACAGTCGCCCTTGCGGGGCCGGCCTCTGTTTTAAAGGAACGTTTCCTCGGAGCTTCTCGTTAGGCTGTCTTGGGCACAGTGTATTAGCCTTTCGGTCCCAGGGCTAAGTGGAGACCCAGGAGTGGAGGTGGAGAGCATCCAGCAGTCCAGCCCCTTCTGGCAGAGCTGACGGGCTGGGGGAGTGAGCGGCCCCGAAGGCAGTGGACGCTTTCCCAGTTGCCTGTAGGGCAGACTCTTCTTTAATACTAATGGTGGTGTATTTCCTCCGAGCTAGAACTCGTTTGACAGCTTCCACGTCTGTCAGTTCATTCAATCTCCAGGTCAGATCTGGGAGCGAGGCAGGACTGGCATCTCCACCTGCTTTTTCTCAAGTGGGCAAACGGAAGCCTGGAGAGCCAAGTGACAGGCTCAGAACGTCTCGACCCGGCCGTCCCATCTCAGCCCAGTGCTCGGCCAAACACCGCGTCCTCACCACTGTGTACCTTCCCAGGGCACAGAGGCGACCTTGGATTCCCTGGCTGGTGGCCGGGCGTCCCGCGGAGCGGTGCACTCCGGTTAGTGGAGGGTGTCTAGGTTAGGATCATCCCAGGCTTGGCAACAAGGGGCAGGTGGATATAATCGGTCAGTGGTGCCTTCGTTCTGCCACATCCATTTCTTAATGCTAATTCTACTGAGAGCTTTCTAAAAATATGTATTTTGGCTTCTCTGCTTTCCCTTCCTTTGTCCTCTTAAGGCCCATATCAACTAGTAATTTCCGGCTAAACCTGGGTCTGGAGAGACGAGGGGCCGAAGTGACCACTTCTGGCCACTAGAGGGACCCCGGGCACCAGCTTCGGTTTTTTGCCGCAGTTGGTGCCTGGAAGGGCCCCCACCTCTTGGAAAGATTCATGTCAGGTGCTTATCTGGCTAAGGGTCCTTCATTGTTCTACAGACCAGGTTTGGAAGAGGCCAAAATATCCTAGCTCTGAACCAGAGGACTTTAACTCAAGGATCCAAGCAAAGAGATTAAAATCATCACAAGTGGGACCCAGACACTGGAATCAAAGAATTAGTAGCTCTTTCATTTAACGTATCATCCCAGGGGTTTCAGAGTCTTCTGGCCCCAAATATTCTGATTCAGAACATCTTGAATTGAGTCAAGGACTATTGAAAGCCTCTCCCCAGGCGATTCGGATGCACTGCCAATTTGGGGGAAAGCAGCTGGACTAGCCCTGGCTGGGTCCCCGTGCATGGGGGATCCCTCCACTGTGTCTGAGGATTTGTTACTGTTCAGCCTCAGCTTGAGTCCTTTCTGTAAATGTGAGCTCATAACTCAAATCAGATCTGTCCTCTTATTCTCTTGCAAGATACCAGTTCTGTTCTCCTGTAACAGCATTTAGAAGCACATGCAAGTTATCTGTCTGTTTAGTGTCTAATCTCTGCCGCTCACATTTGTCTCTAAACTCCACAAGGGCCAGGCCGTCCTCAGATGTGTTCGCCACAGTAAAACAAGAGCACAGAGCAGTGCGGAGCTCCATGTGTGAGTGTGTGCGTGTGCGTGCATGGATTGTGTGTGCACACACGTGAGTGTGCCCGTGTGCACGTATTTTTTATAGTAACAAGAATGCCATAGCCCATCCCTGTCATCTGTATTCCAATTGCAGAAAGACTTTCTTAACATTCAGCCAATACCAATCTGTTACTTCCCCCAACCCAGGGTCCCTAGTTCTAAGCTACAGCTGACTTTTCTCTAATGCACCCTTCACAGCACAGCCACTCAGTGACATGAAGATAGCTGGGTGTTTTCTACATCCACCCAGAGTCAGGGTCTCACCCACCTCCCCTGCTCCTTCAGCCCTTCTCTTGGGGGTCTGTCATTTCGGCCACTCCCCTTTAAAGAGCTCTAATTCATTAGTGTGGGTCCCAGAGCTGAGCTCTTGGTTCCCAAACTGGCCAGGGCAGGGCAGGAAGGAGTGGTGGCGCACCCTGCCTCATCCCCTATTTCAGCTTGAGTCTGCATTAGCTTTTTGGCTGCCGCACACACTACTGAATCATCTTTAGCCTGTGGCCAAGTGAAACCTCTAAGCTGGTGGTTTTTTTTTTTTTTTTTTTTTAATAAGAACGTCTGTCGAGCCAGGTCTCTTTCATTTTGTTTTGGTGCAATTGATTTTTTTTTTTTTTAAACACAGGTTTTGCCTTAATTTCTATTAACTCATATTTAATTTCTGCGATTTTTGCTTTCCCAGTGGGCGTCCCTCCAACTCTGTGCTCCCAGAGATTTCCATGGATTGCTCCTTGTCAGTCAGCCCAGAATGTGGCAGGAGCAGCCCTGTCCTGGAGACTGAAGGAGTGGCCACAGAGGAGAAACAGGGGCATGCTTTTGGAGCCTGCAGACTGCTGGCAGCAACAGTCCACTTCGTCCTCATCTCTTCCTCGGGTCACAGACCGAAAGGGACCGACTAATTTGTAAAGGGCTTTCTTCCCCGAAGCTCCCCACCCTTTCCCTCTCCTCTGGGTGATTGCCCTCATTGTACTGACTTTCATAATCCACCACACCCACCTTGGAAGAGTGTGGAGGGAAAACACACCCCCCTTTCTTGTATCTTCTTGCATTTTCTCTGTGTCTGTAGAGAAAGAATGTTCCCGGCCACCCCAGGGAGGCAGGACCACCCGCTCATGCAGGGCTTTGTGATTGGCTACGGGTCTGCCGGTGTGAAATAGAAGCCAGGACCGGGACTGAGCCGTCAAGGTGACCAAGGATCTTGCGGGGTTTCCATGTGTCCTGGGACCCAAATTCGTGAAAGCTTATTAAGGAGAGAGCTGAGAAGTCCTGAGAACCTAAGAAGGAAGGGGACAGGGAGGGGCCAGGTGGGTCCAGGGAGATGTCGATGTTTAGAATTGTGTCTGGGTCCTTTTTGTGGCTTCTGGGCCCTCTCCCAGTGTGCTGACCTTAGGAGTCACTCAGTACATCCTTTAAATGAAATGCGTTACACACCCCTAAGTGCTTTAAAGGGTTAACCTGACCTAGTGCCCAGAACTGCAGAGAGAATGACTTGGCCACAGTGGGTGGGGGTGGACTCCAGAAGGCTGGAGAAGGAGCCAGAGCCCAGAGGTCTGGACGGGGTGGTGGCAATGGGCAGTGGGGGCCACAGGCTGAGCTGGAACTGAAGCGGAGGAGAAGGAAGAATAAAAAACCAGCAGCAGGGAGGCCAGAGCATCTCGTAGGTCCACGAAGGGTGTGGGCTCCCTCCTTGAGTGTGATCAAATCTGAGAAGGCTGCTGGATTCCAAATTGGATTCTGAGCCACTGGAAGACTGTCTCCTTGAACTCAGGACATCCCTGGAGACTCACTTTCCCCCAAGTAAAGATGAAGAGTGACAGGTCTTCCAGCTCTCCCCCACTGCCCAGAGCTGTACTGTCCCAAAGGAAAGTGAGACTCGCTCTTCCGACCTGGGCTTGGGGCCTATGGAGAGCCCCCTGGCTGCAGCTGGCCCACGTGGACACAGAAAACAGGTTCTCAGGCCAGAAATCTTTTATTTTTTTTCCTCTGAGATGTTATTTTAATTCAAGTTAGTTAACACGGAGTGTGGTGCTGGTTTCAGGAGTAGAATTCAGTGATTCATCACTTATGTACAAGTGCCCCCCTCGATGGCCATTCCCCACTCATCCCATCCCCCCACTCTCCTCCGTTCACCCAGGCCAGAAATCTTGTGCTGATTTTCCTCCAGTTTCTTCAGCCCACAGATGATTTAGGGCTGGGAGAGAAGCCCTGGAGGCCTTCGGGAGGAGGAACTCCATGTCCTGACATTTGTTCTGGGGGAAATCTGTGCTTACTTATTCCTCAGTCCCAGGGGCCTGTAAGCCCTCCAGGTTGGGGCACCACACTTTATTTGTATGAAGTTAATTAATTCACATATTTAGCACCTACTTCCTGAGCTCTGACTATGTTCCAGTCACAAAAGAGAAAAAGCTCCTGCATTCCTTACACTTGTTTTGGGGGAGGGGAAGGCAGAGAAGCAGGAAACTGGCCACCAAACAATGAAGAAAGGAGACAATTTCAGAATGTGATACACACCATGCTGGAAACATCCCCGGTGAACCCGTTGAGAGTTACAGGGTGGGGTAGGTGGGGGGTCTCTCTCATTGGATGTCAGGAAAGGTGAGTCTTGGAAGAGGTGATACTTGCGTTCCGATATGGAGGATGAGAAGGAGCCAGTCACGGAAAATGCACAGGGAAGAGCGTTCCTGGCAGAAGGGACGCCAAGTGCAAAGCCCAGAGTAGAAACGGGACTTGCCCATTCAGAGAACAGAAAGTTCTTTAGGTCCCTGGGCCTCAAGCTTCCTGAGCAAGGGGGAGATGAAGGCACTGTCTGATCACGGAAATTCCTGTGTTGAGTTTAACTCCAAGGGCTGTGGGGAAGAACTCCATGCCAAATTGTGGGTGTAATATTCTATTTTCCTAAAGAGAGATTCATCACTTTCACTGGATTTTCCAAGAGACCTAGGATTTCCCCTTCCCCAAGCATTAGTAATACCCGACTTTGAGGGAGAAAAGGAGGCTCAGGTCCTTCAGAAAGAGGTCGTTTGCAGCCATAGACAGTGTGTCATTCTTTCAGGACCTAGGGAATGACGCCGGAAAAAGGTTCAAACCATTAGCCTGGAGGAGGACGAGGCTGGGACTTGGAACATTATCTGGGAATCTTGGGAGTAGGCAACTTTCAGTGCTCCCAAAACGTGGTACAAGGAAAGGCAGAGAGACTTGGCAGTGTTGGGTAGATGGGGTTCTAATGCTGAAAACCTTGTTCCCAAACACCTGGATGGTGAATTAGACACATCTGAGAAACTGCAAGGACTTCTTCCTCTTGTTTATACAACTATGTCTGAAAGATGTGCTAAATCTAAGTGTGACATCAAGATGGCTGAAATCCCTTACAGCTGTGCACCCCCCCCAATTCCCCTGAACCAGATTTTCAAGGGGCTCTCTGGATATCCTGCAAGGGTAGTCACAGGGGGGAGGAGAAAGCTGACGCCCACCTCTGTTGAACTCATTTCTCAACCAGCCCCGCCCCCTGGCCCACGTCCCACCTGCCCAAATCACCCAGAAGATATGTGGATTCGATCTGGAAGGACTTGGACTTGTTAATTAACCTAAACAGTCACATTCGTCTACAAGGTGCATTATTGTTAATTAAAGCTGTGATTCTCCTTGTGCCCAGACGGCGGGCTGCTCTTGTCAGAATAATTAGATAGCATACGATGGTTTTCATGCAAATCCCTGGCAATTAGAGCTGCGATGAATTGGATTTGAAATCCCAGTGAAGTTCTCAATCAGAATTCCCCCAGAGGGCCGCCTCTGGGGGAAGGTGATGATGGGGCTGTGGGGTTCGGACATGGGAGTGGGAAAAAGGGTGTGAGGACAGGTATCTGTTTCCTACAACCTCTGGGAGGGGCCCCCGGGGCCTGGAATAAATGACCTGTGGGTGTCACTGTGATCTTCAGTCTTCCCCCAAAGGAATAAGTCTCCCTCCAGGAGTGCAGGTGGACCTTCCCCAGGGCCTGGCGAGCGCCCCATGCTCGCCTGCTCCCTGCTCTCCTCTGTGGGAAACAATTGTTCCCCTAGCCCGGAGACCCCCTAACTCAGACACAGGGAACGTCCCTGCCAACCCTAAGATGAAATTCTGAAGGGTTCTTAGGAAACAGGAGCTGGGTTCCTGAGGGGTTGCTGGAAAGATGCCAGGTTCAGAACAGTTTTGGGGAAGCTGGTGGCATGTGGTGGGTGGGTTAGACGGCTTGGGGTGACAGCCTGGGGTAGGAGGACCAGAGGAAAGCCTTGAAGAAACATCTGAGACTCACAGAAGAAGCATCCCAGTGCAGGAGACCGTGCAGGAAAGGGTCGTGGGGAAGGACTGGGGTAAAGCTGCAGGGCAGGGGTGGGATGGGCGGGAGATAAGTGTGGGGAGGCCCTCCCCAAACCTCCCTCCCCAGCCTCCCGGACCTCTTATCAGCCACCAGCTTCTGCCTCGTCCTTGGCTGGGTGAGGGATGTGATAGGGGGCTCTCTGGGCTTCTTTCCAGCGAGACCCTGCAGGCGCAGTTTGTGTCTCCTGGGCTGGGGTCGCCGGGGCTGGGGCCGGGCTGGGGTTCACATTGCCCCGGGGCTGGAGTACAGCCCCCTGAGCATCAGGTTGACCCTGGAGAGTTCTGGACGGACAGCACCTTGCGCTTCCCCTCCGCTAGGTCAGCCTCTTAGGCAGGGCCCTGAGCGGGGTTGGGGGGTGGGGGGTGTCCGGGGTGTCGTTGGAGGAGGGGGTTGTGGGGGGATGTCAGGTAGGATGGAGAGGGGGAGGGGCTGGCGGGTTCCGAGAAGTCCTCTCTGGAAAGCGGCTGAGAGAGAAATCCCTGCGCCGCCTTCGCGAACTGTGGTTGGAGGCCTTAGCATAATTTAGGTTTGTAAATCTCTCTTTTTCCTTCATTTTCCTTCTCTCTTCCCTGTCTCAGAACGAACGCCTCCTGCGGCTCCTCGGGCCCTAAGTCCCGCCTTTCAATTTAGGATGCACCAATCAGCCGCTACCCTGATGGTTGCTAAGAGACGGGAGGGGGGGTTGGATTTGGAGGCTTGGTCACGCACCCACCCAGGAAAATTCCCGAGGATGTTCCGGCCCGCGCCTGGGCGCCTCCTGCACTCTCCCAGTTACCTCCAAGCCCAGAGTCGAGCAGAAACGGTGTAGGGGAGCCAGGTTAGAGCACGTCTGTACAACGCGGGAAGGCTGTGTGGGGATTCAGACAGATGGAAGGGACCCTTCAAGTCTCCCCAGCTTTCACTTGGGTTGGAGAGAGAAACTCATTTTTGGGTGCGTGGCATCCCGGGCAGAGGGTGAGTTTGTTGGTGGCAGTCGAGGATCTTGCCCTTACAGAGAGGGCTTATCCTCTGTCCTTCCAACCACTACCCAGACCTGGAGAAAAACCTTCCAGGACTATGACTATGGGCAGGGCATGGGGCTGTGGTGTGAAAGGTGGAAGGAAAGACCCGTTTCAGGAGCTGGGGTTCAAAGGGGGAAAAATCCATAGGATTCTAAGTGGAAGGTAAGTCAGATCAGGCCCCTCCCCTCAAAGTGCCTCAACCCCCTTGACTTCTTGGGTTTTAGTTCCCTGTATGCATCCCACACAGACACACAGAGAAGACTCAGCATAGAAGCCAGGGGAAAGAAAACCCATTTGGGTAAGGGAGTGAGTCATTAATCCTGATTCCACATTCGGAAAACAAGGATAGAGGGAGGAGCCCAGAGGAGGGAGGGTCTGAGAGAGGGCACACAGGTGTGTGGTGCAGACACAGACGGGGAGGCAGCCCCACGTGGACCCGTGCTATTCCGTGCTTGCACCTAGCAAGGATGTAGGTTCCAACAGATGGAGACACACAGATGCACACACACATACACACACGTGCACGCTCACACACACAGGGATTTGTGTCCTGCTGAGAAACAAACCTCGGGGAGATGATTCCTAAGAAGTGGCTTTTGGAATTATCTTGATATGTTCCCTGGACAAAGTGAGGCCCCCTGGGATGCTTCTCTGCCTGATCTCCAAGCAAAGCCAACAGCTGTCAGGGAGATAGTAGTCGGAGAGGAAGGCTAGACAAGTCAGACAGGGCGGGGGCCATGCTCTCGGCTCTTCTCTCTTCTCTGGTTTTCTCTCTCCGGTTTTTATTCCTGTTTCCTTTGCTTTCCCGAGCAGTTTCTCTTCTTCCTTCATCTCTTCTGGTTTCTCAGGCGCCCTGCTCCCCTCATACTCAGGCGAATCTCCTCCCCTTTGAGACGGCAATAACCTCACACCTCTGGAGAACATCTCTGCGCCCTGAGGAAGTTTGTATGTCATTCACTTTCTCCCCAGGCCGGCTAGAGAAACAGATGCCTGCAGCAAGGTCTGGCCTGAAATGCCTTTCTCTCCATTCTCCTTCCTCTCCTCTACGTCCCCGGATAAAATAAGAAACCACAGCTTCATTAAAGCAGCGTAGACTTTAATTCAGGTGGACAGGCAGGAAGAGAGCTAGGACTTGCCTCCCTGGGTGTCCAGATGAGAAGGCCGTCTCAGAGGCAGGGGCAGGGGGGGCGGGGCGGCGCGTGCAGTCTGGTGGTAGGACAGGGCCAGGAGCAGGGGTGTGGCCACACAGTGCAGAATGGCCAGGGCCTCCGCCAGGTGCTGTAGCAAATCCAGAGCCTGCTGGGCCAGACATGTCCACAGGACCAAGGCCTTGGACCTCACGAGGAAGTCCAAGCCCACAGCTACCCCATGAGGCCACCAGAACACAAACCAGGCCCACAGGACATTGGCCCAGGGACACTGCCACCTGCCCTGTATTTTCATCAGCACCTTGGCTCCTAGCAAACCCAGTGGCAGCAAGGTGAAGATGGCGCAGCAGGTGATGGCATGCAACAGCGGCAGAAACCAGTGGCTCTTGCTGAATGTCAGGGAGCAGAATCCATGAGAAGTGTCAGTGGCCAGGGTGGCCGGCAGCCCCAGCAGGACAGCCATTCCCCAGAGTCCCACACCAAGCCTCAGGGTGAGGTTGGGGACCTGACCTGTGCCCATTTTGGGGCCCAGGCAGGCATGGCACCCTATCAGCAGAGCCTGGGCAAAGGCTGAGCCATACCAGACCATGTGGGCCAGGTGGCACAGAGGGGTGCCCTGGAGCTCCTTAAGCCCTGGAGCCAGGAAGGGCACCGCAATGCTGAAGAGAGTGCTGCCCACGGCCAGCTGTACTAGGAAAGGCCGTTCGGGGCACGCCTGCCAGTGGAAGAGAGGTCTGAGGAGGGCGAAGAGGACGGCTCCCCCGGCCAGGATGCCCAGGACGCTGGTGAGGATGAAGAAGGGCAAGGAGGAGTCGTCCAACAGGCTGCAGGAGCGGCAGGGGGCAGCGGCGTCCACGTTGCTGTAGTTATAGTTCAGGCCATAGGAATCATTAAAGTCATCCCAAATATCGTCTTCAAAGGTGAACTTAGTAGAGTCCTCATTCGCCACCTGGAGGACAGCCCCAGAGGGGACAGTCAGATCATCTGTTTACCCCACTCAGGAGTCCCTGGGAATAAAGGGAGCAGGAGGGGGAGACGGAGTGGAGGCCAGCCTGGAGGAGGGGATGCAGTGGGGACAGCAGGAAAGGATGTCACAGGAGCCTCGGAGCCTGGGAGGAAGAGCAGGGGAGGGGAACGGACAGTATGTGAGAGCCGGACAAGGTCAGGGCCAGGGCGCCAGGGACCTGGATGGATGAGGGACCCCGGAGACCAGAGTAAGAAGGAGGAGAAGGAAACAGAGGGAAGGGTAAGAGATGAGGGGAGAAGGAAAGAGGTGCAAAGGCCCTGAGGCAGACAGAAAGAGGTGGTGGGACAAAGAGATGGGGGACTGTGGGCCCAGTCCCACACTCACCTGGTGCTGCAGGCAGTTCCCCATGGCGCTGCTGGGCTAAGGGCAGGCAGAGAGAAGGGCTGGGAACGTCCCGTGGGTGGCTGCGGCTCCAAGATAAGTGCCAGGGGCTAATGAAGGCCATCAGTTCTGGGCAGGGCCAGGGGATAGGCAGTGGGGGGGAGCCGGGCATTCAGGAAGCCTTCGCCCCACACCCATGGCCCGCCTCAAGCTCAGGCCCAGAAGGGGCAATAGCCCGGGGCTTCCTGTTTTGAGGTTGGATTTCACTGGTGGGGACCTGCACTCAGGAAAGGAAAAAGATGGCCCGCAGATAGTGGGTGTTTTCCCGAAGGTGGAAAGGGGGGCTGAGAAGCCAGGGGGGTTTCCAGCAGGGATGGAGTCTTCGAGCACCAGGAAGGAAGAGGGGCCAGGGGTGACTTGTGAGGCAGAGATAAGAGACCTGCTGGGAAGGCAGAGGGAAGGGGCAGCTGATGACTCTCACTGAGTCTCCACCTCCTTGAACTAGATCCAGAGAAAGACAGCTCCAGGGGGACATTCGAGGGAGGGGCTGTGAGTGGTGCCTGAGGTCAGACTGGCCCCTGTTGATAGCCCTGTGCTGTGCATGCCGTCTCTGTGTGTGGCTATGTGTGTTGTGTGTCGCGAGCACATAGCCGAGGGCTAGGTGGTAGGTGGGTGTTGGTGTTTCAACGTGAGGACAGGAAGGGCCGGGGGCCAGCGGTCAAGGCTGTGTGAGGAAGCTGCTTCGGGGAGCGGCTGGGCGTTGGTCTAGCCACCTACGGGCGCCGGGAACGCATTCTCCATACCAAGCATGACGTGCTGTCTGACGAGCTAAAGCAGGCTCTGGGGGACAGTGGGGCAGCACATTCTACAATGGGACTGTCTCCCATGGGGCGCTCTCGATCATATTTGTGTTGGGGGACAGAAAGGCTCGGAACGGCCTCACTGGCGGGCCTCTCGGCGATGTGTGCAGTTCCTTACGGGGGTGGGGCTTCTGTTTCTCTCCGGCTGGCAGAGGGAAAGCATTTACTCCGCACATGCAGGCTCCTGAACCCACACCTCTGCTCCTGGCAGCCTCACCCCTCCAGGGCTTCTGCACCGTCTCTGCTCTTTCCCTGCCTTTTCTTGGGTGGGGAAACGGCTGGGACTTCGGGATGGGTGAGTCACGGGGTCTCAGGAGCTGGTTAGGCGACACTATCTCATTCCAGGAAAGCCTGGGGTGTTTCAACTCAATCTCACCAGGAAGCCCTTTTGCATTCAGGTAGGGGTGCATGGAGTCAGAGTTGGGGAGCCGAGATGCAAAGGTGGGTGCCTTACGCAGATCGCCATCCCCTTTCTTCCCAGGATGACTGCTCCGGTTTCAGGCTCAACGTGAGCGGGGCTATTCAGTAGCCCTGGGGAGGGTCTGTCCTGCTGTGGGGCCAGCTGCGTCTCTGCCGTCATTGTGTCCTTCTCCGGTACTGCCCGGCGGGGGGGCAGCGGGGAGCAGGCAGACACCCCTCCCCAACCATGCGAGAAAGCAAGGACCCTGCCGGAGGGGATGAACAGCCTGCTCTCTCTCGGAGAGCTCTGCTGTCTCTGCGCAGGGATGCCCTTGGGGGAGGGGGCCACCCCTGGGGGTTCCAGGCGCAGGGGACACCAGCAGAACCCCCCTCACACCCCGACTGGAGCAAGAGCAGCAAGAAGGAGGCAGCCGGACGACACGGATAATCCAGATATATTGAGGGTGGCCCCTCGGAGATTAGCACAGGAGAGTTAGAAAGATTATAAAGATACACGATCCCCTCCCTGCTCCCCTCCCCCCACCCACAGACAGACACACACAGCACAACAGCCCCTCCCCCCCGCCCCCGTACAAATATGGCTTCTGTGTAATATGGACAGAGTGGTTCAGCTCAAAGAGGAAAGGTCATTTTCCCAAAAGCGGGTGCTGGGAGACAGGGAGCCGACAGGCCTGGGGCCCTAGGCTGCCTTGTTGCTGTGAGGGGGGGCCCTGGCTGAGGTGGGGGGTTGCCCGTGCTGCCCAAGGGCCCTAGCCAGCGGCTGGAAGAATCACGTGGATATTACCTGAACTGAGGGGGGTGGACAGGCCTGCTGGCTGCAGCAGGGAGGACGCGCTGGAGGGAGTGAGTGGGGCCCCGCTGGGACAGGGAGGGCGAGCGACCTCATCTCCACGGCAGCGCAGGAAGACAGAAAATCAAAAGCAGGGGTGGAGATGGGAAGGAGACCGAGGCTCACTCCCAGCCCTCGCCACCCAGGGGACAGACTCTGGGGGGGAAGAAGTGACAATGGTCCTTCCAGGGTCAGTGCCGGGGAGAGGCCTGAGGGGTGCATAGCAAAGGCTGTAGCACTGACTCTGTGGCTCTGAGAAGGGAAATTGAGGCAGGGTTTGAATGCTCTGTTTTCGGGACAGATGAGATGGGCTACTGAGCAAAACACACCCTGGGACTGTTTTCTCCATGACAGATGGGCACCGAGGGCGACCTGGGACACATGGGGATGGAGCCACAGCCCAGGTGAGGTCCACAGCCCAAATCAGAACCCTCCCCGCCTGAAGCCCTCCTTTGCAAAGCGTCCCGCAGCCCCCACCCGCCTGGGCGCTCCCTCCGTCCCTCTTCCACACGCGTGCATATACACACAGATGCAAGCACAGACACGAGAACCACACACTCACAGAGTTCACATTACTCCCCTCGTTTGGGCAGGACACAGCTCAGTGCAGTGAAGCTCCTTTTAGTATTTTTGTTGTTATGTCTGCCTGGCTGCTGAGGGAACGGGAAGGGGCAGGGCAGGCAGCACAAGACGGGAGCAGCGGTTGCCGTGCGACAGTCAGGGCTCGGGTCAGAGCCAGGGGCCCGGAGCAGCGCCTCTCCCACAGCTGCTGGAGCAGTCCCCCCGGGGCCGGGCTTCATTCGTCATGGGGGGCAAGGGGTACAGGCCCCTCTCTGCCATCCTCCCCCTGCAGAACTACCCGCTCCTGGCAGGGACCTATGTCCTTCCCATGTGGGAGCCCCGGGTCCCTGCGTGGCTGCCTTCCACCTGCTGGCTCACACCTCCTGGGGACGCCCACTCACCCCTTTCCTGTCATGGTGGAGGAGGGGTGACCGGGCGGCCCGCTTCCCTGTCCGTAACTTGAGGTGCGTGACTAGCAGAGGAAAAGCCCCCTCCAGCTTCTGCTCACCACCTCCCCATTCCCCCAGGAGGCCAGGAAGCGGTGGAGGACGGAGGGCGATGGGGGAGGCCCCCACACCAGCTCGGCTTGGCTCCCGGTCCTCACCCCTCCGCTTTCGCTCTCCTCCTATACTCCAGGGTTTTGCTTTCCTCACCCCTCCAGCCTGGAGACGTATTTGATTTGGGATTGTTATAAAAATAATAATAACCCAAACGCAGAGAAGCCACGGAAAGGGCTGAGGGTAACCCTCCCTCCCCACCGCCCTCCTCCCTCCCCATTCCAAACCGAGTACAAAACCGCACCCAAAGCAGACATTCTGTACAGGGGGGTGGGGGGCTGGGGAGCAAGCGGGAGGGGCGGCCCTGGGGTCGCTCTGTACAAGTCCAGGTTGGTGATGGCCCCAGCAGTCCCCGTGGGGCCCTGGGGTGCAGGAGGTGTGCAGGCGCCTCTAGATGAAATATTCCTTCTTGTCGTCTCCGCCCGACTGCCCGCCTTCTGCGTTGATGATGGCCGTGTCTGCATCTGGGGCGTCATCAGAGCCTTTGGCCTCATGTGTCAGGTAGGTTCCTGCAGAGACAGAGAGACCCCTCCTGTCAGTTGCAGGAGCAGTTTCCACTCCTCCAAAGCCCAGCCCGCACCCCTGCCCTGCTGGCCCACGGCCCCCCTGCTCCTGCAACACTTCTCCTGCCTGGAGCTCTCTACCTCCCCACCTGACCAGGTCTGCATCTTGCTGCCAACACCCATCACCTGACCACACCTCCTGAATAGTGAATGAATGCTGCCCCTAACTAGAACCTCATTCATAAAACAAGAAAAAAAACCTGCGTGTACGTTTGTGTATGTGTGCATGCGTGTGGGTGTACGCGTGTGCCTATGTGCCTGCACGTCTGTACAAGTGTGCACGCGTACACCTGCGTGTGTACGCCTGTGTGCCCGTGTGTGGGTGTGCACACGTGCATGTCTGCCTGCACGTCTGTATGAGTGTGCACGTGTGCACTTGTGTGTACAGGTGTGTGCCAATAGGTGCATGTATGTCTGTGTGTACCTGTGCGTGTGTGTGCACGTGTGTGTGTGCACCTGTACGTGTAGCACTTGTATGTACCTCTGTGCATGTGTGCTCCCGTCTGTGTGTGTGTGCACACATGCACACCCTAGGTGGGGACAGGGAAACTGCAGGTCAGCCGTGAACAGGGAGCTGAGGTCTGGGTCAGCTGTGCAGCGGGGCTGCTGGCTGAAGTAGCACAGAGGGGAAACTCTAAGGAGTGGGCAGGCATGGAAATGGGAGAGGAGCAGAGATGCTGTGGGATGGAAGGACAAAGAGATGAGAAAGGAAGCCAGAGCAGAAAGAGATGGGAGTGGCAGAGTGGGCAGGTCTCCACTCAGCAGGAGACCCTGGGGGCAGAGTGGCAGGGCGGGGGCGGGGGGAGGGGCAGCATGGACTGAGATGGAAGGCTCCCTTTGACTTGGAGGACCACTGAGTGATGGGGCTCTACTGCAGGGTTGGTGGTGCTCAGTCATCACAGGGCTGGCTGTCTTCTTTCTTCCTCTCACCCTCCAAGGGCCAGTGGAGTCCCCAAAGGAGCATCGGGCAGCCAGCGCCCTGCTGCCTCCCTGCCTGCCACCCCCAACCCCGGCTCCCCACTGCCTCTGACCTTTGTGCCTGATCAAGTAGTGGCCCAGGAAGATGAGCAGGATCAGCAGCAGGAAGACGATGAACGCCACGATCCCGCCGATGATGGCGTGGTAGGTGCTGGAGGACGAGGGCACCGGGCTGGGGTCTGCGGGGGGGGAGCACACAGTCAGACCTGGAAGAGCCCTTGTCTTAGCACATCTCTGGCCCGGCCGTGGGCCGTCTGACCCGGCACAGGACACGGGCTGACATCCGCTGAGCGGACCGAATAGAACGGCAAAGGGGACGTGCCTGGTTTTGCACCCTTCTTTCTTACCCCTCGTCTGGAACGCAGTAATTCTCCTTAAAAATTGTGTATTCGTGAAATAGTTGACAGATCTGCTCACACTCAACCCTTTCAGCTGTGTTTCTGGCACGGAAGCTCTGGTCAAATTCATCCCGTTAACACCCATGTCGTCCCTTGTTCTCGCTCTTGCTTTTACTTTCAGGGGGATCAGACTATTCCTTCTCTCTCTCTCTCCTGTCTGCTTGCCCTTCAGAGCTGGCCTCTCTAGGGGGCCCCCAGCCTATTCCTCTTTGCCCCAAGCCCAGACAGTGAGACACCGATGAAGCTGCGAAGGGGAACTCTGACGGCGCCTCCCAGAAGACCATGAACTGAGGTCACGGTGTGAAGAGCCGTTCCGGGGTCCAACTACATCGCAGTCCTCCAGCATGCCTCCACCGGGAGGCCTCAGACTCCAGCGTCACATCCCAGCCTCGAGAGGTTTGTGGGAAAGGCAAGGACTTCCTTCATGGATGCCCCTCCCCTGCCCACACCCTGAGCTTCTTCCCATGATGGCCAATGTCTCCGCCATCTTCCTTCCACGGCAGCATCTATGGCAGGGTTGGGGAGGGGGTAGATCCTCAGAGTGCACACTGGGCCAGGCACGACGAGGACAACACCAGCCTCGTCCAAGTCCCAAATACCCGAGGAGACAGCGCCCAGGCCCAGGACAGTTCTGATGTGTCCAAAATTACATGAGCCATAGGTGTACCTGTCCCACCCACGGGAAGGCTACTGTTTTCCTACAGAGTCAGCTTGAGTCTTGATGCCTCACTGACTCCTTATATATTTTGTCTTTCCTGCCTCACGTCTCCTCGAGCTTGACTGGGCCAGCTTTTTCGTTCCTTGACTGTCTACGCCTAATTGGAAAAGAAAACATTTATGTTCTGATTTTTTATGCTCTGCTGGGGAGGGAGGGAGAGGATGGGCCTAGGGGCTCCATGATATGGTGGGGTGGGTGTGAAAGTGTTGAGTGGGAAGAAGCAGAGGGACGTCGCTCCTGTCTTTCTCCCAGGCAGTAGGTGCACACAGTCTCACATTAAAAAATCATCATCATCATCATCATCATCCTGGATAATTGTTCCAGAGGCTATGGAAAGGGAAATCCCTCAGAAAAACAGAGCTTCCCATGGCCAAAATGACCTCTGGGGTCATCAGTTGCAGATCCCTGTCTCTGCTGGAACTCCGTTTTCCCTTCCCTGTTGATAGGGTCGGGGCTGCTCTGGAGGCCCCAGGGAAGGAGCTGCAGAGCCTCCTCCCACCACCGGGTGTCAGCACTGGCTGAGGACGCAGTGAGACGGGACCGTGGGGGAGGGGGCCGGGAGACCAACCACCAACCGCAGGGGCCACGGAACTCTCTCTCACCACCCTGGTAGTCACCCTCAGAATTGGCCGGGGGAGCTCTGGGGGCTGACACTGGTCCTCGCTGCTGACATCCTACACCAGCGTTGTCTGTGGTGCTGAGGCAGCTCCCACGTGCTGAGTTCTGTCCTTGGAGTCAGAATCACCCCATCTGCACAAACACCCCGGTCCCAAGGTCTCAGGTCTCTTATCTGTCACCTCACCGACTGAACGGGCATTTCTGGTAAGGGAGCCTCTAGTGTTCCCCCGACAACGCATTTCCCCTATTCTGAGCTTGTAAGGTTTTCTGGCAGGACCCTGCTGCCACTAAGATCTTCAGAAATTCTGCCCGCTCTCCAATAAGGGGACCTCTGTGCCAGCCTGTCACTGCTCCTGAGGTTTTGTGGTCACAGCTGTGGGAAGAATTTCAGAGAAGAAGCATCACTGGTGTCTCTGGGAGATAAGGCATCAGAGAAAGTGGTCTGTGTCTCAGCATCATACCAACGGGCGTCTGCGTTCTGCCTGAACCCACCACCCTACCCTGTCTGCAGCCAGGAAGTGGCAGTGACACGCCGGTCCCATGCTGGTCACCAGAATAGCAGCCCTGAGACAGACCCGTGGAGAGGGGAACCCCCACACCGGCCCTGGCGAGACTCTGGGGCCTCTCCACACAGAGGCATAGTTTATTGCTGCCCGGGGAGAGTAGGGGTGGGAGGATGGTGTCAGGTGCACCACTAGGGCTCACCAGAGCCCACCATTCTGATGGCTTCCGTCTTGCACATTCCAGAGCAGACCTAGAGCAGACCTAGAGCCCAAGTACCACACTCCCATGGTCGGCCCTCTTGCCCTCAAGGCACAGCGAGGGCTGCTCTCAGGAGAGGGAGACACAGAGCGTGGGGTGGGCAGACAGGCGAGGAGGATGCCTGGGGAGGGCTGGGAGGGCTCACCATTCACGTTGAGCGTGTAGTATGCCTTGTAGCTGCCCATGTTGCTGGTGGCTGTGCAGCCGTATGTCCCGCTGTCGCTCTTGTTGAGGAAGGGGAAGATGAGGGCGCTCTCCTGGGTCATCTTCAGTGGGGGCACACTGCCTTCCTTCTCCCACAGGTACTGCTGGGGGCTGTAGAGGCAGAGGAATCACACATGTTTGGGAGCGAGCAGGTCAGGGGGCTAAAGGGAACAACAAAAAAATACCTGGGAGGAGGAAGTCAATGATGGTTTGACCCAGGCTCAGGGGCTACAGGGGCCCCAGGCACAAGCTGCTGAAGGGAGGGGTGACCCTTCGGGATTTGACCCCAGGATGAGGGTGGTTTCCTAACTCATGTCTGGCTGTGTCTTGGGGGTTCCCATGGGGACCTCGGGGGCAGCTGGGAAGGGCCCCTCTTCTGCTGCTTTGCAGGAGATGCAGTCTCCAGGGATGGACGGTGAAGGGCAGGGTCAGGGAAAGCGAGAGGCTAAGAACAGGAGGGAAACGGGGAGACTCTAAGGGAAGCTCAGGGTCTGAGGTGTGGAGGTGTCAGGCCAGGAAGCCGATCTTCTTACACGGGATTGCCACGCCCCTCACAGTGGAGCAGCAGCTTCTGGCCCTCGCGGGGGTGCGGGGGGTCTGGCCTAATCTTCGCCGTGGGTGTGTCTGTGGAGAAGGAAATGATGTCAGTGCACCATTGCCACACCGTCCAGGAGAAGACCAAGGACCACAGTCCCGCCATCACCCCGTTGTGTATTAAGGCTTCAACTCCTACCTGTCTCAGGCGTGGGCAGGGCTGGGGACACAGACCTCCAGCCCCAATCTCTCACGAGCAAAATCCATGGTTACTACTCAGTGTGCACGGGATTTGCATCGCAACCCCGTAGAGGTAGGATTTCTGAAGCTCTGTCTGTGGTGGACACCGAAGGGGTGTCCTAACAGAGAGCCGAGAAAGGCCCCTGGTTCACCTGGGCCTGGCACAGAAGTGGGACTTCATGCACATTTCTGATGGAGCAGTGAACTTGACCTGGGTCGTTTCCTGAGCTCACAATCTCCGCACCCTCTCTCCTCTGCTCCTAGGGAACAGCCTGCGAACGCCGAGTATCATTTTCAGGGTCAGAGCAAAAGTGAAGGGAGAGTTTCCCAACAACAAGAGATGGGGGTCATATTTAGGCTGCAGAGATGTGCTCTGGGAAGAAAGGATGGCGTCTGCCACGGGCACCAGAGGGCTTCTAGGAGGCTAGGGCCAGATGGCTGCTTAAATACAGCCAGAGGCTGGTTTAGAACAACAGATAAAGGGGCCGAGCTTCCCCTGCGGACAGAGCCAACCTTAACCACCTGCTTATGAACATGTTTCCATCAAATCAAACAGGACAAAGAGAATCAGGCCAGGTGAGAATACAGGGGCCCCACCCCCATCGAAACCTCTAGCACCTTGCCTGGAGTCTCACGCTTGTTAACTGACTGCTGATCACCATTGGGCCTCGAGAGTCAGCGCCAGAGGATCTAGTACCCGGCAGGGAAGTCTGTGGGGTTCGGACATGGGAGGGGGGACCAGGGCCTGAAGGAAGGATCCCAAGGCCAGGGGCCCCGCATGCATAACCGATCAGCAGAGAAACACCTTAGGGTGATTGAGAACTCTGAAGTCTGCTGAGTTCTTTCCTCGGTGTCTTCCCCTTGACCCTCATGCTAATCGGTGAAGCACGCAGCGGCCCCTGGGAGAGGGCAAACTTTGGTCAAAGAGGCATAACCAGTCAGCAGCAGTCCCACCCACAGGAATCCGGGCCGTCTGCAGCCAAATGGAAAGGGACACCCCCGGAAACCTGCCTCACGTTCAGCTTTCAGCAAGGGGTCTAGCGATTTTAAAGGGCACCAGAGTCAGTCCTGGATCTTCCATAAAAAAGAAGGTTAAGCAGTTGAGTTATTTGAGGATAATGACAAGCCTCTAGAGATGTTAGGACAAGAAATGCATTGTTTTATGATTCTCTGTATTCTGTCTTTGCACTTTTTCTTTTTTCTTGGTCCCACACTCAGAAAATTTATAGTTTCTCATGAGAGGGTGAAAGTTTCCTGTCTATACTCAAGGCAGAGTCCACAGAGAAATGAGGACCCTTGGAAAGGCTTGGAGTAGGGACTGTGACAGTGGTCATTGTAGGTCAGAAACCCGAGAACCCTCCGGTTTTGGGGGCTGGGGCAGACGATGAGGACCACAGGGAAAATCTGGAATCCTGAAATCACAGTGTGTTGGTCTAGGAAGAAGCCTTAGTGATCACCAGGTTCATCTTCTCTTAGAGGAAAGAAAGAGTCCAGCTCACTGGATGAAGCCATTTCCTTAAGCTGGCACAGCCCCCAGCGGTGGGGGGCAAGGGGAAGGGGAGACCAGCCCTGCGTCTTCTAATTCCCGGCTTGTTACAGTCACTGCCAGAGCTCACAATCTAGCGGTACATCCCTGGCCTAGCTCAGGACTTGGTAAACTTGCCCTGGGGCCAAATCCTGCCAGCTGTGTGTTTTTGTAAATAAAGCTTTATGGGAACACAGCCACACTAATGTGCTGACATACAGTTTATGGCTATTTTCCTGCAGCAACAGCAGAATTAAGTTGTTGAGACAGAGACCGTGTGACCCCCCCAAAGCCTCAAATACTTGCTATTGGGCCCTCTCCCAAGAAGCTTGCTGACCCTCAGCCTGGTGTGTCACCTGTGGACTCATCGCTTATCTGCGTGAGGTGCTACACGTAGCCACGCGTGCTCTCGTCCCCTACCCCCATTTCATACCTGACCCTTCTTCACCCACAAGCCCACCACATACATAGAACTTCAATGCGTTGGGAAGTGGATCTGTCAGCTCCCTTTAGAGACTCATGGTTCACAGAGCACACGATGTCCGCCCCGTCGTCCTCCCGGGAAACCTGGAATGTCACTGAGCTGCTCACGGTGAAGGTTTTACCATTGGGGTCTTCCTGAACGCGGGTTGGTTCTCCTGGAGTACAGAACAGACACGTCCACGCGCATACACACAGACACAGTGTGAGCCCTAACATACAGACACAGTGTGGGCCCACGGCAGGCATACAGATGGCGAGTCTCCACTTAGACAAACTTAGAAAGTTGTGAAATGGTGATGTACACACAGGGAGAATGTGGGCCCTAACATACACACTCACACACACACACACACACACACACACACACAAGTGTGCACAAAACACCTGTCCTTCTCCTACACCATGCTGATGCGTGCACACACAGACATGTACCCCTCTCTTCCTCACCCATCCTACCCTCTCCCCCTGAGCCCCAAAGCAGGGAAAACTTACCGTGGAGCTCTTGGTCGCCCTTCCGCCAGGTGAGCTGGGCTGCAGGTTTGCTTCCAGAAGACTGACAGTTTAGGGTGGTTGTCTCCTTTTCCCGTAATGATGACTTGTAGCCAGTAATGATGGGCTTCTGTGGGATTCCTGCCATGGAGGGGGGACGGACAAGATAGGAAAGAGAGGCACCATGAGGTGACCTCAACTCTACCTGCAGAGATGGCCTCTCAGGGACTCAGGATGCATGAGTCCTACTTCGGGTTAGAATGGGTAGAAGACTAGAGAAATCATCTTTTTCTCCCATCTCCTCCCTAAGAACCCACAGGGAAGATCTAGTACGTAGTCCGGCACCCCATAGCACCACTGGCTGGCTACAGAAAGGATGTAAAGCCCAGGGGAGCACGGAAGGAAACTGAAATACAGGACCCAGCTGAGAGCACATAAGCAGCAGGAGGGTACTTGGACCTTAGAATCAACAACTGCAAAGACTTCTCGTGTTTCCCTCATACAGTCTTAGGAGGTACGCAGAATAGACGTCAGCATCTTTTTTATCATAGTTTAGGAAATTCAGGCTCAGAGGGAGTAAGAGATTCCTCCCAGAGCACACGGTAAGTAGAGCAGAAAGGATCAGAACCCCGTACTCTGCATTTTGTTCCATTGCAAAGGAAGCACAAACTGAAGTTTCCCCAAATGCTCAGAGACTCGCTGGGCCTCTGACTGCCTCAGGGGCTCACCTAAGAGCTGTGTTTGCAAAGTGGCATGCTGCGGAGCCCCTGGGGTTAGGGAGCCTCACCGAGAACAGTGACGAGGGACTTGGCCGTCCTCACGGGCATGGTGAAGATGGAGCAGGTGTACTCGCCCTCGTCCGCCAGGGCCACGTTGCTGATGCTGATGCTGAGCTCATGGGGAGTGGATCTAACCAGCTGGATCCGATTATCACGAAGGGCTGGGGACATTGGGAGAACGGGGAGCAGGGCTTTTACTGGCACTTTTCACGGTCATCTTCCAGTTCCAGGCCAGCGTCTTTGGGAGAAGGGCTCCAGCATGGTTTGGGGCAGGGGAACTCCTCCTGAGTTTGAGCCCTCTTTACGCCGTCACATTCCTGAGCCACTGGGCAGGCACAGTGGCCTCAGGGACACTCAGAAAAGTAGGCCTGAATCTTGTGGGGGTGCCTTGTGAAGTACTTGGGGCAACACTTGACACCAGCTAAGTCTTAGGGCTGCTTTGAGGTTCGCCCCCGGAGGACGGAGCTGTAACACCATGGTTTCTCTGGAGTGTGCAGATGAGCCCCTGGCTTGTTGCCTCCTCAAACAGCACACCTTCCAGGTGCCCAGCCTTCGCACCCCAGGCACATGCTGCCCTGGGCTCCGCGGATCCCCGCCCCAGTCCACAGCTCCCCTGGAGAGAGGAGACCTGTGGCAGTACCTCTCTTCTCTCCAAAGTAGAGAGTCTGCTGGGCAGGGTTGGACCACTGCAGAGACGAGTCCTCGTGGTCCTTCACTTGGCACTTGAGCACCACTGTCCCTCCGGCCACCACGGTCTCATCCGACGTCCAGGGCTGGCTATCTGCAGGAGCGCAAGAGGGTCAGCGCCCTGAGGAAGCCCGGCCCCTCCACCCGCTTCTGGGCCAAAGCGTGCCTCATCTAACCCAGATGGTCCAAGGCGCCCGTGTCTGTGTTCTCTTAAGGCATCTTGGGAGAAGGAGCAGAGGTGGTGGGGAAGGGGAGACAGACCTTATTTCCTCTTGTTTGCAATACACAGAAAAACAGTCATTTGTTGAATGTTTGCTGAGTGGAGGGGAACACAGGCGTCCCGATCTACACAGAGCACCGCACATGCAACTCTCCTGAGAGGCGCTGCCGTTCACTTTGAAAGCACGCACACGCACCTGTCAGTCTACGCTCCGCCTCCCTGCCTCCGCCTGCCTCTACGAGCAAGGACGGGAGAGGCGCTTGAGACCAGTAATCCCCAAACTAAAAATGAGGAGAAGGCCAAGCCAGCCCTGGGTCCCACATTCATTTACATAAGAGGGAGCTGATAAAACTGTGGAATAAGGAACCAAAAAGATTCAAAAAAAAAAAAGAAGAAGAAGAAGAAAGAAAGAAAAGCTGAAACATTTTGGCATAGACTTTACTTCCTCCCACAATAACTTCCCTTCATCATCAGCTGACACTCTTTTGGTACCAGGACAACAGTCTTCTCAACACACCAACCCAAATCACCCCCCTCCTGTTATTTTAAAGGATTAAACTTTTCCCTGCCATGCGATGGAAATACTTTCTCACCCTTCTCTTCTTAACCAAATTAAACAAACAAAGGACAGGCAAGGTATCCTAGGGAGGGGCCCTCTAGTTGGCCTGGTCGGGAGCCCTCCCCCTCGACATTGTTCCGTGTTCCCCACAGCATGGCTTCTGCTCCCCATGCTCAGTCCCTCGTCTCTGGGACTGACTTTCTGTGACCTGAGAGCAGCAGCCTCTGCGGGACTAAAATCCACAACACCCTCCAGCTGGTTCTGAAGCATCTTCACCATCCCTCCGGTGGGGCTAAGCTAGTGCAGCAGCATTATTCTCTTAATTGGAAGCCAAGAAACTTACTTCCTGCATTCCCTAATTGAGTAGTTTTAAATAGTCCCCATTCTCCCCCTGGCACTGACCTTACCCCTGCCCTCTCTGTTATTCCTTTCCTCCCTGGTCACCAGAGCTCCGTTTCCAAGAAATACATAATGGATGCTCCTAGCGGAGAAGGGGCTCCAAGGAGAGAAGGTGGCATGTGCTGGGCTTGGTAAGAAGCATGGGTGCTTTGGGGTGTCCGTCTCCACGTGGGAGCACAAAGTCTGGCCGCTGGTTTTGGTGTTTAGAATAATAACAGAACTGAGGGGGAGCTTAGGGATCATGGAATCCAATTCCCTCATTTTATAGATGTAGACAATGAGGCCATGGACATGAATGATTGCCTACGATCGTTCTGCTAACCAGGGACTCCCATGGGGACCGCGCCCCTGTTCTTCGACTCTCAATGCAGTGGCCTTTTCATGGGAATGTTCCTCAAGTAACTGCCTGGCTTGAAAATTTAAATGGTGACTTCAAGATTAGTGAGCCAGAGATGGAGCTGGCTGAATAAACTGGGACATGATTTATCCCTGAAGCATCTGAACGAAAGGTTTGGGAAACCTGTCATTTACCGCTCACCCTATACCAAGTTTTGACAAGCGATCGATCCCCTTATCTGTGGGTCTCTTTGAAGAATTCTACCTCGATTGTGTCTTCCAGAACCTCTTTATTCTGAGTAATACCCTCCTCCTGGAGTCATTTTACTTTGGGGGGAAAAAGGTGGAGGGGATAGAGAGGTTCTATACTGGAGTAGGGAAGAGGTGTGGGTACGAGAGAAGTTGGTGGTGTGGAACTAAGGACTAAGATGTCAGATGGAGCTGCGTGGTAATGAGGGGTGTGAGCACACAGGGCAGAGGCAACATGAGCGGGAGATGATGTGAGGATGGTGGAGGGGACCGAGGGACATTGAGATGAGGGGCCTGGATTCTCACCTTGACTGGCCAGCATGTCAGGGCTGCTCCAGACTGTGGAGCTGATGGCCTCGCCGAGTGGAGCCAGAGTTCCCAGCTCCAAATCCTGCTCCTGCCAGTAGCCTGGGGAGAGAATCTCCATCAAGGATGAGCCCTACATATTTGCTGCTATGGTCTGGGACACTTTGGTGGTTGGGGGCGGGGAGAGGGCAGGCCCTTAGTGAAAAGCAGGTTTGCCAGGATCCCTAAGAGAAGTGGGTTTCTCACAACGGGGAGAGATTTAATGAGAGTCCCGTAGAAGGAAGTGAGCTCTTCCTCCGAAGGCGGGATAAAAGGAGGATGCTAAGTTTTACCAGTCAGTCATACAACGTCAGAGCCAGAAGAGACCTTAAAGGTCCTCTGGTCCGGTTCTCCCACTTTACAGATGAGGACAATGGAACGAACCTACAGAGGTTAAAAGTCACTTTGGTGAAAGTCATCTCAGTAAAGGAAAGATAAAGGAATATTTTTCATTCTTTATCCAGGATCCTTTCCGCTACACCATATTATCTACTAAAATAACAACAGATCTAACCGTTAGATTACTCTTGATTAGTTTACTCTTAACCCTTTTCGTAGACCTGTGGAATAAACGCGCTGGTTCCTGTTTTGCAGCGTGGAAGCAGGCTGCAGGGACTTGCCCAAGGTCATACAAACGGAAGAGCGAAGACTGGAAATGTAAGCCTGATCCCAAGTGCAGAGCTCTGCTGCTTTCCAGCTGAGGCCCCTACGACTTCCTGCAGGCCTGGGAGCCCCCGCGGCCACCTGCTAGCGCGCAGCTGGGACTCTCGGGGGCACCCGGGCCGCTGCCCGCTTGATCCCCCCCGCCCCCGCTCTGCTCCTTGCCCGCTACAGCCAACTCCGGGGCCTGAGTCACCGCTAGTCTTCCGGCCGGCGGCCCCTGCAGCCGCCGCACACACGCCGCACGCGCCAGGGACCGGCTCCCCGGCTCCACCTGAAGACGCGGGGGACAAAGAGAGCCGCCCCGAGAGTCGGCCAAAGTCTCCCGCCGCAGGCCCAGAACTAGCCAATCACCGGCGCAAGGCTCAGTGACGTCATCGGCTGCCGAGCAGAGTCCGGAGCCGCCGCGCGTCCCGGGCCGGGAGTCGCGGGAACTTGGCCCGCAGACCCGCGGGCGCGCGGGAAACGGACAGGCCAGCGCTGCCCCCGCGGTGCTAGGCAGGGTCGGGGATGCGGGCCAGGGGTGCGAGATCAGACTGAAAGGTGGGCCTGAAGATAGGGAGCGGGACGAGGGGGGCATTGCGGAATTCGAATGAAGGGGAGACGGGGCAGGTGGGGGTGGGGAGCAGGGGAAGGGAGGGGAGAGGCGGAGAAAGAGGGCTAGGGCCTGAGAGCGCCTCCAAGGGTCAGCGGCCTCCAGGGGCCCTCACACACACCCTCCAGGAGATTCGAGAAAACATCTCCAAGAGGAGAAGCACCAATGCCCAAATGGGGAGGAGAGTAGAGACGAGACAGCGGAGCACCTGCACCCCGTGGAGAGAAGCAGGCGGCAAAGTGTTGGTGAAGGGAGGCAAGAAGGCTGAGGCTGCCCGGAGAGGTGGCCAGTGCTGGCACGGGGTGGGCGGGGGGCTCTCAGACCCTGCAGTGCCCCCCACCCCACCCCACCCTGCGCCAGGCCCTTGCCCGCTGCCTTCCGCAGACTTAAAGGCTGGAGGCAACCTGACGCTGGTGAGTGTTTGATCTTTTCCAGGTTGTGTATTTGTGGGTGCTTGGACAGAGGGGGTGGAAAGGCAGATTGGGGTGCTAGAGGGACAAGGAGAAGCCAGAGAGGAGTCAGTGCTCAGATGCCCACCCCCAGTCCTGGTGCTGTGTGCAGTGGGCACAGAACAGGCCTTTGCTCAGGTGAGCGGAGGGAATAGCCATCTGAAACTTTGGCACAGGACTTTTCAGTTTGCAGGGCGGATCTTCAGCCACCGGTTCACTGGCTGACAAAACGACCTTGAGAGACGGGCAGCCAAACAATCGCTTTTTAGAGATGAGGTTGAGAGAGGTCCCGTGGCTTACCTAGAGGCACACAAACAGCGCACCTCTCAAGAATCTCCTTTCTCTCTCCCCGGGGGCTCTCAAAGCTTTTCCAGCAGCTCCTTTCTCTTTCGTGTGGCATTTCTGCCCATTGTGCCACTGTCCACTTGTTTGCTGATCAGTTTCCCTATCTAAACTCTGAGCTGGTGAAGAGCAGAGGCCTGACCTTATTCAGCTTCGTAGCTTCAGCTCTTAGGGCAGATCGGGTTCCTGGTGCATTAAATTGGCTCTGGTCACTCACTCAGACACACCTGGTGCTGTGCTGGGTCCACTGGCAGTCATGCAGGGGATGGATATGCCCAACCGCAGCACGGATTTCGTCTCCACTCTCCTGCTCCTTCTCTCCTCTGTGCTTTTTGCTGCCTTCCCTCGGTGTTCTCCCCTATTTCTATTTTTTTTGACTCTCCCCTCCTCCCGGCTTTCGTTGGCATTTTCTCCCCCTCTGTAGGATGAATATGGGACATGGGAAGGTAGGCCATTCAAACCACATTGAATGGTGCAGATGAGGGGACTGATAATTAAAACGGATACTCTCCAATAAATGGTCTACATTGTCTGTAGATTTCCAGGGAACTCAGTCTGGTTTGTAGCGTTTTAAGAAGCCGGTGAACATATAACTGTGTATGTGTGTATGTTTTTATTTTTTCCTTTCCCTGCTGCAGTGATATTTCTCCCTCTAGTTCTGAAAACTACTTATGATCTCATGTCTTCTCTTGAGAACTGTTAGTATGCCTGAAAGTTTCCTCACTGTTCTTATAACATTGTGCACCTGTAATGATAAATTCAGAATGGCTCCCAGCAGTGGACAAGGGATTATAATGCTATTAACAGAAACATGGATAAGTAGCAGAAATTATGACCGGGGTTGCAAAGGCCTTGTGACTTTGGGTTCAGATTGTGCTGTTCATTTATGACATTAGCGTAGATTCCTTCCGTGCACTCCAACTGCAAGGGAAAGCTCAGGAGCCCTCTGAAAGGGTGGCATCGGACACTTCTGCAGTGGACACAGTTGACCTTCTGCTCAGGCAGGACACTGGAGGGCAGTGCAGTCTGGACCACAGAGCCCCTTGTGTGTGGGTGTCGTGGGGGGTGGGGGGGATGAAATCAGGCTAATCATAGGGAAAAGCAGTGAAGAGATTCTATTCAAATGGGCCTTGTGGTCTTTCTGCTTCTGAGGCTTCACTGAATCCCATGGTCTGCATATAATACTCAAATGTGTTGGGCTGGCCTTCGAGATCCTGGGCAGTCTGATGCCATTGTGATTTCCAGCTTTGTTTTTCCTTTATCCTACCCGTATCCCAGACATGATGCCAGTCTGAGTTTTGTATAAACCCTTGGCTTTCCTGCCTACATTCCCTTTCCTACCATAACCCTGCTGATAATGCCCTCCACCCATCTTCATACATCTAAGCCCCACCAGTGCTTAAAGCCTACCCTCTGTGGCACTGCCTCTGAGAAGTCTTCCTTAATTGTCCCAGATGGAACTAGCTTCTGGTTTCTCTGAGTTGCAACACTTGATCTACTTTTCTTAAGCTGTGCATTGCTCTGTGTGGTACAGGAAGTTTGGCTTCCCTCCTAACTATAAAGATTCCACAGGTGGGGTTGATATCTGATTCATCTCTGTATCCACCATTGACTCTAATGCAGCAGACTGCACATGGGAGGGGCATAATAATACATATTTAATAAATTAATCCAAGATGCTGAGCGTCTTCTGTTGTGAGAACTCGGCTCAGCCTCTGCCAGTTGAGAGGGACCAGCAAACCAAACAGGAGGAGGAAGAAATAGGACACAGGAGAGGGTAGACCATCCTGAGGCTGAAGCTCTAGGAGCTACAACAGGGTGGGGATCGATATTTATTGATCACCTTGTGTGCGTCAAAGCCCAAGTTAGGTGCTCTGTAATCATTATCCAGAACAGGTATTATCATGCACACGTTAAGGATGAGTTGGCGAGGACTCGGAAAAGTTAAGTAATTCATCCACGTGATGTAGCCAGTAAGTGTTGGGATGGGACAGTCGTCAAACTTAGACCCCTCTGACCTCAGAGCCCAGACTTCATGCACATCTCTGCTGCACTGTCTCCCTCTGTGTGTGTGTGTGTGTGTGTGTGTGTGTGTGTGTGTAGGAGGGAGAACAGGGTTTCTAGGGGTCAAGATTCTTTCCTGCATTGCTGCTGGGGTGGCTCACGAAACAATATTCACAGGCTCATCTGTAAAATGATCAATGTAACAATGTAGCAAGTTGGGAATGGGGGCTTGTGTGGTGATGGGACGGCTTACACTCGCCGAATTTCCTTGTTAATTGGATTTCTTCATGTGGCTTCATCTATACCTCTGGGGGATACTTCATTTACCCCCAAGAGCTTTACAATGGGGGACTTTTCCGTTAACCAAGCAGCAGATGCGTGTAGTTAAAACCAACAGAATCCTCTCACATTTTCATGGGACTCCAGTGTCTGGGCTGAAAATCAAAAGAGTGTCTTGTTTGCCTTCAGTTGCCTTGGGGGTTTCTTAATTCCTGGTTTATTTATCCGCGGGTTCTAGTATCTTTAGGACTCCTGGCATTTTAAAGGACAAAGTAGCCTTTTCCCCCACCCATGTCCTTCTGATGCATTGTTCACATTAAGACTAGCAGAGGTGGGAACTGGGGACTGAGCAGCGCGCCCTTGAAGTGCAGTGCTACCTGTGACTTAGGTTTTCACTCATAACACATGTCCTCACAAAGAGTAAGCGCTCAATAAATATTTATTGAATAAATAAATGAGCGACGCCAATGAATGGCAATGTAGAATGTCTCCTGTCTGAGGGATGCTAGGAGGGACGCCTGAGAGAATGTGCCAGTATGAGTCCCGATTGCTCGGTTCATGTCTTCCCTGCCCTGTCTGTTCTGGGAATCTATGGTGCGTTGCCCTAAGGCCCGTGAACAGGGTCACAGGTGGGATGGAGGGACAGGGACGACGCGCTCCCAGGTCACCACTGCCGGCCTTGCAGACACCTGGGTCCAGAGCTTCGCTTTCCTGACTAGAGAAAACCAGCTCCCTGAGTAGGAGTTGATGATGATGGTGATGGCAATGGTGATGTGATGAGTCAGCATTTCTAACTCCACAGTTAAAAATATTCTTCATCCCAGCCTACTTGTTATTCCTCACGACTACCATGACAGGTGGGTGGAGGAGTGTTATCTCCAAGGGAAAAACACACTGGGGGCTGTGGCCCAAAATACTGAAGGGACCCACTTTTAGGTTCATTTACCCACACCCTTTACAAGGTGCCCCGGCCAGGGGATCTCTCTTGGGTTCCTCTCTAACCTGAGCTACTCGTGAATCCTTGTGTACGTGTGGATCACACCCACAAGAGAATGGGTCTGGCAAAATCAGATTTAGAACTCAGTCCCTGGACCTTTGCTGTGTGCCCAGAGCCTCACGTTTAACCGTGAATGTCCGATTCTCTGTCTGGAGGAAGGTGGGCCAGTCCTGTGTGGGTACTGATTTAGATGCTAACTCTGAGATCTGGGGGGAGTCCCTTTGACCTGAGAGAATTTAGAGCACAACACCCTGATCGAAAAAGAATTTGTTTCATACTTTTACACTTCCTCGTGTGCTGCTGGGAATTACGCTACTTCTGCTGATGTTACCGTGGTGGTTCTTGTCTAGGGCACTGAGGGCCTGAGTGTCGAAAAACTCTTACTTCCACTTTCTGTCCCTTTCGAACTCTGTCCTCCCCTGAGCTCTCAATCCCTCTTTCTTTCTCTCTATACTATAGTGCAGTCAGACAAAAGCTGGGGTCATGAGAGGTGGGAGTTTTGTCAATTTGGGATTTCCTGTCTTTCCAGGTATGTTTCCTGCTCTCTCTGTGGCTCCACTGGGATCGGCCTCTATCCCCGCCCAGGTTCCAGGATCGCCTAAAGGGTGACCTGGCTGAGCTCAGGGATGCTCCAGCTCATGGTTCCTGTGGGACTTGGGAGCTCAGTCACGCCCCAGCAGCCTGCCTCTGTCACTTCGGCCTCCCCTCCACTCTCTCTCTGGCAGGGCCACTGAGACCCCACTGCTCGTTTCCTCCCTCTGTTCTTTCTGTTGCCGTCTGGCTTTTCCTCCTGGAGTCTTGTTTACCTCCTTTCCCTCTGGCTCCCAGAAGCCTCTTGGGCCCAGAAGGCACAACTCTCTCAGCCTTGCTGTACTGTCCCAGGAGGCATGCAGTATATAAGTGAAAATAGACGGTAAACAGAGTGAGAAAGAGAACCTTCGCTAGAAGAAGTGCCTGTTATGCTGATTTGTCCCATGGCCTGCTGAAGCGTGGCCAAGAGGTTCAGATCTGCAGAACCAGGGATCCTATGCTAGTAGATAATCCAAGAGATTTAGGTTTGGAAGGGGCTGGTCCAGGCTTCAACAGGTTTATTACTGAATGTTGGCAGATGCCTTTTGGTTCCATCCTAAGCAGGTCATTGAAAATGAAAGGCTTTTGTTTCCTGGGCTTGGAATGGTGTGTGGCTAAGCTTTTCCAGGCTGAATGAGGAGGAGGGAATCTTTGGGTTCGTTGGCTAGCTCGCCTGTGGTGGGTGTGAGGGTGGGGTTAAGAAGAAAAGCTTATCTGTGTGTTAACCCTCTTTTCATTAAAAAAAGAGAACCAAACCAAAAAACAAAAAACCAAAAAAACTCCCCAAAACCCCAAAAGCAAACTTTGTTATTCCAAATGTTAGAAAAAAGTACCAAACTATAATATGTCATGAATAAATACATTTTGTATATTTCCTAAAACTCATCTGGTCATTTTCTACTGACCCCTAATGGCCAGAGGTAGTTAATCCTAAAATCTTTTTGATTCTCTCACACAGAGGATGGAATCGATGTCCTTTCTTACCCCCTCTTAGCAAACAATGATTCCTTTCTTCCTTCTGTTATGCCTAGTCCTCCCCAAAATATTTTCTCCTCTATCATTCTTAGAAGCATAGACTTTGAGAGGTGACACAAACCCAAAGTAACATCTGGTGCAAATCTCATTTTAAAGAAGAAAAACCAGGGCTCAGAGAGGTTGAGCCCTTGGGCAAGGTCACACAGGCAGTCAGTGGAACCCCTGGTTAGAAGCCCATCCCCAGTGGTTACTGTCATTTGGTTGCAGTCCTGTGGGGCAAGGGATTCAGAGGCTAAGTTACCAGCTGGTGTGATTTTACTTTCTGTGACATCTACCCTCTCTGCTCCCCATCTCTGTATGGTAGCGAGTCCCCCCAGGACCCTGGACCTCAAAGCAAAGAAGCCTCCTAAACACCAGGCAGGTTAGAGGTGGGATGAGATGAGGTGTGAGCTCCTGCAGCTGTGAAGAATGGCATCTTCACAGACTCAGGGCCTTACTGGCTGCTTCCACATCTCTCCAGAGAGGACACCAAGAGGCAGAAGGCACTTCCCTGCCCTTAGCTGTGAAAAGGCTGACTGAGGACAGGCTGTGTGCGCACACACGTGTGCTGGCCTCTGGCGGTGGGGAGTGGCGGGATGCAGGGCTGGCCGTGAGGAGGGGGACAGCTACAGGAGGGGAGAAAGCAGAGGAGCATGTCCTATTCTTGAGCTCAGGAGAGAGAAAAATCTGGAGGCAGAAGTGGGCTTGTGGTAGGCTGAGGGGGCCCCTCAGAGACTTAGTTAAGATTCTGAGGAGCGGAGACTGGGAAGTGGGTGGCGGAGAAGGAGGTGGGGACAGCTGTTGCTTTGATTTGCTATTGAGTCAGTGTTCTCGGTGCATTAGCGCTGGGAGGGAGCCCCAGGCTGGCCCCCACAGATACAAGCCCCTCTGTAGCCAGTACTGTCTTGTAGCAAGAACTGCATTTGGGAGGCAGAGAGGAAGGCGATCTGATCCCCAAAGAGCCCTCCCCAGGCTGAGCTTTTTCCTCACAGGACTGGGCTGTGTCCTGGGGACAAGCATCTACTGTTCTGGACTAAGAGGCTGGGAGGGGATGAGGCAGAACAAAGAGGACGCCTCGGGAGGAGCTGCTCCGGGTCTGTGCAGGGGGGCTGTCTCACCCGTTGTTGCTCAGGTAAGCCTGCAAGGCTGGGCATGACATCACTCCCTTGACAGTAGCTCTGAGCCATTTTGGGAGCGTCCATTTACCCCACCTCCTCATTCCCCTCCTACACACGCTCACGCACGCAGAAATCAGGACAGGTGGGACCCGGGGTCTGCAGGCTGATGCGGGAGTCAGGAAGCTGGGCTTTGTCTGAACTCTGAGATGTCCCCCTGAACCAGGGGCAGGTACTTCATACCCCTCCCCTAAATTTACCTTTCTGCTTTCACACGTATGGAATAGAACCGGGGAAAAATCTCCCATCTTGGAACATACATGGGAAAGGACACCTAACAGAGGCAGGGGGGAGTACACGAATGCAGAATTCCACCAGATTACTGGACACAGTATGTTTGCAGAAAAGGAGGGACTGGGAATGGGCAAGGTAGCCCGGGGCACGGGCGAGAGGTAAAGAGCGGGTTCCCTGAGGGACCCAGTCTGGGCTGCGGAGCCTCAGGCTGCTTGGGCGCACGGACGGCCTCCCTTTCTCGGCAGGCTCTTGTACTCTCCTTGGCGCGAAAGTCCTACTTTAGATACCTCAGCCCACTGGCTTGGTGTGGGGGATAACAATGATGGGAAGAGTTTTACTTGTTCGAAGTCAGGCAAGAAAGCGTTCATCTCTGCTGCTTCTAGTTTTACTATTTCCCTCCACTGCGTCACGAGAGTCAGGTGTGGCTGGGGGGTTCAAGGCAGCCGTGAGGAGCATTACATGAAGACAGATATGTTCCGCTCTGCACACCCACACTGCTCCAGGCCCCCTCCCTCAGTCCTAACAGACTTCATCTCTTCCTTTCACTTTTTTCACGTAAAAAATGTGTTTTCCAGAGGGTGGCACGTTGTCCAATTAGCCTGACTTGGCCCCTCCGGGGGCAGCTGAGCACTTCTGTGAAACAGACATATTCTTCCGTGCTACAGACTTCATGGTCCCCACAACGGGGCCTCACAGATCTCCTGTTCTTTTCTTAAACCTTCATGGAGTCCCTTCTCTGAGGAGGGTATATACTCAGTTTTTTTTTTTAAGATTTTATTTATTTATTTGACAGAGAGAGATCACAAGTAGACAAAGAGGCAGGCGGAGAGGGAGAGAGGGAAGCAGACTCCCCACTGAGCAAAGAGCCTGATGCGGGACTTGATCCCAGGACCCTGAGATCATGACCTGAGCCGAAGGCAGTGGCCTAACCCACTGAGCCACCCAGGCACCCCATACTCAGTTTTTGTTCTCCATGATGTACATATATATTCCAACCGAGTTACCCTCTTTCTCTCATTCAGCATGTGTCCCTCAACACACATCACATGCTAGAGTTTTCACTATTTGTATCTCTGTTTTTATTTGTTTCTGACACAAACACAGCTTTTCTTATGACCCAGATACAGAGCCCTTTTCCGCAGCCCATTATTAGTCAGAACCCCTTACTTCCAGAAAACCATATGGCTTAAACTCAGAGATTCTCCCCAAAGCAGAATTTAGGCTCTCTCTTCTGCTCAAAAACCCCAGGAGAGGGACAGAATCCTCTCTCCTCCCAAGGGCTGAGGCTCAGGCCATCTGTCACTGACACTGGACTCCAGGGCTTGGAAACCAGAAAAGGGTTGGCATGAAGCAGTAATTGAGGATAAATGAGAATATGTGAGGCCCACGGGCTTAGTAGTGGTGGTTTTTATATTTGATTGAGATGATAGAATAGGGATCAGAGGAGAAAACACATAATATGTGTTTGGAGAGACTTCATCCTTAGGAATTAGAGTAAGAGTTAGTAAGAATGAATACAATTGTCCTACTGTCATTTTTGCATTTGCTGAGGGACAACTGGTTAGGAGCAGATGGCAAAACTGGCCTCTTGTTTTCTAATAAGGAAAGAACTTGGCTCTAGGCTCTTCGGAGGTTGACCTAAGCCACGCTAAGTCTCAAGTTACTTGTCGTCAGTGTAATTAGGAGAGTCTTGCTGGGTTTCTAAGAAGTACCAGGTATTTCAGTCAGACACTCTAGAAACCAGTTCACTCTCTGGAGCCTTTTACCATGAGGCTTTGGCTGGAATTCTAGAATCAGGATTGGATGCAAAGAATCGGGGCAACAGAAGAAGACAAATAAGTGTAGGAAGCCAGGATTTGCACATTCACAATGAAATCTGGTATTGGAAGTACTGGTTCCCCACTCTGCCCAGCTAATATCTGGGATTATATGATGGAAGTGCAGAGCTAAGTAGTGGTTAGCTTAGAAATGAATGGCTGAGAGAGCAGCCTTCATTTCTTGTTCCTTTTTTCCCCTAGGGCAAGGTGATGCATCTGACCTTCCTGACCCTGAACTGGAAGTAAATGAACCGAAGGTGCTTATAATTAGCAATCAATACACAAATAGTGCAGGTCTAGCTGGGGTAAGGAAAAATAAATCCTTAGAGAAGAACTACATTTAAGTTCTTTTTGTTGTTTAGCTTTCTTATCATTCTCCTGGAGATCTCTGGGAGACAGGGAGAGAGAGGTTTAAGGAATCCCAGAGGGAGGAACTCAGTGCAGAAGAATGATACACATTTTGAAAAGAAAATATTGGAAGCTCTGCATTAGAATCCTTTCTGAAACATGTCTGCTGCCCATGAGGACAGGGGGCTCAGAGAGATGACTAGATAGGAGATACTCCAGCTGTTACTGTAACCCAACTTCTGTCTTCCTGAAGGCTCGCTCATGAAGATAAATCACTTCCATTACCTGTCCTTGAGGAATGAAGTTTCTCCTTGTTTCACATGAGGAGATGGAAGAGGGGCCCTGGAAATTTATCCTGGAAGCTTGCCTCCCCAACTAGATGCTGTTGTAGGTCATTCACCAGTGTTAACTCTTAGAGGAACTATTACTGAGAAATTGATATGGGGAAATCAGCATGTAGGGGACGATAAGCTTGTGTGGTTCCAGCGTAATGGGAGGAACAGGCTGTCTAGTCTCAGACTGGCAGGGGGTGAACGTTCTCCACTCCTAGCTGCATATGACATCATCAATATTGGCAGATACCCCCAAAGAGTAGCAGAGTCCAGTTTAAAGACACACCTCTTGGGGCGCCTGGGTGCCTCAGTGGGTTAAGCCTCTGCCTTCAGCTCAGGTCATGATCCCAGGTTCCTGGGATCGAGCCCCACATCAGGCTCTCTGCTCAGCAGGGAGCCTGCCTCCACCTCTCTCTCTCTCTGCCTGCCTCTCTGCCTGCTTGTGATCTCTGTCTGTCAAAGAAATAAATACAATTTTTAAAAATTAAAAAAAAATAAAGACGCGCCTCTTGAGATTTGGCCAAGGACTTGGCCTCTGGGATAAGATGGTTGTAAAGATGGGGGACATGAGTCAGGGTTTTGGTATTTGTCTTGGTGCCTCTCGTATATTAAATTCCTCCCTTATCTATTCGGATAATTCATCAGTATGTATTATCTTTGTATTCACTGCTAAGGCTGAGGGAAAAGAGAAAATAAGCACTGTGACAGGGCAGTTTGAGTTGGTCATCAGGCTCAGGGTGGTTTAAGAGGGGCGTACTTAGCAAACTGAGGGGGGCACATTTACGTGTTCCACACTTACAGGGCAGATGTGGTACTACTGTGTATGAGCAATACTGTCTTAATCTAAAACAGGACTACTTGTAGTTCTGTTTTTCATTTATGACTCCACATATGGCAAAACATCCAGTTCTTCCAAGGCCATCTGAGGTCACCATAGGCCCTCGTCTCCTGAGCATTTCAAACAGTTCTTCTTCTCAACCTCAGTGTCACTTGCTCTTTCTGTCCCCTTTCTACAGTTGTTTAGGTGGTCGTGAGCACCTTTCATATGTATATCTCAAGGTTTGGTCCCCTCTTCCTGGTGGAGCTGGTCAGGGATCATTGCCAAGATCATATGTGTTTGTGGTGAGGGGAAGGAGGTGCACCTTAGGAAAGGTGGAAATTGGGAAGTCTGGAGGGAGGGCAGGACCACGGAGAGCAGCAAAGAGAGCCTGTAGTGGCTGTGGGGGCTAGCACCATGGAGAGCTCAGAGCTCCAGTTCCTTCCTCAAAAAGCAGACGGGAACAGGGATCATGGATTAAGGCATCCAGCTCTCCAGAAGTCAGACTGAAACCACAGACATCAGGACTTCTGTTAGGATCATGCTATACCCATCACTTGCTCTAAAAGGCCTCCTGAAATACTTTGTTTGAACCTGATATCTATCTATCTATCTATCTATCTATCTATCTATCTCCAAGATCATATAAAAGTGAGGACCAGGGTGTGGTGCATAAACAATGAATTTTGGGACACTGAAAAGAAATAAAATAAAATGAAAAAAAAAGTGAGGACCACCACCAGACTGAGTTTGTCAACATGAGCCTTAGTAATTATGATGATTACCTGAGTATTAGTGGTGGTGGAGGGGGTTTTCATTTGCCACAGTCAATTATGAATAAAAGTACTTTCTAATGAGGGAAATAGTGCCACAGACCTGTGTCCCCTCAGAGACACCAGGGCATGACAACACCAAAGTGTGTCTTACCATCAGATAGGCTGTGAGATGTGCCAGAGTCAAGGTGCCTGAACCTTCCCAAAATTGCCATGGACAGTCCAGTCTTCATCATGTGTGGGAAAGAGGAGTGGATCATGCCTCTTAAGAAGGCATTTGTGTTCATGACATAGCTGGGACATTTGGTAAGTCTCTTTACACTTAGATAAATTTTGGTAAAGGGACAAGTCTAGTTCTCTCTCCAGTACTTGTTGCTGCAGTGAAGAATATGTAGCTTTGCTAAACCTCTGTTTTGCAAAAGTCTCAGCAGCTTCGAGACACTGGAAGGCTTGGCTTCTCAGTGCTAGATGGGATGGATCTCCTCGTTATAGCAGGATTGGATTGGGTTTTTACTTGGGTTATAGGAACTCTGAGCACCAGCTTGTTCTGACCTTGTAAGGAATCATTACTACCGCTGATCCTAGAGGAAGAGGCAGGACCTTGGCCCCAGAGACTTAACTCTTCTCTATTTTATAGTTGCTTGGGGTTTTTGTTCTTAATTTGACTGAGTTTTTAGGGACCTGAATCTTTATTGGATGGCTTGTTTCTTTGGGCTCTTTTCCTGATGGTTTGTTTCTTTCTATCTCTTATAAGCATTCCCATGGGGATTGCTGTTCTCAGAGTTTATGCATAGACCTCTAGGACATGACCTCATCCAGGAAACAGAATGTTCCAGTATATGGGCTTATAGCCAGTGGTTAAACAGGAAATGTTAAATTTTAACATGAAAAATGAGAGAGGGAGATAAAATTACCAAAATTTTCTAATGCCTTGGGGATGTTTCATTCAGTGGTTAAGTAAGGAAGTAGTCCAGGCCACCAGTTGCTTTCATGGAGAATCTGCAACCTAGGTCACCATCCTTAGGTGACATTCCCTTACTGAGAAGCAGATGACAGAGTAGGGATCATAGAGCAATTTACTGAAGCAGGAAACAACAAAGAATGTTATGCCTCACAGCCAATGTTCCCCCCGCACCCTGAAGATTTACCTCTTTAGTGATAACTGTGAAAATATTGGTCCTAGCATGTGACTTAAGGACAAGCAGCTTTTGATCCCCTTCTGCATCGTATGTGGACTATAAGGAAGTACTATCGGTGAGGAGTACCAACGTCAGATCTCAAGATCTACAGAACAATGGCACAACTACCCAATCTGCTATTGCAAAGTGACCAGCACACCCAAAGATGCCATCTGTGAAATTTTATGGCTGCAGGACTGTGAGTCACTCTCCAAGTGAAGAGGGAATGTCTCCAACAAGGCACTCTTGAAATTAGACTTGGACCTCCAGTCTTCCTCAATTGGAAGAAGAAGGAGAGAGCATCTGAGGGCAGTGGGCAGGCTTCCTTGCTGTCAGGCGAGGACAGAGGACCTCAAGCTGTGTGTAGCAGAGCACTCGGGGGTCAAGATTGTTGGGAGTGGAGGGGGGAGATAGGAAGAAGGGTAAAAGACCCACAGGTCTATCTTCTCTCTTTCCAGAAGAACAATTCTCCTTTGATCTGTTTTTCTTATGTGATAAAGGAATTTCACATCTTCAAAACTTAAAGTGAGTGCTCGCTTCGGCAGCACATATACTAAAACTTAAAGTGAGAAAATCACTGTCCTAGTCCTGGAAAAAAATCCTTTGACCAGCAGTGCTGCCTAGTGCCAGAGAGAGCTTGGGGGCAGAGCCCTTGGTGGGACTCTGGATGGCCAGCGGACATGTCACAGCTTGGAGCCCTTGTCAGATAGACTGGTTCTGCATGGAGATCACAGATCCCTGCCACACCAGCCTCTCTCTGAAGGCCTCAACTTCTCAGTGCCAGGAAAACGCATGTCTATCCTTCCCAAGGGCTACAGCTGTACTAGGGAGAGCATGGGAACAGGAACAGAACGGTTACAGCTGCAGGGAGGAAGAAGCAGAATGGAGGAGGTCTGCCAAGCAGACCCGAGGGCAGCTCTGGAGTGAATGCTTTCTGGACTTCTCCGGCACATTGGGCATGAGCTCTACACTGGGCACCTGGCCAGGGGGCTGAAGAATGGATGGCAGTGGACAGAAGGTCACTGGAAAGGGAAAGATATTCATGTGTGGGGCAGTGCGGTGCAAGGTTAAATTGCTACAGGCTGAAGCAAAGTCAGGCTGTTCACCCATCCTCTACACTCGCTCAGCTCCCAGGGTTCCGGAAATGACTGGAGAAGGAGGAGCCCAAGGAAGGTTGGTCACAGTGTTGAATATTGAGCTGCTTATCAGAGATTATCACAGAACACATTAAGTTCATGGGGTTCCTACCTACCAAACCTGGGGTTGCCAGCTTTTGCCGGGACTAGGGGGGAAATGTGAGAGGGAAGGGGCAGGTGGCAAACTGAGTGGGCAAACAGGTCATGGACCTCGAGCTACAGCACGAATGGTCAGGTTCCCATAATATTTCCCGCCCTTCTCCAGCCTCTCAGTCCCTGTTCAGCCTTATGAACCCTCCTCCAGGGCTCTCTGTATCCCAGCAGCACCTGACATTTGTTTCCCTCCCTCTGCGTGGAACTAGCTACTCCACCACACACCCAAGACCACTCAAGCCTCCATGTGTTAGAGCATGTTGTGCTCATGCTTTTATGTCGCATCTCGTTTTGGGCAAACATTGTCAGGGAGACTATACACTGCCTTGCCCTCTGCCAGGGGACCCAGGCCACGTCAGGGGTACCACACCCACCTTCTGCAGGATCCTGGTCAGAATGGTTATCAAGACCACCACCCATGAGTCTCAGAGCTGAACTACTCCCTCCTGCATCAGAGCTGGCCCTTTTAGGTCCAGAAATTAAGAGGTGGAATTAATTTAGGTAAAGACTGTGTGTGGCTGTATGTCTTGTACACCAGTAAGTCCCAGGACTTTGCACATCAGACATATGTCCACTATCCAGACAGATAACTCTCTACAAGGAAAATGAGGTTTCATTTGATTCTTCCTTGGGAACAGACCTCCCTCCCCATCTCTGACTTCCTGACCGCTCCTCTGGAAATTCTCCATTCCCAACTTAGTGCCTCGTACTCTTTCCCTCCAACACTGCTGGGATGTTTTATAAATGTGAGGGCAGAGGGTTTCTCTTCCTCTCAACCCAACACCTAAGTAATGCTGGGCTCCCGAATCAAGGGCCAAGATATAATACTGTGTTTGGTGAAGAAAGACTTGGCTATATACAGAGTAACTCTGTTCTACGATGTTTATGTCCTAGAGCTGAAGAGCTTCCAGCTTTCTGGGGTGACTCTGGGCCCCAGGCTGGGACCATCTATCCCCACTACTGAACAGGTACAGTTTGGGGTCACACTGCCTATGCTGAATGCAGTTAGTGGGACGAGAAATCCAGGGGCTGTAGCTGAAAGTCAAGGCCTAGTAGAGAATCATTACTGAGACGTACAACCAGCAATCTCTCCTTGCCTTGCACCTAGCTGGCCCCTGGACTCTCCTCACTTCCTCAGTGAGATAGGGTCATGACTGCAGTTCTCTGGGAAGGGGGATTCCACGGAGGGGAGGGGCTGCTGTCTCTGTGGTTGACCGGGGTGGGGACTCCCTTTGGGGTGTTGATGGGGGAGGCATGGAAGGAGGTCAGCCAGCCAGCTACAGGGAGGGGATCCCCAGCGTCTTCATCCCAACTGAAGCTCCTTTACGGGGATGGAGACAGGGCTGGGGAAGGAGGTCAGGGGAGACGGAGCAATTATTCCTCCGGCACCCTGGCTCTCCGCCTGTTTTCTTCAGATGAAATTCTTTACATCATCCTCCCCAGTTTCAACCCCTCCCCTCTCCACCCCCGCCCCGCCTGGCCTATGCCCATCCCTGCTGGCCACTGGGTCCATAGCCCAGGAGCCGCCTCCCCTTTCTCCTCCCCTGCGGTTCTTTCTGTTTTTCGTTGGCATCTGTCCGGGCATAGCCACCACCCTCTCTCTCACTCCCCCCACATCCTTTGCTCCGCAGAGGGTCCTGTCCCCCTCTCCCCCAAGGCAGCCCAGCCCTCCTCTGACTGGGCGGAGAAGACCAGGCGATGCATTCCGTTAGTTAGTCCCTCTCCTGCCTGCCCTCCCTCCTCTGGGGACCTGAGGCTCAGAGCCATGGCTCCCTTCCTGGGCTCCCTACAAACTGTACCCTGCCACCCCATGAACCGTTAGCAGCCTTTAAGAAAACCGAGGGGCCCCCACAGGGCTGACCTACATAGCCAGTCCAGGGGCGGGAGGGCTCTTCCCCAAGTCCCCTGGCCCTGGCCCCGCCATCCCTGCTGCCCCCACTCTTTTCCTTGTCTCGTCCCTGACAAACCCAAGAAGGTTTGAGTTCCCACCTGGGGCAAAGGAGACCAGGCGAGCTACCCCACCCCAAAATCTGGCAAAATCAGTGCTTACCCCAGGACAGCTTTGGTTTTCTCGGCAATCCTCCTTCCATATCTTGATCCTTCCTTTTGCCCAACCTTCCCCCACCTCCTCCGCTCCTGTCTGGGTTTCTTTTCCCAGCTGCTGCCACCGCTAGGGATACTGCCATCCTAGGGCCCCCCGCCCTGTGTTGTTGTTTTGCTCCAAGGAGAAGCCCCCCCCTTCCTTGCCCACGCCCCCCTCGGCAGCCTCACCCAGGCCCCCTTCCCTGCCCACTCGGAGCTGCGCCGCTGGTGGGGGGGGGCAGGGGGGGCGATGTTTGCATACAGCAGTTTGGGGGTTTGCACTGGCTATCCAACCCTTCCAGACACATACACAAACCCCCGACACACGCCCTGACTGAACCGGCGACAGATCTCACTCCGCCCCCAACACACACTGACACAGACATACACACAGATACTGACACAGAAACGCAGAGGCAGACACCAACACAGACGCGCACACCCAGACACACGCACACGGACATCGGCACAGCCAGAGCCCGGGCTGCTGCGAGCAGAGCGAGCCCGGTGCACACGCAGACAGCAAGGCATACGGCAGGTGCACGGCCGGCACAGCCCAGCCCCACACCGACACGGATGCCGGGGCAGACCCACCCGGGTACAGCGGCGGCGGCGACTGGAACCCCGCTTCCAGACAAAGCCCACAGGCTCCCCCCGGCCCCGCTGGGATCGGAGCCCCCGCCCCGGTATCCCCCCACCCCAGCGCCTCCCCCTCCCCACCCAAACTCACCGTCCTGGGAGAGGTTGGCCCCGCCGGGCGCCCCGCAGCAGGCGAGGAGCAGCAGCAGGGGCAGGGCGGAGGGGCCCCCCATGGCGCGTCCCGGCCGGCTCCCCGCTGCGCGCTGGCGAGCCTGGGTCCCCGGGGGCGGGGGCTGGGCAGGGGGTGGGCGACGACGCTGACCGACTGGGCGCCCCCGAGCCGCTTCGGAGCCCGGGGCCGAGGCGGGGACCGGGAGGGAGCCGGCGCTGCTGCAGTCGCGGGGATTAAATAGGGCGCTCGGAGCAAACCATTCCGTTGGAGGTGGAGGGGGGGCGGCGGGGGGTTGGGCTGGTCGCGGGGGGGCCAAGCTGCCGCATTCCCCACTCCCCCCGCCTCCCACACCCCCTCCGCGCCCTCGTGGTGCCTTCCACCTTCTCCCCCGGGAGCTCCGCCAGCCCGGCGCGGGTGTGGAGCCTAGGGAGGGAGCTGGCTCAGCAGTGGGACCGGGCTCGCACCCCTCTTAGGCTTGGGTGGAGGGAGGGGAGCCGGGCAGGGCCTTGGGCCAGCTGGCGAGAGCAGCCACTGCAGGCCTGGGCAAGGGCGTGCCCACTAGCCAGAGATCCTCCGGCCCCGCCCTCCCTCTTTTGGCAACTGGGGAACCCCATGAGCCTGGGTGGGGGGGCTATCAGGAGTGTTGCCCAGCGACATCTCCCCACGGGTAGCCAGTTACCCTGCCCATTCTCCTAAACGCACACCTCCCTAGCTCCTCTGACCCAAGAGCCCCCCAGCCCCAGCCCAGTTATCTGTCCAGCAACAGTGTGCGGCCCCAGGCAATTTCCCTTGAAAGCCTTCTTCCAGCAAACCCCCAGGCCATGGGAATCCACATTCCCTCAACCCCTTGTTCAAGCACTGACCCCCTCTAAAACCCACTCCAGAGTCTTGCCCAAGTAAGCAGCCTCCAGAGCAACTCTGTAGTTTCACCTTCGTCCTGCCTACCCTCCCTTCCCTCTCAGCCCTTCCCCCCTCCCCCGTATTTTTGCTTCTTTCTCAGTCTTCCGGAGGAGCTCATTCTTCTCAAGTTTTAATAAGTAAGATTCTTGGGTGAATGCTCTGATCGGCCTTCTTTACGGAGCCATGCCTCTGTGGCTAATGCGGCTCTTGTCCCTGAGGCCAGACGTAAGATGGATGAGAGGCGAAGGGCCTTTGCACTTGCTTTTAGTTCCAAGGTCCCAAGTCCCTAGGGTTTGCTGTTCTGTGTGATCTGTGTATTTCTGGAAGACTCTTGGTACATCTCAGAAAGGGATCCCTGGAAGTCAGTTTTGCTCAAGCTTCGGTTTTGGGTATACAGCCCCAAATCTTAGACTTTCTGAATCAAAGAATTTGAGCTATGTAAGGATTCTTCAAAAGCATTTGGCAGAACCCCTCATTGTACAAGTGCAGCTAAGGTGATGGGTGTTAACTGCCTTTCCAAGGGTTAAGGTCACACTGACAGTTAATAGTAGAAAACGCAAATGGTGGTTCGGACGTGGGGCAGTATGTCTTCTAACCCCTATGCCAGTACCCTTTCTGCACTGGGAGTACCTCACCATGCGGATCCTTCATGTTTGGGTCCTCTCTGCCCCTTCTGACAGGCTTTCTCAGCCCTCTGTGATGGGCTCAACTGTCTGCCCCCTCGTAGTTCAAGGACAAGGATGGGGGAGGTACTCCAGAACCGGGAAAGCTCTCTATCCATGTTAGCCACTGATGGAGTGAATGTTCTCTGGCAGATTCCTTCAGGAGGCCAGAATGCTGCCGCACTGTTTCTCTGTTTCTAGAATCCATCTGGGGTCTCTGGGAGAAGAGCTGTTTTTGCCCCTTACGTGTTTGCTGAGCATCTGGTAGTTATTTGGAATTAGTTGCAGACGTTTTTGACCACCTCGGGCTGTCTGACTTGCTTGCATTCCCCTATTTCAGTGACTCCAAACCATTCTGCTCCCTGGGGTTCCCTGACATTTAAAAATCTCCGAGAGATTAAAATGGAGGGGGGCAGAGTGTGATTGAAGGCTGTACAGACCAGGATGCAAGAGAGAGGAGAGGCCCGAAGGGAAGTTCGGGCTTTCTGATAGTGGTGGGACCAGGCTGGCATGAGTTTATGCCTACAGAGAAAAAGAAGGAGTGGGTGTGTTTTCAGAGAGAATGGGGCTTCAGAAGGGAAGGGTCAGGCTTTCCCAGTTAAAGGTATGTATGTATTTATTTATTTATTTATTTATTTATTTATTTATTTATTTTATTAGAGAGATAGAGAGAGACCACAAGGAGGCAGAGCAGCGGGCAGAGGAAGAGGGAGAAACAGGCTCTCTGCTGAGCAGGGAGCCTGATGTGGGGCTCCATCCCAGGACTCTGGCATCATGACCTAAGCCGTAGGCAGAGGCTTTAACCCACTGAGCCACCCAGGTGCCCCAACCAGTTACAGGTCTTGATGGGTAAAGAGTATTATCTTTGGAGGTAGGAAAAGCCTTAGAGATCATCTGCGTGGGCTTAAGAGAGGACAGGTGAGTATTGCGGGACTAAGAGGGGATGGGCAGGATGGGACGGCAGGATAAGGGATTAGGTCTCAAGCTCCTCTAACTAATCATCTTTTCCATCTGCTGCTCTGCTGTGATCCCCTTCTGCCTGTCCTCACTTCCTTCTCTATGGACTGCTGGGCCGCCACGCCCCTCCCTTCCCCCAACTGTAACTGCGAGGGAGGAGGACCCAGGGTGGGAGGAGAGGGGAGAGCTGTTTTGGAGGGACTATTAAGAGCTAGCACATGAGACTCTGGGATGCTCTTTTCCTACTGGTTCCTCTTCCCTTTTCTGCATCATCAGCATCGGTTTGGCGGCAGCACGTTAGGCCCTGGGAATAGGAAGCAGACATTGGCTTTTAGAATTACAGAATGAAAGAGCATTAGAGTTGTAAGCAACCTTCAAGATTACCTCATCAATGCCCCTTGTTGAAGGGATGAAGATGGGGCGAGGAGAAGTTAAGTGACTTCCCATGATCATACAGGTGCACAGTAAAGGAGTTACCCATGTTGGATAGGGAGGCAGATAGTCCCCTCAGGGGCAGGAGGAATAAGGAGAATTATCATCAGTACTTCTGAGCAGCGTACAGATTGAGGAATTGCTCACTCCTGCATGTCTCTGAGGGGAAGGGTAGTTTCTCCTGCAGATGTGGATGTCTCCATTGGGAATAGCTCCTTGCCTATAATCATTCTCATGCCCTTTGTACATGCATGCACACCCAGCGTCTCAGTCCTATTCACTAGGAGGAGAGAGTTTTTGCAAAGCAAGTCTGGCCTACAAGGATTATCTCCATCATGTAAATAGGTAAAATAAAAGTATCCATGTTGGGTTGTGATCTCTATGGTTACTTTCCACTCTGAAATGCTGTGACACACAATATGCATTTCCAAGAGACTTGCACAAAGTGTGGAGTAGGTTGTCTGTGGGATTAAAGAGCTGGTAGTTACAGTGGAGGCTGGGGGAGGGGGCGAAGCAGAGAAGGAGGGTGGGGAGAAGGCGGGGTTTGGCTCCTGGATGCTCCTGTCCACTCAGCAACAGCCTGGGGAGCTGGGGGTGTGGAATGTGTTGGCATCGGTGCTGGGCTAGACGCAGCTGTGTGGGCCCTGGGCATTCCTTTCCCCACGCTGGCTGCTCCTGCTTCCGATGGGAGGGGGCCTCCACCGAGGGGTGAATCCTAGGTATTACTCATCCAACAGGGGGATGACCGCACCTGTAGGAAACAGCTCAGAAGCCTTGGCTCAGTTATGCTCTGGACTCTAATCCTCCTCGTCTCTAAGACTTTCCCTTTATCAGTGAATTCTACGTGGGTTTCCACATTGCTTTCCTCTTTAATTTTCCACCCAACTAAACCAGTACTCCTCATACTGCTTCCTTCTTCCATTATCCAGTTTTAATTAACCCCATCCTTAATAATCACCTCTGTATGCATTTTAATTCTTACCTTAATTGAATTCTAATTTCAATCCTAACCCTAATCTATTACAGACTCTAACTATTAATCCTCATACCAACCCCAATTTAATTGTCAATTTGAGCCAGCATCTTCATTCTAACCTGCTATGAGCCAGCAACTAGGACAGCAACACAGATATAATAAAAATGATCACGGGTACCGAGCCCAGTGTTTGCCACATTTGGCACTGGGTACTTTACGTGCAGAGCATCTCATTGAGGGGCTGGAAAGTACCTGAAGGTGGTTGGAATTATTAGCTGCCTTACAAATATGAGGAAACAAAGGCTTAACGAGATTTTGTCATTTGTCAATAGTGGGTCCGAATCTACTATTTAAGGTCTGCTTGAGCTGAAAGCCTGTGCTCATTCCTCTTTCTGTCAACACATACTTTCTGATCAACCCTCTCCTAAAATCCTAACTATATTTGACTAGAATGACTTCTAAAATACTGAGCTTCCCTACAGTGTATTATTAATTTAGGGTTTTTATTTGTTTGCTTAGTGAATTGTGGTACAAAATAGAAACCAAGCAAATACACCAACCAAGAAAAAGCCAAAATCTCCCTGCCCAGAAACCTCATGGACCCTTTGAAAACATGAATGTATTTGTGAAGTTGAAATAATCAAACTACAGACAGAAATACTCTGGAAGAAAAGCCTCCTTTCCTTCCCAGACTCATCGAATTCTGCCCACCCCCCACCTCGGGGCGGGTGGGGGGAGAGGGACGTTGTTGGCGTTGAATTTGTCCAGCAACACTGCCTCCCATAGCATATCACAACAGCAAAAAGAGTCAAGGTCAGTACCTGCCCATGAAATTGCCATGTCTGACTTAGGCTTGAGAATCACAAGACAATTTGAATTTATGATTAACAATAACTGTTAAAGGCCAACGATATGCCAGGTGCTACACAAAGTTCTTTCCCGTATTCCTTTTGGCACTCCCGAGCTTTCTCGACAGCGTGCATTACCCCTCCTGGACAGACAGGAGTGATCCTGTCTGAGCCTCAGGTGGAGAAAAAGCTTGGAGAGGCCAAACAACTGGCCCAAGGGCACAGAGACCCAGGTTTCAGATCCAGATCCATCTTACCCCAGAGCCTACGTGTTCGGCGCCTGGGTTTAGCCAGCAGACTTGTTAGGTAGAAGAGGTCATTTGAGCTTTGTTCTGCAGGAGGGAAGAGGCATTGCTTGACATTAGAGAGGAGGCTGACCTGAGAGACTGTAGGAGGACGCAGATCGATCTGGGAGGAGGCATGCAAGGGGAAACTGAGCAGGATGACAGGGACATGGAGGGGAATGAGCACAAGGTGCAAGTCATCGGGGACGAAACAAATACGAGCTGAGACTGGGGACAGTTTTTGTGATAAATTCAGGCAAATATAAAATCATGCAATAAATGTGTGTGCCACTATTTCTTTGGCAATGGGGTGATTGATGTATTTCGGAAAGACAGTAGACGCACAGAATCGTCTGCAAACAAAAAATGCACATTTTCAGTTACATGGGTATCTGCAGCCTCTCCAGTGGGTATCTTGGCTTTTTTCTCCTTGCGTTCTGTGCTCCAGCAGTATTAAATGGCTTGTAATTTCCCAAACACACTGTTTTGTTTCATGCCTCAGTGTCTTTGCACATACTATTTCCTATACCTGGATTGCCCATCTCATTAAGCCTGATGAAACTGGTGCTTGTGTTTATCTATCCAAACTTTGATTAGGAGCCGCTGCCTCTGTGAAGTGTTCTAGCCAGAGACGATCACTCCTTGCTAGGTGCTACCACTAAAGGGGGTATAAACTCCCCCAGTTATCCTTCTTTCATGGTGGTACAAGGATTTGTCTGTGTTTTTCTTCACTGACTGTGAGCTCTTTGAGGGCAGACATGATATTTCACACATCTTGTATTCCCAGTGCTTAGTGTAGAAACAGAAAAATAGTAGATTCTGTTAATTTTACTGCATTTAGCTGAAATAGCGTATTTATAAACATAGAAGCTTGATGAACCATTTTTCTCCAGAAGTACATACATGTGTATAACCAAGCACATTTCACTGGCATGTCCCCTGCCGTTATGTATGCCTTCAAGTAGATACAATGTATCCAAAATAAGTTGAATGATTCTAATATACATGTACACTATTCCCAACTACTTATTCAAGATACATTTTGTCATTCTGGGAATTGACTTGAGAGCTTGCTACATCCTTTTGCATATCTTCAGTTGTGGAAAATTTTCATCCTTTGAGGATGGCTTTTAATTTTGAAAATAGCCGAATGTCCTTAGGATCCAAGCCTTATGGATAAGTGGTGGTTCGTGTTGGGTAATACAAAAACAGGATTTGACCGAGAGGTAATAGTAGATGACTGGTTGACTAACATGGTGGTTCTTAAGGCAGTTCCCAAAGAGAAGTTCTAGAAAATTTCTGAACAATGGCATTCTGGTCTATTTGTTAATACAAACAAAATTAAGCAAGAGTGTTGTCATTTTGTACTCACACCTGGTGGACATATTTGCTTGGATATAAAAACACAAGAGATCGTATGTCCAAGAATAGAACTCTCTGATGGTTCCTTCATTCTTTCATTTGTAGCTATGGAGTTTTTATGTGCAATGCACAATGCTAGTTGAAATCGGGTGTTTTGACCCAGCTGTTTTGTTGCAATCTATAAAAAAAAAAATCTGTAAACCCTCAGGTTTTATTTTTTCCAATTACAAAATAAAATGATCAGTGGCTCTTCTTAACCTCTCTCCAATTTCCAACCCAGTTTTGAGTCTTATTTTATCTGTGAGGAAATATACGAAAGTCAGGGATAGGATAGTATTCAGGGATTCAAAATACTTGGTAATTAAGACTAGTCTGGCAGTAATGGTTTGCTTTTTAGAATCACAAGATAGGAGTGAATGTTAAAAACTGCTACAGCAAAATGTCAGTGTCTGGTGCGGGGCTCTTGAGATGAGCAAGTCTGAAACTAACCTTTAAGGAGCTCAGAGTCCAGTAGGGAAAATAGGCATGTAAGCACATAATTGCTATACCGTGTGATAAATACTGTGATGCGATTCCAAATATGGCCCATAGAATCACAGAAGAGACAGGGATTACATTTGTGGGAAACGTTAAAGAAGGACTGGGAGTCAACCAGGTATAAAAAGGATGAAGGCATTAACAAGAGAGGGGAGAGTGGACACAAAAGGAGGAAAGCAAGAAACAGCACCGTCAGTTGTTGCTAGATTGTGAAAGGAATTTATACCAGAGATATCTCCTAATTCTGCCGACCAGGAGCCATTGGAGGGTTTTAAGCAGGGAACTGTTAGTGCCGGATTTGCATTTTAGAGCGATAGCTCTGCCAGTAGTGGATGGATGGACTGGAGGATGCCCATCATTTGATTCAGAAGACTGACCCTTCCGGGGACCTCAGATCTGGTACCATGACATTGAGTAGGACCCACAGAGTGTGGGCTTGTCTGATCCTGTGGGCAGAGAAGAGATAATGCCCAGAGCCCAGCTTTAGGACCCAGCCATTTGTATTACATCCCCCCCCACCCCCGTGGACAGTGCTGTGGAGACAGGAAGGGGTTGTGTCCCCGAGGAAGGGGGCAGGTACGATGGCCAACCATCCTGCTTCCCAGGGACTGAGGCGCTTTCCAGACTGTTCAGTGCTAAGATTGGGAAAGTGCTGGACAAACTGGGGTGGTTGGTCAACAGACAGTTGCTCAGTGGCACCTGGTACTTGGACCGTCTCCCGGGCAACCCGCCGGGGGTCATCTCCAGGGCACACTGGAAGGAAAGGAAAGCTGAGTTAGTTCATGTTTTAGGGGCGGGGAGAGGTGGGAGTCAGTGGGGATAGTGGTGATTCAAAATAGCTGGGCCAGTTGAAGGGAAAAGAGAGAAGAAAGGCTGAGTAGGAGACAGAGTGTGGAGGTTGGCTTCTGCCTGGGACCCCACCTCCGCTCTCCGAGGCGCTGGGCTCTCTGCTGGTGGTAGGGAACATTACAGACTGAGAAGAGCAGGCATTGCCGAGACTGAACATGTGTATTTAGCTTCTCTTTCATGCACAGGTTCCGATATTCATGCATTCACTTATTCATCCAGCGTTCCCGGAGGGCTTACTGTGCAGATACACTCTCATTTATTTAGTCTTCTCATTGACTGGGAGGTAGAATTATTCCCATTTTCCAGATGAGAAAAAAGAGTCTCAGGAAATGTGGTAACTTCCTTTGAGTCACACATTACCTGGCAGAGCTGAGGTCTCAGCCCAGCTGTGTCTCCAAAGTGCCTGGCATTCCAGCAATCCAGCATATCCATCTGGCACAAATGATACAGCTACTCAGGGTGCCTGGCTTTGTAACCTCATAATCAAGATTCCCAGCCTCACTGTTAGCAAGTGCCCACAGAGGAGGCCCAGACCCCGACAGTCCTGAGTCCACGTCTCCTCACAGAGACCCTGCTGACTCGTGAGAGGACCCCATGTGTAAGTCGCTTGGTAGAATACAGTTACGTTAAGTTTTAAAAGCAAAACATGACCGAGTTTCTCGGTAAGTAGTTTTCTTGACTTTTTCTCTGCAACCATCGCTGAATGTTTATTATCTACAAAGCCCTGAGCACTCTGGCCCTTTCCTAGCTCTCTGACGCCCTGTAACCTGGTGGCCACGCGATTCTGCCTTGAGCATCCGTGTCTAAGCCGCACAAGCCTTGGCGCTAGCTGCTGTGCCCTCTGGAGCCCGGACCTTCCCCTCTGCTCTGCAGGAGGCTGCTCTCGCTGGCACATCTGGGCTTCAGTGTCGTCTCCTCTGAGAGGCCTTCCCACCGCCTTGCAAACACCTCTTATTTTCAGCTACAATCTTAATCATGTGTCTCTGGTTTGTGTATTCGCGGTCTGTGCCGCTTTTCCCGGTAGAGGAAAACTCCACAGGACAGGGGAGCCCTGTCAGCTTGGATCAGAGGTGTTGCCAGGAGCTGAAGGATATCGTACGTAACAACGTCTGGCGCATAGTAGGTGCTTATTAAATGTTCGCGTAAATGCACAAAAGAGAACGTTCTCACTCATCACGTGCCATGTAAGCTGTTTCCCTCTGATTCATGAAAGAAAATGTCTCTTTCTCTTCACTAGCCTCGATGTAGCATCTTCTGCAGGCTCTGAGACTGTTGGGAACTTGCCCCTCAACCTCCTGGGTGTCAGGTGAATGTGTCCTAACTCCTGACTTCCTGCCTATTCTTATCTCTTTGGAACCTCGTCTCTGACCGCCCTCACTTAGATGGTTGGGTTCAGAACAGGTCCTGGTGGGTGAGGAAGGCCCTGTCTGAGGATTATGGGCATCTCATGCTCCTCCTGGCTCTCTTGTATGTTTTCCTGCTGTTTTGTCTATTTATTTATTTTTTTCAGGAGGGATGACCACTTTTATTTATTTATTTTTAAAGATTTTATTTATTAGAGAGAGAGTGAGTGAGAGCACAAGCAGGGGGAATGGCAGGTGGAAGGAGAGGGAGAAGCAGGCTCTCCACCCAGCAGGGACTCCAACGTGGGGCTCCATCCCAGGACCCTGGGATCATGACCTGAGCCGAAGGCAGACGCTTCACCCACTGAGCCACCCAGGGGCCCCATTTTTTGGCTGTTCTTGATTTCAACTCTCTCATGGTCAGTTATGGTCCATTTTGGTTTGAATACCTTTGTAAGCCCTACAGTTCCAGAGCTTGCTACTGCTAAGGGTAACCTTTGCCAGGTGACACCTGATGAGATTTGTCACCCCAGGGCTTCCTCATGGACTAGTTCTTGCACGTGTGCATACCTGTTGGGCTGCCCAGTGCTGCTGCTGTTCCCGTGGCTGAACCATGGGGGCAGCCACACTTGGGGTGTTTTCAACTCTACTCATGGGAGCCCTGGCTAGTGTTGGGCCGAGTGACTGTGTCCTGTTCTATGAAGCCTAAGCAAATTTGAGGAGCCACTCCTGACTCACTGAAGATACAGTGAGGGGAGGGAGAAAGTGTGGGTTTTGAAGTTAGGCTCCCCTGTGCTTGAAGACGGATCCACTGAGTCACGTCCTTTGAGATCAGTCTTTTCATTTGTTAATCATGAGACATCACCATCACTGTCCTCGCTGTCTCCTGGTGAAGAGGGAAGACATTCATATTCATGGGAAATACTGATCTGATATAAGAGCTCAGTACATGTTGTCCCTCTCTCTGTGCGCCTTCGCCCTGGAGCAGAGGTAGGAGGGATTGTCTCCGGCTGCCTGGGTGGACCACAGATTCTTGTCTGAGTAGAAAGTGCTACCTGGATCTAGAGATTCTGTTCCAACTTCTTGATCCCGCCTACCTTGAGCACGGCTGTTCCGCCTGCTCTCTGCTACCCTCGTGTGGCCACCCTGACCCCGCCCCATTCCCGGTCCTCTGCTCCCTCGGTGTGGCCGCTCTGCTGTAATGCAGCCTCTCGCAGCTTCTTCGCCAAAAGACTCTTCCGTCTCTCCAACACACACATAAACCAGAGTTCAGTTTAATTTTGGTCTTGTCTGGTCAGGTAGTATGAGATCAGTTCTTCTAAACATTCCTCATCCCGTCTAATATGCATCTCATCCGTGAGAGATGCCACCGGAGAGACGGTGAGAGTTTGGGTGCCAGTAAGGTCGCTTTGGGTTTCAAATCCCATGATCTGTTGCTTGTTCAACACAAAGTTCCCTGACCCGTAAGTACTGAGACAACAGTATATTGCCGTGGATTATTATCTTTTTAAGATTTTATTTATTTATTTGACAGAAAGAGAGATCACAAGCAGGTAGAGAGGCAGGCAGAGAGAGAGAGGGGAAGCAGGCTCCCCGTTGAGCAGAGAGCCCGATGCGGGGCTCAATCCCAGGACCCTGAGATCATGACCTGAGCTGAAGGCAGAGGCTCAACCAACTGAGCCCCCCCAGGTGCCCCTCCATAGGTTATTTAGTCATAGAAATCCTCTCTTTTTGCCATTATATTCAGATCTCTGCTACCGCCTCTCCTATTGGCATGGTTCTCTAGGAAGAGAGACAAAGGGTTATTTGGGATACAGTAAATACACTATTCTGTTTGAAAAACTTTGAGGATGAGAATAAAGGGAAATTCACTTGGTGAAGTGGCTTTAAACTAAATTTGAGAGAGTAAGACTTGAATACTAGACACTGAAAAGGTTTTTAGTTATTTTATTTATTTATTTATTTATTTATTTATTTATTTATTTATTTTTGAGAGAGTGTGGGGAGAGGCAGAGGGACAAAGAGAGAAGGAGAGAGAATCTTAAGCAGGTTTCACACCCAGCACAGAGCCTGATTCAGGGCTCGGTCTCACAACCCTGAGATCATGACTTGAGCCGAAATCAAGAGTCACATGCTTGACTGACTGAGCCACGTAGGTGCCCCTGCAGAGTCTTATCTTTATCCCAGTGTCAGTGAGAAAAATTTCGTGGCAGAATATTATGTGATTGAATTGGTGCTTAAAGGTTAGTGGTCAGATTCACCAAGGTGTTACTTCTCTTTCCCTCTCAATCTGTAAATTCAGTGTCAATCCCATGCTAAATCCCAATATTTTATTTTATTTTTGTTTTTGGAGATTTTATTCTTTCATTTATTTATTTGAGAGAGTCAAGAGTCCAATGCCTTACCGACTGTACCTCTAGCCTCTAGTATTTTATTTGTATGGGACTTGATCAGTTGACCCTAACATTCCCCTATAAAAGAAAGTCAAGAATAACCATAGATCACATATATATATTTTAACACATGCAGTCGGGGAGGTTAGAGATATGGTGTTCCAGCTATCCTAAGTTGCTTTAAAATTACGGCAATGAGAACACTGAAGTATTGTCCAGGAACACATAACCGATTCAAGGGAGCAGGAAAGAGTTCGTGGCCACAAGCCGATATGGAGATTTAGTGTGTGAGGAATCGTGCGTTATATCATACACTATTTCTAGTCACTGACTAAGGGTTAGACTGTCTAACGTATGGTATCAGAGTAATAGATGATCTATTTGCCAACTGGAGTGGGGTATGTTGAGACCTCCCTCAATACCAAATGCAAAAATAAATTTCAACTGGACTGAAGGACTAAATTTTATAAACAAAGCAAACCAAAAGAAATCGTTAAACACTGTAGAAAAATATATTTAACCTCAGGATGGCAAAGACCTTCCTAAGCCAGACTCAAAACCCAGAATCTATGAAAGAAAGGATTGACAAGTTTTACTGCTTTTTTTTTTTAATGATGTAAACGTAGATACCATAGATAAAAAAAAATAAAAGTAAGTTATAGCCAGGGGACAATTTATTTACAATACATAGAGCTAAGTATTCCATGGATAACATGCAAAATACCTAATAAATCACATAAAAAGCCAAACAGTCCAGATGAAAATTAGAGTATGTGAGCAGGAATTCTCAGGAGAAACAGTTATCTATTAAACATCTGAAAACATGGTCAAGGGCATTTGAATTCAGAGAAATAGGAGTCAAAGTAACAAAGAGATCTGAGATTGTTAAAGGTATCAAAGACCTAGGGGCACCTGGGTATCACTGTCAGTTAAGCATTGGCTCTTTGTTTCAGCTCAGGTCATGATGTCAGGGTCCTGAGATCGAGCCCCATGCCTGGCTCCACGCTGAGCACAGAGTCTGGTTGAGATTCTCTCTCCTCCTTCTGCCCCTCCTGCTTGTGTGGTCTCTCTCTCTCTCTCTTTCAATATCAATAAATTTTTTAAAAAGTATCAAAGACCCATCAGATTGTTAATAATTAAAATGATGGATCACATCTAGTGTTGGCAAGTGTTTGGGGGAAATAGGCACCTTCATTTATTGTTAGTGAAAATGTAAATTGGGGCAGCCGTCTTAGACATATTTTGGCAGAATGTATCAAAATTAAAAATTGAAACACCAGTGGTGCTGTTTCCACAAATCTGTGCTATACGTCTAGTCACACACGAGTGCCGTAATTTATGTGCATAGATGTGAATCATGTCATTGTTTCCAGCAGTGAAAAATGGCAAAGAACCAAAATATCCATCAATAGAGAATTGGTTAAATAAATTATACTATATCCATACTTTGTAATAACGCATAACAGTTAAAAAGAATGAGGTAAATTTATATATACCAAGTTGAAAGGATAACCAAGATGTATTGTTAAATGAAAATACAAAGAAGGTACACGTGCTATTATCCTTTTTGTGAAAAATAAGAAAGAAACCTCGAACAATAGATGTGCCTTGGTTATATTCCGTCTCCACATAAATGTGTGTTTAAGTCGAACTGCAGCTTACGGCTGTGTGACTTTGGACAAGGTGCTTAACCTCTCAGTGTTTATTCTCCCTGTGTGGAGAATAGAGATAATGATAATCACACATATCCCCTAGGGTTGTAGAGTATGAGGAAATAAATTAATCTCTTTAAAGTTCTTTGAATGGTACATGGCACATAGGCACTTGAGGAGTGCTCCTAGGATTCTGATCCTGGAAAATTAGGAGTTCTGGGGTGGGAGTGAGAGGTAAGTCATAAGGGAGGGGAACTCTAATTGTTTATATGCTATACTTAATATTTTTACAGTGATCCCGTGCTTCGGAGTGGAGTGATTAGAAAATTATTTTATTTTATTTTTTTTTTAAAGATTTTATTTATTTATCTGACAGAGAGAGATCACAAGTAGACGGAGAGGCAGGCAGAGAGAGAGAGAGAGAGGGAAGCAGGCTTCTTGCTGAGCAGAGAGCCCGATGTGGGACTCGATCCCAGGACCCTGAGATCATGACCTGAGCCGAAGGCAGCGGCTTAACCCACTGAGCCACCCAAGCGCCCCTAGAAAATAATTTTAAAAGCTTATTCTAAGGAGATCTGTTAAAAGGTAATTACAGAAATGCGGGGATGAAATCAGGAGGTTCCGAGCTGGGGTGGTGACATTGGGAACAGAAAGGAGGGGCTCTGTTTGGTTGTGGTTGTAGGAGGTGAGAGAGGGAAAAGGCAGACGCTGCTCTCAGGCTGAGAGATGGACCTGGAAAATGCTGAACCGTGGGATCTTTTCGTGAGGTGGAGTACTTTGAGACGGAGGGAGATTCGTTTTGTTTAAGTTGTGTTGAGGGTGGGCTTCTGGGGCCCACGCTAACACCACACATTCGGTAGACTGGGTGCAGAGACTGGAGTCCTGGACAGAGCTGACTGTTTGGATACCACTTTGAGGCAGAACAGTGGAAAAAGTCTTAACTTCTCAGGTCTCATTTTAAGGGTTCCCGTGTCATATTTCCATTATAAAAATAAACACACATGCCGTTCTGGAACAGTCTCCAGGCTAGGGAAACAGAGACCTGTTCTATCCATTGTTTATCCGTATTTCCCCCAGCACACGTCTACTGAGTAACTACCACCGGCCAGGCGCTGTGCAGACTGACAAGGCACAAGGGGCTCCTGCTGCTTCATGTCCCGCAGGACTCAGACGCGCATACAGTGAGGGCAGCGCCGTGTACCCTGTGCTCCAAGAGGCATGTGTGCACGGGGTAGTCGCACTGTGAAGCTGGGGGGGGGCTCCAGTCTGTGGGGGTTGGTGTGGGTGTTGGGGGAGATCGTACAGAAAAAGAGGGGAATGACCTGAGTCTTTAAGGAGGAGGAGCAGTTACCAGGTGGATGTGGGAGCGGGAAAAGGGAAGGGCATTCTGGAAAGAGGAAAGGGCCCATACCAAGGCATCGCCAGCACAGTGCTTGTGTGTGTGTGTGCGTGTGTGCATGCGTGCGTGTGTGTGCACGCACGTGTGTGTGTGTTTAGGGGATTATGAGTATTTGGGTGTCGTGCAACATGAGGCCAGGCGTGAGTGGGGAATGATCATAAAGGAACCTGAAAAGAGGGGTGGGAGTCAGACTCTAGATTGCCATTGGGCTCTTCTCCAGGCTTCTCCAGGGTTTTCCTTCCAGAAAAATCACCATGGCTCCATCGGCTGTGCGGCAGAGGGTGGAAGGGGAAAGGACCAGGTGCAGATAGACAAGCGAGGGGTTATGAAAATATTCCAGGAGCGCTGCCCATGAGCCGGGGGCAGCTGGATCTGAGGGCCCCAGAGAGGCAGAACTCCCACGGCTCCGGTGCTGCTGAGACAGGGGGACCCCCTGAGGGAAGGTGTCGCCGCAGACTCCAGGCTTCGTGCTTGGGTGACCGGACGGCCGGTCCTGTCTCCCTCGTGCTCTTTTCTGTCAAATCAGTCTTGTCCTTTCAATCCACTGTGTGTAGCCGGTTCTATGCCTGGCGTGCGGACCTCTGTTAGGTCTTACCTTGGCGAGGGCCCGAAGTCTTCACCCCACGTGCCCTCTGGGAATGGTCTAGCCCACGGCAGCAGGAGCCATCTCTCTGAAATACACCTCAGATCGCAGTTCCCCTGACTTTAAACCCTTCCACGCCCCTGCATCGCCTGCGGATTAACATCGAAGGCCCCGAACATGACACAGGAAAGTCTCCCTGATCTGTTTTTCCAGCCACGGGCTATCACGCTCTGCCGGGACTCTGGGCTTCAGCGACCCGCCATTTCTCGTAGTTTCTCACACAGATAGAGGGTTTGGGGTCTATCTTTATCCTGCTGTCCTCTCTTAGAGCTCTGTTCTCCCCTAGTTTCCCCAACACGTGTGCACACATGCACGCCTGTGCATGCATACACTCCCTGACCCAACCCCTTCTTTTGCTCCAGGGAACACCTCTCCCAGCTTTCTACAGCTTATGTCTGTGGCTCCAGCAAACCTCCCCAGACTTTCATCGGGGTTAGTCTGTCCACAATCCCTATTACCATACACCCTGCATGTATCTCCCATGTGACTCTGCTTGGTTCTTGTCTCTGGCTCTGACTTTGGTGAGAGCAGATGTGGCTCCCTCAGAATCTCTGTGTTCCCAGTGCCCAGCGCATCTCTCGACATGTAGAACATGTTCATGGATTGGTAGAATAAATAAACTAATAGACTAGGGGTGGATGGGGCTGCCATTAAATGAATCAGTAGATCGTGGAGAGCAGAAGATTTACGGGGAAATGTAAGTTCGGATTTGTACATTTTACCGCCGAAATGCCCCTGAGTCACCGAGGGGTGGTTATTTCAAGGTTGCTGAATAAACCAGGCCAGCTGTCAGGTGTGGAGAGCGGCACTCTCAGCTCCTAGTGGGTAATCTGTGCTAAGGTGTCTTTTCAAATGATTTAGGGAGAAAATAGAAGATAAGAGAAGCCATGCACACTTGAGGGCAGTGTGTTTGACCACAACCCAAAGAGGAAATCAATTTATTTTTTCTTACAACCGAGAACACACATGTCTACACAAAGACCTGTACGTTTAACTAGAACGTTTCAGAAAATAATACAGGGTCTTATTAGAAGGTGATGCCTTCTGCCGTTTTCTGTTCTACTGTGCTCGGCCTCCTCCTGTCCTAACCTCCACTACCATTTCTCTTCTCTTCTATTTAATGATGTGAAATGCTGCTGACATTCTGACTGGGGGTCTGATAACCACTGCTCTTTGGGATGCTGGGAAGGGGCCGGAGAAGGAGGGGACGAGAGATAGGAGAGGCCCGTGCGCCACGGACAGCAGGGGAGTGAATGTTCTAGAGAGCGAAGTGGGTTTGGTGTGAAATGTTGCAGAAAGTCGACGGGATCCTTGTGAATCTGACGCCTTTAGAGACCTGAGCAAGAACCTGCTCTGTAGAAACAGAGACCCAGGCATGGGGCTGCCTGGGGTTTTCTCCTCTTTGTCTCATTTTCGCCTTGTGATGGCCCCACAAGGCAGGCGTTCTCGCTTCTGTGAGTTCTGAAATAGGCAAGCTGAGCCCCAGAAAGGTTCCTTGAGGCGCTCACTGTCACGCAGTAAGTGACAGAGCTGGGATTCAAACCTCAGTCCATCCTGACTTTAAAGTCTGTATTTTTCTGGTCGGACCACAGCAGCTAGTCTATTTTTGTAATATTGGGTAAGTAATTTAATTTCTATGGGCATGAGTTTACTAATCTATGTAATTACAGATGAGAGGGTTGACAAAAATTATAGACTACAGAAATATACAAAATAAAGAGCAAACATTCACCCACTTAGCATTATCAATTTAATCTTCAGACTAGTTTTTTCTTAATTTATAAAAGTAATAAGATCATATGGTAAAAATTCAACTCATGCATAATGTTAAACATGAAACTTAAATTATTTTAAAATCTCTTTCCATTCTGGGCATTCAGTGATTCCAAGACCAGGCTATTTGATCCTTTCGATTTTCTCATTTTCAGTGATGACCGAAGACTGAGCATACCATCCCTTCCCCACACTCCATTCTGCATGGATACTCCACTGGGCTGACCCTGTAGTGGTGTACCAAGAGCCCTCAAGGAGCCACCAGAAAGCCCAGGACTGGGCACAGCTCTGTGAGTGACCGGCCGACCTGGAGGAAGGCAGTTTGTTTATCTGGACGTGGGTTCCTCTGCTTCACCTCTGGTGACTGAAGGGACAAGGAGTCACTGAGGGGAGACCACGGGGCAGGGGGCTTACTCACCCTCACCAGGCGCCACCCTCTGTCTGCATAGCCTGTATCTGCTTGGCCTGCAGACCTACCCTCCACCCGTGGCCATCACATGTCCTCCCGTCCTGCCCTTGGGCCACCACCCCTCGATTACAAGGGCAGGGGAGAGACTTGTGGGGAGGGTCTCAGATCAGTGTCACAGGATGCCTGGCTCTCAGAGCACGCCATCTGGGGACACCTGCCCATGGCGGGAGAGGTCGGAGGGCAGAGGTCTGAGCAGCACCAGAGGCTCTGCTCAGCCCACTACTCCCCAGCTGAGGACTTTGGCAAGCCCCAGACTGTCCTTGGTCGAGGCCTTCCTTTTGTAAAACGAGGATGATGATTATCACTCTTTCCACAATCTAGGAGAGTTCTGATGATAAGATGAGATGAAGAATTAAAAAGACTTTCATCATCACGATGCCTCCTGTTAATACTGTTTCTTAGACTCTTTGATGGATGAGGGAGGACCATGGAAATGCAGCTCTCCTTCCTTTGAGAGGAAGGGAATCTGAGCCTGGAGATTAGCTGGTTACTCAAAGTAAAACCCCATACTCTTGAGCCCGTGTCCAGTGTCCGTGTCCAGACCACGTGCTTGCTGGGAGAGCCTTGGGAAGGCCAGTCCCACGGAGGCTAGGACTGGCTCTTGGATGTTCTTGGATAAGGACAGTGGTGCAGGCCTTCCCTGACTCATCAGACGGAGGCCTCCTGTGTGAGGGCAGCCTTAGTGCCTGGGAGGGAGATGCTCCTGGTCACGCTTTGTGGAAACTGAGGCCTTGTAGAAGATGGACACCGATCTTCTCTGGCTGTTACAGAGTCTGCGTATGAAGTTCACTTCTAGGCTTCTTCCAAGCTCAATGGGAAGTGGAGCTGAGATAGCTAAAGGACAAAGAAATCCCTTTTACTCCCAATATTAGGCACAGCCGAGGTTCTCGAGCCCCTGGGCCTGTGACCAGAGTCACTGATGCTCGAAGGGTCTGTCTTCTAACTCTTTGGCCTCTGGCCTGTAGTATCTGGCCTAGATAGAGCCTCTGCCCTTTTATGGACCAGGGCCCCTGTGGTGTCTGTGAACACTGGGGAGCCTCATTGCCAGGCCATCCCCACGGTCACTCAGAGCTGGGGGATCAGCAGGGCCCAATCAGGCCCCCAGCTTTAAAACAGCACAGAGCCCCAGCATGGAAGGAGAGCAGACACAGGTGCCCATCAGAGCAGACAGCTCACGGACGTCTGGAGGTGGACAAGGCAAAGGCCGTTCTGGACAGGAATGTGGGCTGCGGATGGGGTGGAAGGATGTTCAGAAGAACGGGTCCTATGGACGGAAGATTTGGGAAGCAGGAGAGATCTGGACTGAAAGGCGGGGTGGGGGGGGTGTAAAGAGATCTGGAGAATGGAATCTAGAGGAAAGGAAGATGGGCCTGATGGTGAAGGAACGGACATGCCAACACTTTGGAGCAAGTGGCAGACCCAGAGATCACAGGCCAGGGCGGAGGCGCTGGGAGGTCTGGGAGATCAGACAGCCTTACGGCCAGAGGCACTGGGGGCTGAGACAGGAGCAGTGGCCTGAGTGTGCCTGAGATGAGGAACGCCGCATGTGGATGGTAGTATTTGGAATAGATGGACCCTAGATGAGAATGGATGGGAGTGGCCAAGAAATTGGGCATGTCAGAGGATAGACCTCGTGGGGAAGGATTAGGGAATGCCAATGACATGTGGAAATCGAGGAGAGGGGAGACGGACAGGAGCATGGAGAGGTAAGATGAGAGGGAGGGGCATCCAAGTCAGGACGTGACCACAGGTGATGCGTCTGCTCTGCAGGAGAAGGACAGCTAGAGGGGGTGACAAGGCACAAGAAGAAGACAGACTGGGGACTTAGTACTGAACACACATGAGGATGGTGGCCTGGGGTCAGGATTACAGGCATAGAGAGAGAGCCTGGATTCTAGAGGGGAAAAGTGGGGGTTGAGCTGGAGGGGTAGCGCCAGGAATTAACTCACTCACTGGGAAATTGGAGGGAAGCAGAGAGAACATCTCCCTCCAAATTCCCAGAAAGATCTGGTGGGACGTGCTAGCCCACTACCTCTCCTTTCATTACATGCTGATGGTTTCCTCATGCTTCTTGACCAAAGAGAATTTGCATCCTTGGAGCACAGGCTCTAGAATTCTCTGGACAGTTTCCTGGAGGAGGCTGAGAGGGGAGGAACAGGCAGGCAAACAGGAAGATGCCGTCCTCAGACTCCTTTGGGGGTGGACCTCTGCGTAGACTGTTGTGACCTTGGCTAGTGCCTGGAGGTGCAGTCCATTGTCAGGACAGATTGGGTCCAGGTCTATCTTTGGGGAGACTTGTGAGTAACCCATTGTGCTGGGCTGGACCTGGGACGTAGGATGTGATGATTCAGGTAGAATTTGCCCTCCTCTGTCCTCCTTTGGCTTGACTCTAGACCCACTAATTACCTGGATCATCTCACTTCTTCCCTCTTTGAGGATAGGAAAAGGGACCAGGAGGGAATAAACAATCTTCAGCCAGGTTCTTCAGCTGAGGAAGGAAGGAAACAAAATGCTTTAGGAACATAAATGCTTTGTTATGATGGGTTAGAAAAAAATGCATGAGAAAAAGAGACCGTGAGCACCGGGCAAGACCCCATGAGGATGAAAAGTCTGGGAAAGAATGGGGGGACCTTTGTTTTGGAGGGATGTCCATGCTGCCCTTCTCTGAGGGACAGGGAGTTATGAGCTGCACATCTGTGAGCTGTGCAGTGTGGGCCTGACTTCACCGAGCTCTTTCTCAGCTTCGTCGAGAGGTGCTCAGCAGGGGAGTGGGAGGGAGGAGCAGAGGAAGGGATAAAACTGATGGTGGTTGGGGACACAGAAGACGGCCTGTCTAAGCCCCTTCTGAATGCCCACAGTGGAGGTGAATGAATGAGGTTTGGGTCACGGCGGGCCCTGGAAGATGAGACTCTCACGGATTGTCCAGGGCTGCATTGTCCAAATGTCTGGCTCATGGTGTTACTCCATCTAAATTCTTGAGCATTTAAAATTCGGGCTGGTCGGGATAGGCCCCCAGGGAGGCTGTGAGTAAGACCACAGTAGCGTGTTAAGATTTAACTGTATTTGTTCCTGGGCCAATGGGAGACGTTTTTTTTTTTTGCATTTATCATATGTATCCCAGCAACACTTTATGAATGAAATAATGTATGAGCATCACCAGTTTGTCTGTGGGGTCAAAGAGTGGTATTCAGTGAGAGCATGAGTAATGTTTGAGTCACAGATCTTCAGAGAATTAAATCAGCACAAAAAATTTTTGGAAGGGGAATCAACTCGGTTTGCATAAGCCTAAATGGCACACCTAGTTTCAAAGAAGAAAAAGATGTGTTGTCTTCAATCATTTGGAAGGGTTTACCCTCCAGCCTGCCTCGTTAAAACTGCCACTTTCTCTGATCATTTCCCTCCTTATTTTAAAATTAAAAACCAAGTTTAGAGACATTATTCACACTTATCAAGAAGCTGTCGCTGATTCGTGGATGATGAAGTGAAACGGGGTGCATCAGAGACATCTCTGCCCTCGGGCAGTCTGGAGGATTTTTGTTGATACAGATGATGAGTCTAAGGGGTCCTGAAAGGGGTTTTTTGCTAGAATGGGAAGATTGCTGTGGGGGTGAGGGAAAGAGAAAAGGAAGGTTATTCAGGAAGGAGGTGACTCAGGCGGCAGAGCTAACACTTGTAACTCGAGGGGCAAAGGCAGGAAGAGGATGATGACACCTGCACCGTGAAGGCTTGGCTTGTCGGTGCCCATAGTGTTGAGTATTGGCCCTACTTTGCAATGGGGAAGTGGTGGGCTGCGAAGGTAATTTTCACAGGGTTTGAGGCCAGTGGGCTACAGCTGGCTATTTCGGCTGGATCTTTCTGCTTTGAGAGTTGGGGTCTTTGTGGACACTTAGAAACTTGACACCTTATTTGGTGGGCAGTAAGATTGGTTTTCTTCTCTCCCATACGTCTTTCAGAGTAGTTCCTACATTGGGATCTGCTCACAGTGTCCTGGAGGTTGGGACTGTGTCCTTATTTTCCCTCATCGTTCTATCCCCAGCGCCAAGATGGAACATTGCAAGCCATGAGTGAAGCTCTTGGAACGCGCTGGGGACCTGGTCTCTTCATTCAGGGTGTGGGGGACATGTGAGCTCCTCAGATGCAACAGAGTTTTGGGCAAAGCTCCGGACAGATGGATGTCTTGCATGTAGGACAACATCTTTATGAAGAGCAGGGGGTGTGTGTCTACATGTAAGGGCACTTTGACTGAGCCTGGTGGGACATGTCCTGAGAACCTGTTTGGCATCCATGTGGATCCTGGCTGGTACGTGGGGTTTATAGGCACATGGACCTCCTGACTCGTCCCTCGACTGACATCTTGTTCCTAGTCGCCCCCTAGTAATGCAATATCTGGTCAGTGTAAGTCTCTGTGCATCAGGCTCTTGGAGTGGTCTGGGATAGATGGATTAAGAATGGCCTGTTCTGGGCTCTTTTGCTCTATGTTTAGTATAGATACAACATTAGTTTCCCTATTCTGAGCTCCTGGCCCTGGGTCCCAGGGGGAAGACATGCTTGGTTGGGGTGGCTGCTTTCCCATGGGTGTTGGTCATCTCCTTGACCCCTGACCTGATTGAAGCATCTTGGTCCTGTTCTTGCCCAGATCTCATTCAGAATGGGCAGGGAAGCGTGAGTCTCAGAGTTCTAAGGGCCTTCAAGACCTTCCAGTCTAAGCATGTTGTGTTGCCACGCTCTTCTTCCCTTGGCCATAAGCCGGTCTCACAGGTTAGAAGGGTCGGTCTTGAATTGAGATTGGGGTCAGCTGGCAGTGTCCCGGGTGGTGGGCCAGGGAAGCTCTTACTGGGAGGGGAGTGGGGGGAGCCCGAGTCAGTTCTCTGCTTTTATTGTAACCTTGTGAGTGAGAGTGAGCTGAGGAACACTGAATCTGTCTTTAAATCAATGCATTGTCATTGGGAGCATAAAGGACAGTTGTCCCCTGGTGTGTCTGGCAATCAAACAGGAGAGAGAGGGCTGAAGGTGGGGCAGCAAGGACTGGGATTAGGGAGAAGCAGGACAAGCAGGACGGTGAAAACTGTAACCAGCAGGGATTAGGGATTGCATCTTCTCAAGGAGGCTTTTAAAAAGAGGAGCTGTCTTCTTGGACCTGGGCTGGGTGTGGAGGTCTTTATATATGGTTACGGAGGTCTGGCCCATTTGATTCTCCTGGGATGCCTCTGTGAAACCCAGCAGCTGAGAAACCCTGCTTTTTAGATTAGGCAGTCCCGGGAAGAAAGGATGGCAGCCTTGGAGCTAGGGACGGTGGGGGAAGGGGAGCAGGTAGGTGTTCCGGGAGGGCTGTGTGTGGACCACCTGTATTTCATTAGGGAGTGCCGCTCTTCCCTCCTCCCTGTGTGTTCTCTCTCTCTCTCTCTCTCACACGCACACACACACACACACACACACACATACACACACATACTCACACACCACAAACACTCACCGCTCTTCTGTCTCCTCCCCATCCGTAATTCCAGTGAAGATGCTGAAGGCACATCACATCGGACTCTGGGTCTCTCTTCCTGGGCTTGACAGATGCAGCTCTTAGAGCTGAGAGCTGGACCTGCCTCCGGGAGCCCGGCTTCCCTGCCGGGCTGTGCCGCCACTGCCGTTCACATGGCTTCTTTACGGGAGCCGCTCCTTTGTCTCAGGGAAGGAGGGCTTTCCTGAATCCCCCAGCTTTGCCCAGCCCCTATCTGAGTGTACCGGGATTGGGATGAAACCACAGTGAGGGAGAGGGGTGGGGAGGTAGAGCAGCTCCCTTTGCTCCCTGGGCTGGGTAGGCTCTGCTTGATTAGCATGAGAATAGGGAGACTTTCCTGCATCCTCCCTCAGGGATGGAGAGGAAGGAGCAAAGGCTCTAGCTCCATCATACCCCATCAGAGCTCCTGGGACTGAAAATGACTACCACCCCATTCCTCCGATCCCCGAGGACCCAGAACCCACAGTGTTGAGAAAAGCTTTGACGGAGCCGGCGGGTGGATCTCCACTCCAGATTTTCCAGCTGTCCCTGCCCCCCCACCGCTCGGAGCAGGATGCCGAGATGGCTGGTGATGCAGAAGGTATGTGCTTTTTCAGTTCTGGTGCTGATGCTGTGTGTGTGGTGAGGTCTCTGTGGCGCAATGGACGAGCGCGCTGGACTTCTAATCCAGAGGTTCCGGGTTCGAGTCCCGGCAGAGATGGTCACCTGGCAGGTGCCTCTTTTATTTTGTGTGCTGTCATGCTAGTTTGATAATTGTATTTATCTGTCCCTGGAGGTTCTGGGGAAGAGAAAGGAAACCCCTTTCCCCAGAAATCCTGGACCTCCTCTCCTTTAACCTTCCCTCCCCCTTCATTCTTTCTCTGTTCCTCCTTTATGGATTTTCATTGTCTAGTGAAGGCTCAGATGTCAGTGGCCGGACTGACACAGCCTTTGATTCCTGTGCTTCCTAGAAGGATCACTGGCACACAGGGACCGAGGTGCCAGACCACGGGTTCTGGGACCACGGTGGTTCCCTCCTTCTCCTCTGAGAACACAAAAAGGCAGATGGACCCACATGCCCATGAGGAAATGTCCAGCTGTCCTCTAAGGTAAGGGCCACCTTGACCGGGGTTGGTCAGGAGATGGATGGGGTCATGCAGAGGACAATTTATTCACCATCTTTGTCATTCCTGCGGCTTTTTGTGCAAAACCGCATCATTCCATTTCTCATCTACAAGGTGAGAGGTACTCATTGCTCTTTGTCCCAGTGGGATAAGCTGCCCAGCAGCACAGGAATGATCAGTGCAGATAAGCTCGTCCCAGGAAACCCAGAGGTCTCATGCTCCTGCAAAAGTTGGTAGCTTTTCCTGTTTGCAGGGCAAGCTTGGACGGTGTGTGGGGGGGGTTATTTCCATAATTCTCCATTTCCATCAAGACCTCTCACCCCTCTCTCATTCTGCATTCACTTCTGCTCCCCCTCCTTGCCTCATCGAATGGCCACATTCAGCAAGATCTGGAGCTTGGGTTTCTATTCTGGACTGGGCTGGCTCTCACTCTCCCTTGCATATCGTGGCCTCCAGCGTATTAGCTAGAGGGAGCTGCCCATGCCAGGAAGTAACCTCCACCCCAGGTGAACCCAGGAAACCTGAGACACACACCTCTCCTCCCTCTGCTGGGGAGTCAACATCTCTCCCAGGTGCGACTCTGCACGGGCATCCAGCGGACACAGGCTTGCCCTCAGGCTCTGGGAAGCTGGTGTGGGGTGAGGGGGCCAATCCACACAGGGTTCCACCAAACCCTGCCCAGAGGTGGGAACTGACAGGGAAGATAGGAGCACTTGGGTGGGAGAGGGATGTTTTCTGCCTTTAGGACACCTGACCTTTGCACCAAACTGAAACACCTGAGCTTCTCTTGAAGTACTCTGGTGCTTTAAAGGGACCTAAAATTCTTGCCGTTAAGAGCCCGTAAAGATTTCCCTTTCTGAGTTCTTTGGGCAGAATATCAATTCAGATATTAACTCTCTCCCACCAGCCCCGTGGATGTGCCCTTTGGAGGATACGAGTGTGGGCCAGAAATTTCCAGGCAGACCCTTCCAGAGTCTTTCTTTTATTGTTAGCTCTGCCTATGCTAGGTGTTTTTTGCTCTAAGCTCTGGCCTGAGAGGAAAAATTGGTATTTGTGGGGTGGGCTGGGGTGAGGACAGAATTTGGCAAAGCAACCGGGCACCTTCTTCAGCCATGGCCAGTGTACTACCTCCTTCTGGTTCCCCTTTGTCATTCTGTTGGAACAGGGCTGCTCAGTGAGAGTAGGGAGGTCGTTCAAGGTCAGGACAAGGGTACGATTTCATTGTGGCCTATTCCAAGGTTTGCTCGATTCTAGAAGCTTTCTAGGAATAAAGGCTCCACATGACATTATGGGGGTGGGAGGGTGGGGGTGAAGAAGGGAGGGGCTGTGTGTCCCTGCGGGCACTGAACTCAGATTTGATGACAAGTCTGATGAGGGTACAGTATGGCCAGCTCCTAGGAGTGGCTCGCTGCCAGCGAGGACTGAAGCCCACAGACCACCCCAAACCTGCTTTCAGCCAGTCATTTCCCCTGGAGACCTTGGAATTCGAAGACCTTGGGTTAAGAAAACCTCTTTGAACTTGAGCGGCTTACTTATAGCGACAAGGTTGTTTTGCGTGTCCTACAGATGGGAGAATGATGAGAAAGTCCGTGGTGCGGCTCTGCACAGAGGCACAGGGTGTGTCAGCAATGCCTTCCAGCTCCTCCATGGGTGGGAAGGAGACCTGGCTGCGAAGTGGGGAAAGGATAGGTTCCCAGCGGTCAGCCCCTCTGCATCATACCCAGGGAGGCTGTGGGCCATCAGCTGGGGCTGACACTGCCCTATGCTGCCCCAGGAGAGAGGGTGGACTGATCTTTCCAGCTGGTGGAGTCCTTCAGAGAGGAGACACTCCCTCTGTGTCTTAGCTGGGAGCTGGGTCTCAGCCAGGCAGGTCGAGGTCCCTGTTAGTTCTGTCACTCAAGGTAACTAGAAGTTTCCACGTACTCACACACCACCTAGTTTCTGGGGAAAGTGGTGTCCTGGGGACTTGAAGAAGGATATCATAAGCCCTGGGGGCAAGATTTCTCACACTGGTAAAAATTTCTTTATATGAGATAATAGCTTCCTTCTTAATACATGAGCAATAACTTCTGATTTATGAAGATCATAATTTCTGTATTGTCACGTTACTCAGAATGCAGAATAGAAATTGGTGGTTTTTTTCTATAAAGTCACTTCAGTGGAGGACTCAAATGCTTCAGTGTGCTAGAGCTGGTCATTAATTACCAGGTATGTGGGCAAGATGTGCCTTATTTATTATTGTTTTCTCAGTGTCTGAAATATGGTAGGCATTTGATGGATATATTTAGAGAGTTAATGCTGACTTAGATTGGCTATAAATTATGTCGAAGGGAGAGAAAGAAATGTAGCTTCTAGGAACCAGGAACACAGGCAGTATCTTCATGCAGGAATTCATTCACTTTACAAATATTCCTCAGGCTCCTGCTTCCTGCCACCTACCATGTCCTCCGTCCCGGGGTCCACAACACCATTGCCTACTTCCTGCAGGGGGTGCGTGTTCTTGTGGCAGAGATGAAGGACAGACGGGCAGCTACCATTATGATAGCATCCTAGAGGTACCTGCGGGAGGAACTTAACTGAAGAGAAGAGGTAGACCGATAGGCCTGGCGATCATGGAGGACTGTCACAGGAGGAGATATTTGGGTGAAGAATGAGTGAAACCAGAGGGATCAATGAGACCCTCAGGTGGGCACCAACTAGATGGCTTTGGAGGACAGCACCAAGGTCCGCATGGTCAGGGCAGAGGAAGGCATGGGGAGACCAGGTCAGACATTAATCTGGGGCATGTCACAGAGGTGACACTGTTGGCCTGTCACACGCAACTTGGCCTTGTAAAGTCAGGCCAGATTTGCTTGCTTCTCCTTTCCTTTCCAGCAGTGATACTCCTAGGTCATGTAAGCTTCCTGTGCACAAAATTAAATCAACATAATATCCTCATTGTAATATAAGACAAAAGTAAAAGGAAATAAGTTTGTAATAGTTGACCTGTATGCCATACTAGCAGTCGTGGACCTGAAGAGTCCCCTTCAGTGCCAGGCTGGGGCTGTGTTAGGGCAGGACAGAGCAGGCGTGCCTCCTGCCCCACTTAAAGACCCCACGGGATGCTGTTGTGACTTTCCAGACTGGTGCTCTCTGTCAATAAATTTGTGATCCAAACAAATTCAATCTTCTGGCAAAGATCGCAGCATTTTGCATTCATGGATATTTTAGGACGTTTTCAATCATGCAGAAAGCTCTCTGTATTTATATGTAAAAACAAGTGAGATTCGAGGCCCAGATACCAACAGCTCGCTTTTCAATAGGTCATTCAAAGGAAGTACACGGCAGGAGGCAAGCCTGAATCATGTGAGATGCACCTGCCCCTTGTGGGAGGGGATGCGCCAGGCCCAGGGACCCTTCCTCTGTACAGCGAGTCGCGGCGCCCAGTCTTCAACAAATCAGAAATTACACCAGATTTTCAAAACGCTTCCCCGGGGCAATTCGAGACCCGCCGGCCAGCTCTGACTTAAGGCTTGTGGGTTAGGCGTTCCTTCATGCTCATGGAAACCGTCGGCAGGTCTGAGCGGAGGAGCAATGGCATCTCACTCACATGGTCTGAGGCTGATTTGGGCTGTGGGTGAAGAAGAGTGTGGCCAGGGATGGGGCGTGTCGCAGGTGGAAGCAGCGAGATGCGGCGCTGCGTTTCCCAAGTGGTGGTGATGTTACCACCGGCCGCGGAGGCTTTTGTAACAATACCCGCCCAGAAAAGTGATTTATCATCTCAGTAGAGTGGAGCTGGCATGGATCACTTACGTTTTGTCTGCGAACTAATTACTTTTATTTATTGCCATTACAATGGTTGTCACCTACGAGCAAAAATGTGCGTTTTGTCTGTGTTTAAAAGCCATAGCAAATGGAACTGACTCCCCCAAACAGGATTTCAGTGTTTACGTCCTCAGTAATTTCTATAAATTATAATGGAATCAGATGTCTGTAAACTTCGCTGTGTCCTCCCTGGGAGCTGGATCTGTCTGCTTCTGGGATGGTGACGCTGTTCCCCCGAGCACCCTGAGGAGGGGTCCTTGATAGAGCAGTGGTGGGACATGCATATGATAGAAGACCCTGGGAGCAGGTGCTCAGGGGAGGAAGTGGGAGTGGCGGCTGGGGGACAGAGACCCGGGACTCAGTCTGAGGTCTTGCTGTTTGCTGGCTGTATGACCCAGAGGTTCACTAGGCCACTTGAGCCTGGTTTCCTCAACTAGAGATGAGCCAAATAATACCCAGAATTAAATAAGGTAAAATGTCAAACTGTCTGGATTGTAAGATACCCAGTAGGGGAAAGAACACAAACCAGCTTCCTTTGTTTGTGGACAGTGTTCCAGCCATCAGGCTGGTTTCCTGGAGACCGTGGTGAGGACGTGGGGGACTTGGCCATGGGCCACATGTCATTGTCCCTTGGAAATGCCTCGTTGTCATGCAGTGCCAGGGGGAGTGACAGGCATGGAGTTACCCTTCCAGGGCACGTCCTCTCTCTGCCGTCGCTGTGGGGGCCCCACCTTTCTCTCTGGGGCTGACCCTGGAGACTGTGCAGGGATGGGGAACAAGCCTCAGCAGGCCTGTGGAGAGGCCCCTGGGAAGCCTCTTTGGTGAGCAGCACAGGGCTTTAAAGCCGGGGATGAGGCCAGTCCATCCCCACAGTGTGGGGAGAGGAGCCCAGAGAGTGGCTCCTGGCTCCTGGCTCCTGGCTCCTGGCTCCTGCCCAGGGCCCTTCCTGGGAGCATTTCCTGCCACAGACCCTCCTCCATCCCAAGTCTGGGACGAGTGTCACCCGGGAATCACTAACAGCCCCTCATAATCTTTTCTTTCTTCTGCTACATCAACAGACCACTTTGGGGGAGAGAAATGGCAGCATTCAGAATAGCAGACAATTTAGTACCGATTATATTTATTTTGAAGGCATCCCAAACTTTTTTTCTTTTTCAATGATGCACAAACTTCTAACAGTGTTTTCAAAATTTGTATACTTAAGCCTGGTCCTGACAGCAGAGGGGAGGGATTGCTGACCCCCAGATGTCAGGAGCAAAGGCAAAGAGACTTTTGCCAAGCACAGCATTTTCTTAAAGGCTTACATTTCTTTATGCTACATTCTAGTACAAATTTGGGTTTCTATTTCCTTATAGCTGCACTTTTTAAGTACAGAAATAATTAGCTGGCCTTAAATCTGATGATAAGACTGGTACCTGCCATGCTGCACATACGGGTGCCTGGCTTAGCCTAGTGACAAAGGAAAAGAAATACATTCCTATTAAAAATAAGCCTGAGACCCCTGAGCACCCACTCCGAGTTGAAGGGGTAGATACTCTGGAGACAGGGTAAGGGGCTGGAAAGCTGGCCGGGAATGCACATGAATTCATTACTCATTCAGCAAACATTTATTTAGTCCCTACTATGTGCCAAGCATTGAACTAGGTCCTGGGACACACTGATGAGCAGATGACACAGATAATCACAATAAAATTGGGGCTGTGAGTGAAGGGGCGGTCCATGGGGCAGGCAGGCCCGAGGCCGGTGCACTGAGCTCTTCAGGGAGGCGGGGAGCTTCTTCCAGACAGTGGCTCTGGAGCGGAGTCTGAACGATCACTGGGAAATGGCAAGGCCGAGAACGAAGAAAGGATCTTCCTCGACCGAGGAACAGGGAACTCCGGTGGCAGAGAGGGCAGAGGATGGGAGGCAAGGGTGGTCCCACCGGGGAGAGGGAGGCAGAAGGTGGAGGGGAGCGGAGTCAGAGAGGGATGCAGGGGATTGACCCCACAGGGCTGTGTAGGAACTGTAGTGCGTTTTGTCCTTTTCTGAGAAACGAAGGGAAGTCACTGGAGATTTTAAGCCAAAGACTGCGTGGTTAGATTTGCATTTTAGGAAGATGATCCCGCTGCAGCTCAGAGAACAGCGTAGAAGGTGCCCGGGTAGATGCTGGAGTGGAGTGGCCATGAGTGGGGCATGGCATGGCTTGGGGAAGGGTGGCGGTGGTGGCCGTGGGGTTGGTGGTGGAGACAAAGTGGAGAAGTGGGTTCGAGGGATGTGTGGGATGCAGGATTTGGTGACAGAATGGAAATGGTAGAAAGAGGAAGGACTTGCCCAGGACGGTTCCACGATTTCTGGCTCGCGTCCCACTGACCAAGATAAGGACCACGGTGAGAAGAGCAGGGGCAGGGCAGAAAATGGTAAGCCCAGCTTTGGGCTTCCCATTTTGAGGTGCTTTGGAGATTTCCAAGAGATGTAGGGTATGTGTGAGGTTGGGAGCTGGGCCTGGAGTGGTGATCTGATCTGGGGAGTCCTCTGCGTGTGGGGACAGATGTTTGCGTGAGGTTACCTGGCGGAAAATGCGGAGTGAGAGGGATCAGGGAGGAGCTCAGACAACTCCAACACGGAGGAGAGAGAGAGAAGTCACAAAAGAGGGGTAGGACGGGGACCAGAACCGCCCCACTCCCAAAGCCTAGGGAGTGTCCACGGGGGGCCATGGTGGGTGCCACACGTTCTTGGCATGTCCAGAATGGCCATAACCCGAGCCACCGTTAGGTTAAGTGGCATGGAAGTTGGTGGTGGGAGCTGTCTTGGCGTCTGCGGAGCATCAGGGCAAGAAACCGGAGGGGGAGCGGAAGGCAGCCTGGAGGGAGGTCGGCAGGTTGAAGCAACTCTCAGAAGTTTGGCTGAGAAGTTGGTGAGCCCGAAGGCAAAGGCAGGGGCCAGGAAACAAGAAGAAAGACCTTTCTTGTTTTCTTACCGTTAAGTGTCCAATTATGGACACTTTCACACATAAATACACCAGATGGGATGGTATCGTGAACCCTCGCAGAGCCATTGCTCGGTCTGGACGGTGATCGGCTCATGGCCATCCCACTGAGTTTGTGTCCTAGTGGCAGAGACTGGCGCTCCTTGAAATCCCCAGGGAAGGAGGTCATCGCGAAGGGGAGTCAGAACATTCAGGAGAGAGGGAGAGAGAGAGAAGGGAGGCTGGGTGAGGGTCTGAGAAGGTGTGAGAAGGTGGAGGGAAGGAGACTGCCGGCCTGCGGAGTCGGCAACTCCGGCCGGCGGAGTTGGGGGAAGCCGGTGGGCCCTCCTTTCTCGCTGCGGTGTGGACAGCGTGCAGTGCAGGTGTGCGCGGGGCGGGCTTGCACGCCTGACGTCGGGAGAGGAGAGAGGAGAGACGACGGCTCCTCCCGTCCTCCAAGGCCGCCTCCTCCCTTTCAGTTAAGCTCCGAGCAGGTGGAAGGAGGAGGCGCTGGACATTTGAAGGGAGCGCGGACGCGGGGTTAGTCGGTGCGGAGACCTGTGGACCACTTCCCGGACGGTCTCAAGGCCCGTTTGCGGGAGCTGGACTGGCCCGAGGCTCCGGTGGCACACAGGCGTGTGTGCGCGGCGGCTGGTGCAGTGTTTGCTCTCCTGGCGGGGCGCGGCTGCTCTGCTCCCTGGCAGAGGAGTGTCTGCGTGTGTGTGCGCGCGTGCATGTGTGTGCGTGCGCGTGCGTGTGTGCGCGCGTGTGCATGTGTGTGCGCGTGTGCATGTGTGTGCGTGTGTGTGCGTGTGCGTACATGTGTGTGCGTATGTGTGTGCGCGCATGTGCATGTTTGTGCGTGTGTACATGTGTGTGCGTGTGTGCGTGCGTGTGTACATGTGTGCGCGCGTGTGCGCATGTGTGTGCGTGTGTGCGCGTGCGCGTGCATGTGTGCGTGTGTGCGCGCGCGTGTGTGCATGTGTGAGTGCGCGCGCGCGCGCGTGTGTTGCGGAGGACACGGTCCCGCAGCCCCCGAGTGTGTGAGCAGCGGCGCAGATCTCAAGGCGGAGGCGATCTCGGTTCTGCGCGCGCAGGAGGGACTCGGACGGCGCGACCCGGGTCTCGCACTGACCGTGGGTTCTTCCCTGACTCGGTCCTGACTCGGTCTCGGCAGGAGACCGCATCGCCCCGCAGGCGCGCGTCCACGAGCCCCGCGTCCGCGAGCCCCGCCGCGCCCCTGCACGAGACGAGAACGCGTCAGACTTACCTGGAGCCGCGCGAGCAAGAAGCGGCCGTGGGCGGAGGCAGGGGAGGTGCGGTTGCTATGGAAACCGGCTTGGTCCAGACTCTGTCCGTCTCGGCAGCCCCCAAACCCGATGTAGCCCCCGGGTCCTCCCGTCCCAAATCCTCCTCCTCGCGGTTCCTTCCCGAGACAACGGTTCCCTCCGGGTTTCCGAGTCGACACGTTAGGACCCTTATGCTCTGCCGTGAGTGACCTTTTTAGAGTCGGACGGGCCCAGAGCACCGTGTCCGTCAAGCAGTTTGCTCGGCGAGATGCTCAGGTCACACGACACTGCCCTCGGTGTCCAGGTTTGCGTCCGGTAACCGCGTCCCCGACCTCCGGAGTCCGTCGCGCCGCGGGAGGGCGGCGGCGAGTCCCTCCGAGCGCGTCCTCTCATTCAGCGCGGTCACTGACTCTTAATTACGGTCATTTACATATACAAATTCAGTCGAGATTCGCAGGGAGTTCGGACAAGCGCCAGACGGCAGGACGGAGTCATTCCCAAGGACGGCGGCTCCGTTCACTGTCCCGGGCGTCCTCCTGCGGGGCCGACTCTGTGTCAGGATGGGAAGCCCGTGGGGGGGCCAGGGGAGCGAGACCGTCTCCACTCGTCTTTGCGGGGCTTTCTATACAGTGTGGGAAACACTGGTGAGCTCATCCCAGAAGGCTCCCGGTGAGGTCCCTGGCAGGGGATGTCTGGAGAACGTTGCGCAGTACCTGGGAGCTAGAGTTATGGAGGGCTTCCTGGAAGAAGGGGTGTTAACCATGAGGGAAGGGGAGAACAGAATGATGCCAGAAGGGCTGTGGGGCAGAAGCCGAATGGTGAGAGCCAGATCATGGACAAGCTGAGAAGGTTTTACAAGGTATTTGGACTTTTTGTTTTTTTTAAACAGTAAGTCTAGTCAATATCCATCCCCACACATAGTTATAATTTTTTATTTTTTAAAAGATTATTTATTTATTTATTTGACAGACAGAGATCACAAGAAAGCAGAAAGGCGGGCAGACAGAGAGGGGAAAGCAGGCTCCTTGTTGAACAGAGAGCCCGACGTGGGGCTTGATCCCAGGACCCCAAGATCATGATCTGAACTGAAGGCAGAGGTTTAACCCCTGAACCACCCAGGTGCCCCAGTTTTTTTTTTTTTCTTGTGATGAGAATTTTTAAGAAGTTTTTAAAAACTTCTTTTTTGAAACTGCCACTCTTTTAGCAACTTTTAAATATATGGTGCAATATTATTGACTATACTCAGCACACTGTGTATTATACCCCCAGGATTTATTTATTTTATAACTGGAAATTTGTCACCTTTTGACCACCTTTACCCATGTTGCCCACCCTGGCCAGTACCCCTGGACTTTATTCCAAGACTTTATTTTAGGAGCAAATACCAGGTAGATTTTCAGTGTGTATGTGTAAGGGGGGTGGTGCTCACACTCAGATCTATGTGTTAGAAAGATTATTATATGTTAGAAAGGTTATTCTAGCTGAAGTTTGGAGCAGGACTGAGGGGAAAACAGGCTGGACATGGGTACAAAGGTATGTGCGATGGGGCCTCGTCTTCTGCTAGGGGAGGGGAGCCGGAGACAAGTGAATGGATACGAGAGAGGTTGCAGGGGTATGACTTGTAAATTGGTTGTAGGAGGTACAGGAAGGAGAAGAGCTTAGCTTTCTGTCTTGAGCAGAGGGAAGAATGGAGGTTTCATTTAGCGAAACAGGGAGTACAGAATGAGAAGTAGATTTGCCAAATGGCCAGGGGGATGAGTGTTTCCCCTTTGCATGTGCCAAGTTTGAGACATCAACACATGGAGGCAGATATGTCAGGGAGTGTCAGGAGGAAGGAGCCCGGTGCCCTGGAGAGAAATCTGGGACAGAGATACAAGTTAGGAGTCACCATTCTGGAGGGAGTGAATTGATGTTTTGGCTGTGGTCAGCAGCTCCCAGAATGCAGAGTGAGCAAGGAAGAGCGGCCAGGAAGGAGCCCCTAGGCCCCGCCGTCTGAGGAATTGTTAGAGGAAAAGGAAGCCAGCAAATCAGACAGTCAGAAGGGGAGAGAACCAGGAGGGCCGGCGTGGAGCCGATTGGGAGAAGCTTCTGGAAAGGGTGCAGATGACAGAGCGTACACGTTCCTGAGAGGGGCTGATGCTTTCTCTGGGATTTAGTAGTGGGTGGCCTTGTCAGGTGGGGTCCTGGTGGAGTGACCATGGGCTTCAGGGAGTTCACAGTGAGTGGAGGGGAGGAAGTGGAGACAGCGAGTTTATTACGTTCATCTCCCCCTTTGGAATGGGAGGCAAGGGGCAGGGGTGATGAGGGAGGGACGTTCTGTTTTTGGAAATGGGGTGACTGAGAATGTCTCACTACTCATGGAAGTTATCACATACAGAACGGAAGGCCAAGGGATCCAGTGGGAGTCATCCGTAGGGAGTGGAGTCCCTAAGGAGGCAGCCAGAGTTAATCAAACCGTTGTCATGCCCATCCGGATGCAGGAACCATTCCAAGAGCATTGTCCTTTTTATACAGACTCTCTCAGAGAGGTGCTGCTGTTAGGACCCCAGTTTTTGAGTTGGGGAAACTCAGGCACGGTTGGATACTGGGAGGAACCAAGGCCTCGAGGGAAGTGGTGGAGCTGGGACTCATCCCCAGGCATCTGTCTTGAGACTCGTGACACTAACCCCGAGATCTTGTCACAGGATCCACAGCCCAGCTGGAGACTGAAGTAGGAGATGTCCAGCCCCACCCTGTGACTGAATGGTGTGTTGGGGGGGTGCAGGCGTCAATGTGGTGGGTGTTACTAGTCTCCTAGAGATGCCGTCACAGGTTACCCCAATGTGGGTGGCTTACAAACCACAGGGACTTATTCTCCCGCAGTTTGGGAGGCTTGAAGTCTACAGTTAACGGGCCAGCGAGATCTCAAGAAGGGGCTCTCTGACGCGGGGCTGTACACCTCCACTGTCTGCCTCTGTCTTCGTGGGGCTGGCTTCTCTGCATCCCAAACCTCTCTGCCCCTTTCCTGGGACGACACCTGCCATAGGATCAAAGATTCACCCTAAACCCAGGACCGTCTCATCTCAAGATCCTTAACTTCATCCCACCTGCAAAGATGCTTTTTCCAAATAAGGTCACGTCCACGGGTTGGAAGATCTGGGCACGGCCTGTGTGTCCTGCTGCAGCTAGAAAACTGAGGGAGCCCTGCCTAAGGGACGCCGTATCTTCTGGGAAGGAGGAACGTGAGTCATTTTCTGAGCGTGAACTCCGACGGGGAAGGCTCGAGTTTCTGCGGAGAGTGACCCTGCAGCAATTCGTACTGGCATCTGGAGCCGGCTGAGTGTTTGTGCAGAACGAGTCTGCTGTCATGTCCTAGAGTCCTGTGAGCTCCTCTGGTGGCAATGAGCCACCTGGGCCGACCACTGACATGGCTGAGTTAGTCTGGGGCGGGGCGTGAGTGCCAAGGAAGGCAGAGACTGACGGGGTTTAGGATGTTGGCGAGCGCGGTTTTCTAGAGAAGCCGTGGACCTGAAGCCAGATGTGCACAGAAGTGAAGTCAGACGGGGTGAATGGACGGTCCCTGCAGACAGGACCCTGGGAGGAGTCCGTGAACCAGCTGTCTTCATACAAGCTTATCCTCAGAGCAGGGGGTTTGGGTTGTAGTGTTTCACAGGAAGAAAAGAATCTGGTTGCAGCAGAATTAAAGAGAAGGTTGAGAGAGATGGAAAAGTCAAAGATGGAGAAGGCAGGAGTCTGGACAGGCCACCCGTGTGGAACCAGAGCCCACAGGCCGGTGGCAGGGCCAGCGTGGAGGAGGCTGCTGAGGGTGTGGTGTGAGAGCCAGCTCCAGGACCGGGGACGGCTGGAGGAGGTGCTGAGGCTGGGCACGGTGATTGTCCTGGGGTGCCTTTCATCACCGTAGATTGTCCAGAAAGACAGAGCCAACGGTGTGTGTGTGTGTGTGTGTGTGTGTGTGTGTGTGTGTGAGAGAGAGAGAGAGAGAGAGAGACAGAGACAGAGACAGAGACAGAGACAGAAGAGGGGAGGAGGAGAGGGGAGGGGAAGGAGAGGGGAGGAAGGAGATTTATTTTAAGGAATTGGCTCCCACACAACGGAGGCTGAATTCGGACCAGGGAGAGCTGGTTGTATAATTCTAGTCTGAGTCCGAAGGTCTGAGAATCGGGAGTCAGTGATGTAAGTTCCAGTCCAAGTACTCGTTCAAAAGGCAGGACACTGTTGTCTCGGCTCAAAGACAGCCGGGCAGAGAATAGTTCTGCCTTATTCTGCCTTTAATTCCACTGAGACCTTTGACTGACCGGCGGAGGCTCAGCCACACTGGGGAGGGCAGTCTGCTTTACTCAGACCACCCATTCACACACCAGAATAGTGTTTGACTAACTGTCGGGGCCCCCATGACTCAGTCAAGTTGACCCATAAAATTAACCATCACAACTGCCTTGATTACACTTATCATTTTAATATATTGGTCTTACTCTCCTCAATTATAAAATGAAGGGTGAACAAGATTATTTCTCAAGGTCCTTCTAATTATAACTTTTGTGTTTTAAAGCAAAATTCCAAGTTCTTGGTGTGGAAACATTTTCTTAATGGAGTGTAATTCAGAAACGGCACCTGAGAATCCGCAGATCTTAGAAACTGATGATTACACTCAGGGTCTGACTATCACTCTCTCCTTACCTGCCTCCTCCCCCCAACCCCCCCAGTTATAAAGGTTTTGATAGAACACTTTCAACTGGAACGCCTGGGTGGCTCAGTTGGTGAAGCTTCTGCCTTTGGCTAAGGTCATGGTCCCAGGGTCCTGGGAACGAGTCCCACACTGGGCTCCTTGCTCTGTGTGGAACCTGCTTCTCCCTCTGCCTGCCTCTCCCCCTGCTTGTGCTCTTTCTCTCTCTCCCTTTCTCTCTGACAAATAAATAATTAAAAAAAAAAAGTGCACCTTCAACACTGCTACTCTAGGAGCCTCTCATTAACACACAGTTCCGGAAGGTTCCTGGATGGTGGGTCTCAGCTCTGGTTGCAGAGGCTCTGCTTTCACTGCGCATATGTGGTGCTAGAGTGGTGCCCTCTTGGGTGAGCTCGTCCTGCAGGTTCAGGAAGCGGACTTCCCTTCAGGGAATGTGCTCCTCCCTGTGGCCTTTCTTGACTTCCCTCCCCACCCACACCAGCGCCATGGGGACCAGGGACCCTGCTGCTGTCACATCGCCAGTGCTCCTGCCATGGCGCTCTCCGTGAGGGATTGCTTGTCCTTTATTTCTGTCCCCCCCCCCCCCACGCAATGACTAACACAGGAGATGGGGCGAATTCTTCGAGACTGATGTTATTTTATTGTGGACTTAGGATGAAGCTGTCCTTCTCTCGCTTGTGGCCACATGGAGCAGCTCTTCGATGCAGGTCACGGTGCCCGGAGCTGGGACAGTGATGAGAAACACGATCCACGGGGTCCCCACCCTCGAGAGGCACGGGTGCCAGTGGCAGAGACTGACCAGATGGAAGGGGAAGTCGCTGAAAGCAGGAAACAGAGTGGCTGCTGTTTGTAATGAGTTCGTCATGATGGGAATAAGTAAGAGAGGACGGTAGCCTTACTTTGGTGAAGAGGAACTCGAAGTCTTGGTCAGTTGGTGACATGGAAAGGAACTGGGGAGTCCTCCAGTGGCGGCTTGGGACAGAGGAAATGGCTGGCCCCACCCCCTACCCTCCCCGGAAGGCGCGCGGGGTTGTGCAGGGACCTGGGCTGGTCCCTGTCCAGAGTGTACTGCGGGGGAGGGGAGGCACAGCAGGAGCATCACGAGCGGAGGGGACGGTACCGTCCAGGGAGAAATGGCAGGAAAGACACAAGGTCGTAGGTCTGAGGTGTTCTAAAGATAAACGTTGATTTAGATTTGCTGATGTATGTGATCAGATCTGTGGGCACAGACGACAAAACGGGGCAGGTAATGGGTGGTCGTGCACTGATCTGGGGAGATCTGGAAGAAGAGAGGCTTCGGAGGTAGGTTTTAGGTAGGAGGGGGGACTGTGCACCCAGCGGTTCTACTTTCTCACCAAACCATGAGGTGATGTCCTTCCCGAGGGAGCGTCCGTTCTCCCCTTGACGCTGATGCTAACTCGCTGGTTAGAGACCATCAACTTCCGTCTGTCAGACCATCTTGGATTTCTGCTTCTTTTGGCCACGAGTGGATTCCTATTCACCCGTGCTTTTTGTTTTCTGAAAGTTGTTGGTTGTGGTAGTTTCTATTTGGGTTTTTTTTTGTTGTTGTTGTTATGTTTTTTGGTTTTGCTTTATTTATTTATTTATTTATTTATTTATTTATTTATTTATTTTTTGATGAGATTTAAAATTCTGTGTCGGCGCCTGGGGCAGCGTATCGTACTTTGTGGGCAATAGCCAGCAGGGCGGTGGGCCTTGTGAAGTGGGAGAAGAGCTCGGTGGGGCTGACAGAGGGGCTTCTCGAAGGTTCGGAGGAGACGGCTGTTGGAGAAGGATCACCTGTAAGCGGCGTAGAGAAGACAGATGGAGGTGGGTGTAGGCAAAGGCCCAGTTTCACCACGTGCCACACAAAATGACACTCGTTTCCACCCTCCGCAGACTTAGTCCAGTTGCCACGACTCTGGAGGTTGTTCTGGTGCCCTTGCTGGGCGCAGGACAGTGTGCATGAGAGTGGGGACTGCCCAAGGGCCCCGTGCTCACCTGGGCTCCATTAACTCTTTATTGTGAAATAAATTATACCCAATGATGTCTATAAAATACAGACACAGTTTAAAGCATGTAATTTCAATCATAAAATACTCAAGTCCCAACTAGTCGGCTGGGAATGAGACCACTGTCCGTTCCCTGGACAACTCTTGGGTTTTTGCCCTCAGCCCCCGTACCCAACCCTCACCCAACCCCTTAGCTTTCTGCATGGTTAGACCTCAAACGTAGCTATCCCGAGATGCTGTTACCTGCTTCGGCTTATTTTTAAACTTCTTATACATGGAGATATGTTCTCTCTGTTCGCTAGTGATTATGTTTTCTGAGATTTATCCTAGCTTTTAGAGGCAAAACAGTTAACTTGCTTTCATCGATGTACACGGCTCCATGGCAGGAAGACACCCCAACTCACTAACATATCCTGCCTTTGGTGGACACGTGGTCTGTTTCCATGCTTTCTCGTTTATAAGCAATGCTGCTGGGATAGTCTTGTATCTCCAGTGCGACACCGTGCAGATTATACGCTCGGGAGTGAGATCGCTGAATCTTAGGCTATACTCCTGTCACCGGCGTATGTGTCATTGCTTTTACAGTGATTCTCCCAATTTTGGATTGCATTTCCATTACCGATAATCCCAGAGACTTTGCAAATGTGGAGGCAGAACTCCTGCCTGGTCACCTCATGGAGACGCTGCACTGCAGGAAATGGGGGACACTGCAGGGCAGTGACTCTGGCCGCACATTTTCCTCCTTCCATTTCTTCTTTCACTAACTCCTGTTCTCAGACAGGAGTATCTCTTACCACGTGGAGGTGATTGGGGGGCATCCCGGAGGCTGAGAATGTCTGAAAGCAGGAGGTGTGAGAGGTTAGAGGCAGAAAAGGCAGAGGGCGCGGGGGAGTCTGGAAGGCCCTGTCGAGCCCTGGACGGGAGGAGGTTGACTGGCACACATTTGGCCATAATTCCTGGACCAGAGTGGAAGGATTCTGCAGCTGGGACCTCCATAGTCCTTGTGGGGCTGCTGCGAGAGTCTCTTATCCAGAACGGATGCAGAAGTGTGGGATCACTGACGGAAGTCACGCCGTTCTGACGCTCGGGCCACCATGCTTCCTGGAATGCCGGGCCAGGCACCTGCGCACCCTCCCTTTCCCTGGAGGCTCAGCCCTGAGCCAGTCGTGTTAGAAAAAGAGTCTAATCTTCACAAGACTCGTGAAGAGTAGGGATGGTGCTAACTTTGGGGATGAGAAAACAGAGGGAGTAGGGACCGTGCTAACTTCAGGGATGAGAAAACAGAGGTTCGGGCGGGGGGGACTTGTTTCGAGGTGGCCAAAACAGTGCATCCCCATTGTCTAATTTCACCTGTGGAATCTGGCCCCGCTTTTCTGTCGTCCGGTCGTTTGTCACCCTGTGGCCTCAACAAGGGCGTTAGACGAAAAAGTAGCTGTTCCTGTAACCACTTGTGTAACAGTGAAAATCACCATGAGGACCCTGTCCATGCTAGTAAGAGCAGCGTTTTGGACCCCGCAGGGTCCTTCTCCCTGACCTCGTTATGGTCATTGTCTTTGTGTCTGTCTCCGAGGTCGGCGCGCACTGCCTGTGGGGTTAGCCTGCCGCTCCCTGTATGCCTACGTCTGGTAGGTCTTGGCTGTCAGGCTGGCTTCGATGTCTTGGGGGTCGTGTGTTATTTTGCTCGCGTCCTGTTTTGCTGGCCGAGATCATATTCCCCTCCTAATGCTCGGGGCTCTTAGTGGAGGCTTTCCTGGGACGTGCAAATGCACAAACTCACCCGCCCCTGGCTCTGACGATTGTCTCCGAGAAGCAGTCAGGCTTGACAGCCCACCCAGCATGCCGGTGTCCTGGTCCCTGGGGACGCTGCCGTCACCACCTCCCAGGCCCTTCACTTGTCTGAGAACATCTCAGCCTGCTGACAGGGGGCAGGGGCAGAGCGAGGCCGTATCACTCAAATGTAGGGAAAATAGGAACATTTGTCTCCTTCTTGGTAGGCTCGGGACGTCCAGTCGCCATCACGTGGGATGAACCAGGAGGAGAAGTGGCTCAGACCTTCCCCCCGTACACCGCCCTGCTGCCTGCCACGCTGGGGCCGCTTCACCTGGTTCTCCAGTGGACCCTGTGGACGTCAGGAATTTCCAGGCCATGATCTGAGGCGTTGTTCTCTATGGCCAGCCCCAAGACAGGACGATGGAATGGAAAGAATCCTAAACTCTTCTCATGACAGTCATGCCCGGGAAGGCAAGTACAGGGGCCTTTGGCTTCAGTTCCTCTGGCAGCTGGTTGTTGGAACCTGGATCCTCTGCTTTCAAACTGGGGAGAGAATCTCAGAAAATAAAGTTTTCTGAGAATGGCAGTAGACAAGACTCCTGAGGCTTTGCGGGGTCTAGAACGGGGGCTGGCCGGCGTTTTCAGCCGAGGGTCAGGTAGTAAATGTTTCAGGTTTTGTGGGCCCTTCTGTCCTGTGGAACATAAACCTTTGTGTGGATTTACAATCCTGTAGAAACTACAGACACTGTTCTTAGCTTGGGATCCCTACAAAGCTGGACCAGAGGCTGACGGGGCCTGTCACTTGCCAACCCCAGCCCTATGAGGACACCCTCCACCTGAGAGCCACGGGATATTAGAGGAGGCGCCGCGGGAATCTGAATGCATCAGTTCTGAGAGGAGCCGTGAGCAGAGAGAGTGGATCCAGCATGACGACTCAGGAAGTAGTTTCTGGAGAACAGAACGAACGAGGGAAGGGAGAGGAAGCACAGAGTGTCCAGAGCACAGGTGAGATTCCGGCGAAGCGGAGGGAACGAGGCAGAGTCTCTCTCTCCTAAGCCGGCAGACACGCCCTGCTGTGTGGCGACTGGATTTGCGTGGGGACTTGGGCGGGAATTTGTTCCCTTCTGTGGTCGCAGCTGCCGTCCTCTTTCAACCATGTCCCGTCACAGTCCTTCACTCACCTTCCTGCCGCTCTCCGGCTGGTTTATGCTCTTTCCATCAGTTTCAGGATCAAAGAGAGAGAGGGAGGGCGGGTGGGAGGGAGGGAATCATTGCTGTGGGGCGTCTGAAGGCAGCGGTGGGTAGGAAGACAGCAGCAGCTGCGGGAAGTTCTCTGTGGATTGCGAAGTAAATGCAGGAATACCAGCCATGTAACTCTCATCAAAACACAAACCATTTTCACTCCCAGATCATCAGAAATTGTTCAAGGCAGAGAAGGGGGAAAATCCAAACAGGAGCTGAGAGGTAATACGTGTCCAGGAGAAAAGGAGGAAGGACGCTCCCGTGCTAAGCCAGGTGGGAACACGGGGGAACAGGCTACTCCTCGCTAGAAGATAATTTGAAAGGCAGATTTTTAAATACCCTAGAAATAGCGGCCATCCCAAGAAAGACCCATTTCCCCAGAATTCTGGAAGAGCCCTGAACCGAGAGCTGAAGTATCTTGGCTTTGGTCTTTAGCCAACTCCTTCCCAGCCGATGCCGCGAGCCGGTTAGCTCAGCTGAGTGTTTCCTCATCGATGAGATGGAGATAATAGGGTTGTTGTCGTTGTTTGTTTGTTTTTTTCTATTTTGTTCCACTGTTTGGATTTGCACACGGGCACAAAAGCACTTTGTAGAGTATTAAGAACTATGATTATGGCAGAGATATTATTAGTTTCAGTATTTTATCCTTACTTATTAGTGTTTCAGTAGTGGGCTGACTTTCCTGGTATACCGCCGGCTGTGTCCTGGGATGGACGGGTTTCCCAGGGACGACCTGCCTGTCAAATTTCTGCAGAACTGGACTGTGACAACATGATTAAATCATTTCCAGGGATCTGAAGTCTCTAGAGTCCTCAGGTTATGAAAATAAGAAACATTAAAACCAAATGTACCAAGGACGGGACCCGAGTCACCTGTGGGCATCCTTGCTCCTGATTAGCTTGTCCCCTGGCCGTGTCTTCAGGGAAAGCAGCAGAGTTGCCCCGAAGGTGTCTGGAGAGCTTGGGGTCACCAAAAGCAGTAAATGCCTGTCAGGAGAACACCAGATGGGAGCAAGGCATTCAGGAAGAGAGGAAAGGTCTTGGGCACCGGGCTTCACAATTATGATGGAGGCTGATTTGTTCTGCCCAGATGTAGGGTGTTTGAGAGATGACAGCTGGTGACCTTTCTTCCTTTGACTTCCTTCCTGGGGCTGTGTTTCCCCAAACACATATTCTTAAAACAGGATCCTGACAAACCCTCTTAAAGCTATGATGATGTAGACTGATAAGTTTCCACCAAAAATTCATGCTCCCCTTCCAAGGGCCGCCTTTTGTGACAGCTTGTGTCTGGATGGGGCTGGATGACAAGGCACGTGAGTGGATTGATGTGTCTCTTACAGCCGAGGTGGTTCAAAACCCTTTTGTCTACTTTCTCTTGGAAAGAAAATGACACCAAGTCTTGAAGATGAAATGGTCCCCAGATGGAAGGAAACGGGGATCTGGGTCACTGCTTGAAGGAGAGTTGCCCGGTTGAGAACACTTTCATGGGACTGGGATGTGAGCAACAAGCCCATGTTCCAGTGGGATTTGAGGTTTTCTGGGGCAGCAGCTATTGGCACGTGGATTAATATGGTCTCTGATCTTCTCAAACCTTCCCAGACTGTTCTGTCCTCCGTATGTGGGATCAGCTAGACTTTTCTGTTGAGCTTGTCCTCTCCCTCCTCTTTCCGGATTCTTCCTACCCTCCCTGCTGTCATGTCCTCAGATGAATAGTGAGAGAAACAAAGAGCAGAGGGAACAGAACAACAATGACTGTTTCATTCATGAATTCTTTTCTTCACCCGTTCACTTCTTTCCCTCTTCGTGACTTGACAGCATGGCCATAGCCCAGGAGTTGGATGGGGCCCAGGGACGGATGTTGGTGGGCACTTGGTCTAAGATCCTGTGCTGGGTGGTGGGAAAGGCCATAAGTTTCCTTGGTGGGACTCCATATTGAGAGCCGAGAGGAAAAGTGTTTGCCACCACTTTACACCTAGGGGGTTTGTTTCTTCTTCATTTCTTATGTTCCATTTGGCAGTGTGCCCTTGAAATGTAGGATTTGTCAGTGGAGCACCCTATGGTCATTACCTGGTTTGTAAGGTTGACCCTGGAAGACCAGAGAGTTGTTCCCACCTAAAATCGTGCTGGGTGCCCATAGCCCAGGTTTAAATACTTGGATAGAAGAGAAACCGGAAGCTGAAGTCACCCATGCTCGGCTAATACATAAAAATCTAGGAAAGAAAACCAAACAAAAATGGGCTCTTACAGAAGCACACCAGACTTGTCCCTGAGATCTCATAATTTTCCCACTTAGGGGCTTGTGCTCACGGGTACACTCACAGTATCAAGTAGTTTGTACTCAGGGCGTCTGTCACTTGAGTAGCTGAGTTTGGTAAGCCTGGTTTCTAAGCAAGGAAATCCCTCCCCAGTCCTGTGAGTGATTAAGCAGCTTAACTGGAACGGGGAATGGGGTGTGAGGGCTCCCTCCACAGCTCCTACCGCTCGTTCCTAGAGGAGCTAGAGAGTCCCATCCATCTTGAATCAGCCTTTAACTTTTCCGTCACCAAACGTGGTTTGGCGTGGTTCCTGGGGACAGAGCGTGACGAGCTGGATTCTGACGGGTCTCTGGTTGGAATCCTGACGCTGCCACTTACTGTCTCTGGGACTTGGGGCAAATTACCTCAGTTTCCCCATCAGTCATGGGGATAATCATATGACCTACCACAGAGAGTTGCCAGAGGGATTAAATGAGCTAATAGATGTGAATCGTTATAACAGTAACAGCTCAATCACAATCGGCCATCGCTATTGTTTTTCTGTTGTGGGTTAAATGCATTTCCTCCTTTTGGGGCTTTTGTTGGAAGGGAACACAGCTAATCGTGCCCTCGGACACTTGCCTCCATGTGAACACAGCTGACACGGTGTGTTACGTCAGCTTTGGGTATACGACATGGTGACTTGACTAGTCTGTGCGTCATGCCAGGCCTAACTAGGCTTTCCCTTTCAGCAGCACAGTCAGGTGCAAGGCTTTTCTCTTGCGTGCAGCTCTGCCCCTTCTCTCCATGATTCTCCCTGTCTTCCCTGGAATCCTGGCCCCACCCTGCTGGCCATTACCCTCAGAGGCTGCTGGGCTCCAGAGGCTCCGAGTCACCCTTGGGGGTGAGCCTTCTGCAGAGATGCTTGCCCAGCTCTGCCTAGGGGCCAGGCAGGCGGCAGAGGCCAGTCAGGACGTCGCGCGCCATCTTGGTGAATTTCACTTCTCGTCTAGGAAGTGGCTAGAGAAGGCACAGAGAGAGGGTCTGCGTGGGCAGAACCCGGGCCATACGGATCCATACCGGTCTGGTCAGGCTCATCCTCTAGATCAGGGCGGTTTCTGTGCCGTCCCAGGATTTACCCCACTCCTCTTAGGGTGGCTTGCGTGCAAGCATGCCAAGGGGGTGTGGCCGCAGCAAGGGCTTTGCATCTTTGAGAGACACTCAGCACCCTCACACTTCTCAGTGGGCTTGCAGAAATGGCCAACACCCTCCAGAACCACACCCTCCTGGTGGAAACAGAAGCTCAGAGAGAGGCAGGTGTAGGAGGCCCACAGATGGAGGTTGGTCAGGAGTGGACAGAGGCCTCAACGTTGGTGGAATAATTCCGTCGCATCTGGGAGCTCACGGTTGATCATTAATAAGGAGGGAAGCTCAAAAAGAGGGTGTTGGCTGGCCCTGGAGACAGATGGTGGCCAAGGAGAGGGCTCTGAAGGTTAGGATGGTCAGAGAGGTCAGAGATGGCAGAAAGGTCAGAGATGGTCAGAGGCTGGTAAGGGGCATCCTTGGGTCTGTTCCATCCAAACACTGTTGAAGCAAGAGACGGGTCTGCGGACCATCAGGCGCATCGCTCAAGGTTTTCATTATATGAGAAAAGAGAAAATACAGAAGCAAAGAAGTTTATTGGGGGGGCTATAATATAAAATCTGAGTGAACAACATCAATACAAGCTCAAAATCATGTGTCATGTGATTGCACATAATCCATATAAACTCTAGCATGTGTTGTATACGACCTTATCCATGTGAAGGGTTAATCTATATTATAGATCCTTATGTATGGGGGAGGCAGGGAGAAAGGGCGGAGAGAGAAGATGCCGGAGTTTGCTTTGTGCAGTGAAAGGAAGCAGTTATGTTCCGGAGCAATGAGCACACCTGACCTTCAGGTGCTGTCTTCTAAATTACCATTCTCACAGCCCTGCCTGCCGCCACGGGCAGCCTCCCCAGTCATCCTCCCTGATTCTGGGTGACAACTAAGTGTGCAGCCAGGCCAGGGGAGGGTCTCAGAACAGGATGCGGAGCTGCTCTCAGATGGGACTGTGCCTGTCACGACACTTGGGGTTTCGGTCTTGCAACCAGAAGAACGGGGTTATCCCTGTTCTGGGATGTGTAGACAAGAATTTTCAATCTCAGTACGGCTTTGTGTGCCTTAGACGATCCTGTTTGGATCTCTCTGTGCTGATACATTCTTGGAGTTTTGAGTGAGGTCCAGGCTGCGGTCATGGTTACCCTCGTAGCCAGGCAGAGCAGCGAGTGAGCTGGCAAACCCCACCAGAGAAACGGGGCAGTGAGGCGGCTGGTAACACTGGTTACCACGCTAGTCCAACGCCGAGGTCTTTGAGCTGGTGTGGGCAGGTCCACTAGGAAATCGAGATACTCTCCCAGCCCCAAGGCAGGGGCACATAAAGCCATGCCTAGATTCTCCTGGAAGCACCCCACACCAGAGGTGGGTTCTGCATATGGTAATGTCCAGCATGGTGTCAGCTCAAACACAAGGTACAAGATGATCAGACGGACCATATTAGAAATAGTAAATTCAAGTCAGTAGCTGACCAGGCTGATGTCCAGCAGAAATATAAGAGCTACGAGGGCTGTCCACTATCACCCCGGCTATTCTACACAGTACTAGAAGTCCTCAACTCAGCGATCAGACAAAAAAAAAAAAAGATAAAAGCATTGAAATCGACAAGGAAGAAGTCAAACTCTCACTCTTTGCAGATGATATGATCTTTATGTGGAAAACTCAAAAGACTCCTCTCCAAAACTGCTAGAACTCATACAGGAGTTCAGTGAAGTGTCAGGATATAAAATCAATTCTCAGAAAGCAGTTGCATTTCTATACACCAACAGCAAGACAGAAGAAAGAGAAATTAAGGCGTCGATCCCATTTACAGTTGCACCCAAACCATAAGGCACCTAGGAATAAACCCAACCAAAGAGCCATGTTCAGAGCGGTGGTTTTCAAACTTTACCCATGGCCACAGCTTGCTGGGGACCAAGAACTTCAGATTTATTAGATCTGGGTGTTGCGTTTCTACTAAGTTTCCAGGTGACGCTGACATTGCTGGCCCAGGGACCACACTTTGAAAACCACGAACCCTAAGCACAAACTCCCTTGAAAACGGGGAGAGGAGATGAAGCAAGAGCTCTTTGCTTTTCTTTCCCTGCACCTGAAATGTCTTTGGCTGAGGTCTCAAGGGAATAGGAGAAAAGCAGTTCTGGCTCGAGTGAAGAAGGGAACAGAAGGCTAAGAACTTGAAGGGAGGGCCCTACAGCCCTGCGGTAAGCAGACCCTTTCTTCTGGGGCTCAGCACCCAGTGACCCTACAGGAGCCGGTCCAGTTTACAAGTAGAAGCAGGCAGGCAGTGCCTTGTCCTTGTCTTTCAAAACCTTCTTTTTATCACGTTCCATTGCTAATAAACGCAAAGCTTTGTCGAACATGTCTTGCCACCAGGACAAACAGTCCCCCTGAAGCCTTTGGCTCAAGGACTAGTCTGCGGAGGAGCCAGGGCCAAGCCAGGTAAGGCCCGTGTGGGGTTTTCTGGAAGAAGCTCTGGGGAGCCAGTCGCTGATCAGAAAATTAGTTACGGGTTTCTGCCGTGGGAGGAAGAGCAGCTACTGACTCTATTCCAGAAAAGGAAAGGCTGTGGGTTGTCTGAATTTAAACCTTCAGGGGACGGGGAGGGGGTAGATGTCACCTTTTATTTTACCACAATGGAGACCTTAACAACGGAAATGCATTTGGCTGAGGTGGGAGTTAGGATATGTTGCGCAGGAGGTTGACCCAGATGGAGTCTAAAAGGAATTCTGATTTCTCTGGGGGTGCTGGTCAGCAGGTGTCTTATTGACACGAGTTTGTATTCAGAGGCTTTTGATTTCTGGCTGAAGGAGGGAGAAGCTTAAGAGCCGGGGAGCAGTTCCCAGGGAAAAGACAAGAACAACGGCGTGACATTATTATGAGGTTGACATCAGAGCACAAAACTGTGTTCTACAGTATTCCTGCAATTAAGAAAAAAGTGCCTCGCAGATGAACTCTCACTCCACAAACTCAGATAGGCAAGAAGAATGTCCTTTTGTTTTTTTATATTGTTTTGAAGGTTTTATTTATTTGAGAGAGAGAGAGAGAGAGAGAGAGAGAGAGAGAAAAAATGCAAACAGGAGAGGAGGGGCCCGGGACAAGCAGACTCCTTGCTGAGCCAGGAGCCCGGAGAAGTATGTCTTTTTAAAAGCTTTCTATTCCACATTTTCATTTCCATTTTTTGTAGTTTGTTTGATGGCAGAAATTTTACTTCAGTCCATTTGAGATTGGACCCCCTTTGTCACACAGTCACAGCTGCATTCCCAGACTTTGGGGAACAAATTCATGTCATGTGATTACTTTCCTTTAAAATTTGCTGAGACATCTTTAAAGCCTTTTGGAAAATAAAATAAATATTTCTAAACGTGCCGTCGGATGGAAGTTTCAATTGTGTCGTTCAACTCTCCTCTGTCGGTGGCATGTTGGTGGCTGCTTGGGGTCTGATTTATGGCGAGCAGCGTGCTGTGGGCTCCCACTTTCACGGCGATTTATCACTTGCTGCGTGGACCCAGAGTCTACTTCATAACGCGCGTCCCTGTTGAGAAGGGTTGCATTGGTTTGGTAACTTGAATCATCCGCAGAAACTCTCTTTAATGACGCTGTTTGCCTTAGCGTCTTCTGCGGTTGACACTAGCATGGCCAGACCGGCTGCCTCCGGTTGACACTGGGCTGACGTATCTCCTCCCCATCAGTGCTTTCCAGTGTGTGTTTTTACAAACAGCCTCAGAGCTGTGTTCCGTCGCAATCCACTCTGACGTCCTCTGTCAGCTGGCGAGTTCAATTTATGTGTAGGGGAGTGACTGACATGTCTGGACTTGGTGTTACTATTTGTTTTCATATTATACTTTCCAGTCTGGGTTCGCATCCTTCTTTTTATTAAAATCCTTTCCTAGGACCAATATTCATACATTTCCCTTGAGCCCTGTTTGCTGTGTCTGTGGCGACATGCCATTTTCTTAAAGTCCAAGCAAGTTGTTTGCTGATGCAGCCTTTTGGTCCGAATATCTAGCAACAAGTTCTTTCTCGTTTGTAAATCGGGGTGAAATTCACAGACTATCAAATTAACCATTTTAAAGTAATTCTACAGCATGTTGTACATCCATAATGTACAGCTGTCACCTCTGTCTAGTTCCAAAATATGACACGTTCTGAGCTAGTGTCATCCAGGACACCTTCTTCTAACTGAGTCTTGTCCTACTGACTTTATTTTTTTTTTTAAGATTTTATTTATTTATATGAGAGGGACAGAGAAAGACAGAGAGACAGAGAGAGGGAGAAGCAGACTCTCTGCTGAGCAGAGAGCCTGATGTGGGGCTCAATCCCAGGACCCTGGGATCATGACCCAAGACAAAGGTAGATGCTTAACCCACTGAGCCACCCAGGCGCCCCTGCCTTGTTTTGTAATTTTTAAGACTGAGCTGTGACTGACATATAACATTGCACTGGTTTCAGATGTGTCTATTACAGACACTGAACGCTGGATCCCAGGAAAACGCCCAGCGAGGGTTGTGGCTGGAGGCTGAGGGGCTCCCCCCACCTGCGTGCAGTAGGGTGAAGGTGTGTGATCCCCACACACGGGATGGGAGCTGCTAGGGCCCGGTGCCCTCACCCTCGCCCCATGGTCTCGCCTTGCCTTCCAGACATGGTAAGTCCGGAGCGTACAGGGAAAGGAGGAGGATGAAAATGGATGACATCTTGGCCACTTAAATATCGACCCACGTTCAGTGAAGGGTCTGACTTCAGTGTTCCATGTGGTGCAGACCCCACTTCTGGAACCTGACGGGGCAGGAATTGGGGGAGGGACAAAATGTCTTCCACACGTTTTGCTTGTAGGTGACGGGGGTGGGTGGGGTCCACTGGGGCTTCGGACTGCTGTCAGCGAGTGTTTCAGGGAGGCTCCCACACCCTGGCAAAGGGCTGCTGGTGGTGTAAGGGTTGTGCGCTGGTGTCTTTCTCTTTCACTGGAAAGTGGGGACAGCTGTGTCAGGAGCTCTGCATAGTTGTTTTTTTGTTTTTGTTTTTGTTTTTTTTAATGATACTTTGAGGCCCGTAGACCCTGGTACTGAGGGCACAATGGAAGGGTCCGGAGGATTGTAGTGTTGGGGCGTTTTGTGAATAAATGGTGCCTGAATGTTTCTGGCAGCTCAGACTCTTGTTCCCAAAGCCTTCATTGGAGAAGGCCTCCTTCCTGTGGAGGAAGGGCCACGGGCTTGGTCTCAGCCACCTGCTCAGACCTCAGGAAGAGACTAAAGGGAGAGCTGTCTTGTCCTGTCACCGCCGAGGCCTCTGTTCTGTGGGCCGGTCACTGCACAGCTGTGTCCCATGACTCAGCAAGGTCATGGCCACCCCAGGATGACACCCACCGCGGGGTCTGGAAATTCTCCCTTCTTCACAGCTTCTGTGATAGACTTCCCTTCCTCCTCGGCCGTGGGGCTCTCCAGCAGTTGTCTGACTATTTGGAGATCTCTTTGAGGTAAGTGGACGGAGAACTGAGAGGAACGGCGGCTCCAATGACCTGAGTTTAATTTATGAGTTCAGTCATTTTATTTCATTTATTCTTTTCATTGATCTTCTTAGCACCTGATGCATTTTTTTTTCTCCCACTAAAATATATTCTGAACTGTATTGCCATTGGTGAGTGCATAGCAAAATAAATCAATAATGAAAAAGACAATATTTGTCGCATTAAGGAAGCTGTTTGGGCAGAGCAAAGGGCAACAGCGTGGAGCTCACTGAGCTAGCTATCGGCCACGCCTCCCTGTGTCCGCCCATGTCCAACCCATCCTGCTCCTTTTCCAAAGGATAGAAGAGGATTCTCTTCTGGGACGTTGGTGGTCCTGTGGGCTCCCACTCTATGGAGCCAGAGTCTTTCCCGCCCACGCCTCCAGGAACTGGGCACAAGGTCTGCACGTAACCTTCCCAAGGACCCTTCTGACACTGGAATGGTTTCTGAGAACAGGGAGACGTTGCTCTGCATGTGACTTCCCATTTGCTTTAAAGTAAAAGCTGGAAGCCTGTTCTGTAGGGTCACCCATCGTCCCGGTTTGCCTGGTTTGTAGCTGTTGTCCCAGAGTAATTATTAATGCCCCATTTTTACTCTGAAGTGGGTCCAGTTTGGACAATGCAAATGTCTCTTCCTCCTCTAAGGCCCTCCACCCCCTGCCCCCACCCCCTCCGATGTATTTCTCTGTCCTGTTGTTCCCCTTCACGCTTGCCGCAGCCCCACACTGTTCCTTGAGTTCATGGCTGTGCTCCTGCCCCCAGAGCCTTCGCACGAGCTGTTTCTATTTCTGGAACACTCTTCCATGGCTTATCTGCATAATCAATTCCTCCAAGTCTTTGCTAAATTTTACCTTCTCAGTGAGACATACGGTGACCATAGGCCTTGTTTCTGTTCCCTCGTGTATCAGAAAAGCCCCTGAATGCCTCCCACCGTAAACATCGGTACACACTTGTTGAATGAATGCGTGAAAGAATGAATGAAAACTCAAGTTCTGTTTTCCCCAAAGACTTGCCAGGTGACTGTCTAGCTGCAAAGATCCGAGGGGTTACTAGCTGGTGATGACTTCCTAGTGTTTCCCTCAATTGCATATCTTTTTCATTTTTATTTCCCAGAGGAGTACTGGAACATTTTACAGCACTGGACTTGACCATTTTGTCACAGACCAGTTTAAGGGAAACCTGGAAAAGAGGCAAGTGTTTAGGATCCCTAGAAATAATCCCACAGAAGCATCTCTATTTTATCTAAAATACAGGCTAAACCAGCAGAATTAGTTCTAAAACTAAAAAACTATCAATGTTGGCATCATGCTATGTGGTTTATGGAGCTCTCCAATCCCACTATCTTATTTAATCCTTATAATAGCACGTTGTATTATCCCTCTTCAGTTTATGAGGAACCATAACCCAGAGAGAATAATGACTTCCTGCAAGATATATGGCTAGTTATGTTTAAGCAGAGTGTTTAAGTGGCAAAGTATCTTCCCATGTCTGGTTTAGTGCCTCACTATGTCTGATGTCCCTTTCTAATTACATCAGGACACCCTTTCATTAGTCATGACTTCTGGGGTCTTTGGGGAAAGCATGCAGGAGACCGAATGCCGTGACCCACAGCACATGACAGGATGCCATCCCTGTCCTAAGACACAGCTGAATGGACACTAAAGGAGCAAGGCCAGGGACATTTTCCATCCAGATCCAAATGGACACTTCATGAAAGGCTTTCATAAGAAACAGAAAAAAAATCTCTTTCTTATGATATTTCACAGTCCCCTCCCAGTGTCCCTCTACTCTTACAACCAAGACAACTGTACACATAACAATAGTGATAATCGTTACCCTGTACTAAGCACACTGCATGTCATGAACTATTCGAAGTGCATGTGGTAATTCACTTACATCTCACATCAGCTCTACATAGTAGACATTATTATTTGCCCATTTCTGCAAAGGTCCTAAAAGCACATTTAAGCCCATCTCACAGTTAGAGATTGGAAGAAAGGGAATTTGAACCCATGTGGCCCAGAAAAGTGCTCCAGAAAAGTGCTGTCCAATAGAAATATAAGCCCCATGTGGTTTTTAATCTTCCAATAGTTACATTAAAAAGTGAAAAGATGGGGTGCCTGGGTGGCTCAGTGGGTTAAGCATCTGCTTTCTGCTCAGGTCCTTATCTCAGGGTCCTGGGATCAAGTCCCAAATCGGGCTCTCTGCTCAACAGGGAGCCTGCTTCCCCCTCTCTCTCTGCCTGCTGCTCTATCTACTTGTGATTTCTCTCTGTGTCAAATAAATAAATTAAATCTTTAAAAAAAAAGTGAAAAGAAACATCCATGTAAACTAGAGGGTATTATGCTAAGTGAAGTAAGTCAGATGGAGAAAGACAAATATGATATGACAAATACAAAAGACAAATATGATTTCACTTATATGTGGAACCTAAAAAGCAAAAACAAAGGCAGAAACAAACCTGTCAATACAAAGGGCAAACTGGTGGTTACCCCAGGGGTGGGGGAGTGGGAAGAGGGACAAAATAGGTGAAGGGGAGTGGGAGGTACAGGCTTCTAGTTATGGAATGAGTAATTCCCAGGGATGAAAGGCACAGCATAAGGAACATAGTCAATGGTACTGTAAGGCCATCATCTTGGGACAGATGGCAGCTACATTCGTGGTGAGAAGAGCAGAAGGTACAGAGGTACAGAGGTGTGCAATGACTATGTTGTAAACCCGAGACGAATGTAACATTGGGCATCAGCTACAGTTCAATAAGAAACAAACGTAAAAAGAAACAAACAAAGTGAATTTTAACGATGTGTTCAATTTTAACCCAATATATCAAAACTTGAATTCTTCAATATGCAACCTTATAAAAATTATTAATATAATAGTTCACAGTTTGGTAGTAAGTCTTCTAAGTGCAGTGTGCATTTTATTTTTTGAGCACTTCTCAATTTGGATTCTGAATTTTAATCAGAAATTCTTAATCTATATTGAGATTTCATTAAATGCATATAGTTGAAAAAGCACATTTCCTTATTCAAATTATTTCAGTCATGTCTAAAGTTTTGCAGTAACTGAATTGTATGAGGTTTTTTTTTTTAAAGATTTTATTTATTTGACAGAGAGAGACGGTGAGAGGAGGAACACAGCAGGGGAGTGGGAGAGGAGAAGCAGGATTCCCACCCAGCAGGGAGCCCGATGCAGGACTCGATCCCAGAACCCTGGGATCATGATCTGAGCCGAAGGCAGATGCTTAACAACTGAGCCACCCAGGTACCCCCAAGTATGAGTTTTTAAATTAAAATTAAATACAGTGTAAAATTCAGTCCCTCTCTGGTATGTTCTGAGTGCCCAGAGCCCCCTGTGGCTGGTGGCTGCTGTGCAGGGGTCTCTGAAGCCCGTGTCCATGCCCATGGCGCCAGACCGCTCTGGTTTCTGGGAGCGGCCCCCTGCCATTTTGGCTTGGCCCCATTTGCCCCATTCCTGAGTGTTCTTATGATCTTCTTCTCCTGAGCTTTCTGGATCTTCAGACATTCAGCCCATAATTCCCGTCTTCATTAACGTCATTAACGTCATTAACGTCAAATGTCCTGAGTTACACAGATCCCACATCATGCTTGGAGAAATGTAAACAATGTCACAAAACTAATAAAAAACTATGTGGGGTTTCCTTACCAGCTCTGCTTTACATACAAGAGAATTCCGGGGAGATCGGATTATCTCTTAGCCATCTGGGGTGGAGATAATAGCCAGATTAGACTGCATGCCAGAGCCTTTGCTTAATGAGGCTCTGGAATCACTCCTTTGATTTCCGCCGAAAGCCCTGCACATCCCCCTTGAGTTGGTGTGGGTGAACTCGGGAGAGGGAGAGGATTGGTAAGAAACTGAAGAGAGGACACTCGCTCCCCCTAGAATTCCCTTCCCTGCCTCTGACCTGGCACTCGGGGAGGAAGTCCTTGTCCCCTCTGCAGCCAGCAGGGCAGATGAGAGGAGACATCTGTCCAGCACCTGCAGTGTGGCCAAGGTAACCGAGAGAATATTTGCTTTTATTTGGTTTTACTCAGTTTTAAATTTAAAGAGCCACGTGTGGTGGGGGCATGCTGTTGGAGGGCACACAGGCTCTGCGAGGCAAGGGGCCGTGGCCCTTCTTCTGTCCCAGTTCCCAGCACAGGTGCCTGGGAAAACTGTAGACGGCGTGACTCTTACGGGCTGATCCCTACAGTGCTGAGATGGAGGCTAACTGTGAAAAAATTCTGTTTCACAGGGCTTGGGGGTCTGTGCTGAGGAGCTCAAGAGACTGAAGTTTCTACCGTGTGTGCAGGAGGCGTGCAGACGTGCAAGGCTCCAGGTAGGGGAGTTCCTGACAGAAATGCTTCTTCGGCCTCTGCTCTGAACTGTATGGCACATTCTTTAAAATGCACGTTCATGAGTTGTCTGAAGGTCTACAAAATAAGAAAAACGAAGGCTCTCCCCTCGGGCATGGACTACTACCTCTTAGTGATGTGAGCGAACAGGGTTTGAGTCCTACTACGAGCGTCCATCCAAGTGACTTATACGCATTGATTTACACGACCCTGGAGTTCCACCATTCTCTCCACTTTACAGATAAGGAAATTAAAACCTGGGACATGTGCCTTGCTTGTGGTCACTGTGCTGAGTCAGTGAAATGCAGGAACGGGGTTTGAACCCCCGCACTGCGGCTCTGCTCTCGCTGTGTTGCCTTGACAATCAGTAGTTCACCCTCACCGTGCTCACCCTTCCTCCCGCGGGTGTGCTGTGGGCTGTGGCCCCGTGTGTGCGCCTGTGGGGTGAGCGTCCCAACTTGGTGGTTTTGTGCCCAGCCTGGCAGGGCAGGGGCTGAGTGACTAAGGCATGGGGTGGCGCACAGTCTGTAGGGAAAAGAATTCACCTTGGAATTAGAGCCTTTGGTTTCTTACTGATGAAGTTTTGGGAAATATTACTTATTTCATTTGGTTTTCAAAATTACATAAAACATGTGGGTAGAAGGACTTTATAAAGCAGGAAGTAGGAAGTGTAGTGAAGAACCTAAAATGTGGGCACATCGGCCGTTAAGCAGTGCCAGAGCTCAGAGATTACACAATTACAGGACTTAGGGGGTTACCGAAGATTTGGGGGGAATTATGACTTTTCTATACCCTGCAGTTCAAGGATTCATCTTCTTCTAACGTGAAAGAGAGGCCTGAGGTCTTTATCGCAATTTCGGATTTTCTGTGTCTTAGAGTCGCCTTAGTATCAGAGGAACCAAATGTCTGGGAGGTAACCCAGATCACAACCACAGAATAGGTTAAAGGATGAGACCTTTGTTTATGTCTGTAAAGGCCAGGGTAGCCCCTTCCAGGAGATGAGTCACCCACAGTCCACGTATATGGCTGGTGCGCTCATGGCTGCATCCATCCCCGAGGCTCCCAGCCTTCCTGGTGGCCGGCTCCAGCTCTGACCTCAGCAAGGAGCCCTGCATGTGTCTCCCTGAAAGTACCACCTGCTGTTCTGGTTGTGCTCACCCCTCACGGAAGAGCTGGAAGGCCATGGGCATGACGCAAAGTGTGGAACGGCTGCCCAGCAAAGCAATAATTTAAAGATGTGTCTGAAAGCTGGGAAAGGAAGTGATGGATTAACAGCATCGAAATCCATAAAACACAGTGAAAATAAATGGCAAAATTGATTTGTTAAATCCTAGGTGATTCTTCGCTGGCTTTACATGCATGGCCCAGCCAGCAACCACTGAGCTAGCCTGGGGGGCCGGGTGATGGTGGTACATTGACCTGTTCCTCTTCACAACATTCCTGCAAGGTGGACGCGACATCTTTCTTTTCCGATAAGACTCAGAGAGGCTCAGCCATACGCCCGAAGGCAAGTGCTGGTGCCTGGAGGATGTGAAGGTATGTTGACGTTGTATGGATCCTGCTCCTGTCCCTGCACTGGCCCGCCAGCCTTGAGTCCCAAGTGAGACGTCTTGGATGACGAGCTAAAGGGGGTGTCCCCAGAGTGCAGTGACACCGTGGGTGCACAGCAGAGGCGGTGCACCGGATTCTAAAGACAGGGTGTTCCAGGAACCAGCACCCTCTCTTTTGGTGGTAGACCCTTCTTCAAGCCAAGACCTTTTCCACCGAGATGAGTTACAGTCTGGTTTATGGTACTGGGGAGATTTTATGAAAATGCACGGGTGTGATGTGATGGCTCCAGTTTCATTGAGATTTAATATGTGAAACCCTGGTCCAAGTCCATACTGTCCACAGTCCCTTCTCTGGTTGGCTCCTCCCATCACCGGGGTGGCCTTGACTTGAACAGAAACTTCTATACTCATCAGTACAAAGGACAAATCCAGGCTGTGATGTTTTCTTTTCAGTGTTCTTACTTCCTCTTTGGGGAATTCTTGCTAGTATACAATGTACAGTGTTGCCAGTTAGGTTATTAAAATTTAAAGTGTTTCTGACCACTGTGGATTTCCAGGCATCCATGATGATGCTTCAAGAGTGGGTCTTTCCACCTCAAGGCAAGTGTGGCACTTAGAGAGCTCAAGTTACAGACACTGGGCTATTAGACAAACTAGGCTTCTTTCTTTCTTTCTTTCTTTTTTCTTTCTTTCTTTCTTTCTTCTTTCTTTCTTTCTTTAAGATTTTATTTATTTGACAGACAGAGATCACAAGTAGGCAGAGAGGCAGGCAGAGAGAGAGAGGAGACAGCAGGCTCCCCACCGAGCAGAGAGCCCGATGTGGGGCTCCATCCCAGGACCCTGAGATCATGACTCGAGCCGAAGGCAGAGGCTTAACCCACTGAGCCACCCAGGTGCCCCTAGGTTCCTTTCAATACAGGCTGTGACGTAGGAAATAAACAAGGGGAGGTGACTGGAGAGTCTTCTAGAGCACTGAGCTTGGGGGAAGACAGAGACAGCAGAGGGAGCGCTGGTGTGAACAGAGGGCTGCAGGCTTGGCTGAGCTCCCTTGTCCTGCCTCTCCTGCCCTGGGCACGGACGGAGCCCAGAGCCTGAGGCTCAGCTGCATCTCTACCCAGTGAGTCAAAACAGACCCAGGCAAACGCTGCCGTCTGACTGGCGTCCACAGTAATGGCACAAACTACTCTCCATCCCGACTCTAGTGTGTCCCACCCTGGGGAAAGGATCAAGTCCCTTAGGATGCAGAGGAGAAAGAGAGAGGACAATCCAGACGTGGCTACACTTCCAATTAGATTATGTTAGATTATATTATGTTAGATTGTATTATGTTAGACTGTATTATGTTAGATTGTATTATGTTAGATTATAAAACATGTTCAACAAACACTTCTCTTCCTTTAACTACACTGACTCGTAGCCAGTGAGGAAAATGGCCTGAAAGGCTCATCCCAGAAGGGTCAGGGATCCCGTCTCTCTAGATGGTGGATTATGAGTGTTGGCTTTTTTCTGTATTTGTTTGGCTACATTTTCTGATTTTTCAGTCATGATTTCAACTGCTTTTGTAGCAACAACAAAAAGAAAACAGCATGAGCTTAATGAAAGGAAAAGTAAAATAATTTTTTTCATATTCATTGTTTTACTTCTTTTTTCTCGCATCGACGCCTAGAACAGGAACAACTGGATGAAAATAAGTGGAACATATGAAACAAAAAGGTGGAACAAAATCCTGAACTTTGGAAAAAATAATTTTAAAAATGAAAATCTCTATAAACAGTTGCAGAAGAGTTTTGTGCTGTGCCTAGCTGTCAAGACTTAAAAAAAAACATTGAGGGGGCGCCTGGGTGGCTCAGTGGGTTGAAGCCTCTGCCTTCAGCTCAGATCATGATCTCGGAGTCCTGGGCTCTCTGCTCAGCGGGGAGCCTGCTTCCTCCTCTCTCTCTCTCTGCCTGCCTCTGCCTACTTGTGATCTCTGTCTGTCAAATAAATAAATAAAAAATCTTAAAAAAAAAAAAAACAACATTGAGAACATTTGACTCTTCAAAATTATTAAATACGGCGTAGATAAACACAGCCCCTGTTTCAGATGCAAATAGTATGACACAGCAGAACGGATTCCTTCGCGCCAGTCTCCCAACTCATAAAATACAGTATTCCTGTCATTTCTGAAACTCCCCGGCTGCTCTCCAGTCCCAGCCGTTTCTTGCTCCCCTGAAATAACTACGATCCTGAACTTTGTGGGTCTTTATCTTTCTCCTTTTCTTTCAAGTTTTGTATCAACAAACAGTTTATTATTTGATACGTTCACTTTTATGGGTCAAATAAATGGAATCATATTGTGCAATTCTTCTGCAGCTCGGTAAGACGGATTTGGTTACTATCAGGACTGTTGCCATAGTTCAGTTGTGTGATACCCCAGTGCACGAATCTATGAATATACCACAATTTATCTGCTCACTTGGGAGTTGGTTAATTTTTTTTTTTTTTTTTTTTTTTTTTTTTTTTTTTTTTTTTTTTTTTTGCTTTAACAAACTGCTTCTGAAAATCCTCTAGGACTTGGACTGCTGTGTTATAGGCTAGGTGTATCTTTTTTTTTTTTTTTTTCTTTTGTAAGATTTTAGTTATTTATTTGGCAGAAAGAGACACAGTGAGAGAGGGAACACCAGCAGGGGGAGTGAAGAGGGAGAAGCAGGCTTCCCAGCCAGCAGGGAGCCGGAGTCGGGGCTCAATCCCGGGACCCTGGGATCATGACCTGAGCCGAAGGCAGATGCTTAATGACTGAGCCACCCAGGTGCCCCATGGATAGGTGTATCTTCAAAACTAGCAAGCAGTATGTAGTGTGTATTTGTAAACTGCACATCTGATAAGGGTTAATATCCAAAATAAATCAGAAGCTGATATACAACTCAATAGCAACCCCCCCCACAAATACTCCAATTTCAAAATGGGCAAAGAACCTGAATTGAGACTTTTCCTAAGAAGATAACTCAGATAGCCAACAGGTACACGGAAAGATGCTCAACATCACTAACTATTAGGAAAATGCAAATTAAAACCATGGTAAGATGTCACCTCACACCTGTTAGAATGACCATCCTCAAGAAGACAAGAAATAACAGGTGTTGGCAGGGACACGGAGGAAAGAGAACCTCATGCACTGTTGGCAGGATGCAATTGGCGCAGCCACTGTGGAAAACAGTAGGGAGGTTCCTCAAAAAATTAAAAATAAAACCACACCTGAACCAGTGATTCTACTTCTGGGTATAACTCTGAAGGAAACAAAATCACTGTCCTGGGCAGATACGTGCACCTCTGCGTTCACTGCCGCTTTGCTCACAGTAGCTGAGACAGGAAAACAACGCAAGTGTCCATCGGTAGACGAATGGGTAACGGAGATGTGGTGTATCTGCAATGGTATCATCCAGCCACACGAGAGGGCATTCTCTCTGAGATGTACCTGGAAAGAATTATGCCAAGTCAAAGAAAGACAAATACTATGTGACCTCACTTCCAGGTGGAATCAAGAAAAAGCCAAACTCATACCAACAGAGGTCAGGTTTATGGTTGCTAGGCAGGGAGTCAGGCTGGGGGACTCGGGCAAAGGGGGTCAGAAGGTTCTAACATGTAAGATAAAAACATTCTGAGGATGAGATGTCCCGCATAGTGACTGCAGGTGACAATACCGTATCACAGCGAAGAGAGTAGACCTTAAACGTTCTCATCACTAGGGAAAGGACTGTGACTCTGGATGTTGGTGGACGTTAACTGGGTTTACTATGGTGATCCTATCACAACACATACAGATGTTGAATCATTGTCGTGGGTGTTACACTCGTAGGTCAATCATATCTCAAAAATTGATGTTAACAGGTAACGCCACATTACACTCCAAACACCGCGTCCCCCCAGGCTTCTGCCTGCAGTGGTAGGATTTCCTGTTTGGCCTCATGCCCGCCAGGGTTTGGATCAGTCAGACCTGCACGTGCTTCCCTGTGGATCGTGAAGCTCGGTCTCACCGGGGTTGCTGCGTTCATTTCCTGGATGCCCTGTGAGGAGGGTAAGTGGCCTCTGCCGTGTTCGTCTGTGCCGAGTGCTGCCCACGACCGTTGCTCGTTTGTCTACCGCGGGGCTTTCATCCGTCTCGCAGACTTACCGCTCCGCGCATTCTGCACACGGATGGTCCTTCAGTTATGGGCCTGCACGCACTTTCTCCCCGTTTCTGGCATGTTCTTTACACTTTGTCTGATTTGTTTTAATTAACGGAGGGTCTCTATTGTAATGTAATATAATTTATCAACTTCTTTCCCTCTGGTTTCCATCCTGGATCCTGTACCCCTCCACGGCCGTGAAGCTGTTATTTTATGTTTTCACTTTTGATTTTGTCTTTCTCACTTCGGTTTTCAATCGACTTGAAATGGACTTATGGGTATCGTTTCCTTTTTACTTCGTATGGAAATATCCAACGTTGGATTAACACAGTTTTTCCTGGTCAAATATGCACGGACACATTTTGTGTTTTTTCTGTTCCATAACTTAACTTGATGAAAATTAATTCTGCCAACTTTTGGTGTATGAATTTTCTGGTGCTTTTAGATTATTTGAGATCTCTGTGGTGCCAACCAACATCTGTAAGCTTCCACTTCCGTCTCTGGGTTTTCAAGACACCTGCCCAGGGTTCTCCCTGGCTCTGAGGGAATGATCAACAGCTAGATCACAACAGAATCCTGGTACCCTCCACCACACACACATATTGTTTCTCTAGGCTGAATTCTATCTACAAATCAGAATTCTAGATATGCACATTTCAAAGCACCTGCAGAGGCACTCATCAGTATCAATATTTTTTTTTCCCTAGGTAATCTGTTGTAAAGATTAAATCCAGTTTTCCCCCCTGCATCGCACATGCCTGGCTACATCCCTCCTCCAGCCCGCAGGAACTTCAGATGCCTTTGAATATGCGGAGAGCCAGGGAGGAGAGCTGAAGGAAGCCGCTAAGCCTTGGGAATTATGTGTGCTGCCACCAATCCTTTTTCTATTTGTAAATGTCACGGAGGGGTGTGTGTGTGTGTTTGTGTGAGCATTTCTGTAATATTTTTTATTTATGCAGAAACAGATTGGTATTTGGTTAAGATTTTAGGATCTGGAGAAAAACTTCCTGGAATCAAATTCTGACTTGTCTACTATGTCCTTGTGACCTTGGGCAGGTAACCTACCCTCTTCACCCTTTGTTTCTCTAGCTAAATGATGGACACCAGAATTTTTCCCATCCGCAGGGCTGTGGTTGGGCCTGGAGAATCCCCCAAAAGTCGTGAGGATGCCCCTTCTCCCTCTCAGCTTCCCCACATGGGCTGTCTGTGCCCCCAGGCCCCATGTGCTCCCCTCCCCCAGAAGAGAACCTCGGCCTGTTCCCATCTGATGCTGTGGGGCTGGCAAGTAGCTAATCTGTGTAATGGTGGAAACTACTATGTGCTGTCCAACGCTTGCAGCATATATGTGCACGGAATGTAGGTCATCTCGTGTATGGCAGGTAGTGACTTCCTATTTTCAGATAATGCCACACAGTACACGGGTCCCTGTGTCATGTTCCTCTTCAATGACCGTTTGGTGGCTGGACTCTTAGTTCTGTAGGTCGTGTTTTCAGTTTTTACTGTTCAGCTTGGGTTAGGATGAATAGTCACGTTAAACCTGAGTTCACTCACATGCTTCCTAAGTTACATGCTGGCAAGGACGTCGCTGCGTTATGACCTCTTGCTCTGTCTTTTCCAGAATCTTTAATTCACCGTAAGACACGGGCAAATCTAAGGACTTCACGTCGGTCGTGTCCTTCCTTCGTTTGTGAGCAGAAACAAGGCTCACTTGAGAGGGTGTGTGTCTTTGGACAAAACACACACCCTCTTTGCCTCCTCTGTCCCCGTTACCTTGCAAAACTTCAAGGACACCATTCCCCTCCTGTTCTATGTGTCCCATGTGCCCTTGAAGCCCCCTTCGTGACAGAACGTCTTTGTAGATGAGATGGGTTTAGATGTCCACCCCTTTATGATGGGTTTTCCAATGGAAAGGGACAAAGACACTTCTTTTGGTTTGGAAATTGCAGGCATTTTGATGAAAACACACACACACACACACACACACACACACACAGCATTTGGTAACACTTCATTTGCACTGCAGCCCTCCCAAATTACTTTCCCAGTGAAAAAGGTACCCAGAGAGGAAAACCTTGAGCTGATTGCCTTGATTCATGCTATCCTCCAGGCTGCTTCCACATCAGAGATAATGAGGACGCATGTGATGCCGGTATCTTCCATGTGTACAGTGTTGTTCATTGTCCTTGGTGACACGCTGTCTGCCCTCAAACATACAGGGTGGTCTTGTGACTTGTGAGTCTTCAGGGATCACGGGAGTTCCTCCTCTCCTTCCCCAGAGGGCACATGGGAAGGAACCCAACCTATAAAATGAAAATGGAAAGACAGGGTCCCCCCAGGTCCGTGTGACAAGTGTGTCACTGTGCACTGACTCAGCCTCGCTCTTTTCAGGGGTCCTCCAAACACACATGGTAATAATCCCATTGAAGTCCTGTCCTCCATGCTTGTGAGGCCAAGAAAGACTGAATGTGGAAAATTTATCTCATAAATTTTTTCAACTCTATTATTTACATTATTTATCTTTTCCTGATTATTTTCCTGCTCTCCTAGAGTAGAGGAGGACCTCATGAGTGGAGTTCTATAAAGCTTTGGACTGAAATTTCTCACTCAGCTGATTCATCTTTCCCACCCTTCCAGCCTGCGTTTCCATTTGAAGAAGAAGCTAGGGGAAGGAAGGTCTGTGGGAAGTTACCCCAGAAGAGCTTGAGTCTTCGAGGCCGAGACCCTTCCTGCTAATGTGGTTGAGCAGAGCGTTTCCTAGTGAACATCTTCAGCATCCCCTGAAAAAAGAGCTTTACCCCAAAAGGGGATCAAAACTCGCTGGCTCAGAGGTTTCCTCAAGCCACGCTACGCCTTACCCACATCTGATGCTGACCCTGGCAGAAAGACCCCAGACCCTCATCACACCTGAGAACATCAGATACTCAGCTCAGGGCAAAAACGAAACAAAAGTAACCTTCATACGACCTTGTAGGAAAAACAGAGGTTTCATTAGGAAGATTTAAGATGAAGTTTTGGACTCAGCCTAGAGTGCTCATAGAGAATATCTAACTAGTCTAGAGATGAGACGCCTGGAGGTCAGGGAGTTCAAGGGGCACAGGGGCCATGACAAAGTGCTGAAACGTGAGGCCAGGGCCCCCTCCGGTGGGGCGAGGCAGGGGCAGGGCTCCTTGCCTGACGTCCAGTTCATGAGTTCTTTCTACCTCAGGCAGGTGCTCTTCCGGTAAAGACCTTCCCCCGGGCCCCTAGGCTCCACGTAAAGGGGCAGCGTTTGTAACACTCCTGAGGTGGGGGCTGAGTGTTGTCTCAGGTTGGCTCCCCAAGAAACAGACGAGATTGGCCTGTGGGGTGGCTCTGGGAGGGTGCACTCGGGAGTCCCTGAAAGGAGCTCGGGGTGGGGCAGACCGGGCAAAGGGCGAAGGTGGACATAAGGAAAGGCGGACCTCAGCCCATCTCCCAGGGTCCCTGGAGTCGGGGGGCCTGCAGTTGTCCCAGCCAGGTGAGCAGGCTGGGACTGTGAGCCTCTGCTAGACCCCTGGCTAGGGTGCAGCGAGGGTGCACCCTCGAGTTGGCAGCCCCCTTGGGCTCTCCGGAAAGCCACTGCTCCAAGCGCTGTGGCTGGGGCCTCCGGCACACGTGGGGCACTCTGCAGCCTCCAGACAGGTGCAGTCGGGATTTGGGATTGGGAGGCTCGGGGAAATGCCTTTGGGCTGCTCCAGACCCTGAAGAACCAAGCTGAGTGGCCCTGGGCTTTGTGCGGCATTCCAGCTGTCCCGAGAGCAAAGGATTGAAACTAGGAGGTGTCTTTGTGAAGGAAGAACCAGAGAGAGGGACTGACTAGTTCGAAGCTGGCTGCAGCTGGGCAGGACGACAGCCCCAGATAGAAGCTTCCGGAACCCAGAGGTGCTTCTGTGTCTCCCACCTGCTCCTCCGGCCGTCTTGCCGGTTAGACTGTAGTTGCGCGCTCTGCCACCGGGCGGCAGTGTTGTGCCACCTGCAGGGGCCGGGGTTCGCAGGCTGGAGAGGACACTGCTTGCAGTGCCCTTCCCAGACCGCTCATCTGCCTGACGGGGTCCCTAACCCCTGCTTCCTCATCTACAGGAGCGGGTACAACTCCTGCTCCCTGGCACGGGGTTAGCAGCCTCAACGGAAACATATGTGAAGCACCAGGGCAGGTGGCCGGTCACCCAGGCCGGGAGCTGCTGTGCAAACGTGTCCACCTCCCGCGCGGGACCGTCCTTTCTTAGCAAGGCCACCGTGTTTTCTCTGACTAAAAGACAGAGGAGGGGAGCGAGACTCAGTGGGTTGGATGACAATGAAAATCCAGCTGATGAATGGAGATAGCAGCTCAAGAACAGGTACTCTGAGCCGTGCACATAGAGGGAAAAGCACCAGGGCACATGTGGAGCCCACAGTGTCCAGGTGTCCGGGCTCCATCGAAGACCAGCAGTTGCCTCCTCGAGGGCGTATGCTCTGGGATGTCACTGGGAAAGCAGGGCCGAAGCTGTAAGTCGTGCCCAGACCCAGGCCTGCGTGACTCCAGGGGCTCCTGGAGTCTGCCCGCCTCCACCCAGGAAGCAAGTTCCTGGCCCTGTGGTCAGGAGAGGGAAAATCTAGGCGTCCCAGACACAGCTTCCGAGTCTGCCATACACGGGCGCGACCCCGTGCAGCCAATTCCATCACCCCTGACTGTCGGTGGGCTGAGGACGATAATGTCAAAGTCCCCTGTGCTGTTCTGTCCCTCTATTGCCCACCTGGTGTCCCCAATATCCGGCTCTCCCAGCTGGTCACAGGCTGCCTTCCCGCTGGTAAATGAGAAACAGGTAAGTTTCTGATGATCCAGAAAGCCTGAGGGAGCCAAGAGCCCTTTGGCTCTGCTGGCATCTCCCCGACGGCGCGACTTGTCACGATGAAATTCAAAAACAAGTCTGGAGACGGAAGGAGCCGCCTGGGGTGGTCTTTCATAACACACATGGTGTGACAGACGATCATCCTTAAAAATCCATTAACACACGATGAATATAGATGTTGAGATTTAAATACCCACATTGCCGTCCCGGTCCCTCCTCCCCCCTTCTTAAGTCAGGGCTGCTCCCGCCACTCCTTGTGTGGGTGGGTCCCTTCAGGGGGCTTCCCGGTGGGGGTGTTGGAAGGGTAACCTAGCTTCAGGTATGGTGGTCACCCTGAGTTTTCATCACAGCGTCGCCTGGCTGCTGTCTGTCATTCCTGCCCTCCCCCGGTCTCAGCTGAGGGGCTAGTTGTCTGAGGACTGACATTGGCCAGCGGTGGGGGCCCAGGAGGGGTGAGGCTGTGGGGTGGGAGACTTGCTCCCTGCAGGAAGGGAAGCTCCACAAGGGTCAGGAGGCGAAGCCTGGGAGAGGCTCGGCCATGCTGGTTCAGGGTGCACCGAGGCTGGGTTTTCGTCCTCCGCTGGAGGGAAATGGGCAGGGTGAGGTGGGCACGCACGCCGGGAGTTTCAGGCCGTGGTCATTTGGGTGAATCCCTCTTTACACGCAGCGCGAGAGAATTGAGTATCTAACCCGTGGCGGTCTTACTACATTCCGGGCCCTGTGCTGCGTTTTTACTCGTGTTTTTCAACATGATAGATTCAGCTTCTGCCCCTACAGAGTTTCCATTTCGGCGGATGCGGCGGACAAAACGTAGGGCTTCATAAATGGGTACATGACAGTGACAGTGCAGATGTCCCTGAGGGCGTGGTGGCTGTGGGGTGCCGGCTCTCTCCGAGCCTTCGCTTCGTGCTTTAAGTGCATCGACTCTTGAAATACCGTGTGGAGTCGGCACTCTCGGCCCTGGATGAGTTAAGAGATGGGCCCAAGGTCACACGGTGGGTGGGGCGGGGCTTTGCACCCCTGCAGCAGGTGTCAGAGCCCGTGCCCTTCTTGGCACAGGATTGGCCTTGGAGAAGTCCTGGGTGGGATGGTAATGAATCGTGGGAGCCCAGAACCCGGACTCAGGCCGGCAGGATTTGAAAATACTTTTGGAGAAAGTGAACTATGAAGAGTGAGTGGAAATTTGTGCAATGCAGGAGGGCGAAGTGCCAGGGGTGCAGAGTGGCCTGGAGCTTAGCGCCTGGGGCCGGAGGGAAGTGGGGAAAGGCCTGACCACGACACTCAGAGAAGGTGGTGACCACACCCCCCAGCCAGGGCCTGCACTAGCCAGGAAGAGGCACCGAGAACACACGCAAACATGTATGTGGTCCAGGGGCTGGGAAGCTTGAGGATCGGCTCGAGGGCCTACGTCATCCTTCACCGGCTCTGCATCGGTAGGTGGGGAGGCAGCGGCCACAGAGCAAACCAGACGGAATCATGGCAGGAGGGTGACATTCGGAGAAAATGAACAATTCTCTAGTGACTCTTTCCTGGAAGGATTTCTAGGTCTGAACCTCATCCTTCTTGAAAGTCTGTCTGGCCTTCCAGGATTCCCCCCGGTTCCTGCTCCTTTCCCATCCGCTCTGGCCTTTCTCTGGAAGTCCCCCTTGCCGACTCCTCGTCCTCGGCCCAGCTGCAAACTGTCCCAGCGCCTGTGGCTCCCAGGCCTGCCCTCTCCTTACTGGTGAGCCCTGTCCTGGCGCGCTCCCCTGCTCTATGCCATTGACTACCATCTGTATTCTGATGGAACCCACGGCATTACCTAGAGTGTCACCCTTTCATCTCAGCTCCAGGCTCCTGGATGCCATGAAATATCTCCATTACACACCTCCCAGGGACCTGGCTCCCAAGTCTGCCAGCACAGAAGCCTCTTGTTGCCCGATCCCCGGGGACTCCTACACGCCCCCTTTCTCGGCAATGACCCCATCATTCACCTACTTTCCTGAGCCAGAAAGCTGAGAGTGATTCTTGACTCCTTATCTCTTGGAATGTATTTATAGCAGACGTGTGTCATGTTTTGGGTGGCCAACGTCTTTTAAAGAACTCCCATGTAGAAGTTCACCTCTGCTTTCAGAAGTCGAGTTCTCCATTCCTGTGGCAACCAGAAGCATACTCACACTCACGGGCTTGCCAGATCCTTCCTTCTTTTCGAGGGAGGCTGGGCCTGGAGGTCTTCGCCATGAGAACCAGGCTCCATGTGGGGTTTCCAGCTGGCTGATGTGCCTGGTTTGAGATGTGCCTGGCTTTTAGGGGACAGCAGCGACGGCAAAGTCAGATCCCTGCTCTGGAGGTGGCGTTAGGACAATTTCAGGTTAAAGAGTAGAGTGTGCAGTAGGAGACGCAGGGGGCTTGTTCATTCCGCTTCACTGCCTGGTTTGGAGTATCCTTGCAGGTCGGGGGGTGGGTGAGATGATAGAGGCATAGTCGTAGGAGAGGTGGGAAACAAAGGCAGAAGAAAAATTATTAAATTTCCTTACTACCTATAGTCCATTGCTAAGTCCTTGAAACAGGCAGGGTGACCTTCCTCCAGGGACTCAACTGCCTCAATGTTAATACTTTGTTAAGCACAAAAAACAATCCTAGCCTGAACCGTCCCCCCAACCTTTTTCCCTGCCCATTAAGATACATATTAGCAACCCTCCTCCAGGCATATGGCCCACCAATACACACCTGAAGGGTCTCATGACTCAGGTTTTTTAGACGGTAGTAAACGCCCTTTCCCAACAACAGCTCGCCCCCTCAAGACCCTGGAAACCTTGCTTCCCAATTCCTTGGAGACTTACGCTCTCCCTAACCCCCTCCTGAATTCAAAGTGTATAATGGGCCATTTCTCACTACCCCAGTGCAGCTCTTTCTGGCCATGGGCCCTGTCCCGTGCTTTAATAAAACCACCTTTATGCAGCAAAGACGTCTCAAGAAATCTTTCTTGGCCTTTGGGTTCGAACCCTAGCATTCTTTCCTACATCAGCAGGTTTCTCTGAGTTTGGACTTGACTGTGCTTCAGGCGTTCCCGTATACGCGCATTAAATCATAGTATACACCTTTTAAAAAAATGACAACGGGCAAAAAAAAGGTTTTTTTAAAGATTTTATTTATTTATTTGACAGAGAGAGATCACAAGTAGACAGAGAGGCAGGCAGAGAGAGAGAGGGAAGCAGGGTCCCCGCTGAGCAGAGAGCCTGATGCGGGACTTGATCCCAGGACCCTGGGATCATGACCTGAGCCGAAGGCAGCGGCTTAACCCACTGAGCCACCCAGGCACCCCCAAAATTTTCTTTTAAATAGAATAAAAATTTGAAATAGGTCCATGGTTTGCAGTAGAATCTTGCACTGTTCGAGATCTTTGCTTCCTCTCTGGTGCAGAGTTGAGCTAAGCTTGAAAGGGCCAATTTAATTCCATTTTACTGTCACTTTAAGCTGTGTCTCTGAGCCCATGTTGTCCGTAAGCCTCAGCTTCCCTGGTGGTTCCCTACGCTGGATTTATGACACGGTTCTTTATGCCACAGTTCCCCTGGTGGGGTCCCCATGCTGCCTTACGGGGCAGTGACCCAGTTTACATGACTCAAGCCCCACCTAGTGATGTGGTTTTGGAATATAGCTGAGGTTCGGTGGGATGAGGTCTGGAGCTCACGGCCAGGAAAGGATTCTTGAGACGTCTTTGGTGCAAAATGGTGGTTTATTAAAGCAGGGGGACAGGACCTGTGGGCAGAAAGCTGCTGCCCCCGGATTGTGAGGGGTGACTGATTATATACTTGGGAATTGGGGGTGAGGAAAAAGGGAGGTTTTCAAAAGAATTTTTGTATGTTAAAGAGGACCTACAAGATATTGGAGGCCTTGAACTGTCAAGGTTGTTCTTCCCTCTAGGAGAGCATTAACATGAAGACAGTGGGGAGTTTCCTTCTGGAAATTAAGTTATTGATAAGAATGCTTTTTTTCTTGTAAATCACGAAGACATTTTGTAAACCGAAGGAGACTCCTATCTTGCTGGACTGTGATCTCTGTAAGTGAACCATTTGTTTTTCCTTCCCTTAGCGTTTGGGCAGCTGAGAGTGACAGGAATGTCACAGGTGCCCTGCCTGGGAGTTGGGGGTCGGGTCTCTGGGTGTCCGCTTGGGCTCTGTCCTCAGCTTGCCTTCTGTTCCCACATCCACAGCACTTGAGGGCCTCTCGATAAAGAGCGTCTGCGGGCACAGAGTGCCTGTCTGGGCTTCCTGACCTCAGGCCCGCGGCTGCTCCCGTGTGACTTCAGGCTGCACCATTTCGTTGTCACTCAGTACCCATGTGCCATTCAGGCCAGCAACGTCTCTCCACTCCCACCCTTCACACCCACCTCCCCGTACTCCTCATGACTCCGTCCTCCGGGAAAGCATTTTTAATGGATGTCCACGCACATTCTCTTTTATGTTTTGGATCCGGGTTACTGCCTCCCATCCCAGGTAAACTGCTACTTGCCACAAAGTATCACGACTATATACTACTTCCGGCACGTTGTGCACTGACCGCTAACTTGGACCGGTGTTCTTTGCAAGGCTGGATTATACGTTTTTGACTTACGTGCATGGACTCACCTTGTTCTAACGGTGTCTTTCACTATGGATTGATAGCATTTTCCCCCTTTCATGGTTGAGGATATAGACACTTTTAGGGAGGTTGTGATTTTCCAGATGTCACACATGTATGTAAAAGGCAGAGCCAGGGTTTAGTTCTGTGTCTGTTTGCCTTTGGGAGCAGGTCATCAGCCTGAAACTCTCAGGGATTCAGAAATCCTGGTGTGAGGAAGGTGGGCTCAGTTCCTCCACGGCAGGTGCCACATGGAAACGCTGGGTGGGCCTCCTTCCATACGCAGGGAGGGTCTCCAACAGAAACCCCTCTGAGGCAGCACCTTTGAAGCAATTTTCATTTGTTCTTATGCGTCACTGATTTTCCCCTGCCTGGTCATTCCCATCAGCATGAAAATAATCTGTCGTGTTTCTCCTGGGTTGGAAAAGCCAGCAGACACTCAGAGGACCTTCCCGTGCCTGCACCTCCCTCCAGCTCCAGCCCCTTGCAGCCACAGGACTGACTTTGCTTACAAGTCTCTTTTGTCTCCCTTCTCTCTCCTCAAATCTGCCCTCACTAACGGCACCAGGGAGGCCAGGCGGCCAAGGGGGCATTTCTGCAGCCATCATCTTGCCTGGTGCATCAGAAACATGCGACCTAGTCGATCCCTTTATCTTCTTAAGAACTATCTTAACACTTGGGTGCTGACGTTCATTCTCTGTCCTGAGCTGCTGCTCCCTTACCGTCCCTGGGGCTGGTCACCTTTCACCCCTCATGCATTAAACGCCAGAGTGGTCTGGGGCTGGGCTCTACTGACTGCTCCCACTGTGCTGATGAGTCCCAGACTGCTAATTCCAGGCTAGCATTCTCTGGGAACCCTGCCTTCATCTCTGCAACACAGTCCCAAAGCTCGAGTAGGCATCTCACATTTCACCTTTCCAAGTTCCCGAACAACCCCCAGAGCACTCCAGACCTGCTCCTCTAACATCCTTCTTAGCATCAAGTCTGACTTGATTCCTCTGGTGCTCAGTCCTGAAATCTGAGTGTTTTTCTTAAGTCCTCTTTGATGCTCCATATCCAACCTATCAGCAAACCCCATGGGGAACAAATCAAATACATATAAAACCCCATTGATCCTTGTATCTCCACTGCCCCTCTCCTAGACCAGCACACCTTCGTCTCTCACCGACATCACGACAGCCTGGAACTGGCCGTGCTGCTCCCATCCATCCCTGCTGCCCCCCAGCACATCCTCTGGCAGGCAGCGGGATGGATGAACAGAAGATGCATATCATATGTCCCACTTCTCTGCTCAGAAACATCTAATTTCACTCAGAGACTAAGTTGCTCACAGAGCTTTCATGATCTGGTCTAACCTACCTCTCTGCCTTCATCTCCATCTGTGCTTCCCCTTGTCCCTCCTGCCCATGCTGATTGAACATCCCTGGAATGTTCTAGAGATACTCTTGTCCCAGGTCCCTGCACTTTCTGGTCTCTGTTCCGGAGCCCTGGTCCCTGGGAAGCTGTGGCTTGCCCTCCTCTCCCCAGTCCTCTGCTTACCTTTTGCTGTTTCACTCTCTGGTCCCCACCTTTAATGAGCTCTGTACCAATGTTATCAACCGCACCCTGTTCCTGCACCCTCTGCCACCCCCTTTCACTCCACCACCCCGCCATGGACTTAGCACCATCCAAGGTATTTTTTAAAATTATTTTTATTAACATATAATGTATTATTTGCCCCAGGAGTACAGGTCTGTGAATCATCAGGCTTACACATTTCACAGCACTCACCATAGCACATACCCTCCCCAATGTCCATGACCCAGCCACCCTCTCCCTATCCCCTCACCCCCAGCAACCCTCAGTTTGTTTCATGAGAGTAAGAGTCTCTTATGGTTTGTCTCCCTCTCGACTCCATCTAATTTCATTTTATCCTTCCCTACCCTCTACAACCCCCTGGCTGCCTCTTAAAATCCTCATATCAGAGAGATCATATGATAATTGTCTTTCTCTGATTGACTTATTATTTTGTTTTTTAAAGATTTTATTTATTTATTTGACAGAGAGAGATCACAAGCAGGCAGAGAGGCAGGCAGAGAGAGAGGAGGAAGCAGGCTCCCTCCTGAGCAGAGAGCCCGATGCGGGGCTCGATCCCAGGATCCTGGGATCATGACCTGAGCCGAAGGCAGCGGCTTAACCCACTGAGCCACCCAGGCGCCCCTCTGATTGACTTATTTTGCTCAACATAATTCCCTCTAGTTCCATCCATGTCATGGCAAATGGCAAGATTTCATTTTTTGATGGTTGCATAACATTACATTGTCTACATATACCACTTCTTCTTTATCCATCCATCTGTTGATGGAAATCTAGGTTCTGTCCATAGTTTGGCTTTTGTGTACATTGCTGCTATAAACATTCGGGTGCATGTGTCCCTTTGGATCACTACATTTGTTTCTTTAGGGTAAATACCCAGTAGTGCAATTGCTGGGTCGTAGGGTAGCTCTATTTTCAACTTTTTGAGGAAACTCCATGCTGTTTTCCAGAGTGGTTGCACCAGCTTGCATTCCCACCAACAGTGTAGGAGGGTTCCCCTTTCTCCGCATCCTTGCCAGCATCTGTCATTTCCTGACTTGTTAATTTTATCCATTCTGAGTTGTGTGAGGTGGTATCTTATTGTGTGTTTGATTTGTATTTCCCTGATGCCAAGTGATGTGGAGCACTTTTTCATGTGACTGTTGGCCATCTGGATGTCTTCTTTGCAGAAATGTCTGTTCATGTCCTCTGCCCATTTCTTGATTGGATTATTTGTTCTTTGGGTGTTGAGTTTGGTAAGTTCTTTATAGATTTTGGATACTAGCCTTTTATCTGATATGTCATTTGCGAATATCTTCTCCCATTTTGTCAATTGTCTTTTGGTTTTGTTGAGTGTTTGCTTTGCAAAAGCTTTTGATCTTGATGAAGTCCCAACAGTTCACTTTTGCCCTTCCTAGATATTTCTAGGAAGAAGTTGCTGTGGCTGAGGTTGAAGAGGTTGCTGCCTGTGTTCTCCTCAAGGATTTTGATGGATTCCTGTCTCACATTGAGGTATTTCATCCATTTTGAGTCTATTTTTGTGTGTGGTGTAAGGAAATAGTCCAGTTTCATTTTTCTGCATGTGGCTGTCCAATTTTCCCAAAACCAGTTGTTAAGAAACTGTCTTTTCCATTGGACATTCTTTCCTGCTTTGTCTAGGATTAGGGGACCATAGAGTTGAGGGTCTATTTCTGGGCTCTCTATTCTGTTCCATTGATCTATGTGTCTGTTTTTGTGCCAGTACCATACTGTCTTGATGATGACAGCTTTGTAATAGAGCTTGAAGTCTGGAATTGTGATGCCACCAACTTTGGCTTTCTTTTTCAACATTCTTCTGGCTATTCAGGATCTTTTCTTGTTCCATATGAATTTTAGGATTATTTGTTCCATTTCTTTGGGAAAAAATGATGGTATTTTAATTGGGATTGCATTAAATGTGTAGATTGCTCTACGTAGCATAGACATTTTAGCAATATTTGTTCCTCCAATCCATGAGCATGGAACATTTTTCCATTTCTTTGTGTCTTCCTCAATATCTTTCATGGGCACTTTATAATTTTCTGAGTACAGATTCTTTGCCTCTTTGGTTAGGTTTATTCCTAGGTTTTGGGGGCAATTGTAAATGGATTGACTCCTTAATTTCTCTTTCTTCTGTCTTGTTGTTGGTGTATAGGAATGCAACTGATTTCTGTGCATTGATGTTATATCCTGACACTTTACTGAATTCCTGTATGAGTTCTAGCAGTTTTGGAGTGGAGTCTTTTGGGTTTTCCACATAAAGTATCATATCATCTGCAAAGAGTGAGAGTTTGACTTCTTTGCTGATTCAGATGTCTTTTATTTCTTTTTGTTGTCTGATTGCTGAGATTAGGACTTCTAGTACTATGTTGAATAGCAGTGGTGATAGTGGACAGCCCTGCCATGTTCCTGAACTTAGGCAAAAAGCTCTTAGTTTTTCCGCATTGAGAATGATATTCACTGTGGGGTTTTCATAGATGGCTTTGATGGTATTGAGGTATATACCTTATATACCTACACTTTGAAGAGTTTTGATCAAAAGGATGCTGTACTTTGTCAAGTTCTTTTTCAGCATCTATTGAGAGTATTATATGGTTCTTATTCTTTCTTTTATTAATGTGTTGTATCACATTGAATGATTTGCAGATGTTGAACTGTCCTTGCAGCCCAAGAATAAATCCCACTTGGTCATGGTGAATAATCCTTTTAATGTACTATTGGATCCTATTGGCCAGTATTTTGATGAGAATTTTTGCATCTGTGTTCATCAAGGATATTGGTCTGTTATTCTCCTTTTTGATGGGGTCTTTGTCTGGTCTTTGTCTGGGATCAAGGTGATGCTGGCCTCACAAAATGAGTTTGGAAGTTTTCTTTCCATTTTTATTTTTTGGAACAGTTTCAGGAGAATAGGTATTAATTCTTCTTTAAATGTTTGGTAGAATTCTCCTGGGAAGCCATCTGGCCCTGGGCTCTTGTTTTTTGGGAGATTTTTGATGACTGCTTCAATCTCCTTACTGCTTATAGGTCTGTTTAGGTTTTCTATTTCTTCCTGGTTTAGTTTTGGTAGTTTCTATGTCTCTAGGAATGCATTCATTCCTTCCATATTGTCAAATTTGCTGGCATATAGTTGCTCATAATATGTTCTTATAATTGTTTGTATTTCTTTGGTATTCGTTGTGATCTCTCCTCTTCCATTCATGATTTTTTCTTTTTTAAATTTAGGTCCTTGCTTTTTTCTTTTTGATAAGTCTGGCCAGGGGTTTATGAATCTTTTTAGTGCTTTCAAAGAACCAGCTCCTAGTTTCATTGATGTGTTCTACTGTTCTTTTGGTTTCTATTTCATTGATTTCTGTTCTGATCTTTATGATTTTTCTTCTCCTGCTGGGTTAGGCTTTCTTTGTTGTTCTTTCTCCAGCTCCTTTAGGTGTAGGGTTAGGTTGTGTACTTGAGACCTTTCTTGTTTCTTGAGAAAGGCTTGTATCACTATATACTTTCCTCTCAGAACCACCTTTGTTGTGTCCCAAAGATTTTGAACAGTTGTGTTTTCACTTTCATGTATTTCCATGAATTTTTTCAACTCTTCTTTAACTTCCTGGTTGGCCCATTCATTCTTTAGTAGGATGCTCTTTAGCCTCCATGTATTTGAGTTCTTTCCAAATTTCCTCTTGTGACTGAGTTCTAGCTTCAGAGCATGTGGTCTGAAAATATGCAAGGTATGATCCCAATCTTTTGGTACTGGTTGAGACCTGATTTGTGACCCAGGATGTGATCTAATCTGGAGAATGTTCTATGTGCACTAGAGAAGAATGTGTATTTTGTTGCTGTGGGATGGAATGTTCTAAATATATCTGTGATGTCCATCTGGTCCAGGGTGTCATTTAAAGCATTTGTTTCCTTGTTAATCTTTTGCTTAGATGATTTATTCCATTTCAGTGAGGGGAGTGTTAAAGTCCCCTACTATTATTGTATTATTGTCAATGGGTTTGTTTGATTTTGTTATTAGTTGATGTATATAATTGGCTGCTCCCATGTTAGGGACATAGATATTTGAAATTGTTAGATCTTTTTGTTGGACAGACCCCTTAAGTATGATATAGTGTCCTTCTTCATCTCTTATTATAGTCTTTGGCTTAAAATCTAATTTATCTGATATAAGGATTGCCACCCCAGCTTTCTCTGCAGATGAGTCTGCTGTCAATGTAATATTTCTACCATTGTATGTTATAGATCTTTTGTCCCAAGCTGTTTTCAGGATTTTCTCTTTGTCATTAAAACTTGTAAGTTTTACTATTAGAAGATGGGGTGTGGACCTATTTTTATTGATTTTGAGGGGGATTCTCTGTGCCTCCTGCATTTTGATGCTTGCTCCCTTTGCCATATTAGGGCAATTCCTATTATAATTTGCTCCAAAGTAACTTCTGCCCTTCTCTCTCTTTCTTCTTCTTCTGGGATCCCAATTATTCTAATATTGTTTCATCTGATGGTATCACTTATCTCTCAAATTCTCCCCTTGTGGTCCAGTAGTTGTTTGTCTCTCTTTCACTCAGCTTCTTTACTCTCCATCATTTGATCTTCTATATCACTAATTCTCTTTTCTGCCTCATTATCCCAGCAATAATAGCCTCCATTTTTAATTGCACCTCATTAATAGCTTTTTTGATTTCAACTTGGTTATTTCTTATTTCTCCAGAAAGGAATTTTATTTCTCCAGAAATGGATTCTCTAATATCTTCCATGCCTTTTTCAAGCCCAGCTAGCACCTTGATAACCATCATTCTGAACTCTCCTTCTGACATATTACCAATGTCTGTATTGATTAGGTCCTAGCAGTCAGAACTGCCTCTTGTACTTTTTTTTTTTTTTTGGTGTGTTTTTCCACCTTGTCATTTTATCCAGATAAGAATATATGAATGAGAGAGTAAAATACTAAAAGGTTGGCAAAGACCCCAGAAAACTATATGCTAACCGAATCAGAAGAGAACCGAAACTGGGGGGAAAAGAAAGGGGGGAAAAAGTAAAAAATTATACACACACACACACACACACACACACACACACACACACACATATATATATTAGACCGGTGAATAGAACAGAGCTACCCACTTGATTTTGGGTGTATTATGGTCTCTTAGAAGGAACTACCTCACAAAAATTTTAAAGAAAGAAAAACATATATATACACAAAAATAAAGGTAAACATGATAAAGGGATGATATGACTATAAAGATGAAATTTTTAAAAAATTCTAAAAAAGGAATTGACACAATAACTTGGTTGGAAAAGAAAAAAAAAAGAGGAGAGAATGTGATCAGTCTGGAGCTAGATTTAGGGTGTATTTTGATCTATTAGAAGATATTATATCCCAAAATTTTAAGGGAAAAAAACCTATATGTATACAAAAAATAAGGTTAAATACAATGAAGGGATAAAATGTGACTATAACAATGAAAATTTAAAAAGATTTTTTTAAAAAGGTATTGATAAGATAAAATAGTTAAATAACATTAAAAGAGGAAAGAGGAAAAGTTAAAAAATAGAATAAGAAAATAATAAAATTAAAAAAAAACATTAACTGTGCAAGACTATAGGATCATGGAAAAAAAGCCAAGAATTCTGTGTTGCTTTCCCCTAGCTCTGGAGTTCCACAGTTCCCGCCTATCAGTGAATTTGGTCTTGGCTGGATGTTCTTGCTGATCTTTTGGGGCCAGGCCCTATTGTCCTGATTCTCACATGTCTTTGCCTGAAGAGGAATTGCACCGCCCTTGCCAGGCACCAGGCTAAGTAATCTGCACAGTTTTGGTCTCAGTATCTTTTGTTCCCTGAACACTTTCCATACAGCTTTGGAGGACAGAAATGAGGATGGCGGCCTCCCAGTCTCCAGCCCGTAAGAGCTGAGAACTCAGGGCCCTACTCTTCAGTGCACCCTCAGAGAAAAGCACTTAATCCCTCCTGTCTCCCTGGTCTCTGGCTGCACTCCGAGCTCACCCGGCCTGTGACCCTAGTGTTTCTATCTCTAGTGCACAGCCCCATTTGGAGTCTCCAAACCCAGCAGATATCTGCAGTGCATTCCTGGTGGAAGAAGGAGGTCTCCCTAGATCTGCCACTTGTGGAATCACTGCTTGAAGACCAGTCGCCTGGCTGTGCCTTGGATCACAGTTTAAGGTAATCCTGAGCTGACAGCTCCTCCTTGGCTCCATCTCTGCCACTGGTTTCCCTACTCTGAAACCTGGCATTTCTGCCACACTCAGACATCCCTGGTCTTCCTGTGACCGTGCTGGTCCTGAGCCCACACTGTCCCCATGAGGGCTCCACACCCTGCTGAGCTCCCTCAGTGGAGCAGACTTCTAAAAGTTCTGATTTTGTGCTCCACTGCTCCACCACTTGCCAGAGACAGCCCCTCCCCCACCCCCCACCGCAGTCTATCTTCCCCTCACTTCAGATTCACTTCTCACATCCTACCTTCCAGAAAGTGGTTGATTTTCTGTTCCAGGAATTGCTGCTCTTCTTCTCTTCTATCTCCTGTTGAGTTTGTAGGTGTTCAGAATGGTTTGATGACTATCTAGCTGAACTCCTGGGACCTAATGCTATTTCAGAGTCCTACTCCTCTTCCATTTTGCTTCCTCCAAGAGGAGTGTTTTAACTTGCACATTTCCATCCAAGGTATTTTTATATCCTTGTTTATGTGTTTATTTTCAGTTACTCTTCCAGCAAAGAGACTGTAAGCAGAGATTCTCTTTTGTGCCTTTGCTTATTTACTTATTCACGGTGCTCCAAACAATATCATAGATATGGTATTTGTTAAATATTTGTTGAATTAAAGAAAAAAGAAAAGATGGAGAAATGAGCCTCTCTTTGAAGCTTGCAGAAACAGGCAATGATTGAATGTCTTGAGTGATGTGTGAGTAATAAAAGCCGGACTTCAAGGTTGGAGACAATATTTTTCAGCTCCATCACTGAGGGAAGCCTGACATTCACTTGCAAATTCCAGCCTGTGTTATTGTCATTTGCTCCAGATGCTAAAACCCACTGAATCTCTAAGCCCGTCATGGCCTATGACATGAAGAACCAAGCTTGCAGAGGAGTCTAAAATTTGTCTTGCTGCCACAGAGCCAGTAAGACACATGTGACTGGACATTTTCTGCTCCCTCCCTATACCTCTTGTCACTGAATTGCTTGGGTTTGTAGCACAGACTGCTGCCTCTGTTTCCTAATGGACATTTCATCCTCCTGAGAGTGAGATTCTCTGATGCTTAACTTGCTTGGCAAGTTCTACACTCCAACCCCCTCGCCCACAGCTTGGATTCTCATACACCTGCTGCTAAGTAAGGTCGTTCCATGAAAGGTCAGATGACTTGAAGCCTGGCCCCGATTTCCACCTGACCCTGAGTTCTCCATTCTGTGTAAACTCTTGGTTTAAATCACCATGACTTCCTGCCACACGGGATGGTCTCAGTTACTGATATATCCTGAGCCAAACTCCTTTTCACTGAGGGGAGATTGAGCTTAGTATGGGACAAGGGCCCTGAACACTAAATGGACTGAGGTGGCAGCCTGGGCAGATGTTCCAGGTGAAGAGAGGTAGATGGTTCAGGCAAAGAAAAGAATGGCTAATAATGATCTCGGAGAGTGTATGACCTGTCCCTCAGGCCCCTGAGGGCACAGCCGTATTCTGTTGGCAAGACCACTCCAAAGCAGTCAGTCAGCCCAGTCTCACTAGATTCCCAGATCCCAGAAAATGGCAAGATCTCAAGGAAAAGTCTTTTATTAAGTATGAGGTGAAAAGAGTAGCTGTTCTTTTCAAAGAAGTAACTTCACAAGTCAAACCTTCTAACTGAGTACTTTGAATCTTTTTTATATTTGTTATGTGTTTATGAGGATCAAAAACTGTCAAAAAGTATTCATATATTTACTTTTGAATCACAGGGTTGTTTTCTAGAGACACACTACATATTTGTAATTATACATTCATGTATAATATATACATTCATGTTTATGTAAATACATGTATGCAATCAGAAATGATTTTATTGGGTCATCTATTTATAACCCAACATATTGTCATATATTGTGACAATATTACCAAGTCATTCTCCAACATACGACCATAATTTATATGCTGTTTATGAGTCCCATTTCATCATATCCTAATCTAAACTTCATATTATAAAACCTTTTTTTTAAATTTATTTATTTGACAGAGAGAGATCACAAGTAGACAGAGAGGCAGGCAAAGAGAGAGAGAGAGAGGGAAGCAGACTCCCTGCCGAGCAGAGAGCCCGATGCGGGACTCGATCCCAGGACCCCGAGATCATGACCTGAGCCGAAGGCAGTGGCTTAACCCACTGAGCCACCCAGGCGCCCCCATATTATAAAACCTTTATATACAGTCTTTAAAACTGAAAGGATGACAAGTGATGAACTCACTGTTGTCTTACTTTGTATTTATTCAAAGAATAAACATCTTTGTACACATTTTAAAAAATGGCAGAATTTGAAGAGGGCTAGATGGTGTGTGTGTGTGGGGGGGGTGTGACAGGTTCCTTCCAAATCACAGCCAATAGCACCAGCTTTTATATATATATATATATATATATATATTTTTTTACACAAGGAATCATTTTGAAGTAGGAGAGGGAGGTTCTTGTCTCATGGAGTTGAAGAACGAATCTATGAATCTTGTGGACAAAGGAGAGTGAGTAAAGCAATAGTTTTATTAAGCAAGGATACAGAAAAAACTCAGGAGTGAGAGGGGTCCTGACAGGGTTGCCCCTGAGGGTTTTTAGGGTTGGTCTGTTATTGAAGGCAAGCCAGGGAACATCTCTACTGATAAGTAGCATCTGTTGGGTAAAGACTAGTGATAACACCTTTAATGGGTTACTTCCATTTTAGGGCCTGGTAATGCTTTGTTGGTCACAAGTGACTCTTAGAACAAGACCCCACCTCTGACACCTGGGGCAGGGTGGTCTGGTTTGTTCCCTTATCTCTGGTTTTTTTACTCCTCTGCCTTTTTGGGATTTCCATGAACTTGATTCCATAGCTCCCACCTATCTCTCTCTACATAGCCCTGCCTGTCCCTTACTCAGTTTGACACTTTTTGCCCAATGAAAAGGTAGTTGCCGATAGAAAGCGCAGAGTGCCTGGATTCAGAAAACTTAGATGTTATGTCCTTGTACTTCCCTTTACTGTCTGTGTGGCCTTGGGTCAGTCATTCCACTTCAGACACCAAATTTAATCTGTAGTAACTGGTGTAATCAATGAAACTGGGTATCAGGCACACCACGCTGAGTAATTTATAGCCCCTGTTTTTTTCCAAGCAACCCTGAAAGGTAGGAATTAACATCCCCATCTCAGAGGGAAGCAGCAGGTTGTCCTTTTACCCACCTGCCAGAAGCCGTGTGAAAGGGCTCTGGGGATGGAAAGGTGCCAGTGTGATCAGCCACATGCGGGGCACAGTGCTAGCATGTGCCCCCCTGAAGTCCTGGGGCTGTAAGAGAGAAGAGATCCGAATGCGTTTTCTTAGGGCATAAATGTTACCATGTGACAAATACTTTAAAACATTTTTTAGGTCAACAGATCTTCTGCAGTAAAATGCAAATTTTACATTTACAAGATAAAAGCAGATCTTCTGAGAAGCAGCCAAGCCTTTATTTTCTTTTATGGTATGTAAAATGTATCAAAACGCCATTGCCTTTATGTAAGTGGCTTATACAAGAAGAAATTCTTACAAAGTGGTGGGAAGCCTGCTGACCGGACTGCTTACATGTTATAGATACTCAGCCAATGTCAGCTCCCCTTCCTCCTTCCCTAGACAGGACAGGGGGCACTTGCCCAATGACTTTGTTACTCTTAGAATTTCAGATGGATTTGTTAATTGGAAAAATAGTTCTGATAATAGCTTGAGTTTGCACTTACGAACACGACACGTGGAGGTCTTCTCCCATCGTTACCAGTCTGCAGGAAAAACATCCCGAGGCTACAGTGATAGTGGTCTCTGGGGCCCATCAGCTCTGACCCCACTGATGGGGGCACTTGGGCTCCCCACACATGCCCTTGGTGATTCTCAGCTCATGACTATTCTCTCTTGTTCTCTGGCTTATGTCTTCCACACCACACACTTGCTCTGAAAGTCACTATCGCCTAGTGAGGACAGACGTCCTCTTTTTAATGTTTATCAGACATGTGAATAAATTGCTTATCCATGTCTTTTGTGCATTTTTCAGGCAGACTGATTATTTTTTTCCTTATTAATAGGCGGTTCGGCATGTGTTCTGAATTCAAAACTTCTGTTACTTCTACATATTGCGCACATTTTCTCCACTTGGGCCTTGCACTTTCACTTTGAGCGTGTGTGTGCGTTTCTTCCCACAAAGAGCATCAGCATTCCATGCAGTTACATGTGACCAAATATCTCTCTCTGGCTTGTCCTCTTGTACCTCGTTGGAGAAGTCCTCCCCCACCCCAATGAGAGATTCTGCTGTGAGTTTCTCTGCAGCACACTTTCCTATTTAGGTAGTTGATAGATGTATTTCTGTATGATTTGGGATAAGGCTTCCATATTATCTGTCTCCGCATGGATTGCCATTTGTCCCAACCTGCCTGTTCTTTCCTTGTGATGGGTACCGCCACCTCGTTATAGACCATGTTCATGAACATGTGATTCTAGTCTCAGCTTCTCTATTCATTAGTTGATTTTTCTTTGTGCCACTATCAAATTACTTTAAGTGTCATGTATTCATAGAAAGTGTTGATATCTAGTAGGGATGGTCCTTCCTAACATAGCTCTTCAACTTGGAGTATTTTTGTCCTTACTTTCTTGTGGAGGTCTTAGGCTCAGCCTGAAGAGCACTCCAGAAAGCCCCTTGAGGCTCTGTGTGGAGTTTATAGGTTAATTTGACAAGTGGCCATTTTCATTGTATTGAATCTTTATTGATTAAAAATATCATAGATATCCTTATTTACTTACATCTTCTTATAAATATTTCAATAAAGTTTTAAAATTTACTCTTTAAAGAACTTACAGATCTTTTGTGAGGTGCTCTTAGGTATGTCATAATTTATTTCTTACTGGAAATTGTACTTTTTTATTCAAGATTTTTTATTTTTTATGAAGTCTTCTTGAAATAAAACAATACAATTTTCATATGTTCATCTTAATATCTAGAAGCATTGCTGAGTTGTTATTTTTAATATTTTATATTTTGGGTATCGCACATAGTAAAATTATGATAAAGGGGTATTGGCAACAGGACAGAAAAATCCATGGCAAAAAATAAAGAATCCAGAAATGGACCTACTTACATATGGACAACTGATATTCATCAAAGGGGCAAAAATGAGCAAGTGAAATCTGTTTCTAAAATACCTGTAGAAGGTGTGCTGTTCTCTGGGAATCACAGAGGTGTTGGGTGATCTCCGAAGACTTCCTTTATTGGATGTGGAGTCCGTACATCACCACAAGTTCTTTTTTTTTTTTTTTTAATTTGACAGACAGAGATCACAAGTAGGCAGAGAGGCAGGCAGAGAGAGAGGAGGAAGCAGGCTCCCTAACAAGCAGAGAGGCCAACGCGGGGCTAGATCCCAGGACCCCGGGATCATGACCTGAGGTGAAGGCAGAGGCTTAACCCACTGAACCACCCAGGTGCCCCTCACCACAAGTTCTTAAAGCACCATTTACACAAATATATAGTGTTCTGAACCTTTGCCACAGGCTTGACATAATAGCATAATGAGACGATAGCCCCAAACACTGCAGCATGGGTTGTAAACCCATTTCCCCTCCACATGCCCTGCCTGCCCCCTTCCTGGTCCCCAGCCTGTGTATGACCTTTCCCTTCTGACTCAGGGGTTCCTTCTTCTATCTCCTGCCACTGATGACAATATCAATATCCCACAAGAGACTACCTTTTTTTTTTAACATTTTATTTATTTATTTGAGATAGCACAAGAGAGAGTGAAAGCACAAGGAGGGGAGGGGCAGAGGGAGACAGAGAAGCAGGCTCTCCGCTGAGCAGGGAGCCCAACCGGGGGTGGGATTCAATCAGGATCCTGGGATCCTCACCTGAGCCGAAGGCAGATGCTTAGCCGACTGAGCCACCCAGGTGCCCCGACACTTTTTACATCATTCAGAAAATCACGAATGTCTCAATCTCAAGTACCTACAGTTCTTTACATCCCTGATTTTGTTCCCTAAGAGCAGTGGATACATCCGGCTTTATATCTGGATGAGGATGAGAGCCAGCAAAGGAGCATCTCGCCCAAAGACCTCTCCCAAGGAGAGTCTCCAAAAGCAACAATTCTAGGATTCTACATACAACGTCCATAGCAAAAATCACAACAGCTTTTATATAATATTTGTGTGTGTGCAGGATTCTCCGGTGGGTGTACGGTGAATTCAGATGACGATGTGAGCACATGGGGCTACTCAGGTAAATGCTGCGGCACCAGGGACACTTAACTGAAGTCTCCCTGTGTCCTGCATTTTCTTCTCCCTGGCCCTGTGAGGTTAGGAGGTGTAGCTCTTACAGTTGGCCCCAAGAGGGCAGTAACTACACGTAATTGCTCCCAGAAGCGAGCGCGCCAGGTTTTTCTGATTCTGAGCTGGGAATCTAGAAGTTTGGACGGTAATAGGTTGACAACATTTAGAACTGTCTTTCATTTTTTCTCTCAAATCAAGAATTCCTTCTTCTCTCTGTCTGGGGTAGCACCCAATTTCCCTTCCTGCAGCCTTTCTCAATTTTGCTGTGGTGATAAGGACTCTAGGATTTTATTACCCCAACTAAGTAAAAGTGATCCAGTTTGGGACCAGGTGGGAAACAGGGGTGACTGGTAACTCTGTAGCCCCTAGAAGAACTCAGCTAGGTTCTTATTTTGTAACTCTAAAATTCCTTCCTAGGTCATTCTTAAGCCAACTTTGGATGGGAACGTTTATCCAAGCTGCCCTGAACTATTCTGCTAGGAAACCAGGCTTTGTTCTGTTTCCTGTGGGTTTCACTTTTCCTTTGTGGAGTGTTCTCCCTGCCTAGCCACTGCCTGTCCACACTCAGAGTGCTGCGTGCTGTTCTGCCCACGACCTCAACTCGTGGAAGGTAGAGGAGACCGGGGCAATCCGTGAGTGGAGTCAGAGTCGATAGTCAACAGAGGGGACAGACTGCTGCGGGCAGAGAAGTGAAAAACAGGAGGGCATGGAGCCCAGAGGAGATGCGATCAGGGTCTGTGAGAGCTCTGTAAGAGGAAAGCAGGGGCTGGAAATGATAAATGAGATCACGCAGGGAAGTGTGCACCTGACTGGTCGTCAAGGAGAGTGAGATCCTTGGTACCACGAATGCTCCTTTGGTACCACTGTGTGTGGGCTGCAATGGTTGCCGTGCTGGGGGTCACGTGGTGGTGATGCCCTCCTCTCTCTGGAGTCTGTGTCTCTCCCATGCTTTCAACACGGAAGGGAGACTTGATCTGCATACCTCCCGAGACCCCTGTTTCATGGACCTAACTTCCCTGGGGAGGGCGAGTTTCTCTTCTTCGGGGGCAGAGACCTCCCTGTATTCTCCTGACAGACAGCCGACCACTTTCTACTCTGAGAGGTAGTGTCAGAGAGCACACTGCCCCCTGAGACAGCTCATTCTACTCCTAACAGCTCTAATAACTGATCATTCTTCTTTCTAGAAAATTCAAAGTTTAAATTCAAAGATTGTTATTTTTAGCTCAGAACTACTCATTTTTAAAAAATATTTTATTTATTTACTGAGAGAGAGAGAGCGAGAGAGAGCATGAGGGGGGAGAGGGTCAGAGGGACAAGCAGACTCCCCGCCGAGCAGGGAGCCCGATGCAGGACTCAATCCTGGGACTCCAGGGTCATGACCTGAGCCGAAGGCAGTCGCTTAACCAACTGAGACACCCAGGCGCCCAGAACTACTGATTTCTATCAGAAACAACATTGAATAAAATTTCACCCCTTCTTCTCTGCGAGAGTATCTTAAATAATTGACCATGACCGTCTTGGTATTTTAAAAAATCATGACTGAACTTTGGTGTTTCATGATGAAGTAGAACTTGGCCATCGGCCTGGGGCACCCAAGCTGGATTTTACAACTGCATTATGGTGGCCTTGGTGAGAAGCCAGCACGTCATCCATCCACCTATCCATGTGTCCTTTCAGTAAATACGCATTAAGCTCCTAAGAGACAACAGGAACTCTTTTCTGGTGATCCAACAGGGAATCAAAAAGAAATCCAAGTTTTGGAGAGCTTATACTTTAATGAGGGATGTAGATATTTTTCTGATTGATGGAGATTAATGAATTAATAAGCCGAGATACAGACTTGAATGAAGAAGATAGTCCTTTGCGAGCAAGTGTCAAGGGAATGTATCAAAATCCAGGAGTGAGAGGTGGAGTCAGATGAGGCTTCTTGGGACAGGCGAACCTTGAGCTCAACTCTGAGAAATGAATAGGAGTGGACAGTGCCTTCAGTCAGAGGGAACACAGCATGGCAAAGCCCTGTGGTGGGCATCATCGACTTACTTACTTACTTACTGGAGCACAGAGTATCACGAGGGTAGTGGAGGTGCCCTTTGGGAGACACCCAAGGGCTGGCTGGGTGGAGCATATCAGAATCTCTTTGGCTGAAGAGAAATCAGAGCTGATCAAAAGGATTTAGGCATGGGAATGACAGCAGCTTTGCTTTTTGAGGCCATGCTTCTGATATTGTGGGGAAAATGCGATGGGCCAGTTTGACTGTGGGAAGAGTAACTGTTAAGTCAGGAAGAGTAAGTCGTAGCTTTGATTAGGTTATAAAATGGAAACAGAGGAAAATACACTGAACTGAAGGAGATTCGGGACGAAGGATTAGGGCTCCTGACAGACTGGGAGTGGGAGGCTAACAGACGCGCGCTCTCAGAGAGGCTGCTTTGGTTTCACTCAAACAATTCGGTTTCCCAGGGTGAAATGTACACGTGCCCAAGAGGCGACAGGCAGTCAGATCTCTTTTGTGGACGTTTTCGTAAGAGCTAAAGATAAATTCACTCCCCAAATATAATATCCAGATATTACTGATGCTGTCATTTCCTGGAAGAGAATGGTGCCTCATTTGTGTTTGATGCAGATCTGTGTCCCAAAGCACATTATCAGAGACGCTGCTGCAGCCCCAAAGATCAATGAGCTTCAAACTCAACCCCTTGGAATAACTGCGAAGGGGCTATTTGCAGTCCCGAAGGCACGTTTTTATGTATGATTTTATATTGCTTACTAAGACTAGCTTATTCTCCACTAGGAGCTTGCAGAGGATTTAGAAATCATTCATTTCAAAGTCTCTTTATATAAAATAAAACCCAAAGTAATAACCTCTCTTCCAGAACCAAGAGCTGCAGCGTGAATGTGCTAGAACCAAAATACATTAGAAGAGTTTTTATTCTCAAGAGGCTGTCACAATCCTCTTCCAACTTCCTTTCATCCTCATAGCTTCTGAAAGAGGGATTACTTCATACACAAACAGTATTTGCCCTCTGGGTGATTTCTGTCCCTTATATATACGATCTGTATTTTAGGTGACTTTTGTGAATACAAAGTCACTGTAGTGGAGTGATAAACCAGATTAATCGACTGGGAAGACCAACAAGTAGAGCAGGCCACAGAGCAAGGAAAAGAGGAAGAAGGAGAAGGAGAAGGGGAGGGGAAGGAGAATGAAGAGGGGGAGGAAGGGGAAACAGCAGGAGGAGGGGGAGGAGGGGAAAAGAGGAGGAGGAGAGGAAGAGCAGAAGAGCAAGTGCGAGGAGAGTACTGGATGTGAGGACTAATCACCTATTTGCCTTGGAGCCTCAGAGGGACTGGCTATGACTGCTTCCCTGGTCTGGGGTCAGACCTGAAGGACGGAAGGGAGGTACCCCACTCACCCTGCCTCCAGGAGACTTAGATGAGCCCTGCTGTCTTAGGGTTATTGTCAGAGGAACTGATAGAGTGAATCTGTCCTCCTGGAAAATTCAAGCCAAAAACGACGTTTTTGGCCATATTCTCCATCCCAGTTTTGAGCCTTCAATCTGGTCAGCCATTCTCAAACATACTCATTTAGCGCATTAAATTAAACCGACATACTACGATCTTCCGCGTCAGCGATCAACACGCGGCTCCGCTTCGACTTGTACTTGACTGTGATTATCTCTTGTCGGCGATTCTGTAGGAGTGGCAGACTTTCCCCTTCTTCCCTTCTAGGTTCTTCGGCTGATCTAATAATTAAATTGACATAAGACAGATAAATAGGAGAAAAACTTAATTTTGTATGAACTGGGGCCTCATAAAAAACACAGAGACGGTCAGGCAGTTGAGGCTTATATAGCACTGGGAGCTAAGGAGAAAGGGACAGGGGTCTGGGGCTCTGGAGAGGGGCAAGGTGGTTCACAGGAAGATGAGAAGATCCAACGTTTGGTACACAGATGTTTCCCCTGCCATTCCACCAAGTCTGTCTTATATAAACAGCTATTTGGGGTAATAGTTCTTTACTGGCTCACTGGCCATCTTCGCCTCCCAAAGGAGGGGATCTCTGGACTGGAAAGATGGACACAGGAAGGAACTCTTCTAAGTAAGACAGTTATGTCTACCTGAATTTGCTAACATCTGTTACGTATGTACCTGACTCTTTCGAAGCTGGATTTGTTCCCTCTACAGACCTATGATGGTTCAACTTGGCATTTTTAGACTTTATGATGGTGCAGAAACCATATGCATTCAGTAGAAACTGTACTTCGAGTTTTGAATTTGGATCTTTTCCTGGGCTAGTGATGTGTGGCTGGTCGGTCCCCTCTCATGATGCTGGGTAGCAGCTGTGACCCCTTGGGCAGCCCCATGATCACCAGGGTCAATGATTGACAAACAACCCTTCTGCCCCTATAACCACCCCATTTTTCACTTTCAGGATGGGATTCAGTAAATTACATGAGATATGCAACACTTTACTATCAAGCAGGCTTTATGTTTAATGATTTTACCCAACTGTAGATTCTGAGCGTTCCGAGCACAATTAAGGTAAGTGTGGCTAAGCTGTGATATTTCGTAAGTGAGATGTATGAAATGCATTTTCAACCTATGATGTTTTCAACTTATGTTGGGTTTATCAGGATGTAAACCCCCATGATAAGCAGAGGAAGATCTGGATTTCCTTCTGGAGGCTGGAGCTGGCACTTCTGGTATCTGATTGATGAGTCTTAATTAGACTCTCAACGGTTGGCTGTTGATTTATTTTTGCTGCAGACAGAAGAATCATATGTTATTTGACCTAAATGACAACACAGGGAACATGGAGGCATTGGTGTTTGGGAAAGAGAACAAAGTCAATGTGAGGAAGGGGATATACTTTGACTTACATTCTTCAGGTTGTCAAAAACTGGAGAAAAAGTATAGTTGAAATCTGGGGATCACAGTTTCATTAAGGTGGGTGTTCCATGGAGACAAGTCTCCCCTCTGAGGAGATAATACTTTGTATTTACATTCAGAAAGCTGGACAGGTGCTCTAGAACAGGATATGGTGTGAAATTCCGTGATATTTAGTACATCTGCATCTGATGGAACTTAGGAACCTCTCTTTTCCGAAACACACATCCTACACACACAGTCAAGAGGACATGGGTTTCATAAAGCAGAGACATACATGAAGGTGCCCACACAGTCCCACAAAGTTTGTTGATGACACTGTAAGTCTAATGCAGACAGCTTGCCCAAAGTTGGAAAAATTATTCTGAGTGATGTACATAAGAGTAGACAAAGTCCAAGACATCCTGAGGACATTTTTCAGAGTCAAGCCAGACATCCCTGCACTTACCATACTCTAGGGCAATTGAGTCAGGATAAATGCCCTCCCTCTTCCTGTCCTTTGCCTCTCTATCATACTGGTGCATGCTGCTGCCACCAGTTGGCGCTCTTCCCCATGCCCCAACAGTGTTTCCACTGGCTCCTGTCTTTGTACTGGGAGTGCAGACAGGAGACAGTGACATGGTCTTGTTAAGCAGGCGAGTGCATCTCAGTCCAGATATACCTTAAGGAGAGAGACTCAAGAGTGAAAAAACGTACTAGAAGGAAGGGAAGGAGAAAATTTTATGAGAAGTAAAAGAAAGATACACTTTACCAGGATGGAGTCCTACAGGCAGCAGGGGGCTTAACGATCAACTTCTTCTTAGAATATAGGTATTTTTTCTTAATGCAGGTTTTTAAGCCCAAAAATTACAGTGAAAGGAGCAATTCAGATCAACTGGTCTAAACAGCATTTAACTGAAGAATCTCTGATTTACCCTCTTCAGCCAGACTGAGCTGCCTGAGAACAGAAGTGTGCAGACTCCCCCACATCTCCAGATTAGCCAGGAGGGGGTCACTGCTGAATAAATAACTACAAAATCACAACATATTGTGAATAAAAGTTTATTTCTCATTCACTGCAGCCCTGTGTCAGGTTTAGTTTGGGGTAAGGGAAGGACTCGACTCTATGTGGACATTCAGGGAGATTGTTGTTCAATAAATACCCATTGAATGAATAAAATTGAAGCAAAAGTCTGCCATCTTTAGGACACAGATGAAAACCTATTAAAACAGAGGGAAGAAAAAGTTGTTCTACTTCTGTGGAAAGAGTAGAAATTGGTTCTGGGAGCAGAATATAATGGGTTTTCTTACATCTGAGGGAGGGACAGGATCAGGGGTGAAAATCTCATCCAGAAGACTAAGGATGTAATGCCTGCCAAAGGCCAATGCTGAGTGAGGAACTCCCCCATCACTCCACAACCTGCTAATGACTTCAAGACTAAATAAGCACCAGATAACAAGCCTGTAGCTAGGGGATGATCAAGAGCATGTAAAAAATATATCTTCTTAAGTTCAGGTGTGAGGGAAGACCCAAAGCTAATGGTGTAGCCCTAGGGGAAATTTAAACATGTGGTGTCCTGAGAGCAAATAGCACCAGTAAATCTCAAAGCCAGCTCTACTTCTGACCAGATTAATTCAACCACTCCGGTAAAGTCATAGCAAAAGATAATCTGTGCTCATTTCCAGGTAGAAATACTGTCTACCTTGGTCTCTACCATCATGGATAGCTTTTGATAAAATGTGTGAGACAAATAAAGAAGTAGAACAAAAAAGATCTGTCAAGAGACAAATCAGTCTTGGGGCACCTAGGCAGCTCAGTTGGTTAAGCCTCTGATTTTAGCTGAGGTCAAGTTCTCAGGGTCCTGGGACTGGGTCCCATGTCAGTCTCCATGCTCAGTGGGGAGTCTGCTTCTCCCTCTCCCCCTCCTCCTGCTCTCTCTCTCTCTATCCCCCCCCACATAAGTAAATAATATCTTTTTTTTTCTTTTAAAGACACAAATAAACCAAAACAAACAGACAGATAGGATTCAGATGTTGAAACGATCAGGTTGGGTATTTAAAATAGATGGAAAACATGAATCATTAGATGGACAATTCCAGTACAAAAATGGAAAATAAGAAAAAGAATGAATTAGAAATACTAGAAATGAAAAACACAGTTATAGAGGTGATGAAAGTCTAGAATAGAATCATCAGGAAATTTGACATAGCACAAGAAAGAATCAATATCCTAGAGATGGATTAACAAAATACATGGAAACATCAAAAAGAAAAAAAGAAGAAGAAAAAAAGAGAAAAGATTAGAGTATCTAAGAGATGTGGGGCAATATTAAGCAGTTTAAAATACCAACAGTTCGGGGGCACCTGGGTGGCTCAGTGGTTAAAAGCCTCTGCCTTCGGCTCAGGTCATGATCTCAGGGTCCTGGGATCGAGCCCCGCATCGGGCTCTCTGCTCAGCAGGGAGCCTGCCTCCTCCTCCTCTCTCTCTGCCTGCCTCTCTGCCTACTTGTGATCTATCTGTCAAATTAAAAAAAAAACAACTTAAAATAAATAAATAAATAAATAAATAAATAAAATACCAACAGTTAGAATCCCATAAAGAGAACAGAGATTGAGGCATTAGAAATACACGAAAATAGATGAAGGCAAAGAATTTTTTTTAAACTGATTACAGAAAAATCATCACAGATCCAAGAATCTCAGAGAACATCAGGCAGAATAAACAATAATAATGAGATATTAGTAATGAACCACACACACTTAGGTATACTATATTCAAATGGTTAAAAGACAAAGCAAAAATCCTCAAGGCAGCACAGGCAAGGGAGAGAAACATAGACACAGGCAGAAGAACGACAGCAGATTTTTCTTCATAAACTATCAAAGCCAGAAGCCCATGTACTGACATTTTAAAGTTCTGAAAGATAAAGACAGCTGTCAGATCAGAATTCTAAACCAGCAAAAATATCCAAACATGGAGGAGAAATAGACATTTTCAGACCCATGACATTGAGGTAATTTATGCAGTGTGGGACTGAATTAAAGGAAACATTAAGAAATGTTAGGCAAAGGAATTTACTTATTGTTTTTAAAAGATTTATTTATGAGAGAGAGAGAGCATAAGGGAGAGAATGAGAGACAGCATAATCGGGGGGGAGGGGCGGAGGGAGAAGCAGACTGCCCACTGAGCGGGGAGACCAATGCAGGACCCAATCCCAGGACCCCAGGATCTGAGCTGAAGGCAGATGCTTAACCAACTGAGCCACCCAGATGTCCCAGGCAAAGGAACTTGCGCAAGTCCTGTGGGAATTTAAATCTATACAAAGAAAAGTACCCTAAAGGTATATTAAATTTTGCTTTTCTTATTTTTTAAGTACTCTAAAAAATAATGAATATTCAGAATGTGGAATTCGCAAAATGTTTCTGTAAAGGGCCAAACATTTATTTTAAACTATACATTCCCTACAGTCTCTGTCACAGCTGCTGACCTCAGCACTGGCCACAAAAGTGTTCTTGGACAATTTGTCAATGAACAAACAAGCTTATGTTCCAGTAAAACTGTATTATGGATGCTGAAATTGGAATTTTTTATAATTTTCATGTGTCATACAATCTTCTTTTGATCTCCCCCCCAAACATCAAAAACACGTACAGACCATCCTTTGCTTGAGGGCTACACAAAAACAGGTGTATTCTCAACAAAAACAGGCAATGGGCTGGACGAAGCCTATGGGCCATCGTTTGTCAATTCCTAGTCTAAAGCAAAAATATTAGCAAAGTATTATGCTCATAGGATCAATAAAAGTAAAATATTTGGCATTAAAAGCACAAAATAGGAGAGGGAGGAATTGGGAGCATACTACTGGAAGATCCTTACGCAACGTGCCAAGTAGCATAATGATATTAGAAGAGACATTCTGATTGAAGACATGTGTTGTAAACTCTAAGGCACAGGACGAAGAAATATTTTTAAGAGACATAAATAATAAGACAGCTTGTCATATCAGAGAAAGGATAGGCACACAGACCCAACGGAAATGACAGTTCAGAAATAGACCCACACATACACAATCTGTTGATTTCCTACAAAAGTACAACCACAACTCAATGGAGAAAGGATCATTTTTGAACAAAGAGTACCAGAATGAAATATTCATATTTTAAAAAATGAACCTGATTCATACCTTGCTGTCTGCATAAAAATTAGCTCAAATGGATCCTTTACTTAAATGCAGAAACTAAAACTGTAAAACTAGATGAAACACAAGAGAAAATCAGTAATGTTAGTTTAGGCAAAGATTTCTTAGATATAATTCCAAAAGCACAGAGGATACCTTTGTTGATAACTTTATCAACATAAAAAAATTCTCTTGAAAACTTACCTTTAAGGCATAGAAAAGTATGTCATAATTTGAGGCTTAGTATTTGATAGTCACACAGCTGTTAATGACCCTGTTCCCAGAACTTACAAAGAACTCTCAAAACTCCGTAAGTGGGGCGCCTGGGTGGCTCAGTGGGTTAAGCCGCTGCCTTCGGCTCAGGTCATGATCTCAGGGTCCTGGGATCGAGTCCCACATCGGGCTCTCTGCTCAGCAAGAAGCCTGTTTCCCTCTCTCTCTCTCTGCCTGCCTCTCCGTCTACTTGTGATCTCTCTCTGTCAAATAAATAAATAAAATCTTTAAAAAAAAAAAAAAACTCCGTAAGTAAGAACAAACAGCTGAACTTTTAAAAAGGAAAAAAAAAAAAAAAAGGTGCACAGATGGAAAATGAGCACCTAACAAACTGCTCAAAATAATTCGTCTTTAGGGAAATTCACATTAAAGTGCGGTGAGATGCCATTATGCACCAACTCAATGGGCTGAAATTGAAAAAGACTGGCCACACCAAGGACTGACCGGGTCAGGAAAGAACTGGAACTGTGGGAGCATCCAATGCCACAAACACTTAGCAAATCATTCTGCAGGCTTGTTAAGAAGTTAACACATATGTGCAAGGCAGAGCCCTGGGAAGGTGCAGGGCCAGCGAGATGGTCACACACTGCTGCTGGGAATGGACCATGTCACAGTCACCTTAGAGAACGGTGTGGAGAGATCCACACAACTGAATTCCACACAACAAGACAAGAATAAACTACAGATACCCACAACGGCAGATGAATCCTAAATGCTGTACACAACTCAGTGTTCCTTACCTGGGGAATGGATACGCAAGCTTGGCAGATCCACACAACTGAATTCCACACAACAAGACAAGAATAAACTACAGATACCCACAACGGCAGATGAATCCTAAATGCCTCGGACTAAGTGAAAGGAGCAGGCTTAGAATTCTATACACATTTTTAGTTTATCTTAATGTTTTAGAGAGAGAGAGTGCGCACAAGCCAGGGGTGGGGCAGAGAGAGAGAGGGAATCTCAAGCAGGCTCCATGACCCATGGGGAGCCCGTCGCAGGGCTCGATCTCATGATGATATTATGTCCTGACCCAAAGTCAAGGGTAGGCCGCTTAACCAACTGAGCCACACAGGTGCCCCACGTATACATTTTTAGTTCCACTTTGTGAAATTCTGGAACAGGCAAAATTATGAAATAATAAGTCGTGGAGATGGAAAGTGCAGTACAGGGAACATAGTTGATAATATTGTAACCACGAATGGTGACAGAGGAGGGTTGCACTTCTGGTGGGTACTGAATGATGGGCAGAATCGCTGAGTCAGTATATTGTACACCTAAAACTAATATAACACCATACATCGATAATACTTTAATAATAAATTTAACTTAAAAAACAGAAATTGTATCAGTGGTTGTCGGGAGCCTGGAATGGGGAAAGAGTTAATAATAAGGTTCCATAAAGGAAATTTTGGCTACAGTGGAACTGTTCTAGATCCTGTTCAAGATCTAGAACTGTTCAAAATCTAGATCTAGATCTTGACTGAGGCATGCACGTGTAAAAACTCAAAGAACGTTGGGTGTTTGGTGGCTCAGTTGGTTAAAACATCTGACTCTTGATTTGGGCTCAGTGTCATGATCTCAGGGTCATGAGACTGAGCCCCGTGTCAGGCTCCTCAGTCAATATGGAGTCTGCTTCAGATTCTTTCTCTTCCCCTGCCCCCCGTCATTTTACCCCTTCCCCTGCTCATGCACACTCTATAAATAAATTAAATCTTTTAAAAAAAGCCTCAAAGAACTTTGCACTAATAACAGTGAATTCTACTGTATGTGTATTAAACCTTAATTAAAAAAAATGGAAAATATGTATACCACATAGGAAGAAAAATTGTAGCTGTTTTTAATACTCTTTTTAAAATTTAATTAATTTATTTGTCAGAGAGAGAGAGAGGGAGAACACAAGTAGGCAGAGTGGCAGGCAGAGGCAGAGAGAGAAGCCTGCTCCCTGCTGAGCAAGGAGCCCAATGTGGGACTTGATCCCAGGACGCTGGGATTATGACCTGAGCTGAAGGCAGCAGCTTAACCCACTGAACCACCCCAGCGTCCCTGTTTTTAATACTCTTGATTGTGCTTTTTGATCTCTGCAGAACAAACATCCATTGCTTCTGTAATTAATAAGATAAAACTATTTTTTAAAAGATTCACAAAACTGGATCAAGGATTTTATTATGACTTTTATTATTATTATTTAAATGATCTCTATGCCCAGTGTGGGGCTTGAACTCATAGCTCCAAGATCAAGAAGTCACATGACTGAGGCAGCCAGGTTACCCTGGACCAAGGATTTTAAAACAATTAGTTTTTCTTATCCATTTGATTAATAATATTCAGTTTATAAATGTGAAAATGATATAATTACTAGGAGTAGTGTTCTTAGAAGTATTTAATTGGGACATCAATTTGGCAATATTATTAACACATATATTCATATTCCTTGATCCAAAAACCCCACTTATAGGTATTTAACCTAGAAATATGTTGACTTATGGGCATTACATAAATATTGCTTTAAATAAAAAATAATTCAAAATAATTGAAGTTAACAATGAATTAAATTAGTCATGATAAATTTGTTATTGAATATGACTAGAGTTATGACTATGTTCTGACACATAAAAATTTATAACACATACCATTAAATAAGAAATGTAAGTTACAAACAGCAGTGTAATAGCTTTCTTTACTAAGTATTATAGGCTCGTTAATTATTAAGTGCTTTATATAGATGCCTTGTTTAATGGCCACCGCAGATATAACTGTTATATTTTCACCATTATTAGCTCTGTTTTTATAAATGAAAAAAAAATGAGGCATTCCGTTTGGATGTACATCTTCTAACCAGAGCCATATGGCGACACTTTGAGATCCCTGGAGATATTTCTCTGCCTCTTGCATACCTTAAGACCACTTGGCACAACTATAGCAATGAGGTGTTTGTGATGAGAGATGCGTCTCTGGATTGTGAATTTCTCTTGGATCCCACACTTCAGATCTAGGAGAAGTTCTAGCTTCTCACCTACTTCATGCTGGGGTAGAGGAGAAACTCCAAAAGGTACAAAGTGCAAAAAGAGACAAGGTCTATGGTGTTAGAGGATGAAGCGATTTATGTCAACACAAAATCAAAGACCCAAATACTTTTGTGTCCCTCAAGTTTACCTCCTTTGGAGATACAGTATGCTTGGAAATACCAAGCTCATGAGGGAATCAGGACTACAGTAAGGGAAGTCAAGTCATGGACTGGGCAGGTCCCTGGAAGAACTCATTCTTTAACCATTGTCTACATACCATAGAATAGTCAATTACAGAAAGTTTGTATAAAGTAATAAGAATATGAATAATAAGAGTAAGAACATAAAGACTATGAGTATGTAGCTCAGAATACACATCTTTTCTGTGTGACACCACATATATCCTGAGGGTCCATAAATCAAGTCTGATTTGGAGGAAGTTTTAGCAGTCAGTGACATCTTCTCAGCATGGAATCTGTTCCCTAACTAGTGAGTGATGTTATGATCTTGACGACTTTTCTCAGTTTCTCTAAACTTCACCTTTTTCATTGCAGATGAAGAAACTGGACTCGGTATTTGTATGTTCTCTCACTGTCCGGTTTCCCACAATGACCAAAATTACCTTGAATGTATATATACTTAAATACTATGTATATACTATATTTAATATATATTATAGATCTATCCTAATAATATATATTATTAATATATTAATGCATATCATTACTTATATATGTTATTGGAATGGTATCAGGCAAGGAGATAAAAATAAGTCTCTATTTTACTCTTGGCATCTAAGCCTCCGGAATAAAAGATACACCATCAGAAAGGAAGCAGTACAAGTGAGAACAACTCATTCTTTTCTACGGACCCTGGCCCTGAACCATGAAGGCAGATCTGTAATGCTGCTTTTCCTTAGATTAGTTGCACATGAACAGCCGTGGACCTTCCCAGAGGGAGACATCCCATTCCATCCTTCACAGCTTCCTCCTCATCCTCCTTCCGTCCCCCTCACACACCTACCCCAAAGCAGGACCACAGCCTGATTCTCAACCAAAGACTGGGATTGACCATTTGAGTATCATTAGGAAAGTGATTTCACCTTCTGTTCCTTGCTTTTCTCATAGTAGGAGAGTAAAGAGGAGAAAACGATCAACCATCTCCAGCAAGGCTGGAGACTGACACAAGGTAATTGCAAAACACCAGGTAGTAAATATGTGATCAATAAATATACTGTAAATGTCAGCTTGGGGATACCTACGTTCTGCCATTGTGCTCTATAGTAAATTAAGGATTCTTCAGTGCTTGCTTGATGTAGATCTTTGCCTTGGGCAACTTCCTGATGGAATCCACCTTTGTGCAGCATGAGAACCAGGAAATATGGTTGCATAGCTACAGAGCTGTTGGTGTTTGACTAAAGGAATGGAGCCAGTTATCCCACATTACACAGGGCTAGAATCACAAGCCACACAAAGTGCCTTCATGCAAGCTACCAGAAGGTGCCTCATTTGGCAGGCCAATGAGCCATTATGCCCCCTCAGGGACACGATTCTGAATGGAGTGTTCTGAGCTAAAGCAATCCTTCCCTAAGACACAGCTCTTGGCAAACCAAGCACAGAGGGTTTCTGGGCTGACGTGAGCTCTCAGCTGGCCTTCTCTGAGCAGGGCACAACCCGTCCAACATGCCTATTCTTGACCCCAGCCTCAACTTGTTAAGATCACACCCAGAGTATAAATGCAAATACTGCTTGGGATTTGGGGGGCTCAGCCTGATCTGCAGGCCACAGATGATTTGCTTTGAAGCAACACACCAAAGAGTTAGACTCCTGTTATAGAATTCCTTTACAATAAAAAAAAGTTTATTATTTTTTCCAAGTTATAAAAATTATACACGCAAAATATGGTCACAGGCACAGAAAAGTATGAAAGTATAAAAAATAAAATAAAAAGTACCCATTACCACTCTATTTCCCAGAATTAATGCTGGTATATCTTGAACTTCTCTCATATATATGTGTGTATTTTTTTTTCTATACTTAGATTTTACCTCCATAGCATCATTGTTAATGGCATCCAGGTTTTTAGAAGGATATTACAGTGAGATTTCCATATGTGAATCAGGACCGAGTGGTTGTTTTTTGTTTTTCCTGGGCTTGATGACCTTAAAGAGGAAAGAGATGGCGATAAAACAGTTTAGATGCAACTGATTCTTTCTCCCTGCACTGACTTTTTCTCCCAGCCACTGGCTATATTTCTTCTCTCCTTTTCCTGTAAGGCTCTTGCTCTCACTTCTCTCCTTCAATGAATTCCTGTCCTTTGAGTCACCCCACCCACCTTGGTTGAGACCATGAAATGAGGTAGTCACTCACACGCAGCATGAGTGTATGTGGACAGGGCAGAAGAGAGGAGGGAGCAGGTGTACTCAAGGCCAAGAGCTAATGGGAAGGTTCTCACTGGGAAGATGAGTAGGAGGAGAGTGTGAGGCTATGAGGGAAATGCTGGAAGTTTGAGGGCCTCAGAACTGGAGAGACCTAAAAGTGTGGGAACTGCTGTGTGTCTGGAGACATCAACTTTTGTATTGACCTGTTTCATTCCAGTATTATCCTTTGGTGGTCTTCCCACAATCCCTCATGCATGTGTGTGGTGAAGAGCGTGGACTTAGTCCTGTAGTACCAATGCCCTCTGTCTGTGTAGACCGGTCTGTATATCTCACTAAAGGCAGGTCACCTTGTGTTTTGAGATATTCAGGGGCATTCTTGATCATTTAGGTCTGGTATGAACTCTGTTTAACATCCTCTGGGATAGAGGATGTTCTCCCCATATCATATATGATGAACATGAGGTTCCTGGTATTTAAGTTCACTAGCCAGTTAGGAAATCACAGAGCCAGAATTTGAAACAAATCTGCCTTAATGAAGCCCAAATTTATTAAATAATCTCCCTGCTTTGATACATTCAACCAACTATAATACTTAGCTAATTTTCTATACTTTGAAGGCCTCTCTGGGGTTTCTCTCATCAACGTGATTAAAAATGTCTCTCCCTCTCTCTCTCTCTTAAAGGAAGAATGATGGAAAGGACAGTCAATCTGGTTTTCTTAAAGTCTTCTATATTGGAAAAATGATTTTCCCCAGAAGTTCCCACCTTGATGAAACTGTGAATTACAGATCTCAGCTGTCTCGGATCTGTGCTGAGTTCAAAGCAGATGAGTTTGAGTTTATCGCCTTCCTCACAGTTGATGTTGGTCAGTCGTCCATACACAAAGACCTCTATCTTCCCTGTATTATCTTGTATTTCATACAAAATGATGTTCTCACTCAACACGTTTTTCTACAAAAGAAAAGCAATGCCCATCTCCTGAGAACTGGATCAGATTTCCACATCTATGAGAAACACAGGATGTAGGTGTATACTTTTGTCTCTGACAGGTTATATGATCTGGGGGTCCAGAATGAGGGGTAAAAAATAGCTTAAAATATTTTGTTCAGAGAATTCTCCTTATGAGTCTGAAGATTGCCACTAATCATCATTAAGTAGATTATGTCATTTCTGTAATTATTCTCCATTCTCTATTTATTCACTCCTCCAATTTTGCCCGAATCTTGAATCTAGATCATCTAGTCCCATTGTTCTAGGTTTCTTCTCACTCACTACTCACTAATTCTGCATATGCACCTGTGTGCACAGCCACTTACACAGAAGGCACAGGAAAGAACAGGGGTAGAAGGAAAGAGCCACCCTAGAAGACACCTTTAATGGAATATGGAATAAAACTTCCCATAGAAAAGTAAGGTCAGCCCCACTTAGTATTTCCATGATGTGTTGGGACAGAAAACTTCACTAATTCTAAGAATAAACCCAAATTATGCATTTTATTGACCATATTAATAAACTGAGTAGTTTAAAAAAAATTTGGGGGGGAGGGACCATCAGAGAGGGAAAGAGAATCTTAAACATACTCCACACCCAGCATGGAGCCCAATGTGGGGCCCAGTCTCACAATCCTGAGATCATGACCTGAGCTGAAATCAAAAGTTGGACGCTTAACCACCCAGGTGCCCCATAAATTGAGTGTTAAACAACAGAACTTCTCTAGTGTTTTCAATATCCATAATTCCCATTAGATAATGCCAAAATCAGTTGCCCAACAATATTGATGAGTGATTGTGAAGAGAAGAGCACTTTAAGATTCAGATGATCAGAATCTGAGCTAACTATTGGAAACAGCTGCATTTTAGAGCAGAGTCATCTCTTTATTTTTTACTCTGGTTGTCACAACTAGCATCCAAGTTTGAGAGGATAACTATTCACAGTTAACTTAACCTGCTACTGAAATGGATGAAACAGAACTTAAACAAAATCATAAGAATATGTATACTAATAGAAAGTCTGCACTCTACTGGACCAGGATCCTTGTGACCAGATCATTATATCTGATAAATGCCAAGGATTCTGGGAAATATCTTTCTGTAGAGATTGCATGGCATTACCTCGGGAAGCAGATAATGAAGAGTTTTTCTAGCCCATATCCTGAAGCGGGAAGCTTCTATCCAACTACACTGGTCAGTGAGCCCTTGAGTTCATATATTTCAGAAGTTAACCAGACTCTACTTGGCAAATCCAGATCTTCAAACTCTGGGGTTGCAGAAGAAATAGTACAAATCAATGGTGTTGGGCTTACCTTATGCACCTGATATATCCCACTCACAAATGTTCCTGGCTTTTGTGAGTAAAGAGTATTGATTTTAGGAGTTGCTTTTGCATTTTGGATTAGTCTGCTTGAGATTTCCATCTTTTGGTCAGAATTGACATCAGACACCTGAGAGGTACCATACAGCTCCAGGAACCCATTGCGACCATGGTAATCTGATATGGCGATGATATTCTTTGGGATGAACTTATTCTTCAGGCTGACATGAAAAACCTTTACGTGGAAGAATTGGCTCTCAGTAGCCACGGTGGCATGGAACATCTTTTTCTCTGCTTTCAGGGGATCATATGTAAATGGTTCTGTTGCTTTCAACACCATCACTTCCTTGGGGCCCTTCTGGAAACCCTCTTCTGTGGAAGCTTCTGTGGGTACAACCTTCAATCTTGGTTTCTACTTGGAAGTACACACCAAAAAGAGGCACCGTTAGGAAAGGGAAAACAGTCACTTTCTAGTGAGAGCCACCTACCCTCACCCTCTAGTGAGAGACTCCAGAAATACCTGATTGGATGGGTTTGGGAGAAAAATGAGCTAGGCAGAAATGGCTGATCTGGTATGATATAGCCCATGAAAGGCATGGAGAAGAGTTAAACATAATTTTATTTTTTTTCATTCTTTTATGAGTTTGAGAGGAATAATATTTTTCTCTAAAAGTGATTAACCCAAGATAAAATGTATTTCTCCTAGGAGAGCTCTGTCATGTGTAGAGGAAGTAGGCAATAGCCATGTTGTCATGAAGGGATTCCCAGTAGAGATGACGATGAATATATCATCTTAATTTACTAATCAACTCATTTTAGTGAGCACAGTAAGCTGTAAATAGGGAAGAAAATAAATCGTCTTAACAGCACTGACAGTGGGAAGGGCTCTAGTCAGAAACCACTGATTTCATCTGGAATCAATTCCAGTAGATGTCGCAATAAAGACGGAAACCACTAACCCTTTTCCAAGAAGTGCTGTGCTAAAAGAGGTTAAACAAGTACTGGAGAATCTCATGAACTTTCCTAATTTGGAAATGTCCTGGCTCCAGGCTCTTGAAGAGTAGCAGAATGAGCCATCTGAAAATATGCTTCCTTGGCATAGAATTATATTGAAGTGATTATTTAGAAAAATAGCAGATTTAGGGAAAGCTCTACAAAGAGAATAGAATTGCCCTTCTGCAAGGAACATGTGTGTCTCTCTCTCCACCAGGAAGAGGACATCTCTAAATCACAAGAAAATCTTATGATGAAAAACAACCTACAGAAATCTACACAACAAACACCCTTGTTTATCCCCTTTTCCCGGTAACCTCCCTATGTGGCCTCCACACTTTCCTTTCTCTTGTCTTTAGCTGAAGATGGTATTTTAGCGGGTAGTTTCGGCCACCTCAGGGAGTTACTAATTTTTCCCTGGTTTCTCCCAGGTATATGTGAAGCATATTTATTATAACAAACTTCTGCTTGCTTTTCTCTTATTAATCGGTCGCCTATTAAAGGGGTCTCAGCCAAGCACTTAGAAGGGTAAAGGAGGAGAATAATTGCCCCTTGTACCACACTGTTCTGTTGGAATCATGGCAGACCCTGAGGTCCGTGTCAGTGGAGAAGCCAAGTGTCAGGGGAATTTCTCTGGCATCCTGTCTCCCGAGTGATCTGAATCACATCAGAGTTTCAGGAGAGTACTTGGAATTAGAGGGTATTATCGATCTGTAAAAGGAAGTATGAAGGCAAGGACCAAGGTAGAAGTGCCAGGATTGCGTACAAAGCCGCGAGCTGGCTGTACCACAGACCAGCAATGCTTCTTGTGATCTGACCTGGAAAACGATTATGGATCTACCCTGGCTCACACATGTCTGATGCACACGTGTTCTTTTCTCATTGCAGGTCTGAGGAATTCTGGAAATAACCTAAAGTCAAATAATACAGTTATTTTTCTAATTTATGGAATAACCATGTAATTTTTCTCATACATTAAAATAAGAATTTAAATCTACATTCGTTGAGTTAAACAGCACTTCAAAGCATATTAAGTGACAAAAAAACTCCTCAAATTGGGTTATAGAAAAATATCTGTCATGGGACAAAACGATATTCTTTGTGCATACATAACAAAGGGTAAAATCAGAAAGACTATTTTCAAAATGTGATGTTTGATGTAAGAGAGATCAGATAATAAAATTTTACTTATTTTTGTCTGTGCATCTCGGCTTCCTAAATTTCCTAAGATAATATTATTTATGTAATAAAAATGGGAGAGGAAGAATGGGTGGTAGTGCTCTATCTGACTCTGTATTTTTACACTCTCTTCCACAATAGGTGGTCTCTGTTATGTATTGAGGAAAACACAAAAATAAAATCAAACAAATGACCAATTATATCCCATGTGGAATAAGGATTATTAGCTGTCCACTGGCTCTTAGGTTATTTTAATGCAGAGGGGAACCATAATAAGAGTTGGAATTTGAATTTAGGTGGGATCTTAAAATATACACTCAGTAAATAAGTAAATAAATGAGTGATTTAAATAAAGAAGTAATTGTATGCAGCTCGGGGTTACTAAGAATCCCTTCCTCGGTTCTGTTGATCCTTGACATCAGCTAACAAGGAAGGAAAATACTGGAAAGAGGCACCAGATACTTTGGTTAAGGAACTGCTGGTGGGGTTTTTGGCAGAATCTGCGGAATGCAGGGAGGACTTGCATTTGGGTCTGGGCTGGTTGCTGAAGGTTCTAGAAGCTGACTTTGTGAGCTTTTCTCAAAAAACAGTTAAACTGAAAGCTTTTATCTTAATAATAGCTTTTGCATGCTGACATATACTTTCTGATTGGATGATATTTAATCATAACTGATCATTTTCCCAGAGATTATATCCCTTATCTCCATGAACCATTCAGCACACAGGATGGTCTGTCCAAAGCTGTTTGCTTCAGGAGAGTCATACCAACAGGTCTCAAGGGTAATATTAGTTGGTGTCTGCTTTTAAGGCAACAGAACAGAGCCCACACCTTGGAGGAAATCCTTGGGAGACCCCATGATGAGCCAGAGCAAGGCTTTCCTGCTCATGTAATGAAGCATAGAGTGAAGAGAAGGACTCTTTTTAGAGGCATCCCGTGCAGGTTGCCAGACTCCAGAGGAAGGATGACAGGTCAGTGGTGTGTAGGTTTAAGAGGGTGAGGGGTGGAGGAGCCTGCCTGGGGTTCCTGTGCTCCAAGGATGTTTCAGGGCAGCAGAAGTATTCATATGTGAGAAGAAATGACCATGTCCCCTGTACAGGCAGATGGGGACGTAGAAAGTATCTCTTTCAAGCCAGTATGCATGGAGAGATTAGAGTTGTCCTGAGATGGGTGCCTACGTCACTATCATGCCAGAGAAACAGAGGGCTGAGATGCCAATGACCAGATATGCTCACAGGCATGGCCGCCTGGCCTGGAGACAAACAGGCAGGGTTACTAGCTCCGTCCCATAGGTCTTGGAGATACTGTGGAGGGAATATGAGTTATGGGTACTGACAACAGCAGGAATAAGAAGACAGACTTGAGGGACACCTGGGTGTCTTAGGCAGTTAAGGATAAACCTTTGGCTTAGTTCAAGATCCCAGGGTCCTGGGATTGAGCCCCTACAGGGTCCCTGTTCAGTGGGGAGACTGAGTCTCCCTTTATTCCTGTTGTTTCCACTTCTTACACACTCTTTCTCAAAAAATAAATAAAATAAATAAATAAATAAAATAAATAAATAAAATCTCAAAAAATAAAATAAAAAGAAAAAGAAGACAGAAGTTGAGAAAATGTGTCCATAGGAAGCTGCCTTTAGCTGCTATGTGTGTACTGGTGGCAGGGTACAGCCTGGGTCAGGCGACAGCTTGGGAGGGGTAATAAACCACACTAGAGGTCAGTGATTGATATGCTGCTGTGCCATTCCTTTAGGTTGCCTGTGTATTCGACACAGAATGGGCATTGTACCCCTGAGTGCTGGCAGCCACTGGGGCCATGTCAGGGCAGCACACAGGCAGGCCAGGAAAGCATTGATACTCTCACACCTCCACCGGGCTTTCCCTATCATCCTAGGTTATTGTCCAAGATGAAAGGAGAGCACAGGCTCATTATAATATTTTCAAAAGCTGGGTGGGAAAAATAAAGGGATTCATGAAAAGGACCAGTGGGAAGATGTGACATATTGTTGTCAGGGCATCAGGGAAGGCTTGCCAGAGGAAAACAGTCAGGCTGGTGTCTAAAGAGTGGGTGTCTCTGGGCCAGTAAAAAGATAGGAAGAATTAATTCCAAATCTCAGAAATAGCATGTGGTCACACAGCTGACATGGGAGGGAGCACTGAATGCTGGACATGAATCCAGAAGAGTGGTCAGTAAGCTAAGAGGAAATGGCTGAATGAAGAACTTAGGGGATAAACATCCTCTTAAACTCATCTTCAATTGTCTGCCCACTTCCCACCCCTACTCCTGGACCAAGCTGGTAGATGTCCTGAGATGAGGAATTATGTCAAAATGCATACTTTGCAAGTAGCAAAGGACTTCTAATACAACAAAATCTCAGTGTCTGCATTTGATAAACTAATGAGTGGTAGTTGTTATTTAGGGAATTTATACACAGTACGGAAGTACTGAGAAGCTCTCTCAAGGTCATGGTGAGTCTTGTAGCATGTTGTGGAGGGGTACAAGTGGTGGGAAGAGGGTGGTGGTACCTTGGTTGTGGAACTGCTGCCTGGGGTCTGTGCAGGCATCTGCGGAGTCTGAGGGTAGCTACAAGTTGACTGTGTGCTGGTTGCAGAAGGTCCTGGAAGCTGACTCTGTCCCTGGGTTGGCTGGGTCTTCTTAGGTCCATCATTTTGTGTGGTTTCCATTTTCTTGTTCTGAAAGTAGTTTTTTCCCCATGCTTAATGGTTTTCAGTATCAGATAAATCAGACCATCTCTCTCTCTCTCTGTTCCTGTCTCTCCCTCCCTCACTTTCCCTCCTTCTCTTTCTGTCTGTCTCTCCCCTTCTCTGCCTAACACAGACCAGGATCTTCACTCTGGAATTAAAGCACATAGGAAGATACCTCCAACATCCCCCCAGCTCAGACACCGACAAGAATTACCAATGTCACTCTGCAAATTTTAACAAGTCAGATAATTCAAATTTCATTGCTCTGTTGTGGAATTCTGTTCTACTTCTGCAGCAGACTGGCCTATGACACTTCCTCAGGAGAACACTGGATTCATGGACTGATAGAAAGTCCTCCCATGCTCTAAGGGAAGCAGGTCTCAGAAGAACATTGGCTGGGGTGAAGGATGTTTTATTAGCTAGGTCTTTATCTCCGTGCACCTGTTGCAGATAAGCATATTGGTTTCCATCCCCTGTTCTTTGGTTCTAGAACATCCCAACTTCATCCATTTAGATGCTTTGTTTATCATCCCAGAAAGATTCCCTTGGATTCATAATTCTGGAGGCAGGATCCTGACCTAGCAACCAAATCCCTCAGAGATCTCAACAACACACAGGCTCATGCAGGAATTCACCCAGGCTGTTCCCAGTACCTGGGTTTTCATAATTGTTTAGTAAGTACAGGAAGTGTCAGTAAAATCTTTGCCCTTGACTACCATTACTTTTACTAATGAAAGCCCTTTTGTACCATTCTACGTCCAATATAAGTTTGCCACATCTCTGCCACTTTTAGGATTCATTTGTTTAATTCATAAGGCGTAACTAATTGATGAAGCTGTGCGTGGGGGAGCTCCTGGAAATAGCTTCCTCTTTCGTACAGCTTCCTGATTAGAGAAACCTCAGACCCTCCACCATCCACAACCAGCCATTCCCCCCATGCTGTCAAGACCTCTTTCCTCATTAGAAGGTGTTCAGAGCCTGGGCTATGGAAACAATGTCCAGACATGCCCCTGTCTATTCATCAATTTAAAAAAATAACTTCAAAAATATTGTAACACCCACCCACCTACCATGGGCTCAGTCATGACCACCAAGCGTTCAAGTGTTGAGTTCTGACCTTCACTGCCTGGGTGGCCCTTGCAGACAGCTGTGAACCTCTACAATCCTCATTTTTCCCATTGGTGAATCAGGACTAGCAATAGCATCTGAGTGACAAATGATAAGTGGTCCATCAAGGAAAGATGAGTTCACATACAGGAAGCACAATTTCTAGAATCCAGTCACTAAATTTTCAATACAAAGATGTGTCAAGATTGTTGTTAGCACTTCATGTCTATGCAGGGAGCTTGTATTTCCACTGAGATCCACAAATTTTTTCATGCTTTGTGTGTGACCCTCTCCATGCATGAGAAATGCTTTCCTAATACAAATAAAATCCTGAAGAGATATTACCTCATACCAGTGAGAATGGCTAAAATTAACAAGTCAGGAAACAACAAATGTTGGTGAGGATGCAGAGAAAGGGAAACCCTCGTGCACTGTTGAGGGGAATGCAAGCTGGTGCAGCCACTCTGGAAAACATCATGGAGGTTTCTCCAGAAGTTGAAAATAGAGCTACATTATGACTCAGCAATTGCACTCCTAGGTATTTACCCCAAAGATACAAATGTAGTGATCTGAAGGGGCATGTGCACCCCAATGGTTATAGAAACAATATCCATAATAGCCAACCTGTGGAAAAAGCCAAGATATCCATCAACAGATGAATGGATAAAGAAGATGTGGCATAGATATATACAATGGAATATTATTCAGCCATCACAAAGGATGAATTCTTAATATTTACATCAAAATGGATGGAATGGGTGGGTATTATGCTGAACAAAATAAGTCAATCAGAAAAAGGCAAGTATCTTAGAGCCCACATTCATATGTGGGATACAGGAAACAGCACAGATGCTCATAGTGGAAGTGGGGGGGAATGGAATGGGAAAAAAAGTAGAGAAGGAATCAAACCATGAGATGCTGTTAACTATAGGAAGGAAACTGAGGGTTGCTGTAAAGGTGGTGGGTGGGGGGATGGGGAGCACAGGGTGATGGGCATGAAGGAAGGCATAAGATGTGATGAGTACTTGTTGTTAGGTACAACTGATGAATTGCTGAAATCTATATATGAAAGTAATGAGGTGGGAAATGTTGGCTAATCAAATTTAAATTAAAAAAGAAGCTTCTCTATTTCTGCCACATGTAGTAATTTAAATTCATGGAGAAGAACTTTTGGAAGCTTCTCCCAAAATTATTTATACTGAAAGCTTCTATCTGAATAATAGATTTGGATGCTGAATTATACTTTCTGATTGGACAATGTTTAAAAATCATAACTGGTCATTTTCCCAGACCTTTCTTCCCTCATCTCCCTGTCCCATTCAGCAGAGAGGATGGTCTGAGCTGTTTGCTTCAGGAGAGACAGAGCAGCAGGTCTCAAGGGCAATATTGGTCTGTGTCCTGTTTTGAGGCAACAGAATAAAGAGAGCCCACACCTTAGAGAAAATCCTTGGGGACCCCGTGATGAGCCACAGCAAGACTTTCCTGCTCACCTAGTGAAGCATAGAGTGAAGAGTCAGATACCTTTTTACAGGTGTCCTGTGCAGGTGGCTGGACCCCAGAGGAGGAATGGCAGCTCTACAGTGTGTAGGTGTAAGAGCCTGAGGGGGTGGAGGAGGCCCCTGGGGTCCCTGTGCTCCAAGGTGGTTTCAGGGCAGCAGGAGGATTCTTATGTGTGAAGAAATGACCATGTCACCTGTATAGGCAGATGGGGACATATAAAGTGTCCTTTCCATGCCAATATGCATGGCCAAAGTGGAGTTGTCCTAAGATGGGCACCTGTGTCATTGTCATAGCAGAGAAAATGGGGGGCTGAGGTTCCAATGACTTGATAAGGTCACAGGCACAAGTGTCTAGCTCCCCCGTAAGTTAGTTGTGGAGAGACTGTAGGGGGAGTATGAGTTATAGGGGCTGACAACAGCAAGAATAAGAAGACAGAATTTGAGAAATCTTGTCCATAGGAGTCTGCCCTCAACTGCCATGTGTGTGTATTGGGGGCGGGCTACAACCTGGGTCAGGGACAGCTTGGGGTCAGGTAACAAACTATATGAGAGGACAGTGATTACGATACTATTTTGTCCATCCCTCAGGTTGCGTGTGCACTTGTCACAGAATGGACATTGTACATCTGAGTGTTGGCAACCGCAGGGGCCATGTCATGGCGGCGCAGAGGCAGGATACAGAGGAGAGGATGCATGTTTGTAGCACTCACCTGCCTACCCTTGTCCTGTGTTTCTGAGGTTATTGTCCAGGAATAAAAGAGAGCATAAGACTCATATAATGATTGCAAATGCTGGGTAGGAAAGATAAAAGGACCCATGAAAGGGAGCAGTAGGAAGATGTGATGTATTGTCATCAGGTGTTGGGGAAGTCTTGCCAGGGGAAAGCAGTCAGGCTAGTATCTGAAAGGAGCTGTCCCTGGGCCAGTGCAAAGATAGGAGCAATGAATTTCAAATCACAGAAGTAGCATGCATTCACATAGCTAACATGGGAAGGAGTACCGCATGTAGGACACGAGTCCAGAAGAATGGCCAGCAAATCAAGAAGAAATGGTTGAATGAAGAACACAAGGGATAAACATCGTCTAATGTTCATCTCCAATTGTCTGTCACTTCCCACCCCTACTACTGGACCAAGCCAGTAGACTTCTTGAGATCCGGAATTATGTCAAAATGCACACCTTGCAAGTAGCAAAGGACATGTAATACAACAAAATCTCAGTGGCTGCACTTGGTAAACTAATGGGTGGTTTTTGGTATTTAGGGAATTTATACATAATAGAGAATTACTGAGAAGGTCTCTCAAGGTCATGGAGAGTCTTGTAGCATGTTGTGAAGGGGTACAAGCGTGGGAAGAGGGGGATGGTACCTTAGTTGCAGAACTGCTGCCCGGGGTCGGTGCAGGCACCTGCGGAGTCTGAGGGTAGCTACAAGTTGACTGTGTGCTGGTTGCAGACGGTCCTGGAAGCTCACTCTGTTCTTGGGTTGGCTGGGTCCTCATAGATTCATCTTCTTGTTTTGTTTTGATTTTCTTTTTCTGAAAGTAAGTTTCACCCCTGGTTAATGGTTTCCAATATTAGATGAAACATATCATTACTACTGAGCAAATCAAGTCTTTATTACTAGTTTCTAATTATGTCAAAACTTCTGTGTTCATGAAATCCAGGAGGTACATGGATTCAATCCCGTTAAGAGATGACAGTAAAGCAGGCAGCCCACAGATATCATTGATTCATACCAGAGCCTGGGAATCCTCCTCATCCTTGGGAAGAATGCTGTACTGAAATTTATAAAATTTACGTTTGAATTTTTGTCTCTTTGAGCAGGCTTGGCAAGCTACTCTCCTAGTGTGACTTCCAATTTTGTGCACATGTAAGGAGGGGTCATGACTCCACATCTCCTTCATGGGGACTTATCCACACTTGTGATGTGCACACAGTTCTGAAACATCATGGGTGATCATAACTATGGGCGCGCTGACTCTGAACCTTGTTTTCACTCTGCTCCTGGAATCCCTTTTCCCTGATTCTTGTATTTGCAGGTTGAGGAATGAGTAAAGCACTTGGTGTACATAAGAAGGTAATAAGTGATAGAGCCTAGAAGAAGCTCCTTCCGTGGGACCTTCTCCATCCTACCTTGGACATGACTGCATCATGGACTGATCCCGAAGCTTCGTTCATGGTAGATGTGGATTCGTCTGTACTGGGTGAATCCCGCTTTCTTTTCTTCATGGGCTCTTTCCCTCTTGCTCCGCTTTGCCTCATAACTGAAGCAGTTAAAAACAACATGATGAATCCCAGGAGCTGGTCTAGGGCACTTCCATTACTGCGTCCTCTCAGCTCCTGTTTGTGGGTCTGGGAATGCTGGTGTGCTCCCCTCCTGCATCAGCCCACTGACCAGAGCACAGGCGCAGACTCACAAGGCCAGTTCCCTTTCTCCCCCAGGTACATGAGCACACCCCTCCAATCCCCTGCACTCCCAGGTACATCAGTCAAACCCTTTTCCCACCTTATCTTACACGTTCTTTTTAAGAATCTGTAGTTTTAGGACACCTGGGTGGCTCAGTCCGTTAAGCGTCTGCCTTTGGCTCAGGTCATGGTCCCAGGGTCCTGGGATCCAGCCCCTCAACAGGCTCCCTGCTCAGAGGGAAGCCTGCTTCTCTCTCTGCTCCTCTCCCTGCTTTGCTCCCTCTCTCATTGTCAAATAAATACATAAAATCTTGGAAAAAAAAAAAAAGAATCTGCAGTTTTCATAATGCATGTGGTGGGTTAACTCCTATGGAACGTCTGTTTGAATTACAGAAACCAGAGACGGAAAATCTGATCTAAATGGTGATATGACAAGTTGGTGATACTGGACTTAATGTTTTAAAATGTTTTTAGGATCCAGTGATTTTAGAGGAGGCAAAATCTTCACATCTCTGAGAATTAGCTTTTTCTTTTAAAAAAGTTATGTTCTTTAGCAAGAAACTTCTAGTCATGTTTCATAACTTTTAGTAACTTTTAGTCATGTTTCTTGCTAAAGAACATAGTAATGATGGCATAAATAATGTAATAGAGCACCAAACGGACTGAATGAAGAATTTTTAAATCTTATGATTTTTCCTAATTTTTCTTTGTCACTTTTCAACCTTTGTAATATGTAGAAGCCTCTGCCTTTCTCAGCAACTCTTTCTGCTTTTTTCTTTACCCACACCTCCAAAATACACCCTGTAAAATATAGTGGACCTCTTTATAGTAAAGGGATTGTCTAAACTGTCAACTTGTTGGTGTCTGAAGGGCTACCTCATCTCAGCTACCCAGTTGGAAATTGGGAAAGGGATCACTCAGCTGTGCCAATTCCAGGGCTCCCTCTGATGTGGGGGGCCTGGACCCTGACAGTGAGTGCTCCTGCCCATTACCTTTTTTCTTCTCATTTTTAAGAGTTTTAACAATGTCTCCAAGCCCTTCTATGTCTTTGAACAGATTTACTAGCTTGTCCACACAGGTAGGCCCTGGGAACTTCCTTTCCATCAGGTCAGCAATCTGGACCTTGTTACACTCTTCTTGCATTTTTCTGGTGAGTCTCAGATCGCGGGCCAGCAGGGACTTGACTATGCTGAACTGGTACTCGTTGATGACCTCCAGTCCCTTCAGCAGAATAATTCTCTTGTAGTCACTCCCCATCTCTCCGGGTGTGGCTGAGCCTGAAAGAGAAAAATACCTACGGTGTTATACCTTCATCCAGATGGTTTAAAAGTTCGGTTGTGTCTATGTGAGGGAGGCACCCATGCCAAAGTGTCATCCTTGCATGTGTGTAACAAAGAGGAACTTAATTTCCAGGTGTGTCACTGTGGGAAATGGGTTGAGAACTGCTATATTCGGGATTTCTAAGAAATTCTTTCCTTTTAGTAATGATAGTTGAGTTGGGTTGGGTTGGGGGGTGGGTGTGGTGGCAGGAGGTCTGGAAAGAGGCAGTTGATGCCCTGTGTGGAGTGTGGGCTGTAGGGGGTCAGAATCACAGTCCTAATAGACCAGGACTATTTAGTAGTCGTTTTGCTGGAGTTCTACTTTCTTGCTAGAGCAGGAACCCAGCAGTTATTGGCTGGAATTATTTCAACAGTTGCTTGATTTTACCCTTCTAGGCTGAATTCCTCTTATTAGTTCTTTTTGGAGAGCCAGCTCTCCCTCTATGGAGCCCCATTTTTATCCCAGTTGACATCCTCCAATAGTTCCCCATTTTGGTTTTGAAAAATTTCTTGCTTTTTAGCCTAGCTTGGAAATCCTTGAATAATCTGCATCATTTTTACATCTGTAACTTTTGTATTTTGTATGTCATATGTTCCAGAAATATACAATACACCTTGTCTTTCCAAGTTTCATGACTTTGCTAATTCCCTCCCTGCTTCCCAAAGAGCCAGCCTCACTTTTCTTTCTCCCACTACCTCCTTACAGCCTTCAAGACTCCACTGAGGCTTTGTCTCCTGAAACCCACCGGAGTCCCCTTTTGGGCCTGGGTGTCGTCCTCTGGGTCTCTTTATCACCGTGTGTACTTCCCCCATGGAACTCAGTACATGGTAAGGATTCCAATTTTCTGTTCAAAGTCATAAATTCTTTTCATTTAGGGACAGCATGTTTGTGTGATTTTTGTATAATTAGCATGTTCAGATTCCCAGGGCTAAGAATTATTCCTCCTTGAGAGAATGTGAGCATTTCCAGATTCATCAGGCCCATAGAGTGAAGGATAAATCCTCAAGATATATTATGGGGGAATTGAAGATTATTAAAAACAAAGTTAAAAACTCTGAAAGCTTCCAGAGACAAAGAGTGGGTCACCTGTAAAGACTCAAGGATGAGATTGAAACTGATGTTCAAAGCAAAGCTGCCCACCACAGGAAAATAAGGTCAATTTTCATGTAGTACTCATCCAAATTCCATTATCTATTTGAAAATCGAGTAATTTTTAAAATGAAATTTTTGTGTTTTGTGTGTTTGTGTGTGTGTGTAACAACATAATTTATTTGCAAAATAAAACCAGATATGAGGTGACAGGAGGCTATGTTTAATCTTTATTCATTCCACCTAACTGTGAACATTCTTAAGTTTTACTGTTAAAATATTAGTGTATTTGGGGCACCTGGGTGGCTCAGTGGGTTAAGGTTCTGCCTTCGGCTCAGGTTGTGATCTCAGGGTCCTGGGATCAAGCCCTGCATAGGGCTCTCTGCACAGTGGGGAGCCTGCTTCCTCCTCTCTCTCTCTGCCTGCTTCTCTGCCTGCTTGTGATCTCTCTCTTAAGAAAAAAAATATATATACATATATATATATTTATATATATATTTATAAGTGTATGGTGTCTACTATCACAGTATTTAAAATAGGTGTATTAAATAGCCTTTCCTTTCTAAAATGCCCCAGTTCTGAATTTCAAAACATATGTAGCCCCAGGGGTATCAGAAGAGGTACTGTCTATGTATCTTGAGGGCAAAATAGTTTTAAAAGGTGAATTTTAAGCTAGCCCAAGTCATATTTAAATGTGAGGGCCTCAGAAACTATTCTCTGATATTCAAGGCCTTGGTAGTTTAGAAGATAAAGTCCTAAGCAGAGACATCTATTGGAGGAAATATTCAACACCAAAAATAACACATAGAGCCAAGAAATACCACAAGCCCAAAGGTAAGTAAGAGCAGGAACCGAGCCTGATCTGGTGTGCCGAGGCCTTCCACATGAATACAGCCCTGACCGAAGACAAGAGAGACAGCATATCCATAAATGGCCTACCCAGGTAAGTGACAAATTTAGTCAAATTGCATTTGTGGGGGAAAATGCATTTATGCAATCTGCCAATAGAGTATTAACAAAAGATCACTTAAAGGTGGGAAAATGAAAGAAAAATGCAAAGAGTATCTAAAGAGTATCTAAATGCAAAGAGTATCATGCAAAGAGTAACTAAAAGAAAACCAGTTTATCTATACTAGTTTTGCTTGAAATAGACCTGAAGATGAAAAGTATCCTCAGAGTGCAAGACAACCATAAAGGCTGACCTCCTAGGGAAACAAAACAGTTGTCATTATGCATTTACCTGCTAATAGTAAATATATATTATTGCTACTTTATATTTCTTTATAATGCTACAAATATTACATATTGTATTTTATAACATGATTGACATATTATAATATGGAAATTGCATTTGTAGTATTATGTAGCATGTTTCTCCTCACTCATCCACACACACTTTTATATACATGTGTACATCTATACATAATTACATATGTAATGTACATTATGTTATTGTATATATAAATTTGAGGGAACTACAGGACAAAAACCTCACAATTTTATGGTAGGAGGTTTTTTTTTTTTTTTTTTTAAAGATTTTATTTATTTATTTGACAGAGATCACAAGTAGGCAGAGAGGCAGGCAGAGAGAGGGGGGAGGAAGCAGGCTCCCCGTGGAGCAAAGAGCCTGATGCAGGGGTCGATCCCAGGACCCTGAGATCATGACCTGAGATGAAGGCAGAGGCTTTAACCCATGGAACCACCCAGGAGCCCCTATGGTAGGAGATTTTTAACATATCTCTTAATTACTAAATAAACAAGGTAAAAGATTCAGTAGAGACTTAGGAAATAGGACTAACATTATTAATAAGCATAACCAACAGGTTTATGTAACATACATAAGATTCCAAAATCAGCATTAAAAATCTCACACTCTGATCAAGCACATAGGAAATATTGTTATATAGGTCGTACAGAAAGTCGTTCAACAGTTCTGAAACTCTGTTTGTAGCTAACTCTCCTCCTCTTTCCCCTATACTTTGCCACTAGGAAAAAAATCAGTAATTTTCAGGAAGGCAGACAGTAATGCTAAAAGGAACTGGAAAAACAGCTCTGGTGGTACAATCTGGAGTATAATATAAAAATTAAACTGCCTTACTAGAGGTAAACATATTTTTGCACAACTGTGTCTGGGGAAGTGAAACTTTTTCTGCTCTGTGCATGTATATGTGTGTGTGAGTGTTTTCTAAAATCAGGGTAAGACCACAGTGCAGCTTTTTTTTTTTTTTTAAGATTTATTTATTTATTTAACAGAGATCACAAGTAGGCAGAGAGGCAGGCAGAGAGAGAGGAGGAAGCAGGCTCCCTGAAGAGCAGAGAGCCCGATGCGGGGCTCGATCCAAGGACCCCAGGATCATGACCCAAGCTAAAGGCAGAGGCTTAACCCACTGAGCCACCCAGGTGCCCCCACAATGCAGCTTTAAATCCAGATGTATTTTTTTTCCTTATTATTATGTTCTGGTAGTTTCCTTGTGCTCCCAACTTGACTTCTGACCAGAACTGTACCAAGGCTACCAAGAGCTTCCTGAACACCACCGAGGGAAGAAAACCAGCCCTTTTTCTAATGTAACTGGTGCCAGTAGTCACCTGCGGAATAAATTTTAAAGTTTTCCACAGTCAAAATGCACCTCCTTTCGTTCAGGTGTCAGCTATGGTGGGATAAACATGCCTGTTCCTTGTCTAGGTAGTAAAGGATTAGAATCAAGCTACTAATGTTTTCATGTCCCCAACTATAGTTGATACCAGCCCCCCTACCCCAATTCTTCATACACTAACCTCTGCCTACTCCCCAGTTGTTTTGTGTTCAGGCAGCAGGTGCCACTGCGGAAAGCCACAAGCCTCACCTTGCTGAAAATCTCCACGAGTCTGGATCCTGATGTCTTCTTCAGAAATTCAGGAATCTCTGCTTACGTTGTTTGAGGAGGGAGATAAGTCGACAAAGCCTTCCGAGGATGAACTGCAGGGTGTGATGACCTCCTGGAGGGCGGAGGGAAAAGAAGTATTTGGAAAGCTAGCAAGCGCAGATGGCGCTACTTAGTGTCCCAGAAAACTCGATGGGCGGGGGTTTCCTCACATGGCGCCGCCCCAGGATGGAGAAGTTGCAACACAATGTGGAGACTCCTCCCTCCGAGGCTGTTAGCTTTCGATTTCTTTAGTCAGAGAAAATCAGCAGTTTCCTTCCTGTATGTGCCTAATCAAAATGAAAGATTATAGCAAAGGTATAATTGAGTGTTTTGTTACAAATGTCAGTAGATGGCCCAGTGCCAACATTACAACTCTAGCACACTTGCGGGTGGGTCCTTAGAGACCTGTATTCCCATGGATGATGCTCAAATGTAAGAAAAGTTAGGATGAGTCACCGGACTGCTTATCCCTCGCTTCCTGTTCTCAGAGTGGCAGGAGGAGATGCTGGAAGAGGCGTCTCTCTCTGCTCACCCTTGACTGTACCTCCTGGAAGAGGGTAGGTCAGCTATGAAATCACTCTCGGTTTAACTAGTGCCTGAAGCATTCACCCAGCTAGTAACTGACATACCCGGAGCTTGACAGAAGTAGAAGGTCATTTCCAATGTGTGAGTTCTTCGTCAGAGAGGCAGCCCTTTCAGCTGTGTCTAGGCTACTTTACCTCACTGGTCAAATTAATGATTGCTCACACTTCCTGCACTATTTGTGGAAAAGACACAGGTGGGTAGTCAGCTCCTATCTCAACAGCATAAGCCTTTGCCGTTTCTGGAAAACACTGAACCTCTGGACTGAGGGACTTGGTAAACCTCTCACTCTGCAGTGTTGTTTCCGTGAAGGACAGTGGATGTACTCCAGAGCACCGTGAACCCTCACATGTTGAATAACTGGCGCCAGTTGGCTGACCTGATGCTTGTAACCCACCAGCTGATCTGCAAGTAGGATGGAGCCGTGGCTGGAAAAGGGTCCCAAAGGACAGCTGGTTCTGGTGGGTGATCCGAGTTTATCTAAAGGGAAGAAAGCTGATTGTTTTAATCCAAAAGATTGTCGTGGAGTGGATAGCTAAAGTCTAGAGGTGGGAGCGTCTGAAAACTCCACCCAAGTGTGAGTAAGTCATGGGAAGGCAAGGGGATCTGGCGAGATGTCCACAAACACATGTGGGTATCCCCTCCTTCTTTGCTGTAGGTTGTAGCTTTTATGGGTCCGTGGAGCTGCTCTTAAGGTAATGGGTGGAGAGGGACATTAGAGAGGTCAGAGAGGTCCCCATCCCAGAGATCAGAGATCATATGGGAATGACCATATCAGGGTATTTTCCTGCTCCTTTCCTTGTCATCAGGTGGAATAATGTCCTTGGTTGGGACTCCAGCGTGCATACACGGATTACTGTCTTCAATAAGGACAATTCAGAGCAATGCCCCATAATTCATACAGTGCAGTTGGAATTTTAATAGATGAAACAAAGGAATGTTAAAAATGTGCATTTTTCCTAATGGCAGTAGTCAAACAATTGGTGATTTCTGCTGTCATGCAGAAAGCTCCCTAGTAGAACATGGAAGAACTCTTGGTACAGAGAACAGATACACTTACGTGACTCTTCATTACCCGAAGGATTAATTCACATAGTCAACATCTTCAGGAGAAGTCCCCACTGGATTGGAGTCCTGTGCACCAAAGCTAACACACTCTCTGTTTTTGTGAGTAAAGCTTTATTGCAATACAGACATGTTCATTTACTTATGCATTGTCTATGCCTGTCTTCATGGTGCCGCTGTGGAGCAAACCAGCCACAGAGCCTAGGGTTCACTCTATGGCTCTTCATAGAAAAACAAAAATGTTAGTCAATCTGCACCCTAAGCCATCAGTCTAGGAGACAGCAGAGAGAATCTAAGGAGAAAAGCAGAAGTAAGCAGAAGAACAATCACATCAGGAAACCACGATTAGGCCTTCTCAAATCCACACTGGCTCATGGAGGAAAGCTTAGTGACAAAGTTTGCATCTCAGAGAAAGAAACAGAAAGGGAGGGTATAGGCTGAACTATGTCCCCCCAAGTTCATGTGTTCCAGCCCCACCCCCACCCCCCGTGACTGTATTTGGTCGGAAATCAGGCCTTTAAGGAGGCAAGTAAGTTAAGGTGATGTCCTAAGGGAGGGGCATTAACCTAATGGGACTGGTGCTTTTCTAAAAAGAGGAGGTTTTAACCTACCCAGAGAGCAGGGAACACCGTGTGAGGACTCAGTGAGAAGGTGACGGCCTGCGAACTGGAACTCAGGAGGAAGCAAACCTTTGACAATTTGATATTGGATTTCCAGCCTCAAGAACACTGAGAAAATAGATTTCTGCTGTGTAAGCAGCCCCCCCACCCCCAACCCCCAGTCTGTATATTTTGTTAGGGCAGCTGTAGCAAAGGAGTCCGGGGAGAGTGTCAATATCCTTATCTTCAAGAGCTGGAAGGAAGCCCGACAGAGTGGAAGCCTTGGCTGGCTCGATTTATGAATTCACAGGACCACTGGTCACTCAAACAGCCTGGTGTCCTGGGGCAGTCAATGTCTCCTTCCACGGAAACGCAAAGCATGATAGAGGTTTCCATGTGGAATCAGTGTTGCATCCCTGAGTTCAAGCACAGGGTCCCAGGGCTCCCTATGGCTCATTACATATTGCTAGATTCAATTTTTAAGGATTTAAGAAAATATGTTTACATTTACTTTCATGAGGGATGTTGGCTTCTATGTCTCTTTTTGCTTGATCTTTATCTGATTTGGGTATAATGGTGATGTAGGCATTTCTAAAAGCATGTGTCTAAGATCAGTAATACTTCCTCCTTAGTCACTTGATAGAATCATCAAGTGTTTATTCCCAGAGCTTTTGCTGTGGAAAGATTTTTATTACAAATGAATTTCCTTGTGTAGATATAGGGATATTCTGATGCTCCGTTTCTTTATTGAGGCAGTTTCAGTAAGTTGTGTTTTATAGGAATTTTGGCCATTGGATCTTAGTAACCAAACCTACTGTCCTCAGGTTGTTTAAGTATTTTTTAAAATTATATTTTAAGTATCTGTAGGAGCTGCAGTGTCCCCGGAAAGTGGTCATTTCCATCATCTCCGTATTGGACACCATGAGCAGTCCCACTAGACAGACCAACTTTGAGGAAGGATATGCGGGAAAGCCTCACTACCTCACTACCAGAGCAGAAAACAAGAGTCTGGCGCTTAACCAGCTGTGCCATCCAGGCCCCCCCAAATCATTTCTTTTACAGAAAACCTCTCAGTTATTTACCCACTTTTTACAGTGAAGACCCAATTTCTTTCTGATGTAAAGTAGGTTACTAGGAAACACGTTTTACCCCTCTGCAGCCGAATTCCCCCATACCCTCTCACATGCATCAAGCTTCCACGGGAGGGACCCATTCACACCGCCTCATGCTTCGAGCATCTGCACGTGATGCTTCCTCTACCTACCAACAGCTCCCATTCCTCCACTCTGCCAAGAACGGTACTACTGTGCACTGATGAGCCACGAGGACTGTGATGAGCGATGTGTATGTATTCTCTCACTTACCTTTTTAATCGACTGTGAGTGAGAGAGTTTCGCCACGTGAGGGAAGTCCATTCAAGCTCTTTTCCCCACACAACACAACGAGGGATTGATGGAGCCAGATCTCAGCCAGGCCTATCTGACTCCAGAGCCCTCGCTTTTAACCACCCAGCAAAGTCCTTCCCAACACTGCTCATGTCTACAAATCTTCTATCACTTAGCACAAGTTTCATATCCTTTTAAAACCTAATATTAACAACTCTGGAAATAACATGTTGGCAAATATGCAGAGAAAGGGGAACCCTTGTACACTGTTGGTGGGAAAGCAAACTGGTGAGCCACTTCTCAAAACGTTCCTCAAAGAGTTAAAAAGAGAACTACCCTATGACCCAGCAATAGCCTACTATGTGTTTATCTAAAGATACAAACATAGTGGTTCGAAGGGGCACCTGCGCCCCCAAACTTCTAGCAGCAATGGCCACAATCGCTAAAATATAGAGAGTCCAGATGTCCATTGGCAGATGAATGGATAAAGAAGATGTGATATATATATATATATATATATCCCAGCCATCAAAAAGAATGAAATCTTGCCACTCTCAACAATGTAGATTAAACTAGAGTGTATTATGCTAAGTGAAATAAGTCACTCAGAGAAAGACAAATACCATATGATTTCACTTATATGCAGAATTTAAGAAACAAAATAGATGAACATAGGGGAAGGGAAGGAAAAAGAAATAAGATGAAATCAAAGAGGGAGGGAAACTCTAAGAGATTCTTAACTATAGGGGATCTTAATTGAGGGTTGCTGGAGGGGAGATGGGTGGGGGGATGGAGTAAATGAGTGATGGGCATTAAACAGGACACTTGTGATGAAACTGTGTGTTGTATGCAAGTGAAGAATCACTAAACTCTACTCCTGAAACCAATGCTACACTAGATGTTAACTAACTAGAATTTAAATAAAATCTTGAGGGAAAAAAATAAAGTCTATATGAAGGTAAGCTTACATATCCTTACTTAATATATCCTAATAAAATTCTTCATCTAATTTATTAGCACATTGTTGACGCTCTCATACTTCTGGTGTCAGCTGAATTCCTGTGGTAGGAATATAGTTTTCCCAAAGTCTACACCATTTTTTTTTTGGTCTCTTTGGAAAACTAATGTTGGTCTATAAGGCTCCCACCTGTATGTAACTATAAATTCCATATATAAGCTTTGACCTCTGGCTTGCTACTTTCAGTTAAAAGCAAAAGAGGGGATAATTATCTACTACATCACACTTGATATTGTACCATTTTCCTTCCCCCACTCCATACATCTTTTCTATATTATTCTCTGTTTCATAGTGTTCTTATTCCTCTACAAAATGTGACTATCTTGATATCTAATACGGCCACAGGAAAATTAGATGTTATAGACACATTAGGATGAGGGGAAGTTGGGGTACAAGCACCAAGTAGGAACTCATTTGAATTATCAGGTGACATTCTTTCCTCTCCAACTTGAATTCTTCTTCCACTAAGCTCTTCTTCCCTGGCATTTGCAATCTGTGTCTCAGTTTTAACTTTCCGTGTTCTTTCTTTTGCCCCCAAACAATGCCATAACACGCAAATTCTGGTGGCAAAAAGGGCATCTGTATCCCTGTGGGTGATTTCTCTACTTTGACTGGAATAAAAATGAGACTCTGTGGAGCAGAAGAAAGGAGTGATCTGTCCTACGTGCCTGAAACGGACACCTTTAATCTCATCTTCAGAGCACAACGCAGGGAAACTACATGAACGTATCAGCTTCTGACTCACCTGAGATCCTATCCTTTGACCCTAAATTGAATGGGACAAGGTGTATTTTCCCACCTCTCTGCCTTTATCTCTGCTACTCCCATTCTTTATTTGATCACTTCATCTAAAATAGACCATCTTCTGGGAAGGCTTCTCTGATGATCCTTCTGGAACGAAAGTTCCTGTACTCTGCTTTATTTGCAGGCTTCACTTTGCTCTCAAGATCTCCCTGATACGATTCCATTCTACAATGGTGATGAGACTCTTTACTGTTGCTAATATTGAGCTTCTAACCCGCCATAAATACCTAATTTTGGGAGATTCTTACCACAAATTACTAAAACCACAATTTATGCACATTTACTTAGCAATAAGTACAAAATGAATTGGAATTTTGAGAAAAGCATAATAATTTACAACTGATGGAAAGGTTTGACCTCAGAGCTGTATTCCCTTTTAGTTTCAGGCAAGGGCTTAAGAGTCTTTGGCCCAAGAGAAGAAGCTCTATGTACCCAAATAAATGTTTCTGTGTTCTTAAAGTGTTTAAGATATCACCTCATGAGCATCAGAAGGGAAGGAAACAAAATGGGGCGCCTGGGTGGCTCAGTGGGTTAAAGCCTCTGCCTTCAGCTCAGGTCATGATCTCAGGGTCCTGGGATCGAGTCCCGCATCAGGCTCTCTGCTCAGCAGGTAGCCTGCTTTTTCCTCTCTCTCTCTCTGCCTGCCTCTCTGCCTGCTTGTAAAATAAATAAAATATTAAAATAAAAAGAAACAAAAGATATTATTGATGTGCAAGATGGTAGAAAGTTTGTGGGTGGAATACTCCCTAGCATGGTCTCTCTTCTTCCTCAGCCAATGACAAATGTAAGGAATTTAAGATTCTGAGTTCAGTTCTAAATTACAGCAAAAACCGTGACCACTTTTATATAGTACTCTGTGTGTGTGTCTGTGTGTCTGTGTGTGCGTTGGAGCATGTGTGTCTGTGTGTGTGTCTCTGTGTGTGGGGGGGTGGGAGCATGTGTATCTGTGTGTGTGTCTGTGTGTCTGTCTCTGTGTGTATCTGTGTGTGTGAGTGTGTCCTTGTGTATGGTCTGAATAATGTGGCTTCTCTCTGATGATTTCTATGAAGGCCAAATGAAACCATGTAAGTGATGGTATAAGCCCATGGTGCTGTGCACCTGTAGACGCCTCACAGTGTCTAAGGCACTTTAGAGAAGGAACCAGTTGTGTCTTGCACTGTATTTTCTACCTGAAGGTAGAAGCTGTAGCTCTTAGAGATGGTTTCAGGGTGGCAGTAATTACACATACCTGCATGAAGTTACCAACTTCGTGTACCATGTACAGGAAGTCAACTACATTTCTACACGGCACTAACATTCCTTCCTAGGTCATTCTTAGTCCAACTTTGGATGGGAACGTTTATCCAAGCTGCCCTGAACTATTCTGCTAGGAAACCAGGCTTTGTTCTGTTTCCTGTGGGTTTCACTTTTCCTTTGTGGAGTGTTCTCCCTGCCTAGCCACTGCCTGTCCACACTCAGAGTGCTGCGTGCTGTTCTGCCCACGACCTCAACTCGTGGAAGGTAGAGGAGACCGGGGCAATCCGTGAGTGGAGTCAGAGTCAACAGTCAACAGAGGGGACAGACTGCTGCGGGCAGAGAGGTGAAAAACAGGAGGGCATGGAGCCCAGAGGAGATGCGATCAGGGTCTGTGAGAGCTCTGTAAGAGGAAAGCAGGGGCTGGAAATGATAAACGAGATCACGCAGGGAAGTGTGCACCTGACTGGTCGTCAAGGAGAGTGAGATCCTTGGTACCACGAATGCTCCTTTGGTACCACTGTGTGTGGGCTGCAATGGTTGCCGTGCTGGGGGTCATGTGCTGGTGATGCCCTCCTCTCTCTGGAGTCTGTGTCTCTCCCATGCTTTCAACACGGAAGGGAGACTTGATCTGCATACCTCCCGAGACCCCTGTTTCATGGACCTAACTTCCCTGGGGAGGGCGAGTTTCTCTTCTTCGGGGGCAGAGACCTCCCTGTATTCTCCTGACAGACAGCCGACCACTTTCTACTCTGAGAGGTAGTGTCAGAGAGCACACTGCCCCCTGAGACAGCTCATTCTAGTCCTAACAGCTCTAATAACTAAATCACTCTTCTTTCTAGAAAATTCAAAGTTTAAATTCAAAGATTGCCTGTTATTTTTAGCCCAGAACTATTCATTTTTAAAGAATATTTTATTTATTTACTTGAGAGAGAGAGAGCATGAACGGGGAGAGGGTCAGAGGGACAAGCAGACTCCCCACTAAGCAGGGAGCCCGATGCAGGACTCAATCCTGGGACTCCAAGATCATGACCTGAGCTAAAGGCAGTCACTTAACCAACTGAGCCACCCAGGCACCCAGGACTACTCATTTCTATCAGAAACAACATTGAATAACTTTTCACCCCTTCTTCTGTGCGAGAGTATCTCAAATAATTGACCATGACCATCTTGGTATTTTAAAAATCATGACTGGACTTTGGTGTTTCATGATGAAGTAGAACTTGGCCATCAGCCTAGGGTACCCAAGCCAGATTTTACAACTGCATTATGGTGGCCTTGGTGAGAAGCCAGCACGTCATCCAACCAAGCAAGGTGTGTAAAGAAAGAACACTGGTCTTGGAGTTCTCCCCTTCCCCCACCTTAGATGCTCAATAAATGCAAATAACATTATTGTCATTGTCATTTTACAGTCAGATAGGAGTTTGTGTGTCTTCTCTGATGTATAGTGTTTTATGGTTTATGATGACCCCATTGACAGAAATCCCAGAAGCACCTTATTAAAAAAAGTCTCTGTATTCACATCAGTCATCTATAGTAATGCAATCCCATCAACAGGAATGGCTTGATTATTACCCTTTAAAAATCAGTTAAATAAAATGTTTCCATCACAACAATAGAATTTAGAGATCTCAAAGATAAAGTTTGGTTGCATAATATTTCAGAATGGCAACTGATTATTTTTCCCTCTAGCATGATGCCTTGTGGACTACCATCCCTTGTTCCATGTTTGTTTGTGCCCTTCTATGCTCTTGGTTTGAAGGGAGACATGGCAGAACAAATAAAAGGTACAGGTGGCCTGCTTTCAGTTCCAAATACAAAAGCATCAAGAACCCACATCATAGACAAAATCTTTGGCAGAACCCAGGAAGAATAAGAATACAGATTCTTGGAACTAACAACAAAATAAAATACACATTTTTTAAATGGAGAAAGCCGGTATTCCAGCAGTCTGTCTTTAGATGGGATGTATGGGGTGGTGGAGGCTGGCAGCTTGAGTCAGAGAGCAGCATGGGTGTGGGTTGGAAACTAGATTATATGACAGTGACTTAGCACCCCTCATGCCTGTCTCTCAAGTCCCCTGCCAGTTCACTCCAGACACAGGCTTCTGTGCCCTGCATGGAGGTAACTGCAGAGTCGATAGCATCGCCCAGCGGAATACGGGCTGGGACAGGATTTAATGCACACAGGAGTGAACTCACTCTTATAATGGCTTCTGTTGCCTCTGAACAAGGTATCTATAATCTGAATTTATTTCTAATAGGAAAGAAAACCTTAGATTTATTAGTTGTGACAAATCCCCTACCAGAAATTAAAGAGGCCAATGAAAGGAGGCAGTAAGAAGATCTGAGCTGGGTCTTTGCGGTGGCTCAGTCGATTACGTGTCTGACTCTTGATTTGGACTCAGGTCATAATCTCCACCTGAGTCAGACTCCAGGCTCAGTGGAGTCAGCTTGGGGATTTTCTCTCCCTCTGCCCCTCCCCCTCCTTGCACACACATTCTCCCTCTCTCTAAAATAAATAAGTAAATTAAAAAAAAAAAGGCTCTGAGCTATTCTGGGTGGGGCATCAGGGAGGACTTAACCGAAAATGGATTGGGTCAGCATTGGAAAAGACTGAGACAAAGAGCAGACAAGAGAAAGGGATTCCAAGCAAAATAAAAGTAGTAAAGTAGCACACGTCAAAAGCCATGCTATGGGAGCATGAAAAGTACAGCATAAGTGGGAAGCGTGTGGGCGGGCAGACGTGAGAGGTGGGAATGGGCACTGGAACACAAAGAATGAGCCATCATCTGTGGCCACCTCTACGTGTCGCGTGTCTGGCCATCTCCCCACAGCTTCCCTCTGAACTTGGACCAACCAAAGACAAACCGTCTTGAGGTCAGGAGTCACTTAATAAACATATACCTTGTAGATAGCAAAAGTTGTAGGATCTGGTGGTGTGTCCAACTGCATGTTTGATAAAGGAACAAGAGATGGGGTAAAGGAATCATATTCAGTCCAAGACTGGATGAGAAGCTCTTTCAGGATTTGATCGCACCTGTAATTAATTTCAGGGAGGTGTAAGGAGCAGGGACAGAAGGAGGGCACTTTGTTGAAGCAAGTGGTGTGTGGGGTTTGTGTAAGTATCTGAAAGTATGGGGCGGGGTAGGTGACCTAGCTGGGAATGCACAGATTGCCACCATCCCCAGAGGCTGGCTCTGCTCCTGGGACGGACACCATTGTTCTGTCATGTTTGTATGATAGTGTCTGCCATTGTTTGGAGGTTTTTTTGGTAGATTTTTTGGTAGATTTTGGTAGATTTTTCCCCTACTAATGGTTTTCAATACAAGATGACACTTACTTGTCCTTTATTAGCTGTGCTGACTCATCTCTTAGTACTCAATTTTTATTTCTTCATTGAGTAAATATACTTATTGAGAATCCCTATGAGGCAGGCATGGAACTAGACTCCGGGTTTCTTTGCTCTGGCAACCCTACCAAGGTAATAAACTGGATGTTGGACCCCGTTCTCTATGTCCGTGTGCCCACAGCATCATTCTATTGCTGGACTTCTCCTTGCTCCCAAGAGCAGGATAGCAGTATTTATGGAATGGGATTACTTTAGTGGCTTTACATGTTTTGTTGTACAAGTATCGGCACGTTCAATTCAGAGTCATAACCTAGACCCCGCTGAGCCATCTACATCATACACAACGTATAGTGTATGAATTAAATACCCTTTCTTAAGTTACTCAAAATATGAATTCCAAACCCTATGGAAACCTAATGGCTTCAGGGAGGTGTCCCCAACCTACATCAAAGGAAAAATAATTTTGAAAAACTAGAGTTTTATATCTAGCCAAAATTTTATTTTAATGTGAGGACCTAAAAAGTCATTGTCTGGTATTAACCAGCACAGCTAACAACCAGGAGATTTGGGGGGAAAAAAAAAGACACCCACCAAAATACTATTTTGGAAATCACATTTAATAAGAAAACACATAAATAAAGCCAGGAAATGATTCAGGATAAAAGGTAAGTAAGAATGAACAACCACCTTAATTAGGTCTGTCACTGTCTCAAAAAAACTTACACCCGGACTGAAGAGAAACAAAATGGAGAGGAGATTAACTGCGGCTGAGGAGTGAGGAGAGGATGCTGATGAGGTCCCCAAGTTACCTGTCCTTAGGAGATGATGGGAACACGCATGTTAAAGTATTGACAAAAAAGGAAAGTAGGAAGCATAGAATAAAGGTACAAACTGAAATAATGATTTCCACAGAGACTGCATCATTAACTAACTGGAATCAAAATGAGCACTTAATAGGGGGCACCTGGGAGGCTCAGTTGGTTGAACGTCTGTCTGACTCTTGATTTTTGGCTCAGGTCATGATCTCAGGGTCGTGCAATCCACCCCTGCGTCAGGCTCTGCACTGGGCATGGAGTCTGCTTGAGGTTCTCTCTCTCTCTCTCTCTCTCTCTCCCTCTGCCCCTCACCCCGCTCACGTTCTCTCTCTTTCTCTCTCAAAAAATAAATAAGCAAATAAATAAAACACATAAAGGGCAAGACCTGAAGACACGAAGTATTTTCTCTTCATCTACCTACATGTTGTTGACAAAAGGTCTTTTGAGTGTTGAAGAAGAGTTGGGGAAGTTTTGTCACACGAACTGTAATCTAATCAGATAAGTTTATCTCAGTCGGTTAATTAGAAATTGTAAGACAGAAAGCCTTGGCAGAAGTGGGATTTCATTGCTGAAGGTCAGCAGGATGCCCACCCCTCATGGGCCACTTCTCCGTGTGTGGAGCTGGAGCTGCTCAGGAAAGGTCCTTTTCCTCCCTTCTACCTGCCTAAAAGAATTTAGAGAGCAGGCCTGCGCCAGGGGGAGAGATGACCAGAGATAACCAGGACTCATCTGCCTGACAGGGCAAAGCTTGAGTACCAAACATTTCTGCTCATCTGCCTGTGAATCACCTGCCGGCCTTCGGGACCTCAGACCTCTGTCCCCCTGCTTAGCTCAGAATGGTCTACAGGCCTCAGGCTGCCTCTGTGGCTCATTTCTTGGTGGGGTCCTCATACTCTGCACCTAAAGCTGTTCTGCTCCCGTTAATCTTTTTTTTTTTTTTTAATTTATTTGACAGACAGAGATCACAAGTAGGCAGAGAGGCAGGCAGAGAGAGAGGAGAAAGCAGGCTCTCCACGGAGCAGAGAGCCCAATGCGGGGCTCGATCCCAGGACCCTGGGACCATGACTTGAGCTGAAGGCAGAGGCTTTAACCCACTGAGCCACCCAGGCACCCCTAATCTGTCTTTTGATTACAGGGGTCCTCAGCCTAAAAATTTGAAGACCCTGAAATGTACAATAGTTGTAATTATGTATTTCCTAATAGTAATAAAAATCTATTATTTGTTATCATTTTATATTCCTTCATATTACTAAAAATAGCTGTAGCTTATTTTTCTCTATATATATACATATATATAAACACACACATATATATACGTGCAATATTTATATTAGAAATTGGGAAAACTGAAGGGAAAATTGGACAAATTCCTCCTTACATTTCAAGATTTTAGCATTTTTCACTTATTAAACAGACAAAATAAAGAAAAAAAATCTCAGAAAATATTTTTTTAAGCTGATCCCAGACCTAAAGAGGTTAAATAAAAAACTTCATGTACTACTTGGGAAATTCTAAAACCTACATTTCAATGTTATCTTCCTCTCGAGCACACCTGGAACCGTTCTGTACCAGACTCTACAGAAAGACTAAAGCGTTTCACAACGTAGGTAACACATTGAACTCCTGCCACTTCCTTCCTGTAAACCTTCATCACCAGACTTGCCTCTGCCTCCGAGGAGCCTGGGGAGCCTGTCTGCCATGACCTGAAACGCTGTCCACCACCCGTGGTAGAGCGGCCCCACAGCACTTAGGACAACACTAGGACGCCATGCGCTTGAGTGAGCGTGCCCGTGAACTGGAGAAGCGTTCTGCTGTGTGTGTGTGTGTGTGTGTGTGTGCGTGCGTGTGTTCTCTTGTTTTGTGAAACTGGGATAATACCACAGAATATAGTTGTGTCCAGATGTGTTTTCTTGCTTCATATCATTGCCTAATACTTTTCTCTTCCCACCCCCCTGTGCCCTACCCCAGCGCCCACCACAGCGGGCAAGTTCCCTGGGCCCCCTCCAGGCAAGAAAGCCAAAGCCCGCTTCGAAACATCAGCGCACGCTGTGAACACCCGCAGGATGGATTCTAAAATCTGCAACAGGCAAATGCTGTCTTCAGGCCTCAGCGGTGGTGCAATACGGGGTATCTCTTCTATTCACAGGTAAATGAAGGATTAGGATGAAATCACAGCAGTTTCCACTTTCCTGAACACAGTCTGTCCCCTCTCTCCCACCCCAAGAACCAGACCGAATTCTGCCCCTTGTGAACTTAGGGTGACAAGCTAAGCACTGGGTTCCATCCATTCGGAGAATGTCCCAGGACACAACCAAGGCTAATCTGCTACCCTGGTGTGTAGCTCCTGAGGCCTCCAGGAAAAATAGAGAATCACCCCTCGTAGCAGCGACAGAGAAATCAGCAAAGATCTCACACTCAGACCTACAGGATGTTAGGGTCGCCTGAAGGGCAGAGGAGAATGAAATGTTTTGAAAGATGACAAGGCAAAGGCAACGGCTAGAGCCACTCGTCGAGGGCCGGCTGTGTCCAGCTTTGCTGTCCTTCAGGCCAGGAGTGTGTCCTTATGAGATAATTCAAGACTCCTCCTCCCATCAACATCTATAACTTTCGGTTTCATCAGCCAGAGAAACCGAACAGTTTTCTTCCTGTAAACATCTGAGTCACAAAGAAAAATTACAGCCAAGTTTTTTTGTTGTTGTTGTTAATTTTTTTCGTTGTTGTTATTGTTTAAAAAAAAAAAAAAAAGTCTGTAGCTGCTGGGAGTTGTAGCACTGAACTTTTCTTACCCGGTGGGCAGACTTAAACGTGGTTCAGCAGATGCCAACACCATTAACCGGGCTCAAATTTCAAAGGGGAGCCATGAGTCCCCCAGCCACTTCTCCCCCTTTCTTTCTCCTTCAAGCCCCCAGTGGCAGCGGGAGAGGACCATAGAGGCCTGTCGTTACGAGCACTTGAGTGCACCTCCTGAATGGAGGCAGGTCCTTTGATTTCAATGCCACGGACACACAGACGAGGGGCCTGATGAAGGGACAGAGTCATTACAAGCATGGGAATCCTTCCTGGAGCATTTGTAAATGAATCAGGCACTGTGTATCTCCCCACCCGTGCCTGGGATCCTTGCCTTCAGCGACTGGATTCCGGTTTTAGTCTTGCCTTTACTCAGTTATAGAGAGAACAACTATGTAAAGTGTGTAATCGGCTTCTCTAAGTATGATAATGGAGACTTCCAGAATTTGAAAAAACACCAACCTCTAAAAGGGTTGAAGTCCTGAAACATGCTTTTGCTTGTTTTTTGGGATTTTTTTTTTTTTTTTTTTATTCTATGAAGGGCACGGGAGACACCCTGGAGAATCTCAGGAGATCAAATAAATGGAAGGAATCCAGAGGCAGTATTGCTGTAACCTGCACTGTGGTCTTCAGGGAGGAGGCGGCCCTGGCTGGAAGTGAGGTGCTCAGAGACCAGCTGCATTTGGCATATGACGTGAAGTCATCTAAAGGAGAAAAAACTTACTGCACTGATCTGCACTAGGGGGATGGAGGCGTTGCGGCCTGAATTTGGAAACCAGGTGGATAATTCCACCAAAGCAGCAGTAAGTCAGCAAAAACCCAGAAAGACCTGCCAGGGAGACCCAGACCTCTGTGCGTTTCCACGGTTCCTTATGGCAGACTTCAACCCTGCTGAGATGGGTGCATCGGGCTGGTCTTCAGGTAAGGATGGAGAGGAACCCTAGGGGGGCCTATCCTCAGCAGTTAGGGCATTGCTCTGTATGAAGGATCTCCGTGAGAGACTGCACACGGAATAATAAAGGTAAAGTGGAGGGACTATCCCAGGAGACCAGTATGGCAGGGTCATGAAGGTGCTGATTATATAAGAGTTAGCTGAGATGACAGCGGCGTGCAAATAGTTTTATGAATTGAAATATTCCTTCCAACTATAATTAAGCAGCAGCAATAGTCCTGAATGTTTAATCACTTGCTTAACTGTTGAAGGTACTTCCAACCCAGGCAATAGCAGCCAGTCTATTTCTTATTCTGACAGCACGTCACACCCAGAATCCAAGCTTGGTTGGAAATGCATTATTTAAATGAAAATAAATTGACTATTGATACAATTCAGTTGGGCTTGAGAAGATCGCATCTCACAGACACAAATATCAACTGTTCTTTTGTTATTGATCATTGTGGCAAAAAATAGATAATCATCGCTGATTACATTCCAGGGCTGCCTAATGAATCTTTTTCTGTAGAACTTTCAGGGAGATATCTTGAGAGAATGTGTATTAAGAGGGCCTCCAATCCATACCCTGCCAAGTGGGAAGACTTCACCACCATCGAGAGAGTGTCAGAAGATAGTCCTGGTTTTTTGTATTCAGTTACCAGCCAAAGATCCCTCTGGCACATCAAGACGTCTAGTTCCATGTGTTGGAGAAGACAACTGAGCAAGCACTGGACGGCTCGCCGTATGAACTTGGACAACCCGTTCACAGTTGTCCCTGAAGTTTATAACATTGACCTTGGAAATCTTGTTGGCTCTCTAGATAAAAGAAGAATACATTTAAATATACTTTTAACCACTTAAGTGGCCAAGGAAAATGAAAACAGTAAAAAAAAAAATAAATAAAGGAAAGAAAGAAAAAAAGAAAAACAAAGCCCACCTTGCATAGCATTGGAATTGGAGACTGAACCACAGCAAGACACAAACAGAAACTGCTTTTCATTGTCACGAGTGTGCACGGGGCAGAGAGGTCAACTCACAGTGTCCATTTCCAAACGACGAGCGCCGGGTTGCAAGGACTGAGAAAGACGTGCCAGCAGACCCCCATGCGGCCCAGAGGGCCTCAGTCTCAGGGCTGTTCTTATAGCTGTGGCCTTGAGCTTCAGTGAATAGGACTTCTCAAGGCCACAGCTGTAGGAGCCAGCGTGCCAACAGACAGCCTAGGAGCAGACCGGCTTGCCTTCCTCGTCCTTTCTCCACAGTGGCCTCGGGTCACGCGAGCTGCGTCAGGATGCTTTATGAAGAGAAAGTCGCCTCATCTTTAGAAGGAAGTGTGAGCATCAAGGATGGGAAATAATTCCACGGAGATGGTGGGCCACCTCCTCAGACCAGAGATACTTGGGAGTGCTGTGAGCTTGGGGTGCCCGGGGGGTGTGGTTTGTTCAGCATCCGACTCTTGGTTTCAGCTCAGGCTGTGATCTCAGGACCATGCATCGGGCTCTGCGCTCAACATGGGTCTGACTGAGATTCTCTCTCTCTCTCTCTCCCTCTGCCCCTACTGCTCATTCTCTCTCTCTCTCTCTCTAATAAATGAATCTTCAGGAAAAGAAAAAAAAAAAGAGTGGTGGGAGCTGGACACCACACGAGGCAGTCACCTGTGTGATTGGACCTTACTTGTGTCTGACTGCTCACTGATGTGACCCATCTACCAGAACCCAGGAAAGCACTTTCCCAGGGAAGTGAATCAGCAGTACTGATTTCTATTTGAAAGTAACAAGAGTAACCGTGGAGTGCAGCCTGGAAGAAATTGTACAGCTCCTCGGGGTGTTGGAATAGGACAGTGGAGAATGTCAGTATGTGCATGACAGACATAACTGTAACACAGGGTTTGAAAAGTCATACTCTATGAGATTACCATCGTTCCAAATGCACTTCAAGACATCCATGCATTTTACATTTTACTTCTTAAATCTTTTGCTCCCTCTCCAGTGCACTCGTAAGATGATCATAAGGTCTTAAAAAATAAAATAGGCTACAGATTATTGATTAATGTAGGATGCCATTTTCAGGAAAAGTTATGTGTATCCTATGCAGTGAGAATTGGAAAGGGTGCACATGAGGTTACCCAGATGTTGGGATTTCAGGTGAGTTACATTTTGCTTCAGTGACTTGTGGTCTGGATTTGGTCATTTTTTGCTAAGATAATTATGTAGTAATTGCAAAGAAAGAAAGTTAAAGAAAAAGAAAGAGAAGGAAAGATAAAAAATTGTAGCTGATATAGTTTTGCCATTCTGGCCCATGTAAGCTTGCCCCTTTTCCTTGTATGGAATATAATTCTCTTCTTTTACATGGGGGGTCATTTGTATTTCCATGACCTATTAGACTGGCTTTCATATTTATGGGACAGAGCAAGAGTCTGGCAAATCCAGGTTTCAGGGCAATATAATCAGAACTAATAAAATCATGCAAGTATAAAATGCAGCTTACTCTTTCTCATTTCCAGGTGTTTGTGGATGGTTTTCCTTCTGCTTACATTTCCCTAGACCCTTAAATGCTTGGATTTTCCCCTGTACTTTCGTATATGTCTCTGGGTATGTGGATGGACATCTTTGATCTCAGCTTATATATTACTTCTTGCCTCAATTAGATGACCCTCGAGTATGCTCCATTGGACCCTGTGAAATTCTTAGTTTGGTACGTGGTGCTATTTTGTTGGGTAATGGTATTTATTGAGAGCACACTCTGAGGAGGCCCTGAGTTAGTCACTTGGATAAACCTACCTTAAAAGACAGAAAGGGCACGTCTACTCTTGAAGCTTATAGTGCGGGTGAAATGACAACTGATAATTACAGTTGTCACAGGTGGTAGAAAAGGGAAAAAAAGATCCGATGCCAGTAAATACAAAGAAGACTTCTCCCAGCCTAAGACGGGACCTACAAGAAGATTTCCTGGGAAGGAGACACTAAATTGGGAACCAGGGGATGAAAAGGTTGTGTGAGTCCTTCAGTAGAAGGAAGTAGTGCATTGAAGAGACTCTGGGTAGAAAGCAAAGAGAAAACCCTCGAGAGACTGAGTCAGTAGACAACAAACCCAGTGCTGTGTTCACATGTGTTCACTTGTGAAAGCTGCATGGTTCTCTCCTTCTGCCAGGAAAGCAAAACACAGAAAACTTCCTGAGGTCAGAAATGTCAAATGCACCAAGGGATGATACTCAGTCTATGCATTTGATTAAAGTGACAGTTGGAGTTATTTTTGTGGAAGACAAAATGAGATGCTATTTTAAGACTCAAACACAATAATATGGGTTTTTTTTTTTACCTTTTTTTTTTTAATTTCTTTTCAGCATAACAAAATTCATTGTTTTTGCACCACACCCAGTGCTCCATGCAATATGTGCACTCCTTAATACCCGCCACCTGGCTCCCCCAACCTCCCACCCTCCGCCCCTTCAAAACCCTCAGGTTGTTTTTCAGAGTCCATAGACTCTCATGGTTCACCTCCCCTTCCAATTTCCCTCAACTCCCTTCTCCTCTCCATCTCCCCATGGCCTTCATGTTGTTTGTTATGCTCCACAAATAAGTGAAACCATATGATACTTGACTCTCTCTGCTTGACTTATTTCACTCAGCATCATCTCTTCCAGTCCCGTCCATGTTGCTACAAAAGTTGGGTATTCATCCTTTCTGATGGAGGCATAATACTCCATAGCATATATGGACCACATCTTCCTTATCCATTCGTCCGTTGAAGGGCATCTTGGTTCTTTCCACAGTTTGGCGACCGTGGCCATTGCTGCTATAAACATTGGGGAACAGATGGCCCTTCTTTTCACTACATCTCTATCTTTGGGGTAAATACCCAGTAGTGCAATTGCAGGGTCATAGGGAAGCTCTATTTTTAATTTCTTGAGGAATCTCCACACTGTTCTCCAAAGAGGCTGCACCAACTTGCATTCCCACCAATAGTGTAAGAGGGTTCCCCTTTCTCCACATCCTCTCCAACACACGTTGTTTCCTGTCTTGCTAATTTTGGCCATTCTAACTGGTGTAAGGTGGTATCTCAATGTAGTTTTGATTTGAATCTCCCTGATGGCTAGTGATGATGAACATTTTTTCATGTGTCTGATAGCCATTTGTATGTCTTCATTGGAGAAGTGTCTGTTCATATCTTCTGCCCATTTTTTGATATGATTGTCTGTTTTGTGTGTGTTGAGTTTGAGAAATTCTTTATAGATCCTGGATATCAACCTTTTGTCTGTACTGTCATTTGCAAATATCTTCTCCCATTCCGTGGGTTGCCTCTTTTTTTTGTTGACTGTTTCCTTTGCTGTGCGGAAGCTTTTGATCTTGATGAAGTCCCAAAAGTTCATTTTCGCTTTTGTTTCCTTTGCCTTTGGAGACATATCTTGAAAAAAGTTGCTGTGGCTGATATCGAAGAGGTTACTGCCTATGTGTTCCTCTAGGATTCTGATGGATTCCTGCCTCACATTGAGGTCTTTTATCCATTTCGAGTTTATCTTTGTTTTAACAAAAATGGAGCAAAAGAGGAGCGAGAAGAAAATATCTTATTTAAGAGAAAATGCCCTTTTGTACATGTGATCTTTAACCCGGATCTTTCTCTATGAAATCCCTAATGGTCTTACCACACGGAACTTCGTGTAGGTGTCTAGACGTTGAGTTAGTCTTTAGAAATGGCAGAAATCGCTGTTTGCTTTTAAGAGTAGAAAGTTAAATTAGTGAAAACCTCTGGAAACTGAAGTGCAGAATGTTAAAATCTTGTGAAATCCTAAGAAAATGAAGTATTTTGAAAAATTGCAATGGAAAATCATACTAGTTGGACTGATTTAAAAGTTGGCTAGTGCTGGCTCTGTCATAGAGTGCCATGAGATTGTTTTCTCCCCTCTTTGCTTTTCTCCCAGAAAAAGAGGTTTGATCTTTTAGTTTTGATCTTTTAGGAGGTGATTTGGAGACTCCATCCACCAATGTTCACAGCTTTAGATATTATTAGGAAAACCCCAATTTCCTTCCTGCAAGTATCTTATTCAAAATGAATGAAATGATAGCAGAAATACCCTCTTTTGTCTTGAAACATATTCATAGCTGAAAAGAGTTACACCATTAGACCTTTCTCATCCAGGAACCTTACATATGAGTCAGTGGAAATCAAGTCCCTTATATTAGACCCAAATGGGAAGGTGAGTCACCCAATTGTTTGTTTCTCCTTCCTTGTTCTCAAAGTGGCTGTGGCAGGAGGAGATCTCGGGTGAAGTACGTGCCATCATCCGCCCTTGATGGCACCTCCTGGGTAGAGGAAGGTCTGCTCTGAACTCCTTGAGGTTTCAGTAATGTGTGACACATTCTCCTAATTATTAACAGCTGGCATTCCTGGAAACTAACAGAGGCACAGCACCAAGAACCTGTGAACCTTCCTGGAATATTTATAAATGTCTTTTTCACTGGTTGCTTTCTTGACTATGCCTAGGATCCATGATTTCAGTGATTGAATTTCATTATTAGCCTTGCTTTTCTCAATTACACACAGAAAACACAATTGAGTAATTAGCTCATATGACCACAACAATAAGGCTTTCATATTCCCAAAGAGCACTGAGCTTGTGAGAGGGCTGAGGCTCTGATAAACACTTTACTTCTCTGTCAGGGATAAGGAATGCACTTCGGTGAACTGTAAGCCAAGAAGTCAAGTGAACGGAACCCACTGGGAGTAGGTATTGTAGTAAGCTGTTATCTGGGCTACAGGGATGAGGCCACGACTGGAAATAGGGTCCCCACATAACAGCTAATCACAGACATTGCAGTCATCTGAAGGAAGAAACTGATTGTGTTAATTCAGGCTTGTGACATGGAAGAGAAGACGAAGTCTGTATTTACAAACTGTTTTCTTTACTAGAGTGTGGATAAGTCAGCAGAAACCAAGGGCGATTGCCATGAGTCCTACAAAAATCTGTGGGTTTTCATGATTCTTTATCACAGACTTTAGTATTCCTTATGAGGATGCACTGGTCCAGTCGTAAGAGTAGAGAGGAATAGGGCTGTCTGGTGGCTCAGTGTGTTAAGCGTCTGACCCTTGATTTGAGCTCAGGTCATGATCTCAGGGTCATGAGATTGAGCCCTGAATAGGGCTCCAAAGTCAGTGAGGGGTCTGCTCGAGATTCTCTCTCTCCATCTCCCCCTGCCCCTCTGCACTGCTCCCCCACCCCTGTTATCTCTCCAAAATATACAGATCTTAAAAAAAAAAAAAAAAAAGAGAGAAAGAAAAGAGTAGAGAGGAACATTAAGGACCTCAGAGAGGGTCCAGTGAAAAGACCTGTTCAATCAGGTTGAGGCTTGGTTTCAGTCTTGGCCGGATGGGTCTAGAGCTGTCCACTCTGCTGTTTACCCCTAATGTGCAGCCTCCTTGTCTGGTTAGTTGGTTGCCCAGATTGGAAAGATAGGTCTTACTGGGGTAACACTCACCAGCCGGCACTGTGTCATCCTTCTGCTCTGGGCTCAACCCCACAGCAGTTGCTGGGCCTCCCTTGATCCCAGCCCCAGTGAGGGAAACCAGGACTCAGCCGGTCAGTGAGGCCCTTGTGCGGAGCTCTCGTCTCTCCGGATGCCAGTGGTGTAGGTGCCACACAAAGTGAGGTTTACCGAGTGGCCGGTGTGGCTCCCAGGCTCGGCTCTGACACCTGCTCCCTGGCTGTGGTCAGGAAACCCTCCCAGGTAAGCCCCTCACCCCCGGAGCCTCTGTGGTACTTACCTGCTGAGTTTGCTTTCTCTCACCCCCGTCCCAGGATGGAGTCATGCTATTGCTTCTGGGGGGAGGCTACTCGGCAATCCCCAGAAACCAAGTCAACTGTGTGCTTACATATGGATTTTAGGAATTTAATTTCTTTAGGTGGTATGTGCCGGCACTTAGAGTAGATGCCAGTCACTATTTTATAACTTCTTGTTCTTTGCATGTCCCTCCTTGGGTCACATGGTCTGGAATCCACACACTTAAAATGTGAGAATAAGAAAACACCACTGAAGGGTAATAGCGTGGTGTGCCTCCAGATCGGGGGATGGGACCCGGCACTTCACCGCAACTGGAGATGGGGAAGGGTCTTGAAAATATTGGTCTCTCTGTATAAAACAGCAATCGTGCTTCTTCCAGAGAAACCAGTGACACACATGCTCCCCTTCAGAGAGCATAAGTGCAGAAAGGAGTTATTTTTTGTGGGGGGAGGAAACTGAATAAACCTTTCTCCAGGGCCCAGGATTCACTGATCTTCAGATAGGCTGTGGGACCGACCTGTGTCACCTGAGGTGACCCCAGTGAGGGCCTTGCCCTCTGGAAGTCACAGTCTGCATGCAGACCCCATGTTGGTGAGGTCCAGAGCCGCCCCACCACCCCTGGTGGCTCACAGCACACAGACCCACCACCGTCACACAGCTCACTGCTGGTTTAGAGAGACTTCGGCAGACGATGCCCTTTGTAAAAGGAAGTTTTATTTTTTTTTTTTGCACTATAAGTGTGTTAGATACAAAATGTAATATTCTTAGAAAATACAGAAAAATACAAGTAAATTTTATGAAATAAAGAAATATAATCTACAACGCAGATATAAAAAGCCCTTAATATGCTGGGCTACTCCTGCTGCATCTCTCTTTAATAGAAATCCTCAGTCTTGACCAGACCACTGTTAAAACCCATGAGCTGATCCAGGGGTGAGTTCATCATATCAAATTCCACCTTCACATCAAAATTGACTGGTTCCTTCTTGCTTTTCTTAGCCTTGACGACCTTAGAGGAGAGAGGAGAAAGACGCGGTGAGACCCTGCTGCGAAGGTGTGCTGCTCTTCCTCCCACCGGCACTGGGTCTCCGGCTCCATCAGCACCCCTGTCCCCTTGGAGTCTCCTCCTCTCTCTCCTGTGTCCTGCACTGTACCAAGGAGGGCTGTTGCCTGTCTTTCAATGATAATGACGTCTGTCAGGGTCTCTATCAATGAAACGGGAAGAATGGCCATGTCCTTGTCACTGTCTCGGCTCCCAGCACACAGTAAGCCCTCAGCCAGGCGGTTTCTTATTTGTATGAATATACAATTCTTATAGTATTATTTCTCTTGTGCAATATCCTTCACACCCATGACTCTAAGAATTATCCTTAAACTGGCAAGTGCGGCTGCTGCTTGCTGTCCCTGCTTCCAAACCCGGCCTCTCCCTAATGCATCTCTCTAGAGAGTTGCTAGGATACTTTTTGCTAAAGTGTCAAAGTCATCAGGCATTCTTCGGCATGAAATTTTTCAAGTGGCTATTTACTTTCACAATGAACGTTCCATTTCCGTTGATTTCTCACAAAAGAAAGACACCACCTGCTTCCTGACCCCTGTTTTTACTCCCTGGCCTCATCTTGCCACCGTCTCCACATCATGGCATTTCTGTTGTACAGAAACTATGTTGTCTCTCAGTTTCGAGGATATGCGTCCATCATGGCCTTTGCCTAGAACTCTTTCCAGTGCCTACTTTGCTGCAGAAAACTACCTAGTGCAGACTGATTTCCATTTTTGTGTTGGGCAGTTAGATAATGTGTATGGTCTCCCCTAACCATGTACGGTCTTACATCAACCCTATGATGCAGAGACTGTGACCCTTTCAGAGGACCTCAAGCTCCTTCCCCAGCGTCAGGCAAGTGGTGACTCCTGAAGCCAGGACTCTAATCACGTCCGTCCTATTCAAAGCTCTGCTCTCAACCATTATGAGAAGTTGCCTCCCTGCCTTCCTAACATCTTCAAATATTTCCTTATTTAGCCTAAGCGTCCTATCTTTTTGAAATTTATGTGAATTTCATTTCCTCACAGCCTTTTAAAAATCCTCCACTTAAGAATGAATGCAAGGCATGGCTGTGTTCTCCTCCCACCTGCTGGACCCTATGTGTCTGAAAACAGGAACCTGGTGCCCTCAAAACCTGAACAAAATTATTTGCCTCTTTTGGCAAACTAACATGCCTCTGCCCAGTTCCCACCTGGATGAAGCTGTGAGATCCACATGTCAGTTTCAGCTTCTGCTCAATTGTCTTCAGCTGAAAGCAGAAGAGTCGAAGTTTATCTCCTTTCTCACACTTGATGTCGTGCCACCTCTCGGTCCCCACGACCTCCATCGTTCCTGTGTTATCCTGTATCTCGTACACTGTCGTCTTCCGATTCACTTTTTTCTGTAACAGAAATGCAATGTTCAGTCTCTGAAGTCATAGTGGTGACTTTCACATGTACGAGGAAGCACCTGGTGGTACAGGAAATGCTGGACATGAGAAAGCAATCACAGGCGCGATGCACACACCGCTGTGGCAAGGGCTTCTCAGAGAACTTGCCTTGGATTATCCTGCTTTCGTGTGTTCTTCCCCTTTCTCGTTCTAGATATTTTCTATCTGCAATTCTAGAACAATGAGGTTTCTTCCTATTTTCTGCTGCTTCACCACAAGGGAAGCATTGATTGCTTAAGATAACTGGAATCAGAGGAGCTGAACTCTGGCGGACTCCTTTAGCTCCTGTCCTTAGGCAGAAAGGAACGGACACGGCCATGACTGTTCGTTCAGTCGGTTATAAGAAATTGATATAACAAGTAAGTTTCCAGTAACTCACTCTCTTTTTGAACCTTCTTCCTTTACCCACTCTTCTCCAAATCTTATCTCCACTGAGCAGGATCCTACAGTTCACGGTCTATGGCTTCTCACTTTCTTAAGTTATAACCTCTCAATTCTATAAAAGCATTTCTATGGTCTCTTAAAGACAGTGTAAGAAAGGAATGGGAGTAAACTAAGGGGCTATCTCGGAAGAGAGGCATTTAGGATCATGAAGCATATAAGATTGTGTGAGATCCTCTGGGATACCAGGGGAGCTCGGGACAGTTTGTAAATTCTGGGGATTATTGAATGCATCACACCAACTAGTACTCATGGACATGCCATAGCAGTAAAACTCTCCAGCCATCCCTCCGCCTTTTGGGGAAATAATGGAATTAGACTGCCACGTCTTCCAAATATCATGCAATATGAAAGCTTAGTCTTCAACTCTTCATAAATAATGCATTAAATAAATAGGTTAGAGGACAGAGCCTTGAATGATTATATTATTTGCCTACATGCTGGCAGTATTCCCGTTCAGGAGAATAGAAGCCAATAATATTTATCGCTCTGAATGTGTGTTACAGCCAGAATTAATCTTGGTTAGGGCAATCTGTTATTCAAAGTAAAAAAAAAAAAAAGAAAAAAAAAGATTTATACAGTCATGGAGGAGCTCAGTGATATAATTATGATTTATACCCTGTGCTGTCCTTGCTCATGAAGGGTGAAAATAATTACTACTGGTGAAATGACAAGGTTTCTAGGGACTCTTTTTCAAAGAATTTGCATGAAGGTATCTCAGTTAGCAGACGAGCAGAGCAGGCCCCTAGTCCTGTTTCCTGCCATGTGGCACACTCGACCTCCTATCTGCAGTCGGGTCACAGGCCGGAGCCAGGCTCCGCCCCCTGGGCCCATGGGCAGAACCTGGACAGCGAAAATACTCAATTTCAGGTACGGATGGAGAGAATAAAAACCATTTTAAGGGATTACCTCATGCAGCAGAAATAATCCATACACAAACGTTCCTGATGCTTGCTTGTAAAGATTATCGATCTTGGGGGTCTCGTTTGCTCTTTTGATGATGCTGTTTGGGACCACGATCAACTGGAAAGGGTCTGCTTCGTACACGGATGAGGTTTTGTTTATCTCCAGGATTCCTTTGCACTCGTAGTAATCTAATATGGTAATGATATTCTCTTTCGTGAATTTCTCCTTCAGGCTGCTGTTCAAAACCTTCACGTGGAAAAACTGAGTGGCAGTGGCCACCGTAGCATGAAACATTCTGTTTTTGCCCTCTTCCGGGGACTCGTATTCGAATGGCTCCATTGCCTTCAGTACCAGGACCGTCAGGGGGCCCTGCTGAAGGACACGTCCTCTAGGAGCAGCTTGATGTGGGCCCTTCACCGTCTGGTTCTGTGTTGGAGAGAAACAGGGAAACAGACTTACGCGTCTGGGCAGGGAATTCCAAGCAGGTCACTTTCTCACATGCGAAGGCTTCATGGTAGCAGGGGGACCGCAGCGACCCTCACAGGTATTTGGAGCTGGAGCCGAGCTAGAAGGGAATTGCCTTCCAGAAAGGAAAAGCTGATGAGCTGGCAACTTCTCTAGCAGACGTGCAAGGGAGCAGACAGCGGCCCAGAAGCCCGAACACCCGCATTACGACAGAATCTATCTGAATGAAAGCCTGATCCTTGTAGAATCGGGGATGACTAGAGCCTCGCCCAGAAGGAAGATTCAAGTATTTTTATTCAAATATATCCCCCACCCATTTAATGTTCAACGACTAAAGAAAACAAGTGTGAAGAACAAACAACGGGGATGGCCCTGGAGTGGGGGACTGACGCCCATACAAGCCACGGAGATTCGGGCTTCTCAGTGTATGTGGGGCCCTGCTGAGGGTCTAGCTCATGTCATCCCCGCTCGAGAAACAGGGCTGTTAGGGGCTCCCAATTCCCCATTCTCCTTGGCTCTGGGGGGGATATGTGGCTGGAACCATGAGTCCACAGCAGTCCTGGGTGGCAACAGGACTGCTCTAGTCCCCTTGCTCCCTGTGTCCTGGTCTGCATGAGGAGCCGGCGAATCGTGTCATGAAGAGGGAATCACCTTGTCTGTGCCGTGAATATGGCGGGCAAGGATGGGTCTTGGGTTCATGGCACATGGAGCCGAACCATTCACCCCCACAGCCCCGACATACTTAGACTGGTCTGGCGCGGGGTAGGCCACACGGCGACCGCCATCATATTTTCTGTGGCTGTGGCTTCTCCTCATGCGACCAATCTACCCATAACAAGGGGAGCCTCTTGGCCCAAGCGAGCTGGGATGCCTGCGACGGACAGCGGCGGGACTTGGCAAGGATAAGTGGGAAGCGGTACCTGGGGAAAGGCGGGGAAGAACGGAGCTGATGCTGAGGCCTGGGGCTGTGGAAGATAGGAGGCGGCTGCGGACGTGCTGCCTCCCAGACGGCAGACCGGCCCAGTCTGCGGCGGGGCCACCTTATTCTTTTTGGTCGTGGCCGTCCCTTTGGCTGCAGTTTTTCTTTTCTGAAAGTAGTTTAATGCTCCTGTTAGCGGTTTTCAGTATTAAAAGAAGCACAACACAGTTTCATTACTTTGCTGCAGATTCTTCTTACAGGGAGCGTGGTGTCCTGAGAAACGCCAGGCGTCCCCAGCTGTCACCTAGAGAGACAGGCAGTGGGTGAGGGCGGGCAGAGCTGACAGCCCAGGAGGGCGATGCTCACGGATGCAGACGGGTCGCTCTTGGGGCCGCCCCCAAGTGGGGATGGGAAGAGCTCCAGACTCTGGAAAATCTGCATAAACGAGGTGACACCATCACATTTATGTGCCTCCCTTTGCCAGGCACAAGGCACGAAGCACGTGACCCATTACGCCTCCATCGGGCAAATCGGCGCTGTTAGGAAACTGACGGAGTCCTGTGGCAGAGCTCCTGCCTGCGCCCGGAAGCCCCTGGTCCTCCCCCGGCTTACCTGAGACGCAGCGGCCCCCTCCTGTGTCTGGCACATCGGAGCGCTACTCATGGTGGCAGCAACTGGCATGGGGCCCGCTCCTCCCTGCTGCTTCTTTTTCTTGGGAGTTTCTTCTGTTCTCGTTTTCTTTGCAACTGATACAAAAACAAGGAGGACACACTGAACCCGGAGCTGAAGCACTTTCAAAGCCAAGTCCTCTCAGCTCCCGCTTGGGATCTAGGTACCCTGGAGTGTGTGCCTGCCCTGCAGGAGCCAGCCTGGCCCAGGGGGACCGGCAGCCACAACGCAGGCCGGGAGACTGTGTCCTGCTCCGTGGTGGTTTCCGAACTCACTCCCCATGCACTGAGCACGTCTTCCCCATCCTCTGGCTTCCCATGTGCCTCCATCCCACCCTTTCCCAGGCCTGTTCTCCCATCATTTCCTTAAAAATCCAAGGTCTTCATGACACTGACTGCTTGGTCATATTCTTCAAAGGATCTATTAAAATAACAGAAACCAATGAAAGGACATAAGGTACAGGTTGGTGAGGTGATAAAATGGCGACATCGGCCTTTGGATTTTTAAAAAATTTTGTTTCACTGTGTTGCCTACCAGAGGCAAGTAGTCCATCTCTCTGAGAAGTAGGTTTTATGTTAAGAACACTGCACCCTTGTTACCAGAGGGGAGATGATCATGTGGCGAACAATGTTAGTAGAAGAGGCACATTCAGGGGCGCCTGGGTGGCTCAGTGGGTTAAGCCTCTGCCTTTGGCTCAGATCAGATCAGATCATGATCTCAGGGTCCTGGGATCAAGCTCTGCATCACGCTCTCTGCTCAGTGGGGAGCCTGCTTCCCCCCCCCCCCCGCCTGCCTCTCTGCCTGCTTGTGATCTCTGTCAAATAAATAAATAAAAATCTTAAAAAAAAAAGAGAAAGAAAAGGCACATTCATTGGTCAAATGTAATTATTTTAAAATTAGTGATTATTTGTGATTTGCTAACATTTCCAAGGCACTGGAAGCCTCGAGCTCTCATGTACTCCCTGTATCTTTCATTCTTGTCCTAACACACCCTCCAGCACAGATTGATCAATCGGTCCCCTTCTCAGGAAAGGGGACACCTAGGGCTGTCAGCATGTTGGTCCCTGCGTCCTGTGTGGTCCCAGCCGCTGAGTCATGCCCTAGGAAAGGGTATGCCAGCCCCAACCAAGTACTCTTCTACTCAATTTGGGGAAGGGGGACCAGGGGGGAGCAGTCAGGTGTGGGGTCTTCCTTATTACCTTTCATCTTCTCATTTCTGAGTTGCTTAACAATGTCCTTAAGTGGTGGCATGTCCTTGAATAGATCTATTAGCTTGTCCACGCAGGCAGGTCCTGGGAACTTCTTTTCCATCAGGTCAGCAATCTTGACCTTGTTATACTCCTCTTGCATGTTGGCGGAGAGTCCCAGATCGTGGGCCAGCAGGGACTTGACTATGCTGAACTGGTACTCGTTGATGACTTCCAGTCCCTTCAGCAGAATAATTCTCTTGTAGTCACTCCCCATCTCTCCGGGTGTGGCTGAGCCTGAAAGAGAAAAATACCTACGGTGTTATACCTTCATCCAGATGGTTTAAAAGTTCATTTGCGTCTATGTGAGTGAGGCACCCATGCCAAGGTGTCGTCCTTGCATGTGTGTGACAAAGAGGAACTTAATTTCCAGGTGTGTCACTGTGGGAAATGGGTTGAGAACTGCTATATTCGGGATTTCTAAGAAATTCTTTCCTTTTAGTAATGATAGTTGAGTTGGGTTGGGTTGGGGGGTGGGTGTGGTGGCAGGAGGTCTGGAAAGAGGCAGTTGATGCCCTGTGTGGAGTGTGGGCTGTAGGGGGTCAGAGTCCCCGCTACCTCCTGCCATCCCCTGTTGGGGTTGCAGTCTGCCCCTGAATGTCTGCCTGCTGGCTCCTGACTCTGCAGCCTCTCACTCCCAGTGACCGTCTCCCCTGCCCACCCCCTGTTCCCCACTGGGTGCCTGCCCAGCGCACCTGACTCTCCCCTAGTTAGCCCTTCTCACATCCTCTCTCCCTGAAGCTCGGGCCATGTTCTCCGTGTTCTCTGTGCCCTGGCCCCCTGCTCTCTCGTGCAGAATCACAGCCCTGATTGGCCAGAATTACGTAAGAGTTGCTTGAATTTCTTCCTTTTGGGCTACTTTGTCTACTCAGTTATCTCTCCATACACGAATCCATCGTATTCTTATGCTGGATATTTTTACGTAGTGTCCTAAACTCGGAATCTAACTCAGCTTATGAAAATCACTACGTGTGAAAAATACCGCTTTTGTCATTATTTTTTTCTCTCCTATCTTCCCTCAACCCATGGCTCTGTAAGCAGAAGACGATTGTTAACAGCTTAGACTTGGGAGTTCAGAAGACTTAGCTCCTAGATCATAATCATGTGACCACATACCTCAACAGATAGACTCGGATAGGAGTGAGTGATTTGTACGATGAGATTGAAGCCTGTCCCACAAGAAGACAGAACGGATTCAGAAATAGAAGATAGAAAACGCATGTGGGACCTCTCAGGGTACAAGGTCAAAGTGTCCACACCCACATGCTGTTATTTGTTAAAAGAATAAAATATAAAACGAAAAGGAGAAAATATTTAAAGAAATAATGAGATACACTTCTTGGGATTAAAATAACATGAACATCCTCGAGGAACTGGCCATCAGAGAGCCAAATAGGAAAGGACAGGAAAAACCCACATCAGGACATAATGTAGAGAAACTGAAAAATATCCAAAACAGCAAGAAAAATTTGACATCCAGAGGAAAAGAGTGGATCATTTACAAAGTTTCAGAATCACATTTTCAACAGCAAACTGGCATGGAGTACCTACATATAGTATTTCACCCAAATTCTAAATCCACACTTTTGAAATTTCCCAAAATTGTGAAAACAAAAAGTTGTGTGGGTACATGTCAATTTGATGACAAAATTTGTTAGAAAAATATCTGATGTGAGATCTCAGGAGCCTATGTAGTTTTTTTTTTCTTTTTTCTTTTTTTTAAAATTCCACCTTAAAGCAGGTGCTCATATGTCCTGCTGATGTGGTTCTGAGTGGCATTGTTGGGGCCTGCAGCCGAGGGCCAAGAAAGAATTCTTGAGACATCTTTGGTGCAAAAAGGAGGTTTTATTAAATCACGGGACCAGGAGTACTCATGGGCAGAAAGAGCAGCTACTGAACTGGGGTTGAGGGGTGACTGAAGGCAGACTTTGGGTTTGTGGGAAGTAAAGATAAGGGAAGTTTGAAAAGGACTTTCATACGCTAAAGAAGAGGCACAGGCTACTGAAGGCTTAGCTTTTGCCAAACTAAGGTTGTTTTTCCCTCTGGCAAAGCATTACCACTGAGACAGCAAGGAGCTTAAAACAAAACAAAACAAAACAAAAACAAAAACAAAAACCCAGACAGCTGGGAGCTTCCTGGAAGAAGGTTATCCTCTGCTGGCCTCAAGTCCTGCTCAACGGGCTGTAGGCTACAAGCACATTTAATCTCTTCTACATTTCTTTTTGTCCTTGTTTCCCGCAGCATTGCCCTACAACTGGCAGTGCCTGTCGCCTGAGAGCCGGGACTCAGGTCTTACTACAAAATCCACGAGATGTGGTAGGTGCCCCAGACAGCCTTCCTAAGTCACTCAAATTCCAAATTTCAAAACATATGTGAACTCAAATGTTTCAGAGAGGTGTTGCCAACATAAATTGAAGAAAAAATAATTCTGAAACCAGAATTCTGTGTCCGGGTCCAATGGCGCTGAAATGCAATGTGACAAGATGAATCCGTGATATTGACCAACACAACAGACAGAAGACTTGCCTCAAGAAGAGGCCAAGCACGCAGTGCTTTGGAAAGTGTTCCCCAAGAAAACATAGGAGGTCAGGAAAAAAGAAAAAAGAAAAAAAAAAGCTGCCAACTAAAAAGAGAGAACAAGACCTTGGTAGACTCTTCCAATATTTTAAAAATAAATAAGGCCCCAACCGAAGAGAAACAAAACAGGAAGTAGATCAGCATGGTGGGGTAGATAGGGAAGAAAGAGGATGTGTGCCCACACAGCTATGGCCTGTTAGGCGGGGTCGAAGATATAAGTTTGAAAGTATTGCGAAGAAGAAGCAAGCACAGAATGAACAGTATAGATGACTGTTACAAGTTAGTCAACACACAGCAATTCACCTGATGAATTTTATCAAGTGATAAAACCACTAAAAGGCAACATGTCTAAACTGGTTTTAAAAAAAATCTACATATGTGTTATTGACAAAAAGTAACTAAAAGTTTGTTAAAAAGTTGCTCCTAGAAGCTGTAGGTGGAAACATTCAAGACAGCAATCAATCTGTCAGTACAGCCTTCAACAGACCTTACGACAAAGATTTCAAGCAGAACTGGAGTTTTAGGGCATGACAAAGGCTCTACCTTCCAGAAAGACGCAGCAGTTTTAATTACGTATTGGTCTAACAGTCATAATATATATTTTTTTATTATGAGCTTCTATTATTCATATTATAAATAGTGTCATAGAGCATATTTCTCACTATATATCCATATACATGTGTTAACAATGGAGAGAACTACAAGGAAGAAATGGACAAAATCTTGATTATAGTTTGATTCTAGCATATGTTAGTGACTGAACAAAGCAAGAAAAAAATCAGAAAATACTTAGGAAAGTCGACCAACAGCGCTCAGCTTAAATAAAAAGCTGATCTAACACTTAGGAAATTCCAAAACTTGTATTTGAGATGTTACATTTGTCTCCAATGTACATGAAATGTCTGTGTACTGAGCCCTACCGGACGACCAAAGCATCTTCCAAAACGTGGCTACAGATTTGTCTCCAACCACCTGTTTTCCACAGACTCCACCATTTCCACAAACGTGACCATTTGCCTCTGCCTCGGAGGAGCCCGGGGAGCCTGTCTGCCACCACGACCTGAAATGCTGTCCGCCACCCCTGGTAGAGCGGACCCACAGCACACGCTAGGGCGCCATGCGCTTGAGTGAGCGTGCCCGTGAACTGGAGAAGCGTTCTGCTGTGTGTGCGTGTGTGTGTGTGTGTGTGCGTGTGTGTTCTCTTGTTTTGTGAAACTGGGATAATACCACAGAACATAGTTTGTGTTCAGATGTGTTTTCTTGCTTCATATCATTGCCTAATACTTTTCTCTTCCCACCCCCCGTGCCCTACCCCAGCGCCCACCACAGCTGGCAAGTTCCCTGGGCCCCTTCCAGGCAAGAAAGCCAAAGCCCGCTTCTAAACATGAGCGCGCTGTGAACACCCGCAGGATGGATTCTAATATTTGTAACAGCCTGAGATACCTATTGTCCCAGGTAGTGGAAGGATTAGGATAAAGGCTCTGAGATTGTCACTTTGCAGAATACAGTTGATGCCGGTCCCTCCCCCCTCCCCAAAGTTTCAAACACTCGCCCGCCTCTTGTGATCCTGAGATGGAGGGAGGACCCACATGTCCTCTACACAAAGCCTGACCGGACTCACCTCACTGAGGATTCTCCCGTATTCCAGATCCCAAGATCTTCCTCAGAAATGTAGCAGTCAGTATTTGTTCAGCTTGAGGAAGAAGATAAATCAGCCAAGCTCTCAGAATCTGAACTTCAGGGTGCTGCAAACTCCTGAAAGCTGAGAAAATAATTTCTGAGATGAGAAAATGGCACTGGGGAGCGTCACAGAGGAGCCCGCCTCGGCTGCCTCCCCTGAGCTTGGCCCCCAGAGGCAGATTACGAAACTGAGTCTGAGACTCCTCCCAGTCAGACCTTCAGCTCTGTGTTTCCCTGTCAGAGGGGCTGAACGGCTTTCTCATCAACGTCCTTGTCTGAGGTAAATTATCACTTATTTTATTTTATTGTATTTTTTTTTAAACAAATGTCTGAAAGGAATTGCAACATTATAATTTTTTTAACCAGCAGGCTTCGGTGTGGGTCAGAAGACACCAGAGCCCGTTCAGTGAGACTCAGAGACCATGAAGGAAGAGTGAGTCACCAACCCCAACTTCCTCTCCGTTCACATAGCAACCAGGGCAGGAGGAGATTGTGGGGGATTTTTCATGGGTAAACAAGAGTGACTAACAGGCTCATATCGCAGCAATAACTGCTTTGATTTTTCGCGGGGCTAGAAGCTTCTAGAAGAGTTGAGGGCCCAATAAGACTGTTGTCTACAGTGTTTTTTTCCGTATCTGACAACGGATACTGTATGGAGAATTGTAATCCTGAGACATCGGATAAATGGAGCTGTCAGCACCTAGTGCGGTGGTGACCTACCATCTGACTTGCAAGGAGGAAGGGGCCAGGAAACGAAAAGGGGTCCCAAAGACCAGGGCATGTGAATGGAGAAGAAAACTGATTGAGTTAATTGGAACCCAGTTTGCGAAGGAGGAGTGTTGCCGTCTGGGTTTGAAAACCTTTGAATATGCAGGAGTGAGTCAGGCGAAATCAAGGGGGGTCTGGCTGGTGCCCAGAAAATCAGTGTGTTGTCATGACTCTTTATTATAGACTTAGGTTCGGCTTACGTGGGCGCATTGGGTGCTCTTAATGATGAAGTTCTAGAACCTAGGTGAGGTTCTGTGGGCTGAGGTCCGGAGCTGATGACCAAGAAAGAATTCTTGAGACATCTGTGGTGCAAAATGGTGGTTTATTAGAGCACGGGGACAGGACCCGTGGGCAGACGGAGCTGCTGCCCCGGGTTGTGAGGGATGGCAGGTTATGTTGCATTGGGGGAAGGTGAGGGGAATGGAGGTTTCAATGGAGCTTTCATATGCTAAAGCTTTCATATGCCTACAAGGTGCCGATACCTAAGGCCTTGCGGCTTGATCAATGTTGTCTTTTGGCCAGCCATAACATCAAGATGGGAGATTCCTGGTGGGATGTCACAATCCTGCTATCAAGCGTCTTTGCTAGTGAGATTTAGGTTCAGAAGAGATTTAACTATATTTACATTTCCTTCTACCTCAGCCTCCTTCAGTTTTGTTTATGGTGGGGAGGGAGACATTAGGGCTTGAGGAACTGAATTATTTGCTTCTGGAAATTGTGCTATTGATAAGGTAACTTCTTTGTAGATCTCTAGGACATTTGTAAACCAAGGGAGACTCCTGTCTTGCAGGATTGTGATCTCTGCAAGCTAACTATTTGTTTATTGTTTATGGCAGTCAGGGGTTCCTGAGCAATGTCACACACATTACCGAGGGGGAGCGGGTGGAGAGGGGGTGCAAAGTGTCAGCTTTTGCTTTGTCTTCAGCCAGCCTCCTGCCCCCTCATCATTAACATAAGGAGTGGAAGGATGCTGGGGAGGTCAGAGGGCCCCAAACCAGAGGCCAGGAGGCAGAGGACAGGAATATCCATAATTCAGGATGTTTTCTTTTCCCTGTACTAGAAACTAACTTCCGTGGGGTGATGCCCTCCATTGTTTCTCCAGTGAAAACACACAGGCTACTGGCCCAAAGGGAAGTCAGAACAAGACTCCTACATCCTTATGATGTAGGTTTAGAATCTTGGTAAGCTCTGGAAGCCACAGCCAGGAAAGGATTCTTGAGACATCTTTGGAGCAAAAAGGTGATTTTTATTAAAGCACAGGGACAGGACCCCTGGGCAGAAAGAGCCCTGCCCTGGGGTTGTGAGGAATGGTGAATTATATACCTGGTAGTTGGGGGAGGTAAGGAAAAAGGGAGGCGTCCAAAAGGACTTTGAAATGTTAAAGACCCTCAGGATACTGGAGGCTGGCTGTTGTCAAGCTAAAGTAGTTTTCCCGTCTAGCAAAGAAATAACACTGAGACAGTTGGGAGTTTCCCCATGGAACGGTTCTATCCTCTCCCATCTCTAGTCCTTGTCTGTAGGCTACACATCAGGAAGAAATTTAACTTTGTTTGCATTTCCTTCTGCCTCAGTTTCCCATATCACTCGTGGAAGGGAAGGTGATGTTAGGGCTCTAGGAAATTGAGGTAAGGGTCTCTGAAACTTAGCCTATTGATTTGTAAACCAGTAAGACATCAGTAAGACTTGAGGGAGCCTCTTGTCTTGCTAGACTGTGATCTCTGTTAGTTATTCAGTTTTCCCCCCTTCCCTGAGCTTTAGGGCAGCTGGGAGTGCCTGAGGAATGTCACACATATCCAAGGGTGGGGGTGGGGTGGTCGCGGGGGTGTCAGTTTGTGCTCTGTCCTCAGCTTGCCTTCTGCTCCCTCATCACATCTGTGCACTTAGAAGTATAAAAGGCAAACCAAAGAGTGAAAAACAGATACACCTTTTCCCTAGTCAGTGGTCCAATAATCGGTGACTTGGGTCATTCTAGAAATACTCCTTGACTTATCAGGCCCTCAACCCAGTAAAAGATCAGTGCTCCAGAATTTGCAAGACTTCCTTGTTGTAATGATATCAGCCCACTGGGAAATGGAAGAACTCTTAATGTTGGGGGTGGGAATGTCTGGGAAATGTGCGTGATCTCCAGTCATCTCAAGTCCTATTCCCAAGTGCTGACTGAGAGGACCCCTTAAAATCCTCAGTCAAGAGTCACCACCAGGTTGATGCCCTTTGTCTGTGTTGCTGATAGAGAGGTCTCCTACGGGGAGGAGCTAGAGCAGGGAGAAGGCATCCACACCGAGAAATAACAGGCAGGTCCTTAAATTCCGTCTTAGACCTCGGGCTCCAGATGAAGGTCTAGAGAGCTGTAGTTTCAAAGAAAACTGGAGGGCGGGGGGTGGACATCGGGCCGAATACCGTCCAATCTAAACTCCCCACCTCTGGTACTTCAGGGCCCAAACAAAACCTGTTCCTGAGCCAACCAAGCTATTTACATGTTTACCAAGTTATCCGGCACTGGAATCAGTATCTTATAAGAACCGACACTTGGCTGTATTAATTTTCTTTGTGTTTTTTTGTCTATTTTACTGTTTGTCTGTTTGCTGGTTACTCCTTTGTTTTGTCTGTTTACCTCTGTTTCACAATATACAAAATCAAATTTGTGTATCGACTTCTGTTTATAGCTTTGTTATTTCTATATACTACTTATCATTTGCTTTGCTCCTTTTTCCCCCTAATGTTGGAAGACATCAATTTATATCAATTATATTAGTACTCTCTTTTTTTAAATGAAAACACTTGAAAAGTAATGTTTTTTTCTCTTAGCACTACTTTTGCCTGGCTCCCTAGGTCTTAAGGGGTGTGATTTTATCATCCCCAATCATCTTTGGCATTAAGTAATGGCTTATTATAAAATGTGCTACATGATGTCAAGCAAGTTGAAAATGTTCTAGATATTGTAATATTGATTTCTAATTTAGTCTTGTTGCGGTCATGAAACATGCTTTAAGATTTCAGAGGTGAGTTTTACTGAAACTCACTTGAAGTCCCAGCCTATGTCTTACTTTGGTGAGCAGAAAGGTGTTTTTCTTCTTGTTCTATCAATTACTGTGTCAGAGGTTTTAAGTATCCATTATTGTTGATTTATCTTACACTGTATTAATGCTATTAAGTTTTGCTTTATAATTTGAAGCTTTAATTAGATGCATTTTGTGAGTGGCTATAAATTTCTGATAAATTGGCCAAGGTAATTCTCAAGCTTCTCTTGTTGTCCTGTCTCTAACCAGCTTTCTCTGACTCATGTCAGAGCTTGGCTTAACCTTAGTTAAAGTGGATTTGTGTAACTCCCACGCTGTTTTCCTGCTCCTGCTTATTTGTCATGACTCAAACTCAGACTCATGTCAGGGATTGGTCTGGGTTTTCTTGGGGTGTGTTTCATGACAGCCCCTACTCTGGTGCTTGGGCCTTCTTCCCAGGATTCAGGCTTTCTGGTGTCAAGCTGGATGTCAAGAGTTTCTGTCTCCACTTCAGCCATCTAATATGTCCCGCAGCACTGTTTGCTGTCTTGTGCCTCTACTGTTTTTCAGCTTTATTGACATGTCACAGACACATAACACTGTATACCTTTAAGGCATGTGTGTTGATCTGATACTTACATGTTGCTAAATGATTGACATGAGCCTTAGCTAATACCTCCTTCATATCACTTAATTGCCATCCTCGCTTGTGCTGAGAATGTTTGAGGTCTGCTCTCTCAAGTATGTGATCCGTGTTGTTGATTGCAATCACGAAGCTGTGTATCACACCCGCAGAACCCGCTCAGTTTATACCTGCCAGTTTGAGACTTTGACCAACATCTCATCATTTCTCTGCACCTACCCAGCTCCTGGTAAGCGACACTCTACTCTGTTTCAGTGAATTCAGCTTTTTTTTTGGATTCGACGTAGAAGTGAGATCATCCAATATTTGTCTTCCTCTGTCTGAATTATTTCGCTTAGCTTAATGCTTTCTAAATCCATCCATCCATGTGGTCACAGATAGCAAGATTTCCTTCTTTGTGGCTGACTAATATTCTACTGTGCATAGACATCGCATTTTCTTTATCCATACACCACTGATGGACGTGTACATTGTTTCCATATTTTACCTATTGTGAATAATGCTCCAATAAACATAGAGGTGACATATATCTCTTTGATATCCTGTTGTCCCCTTTGGATATATACCCAGAAGTCGGATTGCTGGGTCATATAGTAGTTCCATTTTCAGTTTTTTGAGGAACATCTATCCTGTTTCCGACCGTGGCTATACCAGTTTGCATTCCCACTGACAGTGCATGAAGGTTCCCTTTTCTACGACTTTGCCAGCATGATTATCTCTCATATCTTTGATAATGGCCATTCTAACAGACATGAGGGGATGGCTCATTGTAGTTTTGGTTTGCATTCCCTGATGAGTGATATTGAACATCTTTTCATGTACCTATTGGTTATTAATATGTCTCCCTTGGAAAAATGTCTATTTAGTTCAACTGCCCATTTTTGAATGGGCAGATCTGGGGGTGGGACTCGGTATTTCCCTGTGGCTGGAGATAGGAAAGCATCTTCAAAATATAAAACAGCGATCGTGCTTCTTCCCGAGAAACCAGTGACACACATGCTCCCCTTCAGAGAGCATAAGTGCAGAAAGGAGTTATTTTTTGTGGGGGGAGGAAACTGAATAAACCTTTCTCCAGGGCCCAGGATTCACTGATCTTCCGATAGGCTGTGGGACCGACCTGTGTTACCTGAGGTGACCCCAGTGAGGGCATGCCCTCTGGAAGTCACAGTCTGCATGCAGACCCCATGTTGGTGAGGTCCAGAGCCGCCCCACCACCCCTGGTGGCTCACAGCACACAGACCCACCACCGTCACACAGCTCACTACTGGTTTAGAGAGACTTTGGCAGACGATGCCCTTTGTAAAAGGACGTTTTATATTTTTGCAGTATAACTGTGTTAGATGCAAAATATAATATTCTTAGCAAATACAGAAAAATATAAATTTTATAAAATTTTATTTATTTACTTTTTGGATGTTATAGGTAAACTGTAGTTTTCCAGAGAACAGAAGACTGTAAGATGAATTTTTTATTTAAAAAGCAAGCTAACCTACAGCTCAGATATAAAAACAAACAACAAAAAAGAGACCAACAAATAAACAAAACAGACCCCTGAATACAGACCACATACATCTGTATTGTCGGGATAAATGCCCAGTAGTATAATTGCTGGGTCATAGGGAAACCCTATTTTTCACTTTTTGAGGAATCTCTGTGCTATTTTCCATTCATTTCCAAATGAATGACTTGCATTCATACCACCAGCGCAAGAGGGTTCCTGTTCTCCACAGCCTCTGCAATGTTCACTGTTTCTTGCCTTGTCAATTTTCGCCATTCTAACTGCTGTAAGGTGGTATCTCAATGGGGTTTTGTAAATCACACTTTTTAAATTGAAGTAGAGTTGTCATGTGGTGTTTCTTGGTTTCAGGTGTGCAGCAGAGCGATTGGACAACTGTATACATTATGCACAGCTCACTGCCATGAGGTGCAGTTCCCATCTGTCACCCTATTACTGGCTATATTCCCAGTGCTGTACTTATTAACTTTATACCTGGAAGTTTGTGCCATTTAATCCCCATTACTTGGTTCACTCGTCCCCCTCTGGCAACCATCGGTTCTCAGCACTTGTGAATCTGTTTCCTTTCCTTTCCTTTCCTTTCCTTTCCTTTCCTTTCCTTTCCTTTCCTTTCCTTTCCTTCCTTTTCCTTCCCTTTCCTTCCCTTCCCTTCCCTTTCCTTATTTTCTCTTTTCTTTTCTTTCTTTTTTTCAAAAATAGTGTTGGGCAGTCAGGACGTTCATATGCAAATGAATGAAATTGGACTTAGACCATATATTAAAATTAACTCAAAAGGATTAAAGATTTGAACACAAGAGCTAAAATGATAAAACTCTCAGAAAGCATCAGGATGAAGGTTTATGACCCTGGAGTTGGCAATGGGTCCTTCAGTGTGACACACAGTGTACCGGGAACAGAAGAGACAGGTGACTTGGAGCCCATCGAAATGAGAAACTTGAGTGCATCAAACTATGAGAGCAACAGAGTGAAAAGGAAACCTTTTCCTTTGGAAAGACAGAAACTGTTTGTGAATTGTGTTTCTGCCTGTGAGGAATTAATGCAGAAACACCGCTGCTAATCAGTGAAACACAGATTGTAAGGACCTATTTTATATTTTTATTTTAGCCAGAGGCTTCCATTGAGGTTAAACAATAACTTTGTTGTTTAACCCTTAAACTGTCCCTGCTCCCCTTCCCCTAGGGGACTTAAAAACAAGTACCGGAAACCAGCTCCAGGTGTGGAGGCCAAGAAAAAGAAGAAAAACACCTCGAGTCTGGCCCTGACTTAAGTACAGCCATCTTGGCAAAGCAAAAGCCAGCACCTTGCACTGTAAGAGTGGGTTAGCATCAGAACGGCCATTCTGAAGGCCGGGAAGCCATTTTACTGAGCGTCCCTAACCAGCCCAAAGGGCGCACCTAACTTGAGATAAGAGAAAGTAGCTAAAACCTAAGAAACAACTTAATCATATACCACCAGGGCGATTAGGCAGTGGTGCCACAGGGACCAAATGTTGAAGAAAAGCAAATAGTTAACTTGCAGAGATCACAATCCTGCAAGACAGGAATCTCCCTTGGTTTGCAAATGTCCTGGTGATTTACAACAAAAAGGCCCTCTCTTCAGTGGCCCAATTTCCAGAGACAAATGGCTCAGTTCCTCAAGGCCTAAGGTCGCCCTCCCCACCATAAAACTGAAGGAGGCTGAGGCAGAAGGAAATGTAAATAAAGTTTAATTTCTTCTGAACCTAAATCTCACTTAACCGGCAGGATGGCGCCAGGGTGACGCCAGGGTGGCAAAAGGTTAGTTAGCCTGTCAAAGTGGGGCGCAAGAGATGTATGTAGCCATGAAGAAGTGCCTTGAAAATGCTATATAAACCCTTGGCGTTGAGTGCTCGGGGTCCTTGTTGAAACCCACTGCGCCAGGCGGATACTTGGACCCCAGCGAGCTGGAAATAAACCTCGCTGTGTGACTTGCATTGTCGAGAGTGTTCTCTGTCTGATTGAGGGGTGGTCAACTCCGTACCCTAACAAGATGACCGCCCTGGTTTAAAAATGGGCAAAGAATTTGAATAGACTTTTTTTCAAAAACTCTATACGAATGGACAATGATCATAGGAGAAAATAGGCCCTAATACTCGATACTCATTGAATAGTCATTATGGAAATGAAAGTAAACACAGTCAGCTACCACAGCATGCCTGCCAGACAGCCGCTCCCAAACAGATAACAGCAGGAACCATCAGGATTCAGGCAAGTCACAACCCTTGTGCACTGTGGCTGAACATGTAAAACAAGGCAGCCGTCATGCAGAGAATATGAAGCCTCAAAGAAATTAGAAATAGAATCATTGCGATCCAGGAATTCCATTGCTAGGCTCAGAGCCACAAAGAAGTGAGAGCAGAATCTGAAAGGAACATCGACGGACCCTGGATAACACAGCAGCCTTCGCAGTAACCCAGACATTGGAGCAACGCAAGTGTCCATGAACGGGTGAGTGGGTTAATAAAGCATGGTGTGTAATGCAATGGAATATCAATAATTCTACCTTAAAAAGGAAGGAAATTCTCATTACGATCAGTGCATTCCTCATCCCGCCCCCAACTTCCCCCATTCCCTTCCCACTTCCCCTCTGACAACCACCACTTTGTTCTTTACATTTAAGAGTCTCCGTTTTCTTGTGCATCTGAAACTGCTATACCACCGTATATTATTATACTTGAATGAAAATGAATAAATAAATGTGATCATTTATAGGAGAAAGAAAAAAAAAAAAGAAAGGAAATTCTGGCACCTGATCAACCTGGATAAACTTTGAAGACATTATGCTAAGTGAAGTATGACAGTCACAAAAAGACAAATACTGTATGATTGCAGTTCTAGGAGGTACCAAGAGCATTCCCATTCACAGAGACAGAAAGCAGTGTTTCTGGTGCTTGCTGGGAGTTGCAGGAGGGAGACTGGGGACCTTGCTGCTTGTCAGGGACAGAGTTTCCGTTTTGCAAGGTGCAAAGAAGTCTGGGAGTGGTCACACAACCCTGTCAATGCCCTCCACGCTACTGAGCAGTAGACTTAACGATGGTGAAGATGGTGAATTTTATGTGAGATGTGTTTTTCCACAATGAAAATTAATCTCGGATTCAAAGCTTCAGCAAGTGGGCAGTGCAAAGACCCACACTGACAACCCTTTGGTAACAACTATTCAATAGAAAAGAGTAAGTCTAAGAAGCGCTGGGGGCCCATAGGGAAGTAAGTGAACACGTGCCTCCATCAGCAGTCTTACAAATACACCCCAGGCAGAACCACAGAGAAGAAAGCAGAAAGTCTATCCACATAGTAACAGGACGTTAGGAGCCAGAGGCTATGAGAGTTTGCTTAAGGCATTTGTCTTTAAGGAGAAGAGAGATAAAAAATTATTAAAAGAAACTTGGCAAGAAAGGAGAAAAAGAAAGCAAACTGAAATGAACGAAGACGGCAGAATCAAGTTAAAACATATTCACAGAATAGGTACATAAACGGACCAAATTCCCCAGCTCAGAGACAAGGGTTTTCAATTTGGATTAAAAATACATCCACCTAGTGGTGCCTGGGTGGCTCAGTGGGTTAAGCCTCTGCCTTCGGCTCAGGTCATGATCTCAGGGTCCTGGGATCAAGCCCCACAATGGGCTCTCTGCTCAGCCGGGAGCCTGCTTCCTCCATTCTCTCTCTCTGCCTGCCTCTCTGCCTACTATGATCTCTGTCTGTCAAATAAATAAATAAAATCTTAAAAAAAAATACATCCACCTATATGTCCTTGACCAAATGCACATAAAGCGTTAAGTTGCTTAACAAAAACTTAGAAAAAGTTATATTATTCAAAGCTTAACTTGAAGATAGCCAGTTTAGTAGTGTAGCTTATAATAAAGTTTTAGGGAAAAAAATGTCAGTACGGATGGAGTTCACTATATATTGATGAAATAGTCAATCCCCAAGAAAACAAAAGTTAAATTATGTATTTATATAATAATAATAAATGTATATAATTTGTTATCATTTTACTCAATACAGAACCATACAGTAAATTTTTCTTTATTTTCCCATGTGCACACATAATATATATACTTGCATAGATAGGCAAGCTATCCGTAAAATACACCCTGAAATCAGGAGAATGACAATGAGAAATTGACACACTCACCCTCAGAAGGGGTGATTTCACCATCTCTCCATTGCTGAAAGAACAAGGTGAAAAATAGTGAAGATTTAGGCTTAGATTCTATCAACACAAGTCACAAGCAATAAATAAAATCTTTAAAAAAAAAAAAAAAAAGAACCTTTATCTAAACTTACAGGATGTGGAATCCCAGGCTGGTAAACTCTTCGCAAGCACACATGGAATAGTAACAAAATGTTCACCACGTGCCAGGCCATACAAAGTCAAAATGTATTCCCCAAGCTAGGTCATGTATTTAAAACTCTTCCTTATTCCTTTGCACCAGTGCAAGTTGTCTGTGATGCAGTACAGGAGGAACCATCCAAAAAGGGTTGAGATAATGCCTCTATCCCTTGTTGTAGAATGAAACTCAAAACAAAATTAAACAGACTCACGAAAAAGTAAAGAAGCTACATTTTGGTGCAACTGTGTTTGTGGAAGTGAGAGGTTGTCTCCTGAGGGGCACTCTAAAATTGGGGTAGCCCCTTAGTATTAATGCACACAATACAGCATTGTATCATGATTACTGGATATTAGCTCATGATGATTTTCTCACTCTACTGTCTTGTCTTTTACCCAGGCCCAACACCAGTCACCAGATTTCCTTCTCAACCCCCAGTGGACAAAAACAAAGCTTTCCTCTAAATGCCCACTTATGCCAGCAGACATGTGACAATGTTACATTTGCAAAAGTCCAAACGCATTTCCCTTTGCTCAGGCCTCAGGGTCGCAGAATGAAAGATGTCTATTTTCCACCTGGATAGGGGAAGGACTAGAATCAGTTTTCACTTTTCTGAACATGGCTGATACATCCCTTTTCCTCCCAGACAATCCCATAATTAATTCTCCATGGTGATGGTGTAGTTGCCCACTGGGTACCCTGGGGCTTTCCTAGAGAAATTCGCACAGGTCTCACCTCCCCGGCTATGTCCTCCACACGGATCCTCGGATATGCAGGTATCACGGTCTGAATGGGAAAACGAAACAAAACAAAACAGAAAAGCTCTGCCGAGTCTACTTTACGATGTTACAATCTCATGAAGGGCAGAGCAGATGACATTTTCTGAAAGATAACAAGGAAAAATAGCAGTGGTTAGAGTCCCTCAAAGAGGTGGTCGTTGACGTCCATCTCACACTGTGCTAACATCTAAGGGGACAAGAGTTACGTATTTAGGGAGTAATTTTGAGGCCCCACCTCTCAAACTTGTAGGTTTCTATTCAGCAGCCCGAGAGATTGAAGTTTCCTGTCTGTAAATAGTAATCTTGCACAAGGAGAAACGAAAGTTAAGTAATCCCTCTTTGCTTTTTTTGACTTAAAAGTATCAGTGGCTGGGGCGCCTGGGTGGCTCAGGGGGTTAAGGCCTCTGCCTTCGGCTTGGGTCATGGTCCTAGGGTCCTGGAATCAAGCCCCACGGTCGCTCTTGTCTCAGCAGGGAGCCTGCTTCCCTTCCTCTCTCTCTGCCTGCCTCTCTGCCTGCTTGTGATCTCTGTCTGTCAAATAAATAAATAAAATCTTAAAAAAAAAAAGTATCAGTGGCTGAAGTGAGTTTGAACGTTAGAATTTTCTTTTTCGGCTCACTTACGTGTGGGTCATTAGAAACCTGTAGGCCCTTGAGTGAGGCTCAGCATATCACACGGGAAAGGTGTGCCCCCTAGCTACGTTCCCCTAGGCTCCTGTCCACGGACCAGCCATGGCAGGAGAGGTTGGTAGAAGCTTCTCTTTTTGCTAGTGCCTGACAGGATCTTCTAGAATCGGGGTGGGCCTTCTGGGACACTGTTTTTGTTTAAATGGTTCCTAAGCGTTCACCCAGTTTTAATAATTGGCAAACCTGAAGCTTCACAGAGATAGAAGTTCATTATAAATATATGTCCTGACTCAAATTATAAAAGGGGCTGGACACTACTGCCTTTGGACTAGGCTGCATTACCCCAGTGATTAAAATCATGGTATGCGTGCTTTCTGCCCTAGTCGGTACGAATGGGTGGGGGGCTTATTATTAAAGCCTCAGAAAGTCTGGAAGAGCACAGAGCTTCTGGAAGGTTAGGGGGCCCGACAGACCCTTTGCTCTGCAGTGGTTTCCAGAGTGGGTACAGTCTGGAGTTCCATACCCCTGAGATGTCATGTACATGGCAGCAGTCAGCCGACGGTATTGTGGTAACCCACCCCCTGGTCTGCCAGAAGGACGAGCCTTTCCCAAAGCTAATGCAGGACAATGTTCTGAGGCCGTCTACAGACACGAAGGAAGCCGATTTGTCTCAGTCCAAACCAACATCACACAGACATTTGGGCCATTATTCAATGCTACAAAGAAACAAGCTTTGAGCCATGAGAAGACATGGAGGTCCCGTAACCGCACATTGTTAAGTAAGAGAAGCCGGTCTGAAAAGACCCCAAATGGAGTAATTCCAACTATGCGGCATTCTGGAAAAGGCAAAGGAGTGGTCACAGGAACAAGAGTGGTTGTCAGGGAGTAGGGGAGAAAGCAGTGGAAATCAGGGCTCCGAGGGCAGGGAAACTGGACGGGGTGACAACACAATGGACACGTGCCATCACACCCTTGTCCAAACCCATAGAATGTGCAGCCCCCAGACCGAAGCCCCACGTGACCGCGGACGTTGGGTGGTAACGGTGTGTCAGTCAGTGTGGGCTCATCCGTGGTTGTGAATGGACCCTTTGGTACCGCATGTTGAGGGCAGGGGAAGCAGGGCACGTGTGGGGGCAGGCGTAGAGGGGAGCTCTGTAATTTTTGCTCAGTTTTGTTGTGAACCTAAAAAGACCGTAAAAAATAAAGTCTATTTAAAAAATGAAAAAGGGTGTGTTACGGTGTTTAAAGGCAGCGGAAGCACTCTCTGCACCAGAACACACAGGAGGACCGAAGCTGGTACAAAGCCCCGTGGGCAAGAGGATGAGTGACCCCACGTTGGGGGGGTTTCAGCATCCGGGGCACTTCTAAAAGGGAAGAAGACAGGGACTTTCATTAACTAAACATCTCCCCTGTACCAGGCGTTGGTCAGGTTCCTTTCCCGGGTCCCTTGATTCCTCCCGGGAACTCGTGAAGGCTGGTTCGGCTTAGCTGAGACCTCCCTCGCTTCTAGATGGGATCTCTGGTGTGCTTTGCCCCTTGTCAGAAGGAGTTCAGATCCTTGAAGGGAACGGTCTGGCTCAGCATCCTAAGTGACCACTTCTAATTGGTGCGGACATGGTCACAGGGCTTCTGAAGGGACACGGGGACTCCACAGACCTACAGCTTGATCGGGGTTATGCCCTTTCTTGAGCCTTTCCGTGGACTGGGGTCATCTCTCTGGTACTATGGAATTAGGGGTGTCCCTGTGACTGATCCCAACAGCCATCAGCAAAGGTAGATTTTATTCCTGAGCCACTCACTCCGTGCCAGCAGGAACTAGCTCACATCTTGCAGCCACCTGAGGAGTAGATAACGATTCCCATTCTCAGTTCTGAAAATGGGGCAGGAAGGGCTTAGCTAAACTGCACTACGTCCCCTAACTGCCGATTTGTGGACGTGGAATTCAAACGCCAGGTTTTCTGACTGATGTGCCAACTCGCCACTGACAGTCCTGGCGGCCAGGAGACACAGCGCCCGTACGCGCGGATAGACAGACGCAGACGAGCAGGGATGTGCTGACAGGCAGGTGATCAGAACCCACTTTATTATTTTTTTTCTAGAAGGAAATGATCTTTTTTTTTTCTTAAAAAGGAAATGAGAGTTTAAAAGAATAATCTGAAAGAACAAACAATGTGGCAGCACCTTCCCTTGTTGGATCTCAGATGGTGTACGCCCCTCTTTGCGGGGGCTGGGCACACCGTTGTCTGTCTTGCTATTCCCTGTTTCCTCCTCACTTCCTTCACTCTCAAGAAACTTTTTTTTTTTTTTTTAAAGGCATAAGTTAGTCTACTACTCTAGATCCTTGATGCTGTTTTCCTGGGTACCAGAATGAAAAACACATTATTTATCATAGTTCAAAAAATTGGAGTTCAAAGAAATCATGGAATTCACAAAATCCAATCTCTGTATTTCAGTACTACAAAGATAGGGGTCAGGGAAAGCGTTAGACTAACTCTGAGTCCGTTAGTCAGTGGCAGAGCCTAGATTCATACTCAGGCCTATTGGCCCCCAGTCCTGTACATCCACAGCTCCTCCCGTGAGCACAGGGAACAGATAGTGGCTCCGGGGACACTGGGACCCTGTTGTCTCCTGACAGGGCCTGGGGAAGGGACTCTCTCGGAAGTTCCATGTACTACAGCTGCTTCCTTGACATCCTGGTCTGCATTCCCATGTTCCCAATTAGTACAAAATGAGGGAGGCAAGCAGAGAAGACAGGGGCCTCCCCAAAGTGCCCGCTCCCCAACTCAGGCAGGGGGAGGTCTCTGCAGACGTCATGCTGATAATTACCAAAGTTGAGACTGTGCCTCATTAAGCAGGCGGAGCCCCTGGGAGCTGTACCCTTGCCTCACCCTCTCGCTTGCCCAGCTTAATTAAGCAGCTTGTTTGCCTTCTCATTAGCAAACTTGTTAGTGCCTTTCTCTGTCCCCTGAGCTGCTCAGAAGAAAAGTTTTGCAGGAAGGATTCCTTGGCTGGATGGGTCTGGCCGTCCTGCTTCCCTATGGGAAATCTAGGTTATCCAGGTCCTTCAGACAGGCTCTGTGTGGCATGAAGGTTCAGCGTTAGGTCCAAGGTGCCTTTGTTTGACCCAAGTGGAGTGGAAGCAAAGCCTGATCTGGTTAAGGATATGACAATTCAGTCCTACTGTCTGAGATCCACAGAGGACCAGGGTACCAGCTAAGGCTTATTTTGGACATGTTGTTCAGAGACTGCCAGCACCGTCTCTGCTAGGTGTGAGCTGGGAGTCTCTCCATGCACGCAGGCTCTGTGTTACACACGACAGAAACAGAAGACTCGGTGTATCAGAGGTCTCAAACCCTGCCCTGTCTCCCCATCCTCGCTGTCCCCCACCATTTGTAGGGATTTTTAACTAAGTTAGATCATCACTCTGTCCTTGGACATTTTCTGGGCTCCCCATCCCCACCCAGAAGGACTCTCTCAGCTCTGTACTGTCCACCACACATTCCCCCGTCTCAGGAGTGCCTCAGCACCAAGCAAGGCAGGACAGGACACGCGCTGACTCCCCATGTAGCAAGCAGAGGTCCAGGGCTCTGGGAGTTTACCCAGAAGGGACACTGACTACGCAAGTCGGGGGTTTGTAGCCCTTGGTAAGGAAGGTCACGTGAAATGACATTCAAAGTGGCCAGATCTTTCAGCCCCTTCAGACCAGCCATCAGTAATTTTATTCAATACCTATATGTCTACCACCAACACATTAGTAGGGACAGCAGAAATGTGATTTGAGAGTCCACTGAAGTGGTATCTACACTTACACTAGGGAAACTGAGGCTCAGAATGTTCCAAGACTAGTCTAGGAAAAAGATGGATCTGGTACTCATGCCCAGGTGAGTGGGGGGAGGGAAGGAGCAGATTTTAGGTGAAGGACAGATACAGGTAGGAAGGAGGTGGGTTCCACGATTAGGGACAGCCCAGAATGGATGGAGAGGAAAGCACACAAACAGGGGGTAACTTGGAGACACAATTAAAGGCAATAGATTCAGAAAATACTGGAGCTCTGCGTTACTGCGGTTCACCTGCCCTGACCTGTGGCTCCAGATCGGCTGAAAAAACTCATCCTTGGTCTCTTAATGCACCCAGGTTCCGTGCCAGGCGTGGCCGAAACGGAAGAGTCATTAGTGTGTCAGGGGTCTCAGACCTGCCTGTCTCCCCATCCTTGCTGCCCCCCTGCCAGTAGGAGTTTTTAATCCCGTTAGACTATCCTCCAGCCCTTGGTTCCTGGACCCCAATCCAGATGCCTGAGGCCCAAGTCTTGTTTGTTCTGATGGGGACGCTGCATTGTCTCACCGTTCAGGACGCACCCTAGCCGGAGTCCCCCACAGGTGGGCACGCACTGGGGACGGGGATGCTCGTTCCTTCTTCGTGTCCGTTCAGCAAATGTAGCCTCGCCTAGCAAGAAGCAGACCGTCTTGGAGAGTCAGCCGAGACACCCAGGAAATCATCTAGTCCCATATTTTCAAACAAACAAACAATATTAGAACCATAATATATGAAGCAGATATGCACAAAGTAGAAAACAGACTCAGGAGAAAGTAGAAGTGGGGACTGGAAGGCCCGGCCACTCCTGACCCATTCTTCTCCCCAACCCCTCACTAGTTCCTCCTCCTCTGAGGTCGTAGAGTCCTGTCTTCTCGCTCTTCAGACCAGTGAACTGCAGGCCGGGAGGTGACTGGCCTTCCTGAGGATGCATGCCTTGTTGGTGATAAAGACAGGACTGTGGCACGGCAGAGACAGGTCTTGGTCCTCATAAAATTGTTTTTAATTGTTTTTCTGTAAAGATTAAAAAAATTAACAAAGATTCCTAGAGCTGCTGTGGAGAGACATGGACCCAACCCCAGGTCCCAGTCCACTCCAGCAGGTTTGACCTTGGCGACACCCATGACCTCGTCCTCTCTTCCCACCAGAGCCTCAGCGTGTGGCTGCTCATTCCCTCCTGCCCAGGAAGCTTTGATTCTGTGATTGTGATACTTCCGAGAGAAAGCAGGGCCTGAGATCTGCATATCCAGGACAGAGTGGGGGAGGTATTGGTCTAAACCCCAGTTTGCCACCTCTGTGCCCATAAAACACATAACCTCTCAAATACCCATTCTCTCATCATGTTATACGTCTGTATAATGATCTCCACACAGTTCTACAAGGATTAAAGGAAACAACAATACAAGGTCCTAACCCTGAGCGCTCTTGACAGTGCAGAGGTGTTCCATAAATAATAAAGCACCTTACTATCCCGGAGGCAGGGCAGTGGGGTGGTTCTGGAAAGGCCTTTGAAGCCCGGATTCCTGATTCCATCAATCATTATCTCTACCGGTTTCTCGTTCCATGACTTTGCACGAGGCACTCAATCCCATCTGGAAAATGAAAATTCCGCCACAGTGGAATCTTACTTAAGTAAACTTGTGAGGGCTCCATTACTTTATACCTGGAAAGCATATAGACTAATAAACCCTACATATGAGATGGTCATTATTATTTCAAATTGGCCACATAGGTTTCTGCCGTGAGAATTCCTTTCCCTGAGCAAGCCCCATTTTGCATGAACCTCTCATGGCCTTCACGTGTGGGTCAGTGGAATTGGTAAGACTCCAAATCAAGCATCTTCTATGGGTCTAGGTTTCCAAAATCGCCCTGGAGCCTCCTGTGAGTTTCTCCCTACCCTTGCAAAATTAACCCTTTGCTCTAATGCATGGCTCTGGGGTCCTTATCTTTGCCTGCATTGTGCTCTCTCAGTATCTCTTACTGAGGGGAGCTCACGGGTCAGGGCATTCCTCGGTGGCAGGCCAAAAACACCCCCGGTGAATGTTCGGGTCCTACTCTTCAGTACTGCAAGGTGAGCCGTAGAGATTGTAGTCCCACCATGGGGACAGACGTGCTAACCTAACAACTCCGGCAAGTCCACATCCCACCCGACTCATCATATGCAGCCTATGTGTCTGTCCATTGACAGTAAATGAAAAAGGAATGAATGAGTGATTAGAATTCCCGAAGACTTAGTGAGGAGGACGGGGAGGAGGTCCTCTTCCCAACCCCACCAGCAATCATTCCTCTCTTGGACCTCAGTGCAGTGTGTTGGATTCACCCTCCCACTTAATTCATGGGCTTTTCAAGGTCTTTCCATTCTGGTCGTCCCTAGAGCAGGGCTTCCTGCCAGATGCAGACATGAGGGGAGAGACTGACTCCTCTCCCTGAACCTCTCCCTTTAAGTGGGAAGCGAGAGCCCCAGGAAATCAGCCCTCTGGGCCATGTGCATGGGTCAGCAAGCAGCCTTTCTGTACACCTCATTGCCTCTTACAAATACTGCTTTTTTTCTTCGGCTATGAGGCGGAAAGAAGTCAGAAGCCACACATCCATGCGACTCATTGGGGGGATATAAGAGAGGATGTGCAGTGAGCCTAAGTATCGCTAGACTTCCGTCCTCCTATGAGCAATGCACCAGAATGGTTCCCCGCAGCCCCGCCAGCAAAGGGTGTGTTTAAACTTCCGAATCTTTGTTAATCTGAAGTTGAGGAAAGCACCTCAATGTATTTAAATTTGTATGAATCTTACTATGAGTCAGGTTGAATATCTCTTCAGACATTTAAGTGCCCCCGTTGTTTTATAAATGCCCATTTTGGGGTGTGTCTTACTCATTCCAAATTAAGCATCTTGAGGAAAGAGATTGTATTTTATACATCTCATACTTTTCTTAATAGTGTGGAAAAAAACACTTAATAAAAACATTTAATTCATGAAGAACAGAATCACTGTTGTTTTCCCTCTCCTCATACTATTTAAGCTACTTTTGATAACACCTTTTTTAACCTTTGGATCCCTTTCTTTTTTTCCCCTTGAAGAACAATATTATATATAAACATGTCCATAATACAGGATATTTAGTTGAATAAAAACGAAAACTCACTTATACAATTGTTTTTAAACAATTACTCATCTCTTATTTCCGACTGCTTCCCATACATAGGCTTTTTTTCTCTTCAAATATTAACAATCATATTGTAAAATGTTGACACTTTGGAAATCTTACTTTCTTCATTTAACACCCTGGCCCAGTCCTCAGTTGCTACATTGTTCCCTTTTGCTACACTGTAAATGCTTGATGGAGGCATCAGAAGGTACCTCTTGGTCTTGCTCTGCTGCTAATACAGAACAAATGTTAGGTGAGCACAGCTGGCTGGGGGAGGATGACATGGAGAAAACAAGTGTCTTCCTTAGCCAAGAAAAGTGTACACTTGGAACACTCCAACTTTCATATTCTTTCTTCTTGCTACTTTTAACTTAAACACTGCCAAATCTTTAGCACAAATTATTGCATCGATCTGGGTTTGTGTATAAGCTTCTTATAAACGCACGTGCTTGATTCATTGATTGCTTTCTGAAGGCAAATGCAGTCAATGTAATATACTCCATTGCCCAGCCAGTAGCTTTAGAATCAGGCACTACAGAGCACGGGGAAGTCCATCTCAGAATCTCACAGATCCATAAATGAGGCTGCAAATTCAGGGTGTTGATGTTTGGGACTGTGGGGGATGCAGCAACATTGCCAAATGGCAGTAGCAAACGTCCATCCTGGAGGAAGGGCAGGTGTTCCGGTGACAGGGAGTATAGGGTCAGGGCTAGAAATAACTGAATGAGAACCTCTAACTGTCCAACCATCTGTGAAATATTTACTCAAGTAGAGATTCATCTGATCTCGAGGTTACATTGTTTTCTAAAGTAAAATTGTCAAAACCAAGTAAACTACTCTAGCTCTCGCAGGAAAATTTTCTCGGTTGACCCGAAGGCATATGATGTTTGGTTCTAAGTCTATGTAGTCTATGTGCAACTCTCTCATGGTTAATGTATTGAGGGCCCATTCAGTTATGCTACAATCTTATCCCGTGTCTCTGATTCCTAAGTGTTAAACCACATTTGCATCTATAAGTGAGAATCTGTTATTCTCCAATGGGTTAATGATTTCTGTCTGTTATTTATATGGGCTTTATATCCACCCAGGGCACATACATGTATAGTACCCCATTGAGGTCAGGGTTCAGATGCTGACTGCAGGACCTTTACGAAGGTGATACTGACGGCCATAACCTGAGAGGGATGACAGAAAGCTGGATCAGGAGCACATAGGTGTCCCGCCTACCAGTAATGGTGGTGGTGGGCTAAGGGGAATGGCAGGGGTGGGGGAGGTGGTGGTGGTGGTCTGGGCCAGCACTTGGCACATGATGATGAGTGCATCGGTGATTGGGTGATAGCAGACGTGGACAGCCATTGCTGGTGGTCATCATGATCGTCACAGACAGGAAGGGAGCCAAAGAAAAATGTTGGGGCAATTGACCTTTCTCAAACCATGGCAAGACTAATTGTGGACAAACTGATGGTTTAGTCTTCCTGGGTCATCCAGCTCTTGTCTTTGGTGGCAATGAAGCTGATCAAGAAGTCTTACAAGGCAATTTTTAGAAAGATGACACTCACTTCTCTTACCGTCCACGTGTGCACAGGATTATGTGAGACGGGCTGTCTCTCCTCAGAGAAAGCTATAGGGAACTTGCACAGACTTGTGGTGGCCCACCGAGGCAACGCCCCAAGACTGGATTCTGAGCCCTACAGCCAGGGGGGCAGAGTTGAGAAAAATAGCTTGAGAAATGGAGAAGATCTGCCTCATCCCCCTGCACCCAACTTCCTGCCTCAGAGGAACCCCGGGGGAGACCCAGTCACACCCAGCAACCCCAGGGAGCACACAGCAAGTGCCCAGGGAGACTCGTGTGTCTGGGTACATGAGCTATAAGTAGGGGAGAGTCTTGGGGTAGAAAAGATGCTGAGGAGGACGCTGTGAGTGTTAATGTCATCCAAACAGACAGGTAATGGGCAGGGATGGGGCAGCAGAGGTGAACGTAGGGAAGCGGAGGACGAAGGGAGGGCACTGACCTTTCCGAAGAGAGACCATTAGGGTGTTGGGGGTGGGAGGAGAAGTCTGGGACCTTAGTGTAGGTCACTTATCTCAACCCTCACCCCAAAAACCTTTCTTGGTGACTTTAGGGAACCATACATTTTCTGTGTTGTAAGAGTCTTAGAAAACATCTGCTCAAACTTTTTTTTTTTTTTTAATTTTATTTTAGAGAAGAAGTGGAGCATATGTGAGGAGAAGTTGCTTAGCTCTGGTGCATAGCCGGTCAGTGACGGAGCGCGCACCGAAGCCCAATGCCCAATTCAGAGGTGCCGCTTCTTTTGATACCACAGGACTTCTTGCCCTCACGGACGTTTGACCTCACGGTTTTCCTCCATGAGAATTCCTGTTGCATTTCTCCTGTGGAGATCATCTTTCAAAAGACACAGCGTGTCTGCTGAAGGAGCCACCTTCAGGCAGCACGGACCCGAGATGTCAGGGCCTGTTCCCAGAGCCCCCGCAGCTCCGTCATTCCCACCTCTCCCTCCAGAGCTTGTGGCACAGTCCATAAGCACCAGCGGGGCTTCCAGAAACAATCTCTGACAGTCACATCTGGGGGATGACTCCTTTCTTTCCACACCCCAGTCTTGCTGGTCTTTTCATCATTGGAAAGTGTAGGAAGGATACAGGTAGGAATTTTCCTATGTGTCCTGTTTCCTGATGGTGGAATGGACACAAAATCCAGGTGCCTGGCTCTCTAGAACCCAATATTATAAATTAGGAAAGGATTGGGCTGGGACTGGGGGCCTTGGCTTCTAGTTTCTAGGAGACATGGACCCGCTGAACCGCACACGGACCCTGAGTTTCCTTCTTGCTGGTTTCGCGGCCCCTAGGACGCTGCGGCCCCTGGCGTTCTTGGGCACCCTGTGCATCTACATCCTCACGCTGGCCGGGAACTTGTTCATCATTGTGCTGGTGCGGGCAGACGCGGCACTGTCCACGCCCATGTACTTCTTCCTCAGCGTCCTCTCCTTCCTGGAGCTCTGGTACGTCAGCACCACGGCGCCCACGCTGCTGCACACGTGGCTCCACGAGCGCTCACCCATCCCGGCCGCTGCGTGTTTCATCCAGCTGTACGTCTTCCACTCCCTGGGCATGACCAAGTGCTACCTGCTGGGGGTCATGGCACTGGACCGCTACCTGGCCATCTGCCGTCCGCTGCACTACCACGCCCTCATGAGCAGAAAGGTGCGGTTGTGGCTGGTGGGGGCCACGTGGGGGGCCGGCTTCTCCGCGGCACTGGTACCAGCCGGCCTCACAGCCAGTCTGCCCTTCTGCTGGAAAGAGGTGGCCCACTACTTTTGTGACCTGGCCCCACTGATGCGGCTGGCGTGTGTGGACACAGGCTGGCACGCTCGAGTCCACGGAGCAGTGATTGGTGTGGCCACTGGCTGCAACTTTGTGCTCATTTTAGGACTCTATGGGGGTATTCTGAGGGCTGTGCTGAAGCTGCCATCAGCGGCCAGCCGGGCCAAGGCCTTCTCCACCTGTTCCTCCCACATGACCGTGGTGGCCCTCTTTTATGCCTCTGCTTTCACGGTGTATGTGGGGCCACCTGAGAGCCGCTCCAAGGGCATGGACTCGCATATCGCCCTGGTGTATGCCCTTCTCACCCCTTTCCTCAACCCCATCATCTATACCCTCCGCAACAAGGAGGTGAAGGAAGCCATCAGAAGGGTCACCCAGAGGATCAGGGCTATGTTGGAGGGACCCTGATGATCTCTATTGTCACAGCCCAGCTGCCTGGCCACAGTGGGAAGCAGCTGATCACTTAGTCAGTCATCTGGTCAGAGTGACAGTCAACACCAGGGAGCAAACCCATCGATCTATTTGTCAAACATGCAGCCAACGGCCGACTCAGGAGGACATAGTCCAGGATAATCAGACCTGGAAGATGTAGAGGGAAGGGAGATTTATCTTTGATTCCATTCCAGTCTCACAGGGGGAAAAATGCCACAAAAGAGAAGGGGGAAAAAAACAGGGGCTCAATGTAAATGGTTTTGCTGAACCCCTAACCTGGGGAGAGAGCACAGCCCTGGACGGGGAGACAATCTGAAGCTAAGGGGGGCCGTGTCCCAGAGGAAGGGATTCGTGGCAGAAAGCAGCGGCCCGAAGCTCTGACCCCGATGTGAGGCGGTGAGCACGGGCAGAGTGGATGGCCCTGTGGGTGAGGCTGGGAGCTGGACGCGAGGGCTTGCTCTCCCCTGGGGCACGAGCGCGGTGGGAACGCTGAGGGTGTTGTTTGCTTTCTCACCAAGCATCATGTTTCTAAACAGAAACAGAAACCAAGCAGCAAAGAGCCTTGCCTGTCTGGTACGCTAGGCACACAGGTGCCAAGTAGAAAACAGGTCGAAATAGAAAGTCGGGTTTCATTCTGCGCCCTCTCCCCGCCCCAGCCCTTCCCTCCCACCCCCACCCACGTCTTCTGCTGAGCCAAGTTGGAGAACTAACACTTGGGCTTGGCTTCTGGACTTTGCTGATGCGTGAATTGTTGCTCTAGTGCCTGACAAATGGTGTCAGAGGCTTAGGGAGAGAGACAGGCCCCGGTGGAGACCAGGCCACTGAATGGGTCTTGAATACCCTCTCTCCTTTTCAGTTTTATACAAATTACTGCTGAAAAAGTCAGTCCAATGACTTTTTGTTATGTCTGCCCTGGACCAGAGAACAGTGACAGCTGCTTTCAAATTTTTTTTTTTTTTCATCTTTGTGAGATCACCCTGAAGAAGGAAGAATCACCCCAACATTTATGTGAGGAAGATAGAAACGTTCCTGGAGCTGCTGTGAGGAGTCATAGACCCTGCCCATGTCTGTGGGTCTGAGAGTTGATGGGTCCTCTCTGGTGGGCCTGACCTTGACGAGACTGGTGGCCTCATCCTCTCTGACCAATGAGAACCACAGCGTCTGGCTGCTCACATGCCCTCCTGCTCAGGGAGCTTTGATCCTGTGATTGTGACACTTCCTAGAGACAGGAGGGCCAGATATTCACATATCCAGAATGGGGTGGGGGGGGCGGGGTGTTGGCCCAAACCCCAGTTTTGCTGGCTTTTTGACTAAGATCCTAAAATTAAAAAAAAAAAAAAAAAAGTAACTCTTCTCTTTGGACTTCTTTTGTTTTCTTTAAAAAAAAAAAAAAATCCTATAACAAAGAGTTCCGGCGCACCTGAGTGGCTCAGTGGGTTAAAGCCTCTGCCTTAGGCTCAGGTCATGATCCCAGCATCCTGGGATCGAGCCCCACATTGGGCTCCCTGCTCAGTGGGGAGCCTGCTACCCCCAACCCCCTGCCTGCCTCTCTGCCTACTTGTGATCTCTTTCTGTTCAATAAATAAAATCTTTAAAACAAAACAAAACAAAACAAAGAGTTCCTTTACAACCCGTCTGCCTGGACTTGAACATTAATTCTACCATTTGCTTCCTGTGGCCTTCGACGATGCACTTAACTTCTCTGTGCCTCAGTTTCCTGATCTGTAATACAAGGACAGTCATAGAACTCTGAGCACTGTATAAACATTGTTATCACTTCAGAGATTTCCATATCCATTCTGCAGTGGAAATTTCTTTCTGTGAAAATGCTTTGTTTCACACATAGCTCCCATTTTTATTTTGTGTGAAGCCAGTAGAACAGGTAACATTCCAAAGGAAGCATCTCCTTTGGATCCGTGTCCAGCGCCCACCGTGCACAACCTGAGGAATTGCCCCTGCCTGCGTGAAGCCCACATGGCCTCCCAAATGCAAGGGGCAGTACCCCGCTCTGCTGATGGGCTAAGCCCTGCTTCCGTGCTCTGGTCTTTCCTCTCTTCTCACACCTCTTCTCACTTGGAAGCTGTGTGCGGAGTGGTGGCAAGTGCAATGGAAACAACTTTGTTCTCTGTGGGGGCAGCACCAAGGAATGCCGCGGGGTTGCTTGTCCTTGCCATGGCTCGAGTCATACTAAGTCAAAGCCCCGTGGATCCCGTCTCTGTGGGTTAAGTTAAGTGCGTGGTGCACCTTGGAACTCACCATCCCATTTTGGAGACACAAGTTGTTAACAAACAACTCAATGCAGCCCCGTTGGTTTCTAGTACTTGGTATTCCAGTGGATTTATGAACAAAGACACGAGCAGTGAATGAACTCTTGAGACTCAAATGAGTGTCACAGAGATCAGTGCCCGCTTATAACCCCAGGGGACAGGATCTTACTTAGGTCTCTTCACTGCTCCAAATTCCCCCTCACCTTCATTTTACAACTTTTCCCCTCTCCCACTCTCCTAACCTAGAAAGTTTAGGTCTCCCTCAGTGTAGTTTCCCAACTGATACAAATAACTGGGGTGCTTAGTGGCTGCCTCCCACCCCTGACACCTGCCCAGCAGAAGCAGCCTTTCTGTTCACCAAAGGGCTTTCTACAGATGTTGCCAGTTTTTCCGTGTGCTGCCATGTGAGAAACATGGTTGAGAGGCGATGCCTTGCTGGGGTGAGGCTCAAGGCAAGGCCTGACTTTGTCTGTTTCTCCCCTGCTGACATACGAGCCATCAGGAGAGACTAGTGGGTGAGAACAAGCCAGCACTTACACCGTAACCGGGCTGTCGGCTCCATATGGGCATCAAGGCTGACATTCTATCCCACAGATGGTTTTTCCTACCGGCTAAATGCACTATAAGGGAAAGGACTGTGTTTCATGCATCTCATTTTGCCGACTTCCTACATAAGGCCTAGGAATTAAGGATGTTTGAAAGATGTATTAAATAAAGGAATATAATGAATCACTATGATTTCCCAAATTTCTCACATTATTTTTGTGATACTTGACACCATTTTCCAACTTTTTTTTTTTTTTTCCAACTTTTAAATCATGATTTTTAAGAAGGCCTTATACAGGAATACGGCACATAAAAATGTTTAGACAAATGAAATTTTAAATCACTTCCAATGCCACCACCTTAAAATGATTAGTCACTATTCACTTTCAGTTTCTAATAAGCAGACATTTTTCCAAATATTAACATGACATTGTGTCATGTTAATGACACATTGAGCCCTACTTTTTTCACTTGTATTTAAGCATAAACAACTTTAGATGTCATCTCCTTGCCTGAATCATGAATGACTTAAGGGAGTCAGGAGTCCTTGTGTCTTTCTCTCATTCTATCCCTGATGCAGAGTAGATGCTGGAGAGGCATTCTCTACGAGAAGAGGACAGACAAGAGCAGAAACAGCTTTCTTGGCTTGGCAAGGCCAAGTGGAAACGTTTGGCCCTTTCATAGATATTTTTATTTCTTTGCTACTGATTCCAGGTTATGTCTACAAGTCCTATACCTGGGTCCTTACATCCCATGGACAGCCTTCTAATCCTGAGTTAATGTCAAGACATCCAGGTGTACAACTAGGCTATGCGAGTGAACATGCACGTCAGTTTCAGAGTCTGGCTCCTGAAAGGCGATGTAGGGATGCCATTGTGATGTGATACAGAGACAGCAAAGAAATAAGTATTAATAGGACCGCTCGGGTACAGCAGGATCATTCATTTGAAGAGACTAGAGGAATGGTAGTCTATATGGACCCATGAAATGAGGATAACAGCGAAGAGTGTTTTCGTATCTGGGACTGCAGAGGAAGCCATAACTTAGTAAAAGGCCAGTTGCAAAACTCTGTACCCAGAGAAAGGTCAGTCCTTCTCATGAAGTGGGATGCAGGTTCCGTGCCAGCTGATTGTTCAGATACTTGAGATTCCCCCCCAGAGTCTCTTCCAATCCTGAAATTGCATGAGCACGCTAAAAGCAAATATCTTCTTTTCCTTTTGCTCCAAAGTCTTCAGTCCCAGCAGGAAGCTAGAACATGTAATGGCTCCGTCCACCTCAGTGTTGATCTCCTTGTTCATCTTCTATGCTTATCTCTTTACCTTACATTTAAATTACCGACTGTCTTGTCCCACCTTTGATTCCAAATGTAAGTACATTTGGATCTACAAATGATTCAAACACATTGCTTTCATTAAATAAATACTTTTCTTCTATGATTGTTCTGAGTTCCGTATCCGTTCACGTATATACTCAGGGATAGTGCTCAGGTGAGGTCAGGGCTCCCATGCTAATCTCAAGGCTTTTGGTGAAAATATTGAGGATATGAACACAAACAGAGTAATCATGAAGGAGTAGATAAGCCTCATGAGGAAGTCCTGGGTAGCCATAATGGAGTGTAAGTAATAGCGGCCGTGCTGGAAACGGAGACTGTGAATGTGCACTTAGGGCAGTGGAGTGGGTGTGCAGTGAACCGTGACTGGACCAAGGAACGACAAGGACACCAAACATGACAACACGGAGGTGGAGATGCTGGGCACAGAGCGATCGTAGTGCTTGTACTGACTAGGCTCATATGGTGCCAAGGCGAGGGGTGGCCAGGAAGAGAAGCAGGATAAGGAATCTCATTGCAAGGAAGATGTGAGGACTAAACAGTTGCTAATTTAAAATCAGTTTTTCTGAACTGACAGCGAAGAGTGTTTTCGTATCTGGGACTGCAGAGGAAGCCATAACTTAGTAAAAGGCCAGTTGCAAAACTCTGTACCCGGAGAAAGGTCAGTCCTTCTCATGAAGTGGGATGCAGGTTCCGCGCTGGCTGATTTACTTTTTATTCATCAGAGATTAGGGTTCTCTTGTTGGTTTGTTGTTTGTTGGTTTATTAAACCATGATATGGGGAGATATCAGGTTCACCTTCTCAGTAATGCTTCAATGCTCCCTTGTTGGCTTTTAAGCCTATCACCAAACCAGTGATTGGGAAGTAATCGGCATTTATTAAATATTATAAAAGAATGAATGAATGATAAATAAAGTAATTAAATGCGTATTTACTGCAATTCATGTATAATTTCTTTGTACTTGTTTCTGGATGTGATTTAATGGACAAAACAAAAAATAATTATATTAAAATGAGTTTGAATTTATTTTCCAAACGATATGGAGTCATGATTAGGTTGTTGTTGTTGTTTGTGCTCAAGGTGTTACTGTCATGTGTGCACAGGATTATGTTCTGTTTGCTTTCTCAGAACCTTTATCCAAAGATACTCCTTCTTGTGATATATGCTGTACTTTGATAGTCAGAAGTGGTTGTATTTCACTTATTTTATTAATTAATTAATATCACACATTCTATTTATTAATGTGATGCATGTATTAATGTCATTGTTTTGTGGTCTAAGAGACCCTATGTCACTTGATAAGCTCAAGGTGTTACCATCCATGTGTGCACAGGTTTATGCGAAAGGGGCTGTCTCTCCTCAGAGAAAGCTACAGGGAACTTGCACAGACTTGTGGTGACCCACCGAAGGCAATGCCCCTGAGACTGGATTCTGAGCCCTACAGCCAGGGGTGCAGAGTAGAGAAAAATCGCTTGAGAAATGGAGAAGATCTGCCTCATCCCCCTGCACCCAACTTCCTGCCTCAGAGGAACCCCGGGGGAGATCCGGTCACACCCAGCAACCCCGGGGAGCACACAGCAAGGAGCCCAGGGAGACTCGTGTGTCTGGGTACATGAGCTATAAGTAGGGGAGAGTCTTGGGGTAGAAAGGATGCTGAGGAAGGTGCTGTGAGCTTTGAGAGGTAATAGGCAGGGAGGGGCAGCAGAGGTGAACGTAGGGAAGCAGAGGATGAAGGGAAGGCATTGGTCTTTCCCAGGGGAGACTCATTAGGAGGTGGCCTGTGGGAGGAGAACTCTGGGGACCTAAATGTAGATCACCTAGCTCTACCCTCACCCCCAAAATATTTTTCAGTAGCTTTATGGGATCACAGATACCAATGCTGTAAGGTCCTTATAAGACATCTCTTTGAACCTTTTCATTTTAGAGAAGAGGTAGTTGAGGAGAAATGGCCAGACTCAATGTTCAACACAAGTTTAGAAAGCCAATTCCAAAAAAAGAACGAGTTCTATCTTACGCCTCAGTTCTTCTAGACCGATGCCATGGAGTCCTGACTTAATCTGCTCACACGCCTTAGGGACCTCCTGGTACAGAATTCTCTGTGGCAACCCTTCCTCAGAACGCACCGAGTCTACTCACTGATTCCTCTTCTGGCCTTACCATTCTGAGCTCTGAGGGCGCTCTCAGAGAACACTTCTCTCACTGCTTCCTCCTCCAACCTCCTCCAACCTCCTCCAACCTCAAACCTCCAACCAAGTTTGGGCATCCCCAAACTCCAGAGAGGTCCCCCCAGCAGACCCAGCAGGTACTTTCGAAAAGGTGTGTTCTCTTCTTGCACAGGTTAGCACGACTGACTGCTGGGTACGGGGGCCAGGTGTGGATGCTTTAAAGGATCGAGGGATGTTTCATCTGGACCATAAGGGGATGACCTTGAGGATTTCTTGTCTCTACTGTTTCTTGTCCGGGAGTGTGGGAGGAAGCCCTGGGTCCTGACTCTAGGGTCACATTCTGTCCATCCGAAAAGCACTGACAGCAGCAGGACCTGGCCTCCACTCTGGCTGTCAGCAAGCCTGTGACTTGTAGACGTCTTTTGCCTTCCAGCCTTCAGTTCCTCTTTTGAAGAATGAGAGGTTGAAAAGTGTTCTTGATGACATTTCATTTATTGTCAGGTTTATTCATTCCATACTTTTGGCTTGGGGAAATTTTTCAAAAGAAGAATTCAGAAGTTAATGAATCTTCTGTCTTTGTCCCTTATTCTTAGGAGACATGGACCCGCTGAACCGCACATGGACCCCGAGTTTCCTTCTTGCTGGTTTCGCGGCCCCTAGGACGTTGCGGCCCCTGGCATTCTTGGGCACCCTGTGCATCTACATCCTCACGCTGGCCGGGAACTTGTTCATCATCGTGCTGGTGCGGGCAGACGCGGCACTGTCCACGCCCATGTACTTCTTCCTCAGCGTCCTCTCCTTCCTGGAGCTCTGGTACGTCAGCACCACGGCGCCCACGCTGCTGCACACGTGGCTCCACGGGCGCTCACCCATCCCGGCCGCTGCGTGTTTCATCCAGCTGTACGTCTTCCACTCCCTGGGCATGACCGAGTGCTACCTGCTGGGGGTCATGGCACTGGACCGCTACCTGGCCATCTGCCGTCCGCTGCACTACCACGCCCTCATGAGCAGAAAGGTGCGGTTGTGGCTGGTGGGGGCCACGTGGGGGGCCGGCTTCTCCGCGGCACTGGTACCAGCCGGCCTCACGGCCAGTCTGCCCTTCTGCTGGAAAGAGGTGGCCCACTACTTTTGTGACCTGGCCCCACTGATGCGGCTGGCGTGTGTGGACACAGGCTGGCATACTCGAGTGTATATTGTAGTGATTGGCATTATCAACATATGCAACCTTGTGCTCATTTTAGGACTTTACAGGGGTATCCTGAGGGCTGTGCTGAAGCTGCCATCGGCAGCCAGCCGGGCCAAGGCCTTCTCCACCTGTTCCTCCCACATGACCGTGGTGTCCCTCTTCTTTGGTTCTGCCTTTGTCGTCTATGTCGGGTCAGCTGGGAGTCATGCTGAAGGCACAGATAAGCGTATTGCCCTGGTGTATACCATTCTCACCCCTTTCCTCAACCCCATCATCTATACCCTCCGCAACAAGGAGGTGAAGGAGGCTGTCAGAAGGGTCACCCAGGGGATCAGGACTATGTGGAAGGGACCCTGAGGATCCATAGAGTCATTTGGTGACTGTAGAATTTATTTGGTTAGTTGATCAAAAAATCAATTGAATAATTTTTTCAAACACACTCCATATTCCAATTCAAGTGGACTGATTGTTGGATTGAGAAAAGCTGGGAACGTTGTGGAGATCGGAGAGACACGGCCTCTAAACCCATATCTACCTAACATGGGTGAAAGGATGCAGATGAGAAAAAAAACAAAAACAAAAACAAAAACAAAAGTAAGGATGTAGGTGCAGATATTTGGGCAAACTTAGAGCAATGGAACTGTTTTTGAAAGAATTTGGAAGAACCAAAGATGGCTGTGGAATTATGCTCAACACGTTAAGAGAATTAATATTGTATAGACTGGCTTTTAACTCATGACATAATTAAATTTATAATAAATAACTAAATGATAAATTTAAAATGTCCATATTTTGATATTAAAAGAACATTTCTAAACAATTTATGGATTTAAGAAGAAATTGGAAAGGAAAGTAGAAAACATTTAGACCCGAACAATAATAAAAAATCGCAATTTTGAACTTCTGGGTAAGGCAAAAGTGGTTCTTAGAGAGAAATTCATAACCTTAAATGTTTACATCGTTAGAGAAGGAATATGCAAAATTAATTTAAAGTAAGAACTTAGAAAAATAATATCAGAGAAAAAAATGAAGAAGTTTGAAGAAAAAAAGGATGCATAGGGGAGCAGAAATTAATATAATAAAAATACAACAAAGAGGATATAGAAATTAAAAAGTTAATTCTAGAGAAAAAAAAAACTCCTTATAAGAGTAATAAACAAGAGGAAGAGAGGGGTAAGAAATACAAAGAATGAAAAATAAACTATCAGTTTAAGTCACAAAGTTTAAAATGATAAGATGATAACTATAAACAACATTACCAATTAATTAAAATTTAGCTAGCCAGATTCGTTCTTAGGAAATTTAAAATTACCAATATCAATTTCGGAAGCAGTGGAAAATATTAATAGCAGATTAGTTAAAAATTTTCCTGTAAATAAAACTTCGAGCCCCGATAGCTTAGCAAGTGAGTTCTTGAGTTCTACCAAGTTTTTTTTTTAATTTAATTTTATTTTTTCAGTGTTCCAAGATTCATTGTTTATATACCACACCCAGTGCTCCATGCAAAATGTCCCCCATTAATACCCACCACCAGGCTCTACCAGGTATTAAAGAAAAAGGTGACTCCTGTGTTTAGCCCCTCCAGAGAACAGAATTCCTGGAAATACCACTCAATGATGCATTTTAAGAAGCTCTCCTGATGCTGATTCCAAAATAAATAAAACCAGTGTAAGAAGAAAGACTTGGAGGCCCGTCTCACTCGTTAACATCAATGCAAACTTTGCCCTCCACTTACCCCTGAGCCCAATTCAGTCATCTGTACTAAGTGGTTATGACTGAGATTGGTTTATCTCAGGAATGCAAGATTGACCTAATATTTGAAAAGTGAATAAAACAATTTATCATATTAATGGATTAAAAAATAAAAAAACCCTGATGATAATCTCTTTTGATGCAGGAATAAAAATACATTCAATAATCATTCATAATTTTAAAATGAGAAACTATAACAAAATTACAAATAGAAAAAAAGTTTCCTGATAAGGCATTTTTTATTTTTTATTATTTATTTATTTATTTTTAAAGATTTTATTTATTTATTTGACAGAGAGATCACAAGTAGACAGAGAGGCAGGCAGAGAGAGAGAGAGAGAGAGAGAGAGAGAGGGAAGCAGGCTCCCTGCCAAGCAGAGAGCCCGATGCGGGACTCGATCCCAGGACCCTGAGATCATGACCTGAGCCAAAGGCAGCGGCTTAACCCACTGAGCCACCCAGGCGCCCTGATAAGGCAATTTTAAAAAAGATTTTATTTATTTATTTGAGAGAGAGAGAGACAGAAATATAGAGAACAGGAGCAGGAAGGAGAAGGAGCAGGGAGGAGAGGGAGAAGCAGGCTCCCCGCTGAGCAGGGACAGGGGGCTCCCAGGATCCCAGGATCATGATCTGAGTCGAAGGCAGATACATAACTAACTGAGCCACCCAGGTGCTCCTGATAAGGCACTTTTTTAAAAATCATGCAGCCGACCTCATGGTGAATTATGAAAAGCATTTCCTTTAAGATCGAGAGTGAACCGAGATTAATGGCTAACACAACTCCTGTTCAATGTTGGCGGAGGTACTGGTTATCACAGCAAAAAGCACAAGGAATAAAGAAGTTAAAAGAATCAACAATGGGAAAAGCTGTATTTATTTTTAGATGTATTCTTACTTATGTTGAAGCACAGACAAATTATTAAAATTGACATGGAGGGTTAACCAGCCTGCTGGTTCAATGAGAAAAAAAAAAGAAAAAGCCAACTGCATTATTGTTTAACAACAGCTATCATAAAATATAATTAAAGAGAAATCGTGTGTGTGTTAGGCATTGTATATCTTCTTTCACGTACATGAATTTAAATAAAATCTTAAGAAAAGAGAATTCATCGTAGCAAAAATATATATAAAGTACTTAACAAAAGATGTTGAAGACTTTTGGAGCCTCTCTTACAAATTTGTATTCAAGGTCATTATCGAACACTTATAAATTATAATAAGATAGAACACATTCGTGGCTCAGAAAATCGATATGAAGAAAACATCTCTGCACCCTGAATTGGCCTTTTGATAAAACAATATGTCATACAGTTTCCAAATGTGGTATTCATGGGATTTGACAATCTTCCCCAAAGTTAAGAACAGTCACGACTTTCAAGAAGAAAAGGGAGAAAAGAGGCATATGGGGGTCGAGTGGGGAACGGTGGCTGGTGACAGGGTTTCCACCAGACATCAGGTGAGTCAGATTATAAAATAATTCAGGTATACTCAGTGGCCTCTGAAAGTGACAGCATTAGAAGAAATTGTCACTGAGACTTTGGTTTGTACAACAAAGTACATCTTTTCTCTAATGGCTTTTTAGAAGCAGAACTAAAATGTGCCACGTGGGGGAGTATTAAATCCACACGAGAAGCTGAACAACATTCAGCATTTGGAACCCTAAACAGGAGGCTGTAGGGTGCCTGCCATGGTTTATAAAAAGATGCATATAATTTATCTTCAAAATTGCCAAAAGGACTTTTATTTTTATTTTTTATTTTTTTTAGATTCGTGCACATGCGAACCGAAGGGAGGAAGAAAGTGAATGTGATTATCACTTTAGAAATTGAGAGCTGTTCTGCATTTTCATAATTTTTGTCTCAGGAAATAAAGGCCTTTTGGGGGGGCTGTGGTAGGGAACTGCCACTTTCAGATCTAGCAGAAATGATTAATGGCAAGTACAAGTCAGGAACCATTTGTAGTCTCTCGCTGTAGACGCGTGTATGACGCCCTTGGGGTCTACAAGGTAATTTGCATAGTGAAAATTAACGTGGAAACCGAACAGATGTGCTCTGTGCCTGCGGCACACTGCCGGGTGGCGTCAGCGTGAAACTCAGCTCAGCTTGCTTCCGCGTGATTCCTGCGCACGACCGTCTAGTTTCCAGGGGCTTATAGAATTATATTTTTATGCTTTCTCTTATTAATAATAATCAAGAGATTTATTTAAATTCTAAACCAACTTTGAGGCCCCAGTGATGGCTTGATAGTGTCCGTTTAATTATAGTTTATTTCCTTCCTCATGGGCTGGCTCTTCTGAAATTTTCATTTGTCTTCTTCAAAGGGGGTTTATATGACACTCCCGCTGGCACCGCTGCTCTCATGGGGGCATGTGGGTGTCATCTCTGCCTTCCACCTGTCACACGAAGGGCTCTGTCTACGAGTTCTGAGTGACAGAGTGCGGGGTGGATGTGTGCTCCCCAAGGTGTGACAAGTGACAGGAAATGTCAGGGTTGACGGTGGAGTTGGGGGGCCATTAGAGAGGTGGGTCTCAAGCATGTCCTCACTGATGGGACCATGAACTCTGAACTGGGTCAGACCTCAAGTACTTCTGGGACCCTGCATGAATGTCTGCAGCTCGCTGGGTCACAGACTTTGCTTGGTGAGAACCCTCGCCACCAAGGATGTTCAGCCAAGATTAGTTTTCTACCTCCAACGCCGATCAAAGTTCTAAGTCACACACACACACACACACACACACGTGCACACTCACCCTCTGCCTTTAAAAATTTCTATGTTTAGGGGCGCCTGGGTGGCTCAGTGGGTTGAGCCACTGCCTTCGGCTCTGGTCATGATCTCAGGGTCCTAGGATCGAGTCCCACATTGGGCTCTCTGCTCGGCGGAGAGCCTGCTTCCTCCTCTCTCTCTGCTGCCTCTCTGCCTACTTGTGATCTTTCTCTGTCAAATAAATTAAAAAAAAATTAAAAAAAAAAAGTGGGGAAAATCCCCAGTTTAAAAAAAAAAAAATTTGATGTTTGTCCCCTAGGAGGACACAATTTGGGTGACCACCTCAATCTCTGTTCTCCGAATTACAATGATAAGACCCCAGATCTATGCTTCTGTTTGCTTCATTTTGGTTCTGCCTCTTTTCTTGGTGGACAGAGTTTGTATGTATAGATTGATTTGAAGCTCAAATAATAGAAAACTTGTCAAAGAATATCCATTTGCTTGACACACAAATTTTAGGCTGGATGGAGGCTTTTGGGGATGCAGAGAGATATCTTCTAGGGTTCATGACACATGGAAGCCATGTCGAAACACTAGAGGTAGAGAAATGTTAATCAAAGCAAAGTGTGTATGCCTGTGTGTGTGTGTGTGTGTGTGTGAGTGCGTGTGTGTGTGTATGTGCACATGGAAGGGAATTCTGAACTAAATCCCAATCCAGCTATGGTCCATGGTCCTAATCAGATCTGTAGCCTGTTTTGGAAATAGACTTCGGCTGGAGCCCAGCTCTGCCAGGTCCCTTCAGCTGCTGTCTGTGGCTGCTTGACCTCCACGACAGCAGAGTGAATAGTTGTGACACAGCCAAAGGGCTTTCAAAGCCTAAAGTATTCACCGTGTGGCTCTAATAAAAAGTTGGCCCACCCCTTCCTACGTATTTACATGTCACCTACAAAGTAGAGACTGGGAAACTCTAACAGAGGAACTCATCACCCCAGGACAAATTATGTGCTCAGGACAAGTTAATAAAGCGGCCGCTCCTTGTTCTCTGTTTGTCTGTAATTTGGCTCCTCCCTGCCGATGGCTCCGGCTCGGAGACAGCATCGTTAGGAGCTTTGCAGAACACTTTCCTTAGCTCTTTTCAGCTACTCCTCAAGGCTTCTTACCCTCTGTCTCTCTCTGCCTGCATGGCCCCATCCCATGAACATGTCCTAGACACATGGGGAGACAAGGGAAGGTGTGGGTAGGGTGACAGCGTTGTTGGGAGAGCTTCTCGTTAGAGGAACAACTTTTCTCAAAGAACATGCATTTTATAATAACTTCAAAGAAAAAGATCTCGGGGTCTGCCCTGGGGGTCTCAGTCAGTGGTGACACTCGAAAGTTGTAGAAATAACCTCACAGGGTACCTAGAGTATACTCGTCAAGAGTATAGATGACCTGAAGTTGGCAGATGACAGAGCCAGACTCTAGCAGTGTCGGAAAGCTCGTCGGAAATAGACTGAATGTCACAAGAGGAGCCATATAGGGGATAAGGAAGGGTCTTGGGTCTGGGGAGAGGAACAAAGTGAGCAAGTACGACAACACACGAAGCCGTCCAGACATGTAAGGACAGGGAGGCGCGTGTCTCTCTATCGGTTAATGCATGACTAGGGTCTTCTCTATGATGGCACTAGGTTAGACAAGAGGCGTCTGTGTGGAACAGACAGACACGGAATAGAGAAACCCAGTCCCTGCCTTTATGAAGCCTACAGTTCAGTATGGGAACAGACATTGCTCGCAAGTTATTAGAAATGAGACGAATTCGTAAGTACAGAATTCTTTGGAAACAGGTAAGGGGAGACTCTGGCTGATCCTGCTTGTAAATGTTGAGTATGCTGGTGGGGGTGGGTGGGGATAGTTATCAGGGAAACCTTCCCTTAATTTACCCAACAGTTACGGAATATCTACTTTGTGCCAGAAGAAAAATCCCAGGCACTGAATGATCGTGTTAAACAAACTTGGTCTCTGTCTTCACTGCCTTTATAATTTATTGGTAAAAAGAGAGAAATAAGCATATAAATGGATAAATAAAACGTACGCTATGAATGAATCGCTGGGCTGCCATGAGCAGAATAATGGTTGGGAGGTAGGCTGTTCACGTCCCGTGGTCACGTGGGACTCCTCTGATGAGGTGTGACGGTGAAGACCAGAGAATGAGGAGATGCTACCTTGGTGGAGGGCAGCCCACACGGAGGGCACACGCCAGGATGTTGTTGTACAGTGTCGTAAGCCGAGGGGAGCATGATTCAGGAACTTGGGGGATATAGTTGGTTTCTATTTTTTAAGACTTTATTTATCAGAGAGAGAGAGAGCACAAGCAGGGGAGCCAAGCAGGGGGAGTGGCAGGCAGAGGGAGAGGGAGAGGCAGGCTCCCTGCTGAACCGGGAGTCAGACACGGGGCTCGAGCCCAGGACCCTGAGATCATGACCTGAGCAGATGCTTAACTGACTGAGCCCTCCAGGCATCCTGCTGATTCCCACTTTTATACAATGTCTTTGTAGTCTTGCTGCTGTTTTCAGTAAGCAAGACAGTGACAAACGCAAACCAGTCTGAAAAGGAGTGACTGGTCAAGGGACTTCAACATTCAAGACGGATCTTCAGCTGGAAGAAAGGTGGTCGAGGCAGGATAGGAGAGCTGTGTTCTGGTATTTGTGAATCTAGGGTTGTGCGCAGTCCAGAACGACGGCTTCAGGACGAGGGTGTGGGAGTGACAAGGAGCTGAGTTTCAGTTTCTGGAAACTAACACGTTAACGATCCAAACTGGTCCCTTTGTTTTTTAATGGAGTGAACTCTTCAATAGGGAAATTATAAATTAATGTTAGAAACACGAGAAAGGAAAATGGCGTCATGGCCAGGAAGGAAAGAAACGGAGGCTGTGGATCTCCTTGTATGTACTAGACTTTATAGTCTACCTTTCATGCGTTTTACCTGAGAGAGAGAAAGACATTCAAAACCAGCTACGGCATTCTCACAGAATAGCAGCGTCAGCCTAGGTCCCTCTGTGATTGTAATGATGTGAGGAAGAAAAAGGCCATTTCATAATCATGTAGAAGCATGTACAAAAATGGCATCACTGCACAAACGATAAAGAAAGGATCTCCCTCTCCTAGTGAATGTGAGTGACTGCTTCTTCATTGATGACCGCTCTCACCGACCTTCTGGGTAAGATTCATTAAGATGCTCCATCATAGAACCCAGTTCACACCAAGCCCTGCTCTCTGGAGCCGTCCGCAGACCGCCTTCATGAATCCTTTAGGAATTCCGTCTAACACCCCCTTGCTCAACCCTGCATGGTGCCCGTGATGTGCGACCCCTCATGGCAGGGAGTCAGTGGGACTGACGTCGTGAAACTACAGGTGTGGTCCCATCCTTTGGCTGGAAGAGAAGTGACTTTGATGTGGTTGCAGAGTTATTTTGGGGAGTTTAATTAACACACATTTACAACTACAACAGGAAGTTGGGAGGTACACAGACACGTTCTAGAATGAACGAGGTGACTTTGTGTGTTCATCGCACTTAACCTCACGGCACACACGTATGCAGGGACAACATAGACTCGAAGACGCGCAGGACTGTCTGAGGGCACGTGGCCGTGAGTGGGGCTCAGCAGGACAGCCCAACCACGACCGGGGTTTCTGAGCTTAGTGATGAACACGGTTCTGCGTTCAGAGCATGGGCACTTTCAGCTGCGTGCCCTGGGACACATCATTACACTCTCTGTGCCTTGGTTGCCCCACATGGGAAATGGAAATGACCCTTGCACCCACCTCACAGAGTAACTGCAAAAATCGTATTTGCGCATGTGCTGTGCTCAGAAAGATACATGTGACCTAGTAGAGGCTTCATAATTGGGTATTTTGGTAGAGCTGGGGTTGAAATAAAGGTTTCTGAGGCTCTACGACCCATACTTCTCCCCACCCCCAGATCTGCCTGCTCCTATCAGGGAGGCTTCCTGAAGGAAGAGAGATGTAGGGCTGGGTCAGGCACATGATCAGGTGGAGTATCTGGTTGGAAGAATGCAGGGAAATACAAAGTCTTTGGATTTGTGAGGCCAGACAGGAAATGTGAGGGATCGTGTGATTATGGGAAGAGGAGTAGGAGAGTGGGGCCCTGCTTCAAAGCCAGAGTCCAGGAGTCTGTGTTAAGAAGCTGGTGGTGATAGGGAGAGGGGTAGGTGTCAAGGAAGGGATGGTGAGATGGGGGCATTTGGGAGAACTTCTCGGAGCCCAGGTGGTGGAAGGTGACATGGCATCCGTCCAAGTGCCCTCCTAGGGGGAGGGCCCTGATCCCCACTGCCTCTGGGGCTGGAGGTGTTTCCGTTGCCTGTGCCCCTTGTGGCCTGAAGCAGGGTTGGCTCAGGGGACCCTGCCCCATGGGGATGGTCTCTCTACAGAGAGAAAAGGCTCCTAGATCCAGTCTTGGTCTCCCACGTACATCTGAGCCCAGCAAGACAGAAACAGATGCAGGAGACATGCAGCTGCTGGTAGGTGATCCGAGGGCCACACTAGTGATGCAGACTGGGGATCTGAAAGGTGGGACTGATACTGAAGGATTTGAAAACAGCTATTATTCTGACATTGGAGAGCTGGCTCAGTGGAAAGATGACTTATGTGAGGACTTGGAATGTCTGGCTTTGAGAGTCATAGACAACCAGAAGGGAAGACCCTCCCCATTGTCCTGAGCCCCCCGTTCAATACTCGAATTCACTCCACAACTGAGAGTGGCTAACTGGGCTCACACCTGCTCTGAAAATGTGGAGAGACAGGAAGCTGCCACATATGCGGCCACAGACTGGCTGTGTGCTGTCAGGAGGGTCGAGAGTGGGGTGTTCAGAGACAATCACTCATGACCCAGGAGCCGTGAATACAAAGATCTAGTGAGATGGGTTGTCCTGGGAGCAGCTGCAGTGGGAAGGACTCACCTAGAGAGGCCTGGACGCAGGCTCTCCAGCCGCGGGGTGAAGGACACTTGTTGAGGTTAGAACTGGAGATCCAGAGGGTGGGCCCTTCTGGAATCATTCCGTTTGCCTTGACCTACACTTGCAGCTGGCTTCAGGAGAGCTAACTGGTAGGAAGAGAAAAAGTCATCAGTAGCAGTTACTACACACCGAAGGTGATCAGAAATACTTGTGGAATTTAATTCCTGTGGAAGAGCAAGGAATGGGCTCTTGAACAGGACTAGGGGAAGGGATGCAAACCCAGATCTTCCAGGCTAAGTTCCTGTAGGTACACTGAGCTTGAGATGCCACGGGGATGGCAGGAAGGAAGTGTTCAGGTGCAACTAAAAATATAACTTAAATTCAGGCTACAGGAAAGTTCAGGTACATTCACAAAGCCTTCACTGAGCTCATAGGTCTGAGCTTGTCGCTCTGGGTGCTGGTGGAATGTACAGTAGTTAATGAAATTCTGCCTCTCAAAGATCTTGCCAGGTCCCGGGGAAGACAGACTTCTCACGAAGGTGATGCCATGTGCTAAGTGGGCACTGCAAACGTGGAAGAGGGAATCAGTCACATTTTCCAATGGAGCCAGGAAAGGCTTCACCAAAGAGCTGCCATTTGACCTAATTTTGAAGGATGAGAAGCGGTTGTCAGACAGAGGAGAAAGAAAGAGGGAAGAAGCAAAGGGTTAAGGGGGGCACAAATGACAGAAATGCAGTGAAGCGAAGATTCTGTTCTAACCTCATTTGTCTTCTGTACTTGGAGTGGAGAATGCACAGTTCCTGTAGATACAAGAGGTTCACAAGGACCTCCTTACACACGAAGAGCTCTGAGTCAATCGAGCATTTTAAAACATCAAACTCAAAATTTATCAGTACTACAGGGCACTCGGGTTTGAGAGCCATGTTGGGGTTTGGGTGGGTGGTATGAGCCGAGGGGAAAGTGTGGGGGGGCCCTACCAGTTATTAAATTAACTAGTTTTATTAAAACATTGGTTCCATTGAATACTTTGAATGTGAAAGCCATTGTACCAAGTATTAGGATTGAAAAATAAGTAAGAGACAGCAGATGGTCAGCATGGCATCTAGAATTTGGACAGCCTTCTCCAGATGCACCAAGACATATACAGGGTATGGTGTAGCTGTCACCAGCTGCCGTGTTTGTATTCATACTCTCTGTGATGTTTTCTGTCGGTGGTTCGGTGGTTTCTCTCTCTCTCTCTTTTTGCATTTGCTTCTCACGGTGCTTGAAAATAATTAGAATATGCAACACTTTTTTTTTTTTTTTGGTGTGAAATTTTGCCAAGCCAGCTATGATTTCCCCACCTCTCCTGATAACAATCGATTTTCTGATCTGCAGAATGTGTGCTTCTTGACTCTTTGTGGGGTTCTTCCTGATGTGTGAACCACCCACTTGGCTTTCCACCAGCAACACCCACAAGGCAAATTCACAGCTTTGTGTCTGAGCTGGAGGTCAGGATAGTTAACTATTAGTGATGTTTTAAAAACTGATCAGGCCGTCCATCTAGCTAACATTCCTCCTAAGGGGCTAAGGTCCCAAATCATTGGGCAAACCTCCCAGCTATCTCACCACAGAGGGGAACGTGCATTTCCCGAGGTCCTGCTCTTCCTGTCCTGCACCTACACATGTGCTTTTTGTCTGAAATGTTTATTTTCTTCTTTTAGCTAACTAACTGCCACTGTTCCTGGAAAATTCAGTCCGGGAGGTTCTCCCTCTGAGAAGCTTCTCAGTCAGCCTGGTCTGAGGAACCAGCCCCTTCCTCAGCGCTCTGTGGCTCTGCACTTCTCAGGTGATACCAGGAGGACCGACTGGTGTGCTGCTTTCCCTTCGAGGCCGTCAGCTGTCTGGGGGCAGGGACTGCACCTTGCTGAAGTCGGATTCTTTATGCCAGACACCCGTGTATTCGAGAAGTGTTTGTGTTAGTGAACGGGAATGACAGACTTGCCCCTGCCTTCATCTCATTTACAAAACTCACCTTTTGAATTTGACTGAAGGAAACACTAAGACCTGGGGAAGTAGATAGAATGTTTAGGGAAGGGCACACAGTGTAGACAGCATGGAGGGCAGGGGCTCAAATCCTGTTTTTGTCACATGGTGTCTATAATAAATAGAAGAATTTTGTCATCTCACCCTTCTATCTGTTCTTGAACTTTCCCATCTGTAAAATGGGTATAACAAGGGTATTCATCACTTGTGTGAAAATGAAGTAAAATACAAACCACTTGTAATAATGCTTGATGCATCATAAGCATTAGCTGTTGTTATCTTTAGAGCAGTATCCCCAGTAGTGGCAGTTGGAGTAATGAAATGCTGCCTTTAAATTAAAAAAAATAATAATAAATAAATAAAGACAAATGAAGTTTTGAGTTGGGTTTGGCAGTCACCTCTCCCCACATTTGTCTCCCTTCCTCCCTCCCCCACCTCAGCCTTCCATGGAACCGCACAACCACTCGAGCTTGGCTGAGTTCGTGCTCCTCGGTTTCCCCAAAGTGGCCCACATCAAGGGCTGGCTTTTTGTCCTGCTGCTGTTGGCATACCTGTTCACTATCTGTGGTAACACGCTCATCTTCTTAGTCATACGACTGGACGCAGCCCTACACACCCCCATGTACCACTTCATCAGTATACTTTCCTTCCTGGAGCTTTGGTATACAGCCACCACCATCCCCAAGATGCTGGCCAATCTGCTAAGTGAGAAGAAGACCATTTCCTTTGCAGGATGCCTCCTTCAGACCTACTTCTTCCACTCCCTAGGGGCCTCTGAATGCTACCTTCTAACAGCCATGGCCTATGACCGATACCTGGCCATCTGCCGGCCCCTCCACTATCCCGCAATCATGACCCCGGCACTCTGTGGCAAGATGGCTGTTGCTTGTTGGACTTGTGGCTTCCTGTGTCCCATTTCTGAAGTCATCCTGGTGTCCCAGCTCCCCTTCTGTGGCTATAATGAAATTCAACACATCTTCTGTGACTTTCCACCTCTGCTGAGCCTGGCCTGCAAGGACACAGCCACTAATGTCCTTGTGGACTTTGCCATCAATGCCTTCATCATCCTTATCACCTTCCTCTTCATTATGGTTTCCTACGGAAGAATCATTGGTGCTGTCCTGAAAATAAAAACAGCCGCAGGGAGAAAGAAGGCCTTCTCCACGTGTGCCTCACACCTCACCGTGGTTCTCATCTTCTTTGGCTGCATCATCTTCATGTATGTGCGCCTAAGGAAGAGCTATTCTCTGACCCTTGACCGGACACTTGCTGTGGTCTACTCTGTACTGACACCACTGGTCAACCCAATCATCTACAGCCTTCGTAACAAGGAACTCATTAAGGCCATCGGGAGGACCATCTTCCGGAAAGGGGGGAGAGCCAGTCCCACTCACCACTGACCCTCTACCAAGGTCTTTCCTCCACTTCAATGTTGGCTCATTCAAGTTCTATGGGGCTTCGTCTTGACCTTGAATAATCTTCCCATTATCACACATGCTATGGACCTCATCCCCTTTTGCCTTCTCAAAAACATAATTTATATTTTTCTTTAATTTCCTACATCTTTACCATTTTCCATTTTTTACTTGATCAGTGCTTTGAACATTTAAGAATACTTTACAATTTCCCTTCTTAACAAGCACACGTATTTCCTTGGCCTACATTCTCAGCCAGCTAGAGGTCTATTTCTCTCTACTCCCATTTCCAGTTAAACTTCTCCACGTGATTAATGACACAATCTACCTCCCCTTCTTCACTTCCTACCCACTTTACAACCCGTTGCCATCTGGAATTGGCTCAGATCTTTCCCAAAAATACTTTGCCAAGATCATTAATGACCCTTATGCTGAATCCATGAGACCCTTTTCGTCTTTCCTCTTTCTTGAACTCTTGATACATGTGACCAGTTCTTCCTTCTTGAAAAGGTTTGTCTCTTAGCTTCGATTGCATCATTATCTCTTCATTTTCTCCTTATTCCTCGAATCCATCTTTTTATCTTTTTGGTCCTATCTTATTAGATGCTTGAGTTATTCTTGGCTCCAAGAAATGTCGCACTGTTTCCCCCCAGTGTTTCATTTGTTTCCCTTCTCATCGTGTGAGTGATATTCCAATGTCACATTCCAGTGACATTATCTTGGAGAGGAAAATGTAGATGGTCACCTAATGCATGTTATCTAATGTATGGAACCCATTTTTTCTCTTTGAAGTTATCTTTGTTTCCTTATAAATATGTATCACAATTTGTATGCATATATGCAGATAGAGACATCAAAAGAATATATCATTTGTTGTTCTTTCCTACAATCTATAAACTGCATTTGGTTTGAAATCATGTCAGTTTTGTTACTTGCTGTATGTCCAGAATCTAACAAGTGTCTAAACTTGCTGAGTATCAGTAAAAATGTCAAGAGTGAAAAATAGAATGAATCTGACCCACTCCTCTCACTAACACATTCTGGTCCCCACTCTAATCACTACTGGAACCCACTCTTTTTTACAGTCCTTTGATCCACTCCAGGTGAACTCACCCACTGTCTCCTGCACAACCAGCCTCAGCTTGCTGACCTCTGCCTTTAAATCCCTTTGGATAATACTGACAATTAATCATTAATTACTGCGTACCACTCTCGGTTATCCTCTCTGGATCTCTATTTCTTATTCACAAACTGTTGTGGGCAGGTAAGCTTTCTTTAGGTGATGTTCACTGTTAACATTATGTGGTTCTAAGACCCCATTTAACCCTTTATTTTCTCTTATATCAAAAGATGTCTTGAATTCTAAGTCTAGCTTTTTGTCACAAAATGAGAGGTTTGTTTTTTTTTTCCTGAGTCACACATTTCCCAGACTCTTTTAAGATTAATATTCTTATCTTGAAAATTAAGATTAAGATTTTTATCTTAAAATAGATTTATTAAATTTTCTAAGTATTCAAGCAATTCCTTCAAACATAAGACTTTTCTTAGCCATGCAGATTAATTGGATGCTGAAACTATTTTTCTTGTGTACAGCATATGGTTATGAAGTTATGAGAGTTCCATATTTGTATGGACATATGTATATGTGTGTATACATATATATGTATTCATACATACACACAATATGCAAACATATAAACATAAAGAAACCGACAACTTCTGCAGAACAAAGAGGGGAGAAACCATGGTCCTCCTTTATGGATGAGATGGCCCCACTCTTTCTTCACCTATTTTGATTTCTCTCCTTTCTGTTTCTGCATCCATTTTTCTCTATATATTATTGTACATTACAACTCTTTCTTCTCCATATGGTCCTCAGACATATGGAGAGCAGAAGGTATTCTCACGATCCCTTCCTATTCCCTACTCTGAGAAAGGCAGCACATTCCTCCTCGCCCATCCGTCTCCTTTGTCCTCACCTGAAATGCGGCAGAACAGGAATCTCTGTGGAAAACAGAGAGCAAAGCATTCAGAGACTACAGAAGGGTGCACTCGCCTGTCTCTTGGTTTGTCCCCTAGTTTGTTTTACACCCCCCACCGGATTTGTCTTATTCTCCTTCACTCGAATTATGCTCTTCGGGCAGCTGCCGTGTTCGGAACCACAACCTTTTATTACACAGAGCCTATAATTTGAAAGAGAAATGAAAATGTACAAGATAGAGGGTGACTCCCAGTCTTAAAATGTATTGAAATATCCATAGAGAACTCAGTGATGTGCAGCTCAGTGAACTTTCACAGATTAAACCTTCATGTAAGGAATGTTCAGAATAGGACAGTGGAGACATCTCCAAAACCTCCCCCATGCTCCCTGGCAGCCAACACAACTCCTCTCCCGCCCCTCGTGATCAGCTACCTGGCAGCTGACACTGTCTGGGGATTTGACGTGTTTTGGTATTTTGTTTAAGTTGATTCGTATAGTTTACACTTTTGTTTCTGCTGCTATCCCTCAAGATTGAGTTCATGAGACTCCCCTCTACCATGTTGTCTTCTTGTAGTTCTTTCTCTCTCAGGGCTATTGTAGAATATGCCACAATTCGATGCTATTTATTTACCTTCTGCCATTTCTCGTGCTCTTCATTCTTTGTGTGGGTTGAAATTTCTATCTAGTCTGATTTCCTTCTGTCTGAAGAGTTTTCTTTAATATTTCTCGTAATGCGTGTCTACTGACAATAATTTCTTTCACTCTTTTCCTGAAAATATCTTTATTTTACCTCTTTAAAAAGCATTTATTTTCTTTATTGTGATATAACTCACATGCCATGCAGTTCACCTCCTAAACTGTGCAATTCAATGACTTTTGGTATATTTACAGAGTTGTGCAATTCTCACCACAATCTACTTTTAGAACATTTGTACCACCCTATCCTTCCCCAATCCCTTACTCCTAGACATCTGCCTATTTTAGCCATTGCATATACATGGAATCATACAATATTTTTTTTTCAACGAGCATCTGTCATTTAGCATGAGTTCAAAGTTCATCCATACTGTAGCATAGATTTTAATCCAACCACATCAATACTTATGTTAAATGTTCACATTTAGTACTAAATAATACTCCATTCTATTTATCCATCCATCATTTGATGGACAATTCGGTCACTTCCGCTTTTTGACTATTACGATCAGTGCTTCCATCTACGAGTTCTTCTTCCATTCTCTTGGGTAGACATACGTAGGAGTGGAATTGCCGGGTCATCTGGTGATGGTAGGTTTAAACTCTTGAGAAACTGTTAAACTGGTTTCCAAAATGACTGCACCATTTTACATTCTCATCAGCAGTACTGGGGTCCTATATTTTGTATCCTTCCCTCTACTGTCTGTCCTTTGATCCTGGTCATCTCAGTGAGTGTGAGGAGTCCTATGACGCAAGGAGTAGCCTGTCCGTAGGAGATCCAAGAAACATAACAGTCCATTGGGCATCCAGTGTCACATAAATGGCTGGGAGAACAACCCAGACTTAAATCCAAAGTCCTGAGGCAGGGCTCTCTTCAAGCCAAGAGAACAGGAGAGTAAAGGGGAGGGTCCTGTGTGTGAAAGAAGATAAAACCATTGTAGGAAGGTGCAACAGGTAGGATCAGGAATCTGTATTAACAGTGTTGTGCACCGACCTGTTCCTGTCCTCACTCGGGGTCCAAGAGGCCAGTCACATTTTAGAAAGATCCTATTATCATTTGAAGGTGTATGCTTTCTTGCAGGTCTCACAACAAAGGAACCCATTTGAAACTCAGGTTCCCACCCCAATAACTGTATTGTGCTGAAAAAAGTCATTGCCCTGAGAGATGTTCTATCTCAACCTGGGCAGGTAGCTACTATTACTGAGGCAAACTTACAGGTACGAAGGACCACTGGCTGATGAACTTCCTGTGTCTCGGTCCCCTCCCTGAGAGAGCACTTTGGCAACCCCAGGAGGGCTGCTCCAAAGGCCCAGGGGCTTCTGCCTCTATGAGGACCTAACAAGGACACAGGCCACAGGAGAGGAGGCTCTCATGGTGTGACTGACCCCCAGGGGCTCCGTCAAAGTGTTGCACTCCCTTCCTGCCCCAGGGGTGCCCCTGTGACTGTAAATGAGGGGGAGAAGTGAGCAGGGAGCTCTTCCAGGTCCAGACTCTGAGCGGTGATTGGAGTCCCCAGTGTAAGGCCCGCTGAGCCCTCCCCACCGTTGAGCTCTGGGTAAGGACATTGTCACTCAGACATTTTACTCTCCTGTTTTTCCCTGGGTGGAGCACTGGGAAGAAATGGGGCGTTCAGAGATAGGGAGATGTATAGAATAACCAGGGTCCACAGGCATATCATTCAGAACACACAAAAAATTTTTAAAATAAAATGCAAAGATAGTCTGCTTTCCTGATGCAATCATACAGTCTGGGTGCAGAATCAGCAAATTGGCCATGTTTTAACCTGTGTGATCCTGAGCAAACCATTTGCCCCATTTGGGTCCTAGTTTCCTCTTTTGCACAATGAAGACATAGATCGAGATGATCTAAAATTGCATCCCCTCTTAACCCAGGTCTTTGGTTCTATTCCTAAATAATTAGGTGGTATGAATAATGCAGTGGTGAGAACTAGAAAATAAATGAAAAAGATTTGCTCTCAAAGTGTTTTGCAGTAAAGGGACTTAGTATTGTTGCAAAGGACCCAAGTAAGATGGATGCTAATTTATACATGTGTTAGGTTTTATAAGAGCCCTGATTCCAATATCAGGAGACCCATGGGAGGAGTTGAGCAGCTGGTGAGCTAAGGGTCTGAACTACTCATCCTGGTTATCCTCAGTTTTTTTCATTTTTTTGCCACAACTCTGAGGCATCAGACATGTGCCATGCACTCTGGGAGGTGGGCCATAAAGAGATTTTAATTTCACAAACCTCACAGAAAGTTGCTTTGGAATGACAGGACATATGAAAGGAAAATATTGCAGCTCATGATAGGTTGTAGTTGGAAGCAAATTGAGGAAGGACGGCTGGGAATTCAGATGTGGGAAATGTTGGTGTTCGCTGTGGACAGGGAAAGAAAGTGGGGAACTTGAGCCCCCCAGTTATGAGATGTTTATGTGCGGAGGAGGGTAGGCCGTCAACAGAAGGGTCAAGACTAAACACAGGGACCAATTTGGCACACTGAAATTTCTGTGATGATGGTGAAGACAGTGTTTAAAGCATGAATCCGGACCAGAACAACAGGGATTTTCCACAGAGCAGCGCTGGGGACAGTGGGTGAAACTCAGATGTCAGGTCAGTGAGGGGATTCAGTTTATCACTAAGGTTCTTCAAAGACAGAGAGAATTGTCTTATGGAGCAAGGAGCTTCCCTTCCCTTTCTTTTTTCTTTCTTTTCCTTTTTCTTTTTCTTTTTCTTTTTCTTTTTCTTTTCCTTTCCTTCCTTCCTTCCTTTCTTTTTTTTTCTTTTTTTTTTTTGGTGGTGGTTTGAAACAATCTTTTATTTTTATGAATTGATGGGACTCTCTGTTACACTTAAAAGATTTTTAACGATCCAGTGAAACCCAAGATCAGGCGACAGACAGATAAACACGAAGGATCTGGTAGGAGTCAATTATAGTGACGGAGGTGAGAGATGTCCTGGCTGGAGCCCAGTGAAAATCGATCCTGGATTTGAGAGAAAGACAGAAACAAGGAGCACGGTGAGGATTTGGGCGCATGAGCCACAAGACTGTGACTACCCAGGTTGGAGAGGGGAGGCCTCCATGGGAGGCGCCTGCAGGAGTGAGGTTTGAGACAGCTGTTAGTTGTTCCAAGGGAGGTGGGACCAGGGTGTTGAGTCTGGAATTTGGGACACAGTGTTGGCTGAGATTTGATTTGGAAAGTCTTCAACCTATTTGGTGCTTTCGGCCAGGACATTGGATGGCATTGACAAAGCAATGAGTTCACGAAACAAAAAAGAAGGAAGAATCAATATTGAGCTCTGCGAATTAGAAAGGTAGGGCAGAGAGAAAGAACTGGCAAGGGCGACTGAGGAGAGACCACTCTGGTAGGAAAACTGGAGGATGGCACCCAGAGAACCAACGAGAAGAGCGTATCAAGGGGCAGGACCAAGTCCCTGGTCAAGGCTGACTGACAGTCCAGGCAACCCAAGGACTGGGAACTCGTGGCTCTTACGTAACTGGTGTGAGTGAGGAGGGGCAGGGGCGAGGGTCTGACTGCAATGCTTTAAGAGAAAGCTAGATCCTTGGGGGAACATTGTTGAGGGAACAGGGGAAGAAACAGACCGGTGGCTATGGGATAAGTGAGTCAGGAGAAGGAATTTTTGGGGTTTGTTGTTTAATTGTTGAGTAAGTGAAAATAGGAGCATGTTTCTGTGATGAGGGAATGTCCCAACACACACACAGTTGGTTCACAATTAGTTGTTTCTCTATTTTCTCTATTAGAATATTCATTTCCTGACTTCAGGTCCCCTCTATTACTTATTTGTTTAGCTCCTGTTCTAAGAATAATGCTTCCCATACAAAAAAAATTCAATAAATTTTTATTACATTGACCTCACTGTACAATGTAAATATTTACCATCTGTGAAGCAATAAATCTGAAGTGTGCCTGAGGTCGGTCGAGGCGGAGAGTAGAGGGAGTGGCCACAGTTTGGAATAGAAATGCAAAGAGATAGATTTGCCTCCTTGTTTTCTGTGACTCACAGATTTTCTCTACCCCCTTTTGCATTGACTGAGATTCATGTCAGTGTCCAGAAGACTGAAACTCTGACCTCCACGCTCCTAGAGGGTGCTGCTAGAGCTGGGTCTCCGTTAGGACGAGGGAAGGGGCCCAGGATGGAAGGGCAGATTCTTTGGTATCCAGAAGTTGAAGAAGAAAATCAGTTGAAATTACAAATAAATATATGCAATTGAAGTGATGTAATCTTGGTCTATTACACGACCAATATTTTATCCATGTAAAGGATGGTTTATACCTAAGACAAGGAATGCAGATAAGTAACAAGATAAACCCTTGATGAGGAATATTTAAGCTTCTAAAACCTATATGGTTTCCATTAAGCAAGATAATTGGGTTACAGAGTGGATTATGGGGACTACAGAATGAGCTGTGAGACCAGAGTGCTTAAAGTCTGATGACAAGAGTGGACGCTGAAGGAGGCTGCTGGCAGGGATCGATTCTCTGGCTTCTGAAAGCCTTCGCTGGGAGCACTGTACTCTGCAGGGGGTGGGGGCTTCTTGCTCACGTCTGGCCATTCTTCCTCATCCTCCCATGCCTCACATATAGAGGCATGACTTGAGAGCCATGGACCCCGGCAACTGGAGCCAGGTGACAGAGTTCATCATCCTGGGCTTTCCCCATCTTCAGGGGGTCCAGGCATACCTCTTTGTCTTGTTGCTTCTAATCTACCTCACCACCGTCCTGGGAAACCTGCTGATATTCCTGGTGGTGCGCCTGGACTCCCGTCTCCACACACCCATGTACCACTTTCTCAGTGCTCTCTCCCTGCTGGAGCTCGGCTACACCGCGGCCACCATTCCCAAGATGCTGTCGAACCTGCTCAGTGTGGAGAAGACCATTTCTTTCTCTGGATGCCTCCTGCAAATCTATTTCTTTCACTCTCTTGGGGCTGCTGAGTGCTATCTCCTCACAGCTATGGCTTATGACAGGTACTTAGCCATCTGCCGGCCCCTCCACTATCCCACCCTTATGACCCCAGAACTCTGTGCCAAGATTGCTGTTGGCTGTTGGTTGGGAGGCCTGGCTGGGCCGGTGGTTGAAATTTCCTTAGTGTCCCATCTCCCTTTCTGTGGCCCCAATCACATTCAGCACATCTTTTGTGATTTCCCTCCTGTGCTGAGCTTGGCTTGTACGGACACATCCATCAACGTCCTTGTGGACTTCATTATCAACTCCTGCAAGATCCTGGCCACCTTCCTGCTGATCCTCAGCTCCTACATCCAGATCATCCACACGGTGCTCAGCATCCCTTCAGCTGCGGGCAAGAGGAAGGCCTTCTCCACCTGTGCCTCCCACCTGACTGTGGTTCTCATCTTCTATGGCAGCATCCTCTTCATGTACGTGCGGCTGAAGAAGAGCTACTCCCTGGACTACGACCGTGCCCTGGCTGTGGTCTACTCGGTGCTCACACCCTTCCTCAACCCCTTCATCTACAGCTTTCGCAACAAGGATATCAAGGAGGCCGTCAGGAGGCAGTTAACGAGGTCAGGGATACTGGGATGAAGGTGCGCAGGGCAGGCCAAGTGGGAGGCTGACATATGGTGATGCTGGGGGTCTTCAGTCACCACCAATGAGAAGTTGAGCCTTGAGAGCTTTTCTGCACAGGACGCAGAGCTGGGGCGAGTACGGTCTGGCTCCCAGTGCCAACACAAACGTTCTGTCTGCTGGAGCCACACACAGCTAGCGGCCAGACAGAAAGACGGTACAGCGCGGTGATTTTCAAATCTCAGATGCTTGTATGGCACATATGGGATTTTTGTCAGCTCTGCGCCTTAACTACTATGAATGTATACACACACACACACACACACACACACACACAGTAAATTTGTTGTATATTTAATATACATGCATTTAGTCATATTCTAAACAATAATATTTGTGAAATAAATTTTAGAACAAAAACAACTGGTTTTCCTTGTATCACTTACCCTTAAATGGTATTTCATGTATACTAATTGTTTATGTATTAAAATGGAAAACACCAGCATAGTAGAGGAAAGCATTCTAACAACATACGTCTGGGTTTAGATCCTAGTTCATTCAGTTACTTATTGATTACATAATCTTTAGAAAGTAACTCAAAATCTCCCTCTTAATTTCACCATCTGTTAAAAATATTTCCTTGAAGGTTGTTTTAATAATTAGTGCTAAGGTCAGGGCACCTGGGTGGCTCAGTGGGTTAAGCCTCTCCCTTCGGCTCAGGTCATGATCCTAGGGTCTTGCGATCAAGCCCCACATCGGGCTCTCTGCTCAGCGGGGAGCCTGCTTCCTCCTCTCTCTCTGCCTGCCTCTCTGCCTACTTGTGATCTCTGTCTGTCAAATAAATAAATAAATAAAATATTTAAAAAAAAGAATTAGTGTTAAGGTCTATACAGCACAGTGTCTGGCATGTAACTGATAGCAAAAAATATCTATATCTATATCTATATCTACATCTATATCTACATCTAGATATAGGTACTTATGACAGGTATTTAGCCTAGATATAGATGTAGATATAGATGTAGATATAGATTTTATTCTGCCCCAAACCTCTCATCATTACACTGAGCCTTAGAACAACATCCAGGAAAATGTAATTATGCAAAAAAAAATTCCCAGATACTGTTCCCTAGAGGAAAGGAGTAAAGGAGCCAGAGGGTGTGTGCGAGAGCTGAGCCAGCTGGTGGCCCTCGGGTTCTGGCCAGTTGTGCATGTCAGTCTTCGTGGCCTTGACATCCATTCCCAGTGAGAGTGCAGGAGTCAAGCCAGGATAAGATTACTCTTTACATTGGACTACTTCTTTATTCTGTTTCAAGCTAATTATTTCCTTAAACATATGAAAGTATGTGAAAAATAATCCTATAGCTTACATATGAGAAATGTGTTGATTTCATTATTAGCTGGTATTAGGGTTTATTATGTATCTGAATATCTACTATGAGTCGAGAATCAAACACTGGTTGTAAGAAAACTGCAATTTTATAGAATTTTCTATGGAAATCCTCAAGTGTTTATTTTGCAACCCCCTTAAAGATACCCATCCACCCACCCATCCAGTCCAGTAAGCACATGTTTATTCAGCTCTAACTGTGTCTGGTACCATATTAAGGCCTACATAAAAGGATGAACACAATAAACTTTGTCCAGTTCCTGCCCTTAAGCTGGTTGGGAAGAATTGAGAATACAGATATTAGCATTGTAATTAATTTATACTTAGTTACAACTAGTTATTGTGGTAATTAGTTATAAAACACAGCACACACACACACTCAACCTCTCTCTTCTGGAGGAAGTTACATTGAAGCTGAAAAACTAAAGGATACTTCAGAATCAGCTGTTTTATGAAAGCAATGATTGTATCTATTTCATAAAATTGGAGATTTAAACCCAGGGAGGTGGAACAACTTGTCAACACTACAGAACAAGTCAGCCAGGGACTCTGATTAAGAAAACAAAAGCTTTAGCCTCCCAGCTGGGTCCCTCTTGTCTTTAAAAGGGCCAGGAAAGCACAGGAAAAAGGAGAAAAAAGATGGATAGCTAGGTTATGGGTGGAAACAAGCATACCGTGGCAGCCAGGGCACTGGAATCTGAACACTTGCAGAGGACAACTCACAGAATAAGACAGATTATTTGCTAACCCTGTATCTGGTAAGGGATTTACAGCTATCATATATTAAGCACTCTTACAGCTCAATAATAAAAAAGCAAATAACACAATTGAAAAATGAACAAAGGATATGAGCAGACACTTATTCAAAGAAGATATGCAAGTGGCCAATAAGCACATGTAGAGATGGTCAGCATCATCAGTTGTTGGGAAATGAAAATCAAGCCCACGGTGAGTCTGCACTTCACACGCCACGGGATGGCGAGCATCACAGGGCCCAATACTCACATATGCCGGTGGTGGTGGTGGTGGCCCGGAAACCAGGACCCTATGTTTAATGCAAAACAATGCAGCCACTTTGGAAGACAGCCTGGCATTTCCTCAAAAGATTAAACGTAGAGTTGTCACATGACCCGGCAATTGTACTCCTAGGTGTATACCCAAGAGAAATGAAAGTATGTGTCCATACAAATACTTGTACATGAGTATTGGTGGTAGCATTTTTCATCGTAGCTAAAACATAGAGAAAATCCAGAGGTCTGCTGATGGAGAACCAAATGAACTAAACGTGTACCTATCCAAACACTGGAGTATATTCATGCAGAGCAAGCAATGGGGTCTTCATACCTACCACTGCATAGATGAACCTTGCAAGTATTGTTCTGCACGAAAGAAGGCAGCCACAAAAAAAGCCACGTACCCTATGATGTCATTCATACACAATATCTGGAATAGAAAAATCTATACAACAAAAACTGAATTAGTGGAGGAAGTGGCAGGGGGGACACCTGGGTAGGGAGTGGGGATGGCCAACGGATACAGTGTTTCTGATGAATCAGTGAATTCTATCCCTGAATATAATAATGCACTATATGTTAACCAATTTGAATTTAAATAAAATCTAAAAAGAATGCTCTAACCTAAAAAAAAAAAAAAAGATACAGAGTTTCTTTTTGAGTGTTTAAAAGTTCTGAAGTTGACTGTGGGGGCGGTTGCAGACATCTGTTAATATATTAAAAGCCATTCTATTGCACACTTTAAATGGGTGAACTGTATGGCTTGTAAACTGGATGGCTTGTGAACTGTATGGATTGTAAAACTATCTCAATAAAGCTGTTTTAAAAAGTAGGGTTGAAGTTTGGCTAACTTGATAAATATTTGCTTTGAAACTGACTGCAGTGCCCTGGCTGGAGTCTGGTGGGAACTCAGGGCTTAACAGGTGCACAAACACAGTCTCGTGGGGACATGGCCACACTGTCCACTGGCTTGTCGACTGGACTTTGCTCTGGATGTCTCCACAGGGCAGATGCCTTGAGACATGATTTTTAGATTTAGGGAGACAGGAAAGAGAGAGACACAAAGTGGGGAAGGGGTGGGGGGTGGAGGGTGAGTAAACGCTATTTTAAATTTAAAAAGACTTAGAAGACACAACAAACAAAGTCACATGCATCTTGATCCAAATAAACCAAATGTGAAAGGACATAAATTATGGGGTGGATGGAGGCACTCGGCCACGGACCAAGTATCATGCGCTATTGAGAAATTATTGAATCTTTAGAATGTGACAGTGTATTGTGGTTAGTGAAGAAAATGTGTTTAGGAGGAAATGTCAATATCTTTGGGATTTATTTTAAGATATTTTGGGGGTACCTGGGTGACTCAGTTGGTTGAGTGTCTGTCTTTGGTTCAGGTCATGATCCCAGGGTCCTTGGATGGACCCCCGTGTCAGACTCCAAGCTCAGCAGGGAGCCTGCTTGTCCCTCTCCCTCTGCTGCTGCTGTCCTGCTCGCACTCTCCCACTCTGTCTCTGCATCAAATAAATAAATAAAATCTTTAAAAAAATATGTTTTTAAAAAGGAGATGAGGTAAAAATGACAGAATATTATGTATTATTAGTTGAGATCTATGGGCTTAATATATTCTATACTTTCATGAATATTTGTAAATGTTGCATAATAAAACATTTAAAAAAAAAAGGCACTGAGTGGCTCAGCCCATTAAGCGTCTGACTCTTGATTTTTAGGCTCTGGTCATGATCTCAGGGTTGTGGGATGGAGTCCCATGGTAGGTTCCATGTTCAATGTGGAGTCTGTTTGAGATTCTCTCTCTCTCTCTCTCTCTGTCCCTCCCCCCACTTGCAGGTTCTCTTTCTCTTTCTAAAACAATAATTAAATCTATCTTTAAAATAAATAAATAAGGAAAAAGGATAATAATTAAAAGGAGAATTATTATCTGTATCTTCAAACTAGCAGAGAAAAAAGTTTGTATTGAAAAATATAAGAAATTCTATCATTTCAACTAGAAAAAGAAAGGAAACAAAAATTTTGAGAGAAATGAATAAAGAAAAGAGGAAACACAAGTATTTTAGTAGAAACAGTTCCAAACCTATTTAGACCACAAACATGTAAATGGTTAAGCTCACCTACTATAATAGAAAGATTATCATACTAGATCTTTTTTTTTAAAGATTTTATTTATTTTACAGAGAGAGAGAGAGATCACAAGTAGGCAGAGAGGCAGGCAGAGAGAGAGAGAGAGCGCCCTTCATAGTAGATCTTTTTAATCCAGCTGTTTGCCGCTTATAAGAGAATCGATCTAAATGTACAAACAGAGACAAAGTGTGGAAGGAAAGATAGAGAAAATGTTTGGTGCAGCAATATTAATAACAAAATAGAATTTATGACAAAGACATATTAGCAGCGATATTGAGAGGAACTCTTAAGATACGATAAGGAAAATTCCACCCAAAACATAACATTGTTATCTGGGTTACATCTAACAACATAGCTTCGAAGCATATAAAAAAAATGATAAAAATATGGGAGGAAACTAAAGCTTTTTGACCTCTCTCTGAAAGAAGTGAAAATAATTATACCAGGAAATAATATGTAAGGATATGGAAAAATTAAACTAAAGCTATATAATTAAGGTTTAGTTATATGTAACATATAAGTTATATACACAAATATAATATACAAGTTATATATATAATATATTGTTATAAAATTCCATGTGTACGTGTATATATAAATAAATAGGTCCCACATATCAAACATTTAGAGGAAATACACATACGTATGAAGCATTTATAGAGTTGCCATAACTTGTAAAGAAATTCTATTTTGAAATATAGATATCTTAGGGACACCTGGGTGGCTCAGTGGGTTAAGCCTCTGCCTTCGGCCCGGGTCATGATCCCGGGGTCCTGGGATCGAGCCCCGCATCAGGCTCTTTGCTCAGTGGGGAGCCTGCTTCCCCCCTCTCTGCCTGCCTCTCTGCCTACTTGTGATCTCTGTCTGTCAAATAAATAAATAAGATATTAAAAAAGAGAAATACAGATATTTTAGTGACTACTTTCTCTGAACATAATGATTTTAGTTGGATGAAGGGGACGGGTTGGAAAGATATTTTTTAAAGGAGAAAAATGCATCAAAATAACTGTTATCTTCATGACTATTATACTTTGCCAAACATGGGAGTTGTTTAGTTCAATGAAGTAAGACACATGGAAGGAGATCTAGTGCAGCAAAACAAAGAATAAAACATTTATTTTTTTTCATAGAGAAAGCATGCATGCAGCTGAGGGATATCACCTGTTAAACTGACCCAAACCAGGGGTTTGCATGGCCAGCCCATGTGCCTGAAGCAGGCTTGGTGCTTTGTTCCCTGGGGTTTCAACCGTGTTGGAGGGGATGAGACTCTCCTATCCCCATCTCAGGGCAGCAGTGTTTCATCCCATGCTCTATGAATATCCCACTCTTTTGCTAAGGGATTTAGTTTTAAGTCTGATCATTTCCCACTTCCAAAATCAAAAGAACTGTGTCTTATGAAAGATAGTAAATGTCCAACACAGGGAAACACCTTACGTCTTAAACAGGACTGACTGTTATCTACATGTGTAAGGCACTCTTCTGTTTTGTGCCAAAAATCATACAACAATGATCATTTTTGGCCCTGTGAAACCTAGGTGATTCAGCATTTGCTATTGGGATCCCAGAAAGCAAAAAGATTGAGTGGTATCCCCTGGAGTTGTACCACACGAGGACCCTGGAAGTAATTTTCAGAACAATAATAAAATAATAATAAAAGTAACAAAAGCATTAAATAATAATTAATATTTTAAAAATATTTTAGGCATGGAATTATCAGCTTAGCCTGGCCCTTTTGGATCCGGTCTCCATACAGACAACAGACTCTCCCTCCTGTGCTGCTTCTCCTTCTGCTCCCTTGGGCAGATACGGGAACTGCCTGTCATTGTCACCAAGGCCCTTCTCTCTGTTGCCTCTGCTCTTACAGGCATTGATCCACCTGTAAGACTAGTTGGTCCACATGTCAAGAACAAAGCTTGGCTGGTTGGCAGTCCGTCGACAGAACCCTGTGCCGAGGGCTGTGGTGTTAAGGATGAGGGAACCTTCTTCCTGCTGTCTGTGTGCCCTTAACCCCATAGGAGGTGGGAAGGGGGCAGCTAGCAGGAAACCAGAGAGAAGCAGAAAGACAGAAATCAGGTCATGTCCAAACAAGGCCCCATGTTGGTCCTGACACCAGTGGGAGTGATATCAGTGTGAGGAGTCTTTCTTGAAGCTTCAAATAATTTGAAGTAATGTTGGGTAGTAGGGACAGCAGGGGCAAAAATAATCACCGCGAGCTTTAATCCTAAAGGTTAGGATGTCCTCGTGAAAAGAATCAATGTGCAGAGTTGAGGGAAAATGCACAAAAAGGTGTGCATTCTAAGAGGTGTGTCACACAAATAGCACATCTGGGAAGATTCAAAGGAAATAAAGTCACGTAATGGCTGTGAACAATGAGGGCACAGGACTGAGAAAACCAGCAAATTCAACAGACAATGACATTCTTATTAAGAGCAGCTAATGACTCGCTAGACTCCCAGGTCCCCAAAGGCCACACCACCAGTGTGACAGTCGCTAAGTGAATCCTTGGCCCCTAACACAGGACCTGACATAGAATTGCTACTTAAACGTTTTTTAATGACTCAATCTTGAAATCTGGAGGAGCAAACCCTTTCAGCACTTCCTGTGTAATAATTAGTGATGACCACATTTCCTCTGGAGCTTCTCCTGGGTTTTGCGACTGGTCTTAGGATGACAGCTGCGTGAAGCAGGCACAGGTCTCGGTGAGCAGGTCCCAGCTCTGGGAGCAGACGGGATTGCGTTTCTGCCCTGGATTCCTAATCATGAACCCCGTGCCCTGGGACCAGTTATTGAAATTCTGTGCTTCGCATTTCTCATTTGGAACAATTGGGGCTAATATTGCTTCCGCAGGAGTGCTGTGAGTATAAATGAGACGGGACAGGTAAGGTACTCGCCCCAAGCCCAGATGTTATTAAAAAATGTCAACCCTTATAAACATCAAAGGGCCCCAGGGCTGGTGACGATCTTAGCGACCGTCTAATGCAGCTGCTCTCAGCGCTGAGCCGTCCTCGGAAGGTGCGGTCAGCTTTTCAGAAATGCAGGTTCATGTCTCGGCTTCCCTTTCAGATTTTCTAACCCTTACGTTCGGGTGACCAGTTGGTTTGGGGGAGCCGCTGATCTGATCCAGCCGAAGGTTTTACAGATACAGAAACAGCACAACGTAGTGGCAAATCAAGGTATAAACTCTGGTCTGAACGAGAGTGTTTCTGGGATGCCACAGTCCCCCAGTGAGGGCCAGAAGCTCGTGGAGGATGGAGTCAATGACTCTTACAGCTCGTCGGAAACTGGTGGGTTTCATGAAACTTTTGGGGGAAAATGTTGGTATAATTTCATTTCTTTTTTTTTTCTTTATAAAATGACTTATTTATTTGAGAGAGAAAAAGAGAGAGCATGAGTGGGGGGGAGGGCAGAGGGGAAGAATCCCAGCAGACTCCCTGAGCACAGAGCCTGACGTGGGGCTCGATCCGGTGACCCTGAGATCATGAGCTGAGGAAAAAAAAGAGTTGGACACTTAACTGACTGAGCGACCCAGGCGCCCAGGGTCCGATTTCATTTCTTGAACGCCAAATACATCAAACAAAAGTATGTATTTACTGGGGACAGAGGGTGAAGTAAAGCCCTGAGGTCAGGAACAGCTGCGTCGCTAAGCTCCTGTGTGACCTCAGGGACGTCAGTAAACTTCTCTGGGCGTCAGTTCTAACATGTCAATAATGGTGGTTTCTGACCTAATCACTTCAGGATATTTAAATTTAAAGAGGATTCATCCAAGTGAAGGTATTTCAGACGGCGGGTTGCTGAAGAAGCTGAGGGACTGTTTCCACTCCTCATTTGTATGTCACTTTACTGGGCTTCAAATTCTATCATGCCTGGTGTGTGTGATCAGGGCACAGAGGCTGACGTGAGTTTATGGGTTAAATAAGCTAAAGATGGACATAGTTTCTCTTTAGTGTCAGGAAATTTTTTTTTAAAGATTTTATTTATTTATTTATTTGACAGACAGAAATCACAAGTAGGCAGAGAGGCAGACACAGAGAGAGGGGGAGGCAGGCTCCCTGCGGAGCAGACAGCCCGATGTGGGGCTCGATCCCAGGACTCTGGCAGAGGCTTTAAGCCACTGAGCCACCCAGATGCCCCTACTGTCAGGAAATTTTTTATTCACACAGGGTACTGAGCAGCATTCAGGAAGGGAGAGAGGACTGGGGACAACGTGACAGTAGCAACTGTCAGAACTACAATGTTTATCATGTCCCTTCTGTCCTGCTGTCTGGCCTCACCTGCATGTGGCATATGGGGCTGCAGAGGACAAGGGCAGGAGCCCAGCTGGGGGGCGAGGAGGAAGCTGTGCCGAGTGGCAGCGGGGTCCATGCGTGCTGCTTTGGCGACACAAACACAGTGAGGCATCAACACAAACGGGCCAGGGCATTGCCACTTACCACCTGGACACGACAGTTTTTCTTCTTGTGTGCAATAATAGGGCGAGCAGTGCTCTATTCCTACGATAGAAATGGACCACACTCATGAAACAAGTCAAGAAATGAAATGCTGAGCTTGGGGACGTTTCTCCGCGTCCAGCCTCCGGATCTACCTCGGGACCCCGCCGGCCCTCCTCCCGCGGCAGAGAAGCCTGCCGATAGCGTCTTTCATGTCCTTGTTTCTCAGGCTGTAGATAATGGGGTTGAGGAAGGGAGCGAGGATAACAAACGTGACCGCAATCGCCGTGTCCCAGAACACGGAGTAGGAGGCTGAGAATCGCAGGTACATGACAGACACACTGCCAAAAAACAGCAGGAACACAGCCAGGTGGGCGGCACAGGTGGAGAAGGCCTTGCGGCGGCCCTCGGCCGAGGGCATCCCCAGAATCACCACGATGATCCGCACGTAGGACAGGGCGATGGCCAGGAAGGAGGCCAGGATCTCTACTGCATGGATGGCATCCACAATGACCACCCGTGATGTGTCTGTGCAGGCCAAGCTCAGCACAGGGGCAAAGTCACAGAAGATCTGCTGGATCTGGTTGGAGCCACAGAAAGGCAGGGTGGTGATCCACGCGATCTCAGGGAGCACGAGGAGGAAGCCACAGAGGCAGGACCCGGCGGTTAGCTGGACGCAAAGCTTGGGGGTCATGATGGCCGGGTAACGGAGAGGGCTGCAGATAGCGACGTACCTGTCAATGGCCATTGCGGTCAGGACGCAGCCCTCCGTGATGCCCAGCGAGTGGAAGAAGTACATCTGCAGGAGACAGCCCGCCAGAGAGATGGTCTTCTGCTCACTGACGAGGCTGGAGAGCATCTTGGGGATGGTGGTCGTGGTGTACCAGATCTCCAGGAAAGACAGGATGCTGATGAAGAAGTACATGGGCATGTGCAAGGTTGCGTCCAGCTGGACGGCGATGATTATCATCAGGTTCCCGGTTATGATAAATGCGTAGACGAGAAGCAGGGGGATGAAGAACAAGAGGCCGCCTTGATGCAGAGGTGGGAATACAGAGAAAAAGAACTCGGTCACCATAGTCTGATTCTCAGCGGTCACCAGCTGTGTCATCTGCGAGGGAGAAAGGAGACAAACTCCTGCAGTGGGAGTGGGGACCGCCCACTGAAGGCCACTCCACTCCTTCCTGTGATCAGTTTCTTAAGCTGACTCTGGGGCCCCAGACAGGCCAGTTAGGAATATCTCGAAGCCATATCTCCATGCCAGAAACACCTGCAATGTTTGCTTTTGGACTCCTCAATGCATCTTTTATAAGCATCTCCGACCGATGCCAAGGAAACACAAAGTGACACAGAGATTAATTCTCTGGAAATATTTTCTGGAGGCTCAGTCACTTCTTTAAGTTCTTGGTTCTTCCCCTCACTCTCTGCCCTCTGTGTTTAGCTTTAAAATGTGTACTTTCCTCCACCCTTTTTTAAGATTTTATTTACTTATGCGAGAGGGAGAGAGAGCATGTGGGCAAGAGAGCACAAGCAGGAGCGGAGCAGAAGGAGAGGGAGAAGCAGGGTCCCCACTAAGCAAGAAGCCCGAAGCGGGGCTCGATCCCAGCACCCTGAGATCATGGCCTGAACCGAAGGCAGACGCTGAACCAACTGAGACACCCAGGTGCCCCAAAAATGTGTACCTCACTTTCTGTTTTTCACTCCTGTTCTTCAGAGAGTGATTAAAAAAACAAACAAACAAACAAACAAAGGTGCGGTCAGGAGCCCTGGGCTCACTGGTTGCTCAAGTGGCTCTCCCATCCTTTCTGGCCCTGATCCCTAATCTGGGGCTGGCTGGATGGCCGTCTTCATCTCTGCCTTGTTTCTGTTCGTTTCATGGACACACCTGTTTCTCCTCAGGTGCTAAGTGCCCAGATGTCAGGAAATACTCCCCCTCACACTCCTTTGCTTTTTCCCCTTCTCTCTCAGTGGTTGACACTGACAGTTGCTCAGCCCAGGAGTCTCTCGACAACCACCTTGTCCCTCCAGGTCACTGAATGTTGGACAAGCGTATCACGCCACTTTGCACATCCCACCTCTCCTAGGCTGCATCTAAGAGCCATCAAATAAAAAAATCCCTCCTCACCTCACTATGGCTGTCTAGGGAAGGAATTGTCACAAAATCCAGCTGCAACAGAAATCAGACCAGCACCTACTTGTTAGAGGGAAGGCGACTAGACTTTTTGCGAGGCTAATTAAACTTCGTGACAGTGATGTGCATTACCCCCCACCTTGACTATTTTAACATCTTTTATACTGGCTTCCTTACCTCCAACAAGTCATTCTGCAGATGAATGTGCCTAACTATGGCTTTTCATGTCCCTATTCTTTTCAAAATGACTCAAGGATAAGTACCATGGATCTTAGCCCAAAACTCATTATCTTTTCTGATCTGGTTCCGATCAAATTTTAGAGATGAATATTGTTCTACATACCCATCAGCTCAGCCAAATAGGATGAATTTCCTGTGCTTCTATTTTTGCTTATGTCCTTCCTTCCTTTTGTTTTCTTGCTGTCTTCCTCTCGGAATCCTAGTTGCCAGTGTCCAGCAGACCCTCCTGTCATCCTGCAACCCTCAGTGATCTGCACGGCTGGACGTGAGCCCTCTCTCCTCTGACCCACATGCGTGCTGGGGATTCTCCGCTTTCATGATGTGGAACACATGTTTCCTACACTCTAAGTATTTGTATATCAGTGGTGTCCACTTCCTCAGGTGGACAGAAAGCTCCATGGAGGAATCACAAGGAATAAATAGTTTTAGTGAAGAGTTGCCTGGTGATGGTCATGCCACCAGACTTTATGTATTTCATCTCAATTGTTTCTACCTGCGACAGAGAGATTATTACTGTTTTATAAGTGGAAAAATTGAGAACCAGAAGGGAGAAATAGCTTGCTCAAATCCACATTTCTAGGGTCTAAAACAAAACTGGAAGCCTGGTCTATAGGCTTTAAAATTCCACTATTATTATTATTTTTTTTGTTTGTTTGTTTATTTAAGTTCCACCATTGTGTTTTGTATCACGGTGGGATGTTTAGGTCGGGAGTCACCGATCATCCTGTCTGCTTCCTACTCCGAACACCACTTTATCCTCAGTCTGTCCTGAGTGTGAAATCAGAGTGGAGGTATTTTCTGTTTGGTTGGGTTTTTCAGGTCCCAAGCAGGCTAAAATAAATGTACTGCAGATTAGAAAAATGAATTCCTATAAAATGCCTCTTGCCTTAAGCCTTGATCCTGCAGGAAGGCTTTGGAAAGGAGGAAGCATCAGTGCCGGGCAGAAGGGCAGAGCCTGCGTGGGGACAGGAGAGAGGTGGGAGTGCCCCCCTGCTCAAGAAGCCACGTCTCCGTCCTTTCTCCACCTGAAGCACAGAGAATGATCGTGCTGAGTGGTCCTTATGGAGGGCGTGGCTGGACAAAGCAGGATGCTATGGGTTATAAGAACAGGCAGGCAGGTTCAGCACAAGTTGGCTCAAAAAAGGCAACAGAGTGTCTACTTTGTTGCCCAAGGCGAGGCCCTTCTCCCTGGGAGGACTGAGCCCTGCTTATGGCCACATCTTTGTTCAGTTAACACTCACGTACTGATTGATTGGCCCTCTCCCTGTGCCAGTCACTGCTCTAGGTTCCAGGGCTACGTGAAGGTGGATAAAACATTCTTGCCCCTGAAACATGTAAAGAACACTTTTAAGATTCCTAGAATGACAGATAATTAGCTGTGCCCAAAGAGCTCATGCTACAAATACTCGTTGTATAGTACAGTAAAAAGAGACTCAAATTAGATTTTACTCTGGGATGCCTGGGGGCTCAGTCGTTAAGTGTCTGTCTTCGGATCAGGTCGTGATCCCAGGGTCCGGGGATTGAACCCCGCATTGGGCTTCCTGCTCAGTGGGAAACCTGCTTCTCCTCCCACTTCCCCTGCTTGTGTTCTCTATTTAGCTGCCTCTCTCTCTGTCAAATAAATAAATAAAATCTTAAAAAAAAAAAAAAAGATTTTACTCCTGGGGAGGGGAAGCAGTAAATTTCTCTGTGACTCCCCAGGAATTCTTAACTCTTCGGGCTTCAACAAAATTTTAGTGTTGGGAAGACCTTCACCAGTTGGCTGCACTATGTTTCTTCTAATGGCTCTTCTAGAGTTCACGTCTCATTATTCTTAAATTTTTCAGTCATGTAATCAAGTTCTAAAATTATGAAGTTTTAGCCCATGCATTGAGGAACCTTTACCCAGAAAACGAGGACTGGGTCTGGAGGAGTTAAGGATACAAGGAAAGTAGAGGGCAGCAGACGCAGGAGGAGAGGCCGGTGAGCCGTAGGAAGACTTCCTCTCCACAGTCTCGCATACTGACCTTGCCTGAGACCACGGCATTCCTCAGAGTCTCTGCAGGGACCAGCCCCTCTGCCAGTTTGCCGACAAGGATATTGATGTCTTAGAAGGCTCTTTGGGGAATTTCTTGAGTGGAAAAGTCCTTTCCTGGGACTTCCTCTTAGGTGACGCAGGATCTCAAGGAAAGATGTGAATTGCGCTCTCCTCTCTGAGGGATAAATTAAGGGAAAAGTGTCACATAGTGATTAAATATTCCCCAGGGTCAAGCCCCAAAGACCTCCCTGTGGACCAAATAACCTTGGCTGTCACAGGGAGCATAGAGGTGGGCCCTGGGGCTGGGAAGCCATGGGTGTCAGAACAGACCCGTCGGGACCACGTGGCTCCCGAAACACTCAGGAAAGGAACATTCGGGGAGCACTGCCTTGTTCTCAACCGTCCACTCAACTTCCACTTGCCTTCCATTCCTTCTGCTGCTCTAAAAACGATGATGATGATGATGATGATAGTCAGTCATTTTGAATGTCAACAAAACAAGCCACTATAAAGGACGCTTACACATAAATGCAGTACTTTATTAACTGGTTGGGAGACATCCAACACCTCAGTGAATGGGCTGATATGATGTCTTATGAATAGAATGTTTCAGTTACAGAAAGATGCCAAATCTACACAAATCTATTACTTCAATGCAACTTCTATCAAAATTACTTTTGGGGAGTGGAGTGTGTCAAGGTGAGGGACAAGACATATTTTGAAGGAGCAGAGTAAAATGGTAAGGCTTGTCCTACTGTCCATCAGAGCTTATGACAGAGCAGTGGAACAAGCTAATGGAAGTCAGGAAGCAGACAGGCCCAGGGTGGAGCTTTGACGATGGCCCAACTGGAACAGCAGAACGTGGGGGGACGATGGGCAGAGCAGGCACATTGGGTCTGTGGAGAAAGGGCTGATTGTCCCTCTCTGATGGTCTCAGAACCTCTATTTAAGCATATGAGAAACCTAAAATAAAATTTGTCCTGACCTCATTACATTCCCACAATTCCACAGATAGCATGAAAGTCAACTTCAATACTTTATTTTTTTAAAGATTTTATTTTTAAGTTATCTCTACACCCAGGATGGGGCTCAAACTCACAAGCCTGAGACCAAGTGTGCCATGCTCTACCAACCGAGTCAGCCAGGCTCCCCCTATTTTTTCCCAAACACTTTATTCTTAAAATAGTAACACTTTAAAATAAAATTTTGGAGGGTATTTTTTAATCACTTCAAATAGGTAAGAAATCTTAAACAATAAAGGAAAAGACCATTGAATTCAGGTATATTAGTATTTCCATTTACCAAATGGTACATGAAGTAAAAAGACAAACCACACACTAGGAGTCTGTATTTGTAAATTATATAACTGAAAATAAATATTACTCAGAATATATAAAGAGCTCCTGCAAATTAAAAAGAAAATGATTTTAAAAATCAGGTGAAAAAAATCTATACACACATACACATAATATATGCACCAAACACACCTGTGCACTGATTATCAGGGAGATGCAAATCGAAACAATAATGTATTACTTACACGTACAACCAAATAGCAACAAATGTGACCACTTATAATGTTAGAAAAGACGTGCAACATTAGACATCCATGCTTTGTTGACAGGATACAGACCTTGAAAAACAACTTGGCAATCTCTCCTAGGGCTGAAGATGGGAAAGCTCCATAATACAAAATGTCCGTGCCTAATGAATGATTAATTTGTGTCACATTAATACGAGATGAAAGCGATTTTGTTTCAAAGCTGTAGGTAGATGCATTGACATAAATGATTCTCAAGAATATGTTGAGTGAATGAGCAAGTGGTACAATCTTACTTAAATTATAATTCAATTTACATAGAGTTAAATAGGCAAAACCAGACACTATGCTGTTCTTGGCAGCCGACCTACGTACTTAACAAAATAATGAACACGACACGCAGGTCGGTGGTGATGTGCCGTATGGGGGAAAAGGACTGGACTGAGGAGGAGCAGTAAGTGGCCTTCCAAGTTTTTGATCATATTTTATTTCTTCACTGGGGTTATGGGTCCATGTCAATGAAAGGTAAAAAAAGGAAAAAAAAAAAAAAAAACAAACAGGCGGAAATAGGCCTAGAAGTGTAAACCATTCTCCAAAGAAAATAAGGAAGGGGAGAATAGAGGCATTGTGGTGGCCCCGAAAGCAGCGTGAATACAGGACGGGGATCTATCTTAAGGTGCATACATTCGAGCATATTTGTAAGCAGAACGAGCAGAGGGCAGAGAGGAAGAATTGAACACGCATAGAGACATAGGATGACTGGAAAAGCAACATCCCCGGCCGAGATGACGCCAGGCCAGAGCTTCAGGGCGCGTGGGGAGCCATGACGTCAGAGCTTCAGGGCGCGTGGGGAGCCATGACGTCAGAGCTTTAGGGCGCGTGGGGAACCATGTGTCTTCGCTGGGAAGCTTCTCTCAGGGAGACCAGAGTGGAGCAGGGAAGCATGAGAGAGATTGCAGACCAGCCCACCGGCTCACTATCTGATTCTTAAAATTAGTTAATTCACTCTTTCACCCAATTATTTATTTAATCATGTATCCATTTCTCAAATGCTTTTCAAGGGTCTGTTTTAAAATACCAGCTTTTTACATGCAAGTATTTGGTGAATGAATGAATGATTTTGTTATAATTAATGGAGGGACACCTTAATAAGGTGGTTTCTATTGCAAAGAGCATGCGCCACAAGTACTTAATTAACACTGCATTGTATAAAAATAAAATAAAGTAAAATAGGGACGCTTGGGTGCTCAGCTGTTAAGCATCTGCCTTCAGCTCAGGTCATGATCCCCTGGTCTTGGGATCGGGCCCCACATGGGGGTCCCTGCTCCGCGGCAAGCCTGCTTCTCCCTCTCCCACTCCCCCTGCTTGTGTTTCTTCTCTCCCTCTCTGTCTCTCTCTGTCAAATAAATAAATAAAATCTTTAAAAATAAAGGAAAATAAAGCACCACCTTCTTAAAAACTAGTCATTGAGTCAGTGGAGTCTGTGTCACTATGTGTACCTGTTTCCTATCAGGATTTTGTTTTGTTTTGTTGTTGTTGTTGTTGTTTTTAACACAAATCCATTTTTAAATTGTTTCCTTTTTATATCCACTGCTACCAGACCATTCAATATTTAACATTCCATGCCTGTTTTGTATCTCTTCTTGTAAAAGGATAAAAACCATCTTGTGATTGTTCACCTGGAAGTTAATTTTAGGACCAAGATTTATTTTAAAAAGGGAGAGAAGGAAGGAAGGAAGGAAGGAAAGGAAGAAAAGAAAGAAAGAAAGAAAGAAAGAAAGAAAGAAAGAAAGAAAGAAAGAAAGGAAGGAAGGAAGAGGGAGGGAGAGGCAAGAAGGAAGGGAGGGAGGAAGGTGGGAAAGGAGGGAGGGAGAGAGGCAGGAATAAATCCTCGATTGCACCCCCCACGCATTACATGGGGTGCTTGGTGTACCCCAGGCCTCTCCAAGGCTCATACATCCTTTCTGGGGCAAGAAAGCCTGTCCTCAAACCCTTTCCTTTCTAGCTCTTTGGGGAAACCCGCCACGGGGACCACCAAAACATGTGACACATCGAGGATGGGGGCCCCTCATTCCTGCCACTACCGCTAATGGCTGTGACCCCTGGACCCCTCTGAGAAGTTCTGTGGAGCCGTGCTGGGAGCTGCTGACAGAGTCTTCGGTGATGCGCCTCAGAGTTGTATGTCCCTGAATTGCTGTTTCATTGCAAAGTGGAGGAAACCTTCTGCCTTTAAATAATCGCATTGTGTTAGCTCGACTCCTCTCGTTCCTTATCCTTCCTCTGTCTCAGCAGATACTCGATACAGGACCAATTTTCTCACCCCTTGAACAGAAGAGAAAACCAGGTGTCTCTTTCCATCTGAGGTCTAGCCTGACTCACGGAGCTGGCTTCCTGAAGGTGGGGCCACCTTGCGAAGACAAGCATGGCAGCAAGTGTTCCCTAATTAACCCCTTGGGTTGTGGAGTTGCTTTCCCAGGGACTGGGGAGAACCGTCCTAAAGAAAGCCTTTCTCCCATAGGATGATTCCCTGAGACACCCAGCGTCGTGGTTCCTCTTATAACAGTCCTGTTTGTTGGACTGCAGAACAATGGAGAGGAAGATGTTTGGAGAACAGAGGTGGCCCTCTAGGTTCTGAAAGAGGTGGCTATGGGATGAGGGGTGGGCTCTGTTCTTTGGTGGGAGCATGGGTGGCATTTTTGGTTATATATTGGGAGGACTGCCACAGGACCCCAATTCTTTTTTGGTTGGTTTTCAGTGAAGACCTGTGGAAACTTCATTGAGGTTTTGCAGACACATGAGGTGGGGGAAAGACCATGGCTCAGGGATGAGGTGGTTGGTGGCTTTTTGTCCCAGGACTACTGACAGCTATAACAAACAGCTATTACATTTTGTCTGAGCAATTAGCTCTATGAGTCTTTTCATCTCCACTGATTTCTGGGTTAAATTCTGATGTAGGATGCTTGCATCTTGCTCAGTCTAGTCAGAAAATGCTCTTAAGATAAGGCGGTGCTGTGGCAACGGTGGAGCTTGCTAGTTGAGATTCCGGGCTCAATTCTGGATTCTTCTGGGTCCAGTTTGATATGGTTCAGGGCCCAAGTATCTACTTCAAATTGCCTTCCTATGTGTATGTTCTTTCCTTCTGAGAGACACAAGTTTCTGAAGACCTGCCAATTGTTTCCTTTTCTGAGTTTTGATTTCCTAATTCCTAAAAGTACTGGCCACTGCGCACAATGCTAATTTCCCTATTTATCTCCCGACTGCCGCTGGAAGAAGTGAGAACGTTAGAACAGTGTTAACGTCTGTCATATGAGGAAATCAGACAAGTGGTAATAGAACCAAGAGATATTGGGATGTCAACATGATTGAAAAATCTCATATACAGTCATATTATTTATCATGCTACGAAGTTCGGGTTTTGTTTGGAAGCCTGTGCAATCCACTTCTAGGTCTATTTTCTGACATAGTGCTGACAGCTTTGTGTTTAAGAAAGATTATTCCAGAAGATGGGTGGAGGTTAAATCAGGACAAATCAAGTTTAAAAACGATGAGTTTAGGTAAGAGTAATTCAGGCAAGAAACCATCAGGGCATACATTATGTTTTCTTGTGAATCTATTTTTTTAGGTAGAAGTTTTCCTAAAGAAAAACAAAGGGAAATTTTGTCTCATATTTATCCTGTTTGAACACAGATGTAGTAGTCTAACATATTGATAAAAAGCAAGAACAAAAAAAACTAAAAATATTTGGTTGTCATATACCAAGCTGACTTTCTGTTTGCTTAAATCCTCTGGTATTCTGGTTTCAAAAGAATTTTATCTACTTTTTATATCTTTTGCCAGTTCACAATTGTCTGACTCTTTCGGTTGATAGCAGTAGCTTTCTCCATTCATGTATTTTAATTTAAAAAATTGCGATATAATTGACATTTAACACTGCGTAAGTTTGAGGTGTGCCTGTGGACCACGTGGGCTTGTATACTGCAGTGTGGTTCCTGTCACACGGATGTGGAGGTCCGTCTCCAACAACGTCACCCCTAGGTGGTTTCCTACAGTGGAGGCAGGTCTCAGAACTCAGCCTCATGCGCAAACCATTCATGAGTAAGCAGACACAGAGAACGTCATCACAGCTGTTTGCAGAAGCTCATGCAAATCCCAAGGAGCTCAGGTGCTGGAGATCAGGTGCTGGGCACCAGGTGATACACACTCTGTTTAGGGGAAGCACAGGAACAAATGAGTCATGGACCTACTGTGCCCGCCAAGCATTAGAGGTGGCTTGGCTCACTTTTATTTTATCACTTTAGGGGAGGAATTCGAATGTTCTGTATGCCACTGGTTCTCAAGTGGGGGCAACTTTACTCCCTCCTCCCCTGCAGCGACATTTGGCTCTTCTATAGACATTCTGGTGATCGTGACTGGGTCTGTGCCACTGATCCCTCTGTAGGTAGAGGTCAGCATTGCTGCTAAATATCCTACAATGGACAGGAAAGCTTCTCACTTTCATCCCCATCCCCAGCAAAGAATTACGTGGTCCAAATGTCAGTTTCTGGAGAAGACCTGCTCAGTGCTCCTTGGTGAACCCGATGGTGTGGTTACAGCTGAGGATACTCGAAGCTCTTGCCGAACCTGCTGTTGGGTAGAGACTGCTGCTGGGTCTTTCAAATGTCGCCGAACCATACCTAGGGGTTGATTTCTAGATTTGTATACTTCAACTATTAACTACTACTCTTTGGTACAGGTTAAGATGAATTTGCACACACAGCTCTATCACATGGCTCTAAGCTGTTATATTTTAATGCAGATTAAATATAGTATTATGTTTGGCTTTATCTTTTTGCTTCTTGGTTGATAAGGATCCTGATCGAGGGAAGCCTGTACCAGTATTTCTGTGTGTAAGACACCCACTTTAAATCGCCTTATTCTTACCCACAGAGGGCATCATTTTTTCACAACTCATTTTGTGCCTCTAACATCTCATCTCAAACAGTAAAAGTCCCTACCTACCTAAGTTGTTTCTAATTTACTGTTATAATAAATATTCCAATGAATCTTTATATATAATGTTTGAATATTCAAAATATTTTCCTTATGCTATATGGCGAAAGGCAGGTTGTAAACAGTCTCAAAAGTCGCAATAAAAATGGCCAAAATGCCACTTGGAGGAATCTGTACCAACTTAAAGGTCCAAATAGCAAAATTATTTGCTTAGCCAACAGAATAGGTGATAATGTAAGATATAATTACTGATAAGTATTTGCAAGTTAGACAGGATCACTCTATAGTTTGCAAAGCAACCCACATACATGTTTTACTTCATGAACCTCATGTCAAGGCAGTTGAGCTGCTTGAAAAGAAAGGTTCTATTTGTTACTTGAATGCAGGCAGGGTTCTGACTGTCTGTATTTGATTCATCAGCAGATAAGGAAACCTGCTGGAAACATGGGTCAGAAGAACCAGACAGTGGTGGTCGAGTTCTATTTCTCTGATTTCCCTCCATTTGAGAAGGGCAGCCTCTTACTTTTTGTTCCCCTGCTGTTTATTTACCTGTTCATTATTGTTGGGAATTTCACGATCTTCTGTGCTATCCGGTTGGATACACGTCTCCACAATCCCATGTACAGTTTCATCGGCATGTTCTCCTTCCTGGAGATCTGGTACACTACAGTGACCATCCCTAAGATGCTCTCCAACCTGGTAAGTGAACAGAAGACCATCTCTTTCGTTGGCTGCCTCCTGCAGATGTATTTTTTCCACTCGCTCGGAGTCACAGAAGCCCTGGTCCTCACCGTGATGGCCATCGACAGGTACGTGGCCATCTGCAACCCCCTCCACTATGCAGTCATCATGACCCCCCGGCTGTGCATCTGGCTCTCCACCAGCTCCTGCCTCTTTGGCTTCCTTATGCTGCTGCCAGAGACGGTGTGGATTTCCACTCTTCCCTTCTGCGGCCCCAACCAAATCCATCAACTCTTCTGTGACTTTGAACCCGTGCTGCGCTTGGCCTGTGCAGACACGTCCGTGATTCTGGTTGAAGACGTGATTCATGCTATTTCCATCCTGACGTCTGTGTCTATCATCAGCCTTTCATATTTGAGAATCATTGCCGTGATCCTGAGGATTCCTTCAGGAGACAGCCGTCAGAAGGCGTTCTCCACCTGTGCGGCCCACATTACTATTTTCTTGCTGTCTTTTGGTAGTGTGGGCCTCATGTACCTGCGTTTCTCTGTCACATTCCCACCTCTGCTGGACAAGGCCACCGCCCTAATGTTTGCTGTCCTTGCCCCACTTTTCAACCCAATAATCTATAGTCTGAGGAACAAGGACATGAAAAATGCCATCAGGAGAGTTCTCTGTTTTCAGGAAAGGTCCAAAACAGAAAAAAGAAATATCTCTGTAAGTTTAACATGCTAACAGATCGGTTCCTGAAATTACCTTCTATACTTTTCATGCTGCTGTTTGGGTATTTTTTCCCAACTTTCTGAACTAAGAATTACTGTTTGATCTGATGGGAGAGCTCTTCTGTGATTCACCCATCTTGGAATCATTTATAGATCATGATATGGACTTCCCCCTTTGTAGCTCCATGCAGGATGGTATCACCTTCTGCAAACCAGTGGAGACTACCAGCCTCAACAATAATCACACTTACTTCTTACACATCAAAACACTCCTTCCCTGCTCTTCCATTCTATATTCACAATACTCTTATGTTAGTTTTCTTTTTTCAATTTAAAAAATTAACAAGCTGTGCATCAGTGAGGTGGTTTCAGCCTTCACAAGGAGCTGTGATTCCCAATACTCATTCCAGATTGAGGCCTGACATAAGACAGTGGCAAAGCAGCACATGCAGCTACTGGCTTCGTGACATCGGTGTCATCCGACTGTCATCAACACCTTTGTGGTTATGTTTCATGTTGTCTTAAAAATTCTGGAGCAGACACTCTTGGAAACTTAAAGATTAAATAGATGAGATATATAGGCTTGGGATCAAAGCAAAAACATGTAAATTATGTAAAGATATATACACGCCCATTTTTAAAATTAACATCACTATATTAAAATGCTGTGTTGACTTAGGTTGTATTAAAGTGCCACATCAGTCTTACCTTGGTGTCTCTCTTCTTCTTGCCTTTTTGATCCAGATTGTTTCTTCTCGGCTCCTTCTCTGCCTTGGAGCCTACACTTAAAAAGTCACACACATTCTATCCTCTGGGATAAAGGTCTCTGCCTTCCTTTCAAACTTCCCCTTCCACAGGCTGGTCTGTCTTGTTCACACAGTGGCTGGTATGGGCATTGACACTAAGTATCTAGCCTCAGTATCTAGAGCTTCCTGAGCACTAGGCTCAGAACTGGCACATGACGTCTTGCATGATATCTTGCATGACACATGACATCTGTTGCATTCAGAGGCTAAATCATATCACAAGAGGGACTCAGAGGAGGGAATGAGACTTCACCTCTTGATGGTAAAAGCTGTCAAATCACCTTGTAAGGGGCTGGGATGCAGAGAGGCGTTAGGATTGTGCCATTTCCTTTGCAATATAGAGATTATTGGTGTCCTCACATTGTGCCGAAATCTTCAGTGGAACCATGGGAACTAAACACTTGTATGGGCTCAAAGAGTTGGGTAATGAACGGTCTGTATTTGGAACTGGTGGTAAAGGAGTATCTTCAGCAAAGTAAACAAAACTTCCATAGCCCTGCCTCTAACATAGTCAACAAAGTTATTGCAATGGAAATTGTGTTTCGGGAAACTCAACAGACCTTGAAAAACACCACCATCTTTTCTCTTTTCAGAGAGTAGAGAAGGAAAAAAAAAGAAAACTATTCAAAACTAGGACACACTGAGAGAACCATAGAACTCATGAGTAAGACAAAAGCACCCTGCACCACAGAGACCAGGGCAGACTGTTGTAGAAGGGGAAGAGAAGTGGTTATAAGTTGACCCATCACCCTTCATCCAGGCCAACACATGGAGAGGTTTACCCTGAGCCTCGGGTTCCTCAAGTGTGAAAAAAGAACCTGGGTTAGGGGAGGGAGAGACACAACCAGCAAAAGAAACCATCAACAAAGTGAAAAGATAACCTATGGAATGGGGAAAAAAATTGCAAACCATATATACAATGAGGTGGATATTATATCCAATATAAATACATTATATATATTTGGATATTATATCTAAAATATATAAAGAACTCATCCAACTGAAGAACAAATCCACAACCCAATTAAATGAATAAAGGACCTAAATAAATATTTCTCCAAAGAAGATACATGGAAGGCCACCAGACACATGAAAAGGGGTTCAACATCACTAGTCATTAGGAAAATACACATCAAAATCACAATAAGCTATAATCTCACACCTGTTAGAACATTCCTGATCAAAAAGACAAGAGATAACAAGTGTTAGCAAGGTTTGGAAAAAAAGAGAACTTTTGTGCCCTGTTGGTGGGAATGTAAATTGGTGCAACCACTGTGCAAAACAGTATGGAGTTTCCTCAAAAAATTTAAAAATAGAAACACCATATGATTCAGCAACTCCACTTCTGAGAATATATCCAAAGAAAATGAAAACACCAACTCGAAAATATATCTTCACTCCCATGTTCACAACTCCCACGTTCACAGCCGTATTATTTACAATAGCCAACCCATGGGAACAACTTAAGGGTCCATCAATGGAAGTATGAATAAGGAAAATGTAATATGTATAAAATATTCCACTGTATATGTATACAATATTCTACCGCATACATATATATGTATACATACATATACATACATAATATGTATATGTAATAGTCCACCAGAACTAGATCTAGAGGTCTAAGTCTAGAGCTATATATCTAGGGGAATATTATTCAGCCATAAAAAAGGAAATTCTGCCATTTGCCACAACATGGAAGGACCTTGAGGACATTTTTCTAAGTGAAATAAGTCAAACAGAGAAAGACAAATACTATATGATCTCACTTATATGTGGAATTTTAAAAAGTAAAACTCATAGAAGAGTAAATGAAACAAGATGGGATTGGGAGGGAGACAAACCATAAGTGACTCTTAATCTCACAAAACAAACTAAGGGTCGATGGGGGGAGGGGAGTTGGAAGGGGGGGTGGGGTTATGGACATTGGGGAGGGTATGTGCTATGGTGAGTGCTGTAAAGTATGTAAACCTGGTGATTCACAGACCTGTACCCCTGGGGATAAAAATATATTATATGTTTATAAAAAATAAAATTAAAAAAAAATAAATAAATAAAAGAATGTTTTTAGGGGGAAAAAAAAAAGTAAAACTCATAGAAAAAGATCTGACTCCAGTAGAGGTGGTGGGGAGGGCAGGGGCAACTGAAGGAAGGTGGTCAAAATGTACAAACTTTCAGTTATAACAAATAAGTCCTAGAGATATAATGACATAATGATCAGAGCTAATGCTGTTGTATGGTATATAGGGAAGTTGTTAAGAGAGGAAATTATAAGACTTCTCATCACAATGGGAAATTTTTTCCTTTTTTCCTTTTTTCTTTGCATTATATCAACATGGGAAGGTGGATGTTAGCTGAACCTATTATAATCATTTCACAATAGATGTAAATCATGCTGTATGTCTATACAGTGATGAATGTCATTTTTTCCTCAAAACTTGAAAAAAATAATATGTATTTATTTAATCTATTTATTCTCAGCAAATCTTCCAAAGGGGACTCATACTTTAAAAGGACTCTTGGAGTTCCTCTCACCTAAGGAGAGCTAATGAGGAAAGATCAAAGAAGCTTCCATTAATTAATCTGTAGGGAAATGGAACTGATATTTCTCTCTGGTCATTAGGGAAATCTCCAGTAGAGAAATCTTCCCAAGAAGGCTTTAGGAACAGGCACAATGGTCCACCTGATAAATTGAAGGGGCTTTAGCTGCATAAGCCCAGGGAAAGGATCCCCATTGTCTCAGCAGGAGGTAAAAGGATAAGACTCATGAGTCCAAGATGTAAGCTTGTGTTATGTAGAGGAAAAGGACACTAAGCTTGGGTTCCTTCTACTGACTTAAATGACGGTATCTGCAGGCATGTTCAAGATTGCGTGAGTGGCTGAGTGGAATTAGGCTCAGGAGGAGGAGAGATACTTGTGGGATTAAAAATTAGTGATGATGTTATGTTTTTTTCTGGGGTGTGATGATGGAATCATAAGACTTTTCCCCTAATAATCATACTGTTCCTCTGCTTTCACAGCCTCAGAGTTTCTCTAAATTAATTCTGATCCAGGAGGACACCATTTTACATACTGGTCTCTGTTCCTAGTCATGTGGATATAAACCAAATAAGGGTCACGAGTAAAGAGGTCAGATACATCTGAAAAGCCTATTCCTGAAAACCTTATTCCAAGGAATTGAGTCAAATTGAGCATGGTCTGTACCCCCCAGACCTATTTTTATATTCACGTTCATTTCTCCAAGTGGGACTGGGTCAGCTCGTTTCTCTCCTTCCAGTCTCCAATCGGTAAATTTTGAATTGACACATTAATTTCTGTAGAGTAGGACATTGAATTTGCTTAAACATAAGCATCCCAGATTCTATTAAAAGATTAACATCACTCACTTAGGGGAAATAGAGGTGCCAGAAACATGGTAAGACAATAACTCTGACTGCCTTTGGGGTCCAAAATACCTCAGTTCTAAGGTGATAGTTGTAGACATCTTCACACTGATTTGTAGATGCTCTGCCCCTTCCCTCAATCTCGTTGCGTGTGTCAGAGGTTCAGCTGAGCTAAGAGAGAATGGAACAGGCAAGTGTCAGAGTAGGGGATTCTAAAAACACTGAGCCCAAATGAAAGTAATCATGAAGCTTTAGATCAATAGTGTGAGCAAAAGGTGGAAAGCAGAGAAAGTGCCTCCTCCAGCCCCTGTCATATTCCCTGAAAAAACGAGCACAGATCAAGTGTCAGGGGCATCAGTGCAAACATGAGCATCATTCCACTGTTGACAGAGCCCTGAACAAAAGGCTCCAGCAGTTTTATGGACTCTGGGATGGAGAGGAGGATACAGAGTGAGCCCGGGGTTTCTCTCTCTCATACCCTAAAGAAGCCTCGGAAGGAGTGCCTGAAGAGGACCTTGACCCAAGTCTGCAAACAGAGCTGTAAGGGTGTAATTGCTAGGGTAAATGGTGACATGCAAGGGGTACAAGCGGCCAGAGGACCCCAGTCCTTGCTGCGATTCTCTTAGAGATTATGGTGCATGGGCTGTCCCCAGGTGCCAGGGGGTGGCTTTCCCTGAGAGCCTGCGTGGGAAAGCCTTTGTAATCACCTGCAGTCAGGTCTGAAAACCACACAGGGTTCACCTTGGCTCCTCAGTGCATGTACATTTTTGAGGTGGAGGGTAGAGTAGGCGAGATCTCCTGTTCCCTTATTGTATTACTGTGTCTTGGACTCTCAAGTCCTTTATTCAAAAACTTTTGCATAACTTAAATACCATCCCTTTGTCAATCACAATTTGATTCCATCTACTTGGGGCTTGGATCAGCCTAACATTTCTGCGGATTTCAGGTCAGCCCTGGTCTTCCATCCTTTCCTGGGTTTCTCCAAGCCCCTCCATTCAACTGTTCTAAGCTTTGAAGAGTCCAGAAGACCAGGAAGGGCAAGTCTGTTCCAGTGGACTCCCATGGGCCCACACTGCTCTCCTGATCTGCTTGGAGTTGGGTTTGGGAGGAGTGGAGTGATGAGTCAAAGTTGCCACTAATGATCTCCCTACAGATACAGGTTACTACCACATTCCATCCACCTAGGACTGACGTTTTCTCGGGCACAAAATACTTTTCTTAAACTCTTCTGGCCTCTGCCTATTGCCCAGTTCCAAAACTGCTTCCACATTTTTAGGTATTCATAGAGTAGTATCCCTCCTTCTTGGTATCAATTTCTGTCTTAATTGGTTCAGGCTGCTGTAACAGAAGTACCAGAAATGGAGTGGCTTACATAAGACACAGTTATATGTAGCACCTCTGCAGCCCGGAACTCTGAGGCCCAGGTCAGAAAGACTTGCTGTCTGCTTTGTAGATGACTGCTTCTCTCTGTATCTACACCTGCAGACAGCAGATAGAAGATGTTCTCTCCAGACGCTTAGAAGGGAACTAATGCCACTCATGAGCTCATCTAGTTCTTATTAACTTCCCAAAGTCCCATCTCCTAGTACTCTCACTTTGGGAAGTGAGGTTTCAACACAAGAATGAGAGGGGCAGGGACCAAAAATATCCAGTCCACAATAGTCATATAAATGGAATCGTGCAATATTCAGACTTTGGCTTTTTTCTCTTATCACCATGCATTGGAGATTAATCTGCATTGTGTGCATGTTACTCATTTTCATTGCTAAGGGGTAGTTCATTGCATGGATGTACCAAGTTCGTGTATCCCTTTACCAGTTAGAGACCATTAGGGTTGCTTACAGTTTTATAAATAAAGCCTCGATAAATATTTGCTTACAGGTGTTGGTGTGATCATAAACTTCCATTTTTTTCCAAGCTTCTATTTAAACTCTAATTAGCTAACATGTATGCTAAAATAGGTTTCAAGTGTAAAATTTAGTGATATAAACAAGCTTTCATTTCTTTTGGGTTAATACTTAGGAGTGGAGTTGTCGGGTGACATGTTGAATGTATGTTTGACTTCATAGGAAACTACTGAAATCAACCCTCGTGGCTGCACCATTTCGCATTCCTACCAGCGCTATCAGAGAGATCTAGTTGCTCTATGCTTCCCCTAGCCTGTGGCATCACCAGCTGTTTTGTTTTTTAAAAAATGTGATTGTTCTTATAGATGTGTTATGGTGATGTGTCTCACTGTGGCTTTAAGAGTTTTTGAGTTTTCATGTATTCTGGATATGTCTTCTGTTGGATACATGTCTCACAAACACTTTCTCCCAGAATGGCTTTTCTTTTCATTCCCTTAATAGTATGGTTTGCAGAGCAATCAATTTTGGTGAAACTCAATTTGTCAGGTTTTTTTTTTTTTTCTTCTTTTACGTACTGTGCTTTTGATGTTCTGGCATATACATTTTTGTTGAACCAAAGGTCATAAAGATGTTCTCTTCTAGTTTCTGGGAGATATTTTATGGTTTTTGGTTTTACATTTAGTTCTATGATCCATTTTATGTTAATTCTTGTATATGATGCAAAACTTTTTTTTTAGCACATTTGTTTCCAGTTTTTCCAGTACAACTTGCCAAAAATGCTTTTTTTCCTCTCTGGCTTGGCCATTTGTATGAATGTCTATTTTTATACTCTATTTAGTTCCATTGATCAGTGTGTCTATTCTCTTGACAATACTATACTATCTTGATTTTTTTAGCATTATAGTGAATCTGGAAATGTTATCAGCAGTTTTGTCCTCCAGGTTTGTTCCCTTTTTTCACAATGTTTTCCTTAGTCCCTTGTCTTTTCATATATATTTTAGAATTAGCTTCTTAATATCTATAAAAAACACTCTACTTGGATTTTAAGTGAGATTACGTTGAATGAATCTATATATTATATATAATGTATACATTCTTATATATGAATATTCATGTACCAGATGCTCTCTAACCAGCAGAAAAATTAATGACAATTGATAACTATAAAAAAACACTTAACATAATATTTTATGAAACCTGAGGGATTTACATGTATACGTGTAAGCAACATTTCCTAATTTTCTGTGGGCACTTGGTTTTCTAGAAGCTGCAACCAATATTTGTCAAATTTAGTTCTATATAAAGCAGTTCTTAAAAGATCTTTTTCAAAAATATATATATTCAATTTTGTAATGAGATCTCTGAAAAACATCTCAGAATGAGCCAAATATTTTTTTCTTTGGGTTCATCTATGTTTCAAATGCCTCATGTTAATTTGGAATTTCAAATGCCACTCTTCAGTAAAGTTATAAGCTTTATATTGATTCTGCTTATGGGTAATTTTTCAAATAGTATCAGCTCGGGAGAACTATTTGGCTGTCTTCCCAGGGAATATTGGCATACAGCATAATCAAGTGTTCTAATTTAATCATATGAGGAGCTCATTTTTAAATGGCTCCACATTATCTCAAAAGAGAACTTATCTTTCAACTTCCTTGGTGTTCTCAACATTTCCCTTTGACTGATTTTCTATCTCTGATAGACCAGGTTTCTGAATTGCCAGGGGCGGAAAAGTCCCAGGTACACCTGATGAGTTTCCTTGTACTGACTTAAGACACCTCTTCATGCTTCCTGACACTTTCAAGGGATGTAAATTGTCCTGGACTCTCATATTTTGGCCCCCTCTTCCTCATTTTTTGATGGCCTTTGTTAAGGTATAAATGATCTGTGTGGGAAGACTTAGCTATCTCCGTAAGACACTGCTTCTTTTCAATATCTCTGATGCACTGACATTTAGAAGTCTGAAAGAGTTCAAGAAGCAGGTTCTAAAGAGGGAACTCCAAGTTCACCCACTGAGCTTTCTTTCTTCTTCTGGAACACTAAAGCTCAGTTCCTCCCAGCTCTTCCCTCTGTGCTGGCCAGTCTCCATGAGCTTTAACTTTTCTGTTGTTGGAAATAATTTCCTACCATAGCTTTACCTCCAAATATTTGCCTAAAAAGCTTTCCCTCTTCTCTAACCACACTGTGGTCTGAAAAAGGAGGAGAATAGTGAAAATGGGATTTTTCAGAAAGTTCAGGATATAAGTTTGTAATGTCTAATCCATAGTCAGGAAATATTAGAGAATTTAACTAGTGTGATTCACAATAATTTAGGGGAATTCTTATAAAAGGTGATTACTTTTAGTATCCCTAATATTCTACTTTATTTTAGTTAGTGTAGCTTATAAATATGACATTGTTAATATCTTATTTATTATCATTTGCCTCCTATATCGGAATACCAGCTCCATGAATACAGAGTGCTTTCTTCACTACCAAATTAAAATGCAAATGTACATTTGTATTAGGCATGTAATAGAGACTAAATGGATATCTGCTTAATTAATCCAAGAATGATGGAGATAGATCATCTACCTAAAGCATTTCTTCCTTTGACTCTTACATGAACCAAGAGATCTAACTCTTTGTTTCATCTAGGGAGGGAGCTGTGTCTTTCTACCAATGACAATTAAAGCCACTGAGATCATGGTAACAACTAACCGAACCTCGACAGTGACAGAGTTTCTCTTCTCTGGATTCCCCCAGTTTGAAGACGGTAGCCTCCTTCTCTTCATTCCTCTATTCATCATCTACACATTTATTGTTATCGGGAATCTCACTGTATTTTTTGCAGTAAGGATGGACACCCGTCTCCACAACCCCATGTACAATTTCATCAGCGTCTTCTCATTTCTGGAGATCTGGTACACCACAACCACCATTCCCAAGATGCTCTCCAATCTCATCAGTGAGAATAAGACCATCTCCATTACTGGCTGCCTCTTGCAGATGTACTTCTTCCATTCACTTGGAAATTCGGAGGGCATATTGTTGACCACCATGGCCATTGACAGGTATGTAGCCATCTGCAACCCTCTCCGTTACCCGACCATTATGACCCCCCGGCTCTGTGCTCAGCTCTCTGCGGGCTCTTGCATCTTTGGCTTTCTTGTGTTGCTCCCAGAGATTGTGTGGATTTCCACACTGCCCTTCTGTGGACCCAACCAGATCCATCAGATATTCTGTGACTTTGAGCCTGTGCTGCACTTGGCCTGTACAGACACATCAGTGATTCTGATTGAGGATGTGATCCATGCTGTGGCCATCATCTTCGCTGTCCTGATTATTGCTCTCTCTTATATCAGAATCATCACTGTGATCCTGAAGATCCCTTCTGTTGAAGGCCGCCAAAAGGCCTTTTCCACCTGTGCGTCTCACCTTGGTGTCTTTCTGATGTTCTATGGCAGCGTGTCCCTCATGTGCCTGCGATTTACTGCCACTTTCCCACCCACTTTGGACAGTCATTGCCACTTTCCCACCCACTTTGGACAGTTACTGCCACTTTCCCACCCACTGTGGACAGTTACTGCCACTTTCCCACCCACTGTGGACAGTTACTGCCACTTTCCCACCCACTGTGGACAGTTACTGCCACTTTCCCACCCACTGTGGACAGTTACTGCCACTTTCCCACCCACTGTGGACAGTTACTGCCACTTTCCCACCCACTGTGGACAGTTACTGCCACTTTCCCACCCACTGTGGACAGTTACTGCCACCTTCCCACCCACTGTGGACAGTTACTGCCACTTTCCCACCCACTGTGGACAGTTACTGCCACTTTCCCACCCACTGTGGACAGTTACTGCCACTTTCCCACCCACTGTGGACAGTTACTGCCACTTTCCCACCCACTGTGGACAGTTACTGCCACTTTTCCACCCACTGTGGACAGTTACTGCCACTTTCCCACCCACTGTGGACAGTTACTGCCACTTTCCCACCCACTGTGGACAGTTACTGCACTGATGTTCTCCGTTCTTACACCCTTTCTCAACCCTGTCATCTACAGCTTGAGAAACAAGGATATGAAGGCTGCAATCAAGAAGCTTCTTTGTCCTGGGTCGCCCGGGTGGCTCAGTCAGTTAAACACCTGCCTTTGGCTCAGGTCATGATCCCAGGTCCTGGGTCAAGCTCAAATCAGGTTTCCTGCTCAGTGGGAAGTCTGCTTTTTTCCTCTGCCTCTGCCCACCCCACTCATGCTCTCTTTCTTGCTACTCTCTCTTTTTCTCAAATAAATATATAATATCTTTCTTTTTTTAAAAGAAGCTTCTCTGCCTTCAGAAAGTGTTCAATGCATCTGCAAGTTGATGCTAGCTATCTCTTAGCCCCTCTCACTTTGAATGTTATCCTGACACACTAAACCATAAAACTAACATATAAGGGCACCTGGGTGGCTCAGTGGGTTAAGCCTCTGCCTTCGGCTCGGGTCATGATCTCAGGGTCCTGGGATTGAGCCCCACATCAGGCTCTCTGCTCAGCAGGGATCCTGCTTCCCCTCCCACCCCCGCTTCTCTGTGATCTCTCTCTCTGTCAAATAAATACAATCTTAAAAAAAACTAACATATAATTCATCCACTGACACACTGATAGCTTCCATTTATTTCATTTCACACATTTATTCTATTTATACACATTTAATGTATCAGATTCACAAAGATTGATAGATAAGAGAAAGGAAATACGATGTTTAAGCCATTAAAATAGATTTTGAGACATTAATTTTATTGTTACTATGTAAGTATTATTATTATTATTATTATTACTATTATTCCAAAGGCATTAGTAACAACTACAGATTAAAAAATAGAATGGGGGACGCCTGGGTGGCTCAGTGGGTTAAGCCTCTGCCTTCGGCTCAGGTCATGATCCTAGGTCCTGGGATCGAGTCCCACATCAGGCTCCTTGCTTGGCGGGGAGCCTGCTTCTCTCTCTCTGCCTCTGCCTGCCACTCTGCCTGCTTGTGGGTTCTCTCTCTCTCTCTCTCTCTGACAAATAAATAAATAAATAATCTTTAAAAAATAGAATGGTTAAGAGTGTAAGATCTGTAGAAGAGGTGAAGGTTCATACTTTACTACATACAAGCATTGTGACCTGAAACATGAACCAACTCTGGGAGGTGCTGGATACATCTGTTACGTCACTGTGGTGATTATGTATGGTGTTTGTGTGTGTTCACATTCATCACATTGTATACATTACATATGGTCTCTGGATGCAGATTATATCTCAATAAAGTTGTTCAAATGAAATAGACCAGTTCACACTATGCTATATCATCAGAAATACAATTTTGCCAGTTAAATTTTTTTCAGATCCCTCATGTGATTTTTTTCTATCTTTAACTTGAGTATAGTTGGCACACAATGTTACATTAGTTTCAGGTATACAATATAGTGAGTGATTCAGCTTTTCTATATGGCCACAAGTGTGGCTATCATCTGTCACCACACAACACTATCACAACATCACTGTGTTCCCTATACTGTGCCTTTTATTCCCATGGCTTATTATTATTTTTGAATTTCAAGGAAAAATATTATAAGAAGTTAGACAAGGAAAATAGGCCCCCAAGTCACAGGAAGAAATGTTAGAAAAAACTCAAAAGAGAAAGAAAGTATGTGTTCTCATCAAAAATCCCATACATATTTCCAAGAAGATTACATAATAAAAGCTAACAGATTGTAGAGAAGAAGAAGAAGAAGTGGGGGGTGAGAAGGAAAGGGGAAGAGGGAGGAGGATGAGGAGGAAGGAAAGGAGGAGGGGAAGAAATTTGGGTTTTCAACGGAGCACAGAGCAGTGGATTGAGCGTATGGAGCACAGAATAATCCCATGAAAAAAGGTGAGACATTGTCAACAGAGAGGTGAGCGGGACCAATGTAAATTGTTCAGGGTCAGAGAGATCCACATTCATTTGCGGCAGGAGAAAAAAATGACATTTTCCCCTCACTTCAATACTGGCACAGACCCCAATGACATGCCTGTTAGGAAATGATCTTATTTTTCTATTAAATATTATTTCAAGCTTTTTTTCTGGTTTCGGTATATTTCCTTCAAGACTTTCCGTACATGTTTTTTCATGTGAGAAGAGCAGGACCGACACAAACACACTCTGCATGATGCCCTGATAGACGCACGTACCTGGAGAAAGTGGTTCGCCATGTTCAGAGCGACAAGTACAGTCAGGAAAAAATACTTGGTGACAACTTTGATCTTAAAATCTAATGAGACAAGAGTACAGAGGGGATCTTTCTGCTAATTAACCCCACAAAGGAAAATGATGCTCTCCACTGTGATGCAGGGCAGGAATTCCTATGGCACCCACTTCCCCTTCCTGCTCTTCCCTGGGATGCCTTTAAAAAAAATTATATATGTGTGTGTGTGTTGTGTTATAAAATATATTATATTATGTGTGGGTTATAAAATATATTATATTATATTAATTATATTATTTGTATAATATATACAACATCTGGAGGAATATCAAGGATCCAGAGACCCAGACAGACAGAGCAGTCCCTGTGGTCTTTGGTAGAGGTGAGTACAGATGGATGTCTTGAGAAAGAATTCACTTAGCATGCATAAGAATAAGAACATCATAACCTGAAGACTCAGAAGCTTCGACTGTTGGTGGAGGGCAGTGACAAGTGTAGGGGGAGCCTGTGCTGGGCACAGGTATATATGAAACCAGATACTCCATTATGATGCCATCTTTCAAGAGGTCATTTTTTCCAGACTTGATTAGGATTGTCACTCAAAGTAAATTGTCACACTTCCTTTTCAGACAGTCCCTAATTATCTTTGTTCACGTGTCCCCACAGCTATCTCGTGGGTTAAATTATAATTTTACCCAGTCTCTTGGCTCCAAGTTAATTTATTTGATACCGGCCATTTTTTACATGTCAACCCTGTTCTAGTTTACTGCCCTGAAGGAGGAGCCTGGTCTAGAGAAGGAAAAACAAGCCGTTGATGATTATTATGACACATGACACATACACTACAGAAACCCCAGAGTACTAGTGCCCAACATTCTGGAGTGCTGACTATATTCCTGGCACTACTCTAAAGCACTGAAATTATGTTTACACGTATTGGTGGGGGCAGTCAAGTGTCTGGGCTGAAGTCACTGGAGAATGAGTGCATGGGTTTGTATTCTGACTTCGGCTGAGACTCTCTGGGCAGTGTTTCTTCTGTAAAATGAGGATTATCTTACTTCACTAGAGACTCAGTAAGAAATACAGCTTGTGCTTGGGGCAGTGCTTGCCACAGAATGTGACTCCATACCCCACCACACTACGCAGTACTCTTACTGCTATTAAAAGTGTCTACCTATTCCCGAAGCCTTGTGTGCCAGTATTAGTATTTTCTGCATCCTACAGAAGAAGAATTAAAGGCATAGAAAGGCTAAATGACTTGAGATAGGTCGGGGGTTGTCAGCAGTGGAGAGAACCTATTTCCAATATGCAGACTTTTGACCGGTATTATGCATTGCTTTTGTGCCAGGAGAGGGGCAGGGTGAGGAGTGGTGGAGCGGCGGGTACCTCACAGTCAGAGGACATGATAGACTCAGGAGACTGTGGTGATCCTGCAAAGCGGTGTGCATGAGGGAAGAACACTGGGATGCTAGCAGGAGAAGCTGAGGTGAGTTCTGAGTCAGATGTGTGGGTTTGGAACTCATGGACCCACTGCGGAAAAACACCTGAAGTAGTAATAGTTGAGATCTTGTACGTGGACGAGATCACCGCAGGAGCAAACGCAATTATGGAGAGCAGAGAACGGGAGGCAAATGGGCACCTGAGGAAGAGTTTAAGAAAAGCGGCCGTATTAATAGGCGAGAGATGAGCAGAAGTAAGGGTAAGGATGACAGAACGAATATAACTAATGGAACAAAAGAAAAGGCCCAGGCCAGAACCACCTCTGAGAGCCACTGGGCATGTGTACTGCAGCCCCTGTAACATTTATTTTTATGCATGCCCCTTACTCTTAGGGATGGAATCACAGCAGTGGAGGAGGAAAGCCTCGGGTAGCAGTGATGGGCGGTGCCAGGGCTAGAGGACTGCAGAGTCCCCATTACCACAGGCAGACAGGGCATCACTAAGCTTGGAGGGAAGACCTTCAGGGCAGAAGCTCCCAGCAGTGTTGTGGGAACATGAGAGGTGCGGGGAGCTGGGTTTTACCACTCTTTCAATAAGTTGCTTATGTCCTGTGTAGATATTTACTTAATCTTCAGGATCCCTCTTAGATAGGTACTATTTTTAACCTCATTTTTGCAAATGAGTACTTGAGCCTGAAAGATTAAGTAATTTGCCAAAAGACATGTAGATAGTAAGAGATTCAGTCAGGGTTTCAGAGCAGACCCTGGGCCTATGTTCTAATCCCCTAGAACAGAAATCTCCACAGAGGAATATGCAAGATGATCCAATGGGATGGAAAGAAAAACAAGTAATACATAATACAACTTCTAGTATTTTTTTTGTTTTTTTTTTTGTGCCCCTTACTTCTAAAATTATATATATATATATATATATATATATATATATATATATAATTATTCGATCTGAATTATTACATCTGAATTATTCGATAATAATATAGTAAATGTGTGCAGCTTATAGATGCAAATTAGTTGTATTACCGGTTAAGCTGAACATAAATGCACCATTAAACGCAATTGAAGACACCTGTTTCCGTGATTGCGCCTCTGAAGAAGTGAGAAAGCATGTCAAACACAAATGCACAAGAGTGTGACATTAGGAGAAAATAAAACCTTCAAGTAATTTCTTGTTATTCATTGGAGTTATCTAGCTGTACACCCCCCTTTCTTCTGCACCTCCCCGGGAGCTGGTGTGTGCCCTCTCCTTCACTCACAAGGAGCTCTGCTTCGGATATGGAGAGCACAAACCTGTCAGCAGAGGCAGAATTTATCTTCACTGGCTTCCCCCAGCTCCAGGATGATGGCCTCCTGTTCTCCTTTCCCTTACTCTTCATCTATACCTTTATTGTCTTTGGGAATCTACTGATCTTCTTTGCTGTGAGGCTGGACACCCATCTCCATGATCCCATGTACAATCTCATCAGCATTTTCTCCTTCTGGAAGGTCTGGTGCACCACAGCCACCATCAATGAGAAGAAGACCATCTCCATTACTGGCTGCCTCTTGCAGATGTACTTCTTCCATTCATTTGGAAATTTGGAGGGAATTTTGTTGATCACAATGGCCATTGAGAGGTACATTGCCATCTGCAACCCTCTCTTACCAGGTGATCATGACCCCCTGGCTCTGTGCCCAGCTCTCGGCAAGCTCCTGCATCTTCAGCTCCCTCATCCTACTTCCTGAGATCGTGTGGGTTTCCACACTGCCCTTCCTCCACACTGCCCAACCAGATCTGTCAAACCTTCTCGACCTGGTCCCCATGCTGAGGCTGGCTTATACTGACACGTCCATGGTTCTGGTTGAGGATATGATCTATGCTGTGGCCATCATCACCACCGTCCTAATCATCGTCCTGTCCTGTATCAGAACCATCGCTGTGATCTTGAGGATACCCTCTGCTGAGGGTCGGCAAAAGGTCTTTTCGACCTATGTGGGCCATCTCGCTGTCTTCCTGATTTTCTTTGGCACCGTGTCCCTCCTGTACTTGAGCTTCAACAGCACCCAACCCCCAGCTTGGACAAAGCCATCACACTGATGTCTATTCTTCTTCCCCCATTTTTCAATCCCATCACTTACAGTCTGAGAAACAAGAACATGAAGAATGCAATTTGAAGACTCTCCCATCTTTGGAAAACCTTGAGCACATCTGGAGCTTAATTCTGAGCTGCAGGTCCCCTTCCACGGTTCTCTGTGTCTCTAACAGATTGAAGAATAAAACTACTCTATGCCTATTTCTTTGTCACTGAACTTTCTGTCTGTTCTCCTGATTACTTTCCCTTCTATCTAGGAAAACACATTTGTACTCTGTCATAGCTATAACACCTGATGTATATACGGTCAAGATTTTTTTATTATGGGGTTGAAAACTTTGCTTATTTTCTTCTGAAGTGTTGTAATTAAAGGCAAACTCACTCACCACTTCAGAAGCTGGCCGTGTGCTTCAGGTAATAGATCTCAGGGAACTTTTCTATTTCATTACAGATCAGGATTATGTGATAAGATTTGTCAGAAGCAGATATCTTAAAAAAAAGCAAAAATGATACTTAAGGAGATAAATTATATTTTTATTTTTAGTAATTATTTTGATCTTCATTAGAATAATAAGTATATACATTTAGTAAGAGTAAATTATTACTGTTGCCAGACCACTTCATAAAGAAAGCACAGTGTGGGGCACTATTTACATCAACACACTTCAGTGCACACAGATACACACAGATAAGGATCTTAGTCATTGCTTGCCTCCCAGGGGTAAGCATCTTTATTTTCTTTAGCAGAAAAGTCTTCTGTGCATCCATAAAATGGAAGCTTTAATTAAAATATGATTCATTTGACTTCTTAATAGAAAGCTCTGAAAACTTTCCTTGTTATATCCAATACTATTGCCTTAAGTTTCTATCATCATTTATGCACAATCATTTTAATTATCTTTATAAAATGCAAGTAAAACTTTTGGTATGAAAATAGTAATATATCCTCCATGTTTAAATTTTCTTCCTCAACTGTCCAACAAAATGATGAAAACCAAGTTCATACTAATTTCTTTAGATACCCTAAACCCAAAAGACACACAGAACACAAAACCATACTTCCCAGCAGACATCACACTCATATCTCAAAAAACAGAACAAACCAAACCAACCAACCAAACAAACAAACAAACAAATAAACAAACAAAAATTGGTGGAAACAAGGAAAGGCGACTTCAATAGACAAAATGTAAAGTCATACTATATATGAAACAAAATTTAAGGGAGTTCAATACAGGCAAGAGAAGGGCTTAGCTGGGAAATATTTTGAAGTAGTCTTTCTGATAAAAGTGTTGGAAATTCCAAACAGAACTTGGATTTTGATAGATATAAGTTGGAGCCTGTAGATACAGGTTTATTAATGGGTATCGATGTTTCTCTTCATCAAATGGTGGGTTTAAAACCTTGACCCTGTTCTTCAGTGGATGGCATGTTAAGTAAAGTTGGGACATCTTTGCCTCAAAAGTCTGAGTTTAGGATGCCACAGTCAACAAAGAAAAGGGCCCATTAGTGACTAACTGTAAAAGATTTTGGTCTACAGCTACATCTGCCATAAGAATTAGAGTTCTGAGTCCTGCCAAGGAAACCATTAAAATGAAAGGGCCACTGTAACAGGCCCCTGGGCGTGGAGAGGAGGCTTTGGATACAAGGAACAAACTTTGGTCCTACACAGCATCCCAAGCTCTACCCAGTGATTTTGAACATGAATAATAGTCATCAAAAATAAAGAAAACAAACAAAAGTAGATAAGGAAACAAAAAATTATCCAACAAAACCTCTAACTGACTAAGTCTGGCACCACTCTCAAGGCTTCATGGTACCCTCATCAGAAAATGTGGATTCTTGGGGCGCCTGGGTGGCTCAGTGGGTTAAAGCCTCTGCCTTCGGCTCAGGTCATGATCCCAGGGTTCTGGGATTGAGCCCCGCATCAGGCTCTCTGCTCGGTGGGGAGCCTGCTTCCCCCTCCCCTCCCCTGCCTGCCTCTCTGCCTACTTGTGATCTCTGTCTGTCAAATAAACAAATACAATATTTTTTAAAAAAAGAAAGAAAATGTGGGTTCTTGCTCCATGGGCAACCAGAATTCTCATGGTTATGTCAGCATTCTTTTTTTTTTTTTAAATCATTTTTTAAAATTTATTTTCAGCATAACAGTATTCATTGTTTTTGTACCACACCCAGTGCTCCATGCAATCCGTGCCCTCTCTAATACTCACCACCTGGTTCCCCCAACCTCCCACCCCCCCCACCTCTTCAAACCCTTCAGATTATTTTTTCAGAGTCCATAGTCTCTCATGGTTCACCTCTCCTTCCAATTTCCCCCAACTCCCTTCTCTTAACTCCCCATGTCCTCCATGTTATTTGTTATGCTCCACAAATAAGTGAAACCATATGATAATTGACTCTCTCTGCTTGACTTATTTCACTCAGCATCATCTCTTCCAGTCCCGTCCATGTTGCTACAAAAGTTGGGTATTCATCCTTTCTGATGGAGGCATAATACTCCATAGTGTCTATGGACCACATCTTCCTTATCCATTCGTACATTGAAGGGCATCTTGGTTCTTTCCACAGTTTGGTGACCGTGGCCATTGCTGCTATGAACATTGGGGTACAGATGGCCCTTCTTTTCACTACATCTGTATCTTTGGGGTAAATACCCAGTAGTGCAATTGCAGGGTCATAGGGAAGCTCTATTTTTAATTTCTTGAGGAATCTCCACACTGTTCTCCAAAGAGGCTGCACCAACTTGCATTCCCACCAACAGTGTCAGAGGGTTCCCCTTTCTCCACATCCCCTCCAACACATGTTGTTTCCTGTCTTGCTAATTTTGGCCATTCTAACTGGTGTAAGGTGATATCTCAATGTGGTTTTAATTTGAATCTCCCCGATGGCTAGTGATGATGAACATTTTTTCATGTGTCTGATAGCCATTTGTATGTCTTCATTGGAGAAGTGTCTGTTCATATCTTCTGCCCATTTTTTGATACGATTGTCTGTTTTGTGTGTGTTGAGTTTGAGGAGCTCTTTATAGATCCTGGATATCAATCTTTTGTCTGTACTGTCATTTGCAAATATCTTCTCCCATTCCTTGGGTTGCCTCTTTGTTTTCTTGACTGTTTCCTTTGCTGTGCAGAAGCTTTTGATTTGGATGAAGTCCCAAAATGTCAGCATTCTTAAGTCTGCAGCAGCAGGTGTTAGAAAGACAAATGCACCAGGGGAGCAGGAGAATCCACAGGAAGACCGTGGTATACGCATAATGCATTCGAGCTATGCTCCCCCATACAAACACTCGCTATTGTCAGTTAAGTATTATGTACCTTCTCACACTGAAGGAAAACAAACCAAAAGATTTAGAAATGATTTTGTTAATCTAAAAGGGTACTGATTTCTCCAAGTGTCAAGAAAGGTTTAATATAGCTCAACTGTTTATACTTTTCTTGTGGTGCTTTTAAAACAAGAGTGAAGAGAAGACATTTTTTCTTGTTTCTGAAAGCAACAAACTTACTGGGATTAGAGAATAAAGAGCCTGTGCAAGTATGTCCTTCTATATTGCTGCCACGGGTACCCATCTGCCAATCAGACACTCCCTAGAGTTACGGGGGTGGGGGAACAGCTGCTAGGTTAAAGAGGTGGCACTATTGTCATTCAACCCTTTCAAACTCTAGATTTCCCAACACCTGGATGGGGACAAATACATATTAAGGAAGCACTTCTTTTCCTAAAGCAAATTAAGTCACTCTCTTTTTTTGTTAATTTATGCATTTTCTCATAGAAATAATTTTATTTCTAGAAACAGTGAACAGATGAACCACAGATTATATCTGAAGAGTAAATTTGCCAAATGTTGCTGATACTAAAAACAGATTAGTTTTTAGTAGATAATCTAGATGAAATTGCATATTCAAAGGAGCATATATAATATTTCTTAGCAGTAAATTTCTGTAGTAGTACTACACTTGAGAGAGAAACATGAAGGAAAAAGATCTTCCCTGATTCTTTTCAGTGGTTAAGAATAAATGTATCTTATGCAATGGCAGTTAATATGAATTTATTTTTATAAAGTATTCTAAGTCACTAACTTCCTTCTTCCTAACACTGCACACCCTTGAGCCACTCTCACTAATCACTTTCACACGAAGGATGCAACCCTATTGTTATGTTATTGTATCAAAAACCTTCTAAGATATTTTCTATAAGAATGATGAGGAGAAAAAGTTAATATAAATGTTTTATTTTACAATGTTTGTAACACACTGTAAATATAATGGTATACAAGAATTATAGACCAATTGATCATAGATTTTGTGGAGAAAAATAAGAAATTTGAAGAGTTCATCAGAATCAATGGGAATGATTTGAAGAACCATGTATGTTGTTGGAAGGAAAAAGTGGATGTTCTTTCATCGTCTTCTTTAGTGCTGGTTCATTTTTCCAAGTGAGGTGTTTTCACAGAAATTGTTCTATTTTGTTTTCATTCATTTATTCACAATACTTAACATACCAAAAAAAAGACCTTCAACACTGTTTTATTTCTTGTGTTTTTTTGTAAGGATGGGGTCCTACCAAGATGTTCTTTGTATGGAACCCTCCCAATTCCATACCAAGATGGAGACTGGTTGAATCATAATGATAAAAGGACAAGGCAGTGACAATCATCACCAGAATCCATGAGTCTTCCTTGTAGTACTGACTTCCCTTTGACCTGGAGATCTAATGAAAAGAGAGTGCAGAGGGGCTCTGATAATTGACCTCATGAGGAAAAAGATTGCTTCCTACTTATTAGCAGGGGATAAAGCCTCCCTGGAGCTCATTTCCCCTCTACTGTGTTCTGTAGGATGCCTATAATAACCCGACCTGGGAGGGTGAAAGGACATTTGGAAATGCAGAGATCCAGGGAAAAGGAAGAGTCCTTCCGCATTTGGCAGAGGTGAGTTTATGGTCACTGAGGTCTGGGCAGAAAGCATCCATTTCCTACATGTGGGATGAAACACAACGTAAAGACTCAGTGAAGATTTGGGGAGGCTTGAATTTGGGCACTGCCCTAGGGCTTCTGAGAAACTTCCATCTTTGGAGCTCTGGGCTCTGCATTTTTTTTTTTTTTTAAATTTTTTTATTTTTTCAGCATAACAGTATTCATTATTTTTGCACCACACCCAGTGCTCCATGCAATCTGTGCCCTCCACAATACCCACCACCTGGTGCCCCAACCTCCCACCCCCCACCCCTTCAAAATTCCCAGATCGTTTTTCAGAGTCCATAGTCTCTCATGGTTCACCTCCCCTTCCAATTTCCCTCAACTCCCCTCTCCATCTCCCCTTGTCCTCCATGCTATTTGTTATGCTCCACAAATAAGTGAAACCATATGATAATTAACTCTCTCTGCTTCACTTATTTCACTCAGCATAATCTCTTCCAGTCCCGTCCATGTTGCTACAAAACTTGGGTATTCATCCTTTCTTTCTTTCTTTCTTTTTTTTTTTTTTTTACAGCTTTATAAACATATATTTTTATCCCCAGGGGTACAGGTATGCGAATCGCCAGGTTTACACACTTCACAACCATAGCACATACCCTCCCCAATATCCATAACCCCACGCCCTCTCCCAACCCCCTCCCCCCATCAACCCTCAGTTTGTTTTGTGAGATTAAGAGTCACTTATGGTTTCTCTCCCTCCCAATACCATCTTGTTTCATTTACTCTTCTCCTACCCCCTCAACCCCCCATGTTGCATCTCCTCTCCCTCATATCAGGGAGATCATATGATAGTTGTCTTTCTCCGATTGACTTATTTCGCTAAGCATGATACCCTCTAGTTCCATCCACGTCGTCGCAAATGGCAAGATTTCATTTCTTTTGATGGCTGCATAGTATTCCATTGTGTATATATACCACATCTTCTTTATCCATTCGTCTGTAGATGGACATCTAGGTTCTTTCCATAGTTTGGCTATTGTAGACATTGCTGCTATAAACATTCGGGTGCATGTGCCCCTTCGGATCACTATGTTTGTATCTTTAGGGTAAATACCCAGCAGTGCAATTGCAGGGTCATAGGGTAGTTCTATTTTCAACATTTTGAGGAACCTCCATGCTGTTTTCCAGAGTGGTTGCACCAGCTTGCATTCCCACCAACAGTGTAGGAGGGTTCCCCTTTCTCCGCATCCTCGCCAGCATCTGTCATTTCCTGACTTGTTAATTTTAGCCATTCTGACTGGTGTGAGGTGATATCTCATGGTGGTTTTGATTTGTATTTCCCTGATGCCGAGTGATATGGAGCACTTTTTCATGTGTCTGTTGGCCATCTGGATGTCTTCTTTGCAGAAATGTCTGTTCATGTCCTCTGCCCATTTCTTGATTGGATTATTTGTTCTTTGGGTGTTGAGTTTGCTAAGTTCTTTATAGATTTTGGACACTAGCCCTTTATCTGATATGTCATTTGCAAATATCTTCTCCCATTCTGTCAGTTGTCTTTTGGTTTTGTTCACTGTTTCCTTTGCTGTGCAAAAGCTTTTGATCTTGATAAAATCCCAAAAGTTCATTTTTGCCCTTGCTTCCCTTGCCTTTGGTGATGTTCCTAGGAAGATGTTGCTGCGGCTGAGGTCGAAGAGGTTGCTGCCTGTGTTCTCCTTGAGGATTTTGATGGATTCCTTTCTCACATTGAGATCCTTCATCCATTTTGAGTCTATTTTCGTGTGTGGTGTAAGGAAATGATCCAATTTCATTTTTCTGCATGTGGCTGTCCAATTTTCCCAACACCATTTATTGAAGAGGCTGTCTTTGTTCCATTGGACATTCTTTCCTGCTTTGTCGAAGATGAGTTGACCATAGAGTTGAGGGTCCATTTCTGGGCTCTCTATTCTGTTCCATTGATCTATGTGTCTGTTTTTGTGCCAGTACCATGCTGTCTTGATGATGACAGCTTTGTAATAGAGCTTGAAGTCCGGAATTGTGATGCCACCAACTTTGGCTTTCTTTTTCAATATTCCTTTGGCTATTCGAGGTCTTTTCTGGTTCCATATAAATTTTAGGATTATTTGTTCCATTTCTTTGAAAAAAATGGATGTTACTTTGATAGGAATTGCATTAAATGTGTAGATTGCTTTAGGTAGTATAGACATTTTCACAATATTTATTCTTCCAATCCAGGAGCATGGAACATTTTTCCATTTCTTTGTGTCTTCCTCAATTTCTTTCATGAGTACTTTATAGTTTTCTGAGTATAGATTCTTAGTCTCTTTGGTTAGGTTTATTCCTAGGTATCTTATAGTTTTGGGTGCAATTGAAAATGGGATGGACTCCTTAATTTCTCTTTCTTCTGTCTTGTTGTTGGTGTAGAGAAATGCAACTGATTTCTGTGCATTGATTTTATATCCTGACACTTTACTGAATTCCTGAACAAGTTCTAGCAGTTTTGGAGTGGAGTCTTTTGGGTTTTCCACATAGAGTATCATATCATCTGCGAAGAGTGATAGTTTGACTTCTTCTTTGCCGATTTGGATGCCTTTAATTTCCTTTTGTTGTCTGATTGCTGAGGCTAGGACTTCTAGTACTATGTTGAATAGCAGTGGTGATAATCCCTGCCGTGTTCCTGACCTTAGCGGAAAAGCTTTCAGTTTTTCTCCATTGAGAATGATATTTGCGGTGGGTTTTTCATAGATGGCTTTGATAATATTGAGGTATGTGCCGTCTATCCCTACACTTTGAAGAGTTTTGATCAGGAAGGGATGCTGTACTTTGTCAAATGCTTTTTCAGCATCTATGGAGAGTATCATATGGTTCTTGTTCTTTCTTTTATTAATGTGTTGTATCACATTGATTGATTTGCGGATGTTGAACCAGCCTTGCAGCCCTGGAATAAATCCCACTTGGTCGTGGTGAATAATCCTTTTAATGTACTGTTGAATCCTATTGGCTAGTATTTTGGCGAGAATTTTTGCATCTGTGTTCATCAAGGATATTGGTCTGTAGTTCTCTTTTTTGTTGGGATCCTTGTCTGGTTTTGGGATCAAGGTGATGCTGGCCTCATAAAATGAGTTTGGAAGTTTTCCTTCTATTTCTATTTTGTGGAACAGTTTCAGGAGAATAGGAATTAGTTCTTCTTTAAATGTTTGGTAGAATTCCCCCGGGAAGCCGTCTGGCCCTGGGCTTTTGTTTGTTTGGAGATTTTTGATGACTGTTTCAATCTCCTTACTGCTTATGGGTCTGTTCAGGCTTTCTATTTCTTCCTGGTTCAGTTGTGGTAGTTTATATGTCTCTAGGAATGCATCCATTTCTTCCAGATTGTCAAATTTGTTGGCGTAGAGTTGCTCATAGTATGTTCTTATTATCGTCTGTATTTCTTTGGTGTTCGTTGTGATCTCTCCTCTTTCATTCATGATTTTATTTATTTGGGTCCTTTCTCTTTTCTTTTTGATAAGTCTGGCCAGGGGTTTATCAATCTTATTAATTCTTTCAAAGAACCAGCTCCTCGTTTCGTTGATTTGTTCTATTGTTTTTTTGGTTTCTATTTCATTGATTTCTGCTCTGATCTTTATGATTTCTCTTCTCCTGCTGGGTTTAGGGTTTCTTTCTTGTTCTTTCTCCAACTCCTTTAGGTGTAGGGTTAGGTTGTGTACCTGAGATCTTTCTTGTTTCTTGAGAAAGGCTTGTACCGCTATATATTTTCCTCTCAGGACTGCCTTTGTTGTGTCCCACAGATTTTGAACCGTTGTGTTTTCATTATCATTTGTTTCCATAAATTTTTTCAATTCTTCTTTAATTTTCTGGTTGACCCATTCATTCTTTAGAAGGATGCTGTTTAGTCTCCATGTATTTGGGTTCTTTCCAAATTTCCTCTTGTGATTGAGTTCTAGCTTTAGAGCATTGTGGTCTGAAAATATGCAGGGAATGATCCCAATCTTTTGATACCGGTTGAGACTTGATTTAGGACCAAGAATGTGATCTATTCTGGAGAATGTTCCATGTGCACTAGAGAAGAATGTGTATTCTGTTGCTTTGGGATGAAATGTTCTGAATATATCTGTGATGTCCATCTGGTCCAGTGTGTCATTTAAGGCCTTGATTTCCTTGTTGATCTTTTGCTTGGATGATCTGTCCATTTCAGTGAGGGGAGTGTTAAAATCCCCTACTATTATTGTATTCTTGTCGATGTGTTTCTTTGATTTTGTTATTAATTGGTTTATATAGTTGGCTGCTCCCACGTTAGGGGCATAGATATTTAAAATTGTTAGATCTTCTTGTTGGACAGTTCCTTTGAGTATGATATAGTGTCCTTCCTCATCTCTTATTATAGTCTTTGGCTTAAAATCTAATTGATCTGCTATAAGGATTGCCACTCCTGCTTTCTTCTGATGTCCATTAGCATGGTAAATTCTTTTCCACCCCCTCACTTTAAACCTGGAGGTGTCTTCGGGTTTAAGATGAGTTTCTTGTAGGCAACATATAGATGGTTTTTGTTTTTTTATCCATTCTGATACCCTGTGTCTTTTGATTGGGGCATTTAGCCCATTAACATTCAGGGTAAGTATTGAGAGATATGAATTTAGTGCCATTGTATTGCCTGTAAGGTGACTGTTATTGTATATTGTCTCTGTTTCTTTCTGATCTACTACTTTGAGGGTCTCTCTTTGCTTAGAGGACCCCTTTCAATATTTCCTGTAGAGCTGGTTTGGTATTTGCAAATTCTTTCAGTTTTTGTTTGTCCTGGAAGCTTTTAATCTCTCCTTCTATTTTCAATGATAGCCTAGCTGGATATAGTATTCTTGGCTGCATGTTTTTCTCATTTAGTACTCTGAATATATCATGCCAGCTCTTTCTGGCCTGCCAGGTCTCTGTAGATAAGTCTGCTGCCAATCTAATATTTTTACCATTGTACGTTACAGACTTCTTTTCCCGGGCTGCTTTCAGGATCTTTTCTTTGTCACTAAGACTTGTCAATTTTACTATTAGGTGACGGGGTGTGGACCTATTCGTATTGATTTTGAGGGGGGTTCTCTGAACCTCCTGAATTTGGATGCTTGTTCCCTTTGCCATATTGGGGAAATTCTCTCTAATAATTCTCTCCAATATACCTTCTGCTCCCCTCTCTGTTTCCTCTTCTTCTGGAATCCCAATTATTCTAATGTTGTTTCGTCTTATGGTGTCACTTATCTCTCGAATTCTGCCCTCGTGGTCCAGTAGCTGTTTGTCCCTCTTTTGCTCAGCTTCTTTATTCTCTGTCATTTGGTCTTCTATATCGCTAATTCTTTCTTCTGCCTCATTTATCCTAGCAGTGAGAGCCTCCATTTTTGATTGCACCTCATTAATAGCTTTTTTTATTTCAACTTGGTTCGATTTTAGTTCTTTTATTTCTCCAGAAAGGGCTTTTATATCTCCTGAGAGGGTTGCTTTAATATCTTCCATGCCTTTTTCAAGCCCGGCTAGAACCTTGAGAATCGTCATTCTGAACTCTATATCTGACATATTACCAATGTCTGTATTGATTAGGTCCCTAGCCTTTGGTACTGCCTCTTGTTCTTTTTTTTGTTGTGAATTTTTCCGCCTTGTCATTTTGTCCAGATAAGAGTTTATGAAGGAGCAAGTAAAATACTAAAAGGGTGGCAACAACCCCAGGAAAATATGCTTTAGCGAAATCAGAAGAGATCCCGAATTGTGAGGGGGGAGAAAGGGGAAAAAAGGGGTTCAGAAAGAAAGAAAAAAAAAAAAAAAAGAAACTATTAAAAAAAAGAAAGCCGATAAAGAAAAAATATAAAAAGAGGAAAAAAATATATATATTAGATAAATTATTTAAAAAACGTTAAAAAAAGAAAACGGTAAAAGTTAAAAAAAATTCAGCAGAAGAAGAGAAAAAGAAAAAAAAAATTGAAAAAGAAAAAAAAAATTAAATTAACTGCAAGGCTAAAAAATCATGGGGAGAAAGCCATGAGTTCCATGCTTTGCTTTCTTCTCCTCTGGAATTCCGCCGCTCTCCTTGGTAGGTGAACTTGGTCCTGGCTGGGTTTCCCGTTGATCTTCTGGGGGAGGGGCCTGTTGTAGTGATTCTCAAGCGTCTTTGCCCCAGGCGGAGTTGCACCGCCCTTACCCGGGGCCGCGCTGAGTCATCCGCTCGGGTTCGCTTTCGGGAGCTTTTGTTCCCTGAGCGCTTTCCGTAGAGTCCGGAGGACGGGAATGAAGATGGCGGCCTCCCGGTGTCCGGCCCGGAGGAGCCGAGAGCCCGGGGCCCCACTCCTCAGTGCGCCCTCAGAGAACAGCTCCCAATGACTCCCGCCACCCTGGCCTCCGGCCGCGCTCCGAGCTGACCGAGCCTGAGACCGGTTCAAGGCAACCCTGAGCTGAGAGTCACTCCTCGGCTCTGTCTCTGCAGCCGGCTTCCCCGTTCTAATACCGGTAAGCTCTGCGACACTCAGACACCCCCAATCCTTCTGCGACCCTGCGGGACCTGAGGCCGCGCTGACCCTGCCTGGGCTTCCAGTTAAGCCTCTGGAGCGATGTCCCTCAGCGGAACAGACTTTTAAAAGTCCTGATTTTGCTCCGTTGCTCTGCCGCTCGCCGGGAGCCGGCCCCTCCCCCCGCGGTCTATCTTCCCGTCGCTTTGGATTCACTTCTCCGCCAGTCCTACCTTGCAGAAAGTGGTTGATTTTCTGTTTCTGGAATTGCTGTTCTTCTTCTCTTCAATCTCCCGTTGGATTTGTAGGTGTTTGCAATCTTTAGATAAGCTATTTAGCTGATCTCCCGCTACCCGAAGTAGTCTCAGCCTGCTACTTCTCCGCCATCTTGACTCCTCCTCCTGGGCTCTGCATTTTTTCAATCAGATATTATACCCAATCATCTAGACCACATGATGGTCTACATTATGAATGCTTATACTTTCCTTCCCACCTTCCTTGCTTCTGGATTTTTCTGGCTTTAATGATGTTTGCAAGTCTGCTCCAAAGCTATTCATTATAAAAGAAGCTACTTTAAGTGTTTAAGACATGCCAGGGGGTTGGAAAGACAAAAAGATGATCCTGCCCTGATCAAAGGACCTGTGGAGAACTCATGGATGAGAATAACTGAGATGTGTGTGTGCTTGTGTGTGGACATGTATGCGTGTTGTGTGTGTGCACGTGCACATATGCGTGAATGTTGGGAAGGAGATGAGAACACAGCAACTTCGTGAGGCTTCTGAGAAAATGAAGTGGCTGAGCTGAAACCTGAAGGAAGCCCGGGAGTATTCCAGCGAAGGGAGGGAGTCCAAAGGCCTTCCAAGACATGGGTCGATATTCACCAAGCCATCCCAGGGGAATGGTGGTGAGCCCTGAAAACTGCCATAGTGCAGCAGGAGAGAGCAGCAGGCGGGGATTCCGGGTCTTCGGGTCTAAATTCCAGGAAACACACCTATGCTGGAGACAGATGTTTGATGACTATGCGTTGCTCATCAACAGACAGTGCAGAAGGACATGATGTTAGCAACCACCACAGGAACTTTCTCTATGTAGCCATGTACCAGGTAGAGAAGATGGGTCCATAACGTGTAAAATAAGGAAATAATGATATAACACACACCTGGGAGGAAGCTTCCATATAGGAACAGGCAAACCTGGAGTGGGTTTTCAGGAAAGCCAAGGGAGAAAATCTTCAAGTAGTAGTGATCAGGAGTTTCTGTTGCAAAAGTATGGTCATAATAGAACAACTGAAACTTTCCATTGTTTTGCAATTATCATGTCACTGACACGTAGGACAGAATGGTTTCTTTACATGGCAGTAAAGAAAGGATTCACACAGCAAATAGTTGAGGAGTGAACCAGATCTGAACAAGATGTTAATATTACTCTTGGAAAGCTGATCTAGGAAAGAAATGATAACGGATAGTGAGGGATGCCAGGGACTTTGAGACATTAATTCACTTAAGACTCACAACTCTGATCACACTGACATATTTTCAACTATAGAAGAAGTTGCTGAGTCTCAGAGATATTACGGAACAAGCCCATTATCCTCCAAACAATAGGTGGCAGGATGAGAATTCAGGTTCAGTATGTTTGATCGGAACCCATGCTATTAATATTAATGCTATACTGTCTCCCAAATAAAAAGATTACAGATACAGGCAAGTCACTTGTTATTTTGAACCTGGGAAATGTCAATACACAAAATACCAAGGAACAAAATAATATTTATGTTCATACTGCCTTGATTTCCTTCTCCGTTGGTTGGGTATAACCTCTCCCTCATTCACAGGTAGCTCTTCTGGGCATATGGAGAGTGCAAATCTATCCACAGTGACCGAATTTATCTTCACTGGGTTCTCCCAGCTCCAAGATGGTGGCCTTCTGTACTTTTTTCCTCTACTTTTCATCTACACCTTTATTGTCACTGGGAACCTATTGATCATCTTTGCTGTGAGGCTGGACACCCGTCTGCACAATCCCATGTATAGTTTCATCAGCATCTTCTCGTTTCTAGAGATCTGGTACACCACAGCCACCATCCCTAAGATGCTGTCCAACCTGGTCAGCCATCAGAAGACCATCTCTTTTATCGGTTGCCTCTTGCAGATGTATTTCTTCCACTCACTGGGAAACACTGAGGGAGGCTTGCTGACTGTTATGGCCACTGACAGGTACATCGCCATCTGCAGCCCCCTGCACTACCGGACCATCATGACCCCCCGACTGTGCGCACAGCTCTCTGCGGGCTCCTGTGTCTTTGGCTTCCTCATCCTTCTGCCTGAGATTGTGTGGATTTCTACCCTGCCTTTCTGTGGCCCCAACCAAATCCACCAGATCTTCTGTGATTTCACACCATTATTACATTTAGCCTGTACGGATGCCTCGGTGATCTCAGTGCAAGATGTGATTCATGCTCTGGCCATTCTGATAACAGGCCTGATTATTTCTCTTTCTTACATCAGAATTGTGGTTGTGATCCTGGGGATCCCTTCAGGGGAGGGCCATAAAAAGGCCTTCTCCACCTGTGCTGCCCATATTGCTGTCTTCCTGCTGGTTTTTGGCAGTGTGGGCCTCATGTATCTTAGATTCTCTGCTGTGTATACGCCATTCTGGGATGCTGCCATCGCTCTGACCTTCTCTGTCCTTGCTCCCTTTTTCAATCCCATAATATACAGCCTGAGGAATAAGGATATGAATGATGCTATTAAGAAACTCCTCTGCCCTCACAAGATGTTTAATTTCCTTGGTCGGTGATTTAGGCAGGAGTGCCCTGTATACATGGAGCTTCCTCACAAGATATAGAGCCCCACAAACGCTAAAACTTAAAATAATTATGCAGTTCGTCCCAATTTCCTCTCCACGTGCCGATGAGTAGACTAATGATGTTCTCCGAGGCCTTACAGAGAAGGTCAACATACCAATTCCACTCCTTGTTTTTTAGGATCAGCAGACTGTTTTCTTTCCTGTATCTCCCATTTTGTTTGATTTAATTTTTTTTTTTTTTTAAGAGAAAAAGAGAGCACAGGAGGAAGAACAGAGGGGGCAGAGAGGGAGAGGAGCAGACTCCCTGAGGAGTGCGGAGCCCCATGCTGGGCTCGATCCCACCACCCCAAGATCATGGCCCCATCTGAAACCAAGAGTCAGACACTTAACTGACTGAACCGCTTGGGGCACCCCATGTTTGTTTGATTTTAATTTACTCTTTTACTTTAAAATGATTGATTATATAAATATTGATAATACAGATCTTGACTTTTACGATACTATCTCTTTACCAAGCTCCCAGTGACCTGACGGAACCCATGTGGCTCACTCTGCAAGACGCTAAGGTGATTAGTCCTACTTCTTTCAAGAAGTCACTGGACATTAAGAAGAAGCAAGAGTTCCTGGTATCCAGAGCATAGACCTATCCCCTATCTTTTTTCCTCTCAAGTCAGTCTTGCTAGTATGTTGAGATCTATGTGCTGGCGTTCTCAGCATGTGATGATGTCATGAACCCAGGCATCACAGACTGTATTTGGTATTATGTTAACTACTATAGAGAGAAGTTGAGTAAATCAGACGCCTGCCCAGGAGAACTTACCACCTTATGTAGGATCACTGTGAGAATGTTAAGACATAATAAATGCCTACATTTACATTTATAGCCAATGACATTTATTGATGATTTAATTAACCTCTCTAAGAAATTGTCTATTTTCCCTACCATATTTCCCTACCATATCAGTGCTAAGACATATAACACGTGTAGCAGTATTAATATGATACTATGTGACTTGGTAACAAATATTTTAGAACTCAAAATTATATGCTAAAATCTACTGATGTTTCCACAAAGTACTTATACCAATTCAGTTTCAATATGGCAAAATATTTCATGGATTGGGTATAAAAATTATTTCTCTATTTTGAACCTCTATATTGTTTCCTCACTATCACCATTCTTATAAATGTGGCAAATATCACTTTTTTGCATAAAATTCTCTCCATTTAAAAAAAAACTTCTGTTTCAAGATGGATTTTAAGAAACTGACCTATTAAAGTAAAATGTGCAGATATGTTTATAGCTGTGGGTAAAGGTACTGTTCTTGCAAAGGTTGCATTAGTAATGCATGAATGTGATACTTCTAGTATAACTTTAATACAACTGATATGATTAAAGAAGAAGTCTGGTTATTCTGTGGAGCTGTCCTTTCTATCACTGACAAGTTGAAATTGCAGGAGGACTATAATAGAGTGATAGATTTCAGTGGTAAATTGAATTGTTAGTCCTGGTTCTTCACATCCCTGAAACAGAAGAATAACTCCACAAATTTGCAATGAGTGGATTCATGGTGGGTGGTCTATACTTCCCTGCCCCTCAACTTTGGATAAGCCTTTTTAATTATTTGATGACTGGGATGTCCGTGGGCATTCCTGAGATCATATCTGTGCCCTTGCAGTTAGATTTGCTCCCAGCAGCTGTTTCCCTTGCAGCGTTGGACCCATGAGTCCATGTGCCTGAGAATCCCTGGTTCAGAGAATGTGAGACACGTGGAGCTGACCTGAACCCAACCTGCCCAAGCCTGGCGTCTGGAGCCCAGAACCAGAGCCCAGAGCCAGGAGTCCAGCTGAGATATATGGAGCTGACCTGAACCCAACCTGCCCAAGCCTGGTGTCTGGAGCCCAGAACCTAAGCCCAGAGTCAGGAGTCCAGCCTAACTCCCCTTGTTGGAGCTGATGAACAGACAAGTGTGAGGCTAAATGATTATTATTTTACTATCTGCTATGCATGGGCTTTGTCTGACATAGCACCAGCCTGGGATGGCAGAAATTTAATAACTAGTGCTTATTATCGAATCTTAAGATGTTCTTTTAGGTCATAAGTATTTTAGAATTGTATTGCTAATTTAAAAAAATGATTCTATTATTTTCAGAACGATTACTTGCATCAAATGTGTAGTTACTTAACCATGGTGCCTGGTTGTGTGTGTGCGTGTGTGTGTGTTTGAAAGAAATTTTACACATTAAAAGGATTTTTGATCACTTAGAAACAGACCTGAACCTGTGAAGGCAGGGGGTGGGGTAAAGAGATTTAGGAGAGTCGCTCTTTGGAAGTTACATCATCTTTCCTATACCATTGTCTTCATCATTTTTGTGGCTTATAGTCATCCTGCACTTGAACAGCAAATGAAAAGAAATTAAAGTCATAGCGTTAAAAATCTTTTAAGGTAGAATAAAAGTTCAGTACAAAATCTTATGTGAAAATAAGAAATGTGCAACATAGTGAAACATTGTAGACATTCTCCTTCTTTATTCTTATTGCTTGCTGGGTGCACAGAAGCACAATGCTCTGTGTTAGTCCAAACATAGCATAAAATTCATACGAATTCTCTGTGATAGTCTCTAGCTAGAAACTGCTGTGTAAGTAAATCAGTGTGTCTTCGTCTGAAGCCATAATACCATTCCTTGTTGCTTATTTTGGGCGAGAAAATCATTATACTTAAGGGAAAAGACCTCTTTAAAAAAAAAAAGAAAAAAGAAAACAGCAACAACTGATCTAGGTCAGTAATTTAAGAGAAGATAGGGCTCATATTGTAAGGCTCATAATTACATAAAGAGATGCTTGAGCTCTTTATTAAGTCTCTGGGTGGGAGGGGGTGTGGACACAAAGAAACACACACACTCGGCTGCGAATATAAACCGGTGTAGACATTCTGCAGAAAAATCTGGTAGAACTTAAGTTACACTGAAGTGTATCCTGTCTTAGTAATCCTCCTCCTAGGAACATGTCCCAAAGACATTCCACACTTGTTAATAAACCCACACGTGTGAAGATGTTGTTTGGGTATTGGAAAGTTGGAAGCAATCTGTGATCTATTATGGCTAAAATGGATACCTAAAATATGATGAATGAATACTTCAGAGGGTCATAGAGGTGTTAGATACCATAAACTTAATGAACACAAAGAAACATAGATAACTGAAAAATAATGCTGACTGAAAAAAAAAATGCAATGAAATCAATTGAATACAATTGATGTAAACGGAAAGTACATGTAGGTAAAACACAAATGCGTCTTTTGTAAGAAAACATACATACAGAAGACATCTTAAAATTAAAGTTAAAATAAATAAAAATAGCTGTATAGGGAGGAAAATAAGAAGAAGAATGAAAATAAAGGAAAACAAATAAAATAAATTTCAATATACATTTAGATGTAATCCTTTTTTTTAACAAAATGGATCACATCCATTAGTGTTACATTTTCTGAGTTAAGTTTTCTGAGTTAACAATACATTTGTTTATGTCTCTCCAAGTCACAGCACAGAGATCTATGATTTCCACATAAAATAACTACAACATAATAATTTGTATCATGATTGTCCCTTCTGTTACTCATTTAATCCCTATTGCTGTAAATTTTAGTTTATTTTAATCACTTTTAATCATAAACAAGGCCATAGTATGAAACCACATATAAGTTTGCACATTGCAATATTGTTGTAAGATTAATTCTGGAAATATAACTGTAATATTCAATAGTATTCAGGATTTAAAAATGAAATAGAAAATGCCAAATCACCATCCTAAATACTGTAAAAATCTATATAACCTGCAACACTGAGGGCTTATATTTCAACACATTACCCCATGCAATGTATATTATTTGTTATATTCTTTGCCAACGTAAAGAGACAAAACAAAACAAAATAAATGAAGACATACATTTATTTGAAAGTCACCAGAATAATTTATATATTATTTATAATTATAAATATATAAATATAAATTATAAATTATAATAATTTATTAATATTTAATAAGCAGAGCAGCTCTTTTCTGTTGCCTCCTTAATTCATATTTACTATGTGTTGACATTTTTCTATTGAGACTTTTGTTTTAGAAAATTTAAAAAACTTTCATATTACAATTTCAAATAATTTATGAAAACAGTGGGTTTTTTTTTCAGTAAATCTAAGATGGCTGGAACTATATAAGTTTTTTAGATATGGTTTCATATACTATCTGAAGGCAACCATTATCTGAATTTAGAATGATGGTACAGAATTAAAAGTCATTGTGGGTTTCTAAGTAAATGTGTTTCTATGTAATAGTCAATGTCTTTCATGGAGTCTCATAAAATAAATGCAATGCTTAAAATCACATAGGATTTTAAATTCCAAATTAATTTTCAGAGTAATATTTTGAAGTCAGAAGAAATACTGTTGGGTCAATTGTGCGAAACCTATTATTCTTCGCCCACCTCTGATAAGGGGGGTCTCACCATAGAGATATTGGCAACAGTTTGCTAAGATTTCTGGGATAGCTTTTGCTGATGGGCTCTCAGGCCACAATTTTCTGCCCTGATGCAGGACAAAGGATGCCTGGTACTTAGAGATCTACTTGCAACCATAAGGAAAAGTCCAAGAGAATGACTTGTCAATTTGGGATCAAATAAGAAAGGAACATTCCTAACTGATAACAAATATAAGTTATTAGTTAATTATGAAATAAGACTCAATGAGCAGTCATCTTTTGAAGTACAATGTTAGCATCAAGTTGAACTTGTCAATGTGACCATGCAATTTTTAGGAAAATAACAATTCCCATGTAAAATATACTAAAACAAAAAAATGTAATTTCCTAAAAATTCTGATTTGGGTTTCTAATAGCTATTTACAATAACAAAACTAGAACTTTTTATTTTTTTAAAGATTTTATTTATTTGTTTGACAGACAGAGATCACAAGTAGGCAGAGAAGCAGGCAGAGAGGGAGGAAGGGAAGCAGGCTCCCTGCTGAGCAGAGAGGCTGATGTGGGGCTCGATCCCAGGACCCTGGGATCATGACCCGAGCCAAAGACAGAGTCTTTAATCCATGGAGCCACCCAGGTGCCCCAAAACTAGAACTTTTTAAAGAAGAGCTGCTTATTCCATAAAACAGAGAAGGAGAAATTCAAAGAGAGAATGCAATATCTTAAGGCCTAAAAGCAAGGTTGCGTTTTCCTAAATTTGGCTTACTGTCCTGGAAATAAGTGATCAGGATGTAAGTTCAGATCTGACTTTTTGTTTTCCACCAATCTCTTCCCCTTTGTTGTGTCAGCTTCCTTCAAATCTGAGTCTTAGATTTTCAGCATTTTGATTCTATTAAAAGCCAATCTCACCAGAAGTACCACAGAAAAAGGAAGTTTATAAAAATAATTTATTCTAATGCCTCAGGCTCCCAGACTGTCTCATTGGTCCTGGATTCAAGTTCCCCAGAACTGGAGTTCTCCTAATTGCCAGGCTGAACTGTTTTTCCTAATTAGAGCCATTACGGGAATGACTGTTTTCTTGTCTTAATTAGTTTATGTAAAATTCCCAAGACAGTCTATCTTCCTATTCAAGTTATGCTCAGAAAAAGATACACACATATAAGAGGGAGGGAGAGAGCTCTACAGGGAGCGTCAGATCCATATTTCATTGCCTGATGAAGGAGATAAAGTTTAGATGGAGGACTCAGGGTAGGGACATAGCACAAGAGCGAAGGAAGCTGATGGTTAGCCACATCAGGGTAGGGAAAGTTAGAGTGTTCATCTAGATTTGTCCAACTTTGGAAGCCAACAGCAGCAAGGTCAGTGAATTAACTAATTTTGGGGAACTGGAGATATCTGAAGGAAGAACGATCCACCTGCATAAGAGTAGATAGCCCAGTGTTCATGCAGATACCATGAATAACTGTTGATAAGATTCTGAACAAAGAGGAGTTAGGAAAAATAATACTGTAGGACAAGTTAGTACAAAGCATAAATGTTTTAAATATTACAGTTTTCCAGGAAATGGGGCCAGGGCTCAAATGATTGCTTTAAAGCCACAAATGAGCCTTGTAAGTGATTTCTGAAATGTTTTAGGAATCAGTGTTTCAGGAATCAAGTGAGATTTCCAGTTAGCTGTTTGACATAAACATCACTAATGTTTGCACTAGATTCACAATTACTAAGTGTAGAAAGAGGAGAGTTCAGTGGGAAAAGTCTAATGGTTCTTCTTTCAGGTTCAGATCTTCCTTATCCCTTTTTTGACCTGACTGAATCTCTTCAGGAGTTTAGGGAATCAGGTCTGGGTCTGCTGGGAGGCACCTTCTTCAACTAGTAGCTTGGTTCAATTTGTAAAACCCTTCCCTGAGAGCCGTAGTTAGGAGATGTGGTGACTATCACTGGGGAGATCAAGACTTATGGGAAAGATCAGATATGTATATGAAAAATCAAGAGAACCTAAAAAAAATGTTTTAAAAGGAATAGGCATATATATGGTAGATATAGATGATCAATAGATGATCAGTAGTCATGAATAGAGAGAAATAAATAGATACTAGGTAGATAGTTAGACATAGTTATAGATAATAAATGGATAGATAGATGGTAGATGATAGGTAGATCTAGCTCACAGGGAATAGGAAGAGAGTGATTCAAGACATGTGGGATTAACTTGTTGAAACTAGAAAAGACACACGTAGGAATTAGTGAGGTTTAAAAAAAAGTTAGAGGTTTGAAGGAAGATGAGGGTATTTCACGTAGGAGAGACTTACTTTAAGGTAATGTTCAGAGACCAGAAAATGAAACTGACGTGTTTGGAATAATTCCAGGCTTACTGAACTGGGGATTGGTGATTAATAATTTGCCATAACAACAGGAGATAAGGGTTTTTTTTGTATAAATAACAAAAAAATTCTGTACATTAAAGGAAGATGATGTAGTAGATGGTGTAGGAATTTGATGGGTCTTAATTACATAATCAGTGGACAAACCCATCTGTAGCTAGTATAAGTAAGAAACTGTAATAAAATGCCCTTTTCTAATTCATACACAAGGCTAGAACCTAATGAATGACAGACAACAAAAGGGGTTTACGATTTCCTGTTCCAGTGATTAAGAGAGTGTCATCCTAGAGGACTTGAGATGTTCCCTTTTTAAAGCAGAGACACCTCAGAAGAAGAGAATGGAGAGAATGTGAAACTCACGTAGAGGATGGAAGGAGGTCACATGTGTAAACTGATGATCTAGCAAGACAGACTTTGAGGGAATGGAAGCTTGTATCAAAAAGTAAGACCTCTGGAAACTTTTACAGTGGTGTAAGGCTTATGAGTAGGCATCAAATTCGGTGAAGGCAATGAGGATAAAAGATACTGATGACAGAGCAAGAAAAAAGGTAAGTTAAGCATAACCGGATGGTCAATTGGGTTTGAGAAGTGAGGCCACGATGGATATAAAATGACTAATGCTGGTGTCTAGATGAACAAAAGTAAGAAATTCACTAAGGGGCTCTGGTGGCATGCTGTGGATGAGGATGGGGGCACAATAAAAAAGTATCACTGCCTGAGTCTTCAGCTTCAATGACAGGAATTTATTTTCTTTTGATTCTAGGAGCTATGTGTCTGCGATCCACATTTGGACAGAATTGCTTTCTTCTGAGGCCTTTCTCCATGGTTTATATGTGACTGCCTTCTCCCTGAGTCTTCCTAAGGTCCTCCCTCTGAAGCTGTGTCCACATTTCCTCTCCTTAGACGTCCACTGGTCATATCTAATTAAGGACTACCCTAGTGTCCTCATTTTTTAAATTAATTTTATTTTTTATAAACATATAATATATTTTTATCCCCAGGGTAGTATCCTCATTTTGATTTCATTATCTCCTTAAGGACCCTCTCTCCAAGCAGAGTCACATTCTGAGGTTCCAGGGGTTAGAACTTCAACATGTGAACTTTGGGAGGACAGAATTCAGCTTGTAACAGGTGGAGACAGCACGTTTGGGTGAAGGTGGGACCTCTAAGTGGGAGGGTTCTGAAGAAAATGTGGGGCTCAAGAAAGAGATGCAAAATAAGAATTCTGGAGTCACATTAGTTAATGAGAGTAGGAGTCCTATAGAAGCTGATAAACAGTCTTGAATAAATAAGATCTTTTCGTAAAAAAAAAATATGGAGTTAGAAACAAAGAACAAAGAAAGAAATTTGGGAGGTGGAATACAGAATAGCCAATGAGGGGAACCAGGGTACTGTGGTGTCAAAAGGCAGAAAGGGAAGGACTTTCAAGGATCAGGTGATTGAGCTTTGGAGGTTAGCGGCAATGAGGACAGAGGGAGGCCATTGAAATTGTAACAGAAAGCCACTGATATAAAGAAAAGTCATATGGAGCATTGAGAGCAGATCATTGATTCAAAGGGATTCAGGAGGGAATGAAGACAATAAGTACATATTCACACATTAGGGAAAAATGAAGTTGGTACAGAGGAGAGAAATCATCTGTTTAGAGACAGTACTTCTCTCTTAAGATAAGATTTGTGCACATTTGATAACAGAAAAGAAAGAATCAAATAAATGATTCTGAAAAGGAAATAAATTAATAGGACCATATCCTGCAATGTGATGTTTCCACTGCATTCCATGGAGCCTATAGCCTCTCTCTCCACCCCAGCTCCCACTAGAGCAGCTCTGCATTTATGGCTCCACATAATAACTTCCTATTAATTATGGCATTTGACCAAAGCCTTTTGGCACAAAACATATTTGAGATCCATTTTCCTAGAAGAGGGAGGAGAGAAGGAACTGGAGAAGTTAGAATGGCCCATCTTTTTTTTTTTTTTTTTTTAAGAAAAATAACACATAAACATTGCTATCATTGGTCTCCTCTGAACATTCTCTGAATAATTATTGCTTATACACATTATGTATATTATATGTATGTATGGAGATAGAGGATATGTCAGAGACAGGGAAGGAAGAGGGTGAAATTCGCCAGTGATGGTTTGTTTTTGCCATTAAAATATTCAATTAAATCACATGCCAAGAATCAGATGAGGAACTGGAAGCCTGAGGAAAGAATTCTGAAATCATTGTGGAGAGATCGTTAGGGAATCAGTAAGACCTGAATGAGGGGGAAAAACTCACCTACTCTTCCTTCACTGCCTTGTCCAGTTCTTTCTTTGTCTAAACACATGGTTTTAAAATGGGGTTCCCTTAACCAGTAGGATTAGAATCGTCTAGAAATGTGTTAGGCATGCAAATTGTTTGGCCTTACCCCAGATCTACTGAATTAGAAACTCTCAGGATAGGGACCAGCAATTTGAGTTTTAACAATGCCTCCATATGGTTCTGAAGATGTGAAAATTAGGGAATCATTGGTTTAAAATATTGACTGTGCTTTGTGACTGGAGATTGTCGCATACTATAACTTTAGTTGTGAACATCTATGGGGTATGGACTATTTCCTTCTTCCTTTGTCTTCCTCCACATCCCCAGTACAGGGATCTACACAGAGCTGGCATTTGGTAAGCATATTTACTCTCTGACCAACAGTAGACATCTCCTACAAGGTTGAGTGCACCGGGAGTGGGAAGTCCTTGTTTTCAACTAGAAAAATGGAGAGCCCCAACCAAAGCACCAATCAGGAATTCATCTTCTCTGCCTTCCCTTATTCCTGGGAAGGTTCTGTCATCTGTTTCGTTCCACTGCTCTTCATTTACACTTTTATTGTCTTTGGAAACCTGGTCATCATCACAGTGGTCCAGCTGAACGCTCACCTCCACACCCCCATGTACTTCTTCATCAGCACCCTTTCTTTCCTGGAGATCTGGTACACCACATTGACCATACCAAAGATGCTCACCAGCCTGCTGAGTGAGAAGAAGAGCATTTCCTTGAATGGCTGTCTCCTGCAGATGTATTTCTTCCACTCCACTGGCATCAGTGAGGTTTGTCTCTTGACAGCTATGGCTTTTGACCGCTACTTGGCCATCTGTAGCCCTCTTCATTATCCCACTATCATGACCCCCAGGGTGTGTGTCCAACTGACTTTGAGTTGCTGTGTTTGTGGCTTTATCACACCTCTCCCTGAGATTGCCTGGATCTCCACACTGCCGTTTTGTGGCTCTAATCACCTTGAGCATATCTTCTGTGACTTCCTCCCTGTGCTGCGCTTGGCTTGCACAGACCCACAAGCCATCGTCATGATTCAGGTAGTGGATATTGTCCATGCAGTGGAGATTATTATAGCCGTGATGCTCATTTTCCTGTCCTATGTTGGTATTGTGACTGTAATTCTACGCATTCGGTCAGCTGATGGCCAACGCAAGGCATTTTCCACGTGTGTTTCCCACCTCACTGTCTTTCTGCTCTTCTTTGGCAGTGTGGCCCTCATGTACCTACGCTTCTCTGCCACCTACTCCTTATTCTGGGATACAGTCATTGCTCTGGCCTTTGCAGTTTTGTCCCCCTTCTTTAACCCCATAATCTATAGTCTGAGGAATAAAGAAATAAAGGAAGCAATAAAAAAACACTGGGGTCAAGCTAAAATCTTTTTTCATAAGACCAAGGACCTCAAGTAAGATCTAATTATTGGAAGTCTACATAGTTGTTGGTGACTTCTCATTCGCAGCTCTCTGTGATCTTTTCCCACCAGCTTTTACTGAAACTAGTCTTCCAGAGGTCACCAAGAACAAAATTCACTAAAAACTAAATGTAATAGTTTCTTTCACTCTTTATCCAACCTGCATATGGTTGGATCTGCTTTGTTAAATCAGCTTCCTGCCACTCAATTCAATCAAGATAAATTCATATTATGGAAATGATCTGGGTCAATATTTAATTTTAACATAGTCAAAATGTTTATCAGATATGGTAATTGAAAACTCATCTTCACAAACAAAGTTCCCTCTGTGGTACCACTAATGGATATAGTTGAAAAATAACCCTAATTCTTAAATTAAGTATTCACTGTTTTTTTAATTTAAATTCAATTAGCCGGCATATAGTACATACTTAGTTTCAGAGGTAGTGTTCAATAACTTATCGGTTGTGAATAACACCCAGTATTTATTATTGACGAATATCTGTATAGACATGTTTCAGCAGGTTCTCCTACGGCTCACCTGTTCCATTCGCACCTTAGCAGTACTGTACAACATGAGTCCCATGTCTGGATCAGAAATGAGCCAAGGCCATCACAACTATAATGTGTGAAGTGAGTGGAGGCCGTTTTGCTCAAGAGTCAATCAACTTCATTATGACTGGTGACCATAAGAAGCTAGGACCATGGGTAGTCCTCTGTAATACTGACAGGGGAGGAAGCCTGACAAGGCCATTGGCTGCAATTGTGAGGTAGTTAAAGACTATGGCAAAGAATCTTAGGTCAAGAAGATCACTGAATAATACTATAAACCAAAAAACAAAATTTAAAACTTGGTCTTAAAAAAAATAAAGCAATATAACCATCAATGAATCAGTGCTTTTTTTTTTTTCATAATGAGTTGAAAAACTTAAACTTTGTGTTCAATGCAATTAAAGATATTGTGAATTAAGTGACAACATCAATAAATCCCCACTGAATGAGTAAACCAGCACAGCCATGCTGCGTTCTGAACGTTCCAGCCAGCATCCAACAGTACTGAATGACTCTTCCCTTTTCCCTTGGCTTTGAAAATGCTGGACTCTCCTTGTCCTATTTTGCCTGAGGGCTCTTTCTCTTGTTGAGTCGTCTTATATGTGCTTCATAAAGGGTGATTTTCTCCAGGGCTCACACCCCAATTAAGATGTGATAAAGGGTAAATTTACATTTACTACAATGTAAATGCTAGGAGATTTTCCCTCCTCCCTAGCCCACCCACACAAGTCCTGTGATTGTCAGCCTCATTTTCCCATGACTGTGCCACAGCCATGCCCTCATCCTCACTCCTAAATCTTATGATACCAGATGGAAAGGCAGGAGTAAGGGGGAAAGGCTGATAAGAAGAAGCTAATATGATCTAATAAAAATCTTAGATAGAGAAGGGAAGGTAAATGAGAGAAAACCCATAGGTTGTGGGTGGAGATGTCCTAACAAAGAAAGTATTCAGCATATACTTGGTAGAAGAAAATAAGGGAAAATGAGGGAAGAGAGGAAAAGGGAGACCAGTAGTGTTCCTGGGTTTGAGTAGTGCGGCAATGTCTCATGTTCTTCCAGAGAAATGAGGAACGGAATTACTTCACTGATTGACTGACTAGTTATTTTAACTGTACTTTCCCCAAGGGTAATATCGTTAGAGAATTGATATGCATGAACCTCCAGAAGGGGAAAGGGCTCATACTTTTCTTATCTCTTCTCTCCACTTTCTGTATTACATAATCCTTTCCTAGAAATTATCAGTGTCCCTAGAACTTCATATAGCTAAAACTATCTCTCTTACATACATACATTTCCACCTTCAAGCGTTTTCCCAACTGAGGCTGAATTATTTCTTAAAACTTAGATCTGATCACTTTGTTACTTTGCTTAAAAACCTATGATTAAACTCACCCTACTCTGTGAATGGAATTTTACTAGATAATGTGTGTGTGTGTTGAGCAAAAACAATTCCAAGCTGAAGAAAAACAAAAGCAATGGAAACAGAAAAGAAAGTTCGTGGTGTATTGACATCCATACATGACTTTCTTACTATGCCCTTAGTAGATGCATAGGATTAAGGAAATGTGTGGCCTCTGACTTGGTGAGCACAGGAGCACCTAACTCATTCTTCTTAATTTTAGATGTATTTTATCAACAACTTTGCTGCATTTATTAATCATAATTTTGCTTCTTGTAATAAAATAACATTTTTATATTCAGAACTGCAATTATATTTATTGATAACAAAAATACAATTTTTTTCCTTATTGGGTATGGACTGTATATAAGATATTGTAATAAATGTCTCCTGTATATATGTTATTTGATAACAATCCTAAGAAATAGATATTATTATCATTCTTATTGTATAATTGAGAAAACTGTGACTTCTTTTTTTTTTTAAAGATTTTATTTATTTATTTGTCAGAGAGAGAGAGAGAGAGCAAGCACAGGCAGACAGAGTGGCAGGCAGAGGCAGAGGGAGAAGCAGGCTCCCCACAGAACAAGGAGCCTGATGTGGGACTCGATCCCAGGACGCTGGGATCATGACCTGAGCCGAAGGCAGTGGCTTAACCAACTGAGCCACCCAGGCGTCCTGAAAACTGTGACTTCTAAGCGTTAAATGAGTTGTCTGAGGCCATGCATTTAGGAAGAGGCTGGGCTGTGATTCGAACTCCATCCGCTTTTACTCCAAAAGCCTTGCACTTAACCACCATGCTACATCCTAACATTGTGCTGATATTCTTGAGAAAACAAAGAGGTGAGGAGGACTCTCTTCTCAGAGGCTATAGCATAGGCCATTCCTGAGGTTCTTGTTAATTCTATTGAAATAGCTCAGCTATTTCTTTAAGAAACTTTAAAAATGTATCACTATATACAGAGGAAAGTGCTAGGTGTTGGAATGATAGTGGTATAAGGCCCATTCTCTGATGTGCAGAAACTCACAGTCTGGGACCAGAGTTGACATCAGTTGGCCCATGAGCTGGATCCGGGTGATGGGAGGTCTACACCCCTGCCGTTGTCCTTGTTCTGCTTGTCTTTCCCCTTTCAGGGGCTGCTCCAAGGACAGAGTCTTGATGTGTTGATGAGGTGCTCACAGAATCTGGGCAGTATACATGACTGAACCCCATTAATGCCCCTATATAATCTTTTAAGACTCTGGTGATTGGGTGTGAGGACCCACGCATCCTGTGGTCACCCAAGACAACCTTGTATGCAAGTTCCCTTTGCTTACTAAACCTGCCATCTACCAATCTGGAGTGGCCTGCCTTTTTTGGGTCTCTCACTGCCCTCCAAATATGGAGACTAGTTTCAGATTACACCTGGAAAACCTCAGAAGAGCTTGTAAACCAACAAAAGGATGCTGTAGAATTTATCCTGAAAATGCGTTTTTTCCCCAAATACTTGGAATCTCAGAATAGGCCACACTGGGCATGAAGGCCATGTCCCCCATCCTGGGCAACGTTCATGGCTTCATAGTTCCATTATGTGGCTGCTTCTTCTGTGGACCTGTGGATTTTTCTTCCACAATTATGAACCAACCTGCCACATTGTGGCCCAATAATTTCTATGTATCAGGCACTGACAGGTTCTGGAAAAGAGTTTCCACTGGAGAACTGGAGAGAAACCTATGAAAGTACAATACAAAAAGTAATAACAAAGCTCATAAAATCATAGCAGACTTAGTATCTATTCTTGGTGAGTCAAGAAAAACTTCAAAGAGAAATTTATTTCTTCTGAGACATGAAGAACCTTTACTGTTTCTTTGCATTGGTTGTTTACCCATAGATCTCCACCCCAATTTAATTTAGGAGATTTCTTGACACAAACTAAGGACAGGCAGTAGACCGCTTTTAAGGAATACCTTACTCTTTCATCCTTGATAATGGCGAGATAGAATTTTTGCTGGGAGGACCAAAAGCTTCTTCGTATGTAGTGGAGGTATTTATTCCAAGTAAAACCAAGAGCTGACACATTCAGAAAGTAATTTGAGGTAAATGAGCTTTAAAAAAAATTGTTTGCAATTAAACTTTTGACATTTAACGTTATTTTTGCTCATTCATTCATTTTTTTAAAATTTTTAATTTTTTTTTTCAGCGTAACAGTATTCATTGTTTCTGCACCACACCCAGTGCTCCATGCAATATGTACCCTTCATAACACCCACCACCAGGCTCACCCATCCACTCATCCCCCTCCCCTCCAAAACCCTCAGTTTGTTTCTCAGAGGCCACATTCTCATGTTTCGTCTCCTCTCACCTTTCTCCTAATGCCCCAGGTCACTCACTCTTGTGTACACCCACATGACATTTACAGTGAGAAGTCTCATCTCTGGACAGTTTTTGAAAGACCATAAAGCGGTACTAATTTTCTTCAAAGTCACCTCAAAAATAGAGCTGGGATTCTCTTCACTGATATTCCTCTGAATCCTACAACACTAATTCATCAAAGTGCAGTGTGGCCTTTTATTGTTTCTGGAAAGCAGAGAAGATGGTATAATGGAACTTTTGATGTAGACTTGAAAATGTCTCGTTTTTTAGTGACTGATTTACAAATGTGCTGGTTCAAGGGGCTTATATTTGCAAATAACAAACCATCACTCCACCTTTTTGTTAGAAACTATTGTTTTCATGAGAAAAATCAAATGTTCCTGATGTCAGTTTGCTTGGTGCATATATATGTGTATAAATGTATACAGATACATACATATAGACATTTTGCATGGAGCCAACTGTAAGCACAGGGACCATTAGCATATTCTTATTATATATGTAATATGAAAAGTGGGCCCTCTATTTTGTAAACTCCTCGAGAGCAGGCATCTTGCTTTGTTCACCTCTATGTTCCCAATGTCTGTGAGAATTCTTTGTCCCTAGAAATGCTCAGTAATAGTTTTCTGGAAGAATAAAGTTTTAGAATAGTGGTAGTCTATGTTTCTTGACAAATTACAAGTGATAAAAATTTAAGTTGTAGAAAAACTCAGACTTTCCCCACATCTCCAGAGAAGGACAGGGGAGGGAGATAATGGGAAAGGCATGATATCTGGTCTGTTTGCAGTTGCACATACAGCCCGTTGTAACAGTGGAATGAAGCCATGTCACAGATAATCCACGTAAATTTCTATGACTGGCATAGATGTTAAATAGAACTTTCATTAACATTGTGGGACTCTAGTCTCTTAAATATAAGAACTAAACTTCATAGTTTTTTTTTTTAAAGATTTTATTTATTTATTTGACAGAGAGAAATCACAAGTAGGCAGAGAGGCAGGCAGAGAGAGAGGAGGAAACAGGCTCCCCGCTGAGCAGAAAGCCTGATGTGGGGCTCGAACCCATGACCTGGGATCATGACCTGAGCCGAAGGCAGCGCTTAACCCACTGAGCCACCCAGGCGCCCCAAAACTTCATAGTTTAATCATGGCCACAAAGGAGATAATATGTTCAGTCCTGGCCCTTGACTCCTCCTTTCCTTTATTTTAATGAGAAATAATATTTTTTAGTTGAACTCTTTTTTCCCTAAGTGGGGCCATGACACCAAACTTGCTATTTTTATAAGGTTTATGAGGACTTAGGCTTATATAGTTTCCTTCAGCACTGCTGTACTCAAAGAAAAATATTAGTGGATGGGAACATCAAGCAATTTTATGTGAGATTTTTAAATGTTACATTGCAAATAATTCTTTAAAAAAATACAACCTTAGCTCTATGAGGAATTATTCCAAAGCAGATCCCAGACCTTTTCATTCTGATTTTCAAAATTAATGATTCAGAATAAAATGTATGGCTTGTAACTAAAATATAAAATGAGCCATATAACAATTCTATGAAATAGTTAGATCATTACTACCCCCATTATGTACTTAACAAAATTAAAGCAAATTTCTAATGCTCATGTGGTTGTTAAATGGAGGAATCAAGCCTTTAAACTGATGGTCCAGTGTACTTGCCATTATCCCTGCCTCTCCTTCCACCTCAATCACTTGGTTCATTGTATAAAGCAAATATCATGGGTCTTGCTTTTTCTTATTCAGTACATTGATACTAAATAAAAAAATATTTAAAAATTATTAAAAAATTTAAAAAAATAAAAGACTGAGAGAAGATTACAGTAGGGAGCAAAAGAGCTGTATTTTTTAATGATAGGATTGCAAACTTGAATAATATATATTCTGAATAGAGTTAAGGCACAAATAACTTTAAAGGACCTTCAGTGTTAAGAATTAACATCAATATATTTAACTGTAAAAAGATCACTTCATGTTTTTGAATTATATTACGTAATATTCTAACCCACTTAAGAGACAAAAATTGGAGATATTGTAAAACAAGAACTAATTCTGGAAAAGCAAAAATTAAAAATTTTAAAATAATAAAATAATTATGACCTTTATCCCATGGGAAAGAAATGGTTTTATGTTAAAATTAACATTGTTTCCCTTGTTGTTATATGAGCCAAGAAAGTGGGACTCCAGAATATGCCCAGTAAGTGTGATATGAATGTTAGTGCTGCAAGTTGGGGGTACTCCAGAATTCGAGGTAGAGAGCATCTCTTGGAGCTTCTGGGCCCAGGAAAAGATCTGATAACTGAGGGGAGGCCACAGGCAAGCTGGACAGAGCTGATTAAATGGGTATGGGAAGCACAGATCTGCCTAGTGCCGATAACCTTGACCCATACAAGAACCCGCAAATTACTCTTGCCCTTGCAAAATGGAAGGTAAGACTCCTCTCTCATGAAGCTGTCTGGGATGCACTCCAGCCTCCTTCACAGTCACTGGCATTCACTCACCTGAGAGTGACATGCCATCCGAAAAACAGCGCAGGGCTCCAAACCTCCACTGTGTTCTACTCAGTCTCGAGGGTCTCAGAGCCAATGAGCATTCTCAGAAAACTGTAAAAGTAGCAAGACAATCAGGGGTCCAAGTGTTAAACCACCAGGATTTAAGATGTTCTCATCCTGTCCCTCCATTAATCCTCAAGCCACCCTGATCCTCGCCCCAACAATGGTGGTGCTCAGGGGACTGCAGCGACTTGGTCAGTCTAGATGGACTGAGAAGATGGGGCAGGGCTGAGCCTTGCAGGCGGGGACCAGAGCAGTAAGAGAAGCTTGTCCCATGAGCCTCTCCTGGCTGCAAAGGCTGAAAACCCAAAGAACGCTGGGTTATGACGCATGAAACCTCGTCCCCGAGTCTTGTGCACTTCCACATTGCTCCCTGCTCTAAAGAGTTCTTTTTTTTTAATAATCATATTTTTAAAAGACTTTTTAAATTTATTTACTTGAGAGAGAGAAAAAGAAGCAGACTCCCCGCTGAGCAGGGAGCCCGATGCGGGACTCCATCACAGGACCCTGAGATCATGACCTGAGTCAAAGGCAGAAGCTTCACACACTGAGCCCCAAGGTGCCCCAAGACTATTGCTCTTACCCCCTTTTATTTTATTATTTCATAGTAACCAATCCTACCCTGTTATTTCTTGGGTCATAAGCTTATCCCAGGGTTGGCACCATTGGTGAGGAGTTTCTGGAATAGGACAACCAGAAATGTTGATGGATTAAGAGAAGCTTAGCTACAACAGATGAAGAGCAGGGTGGCATGACGGCAACACTCACAGGGACTTGACTCTGCATATGTACAACCAAAAGCCATTGGATAGGACACCTCTCAGACACTACTTCTGTTCTCAGATAAAAATAGGATGGTAATACCTGCTTCACAGAATTGTCTAAAGATCAGAAAGTAATGTGAATTAATCATGTCAACATATAATTTATATGTACATTAAGATAATTGATGTGGTTCTTATCTCTTAAAGATTAAAAATCTTAAAAATCTTAAAGATTTTTTCAAGGTCTTTATTTATTTATTTGAGAGAGAGAGAGAGAGCGAGAGCGCATAAGTAGGGAGAGGGGCAGAGGGAGAGGGAGAGGGAGAAGTAGGCTCCCTGCTGAAAAGAGAGCTTGACCCCAGGACTCTGGGATCATGACCAGAGCCGAAGGCAGATGCTCAACTAACTGGGCAACCCAGGTGCCCCTCTCCTAGATAAAGATTTTAGAGTGTTTTCTCCCCACCCCAACTCCATCAGAGGTTGCTTGGAGTGTGTGATATAATTCATTGCCTGAGTTGTGTTTCTGCCTTTAATACTGTTATATATTTGAATATAATGAAATGATATGGAAAAGTAAAACAATACTAGACTTTCAAGAAGATAATTTTAAGCTCTCTCAGTTGAAGGAGAGGGAAGAGGGGAAACTGGAAGTGTAGAACCTAGCTCTACTCCAGTAGAACATGAAGCTAGGATATTTAGGTTGGAATCACACTAGAATGAAGTGTGGGCAGTATATCTAGCTCAGGGAGTTCCCTGCTTTGTAGAAAGGTCTTAAGCCATTCTACCATTTTCTTTTTGTTTGTTTCATTTTTGTAAAGTTGCCAAAAAGAAGTATGCCTTTGGAGAAGAATTTCTGTTTCTCTTTCTCTCCGCCAAAAATACAGGTTGACTTTTATCCTGCATTTTAGAACTACAACCCATTTAAAAAAATTGTGATTTCGTTAGTTTGTTCAATGAGGTATCCTAATTTTTGCTTCATGAAATAAAAGTAAACACACATACATCTCGCTTCCTTCAGCCCTTCCATTTAAATGACTAAGAGTACAGCTAAATCAGATTTTTAAAAACACAATCTATGAAGCTAGGGATAAAATTTTCTTTTTTGACAAAGACTCTATAGAGAGAATTAGGCTATCTTTTTAATTTCAAGACTGTTAGAAATCTGCACCTGAGTTTTCATGAAGTTGTTGAGTTGTATTTCCTAGAGATACGTTGGGGAAAAAACAAAAAACAAAAAACATAAAAAACAAAAAATAAAACAAACAAACAAAAAAACTATGTATGTCCTGAGTTCCTGTCATTCTGGAGTCCAAAGATTGGATGGTCCAGAATTCCATCCTGACTTACATGGAATCTAAGACTAATCAAAGAAACACAACAAAATTTTATTTTATTTTATTTTATTTTATTTTATTTTTAATATTTTATTTATTTGACAGAGAGAAATCACAACTAGGCAGAGAGGCAGGCAGAGAGAGAGGAGGAAGCAGGCTCCCTGCGGAGCAGAGAGCCCGATGCGGGGCTCAATCCCAGGACCCTGGGATCAAGACCTGAGCTGAAGGCAGAGGCCCTAACCCACTGAGCCACTCAGGCACCCCACAACAAAATTTTAACACAACCTTTTTATCTTACATCTATTAACTGTTTTTTTCTTTTTAATTTTTCACTTAGAAACCTGACTTTTATGTTCATAAAACATTTATGTTTTACAAAGTCCTACTGAGAAACTTCTGGAGCCACAGTCTCTCTAAAGCGCTGAGTCACCCAGCATCTGCGCAAGTTAGCAGCTCCCTCAGCTGAACCTGTCTCCTGAAGATAACGTGGACTATAGCTGGCGGGATTCGGGGCCCAGGGTTGCTTTTTTTTTTTTTTTTTTTTTTCTTTTACTCTTCCACATATGTAACGTTTCTTTCATCTTTATCTGAAGAAGACTAGACAATTTTTTGAGAATTGTCTTTCTCTCTCTTTTTCTTCTTCCTCTCTCTTTCAGATACATTTTATCTTGCCAGGTTCTTGACCTTCCAGAAAAGTGAAACACTTTCCAAAGGAAACCGTGAGTACAGAATTATTCGTAGTACAATTTGTCACCAATATAATCAGGAAAGCTGTCTCTTTTGAACTTTCTGCACTGTGTTTGATAGAATCTAAGAATTGTTTCCTGGCTTTTAAGAAGTAGAGAAGCTTAATTTTAACTCTTTCTGTGAATATCTCACTTTAAACAATGATCTTGAGCTTGTAGCTACATAGTATCAAAATCTAGCAATGACCTGATTACATGGGGTCATAGAGAAAACAAGTAGGTAACTTGGAGCAAAATAATACACAAGAAAGATTGAAGTCTCATAGAATCATTTGATTCTGTAGCCAAACTACTAAAGGACATCCACAAAGTAGCAATTATATTTTGGGAGGAAGAAGATTAAAAATTTGAAATTGGTGTTCAATGTTCTGGCTGAGGTAAGCTAGGGAAAACTGTGCCCATACTCAGATGAAAGAAGGTAAACCCTACGGAGATTTTGCCGGCTATTGTCTCAAATAGGTTGGATGCCACTTATGTTGTTTAACAGTATAACATTTTACATTGCAAAAGCCAATTACCGAGAGGTTAATAACTTGAAATTTATGATAATTGCTAAAGGATGTGCTGAACTTTTTATCTGTAGTGTTTGTGAATAAAGCAAATAAAAAAAAGATAAACATATATGAGCTATACTTTTTTTTTCACTTTTAATTTTTTATTTTTTCAGCATAACAGTATTCATTATTTTTGCTATATGAGCTATGCTTTATGTGAAAAAACAAACATTTCCAAATGTGTACGTCATTCATCAAGTTTATTGCAAACCATGTTTAATTATACATTAGATTAAATTCAGAATGATCAGTACAAGTCAACACTTTCTAGCCTCTGTAAAGAAAATAAAATTACAATTCTTTTTCATCCCTCTGAGATGTGTGATTTTGCTAATTTTTTTTAAAGATTTTATTTATTTATTTGACAGAGAGATCACAAGCAGGCAGAGAGGCAGGCAGAGAGAGGAGGAAGCAGGCTCCCCGCTGAGCAGAGAGCTCGATGCGGGGCTCGATCCCAGGACTCTGAGATCATGACCTGATCCAGAGGCAGCGGCTTAACCCACTGAGCCACCCAGGCGCCCCTGATTTTGCTAATTTAAACTTGTTTCCATCATTAATCCAAATTAATTCTATTTATAGGACTTAATAAATGATGGCACATATTTATGTGAAAAGTTGGGAAAACGTAATCACTGATAAAGAATTACTATCCTAAAGGGTAGCTGCATATGGTTGAAATTATGTAAATATCCTAGTGTCTTGTGACAACAGGTTTTTACAGGCTTCAAGACATCTGAATATAAGTTCAACCTGTGAAAACACCTTGGAACACAGAAAGAGACATCACAGAGATTTGAAAACCAGCAAGAGATAGAAAATTTTTTAACTTTCAGGCAATGGAGAGCGGTGGACCGAAGGTGCTGGAAACAGCAGAGCAGATCCAGGAAAGGCGTCAAGAGGTGTTAACTCGCTACAGAAGGTTCAAGGAGCTGGTTGCTGAGAGGGGTCAGAAGCTTGAAGATTCCTATCACTACCAGGTTTTCAGACGGGATGCAGATGACCTAGAGAAGTGGATCTTGGAGAAACTCAAGATTGCAGATGATAAGAGCTATGAAGATCCGACTAACATACAGGTACTCCATTCCTGTGACTTCCCCAGAGCAGGCTCTAAGATCTCCAGGGAGGGAAACATTCTTGTAATGTAAGTGTGTATTTAACTATAAGAGCATGATATCATAGAAAGTTCAGACTTCCTGTTAGGGACCATAATTCTGTCACTAAATGGCCTGTGTCCTTAACTTCTTAAGCCCATGTCTTATGTACAGAGGAAACTCACCCTATGAAAGTAATTCTGGTCTGAAGTTCTGCTATGGGCATAACAGTGACTGAGAGTTCGAAGAAGTTATGACCTATCAGGAAACTTTAATATTTCAAGGTTATGAAATGTCAGGGCTTCCACTCTGGGAGATTTTTCCCAGGTTTCTCCCAAGGGGTTATCCATGCCCTTGCTCAGTCCATGTGACAGGTGTCAGGAGGAGGCTCCTCTCCTTCCTTCTATCACAGCATGTGACAGAGTCATGACCAGAAGAAAGGGTTACCTACCTAAAAGGGGTAGTTGATATCGGAGAGGAAGCATTTGGATCAAGAACAGAGTGATATCTATTAAAAAGATTGATACACGTATGACAACAGGAGTATTAACTAATAAGCAGAAACCTCTCAATTTAAAAAAAAGGCCATTATATTAATGATCATTTTCATCATTGTGTTCAGCTCTCCATAGCACTTACTTCCTCTATTCTGAAGAGGAACAAATATGGGACATCTTTTCATTCTCACCGAAGGCAAGTGAGACTTAAAAATAACAGGGTGATATAATTACTGGAAACTCCCCAGAGTCATGGGGGACAGGACAAAACATTTTCCTGGGTCCCCTAACCTTGTGCCTGGATTGGCCTGAAGTGGTCATTTCTTTTAGGATGTGACTTCTCCAGCTCTGGTCATGTGTTATCTCTTTATCTAGGTTGTGAAACAAGTAGTTCTGCCCAAAAGTAAGAAAAGGAACTTTATGCTCTAGGCATACTAGGGTTCATTAGGCTTAACTTCTGATTTCTAAACTTCAGGCCAAGTATCTGAAGCATGAGTCCTTCGAGGCAGAAGTACAAGCAAAATCAAGGGTCATTCCTGAACTGGAAGAAATCAGGCAAACCCGATTTGCTGAGGGGCATTTTGCCCACGAGGACACCAAGGTAAATGTATGGTAGGGCTCTGTAAGAGACGTTTCCAATTGTTGATTATGTCAGCAGAGTTTTAAGTTACTATGCCAGGTCTAAAGCTTGATATAGGGGGTTTGGAACCAAGGTTCCTGCCTCTTATCTTCCAGTGGGGTGGGGCAGGAAAGATGGTGGACGTCTTCATGTCCCCTGGGGCAGGAAGAAGAGAGCAATGATACAAAACAGATCCTGGGATGGCATCGCATTCCTCCTTGGCCACCGGAAGACAACTTCGCTTAAGATCAAGCCCTCTTTAACCCGGTTGCATGTGTCTCTGATGAACTGGCTTTCCCAAATGCCATTTCTAATGATTTCTTCTGACCTCAGAGTCCTTGTCCCTCACACTCTCCAAACAAGGGGTGCAGTGTCATGTGAGTCTTCTCTGAAATATCTCTCCCTTGTCTGTGATACCTCCCTCTCTTCACAGCCCACATGCTGTGACTAATACTATAGTTCTCGAACTCCACTCTTCTCATTTTGAAAAACTTCTAAAATCCCTTCTCTTCAGAAAATCTTCCCTAAACCCTGAGGACTGAAGACCACCATTACTTTGGAATTCATTACTAATGTATCAATTCTTTCCTGACAATTCACACTCTCTTCCAACACATTTGTGTTGATAGAGTCAATCCAGGAGCTCTCCTGCACGAGTGGATTAGTTTGTTTTTACTGTTGCAGTTTGTTTGAAATTGTCACGCCGAATTTATGTGACACGGTCTTTCTACACTTCATACAAATTCTAGTCCATTTTACTGTCAACAAAATATGGTCGGAGAACACGGACTTTAACAGAAGAGAACCTTATTGAAAAGAATAGTCCATAACAAGAAAAATCTCAAAAATTATGTATTGATGTAAAATAGATTTTTTTCCTGTATTACAGTTTTGTGTGCCACTAATAACCTACATTAATTAAAATAGTTAAGACATGTTTGAGACATCTTCACAACTATCAGACTCACTGAGCTCCATCAGACCACAGCACTGGAGAATTCAGGGAGAAATGTGATCTCCCGGCTACCGTAAACAATGGTGTAGTTGAAAAATTCCAGATTTCTGAGGACATGACATAGACAGTACCTTGAATTTCAAAAATTATATAATCTGTGATCTTCTAAGCTAACCTGGCATCAAAGCCTGCAATTACATAGTCTTAAATTCTCTTACTGCTTTGGTGCCAGTAATTTCCACTATAAATTAGCAACATTGTAGCTCTTACTCTTCCTGGCAAACAGCTCATGCTAAATTTCTTCCATGACTTGCCAGTACTTAGAACATCCTGTGCCTGTCCCCTACCTATGAAAATCCTATCTGTTCCTCAAGCTTCAATTCAAATCGAGCACTGTTATGTGAATGCTTATTCCATCCTGTCTCATTATTTATGATCCTTTCATCCTCTAAAATCTCAAAGCATTTTTACATTTTTTTCTCACGTGCAGATCACGTGTGGCTTGATTTAACATCTACTCCGAGGCACATCAATTTCCTCCTTTAAATATCTGTTGAGCAATTAATGCACGAGAGAATGCAATTTTTATCCAGGGCCCTCTCTGCACGTATCTCCAAGTCCTGCCACTCCTCAGCAGGTACGGTGCCTGATCAGTTTTGTGTCTCCGCCCAAAGGCCCATCTGGAAGAGCTGCACAGACTATGGGACCTGCTGCTGGAGCTGACTCAGGAGAGGGGCGTCTTGCTGCTGCGGGCCCTGAAGCTTCAGCAGTACCTGCAGGAGTGCGCTGACATCCTGGAGTGGATCGGAGACAAGGTACGGGACCCACAGGACACAAGCAGGGCTTTCCCTCCCTGTCCCAGGCACACCCCTGGCAATCTAATCCAGGCTGCTGGGAAAGCAGTCTGGGTGTCTGTTTCTGGATTTTGTTCCTTGAAAGAAGCCATTCTGGCAAAGATGTAGGGGTATCCCAGAGATTAGTGACCTTGTATGTGGGGAAAAGTGCCCTCGGCTTGTCCCTGTCTCCCTCCCACCATCCTTCACTCCTCCTCCTAAGTTTTTGCTCTTACTCTAGGTTCAGGCTGAGGGTGTTGCTGGCTCCTCTCCTAACGGCTGCCTCTCAGTACCTATAACTAAGGAGGTCTCTATTTTCGGAGTGTCTGATGGAGAGGCCGTAGGGAGGACTGAAGAGGCCCCCACGTGAGGGCTCAGTCCAGGGCTGTCGCAGACACCAGTGGGTTGAAATGAGTAGAATCAGGATGAATTTATTTTTCATGTTCCAGAACACACAAGGGCACTTCCAGGAGCCTTGACCAACCATGTTCCTGATCTTTCCGAAGGATTACCCCAAAGAGCAATGTCCCTGGGACCCGGATACTCCCTCAGGAAATATACTCCTGCCTCCGGCTCTCTCCTGAAGGCCTCTCCCAGGCTCCACCAGCCACTCCTTCTGAGCTCTCCTGGGAGGGTGCGCAATGGTTTTGGGCATCTGAACTGCAAAAATTACTTGCTAGTGACTCAACAGACTGCCCTTACCCACAGGAGACAATAGTGACGTCCGTGGAGCTGGGTGAGGACTGGGAGCGCACCGAGGTTCTGCATAAGAAGTTTGAGGAGTTCCAAGCAGACCTGGAAGCTCGACGGGAGAAAGTGGAAGGAATAAACCAGTATGCCAGAGAGTCCGCTGAGGTGCGGTGGGGAGCAAAGGGTCAGCGCGGGGGAAAGGTTCTGGTATCCAAAACCTTCCAGCCATCAGTAGATGGGCTAAGAAGGACGTGGGACGTTGTGAGAAAACAGGGATGCATGACCCTGTGGCAACATGCCTGGGGCAATTTCCTCTCCTGTCTGGGTCCATCTCTTGCCTGTCCACGGAAATAGAGGCGTGAGCGGGTGACCCAGTGTTTGTGTGTGCACACGCATGTGTGTGGAGGTCCTAGACCACAGCGTGGTAACTCCTGGGCAGAACGCCCATCACCCATGTTCATGCTGTACCCTTTCCTCATGAAGAAGAATGAGAATGAAGTAGCAAAGGATATAAAATACCAGAGCGCTCTCCTAATGTATATGATGTCATTATACATGATGTTTTTGTGAGAGGGTAAGACGGGGGTAGTTTAACCTTCATTCACTCAAGACAGTGTTTAAACAGATTTTCAGCATCTGAGCAAACAATTTGGTGTGGGAATAAATAATATTAGGATATGCGGGAAGACTGGGGAGCCCGTCTGATTTCATGTGCCATGAGGGAACTAGAAACTCTGACCATCGGCTGCTGTGCCCGTCCCTTTGGTTTCTTCATTGCCTCAGCTCTCGTACAGGGACACTCCTTCTGTAGTAACAGAGCAGAGACTTCAGGCTGAACGGGTATTGGAGTACAGGAAGTAAACTGCATCTCAATTTTTTTTTTTCAGGCCATGTTTCCAACAATCTCTAAATTCTCTCCACCACCTTTGTCTCATTGTGGAAGTTTCTCGGTTATTCCGTGCTATCTAACACACTGTCCCCAAACTTCAAACAACAAACATGTTCTTTTTCCCCGATTTGGTGATTCAGCTTCCTGGCTAGGCAAGTCTCCTGATCCCACCTTAAGGGCTACAGTTGGGGTGGAGGGTCTAAAATGGCCTTGCCCCCATGTCTGGGGCCTTGGTTCTCACTTTCCAGGAGTGCATGCTTTGTGTATGTGTCAGTGGCCCAAAGGTAAGAACAGAAGCTGAAATGCCCCTTGAGACCAAAGGGCAGGAGCTCGGATCATTCAAGTCACATTCTATGGTAACCCAGGCCTAGGCCAACCCAGACCCAAGGCCTGAGGAAATGGACTTCCCTTCTTGCAAAGAGGGCTTCATGGCAAAATAACACGGCCGTGTTGTCTAATCGACCATAGGACGGATCGATTCTTACAGAGCGTGGCCTCTGCTCTTGGGGAGTGGGACCCGCACACAGCTACAAATACAAAGGCTGTACATTCAGGAAGGGGAATGTAGAAAATTCCATCTGGAGAGGATTCAGAATGGGGATGGAAATTCCAAGAGACAGGGACAGAAGGAGCAGGAAGACTTGGATGCATAGGAACTGCTCGAGATTGCCAAGTGTCCAAATAGGCTGATACCATTACCTTGATCTAGTATACATACATCTCATGCTTCAGATGGTTTGCAACGAAGTATGAGATTTTCTGCAAAATTAAATGTGTGCGCATGTAATTCTGGGAAGAGGGAAACATCTCTCATTAGATTCTCAAAGGTGTCGGGACCCCAAAGGAGTTAAGAACCACAGTAGTAGAGTTTTGGAAAATAAAGTCTTAGTTCACAGAGGGAATTTTTTCTTCCTGGGTTTTCCCGGGACTTGGCAGGCATCAACAGGGTGGAATTCTGAAAATAACTTCATGGCCGGGCATTCCGTTAATAGTCTTTCCCAGGGCCGTGAGCAAAAGATAGAGTATCCAGTGGGTTGGCTTCTGGATCTTGGTAAAACTAGGGCACAGGGATATGGTGAAGATTGACATCTGGCTAGATGATCTTTCTCTATGCCTGGCAAAGTAGGAACCAGTGTGAAATGAGAAGTGTTCAATTATTTTTGGAATAGGCTCACCTTTGCCTATCCTCAGCCCTGGTTTCCTTCCAGGAGAACCATCCTGAGCTGCCCTTGATCAAGCTGAAGCAGGATGAGGTGAATGAAGCCTGGGAACGTCTCCTCAATCTGGCTCTGCAGCGGCAGGAAACGCTGTCCAGTGCCGCAGACCTCCAGCGGTTCAGAAGGTATGAATCTGGCCAACACGTTATGGGAACCTCGGCAACAGCACCGTGTTTGTGCTTGTGCTAGCTTCTGGCTACGGTTAGCAATTAGTGGCCAGTATCTCAAACCAGAGTAAATCATGTGCTTGCACCTGAGGCAGCAAGGGAGAGTGTAGTTAAGGCAACTGTGACCCACCACACAGCCAAGTGTGTGGTGACTGGATCCCAGAGCAATGAATCTGACACAGGTGAATTAGTAATGGAAGTGCTGCGAGATAAGGAACGTGTATCAGGACCTGGATGGGAGTGGAAGGTTGAGTGGGAAGAAAAAAGACAGTAAGAGCTGACCCAGATATGGGAGGTATATCTAGAGGCCCAAGGACCAGATAACGCTCAGGCTTCTACATCTCAAAGGAAACTATCACAAGCAGGAACTCTTACATTACTTTTTGCTAGTGAGTAGGAACTCAAGGTAATTGCTAACTGAGTGAACCAGGGTGGTCCTTGCTGTGTACATTGTTTGCCCTGGAATGCCTGCGATTGTCTTTGTTGGGACTTATGTGGCTCTCTGGCAGGGATGTGACTGAAGCCATTCAGTGGATCAAGGAGAAGGAGCCTCAAGTCACCTCTGAGGACTATGGCAAAGACCTTGTTACCTCTGAGGCCCTGTTTCATAGTCACAAGGGCCTTGAGAGGAACCTTGCAGTCATGGAGGACAAGGTAAGCCACTGTTGGAAGCCTGGCTGGTCTCTTGGCCTGGGAGAGGCGTTTGGTGGATACCTTGCCTCCAGAGGACACAGTAAATTCACTATTTTGATAAAGGAGAAATTCCTTATCCCTGAATACACTTCCTTGTTCTAGTTCATAACTTTTCCATGGAGTTTTATTTAAATATATGTACATGTTTTATATACTCGTGTGTGTGTGTGTGTGTGTGTGTGTGTGTGTGTTTTGTAAGGTACTTCATGATTTAAAAACAAAAAAGCTACCTCCAGGAATGGTTTCCTAATCTTATTCAGGACCTGCAGTCAGAAAATCTTTCCTTTTGTAAAACCACATTTCTGTCAGTTCCAGCTGAATCCTGCTTCTTTTTGTCCTTCTCTCAGTAGATAAGGGAAGAAATTTATCCTTCTTCTTCACCTTCTCACCCTCCTCCTCCTCCTCCCCATCCCCTGCCCCTTCCTTCCTTCCTTCCTTCCTTCCTTCCTTCCTTCCTTCCTTCCTTCCTTCCTTCTTTCCTTCCTTCCTTCTTCTTTCTTATCTTCTCCCTTCAAATAAACTCAGAGACACCTAGAGCATGTTACTAGATCCACTTTTCGGTTCTCTTCTGAAAGCTGGAAGACCCTAGTCCCTATCTCTAGAGGAAGAGACAGAGGCAGGTTCGAACTTGGAGTAAGCCCCTACCCGTGATAGGCTCCCATCCTTGCTTCTTCCCCTTACGACATTACCCATAACCTCAACCAACTCCTCCAGAGTGTGTACAGTGGAGTCAGCCCTGAAGGTCCCCACGTGCTGCCCCTGACCATAGCTTTGTCTCTAGAACCAGTTTCCGAAAACTATCCCATTATTCTACTTCTTTCATTCTTGCTCCATTTTTGTATTTTGACTTTTCCCCCTAATAATGAATAATAAAATCCCATGATTTGATACATAATGATAAATGAAATTTTAAATCCTAGACAACACCTGATTGTAGTTAAATATAATGTAAGCACTAATGGTAACATGTGGGAAAGTCACCCATACCCACATTTTTGAACCTTGCTCCTTAGGAATTGTTCAGAATGGTCTGGTATTGCTAGAATTCTTGGCAGAAATTCTCCTGGGCAAGAGTGTCTCTCTGATTCTCACAACAGTATTTATGAGACAGTATAGAGTGTGGTGAAGGACAGTCTGAGGTCCAGCCTTGCTTCTGACACTTAGTAGCTGAATGACCTTGACCAAATAAAATACTTTACCTCTCAGTTTTCATGTGAAGGAGGAAATAAAAATAGTTTCTGCTTCTGAGTGTTATTTTAAAAAGATAATAAGTCAGTGCATGTTCAGTGCTGAGCAGTAAGCACTCAATAAGAGACAAAAGTGGTCAGAACATTATTATTGCTGATATAGTATGTTAGCATATTAATACAAAATTACCTTTGGAAAACAGTGTGGAGAGTGCTCAAAAAATTAAAAATAGAGCTTCCCTATGGCCCTGCAATTGCACTATTGGGTATTTACTCCAAAGATACAGATGTAGTGAAAAGAAAGCCCCAATGTTCATAGCAGCAATGGCCACAGTCACCAAACAGTAGAAAGAACCAAGATGCCCTTCATCAGACAAATGCATAAGGAAGATGTGGTCCATATACACTATGGAGTATGATGCCTCCATCAGAAAGGATGAATACCCAACTTTTGTAGCAACATGGACGGGACTGGAGGAGATTATGCTGAGTGAAATAAGTCAGGCAGAGAGAGTCAATTATCATATGGTTTCACTTACTTGGGGAGCATAAGGAATAACATGGAGGACATTAGGAGAAGGAAAGGAAAAGCGAATTGGGCAAAATTGGAGGGGGAGATGAAACACAAGGGACTATGGACTCTGAGAAACGAACAGGATTTTGGAGGGGAGGGGGTTGGGGGATTGGGTGAGCCTGGTGGTGGGTATTAAGGAGGGCAGGTATTGCATGGAGCACTGGGTGTGGTGCCTAAACAACGAATCTTGGAACACCGCATCAAAAACTAATGATGTATTTCATGGTGACTAACATAACACAATAAAAAAAAATTATTTTAACATTTTAATTCACTATTTGTTATTTTTATATTTATTATGCATTTTATTTAATATATTTATTTATTTTAATTTAATAAGTATGTTACTGTTATCAATAGTTATTAGTTGTTTTGTCAGATCCCTCCCATAAGACTTTGTCAGGATGAACCAGAGTGCTTGGATTTCCCATTAGGTTTCTTTTTCATCCCAAAGGTGAAGGAGTTATGTGCCAGAGCAGACAAGCTGATGTTTTCCCATCCTCCAGAGGCATCTCAGATCCAGCAGATGAAAGAGGACCTAGTCTCCAACTGGGGGCATATTCGAGCCTTGGCTACCAACAGATATGCGAAGCTGGAGGCTTCTTATGGGTCAGAAATCCCTCCTCTCTGTTGCTCTGACTATCTCTACAGGGTTCAGATATGACACAAAAGCAGAAATAAAGAGTGAAAAGAATGGAATAATGAGGGACCCAGCCCTCCTGCCTGCTGGTGGTGGAGGCAAAGGAAGCTTTATTGGTTAAGGGAAGCCCTCTGCTGGCGGACATAGCACCCAGCACGACTCCTCCCCGCTCCGTACCCCATTGGTCTTCCTCTACTTAGAAACTGTAGAGTTCTATCAAATGGCCCATGCACCTGGAGAAGCAGCTGAAGAAGCATCAAAATCCCCAGCCCTAGCTCAGGAACTGAAGTAAATTTCCAAGCTGAACAGTGTAAAAATAAATCTAGAATTATTTCCTGAATGTGGGTTAGCTTGCCAAAATGTTGGGTATCATTTTAGTAGTTTTAATGACTACCTGTAAACTATGTTTATAGTTAGTCATTAAAACACCAGAAAGCAGTGTTTATCTTACTTTTACAATTCCAAATTAATTGGTGAGCATTTAATTATTTGAATAGGTAAACGTTTTAGTGTCTTGTTTTTAGTCATAGGGTTAAGGGTGAGCTAAGGCCCGCGAGGGCTCCTGACCTTAACCTTGGTTCCCTTTCCTGCCAGGTGCCCAGTGTTACTCATGTGTCATGTCTTATTTATTGGCCTCATTGGAAGGACTTTATTTCACTTCATGGGCCTCTGGGGTGGTGTGACCTTGTGATGTTGGAGAAGCAAGACGCAGATGCCTCATTACACAATGACACACCCATCCCGGGAGTCAGCAACCTGGAGTGAAGGACAACCTGCCCAACATGCCCCACTAAAGGAACAGGAAGCCCATCAGGGGGAGGAAAGGGGTAGGATTAGGACTGCATATCTCAGCTCAACCCAACCCTAGCTCTTGACTCAGAGTTCACTTACACCTGGTTTCTCCTTCCTGTCCTTTACCTTACCTTTCCTGCAGGTACCAGAGGTTCTTATCTGACTATGAGGAGCTCTCAGGCTGGATGAAGGAGAAGTCTGCTCTGATCAGTGCTGATGAGCTGCCCACAGACGTGGCTAGTGGGGAGGCCTTGCTGGACAGGCATCGACAACACAAGGTAGACAGGAAGAGCCCCCCGCCACCCAGGGGGAGGAAAAGGGAGGGGCCAGGAGTGCCAGAAGGTTTCTTGCTGCATTTTAAGACATTTTGTCTTGTGGCCACAGCATGAGATTGACTCTTATGATGAGCGATTCCAATCTGTCGATGAGACTGGTCAGGCTCTGCTAGATGCTGGTCATGAAGCCTCCGATGAAGTTCGGGAAAAGGTAACCCAGTTGAACAGTGGGTGGAATTTTGATACATATTTAGCCCCACTTAATCTCATCATAATATGAAGCATGCTACCCACTCACACCTTGAAGTCACGAGAGAAAAGCCCACTTCTTGTCCATGTGTGCACCCTTCCAAAGGCCTCGCACTTACTAGATGCTCACTTTGTCTCTTCCTTTCCAAAGATGACAGCACTTGCCAACAGCTGGGCGGCCCTGTTGGGGCTGTGGGACCAGCGGCAGCTTCAGTACCTGCAGTGCCTGTACCTGCACCTCTTCTATCGTGACAGCGAGCAGGTGGACAGCTGGATGAGCAGACAAGAGGTAATGGGGGGAGGGGGGCCAAGCGAGTGTCCAGAAGCCATTTCCCCCACCCCTCATTTATCCCATGACTGTCGTCGGCACCCTCACAACCACTTCTGTGAGCTGGAGATTGTCTTAGGAAATAGAGGGTGAGCTACAAGAAGAAGATGAGATTGGCCCCTTCTTTGAGGCTCTTAGAATTCCCTCATGAACAGACAACTAGAAGAATACCTAAATACACAGCAGAGGAGCGTTAACCTCCACTGAACATAAGGCCAGATGAATATCACATTGCTGAGGGGTCAGGAATAGAAAGTTGTGACGAGTCAGGGAAGGTCAACCAGAGATTTCCTGGAGGAGGTGACTGGTCCTCTTGAGGCAGTGTTGGGAAGTCAGAATGGAGCAGGGATTGGCCAGGACAACTCTATGTGGACAGAACCAGAAACAAAGGTGATCAAGTTGTGTGAGAGGATTGGGGAGGAGTCTGAAGTTCCTGCTGTTCAAGGTTGGTCCCTACCCACCATCCCACCATATCCCACCTTGCTCTCCCACCATCTCCTCTCCATCCTTAGTCCTTGTCTCAGAGATGCTCCAAAAGCAATGTTTCTCACCAGTGAGGAAGAGTTGAGATGTGTCTCTGTCTTCTACAGGCCTTCCTGGAGAACGAGGACTTGGGAAATTCCCTGGGCAGTGTGGAAGCCCTTCTTGAGAAGCATGATGACTTTGAAGAGGCCTTCACCGCCCAGGAGGAGAAGATCACAGTGAGACACGGGCTCTGGCATGGGCACCTGCTCTGTGTTTGTTTGTGTCACTTCATACAACACCCGTCCTTAGAGAGAACCACTCATCACTTTCAGACGTAACATGAGGGTTCTTTTCGAAAGAGAAAACATTCAGAAAAGTAATCATACCCATTTTTACCATCACATCTTTTATTCCACAAAGCATTTAGAAAATTTTTAAAGAGGAATTTTTTTAGCCACTTACGTTTTCCCAGTGAAGTGATGATTGTTTTATTTTCTTCTGCAGCATGAACAGATATTATTGGATCCATATCTGACACAGAATCATGACTTGGAAGTTTGAAGTGTATTATTTACTTTTTCAGTTTTTTTTCCTCTCCAGTAATGTCTCCATTTGGTTTTCTCTAGTAAAATCTAGATGTCTAAGCAACATCTACTCTTTGCCTGTACATCTTCAGCTTTGTGTTTCTTCTCCAAAGTGACCACAGCTTTCCTGTGAACCCTACACTACGATGCCCCAGAAACTGGCCAATGTATAAGCCGGGCTCAGACAAGTGTGGGAGGATTTTATTGGTCCAGTGTACTGTATGTCTTTGGCGGTCCCCTCGGCTGGTTCTGGCTTTTAACTCATACATCTTACCACTGGCAACAGCAGCAACCAGAACAATAGAATTCCAAGTCAATACGGGGATTAATACGGTCCTTACCCTCCATATGCTTGCTCTGTTGATTTTTATTGGTAAAAACTAACTAACAGTATAAAATAAGTTGTTGTTTAGAAAAAGCTATCATGTGTTTTAGGTTATTTTCCCATTCTCTATCACTTAATCCACCCTGAGTTCTAACAATTTGAGGAGTTCATGAATGAATATCAGTAAAAATTTTTAACCCTTCTTCCTATGAGGCTAGAGATATAAATACATATAATCGGGCAGAAAAGGGAGGGAGGGAGAGCAAGAGAGTGAGAGAGTGAGAGTGAGAGGCTGGCCACTGGACATGACTATATCCACAGTGCTTCCTCTTGAAAACTTAAGAACAGGAGCACCTGGGGGGCTCACTCTGTTAAGCCTTTGACTCTAAGTTTCAGCTCAGGACTTGATCTCCTGGTCGTGAGATCAAGCCCTGAGCAGGGCTCTGCATTCAGCATGGAGTCTGCTTGGGATTCTCTCCCCCACCTTGAACACATGCTCACTCTCTCTCACTCTCTCTAATAAATAAATAAATACAGTCTTAAAAAAATTAAGAATAGATCAAATATTCACCTTCAAGTGACATCAAAATTCATTTACTATAACCTCTATATTAAAAATATTATGGCATCAAAGAGAGTAATTAACTCATCAACTATACATTCTGAAATGGAATTTGTAATAGAAATCAGAACTAGGTCCCAGATGTCTGACCCTGAGAGTTGTTCTCTTCCCACATTGCTTTTTCTTTCAACAGCTAACCCAGTGGTGGCCACTTACTCAGGGGACTCTGAGGGAAAACCACTCAGTTTTTGTTGTTTTGTTTTTCAGACCGTCGACAACAATGCAACGAAGCTGATCAATGGTGGCCATTACGACTCTGAGAACATCGCTGCTCTGCGGGATAGCGTATGTCGGAAGCCGCGCGTCTGCCCATCTGTGCCCTGGGGCCCGGGGAGGAGGTGGGGCCCAGGGACCCAGCTGGGCAGTGAACCTCGTGTTCACACTTGGCTTTGATGACCATGAGTTTCATCTTTGTTTTTGCAGCTCTTGGCCCGGCGGGACGCTCTACGTGGGAAGGCGGCCACTCGGCGCAAACTCCTGGAGGATTCCCGGCTTCTGCAGAAACTCTATGAAGATTCAGATGACCTAAAGAACTGGATCAATAAGAAGAAGAAGTTGGCAGACGATGAAGATTACAAGGTAAGTGGGTTTTTGGACCCTGGGCACAACCATCAGGACTGTTTCAGGGGGCCAGAGTCTTAGAGCTGAAAGGACTGGTGAACCTCTTGCCCTGAGTCCCTCAAGGCACAATACTTGGTTAAAAGCAAAGATCTGGTTTCTGGATTTCCTGTGTCCCACCACCTCTCATTTCTTTTCTTCGGCACAAATTCTCTTTTCCCTTTCCTTTCCTTTCCTTTCCTTTCCTTTCCTTTCCTTTCCTTTCCTTTCCTTTCCTTTCCTTTCCTTTCCTTCATTTGCTCTTCTTTTCTTTTTTTTTTCCTTTCTTTTCTCTTCTTTTTAAAAAAATTTATTTATCTATTTGAAAAAGAGAGAGAGAGAGAGAACAAGGGGATGGGCAGTGGGAGAGGAGAAGCAAACTCCCCCTGAGGAGGGGCCTGACACAGGAGCTCGATCCTAGGACCCTGGGATCAGGACCTAAACCAAAGACAGACTCTTCACTGACTGATGCATCCAGGCACCCTTCTCCAGCACAACTTCTAATGCCCCATAACGGAGTGGGGGAAGGGAGGCACGGCGCCTTATTTAGCTGTTTCTTGTCCCTCCACTACCTCTGCCGCTTCCCTCTGCACCTTGTAATAGAAACATTATGTCTGATCCCGTTGTAGGTTCAAATTTACTCAAAGCTCCTAGGAACCCAAAGGTAATCTCAAGGGTTGACATAAAGCAGAGTTACACAGTTTTGTAGCTAGAAGGGAACAACCCCTCCTTTTATTGATGAGGAAACCAAGGATTTGAATTGGAAAGTGACTTGCCCAGAGTTACCCAGTTATTTGGAAGGCATTTTAACATAAGTGTTAGAGCATGAATTCTGGAGAAGGTGAGCCTGGGCTCGAATTCTCTTAGTTCTGTCTTATTTGTGTGACTTTGGGAAACCCTTGACTTCTCTCTAAGCCATAGATTTCTCTACCTTGGGGTTGTGTAAAACATGAATTTTTTCATTCACAAGTGTTATATACTGCAAACTATTATACCCACATATATATACTCATACACTATCACACTTAGTTGAGGCTAGAATGAGTCTCCTAATTTCGAGGCCAATACCTTTCACAATATTTACTTTTGTTTCATATCTTTATAGAACTATGGGCACCTAATCTGTACCTTTCGTCTTGTTAAACTTGGAAATATGTGTTTGTGTTCTTGGGAGGAGGTGTGGTTCCTGAGTACAGAAGGTATATAGACCTTCTCTAGAGGAAGAGACCATGCATCAGGACAGAAATGGGAAAAAAATCTGTCATTGTTCATGACAGCTCCCTGTTTTTGTTTTTCCTTCTTTTTTTTAAATTCCAAATTTTTATTTAAATTTTAATTAGTGAACCTATATGGTAAAAGGGGTTCCAGGAGTAGAGTGCAGTGATTCATCACTTTCATATAACACCTACTGCTCATCGCAAGTGCCCTCCTTTATCCCCATCCCCCATCTCGCCCATCCTCCTGCCCACCTCCTTTCATCATCCCTCAGTTTGTTCTCTATCATAAAGGGTCTCTTATGGTTTGCCTTCTTCTTCCTGCCCCCCTCCCCTATGTGTATCTGTTTTTGTTTCTTAAATTCCACATATATGAGTGAGATCATATGGTACTTGTCTTTCTCTGACAGATTTATTTCTCTTAGCATAATACACTCTAGATCCATCCATGTCATTGCAAATGGCAAGAAGTCATTCTTTTTGATGGCTGAGTAATATTCCATTGCTTATATACACCACCTGTTACTTATCCATTCATCGGATGATAGACATTGGGTTCTCCCCATAGTTTGGCTACTGTTGATCATGTCTGATTATTAATTCGTGCATGGGGTGCCATATTCAAAATGATCTTTAGGAGATATCTAGGCTGCACGAATCGATTAGCCATGTGTGATGTGTGGCTAGGAGGGGCTGGCCACATGAGTTTGTTCACTTTCTCTGGCTCAGTATTTGAACTAGGACAGTTCCCTTGTTTCCTCTCCTTAATGCAGTTGTATTTATAGTGAGAAGTAACCCCTATCCTCAAAATTTCTGCTTCCCATTCTTCAGATAAGTTTCCTTTATCATTTGGACTTAGGACATACAGAACTTGAAGAGCCGCGTTCAAAAGCAGGAGGAGTTTAAAAATGAATTGGAAGATTATCAACGCCTACTCGATACACTGGAGAAAACTGGCCAAGAGATGATTGAGGCTGATCACTACGCCTCAGACAAGGTGGCCGAGCGTGTAGACGAGGTGGTCAGTCTCTGGAAGGAGCTGCTGGCAGCTACAGAGCAGAAAGGTGAGAAGCAGAGGTTTTGGTGAACGTCTACCTTCTAAGTTCTGAAACCTAGCATTTTAATCTCTACCACCTTGAATTTTCCTGGTGACCTCCATAAGAAGGGAGGCCACTCATTTCTTCCTGTATTGAACAGAGTTTTTATAAGTTAACATAAGTTTACCACATTATATACATACAACTTTATGTTATCTTCAGGCACATAGGTTTTAGTGAAATTACTTCTGTTTTCTTCTCTTTGCTCCCCCCCCTTTTTTTTTCTGTCTCCTTAACAAATATTCCAGAGCCATGAATCCAGTATTGGCTATGCACCTGGTGCATATGCTATGCACCTGGTGTTCTCATGTTAGATTTTCCCTACTTGGGTTCTATAGATGAGACAAGATATTTTGATCCAGGTTATTAAAGTAGACATTACAAGATTGTCAGCACCACATGTGATGTTCTTACAATATTTTATTCTTTTTAAAAATTATTTTTATTAACATAAAATGTATTTAAAATATATGTAAAAATGTATTATTTGCCCCAAGGGTACAGATCTGTGAATCATCAGGCTTACACATTTCACAGCACTCACCATAGCACATACCCTCCCCAATGTCCATCACCCAGCCACCCCGTCCCTGCCCCCCCACCCCCAGCAACCCTCAGTTTGTTTTGTGAGATTAAGAGTCTCTTATGGTTTACCTCCCTCCCAATCCCATTAAAAAAAACAATATTTTATTTTTATAAATGGAGTTTGATGATGCTTTTTTTCACATATCTGAAAGTGTTCAGGCCCTGCTGTAAGCTCTTAAAAAAATCCCCACATGTCTGCTTGAATAACCTCTACTTACATTTAACCTCCCTTCTCTAGAAAATCAGTCAGTTGTAGTAATTAACACAAATAATGAGGTCTTCCTGTCGATATTCTTCTTGTGAGACAGAGACTCCATTTATAGACACAACTTTGCCCTGGTTATAGACTACATATACCACACTGATTCCTTTAGATATCAACTCAATTTGGGGTTTAGGGGGAAAAAAAAAGCAAATTTACAGTAACAATAAGATGGTACTGCTACTCGCCAGTATCAGGAGATACAGCAAGTACTTAGCAGAAATAATGTAAATGATCGTTCAAAGAATAAAGAATTTAGCTGAGAATGGTGTGGACAATCAAGAAATTTTCTGGAAGAGAAAATTATGAGGCAGCGCTCCTGATGAAGGACAGGTACCAGGAAGGGCTGGTAATGTTCTGAGAAAGACATTTATAAAAAGATAGTTCACAATTTCAAATGGAAATCCATCCTGATTTTTATACTTCTCTTGGGAAATGCAGAGTTTGGGTTTGAATCCCTTTGAAAAGGAGGTCTTGATAGAGAGTAACAGTTGACATATTAAACACCCAAGATGGTCAGATCTAACACAATAGGACTGTACCTCCTCAGCAGAGAATAAACAGATTATTTATCTTTGTTTTGGGAATGAAAGTTACTATATTTAAAAAGAAATACCATCCAAATTGCACAAATTTAAGATTTTTTTTTGTATAATCACATATGGAATGGATATTTTTTCTCATTCGGATATCAAAATATTGTATTTCCCCTTAAGTCTGATGGAAGGTGTATTACTGTGTAGTGAGGAAGGGTCACGGTGTCTGTCGCATTCTTACTGCCTCACTCCAGGGAACCAGCTGCATGAAGCCAACCAGGAACTGCAGTTCAAGAACACTGCAGAAGACCTGGAGCGCTGGCTGGGGGACGTGGAGCAGCAGGTGGCCTCCGAGGACTACGGAAAAGGCCTGTCTGATGTACAGAACCTACTCAGGAAACACGGCTTCCTGGAGTCTGCTGTGGGCGTCCATCAGGTCGGTTGCCAGCTCTCTGGCCATGGTAGACCGAGCTCCTGTCCATGCTCTGAGCATACTCGTAATAAGTAACTATTGACAGAGAAAGAGAGCAAGGAACTGAAGGCAAAAATTCCAGAATTTTAGTTGGTCAGCTGCCCTTCCTAAGACCTTGTCTGGTGCAGCCATTGTCCTGGGTGCGGTTGTCGGAACCCCTTGGCCAGGGGAGCTTTGTGGGCTCTCACTCTTACTCCAGAAACTTGGGCTTCGTATTCCTGCTCATCACCTGCTGCTGATATGACCTTTGATGCATCTTTTCACCTTCTCACATCTCTATATGCTCATCTGTACCGCAAGGTTTGGACAACATGGCCTCTTCCTGTCCTGGCATTCCATGGGTCAAAGCTTGCAAATATCTTTAATCCTACTGCTTTATTTTTTGGTTAAGAACATTGAAGCCCATAGCTGTGAAGTGACTACCATGAGGTCACAGAGAGAACTGGCAGCAGGGCAAGGACTAGGATGTGGATGTGTAGGCTCTGAGTGCAAGGTTATTCCCCCGACATCCCACCAGATTGTCACTTGAGTTTATCTAGTCAGTTGTGAGATTGTGTGATTTTCTGGAGAACCCACTTCCAGCTGACTCACTTTCTCATCCAAGGGCTCCTAGCTTGTACTTAAGGATGACTCTGTTGTTCCCTAGAAAGTCCTCCTCTCCTGATCTATCTTGTTAAAATCCACTTCTATGATGTCTGCTCCTTGGGTTAAATGGGAAAGACAGAATAATCTAGAGGAAACAGGAAAACAAGCCAAGGCCCTTAGATAACTCCAGGGATGGCTTGATGGGGGTGGAAACAAGGTAAAAAAACAGTGAGATTCTTTTTGGAAATACCCCATTTCATCTCCTGGGCATTGTTCCTGGGATGCCAAAAAGTTTAGCCTGGGAAGTTTCCGTGTTAGTCACACCTGCAGCTCATTTGCAAGGGAGGAGGGTAGGAGGGGCAGTGGACAGAAAGTGCCCCTCTGTTTTCCTCCAGGCCTTGGTTTATTAACACTCTCTGACAGTTACTTGTGGTTTATTAATACCCCTCATAGTTAAGGCTCTGTGTCTGTGGTTTCCCTGATTTCCTTGGCACACTCTCTGTATATTCTGTTTTTCTGAAATGTTTAAGAATTACTTTCCTATAAATAGCTTTTGGGTGATGATGTGGCCCTCGGTTCAGCATCCCCTGTCACTCTGTTTCATGGATCTGGTTAGAAGTCATCACACAGTACTGGGGGAAGCTGATTCTCCCCAAAGCCTCCTCATGCTGAAACCCCCCACCCCTTTCTACTAAACGATGGCGTTTCCTGACACCTATTCTGTCTCTCCCTCAGGATCAGGTGGACACCCTCACAGACCTGGCAGTATATTTTGAAAAAATAGACCATCCCGATGCAGGAGACATAAAAGCAAGGCAGGAGTCTCTAGTGTCCCGGTTTGAAGCTCTGAAGGAACCACTGAGCACCCGGAAAAAGACGCTCATTGACCATCTCCTCCTGCACCAGATCTGCAGGGACACAGAGGATGAGGAAGCCTGGATCCAAGAGACTGAGCCCTCAGTGGCTTCCACCTACCTTGGTTAGTCCCTGAGCATGCACGGGCTGAGCCATAGAAGACCCAGGTCTGCAGACTCTCAGAGAGATCTGGGACAACCTGAGACACAGTTGTGGGGGATGCAGTGTTTGCTCTCAGCTCTTCCCTGTCACACTCAGGAACAATTTTTCCATCTTCCATAGAAGATTTTGTTAAAATTCATACTGAACGGTTTATCTCCTAAAGTAAACATGAACAATGCCATGAATTGAAGGCCTCTGAGAAGAGCTGGAGGGCTCAACCATTTGCTACTTGCTCTAACTTAAGTTACCGCCAAGGCCCTTGGCTGAGCCATCATGGTTGGTGCTCGAAGTCCCAAATAATTTTGTCCATAGTGTCAGTGCCTCCCTTCTGTGAAGATCTTAGCTATGGGAAAGACAAAAGTGGTGGGACAGCAGAGAAAGTACATACCTTCCTTTCCTTTGGGAGCTGTCCATCATTGCCAGTGCTGGGGTACAAGTGGAATGCAAACTTCATACCCAATAGTGGGAGCATCTATGAGGAGCTGATGATGATGACAGTGGAGGGGCCAGCCTGGGAGAACTTCTAGAAGAGAAAAGACCTTCTGAAGGGTGGACAGGCATGGCGAACTTCTGGAAAGTCATTTAGTGGGAAGTACAGGGAAGGGAATTTTGAAGGGAAGAGGGGGAATGTGTGGATAGAAGATAGGTAGTTGACATCTGGAACTGGGGTGCTGAGAAGCTGGAGGAAATTAATAATGTATAGCATTATTAATGCTAGCAGCAAGGGAGGCATATTTTTATAAGTTATTTCTAATCTTTACAAAGAAAACTTTAAAACATATAACACATCATTTTCATGGTGAAAAACACCTAAGTTCGAGCATTTGATAACTTTCTGACACCCATAAGAATTAGTAAGTGGAAGACTCTGCTTTTTACACTGTAAAATCTGAAACAAAATTGTTTGCGTGCTATTGAAAGTTCTGGTTGAAGAGTTACTTGCCTTTATGCCTATATAGTGACTCATTTATTATCTTTTGTAAAATAACGAGTTGAACTTTCTCAGTACAAAGAGACAGGGGAACAACAGTGAGCAGAGTTAATTCGGACAAATGATATAAATTTCAGGAAGTCCAGACAGAGACTACAGCCTCAAGGGGAAAAACTTGTAGGTCCAAGAGTTATAAAAAGTAGAGTAGCCTCTTCTTATTTCATACACTAGAACAATACCTGGACTTAGAATTATTTTTCTCTGTAGGCAAGGACCTGATTGTCTCCAAGAAGCTTCTGAACAGACACCAAGTCATCCAGGATAACATTGCCAGTCATGAGCCAAGCATCCAAGCGATAACAGAGAAGGGAAACAAAATGGTAGAGGAAGGTATGTATGGTTCAGGTTGAACTGGTCAATAATCACATGCTAAACTTAAAGGAAAAAGTTTGTTCAATTTTAGGGCTTTAAGGGAATTTAAAGATATCTGATTCACATTCCCTTTTAATGCAGAAATTCCCCTTGGGCATTTCTGACAGACACAATGATGATACAATATTGCTTATATAATCCAATAACAGGAAACTCCCTACCTCATAAATCAACCATTTGTATTCTTCAGTTTAGCCAAAATTATTAAATAAAATATTTTTATGCTAATAATCAATATGATCTTCTGTAGAAGTTTTAGAATTTAGAATTTAAGTTACAAAGCCCCAGAAAACAAATCAGGTCCTTTTCCCACATGGGAATTTCTGGATCTGTGAAGACTTGTCTCAGATCATTTGCATTTATTTATTTTGATCATTTACATTTAAAGCAGTTATAGTCTGGATAGTTAATAGTACCATTTCTTTAAATTCCTTATTTGCATAGTCTCAGTAGCTCTCCTTTTCCTGGCTTCTTGTCTTTAAAAACCCCCTACTGCTTAAAGATGATGTTTGAAAATGAGCATCAAAACATCAAGTTCTGGGGGCGCCTGGGTGACTCAGTGGTTGAATCCTCTGCCTTCGGCTCAGGTCGTGATCTCAGGGTCCTGGGATGGAGCCCCGCATCCCCCCCTCTGTCTGCCTCCTTCCTCCTCTCTCTGCCTGCTTCTCTGCCTACTTGAAAAAAAAACAACAACACAAAACATGAAGTTCTGGCTGTGCTATAAGCAACATAGATTACATTGGATCATCTCTCCTTTGATTCAAGAATAATTTATTGCCAACAAAAGAAGAAGAAGAAGGAGAAGGAGGGGGAGAGGAGGGGAGGGGGAAAAGAAGGAGAAGAGGAAAGTGTTGCTACCCAGCATCCAGCTATCAAAAGTATAGTTTGAAATTCACATTGTTGACCAAAAATTCAGATCTCAACTGAGGGATTCAAACTTAAAATGTTTATTTACAGTTCCTATTTTACTATAGTGACTCATCTTATTCCTTTCCTTGAATTGTAATTGTGGATTTCACCTATTTCATTCAGTTCTATCAGTTTTTGTTTCATGTATTTTGAAACTATATTTTTGTGTGCCTACATATTTAGGCTTGTTGTGTCTTCTTAATGAATTAAAATCTTTCACATTACAATAGATAGCCCTCTTTATCCCTGGTCATACCCTGAAGTCTACTTGGTGCTACATCAGTACAGCCACACCAGCTGTCTTTGATTCATGTTTGCACAATATATGTTTCTCCATCTTTTTGGTTGTAGTCTATTTCTTTATGTTATAAGCAGATTTCTTACAGAAAGCATAGAGTTAGGCTTCACTTTTATGTTATGCAATCCGGTAATCTCTCTCTTTTATGGGATTGTTTAGACCATTTAATTTTAAAGCAATTATTAATATGGTTAAGCTTAAATCTAACATCTTGCTATTCATTTTTCTTTGTCCATCAGTTTCCACTTTCTTTGGATTAATGATGCATTTATTACGATTCCATTTTATCTCTATATTTGTTACATATAGTTCTGTGAGGTACATGTCTATGGGAGATGTGTGCATATGTGTTTATTCTGGAGTAGTGATTCTCCAATTATGGTTTTGATAATGCTAAGACATTATTTGCCTTTTTTATATTCATTCTTTTGTAAGTGCACAGTGAAATTTTCTACATGATGTTTGATAATGCCTTTGCTCCAGTGGCTAATAGAATATATACTTGGATATTCTTTTGTTTTAAAAATTTTTGTTTCAATTTCTGATATGGTGACTATTAATAGATATCACCATATGAGCAAAAGCTCTTAGGGGTCCTCAATAATTTTTGAAATTATAAGGGAATTCTTAACTATAGGGAACAAGCTAAGACTTGTTGGAGAGAAGTGGACAGGAGATGGGCTAGTTGAATGATGGGGATTAAAGAGGGCACTTGTGATGAGTCCTAGGTGTTATATATAAGTGATGAACCACTAAATTCTACACAAGAAACTAATTTTAGAAGCCAATTTTACCATGTATGTTAACTAACTAGAATTTAAATAAAAGCTTGAAATGAATTTTAAAAAAATATAAGAGGATTCTAGGAGCAAAAATTTAAGAGCCACTGTTCTGGGATTTAAATATATAGATCTTTAATGTATCACATTCTAACTTTATAAAAGCATACTATTTCATGTGTAGAATAAGATCCGTAAGCAGTATGTTTCCATTTCTCCTATTTTCTTCTTTGTATATTGATGTCACACATTTTAATTTTATAAATGTTATAAATCCCACTGTAGATTGTTGCTAATTTTGCCTTACCAGTCAATCAGCTTTAAGAGTAAGAATGGAGTAAAAAACCCTTTTATATTTATTCTATATGTATTCACATACATCCACATATTTTGTTCTTTGTTCCTTTGACTACATTGATATTTTTACCTCATAATTTTTCTTCTACATGGAGAGCTTTCCCTAATAGCTCTTGTAGTGCAGGTCTGCTAATCCTACATCCTCTAAGCTTTTGTTGGTCTGAATGACTTCATTTTGAAGCACATTTTTAGCTGACACAAATTCTTGGTTGACAGTTTCTTTCTGGAATTAAAGAGGCTGCTGCTTTGTCTGTCGACTTGTGGGGCTTCCGATACGGAGTCTGCTCTCACTACTATCTCTGCTCCTCCCTGTGTAAAATACCTCTTTCCCCTGTTACTCTTTTAAGCTTTTTATCACTGGCTTTCAGAAATTTGATTACAGTATAACTTGATGTGGTTGTCTTTGTTTGTTGAGCTTGTGATCATTGAAGCTCTTGGATCCTCCAGGGAGCACTCTTAAGCTGGAACTGATTTAACAAAGGGGCCAATACTGAGGCGTCGTCTTTCTGGTCCACTTTGGTGGGAGCTGATGTTAACTACATGTAGCCTTATGTTGAGCCTTAGGGATTTGGGCCTCCTGCTTTTCCACCCCCTTGTCCTAACCTAGAGGAGCCTCCTGACATGGCGTGTAAGTCTCAAACATGCGAGGAGACCCCCTGTACATCTCCAGGGCTCTGTCTGTGTGTGATGTCCTTGCTGGGCCCCCTGCTCTTCGAGCTTGGGTGGTCTTGCCTGTCCCGGCTCACTCTGCCTGCTCAGCTCCGTGTGCCAGCTCGTTTTGTGTGGCGTCACCCCGGCCCTACAGCCCAGAAACAGCCCTGCACGTGGGGGCACATCTCATTTCCTTCCCTTCTCGGAAGAGTCACAGTCTTCTGCCTGTGGTCTGGACGTCGTCATATGTTGCGTTCTTTCTTGTTTTCTCGTTGTTAGGGTGAGAGAACTGGTCGTGTGGTGATAAATCCCTTCTGGGCAGAATTGGCGATCTGTTGGATTTTCTGTTTATTCCAGAAAATACATGTTTTTGGAACCCTGGGCAGGAGCCACATGAAGTCTTCTGTTTTCAAGTCTAAGTACCGCAGACTATGCCACACCCTTCACCACCACACAGACACACCCATCCTCCCTGACCACCTACTGATGTTCCGTCTCGGAACACTCTAACTCCCAGGAATTTAGGTGAATTGCTACACTGACAGCGTAAAGCAGCAGCCTCATGCCTTCCTTTCTCTCTCCCACGTCACCAAGGGGACTAAAGGAAAGTGATGTTACTGAGGGCAATACTCAACCTTTCTCTAACTCCTCCACAGGGCACTTTGCTGCAGAAGATGTGGCCTCTAGGGTCAAGAGTTTGAATGACAATATGGAGTCTCTCCAGGCTCGGGCTGGCAGACGGCGGAATGATCTTGAGGCCAATGTCCAGTTCCAGCAGTATCTGGCTGACCTGAATGAAGCAGAAGCATGGATTCAAGAGAAGGAACCTATTGTAGACAACACTAACTATGGGGCTGATGAAGAAGCAGCTGGGGTAAGGGGGCATGGAGGTGGACATTGCCTAGTTCTCACCAAATGGTACCGAATTAGATTGTGGGATGGCTATCGGTTCTGTGAGATTATTTGGGTGTTTCCAGAGTGATAATCTTTGGCCTTGCTTTGGTTGGGATAACCTCGGAGTTGACACAAATCCTAAAACGTACACTACATTTTCCTGATCCCACAGAAGTTTATAGATTCCTTAAAGATTATCTAAACCCCAAAGGGCATGGCCAGAGATCTACACATGTCTTGGTCCATCCTAAATTTCCCAGAATAGGCTTGGGCTTTCACAAACCAACCATGGTTCTAAGATATATACAGTTTCATTACTTTATTGACATAAAATCAGGCAGACATGTTGGGACAAGAACCTCAAAGGTCATAATCACTGTCTATGTCTGCTTCTGGTTTTGTTCATTACCTCATGATAAGCCGGCCTAGTGTTTAACCAACCTTCAGCACTAGAAGTAGTTGTGGTGGGCATCTAAAGTCATGCTAGTATTTAATACCAAAAACTAACGTCATTAGCTGCACCCTCTGCTAGCTGTGGTGTGGGTCAGTAAAACACTTGTGCAATTATGACTTCATTTTCATTAAAGCAAAAGTGAATATATTGAAATGTCGATCATTTAATTCCTAGTTTCCCAATACTTGCAAATTTAGAGTTAAACAAACAAACAAACAAACACCTCTCTTTATTATAGATGGAGAGTGTCTCTTACCAGGAATTAGGACAAGTGATACAATCCAATTAATACCCGAATGGCTCCCAAGAACGCTTAGGGCTCTTCCTGTACTCACTTCTAATGGCCCCTCGTCAACAAATCCAGGCTCTTCTGAAGAAGCACGAGGCCTTCCTGGTGGACCTGAGTGCCTTCGGGAACAGCATGCAAGCCCTGCGGGACCAGGCAGCGGCTTGCCAGGTGAGAAGGTGGAGCTGCCAGGAGCCACACTGCCCGCCGGGCGACAGAGGATTCTCTTTCTGACTGGCTTGTACGTCCAATAACCCAGGAAGCAACTGCAAAGGAAACGCTAGGTTCTCTGGGCCTTCTAGGCAGGAACGGTGGCCTCTCGGCAGCGGTCGCAGAGCTAGTTGGCCGGGCTCTCGCTGAACGCGATCGTACGCCCGCCGACGCGCTCTCGCTTTCCACCTTCCTCGCTTGGGTGTTTCGGTTCCCCGCCCGCCCCCACGCACGCGCCTCCTTCTCACAGTCCCTCCTGGTCGCTCGGCCCCCTTCCGGGTTGTTGGCGCAGCTTATGCAATGGCGACCGTGCGCAACCTTGAGGAAAGCACAATCCCGACGGCAGGAAGACGCCGGTCTATTAGGAGATCAGAAAGTTCGGCAGATAAGAGCACGTGACAGACATACGGACAGGAGGAAGGGTCTCAGGGCAAGGAGCTCCCCTCAGCAGAAATAAAACTGTTGGACGGTAGGAGGGTCCTCACGGCTGAGGTGAACCAGTTTATCTGGTTATTTTCAGAGATGGTTTAGCGTGTAGATGAGGAGGGCTTTTCCAGTCAATAGTGTATGAGCGCGAAGACACGAAAGCCCAGAATACTCAGGCGTGTTTGGGAAATGGTCCCGCGAGTGCTGGAGAATGTGAAGACGGTCAGGAGCGAGCGGCGCAGAGCTTGTCCTGAACCGCCGCGAGGCTGGGACCCGCAGAGTGACGGGGGCGCCTCCTTGCGGTCGTGGAAGGAAAGAGAGAGGCTCTGGGTTCACACTCTGGGAGTAGACAGCAGACGTGGGTGGGACTTGTCCGCCACCGCGCGCGGAGCTGTGTGCATGCCTTCCTCAGGAACAGGTGGCAGAGTGCATTGTGCTTGGTGAGGAAACACGGTGCTCCGAGGATATAAAATCAGGGGGTCTGTAAGGGAGGCGCACATTTTCCACTCTGACGGGAAGCAGGCATGGGCCGTGGCTTAAAACGGCGTGTGGTACTCCGTTCATTCTCTCAGAGGTCTGACACTTGCATAAAGTACAAATCAGAGAAGGCTACACCTTGGAGAGCAGGTTGCTTGCTAAAGAGAGGTCCAAGACCTCTGATCCCAGTTTATGGTGTCGGTTTTTATAATTCTGTGGGCTTTCCTGTGCTCTAGGTCATCCATCTCGTAAAAAAAAAAAAAAGTCCACTTTTCACTGATGTAATAATTTAAGGGTGAAGGGGTTGGAAGGGTTGTCAGTGAAGGCCTGGGAAAGGCAGAAGGCCGTGAGAGATAGTGGGTTTTTCACTTTCTCGAAGAGTCTTCTAAAATGTTGGGCGTAGAAACCTTGATTACCTGCTTTACACCCTGGAGGCTCAGAGCACTCCCTATGTTTCTGACAAACTACACACTCAGTGACTCATTATGTGTTCATGTTTCCTGGCCCGCCTGTCCCCTCAAGGGTCAGGGCGGCACCGTGTGTCTGAGAACGGCTCATTACAATCTCCCTCTGGCTGGCGGCTGTGTGGGACGGCCCAGCCTGAGGCTCTCCTCTCCCGTCAGCGGGGCATGGCTCCCCACCGAGGGGCTGGAGAGAGACAGGTTTCAAGCCGGTGACTGATGGGATCTGCTTCCTGCTCTCGTTCAGCAGCAGCAGGCCGCGCCCTGTGGAGGGAGCCGCTCGAGAACAGAGGGTTGTGGCTTTATACGACTTCCAGGCCCGCAGCAACCGCGAAGTCACCATGAAGAAAGGCGACGTCTTAACTCTGCTCAGTTCCATCAACAAGGTGACCTTTCCTTCTAACCTTCTTCCCATCAGCAAGACAGCTCCCCCATGGTCAACCCTCCCAGCCCTGCCAGATATCCATATTTTGCCCAAAGAACATTTTTCTATGGCTGTCTCTCTTAAATCACCATAATTTATTAAGTAGCATCTTTGCTTCAGGTATTTTGTAAGGTCTTGTGTATATCCTTTGGGGTTATACTGTTAATTATAGCGAAAAAAAATGAAGACTCAAGAAGCCTAAGTAAGTTGCCCAAAGACATAGAAACTATGAATGGCAATTCTGTGATCCTATTTATCCCTTTCTCCTCATCTCTGCTTGTCCCTCCTTCATGCCAATAGTCCCAGTGCTGGAACAACAATGGCCAGGGTGAGGAGGAACCTGGAAAAAAGAGAAGTTTTTTGTGAAAGAGCCTGTGAGAATAGGGACAAAATATCGGCTTTTTTCATAAGTGCTCAGATTATTTTTTTTTCATTGCAATAATTTCCAAAAATTATTGGGAAGAAAAGAAGAGAGTCTAGGATATTGTTGTGCTGGGGCGAGTGAATCCTGAGGCAGGATGGATGGTCCATGAGCAAATAAGCTACATGCCAGTCCCATTTTCTCCCTGCTCAGCCTTCTCCCCGTCATCACATCATGCCCCAAGGACACTGAATCCGGAGTGTTAGTTCGGTAACACCCCAGATTGCTCGGTGGGGCCCAGGGTGATACTGGAACACAAAACATCCACGAGCGAATTTTAAGGCCGTGCACAATTTTTAGGTGCTCTGGGAGAGGTGGGGAGGAGAGGCCCATACCCACCATAGTCTGCCTGTGCCTGCAGACTTAGTTCTAAGAGTTGAAGCCTCTCCTATTTGTGGTTTTTCAAGAACTAAAGGAGTGGGGATCTTTCTCCCTCTCCAGGACTGGTGGAAGGTGGAATCTGGTGACCACCAAGGCTTTGTGCCTGCTGTCTATGTCAGGAAACTGGCCCAGGATGAACTGCCCCTGCCCCCGCAGCGACAACGAGAAGACCCAAGCAGCATTGCCCAGCGCCAGGAGCACGTTGAAAACCAGTACGTTTTAGAAGCAGGAGAACTGGACAGCACTTGGCTGAATATTTCTTATTGGCAAAGACACTTCTCATGACTCTGTGGTTAGATTAATGATGCCATTGTAAATTCTCAGATTTTATGAGCTAAAAGTCAACTTTGGGTTCTTGAAAAACTTCAGTTTTTGTATGAGAATGATTAAGGCAATTGCCTGAGGTCAGGCACTTCATGGAGCCACTCCTGGTTGCCTGCCCAGCACTCTGAGGTCATCGAAGTCTTCTGACTTCCACGTGAACTTAGTTATTCCACCAGTTTCTCAACCAGGTGTTGGCTGGCATGTGAACATCTCACATTTATAGAATAGGGGAGGTGTGATGCCAGTCACACTATTGGAACACTGACATTTGTATTATTTTTAATGGAACCCCGTGTGTTTGTCTCTCTGCTCTCTGTTTCCTCCCAGCTTTATTTCCTCCTCTCCTCCATTCTTTGTTTGATTTTCCCTCTCTCTTCTTCTTGTTCCTTTTACTCTCCCTGCTTCCACTCCTCAGCGTTTCTTCCATGTCTCACAACACCATTCCCAGTCTCTCTGTTTCGGCACACAGGTACCGCTCCCTCCTTGATAGGGCAGAGGAGCGCAGGCGGCGTCTGCTGCAACGCTACAACGAGTTTTTGCTGGCCTACGAGGCGGGCGACATGCTAGAGTGGATCCAAGAGAAGAAGGAAGAGAACACTGGGGTGGAGCTAGAGGATGTCTGGGAGCTGCAGAAGAAGTTCGATGAGTTCCAAACGGTGAGAATGAGCAACCTTCTCCTCCAGATGGCTTCAGACAGTGACCTTGCTTCCGTTTATCCCACATGTTCTCCTAAGTGGTTCCTCAACTTCACATCTGCTAAATATCTTTCCCAGAGCTGCTGAGAGTCCCACATTTCAGATCTCTATGAGACGTGAAAGGGAAATTCAGAGGGATTAGTGGCCTTGGCTCTGCAGCCTACAGTCCCTGCCACTCCCAGGCCCTTCTAGTCTCCCTGAGCTCTTCAGCACTCATCCCACACCATACTTCATTCTGGGATCCTAGGTTGAGGTGGGAGGCTATGGGACTCTTCAGAAGCTCTTAATTATGGGACAGAAGGTGAGATGGGAAGGTGGGAAGAACTTATAACTAGTTTCTAAGTTTCTACCCGCCTGAAACCATCCATCCTCCATTCTCACAGACTCATCCCATACGTTAGCTAGCAGTGAATATAAACCTCTTCCTTCCTTTCTTTACCTTATGAAGTTTTCTACATAGAATTCAAAGACCCACATGGGTAGATGATACATAGATAGATAGATAGATAGATAAATGAACGGATAGAGAGATGATAGATGATTGATATATGGATAGATGGATGGATGGACAGATGGATGGATGGATAGATAGATGATAGATACTTAGATAGATGATGGATGGATGAACAGAGATAGGTAAATAGGGATTTTATATATGCATATAGAATATATAAGAAAAGAGGAAAGTGAAATAAAGGGAAGCAATGACACAATTATGAAAGAACACCAGGAATGACACTCCCATGAGGAAGCTCATTTAGAGGCCTTTGTAAAATGTAACGGACGATCTCAACCCCATAAGCATCGTGATGAGCTCCTCAGAGCTATTTCTTATAACACACCTTAACACAAGCAGATTACAACTTAGTCCATGAAATTCTATAGAGGGCAGAGGAGTTTCTGTTGGTAGGAAAGCACAGGCTGCAGCTTAGGTAAATCAGAAGAGATTGTTCAGAAATCTCAGAAGTTGGATGTGCTCCACACTCCAGAAAAATGGCAGCTCTCTTGCCAAGTTCTCAATAGCCAGTGGGGTCAGGGAGTTTAAAACTCCTCTTCTTAGTGGCAGATTGGAGGGTGGCTTCTTGTGCATTGCATATGAGATTAACGATATTAATATTTAGGGCAGGGGGGGGGCAGGCAGGTATGAAGATTCCTGAGAAGGGGATTTATGCTGCTTTGGACAAATTTTCCCACCCAGGATTTGAAGGCCAATGAGCCTCGGCTGAGGGATATCAACAAGGTGGCCGATGATCTTCTATTCGAAAAGCTTCTAACACCAGAAGGAGCTCAAATACGGCAGGTAAGTAGAACTCCTGCTATGGTTTCCTCACTGCCCGACTGAGCTCGGGGGCCACATTGCACTTTGATGCACTCAACTTCATGTTCCACAGATCAGCTAGGACAGGCGGAAGATAGAAAGCCGGCTTCAGGAAAGGTCAAAGACGATAGCTCAAGCAATCCACCCATGTATGTACTTAACCTGATCTGAAATCTATAAATTGCAACACATGTCTCCCTCCTCCCCACATCTTCACTTACAGACACAGAAAATTCATGCTCATACACACAAATATAAAGAAAATGTAGGTAAGAATCTATAACAGTGGAAAGGGGCTGGTCAGGAAAGCTGACTAGAAGAGACAGACACTGATAAAATGTGATGAAAAAAAAAAAAGAAAAACACAGGTCAGTACAGAGGAGAGGTGGGATATTCTAGACCTGATTTAGACTGGGACCCTTTGTTACATGGAAGATCGAAGGAGCATGAGTGGGATGTCTAGTCCAGCTCTCTGGGTTGTCATAAACCAGGGAAGAGGAGTTCTCTGCCTCTTTTCAGGTGGTTGAGGTGGAGTAGGAGGGAGAAGAGATGTGCGTAGGAGTAATGCATGTGCTCTCTGTGGAAAGTTGAGCTCTAAGTGGTGGCTTGGTTTGGTCCATTCAGGATGCATAAATATAATAGCTGCTAGCTACCCAGGCAACATGCCATACCCACCTTCTGGAGGTTGGTATGTAGTCTCTGTAGCAGTCAATGTCGGTTGCTGCTCTAGGGTTGGGTTTCCATTCTGGAACATCATTTGGGGAGGGAAACATCCCTTTGTCAACTGCATGAATGAGGGCCAAGCACTCCAGAGAGGAAAGAAACCTATTGAAGTTTCTGAAGTAGATCACACAACAACAACGAGCATTCAAACATCATTGGGTCTTTGAACAACACTGAGCCACCTGAGTTAGCTTTCTAGCCAACACCCGTTGTGTCTGCCTCTTCTAGGAGTTGAATACTCGCTGGAACTCCTTGCAGAGCCTTGCGGAGGAGCAGCGCCAGCTGCTGGGCAGTGCCCACGCTGTCCAGGTGTTTCAAAGGTGAGATGGTAACCCTGAGAGGCAGTGCTACTCTAGAACCCACTCGAAAGCCCAAGTCTGATTGCTGCAGGAGAGGCATCGCTATTACTAGAACACGCAGAGACTAGATCAGTGGAGGTCAGGTGATGGGGTCCTCCCAGACAACCAGCTCTAATTTTCTAGTGCCTGGTCTTGGATCCTGATGCGTAAGTAGCAGTTTTCATGGTAGGTAATGAAACTCAGAGTAGAGATAAGAGGTTTATGTAATTTGTTTCAGAACTAGCCATAGACAGCAGCCAGCCACAGATACCACATTGGTTTCAACTGTTGATTGAAACCTTTTTTTTATGTCTGATTCCAAATCTGTGTCTGCACACACATAGCTCAGCAAGCAAGCGAGCGAGCAAATGGTAACCAGACACCCTCACCAGGTATAAACGTAGTTTTGAGTGTTTGGAGCAGGAAAACAGATGCAGAGTTTGGCTGGACAGTCAGGTCCTCTGGCCCGGACAGGCTGTACCTGTTAGTAGCAGTCTAACCTTGAGCAGATAGCCTCCTTAAGGCTCTGGTCTTGCCTGTGGAAAGTGGTCACAGTAGCTATGCCTCAAGTCATAGCTGGAAGGATGAAGTGAGCCTGTGTTCTAGTATATCAGGAAGGGGGGTGGGGATGAGTAGAAAGGATGTCCCTGGAGTCAGCTGGGCCGCCTGTGGAACACACTGTCACCCTCAATCCTTCACTCTCATGAGCCAGAGAAGCAGATGAGATGAAGGAGCAGATTGAGAAGAAGCGCCAGGCCCTCCAGGTGGCCGATCCCGGCTCAGACCTGTTCAGCGTTCAGGCCCTTCAACGGCAGCATGAGATCTTTGAGAGAGACTTCATGCCTCTGGGAGAAAAGGTGGGACATTCACTCCCAAGCTGTTCCAACACATCCCTCTTCACATTGACACCTCTGTGTGGCCTCCTCTGTGTTTCTATTCCCCAGTCTCTCCTCTCATGTTTCTCCTTGTCTTACTCTGTACTTGATCTTGTACCTGTCCCTAAGATGAGGGCACCCAAAGGACATGGCCAGGACCTCAGAACATGGAGGGAAAACATCCTGAAATGACCTCTGAAATGACCTGTCCAAGCACCTCTTAGTGGCTTCCAAGTGCCTAAACCGTATAGAAGGCCCTCAGCCTCAGACCAGGAGGCACTGGCCACCCCCAGGATAGCCTCGGCTGGGCGTGTTGCAGTTTTCTTCATAAGGAACTGACAGAACTTAATCCTACTTGACCTACAAGAAAGCTCTGGAACTTGCCAGATGTACTCTGGGATAAATCAGGGGCATCCTGGCGTTATCTTGCAGAGCAGAAAAGGCACAGAAAATATCTATATTGAAAAGGTCTTCACATTAAAAGTCAGGACCCTTGGGTACAAAGTTGACCTTGCCACTTATCAACAGGTTCACTTAATCATCTGCCCAACACCCTCTCATCTTAAAAAGAAGTTTGGTAATGTCGAGTTTGACTACTTGCGGGAGTTACCATGTGTACTGAAAGGGTTGGCACTATTTTATGAAGTGGCAAAATGTTCTCTTACCTCCCTGAAGTCTACTTGAGGAGTGAGCATTGCCAGGGCTCAGAAGTGGTATTTCACTAAGATTAGCTATGGCTCTAACTGCTGATTTTCAGAGCTCGTGTATCTCTTCAGGTGACCATGCTGGTGGAGACAGCAGAGCGGCTCAGTGAGTCCCACCCAGATGCTGCTGATGACCTGCGGAGGCAGGGAACGGAGCTGAAGGAGGCGTGGGACAACCTTCTGAAGGGCTCGGAGGAGCGGAAGGAGAACTTAAATGAGGCCCAGAAATTCTACACCTTCCTTATGCGAGCCAGGTAAAGCTCCAAAGGCAGGCTCCACCAGGTGGGGTGGGCGATGCCCACATTTGGCCCCGTGCAGACCTTCTAGGAGCAATCTGGTTATAGGTGCTCTTTACTCCTAGTTTGGAGGGTATGTCCACATCCAGATCATACCTTGGTCGAGGCACAGAAAGCATAGCCCCAGTAGTTCAAGCCATAGAGTACCTAAGTTTGAAAGAACGTGACACCACTGAGGCCAGTCAAGTCAGCCTAGAGCACATATGCTACATAGGTGCTGTGTGGAGTGGTGTAGACGACGGGCATTTTCTTCCTACTGGAAAGACAGAGAAGAGCACAGATACCCACGGTCGAATGCAATACAGCCCAAACGCGCATCCTAACAATGCACAGAACTAGCATGGAAAGGTACGAGGTTAAGAATGGTATAGTATGTTCAGGAAGTGGGGGCAGCCGGAGCACAAGTTTGCATATCAGAGGGCTCAAGACAACTGTTGGGGCATAGGCTCAGACATGTTAAGATAAAATCCAGAAAGCTTCCGTTGCCTTCCTAGAGACCCTAGACGTTATCACAGTGGAGCAAACAGACACTTTATCTGTGGAACAGCTTCCATGTTCTGCCCCATCACCACCGTCTGCTGGGAGGAGCATTTGGAATCAAGGATCCAAGAAGTACTCACAATGTTATACTTTTGGGGAAAAAAAATTATTTACTTTTGGTAAATAATTGCAATTCCTCTTGGCAATCTCCTCCCCACTTTGGCATCTCTGGGACGCTGTAGTTTTTCATACAATATAAATAAATAGCGTCCACAGCCACCCCCAAATCATACCTGCTCACAGCTCTTTGGACATACAGATTCTGCTCTGACTTCAGACTCAAGTCAGATGCTGCCTCCTTCCCTTTGTGAACTCTACTCTTCAGTAGGCAGCGGTAATATTCCCTCCATCTGAGCAACCCTGACACTGGCTTTTATCTCTTTATGACCCTCTGCTTTCCAGGCTGTTTTTGAAACAATAGGTTTTAGCCTCTTGTGTTTTGTTTGCTTTTTTTTTTTTTTCCTTTACTCTAAAGTGTGAATTCCTCTTCTGCAATGTTTGGTACTTAGTAAGTACCCAGGGAAACTTAGTTGTTTAAGTGAATACATGAGTTTATAAAAGAAAAGACCCTTCTACCCTAGAGTAGATGTTTGTTTTTTCTTCAGCAAGAAGAAGGAGTCTCTGTATGTGATGCTAATATGGGCATCACAGAGAATTGCAAATGAGTGCATTGTTACCTGATATTTATCCTCTGGGTCATGGACCTTAGCTCTCCTTGTCATTCCCCTTGACTGCTGATGGTAAGAAGTGGGCTCTGGTCTCATCAACAGCATGGAGAAAGAGAGAGAGAAAGAGAGAGAGAGAGGGAGAGAGAGAGAGGGTTTACATAAATGTGTGTGTACAGGTATGAGTGTGTGTGCATGTGTGTGTGTGTATGTGTGCACGCATGCTGGGAATCAAAGTAAGAATAAAGACATACCTTCCTGAGATTCCATAGAGAATGGATCCTTAAACCCAAGAATTTACTCCTTATGTACAAGAATCATTTAGAGTAATGGAGTATGTATTGGTCGAGGATTTGAGTGTCTGGGTTCTTCCCAGTCGTCTGTTTTTATTTCTATTACGTGGACAAATCACTTACACTCTCTAGGCTGACCTCCTCATCTCCAAACTGAAAACGGAAGAGTTCCCAGAATTCTCTACTGGATTATTACAAGAATGGAAAGAGACAATACATGTGAAGACATTTTCAAACATAAGGGATTGCCATTATTAAGTCAAAGAGTGTAAACAACAGAATTCAGTGATTCATCACTTACACACAACACCCAGTGCTCATCACAACTGTCCACCCTCCATCTAGCTACCCCCACCCATCTCCCTCCGTCAACCCTCAGTTTGTTCTTTATAGTTGTGAGTCTTTTACAGTTTTCTTCCCTCTTTCTTTCTTTCCCCCCCCAATGCTCATCTGTCTTCTTTCTTAAATTGCACATACGAGTGAAATCATATGGTATATGTTTTTCTCTCACTTATTTGCTTAACCTAATACACTCTAGCCCCAGTCATGTCATTGCAAATGGAAGATTTCATTCTTTTTGATGGCTGAGTAATATTCCATTGTATATAAACACCACATCTTCTTTATCCATTTGTCAGTCAATGGACATTTGGTCTGTCTCCATAGTTTGGCTATTGTTGATAATGCTGTTGAAAACATTGGGGTGCAGGCACCCCTTCTAATATTAACTAACTAGAATTTATGTAAAACTTTGAAAAAAAAAAAGCTTGTCAAAATAAAAAAAAAAGGAAACATTTCCAATTGGTTTCTAGTAAATCATCTTTATTACACTTGTCTTCTTCCTGATTTTCCTTTTACTTGGAATTTTTCTTAGGCATTGTTATCAAATTCGAGAAAGTATCTCTATAATCTCTATATTTATATATAGATAAATAGTTTTATATATATATTTATATACTATATATAATATATCTATATTATATATAGATAAATAGATTTATATATATATAGATATATAGATTTATATATAGATATATATCTCTATCTCTATAATTTTATATTTTTATCTATTTCATTTTAAAGATTATTTTCATTCCTTATACACAAGAAGATTCATGTGCAATGAATTTACAATAATAAATTCGCTTTTTAAAACAAGCAAACTGGGGCACCTGGGTGGCTCAGTGGGTTAAAGCCTCTGCCTTCGGCTCGGGTCGTGATCCCAGGATCCTGGGATCGAACCCCACATTGGACTCTCTGCTCGGTGGGGAGCCTGCTTCCTCCTCTCTCTCTCTGCCTGCCTCTCTGCCTACTTGTGATCTCTGTCTGTCAAATAAATAAATAAAATCTTTAAAAAAAATAAAACAAGCAAACAAAAACCAGTGTGAACAACAAACCTAAGGTCCGTGAAGCATATAAAGCCAGATGGAAGGTGTGAATCCGGAAATATTTTCTAGGGAGGAAAAAGCCAAGGACGGATAGCCTTGTTGCAAGCTGCTCGGATTTCTTGTCAATCTAAATACGTCTATTTCTCTAGGGACCTGGAGAACTGGATCAGTAACATTGGTGGCTTGGTGTCCTCAGAGGAGCTGGCTGAAGATTTAATCGGCACGGAGATCCTGCTGGAGCGACACCAGGTCTGGCTACAAAATCCACAGCCACTGATCACATGACCTCCCACCCTTCCCTCACTTTGCAACATTGTTGAGATGCCCCTGGTGCCACCAGCCTCTTCCCTTTTCCAACACAGGAGCATCGTGCTGACATGGAGGCTGAAGCGCCCACCTTCCAGGCCTTAGAAGACTTTGGTGCAGAACTTATAAGCAGTGGGCACCGTTCCAGTCCTGAAATTGAAGAAAAGCTTGAGGTGGTCAGGCTAAAGAAGGACAACTTGGAGAAAGCCTGGAAACAACGCAAGAGGATATTGGATCAGTGTCTGGAGTTGCAGGTAAAGCACACTTGACCCCGTTAAGAAGGATTAAGCTCCATTTCTTCCTTCTGTGCAAGTTTGCACAGTTCCTACGGGTGCTCATGTCACTGGGCTTGCCATCCTGGAGGCACAAAAGTGTTTCTTGGCTCTCCACCATTGTGCTCTCAACATCGTGGTGCTCTCTGCTCATATCCCTGTTAGAAGGACCAAAGTGGGGATCTGCTTTTGGCACAAGAGAGGGTGATTATAATGTATTTATTGATTGAGAGTTTGGTCGATTGATTCTTGTTGAGAACCTGCTGGGTGTGGAGTCCTAGAAACACAAAGATTAGTAACATAACATCCTTTTTCTGAAGTAGTGAAATTAGATGTGTAGACAGACCATTCAGGAACAGAAAGTGATTATTAATAAAACAAAATGATGAGCATTTTTTATTTGGGTGCATTTTTTTTTTTTAAAGTGAGAAAAAGCATTTATTGTTCTGTTTTTTTGTTTTTTTTTTATAATTTTTTTTATTTTTTTTTCAGCATAACAGTATTCATTATTTTTGCACCACACCCAGTGCTCCATGCAATCCGTGCCCTCTACAATACCCACCACCTGGTGCCCCCAACCTCCCACCCCCCACCCCTTCAAAATTCTCAGATCGTTTTTCAGAGTCCATAGTCTCTCATGGTTCACCTCCCCTTCCAATTTCCCCCAACTCCCTTCTCCTCTCCATCTCCCCTTGTCCTCCATGCTATTTGTTATGCTCCACAAATGAGTGAAACCATATGATAATTGACTCTCTCTGCTTGACTTATTTCACTCAGCATAATCTCTTCCAGTCCCGTCCATGTTGCTACAAAACTTGGGGATTCATCCTTTCTTTCTTTTTTTTTTTTTTTTTTTTTTTTTTTTTTTTACAGCTTTATAAACATATATTTTTATCCCCAGGGGTACAGGTCTGCGAATCGCCAGGTTTACACACTTCACAACACTCACCATAGCACATACCCTCCCCGATATCCATAACCCCACCCCCTCTCCCAACCCCCTCCCCCCATCAACCCTCAGTTTATTTTGTGAGATTAAGAGTCACTTATGGTTTGTCTCCCTCCCAATCCCATCAAATGATGAGCATTTTGAGGCTAAAGAAGTCTGAGCGATTAGTGCCAGTGATGGAAGAGATGAGCGGATTACTGGTGGCCCTGAGGGTCGTGGTTATGATGGTCCTAAGCAATAACCAGCCAGCATCTGCTAGGTGCAGCATATGGGAAATGCACTAGGGGAATGGAGTAGCTTAAACAGAAGCAGTGTGTTCTCAGGGAAGAGTAAAAGGTACAAAATAACTGAGATCAACTGTGTGAATGTTTCTTGGAAGAACATAAGCAACCCATACGGGATCTCTTATATTAGTGTTGTAGGAGAAAAAGAGATCATTCCCTCTGTCCCCTGGATTGGATGTAACTTCTACCTTCATTTCCCATAGTTGTTCCACGGGAGCTGTGATCAGGCTGAGAGCTGGATGCTGGCGCGCGAGAATTTCCTGAGGTCAGAAGGCCATAGTTCCTTAGACACTCTAGCGGCCTTGGAGAAGAAACGGGATGATCTGGACGAAGCAATCGCTTCCCAGGTAATAACGACCAATGCAAGAGTTCCAATAACAAATATTAGTAATGATAACAACGATTCTATACATGTATGTGGTTTTGTGATTTACAAGTATCTTAATTCCCATTTGCTTCTTAGAGAAAACTTTGAGGTAGACAGGGCAGTTCACATGGTGGCTTAGTCTTAACTCAAGTCACTCATGGTCTCGGACCAACTTACCGCCAGCCCAGCCTTTTACAAGTTAACTTTTAGAATTGGAAGTGACTTTATATATTGCTTATGCTAACATCCCACCCAATGCAGGAGTCACCCTCTGCCATGGTCATGGGAGGAGTCTGTTCTTTAGGGAGGTCAGTACCATAGGAACTCAGTACCATAGGAGCTCAGTATCGTAGGAGTCACTAACAGAAGAGTACATACCACAGGAGCCCATCTTAGAGTCACTACTAATGTTTCTACTCATGTTGAGTTAAAAAACAATTTCATGTCACTTACTCTCAGGCCCTTGTTTTGTTCCTCTTTGTGAAGCCACAAAGGGTGTCTTTGTCCTTTTCTAGGAAAGAGTCTGGGATTCTACTGAAGGCCTAACCTCCAGACATCTGGGCATTTTTCTTTTCCTCTATTTAGGAAAACAAGATCACTGAGCTAGACCATGTTGTAGAGCGGCTCATAGAGGATGACCACTATGCCAAGGAGGAGATTGCTGCTCGGTTCCAACGGGTGCAAGACAGGTCAGGCCTGAACAGGTGTTCTGTGAGCTAAGGAAGATGTAGCAGAGTGGCTTTTTGCTAGCATGGAGGATGGAGGTCACATTCTCAGTTCTTTTCATTTCTAAATGCCTAAAACTATCTTGACACTTGGAAACATTCCTGATCTAGACTCACAGAATGAAAGGCATGGAATACAACTTAAAAATTACTGACTTAACCGGTGTGTTTTATATTTGAAAATAATGAGACTATGCACCAACTAAACCTATGTGCATAATATGTAATATTAGATGCAAAATATATGTTATATAATATGTATATGTACACTCTCTGTGATATTATAATATATAGTATATAACTAAATAATATATAGCTACATTATATATAGCATGCAAATCTGTAAAGAACGAGAGAAGGGACAGGTTGGCAAATGAGAAGATTGCAGATATGGCATCAAAGCTAGCTGGAAGGGTCGAGGGCAGAGAGCGATCTAGTCTCTTCCTCCAGATGGAATGCTCTCAAAGAACTGCTGACTGCTGAGCTGAAAAAACTTGGTGCCTATGCTGACCTCAAAAAATTCCACCATGACCTTGAGGACCTGGAGGAATGGATCAGTGAGATGCTACCCATAGCCTGCGATGAATCCTACAAAGATCCCACCAACATTCAGGCAAGTTTGAAATAGGAATCTTGGAAAACTCTAGCATATCCAGATTGTTGGATTAAGGGTCACCTACCTACACAAAACTTTTGCTCACTGTTGAGACCACTGCTAGCCCTCAGGGGCTTCTGAGTCGAACGTGAAGGGGTGGGTCCTTCGGAAGCCCCCGTTCATTATGACAGAACATTACTTTTTCTTTGAAATGGAATTTATCTATATTGCTTCCCTAGATTACAGACTAATTTAGTTTCTGCTTTCCCTTCAGAGAAAATTCCTGAAGCACCAGGCTTTTGAAAAAGAGGTCCTGGGCCGAGCTGATGAGGTAGAGGGAGTCCTCAGACTGGGGGAATCTCTGATTGACCAGAAGGCATGTGACATCAGTGAAGAGACCATGAAGGTGGGAATTCTGCTCAGGGTGGTTTGGGCTAAAGGCATGTGAGGAGAAGCCTCTTCTTCCTTCAACGTTTCCGTGGGTGGGGATGTGGAGTGTGTTCTTTGGTTAGTGATCTTTCCTCTGGCTGCCACGTAACGAAGGCAGGAAACCATGATGCTCAGACCTCTTCACTTCTGTCAAACTCAGTAGTTAGAATCTGATAAAGTTTTAGACCTAATTCCTAAGTGTCGTCATGCTTGTTTGATGTTTTCTATCCCTACTGCCAGGAGTTTTGGCACTTAGGCAGGCACCAGTCTCTCTAAGAAGCCCAGGACGCTTTCCTCAAACTTTCTTCCAACACCTCCTATTGTTTCCCAGACTAATTAACTAACTAACTAACTGGTTAAAAATGTATAGCATTCAAGGGTTGGTGGATTTTGGCTAGTCCCTGGCTCCTAGCCCCCTCCAGTATCCTTTGAAGTTGTCACAGGACTCAGGATCCTAAAGACCATAGTGATCCCCCAATTTCTTTGGGTTAGGGTCAACTGAAAGAGCTGGAAGACCACTGGAACTACCTGCTTGAGAAGACAACTGACAAAGGACAGAAGCTCGAAGAGGCGAGTCGCCAACAGAGGTTCAACACGGGCATCCAAGACTTTAAGTTCTGGCTCTCAGAGGTAATTGCACTCGGAATGGTGGGGGATGTGAGTTTAATAAATACGTGCCAGTAAATGGATTATGCATGAACAATTTCCTTGACTTTCTTGGGAGAAGTTGGGGGACATGGTCGCTAATGTTCTCCTTAAAGGCAGTTTTCATCAGACAGCTTCATTGCATTCTCCTTTATTTGCAGGCGGAGACACTGCTGGCCATGAAAGATCAGGCCAGGGACTTAGCTTCAGCAGGAAACTTGCTCAAGAAACATCAGCTGTTGGAAACAGAGATGTTGGCCCGAAAGGTAAGCAGTGTTGGAATCTCACTCCTCTGGGCAGAATGGAAATGGTTCCGACTGCCCTCTCTCATCTTAGGAGGCCATTTGAAAATACTTTCTTGCAAAACTGACCTTAGCATTCTTAGCCAGCAGTCATTATAACCAGATCAAATCTGTGAGCTGCAGAGCTGTGACATTTCACCGCTAACCACTACCGTGAAACTACAGTTCTAAGGAAGAGGATCCAGGAAGGGGGTCCTAAAGCTATCTTGTCTACCTCTTAGTGATGCATTCATATAAACTCACCATCTTCCAAAGCTCAAATTTGATCTGGCCTTTGAAAGAAAGTTTATTTTACATAATTATAGAGAGCAAAAAAAATCAGAGTGTGATGTCATGTACAATGAAGTTGAACTATATATACACTCTGGACATTCGCTGGAGAATTCCATTTGCCTTCCAACATCAAGCAGAAGAGTGTCTTGGGGGCAGTGATAAACATGTTGGCAGGTGTTGATTTCACCCTGGAGAACTTTGTATGATCAGTTTTACTTGGTGGCAGAGGTAGACACAGAAAGGACAAGAAGTCAAAGGCTTTCTAAGTTCCAGAGCTTTAGGACTTGATGACATTCCCCACGACAACAGTAGAAGGGCAGACTTAGAATAAAAACAGACAGAAGAGCCTGGGTGTGCTCTGGACATGGCCACCCTAGAAATGTTATGGTAGAGTAGGTCTTCTTGAATCCTTCTATCCATCAATCTGTGCCAGACTCAGTACTGTGAGGAACACAGTCCTGTTTGGAGACACGCACTTACACTCATTTTCTAGTTGGGAAGAGGAGGAAAAAGCAAGGGGGAATGTCAGAAGGTGAATGGACAGGTTGAGTATTATAGTCACGTTACTCGTCATGCTCTCTGATCTTGTCCCCATCCGAGCTGAGATAAAAGAGCATATCATCAAATTGACTATATTCAAAAAGAGTTTATTTGACATAGTCTTTGAACCTGCACCAGTGTGGTTAAAGTCCAGGGGCTGTTTCATACCTGCATCTTCTGTTCACTGAGCATACCTGGAATTTCTAGGATGCACTCAAGGATCTGAATGAGTTGGCTGCTGAACTGCTCTCCAGTGGGACTTTCAATGTTGACCAGATTGTGGAGGAAAGGGATAATGTCAACGAGCGCTTCCTGAATGTCCAGGATTTGGCAGCTGCACACCATGAGAAACTCAAGGAGGCCTATGCCTTGTTCCAGTTCTTCCAGGACCTAGATGATGAGGAATCATGGATAGAGTATGTACGGCCGACTCATACTGCACCAATAACCAAAGAGAACAGATGATCTGCCAAACACGTTCCCATTTGGTGCTGAAATGAAATATGTAATAGTTTCTTACAGTTGGTATTACCTCTAACCATGCTTGCCTTAGCCTAAAGTTAACATTGGTTTTATTCTTCTCAAATTACCTTGCTGTATGCAGGCAGAAGGAGAGAGGCTTAGAGAAGTGGAGAGCAATTCACATACACTCTGGGAACAAAATTAAGTAACTGTGTATGCTTGCTTGTTCTAAACAGTTCATAGAATGTGTAATGTCTGAATGAAACAGCTGGGCCTTTATAACGTACTCAACTGATGAGATCCTTGTCATTAAAAAAAAATTGTTGAAATTCTAGTTGGTTAACATGCAAAAAAAAAAATACAGTGCAACACTGGTTTCAGGAATTCAGTGATTCTTGACTTCCATATAATACCCAGGGCTCATCACAACAGGTACCCTCCTTAATCTCCATCACCCACCTAGCCCAGCTCCCGCACACCTCCCTCCATCAACCCTCAGTGTGTTTTCTGTCTTTAAGAGTCTTGTCTTTAAGAGTTTGCCTCCCTTTTTTTCTTTTTTTCCCCTTCTGCCATGTTGATCTGTTTTGTTTCTTAAATTCCACATCTGAGCGAAATCATATGGTGTTTGCCTTTCTCTGACTTATTTTGCTCAGCACAATACCGTCTAGCTCCATCCTGGGAATCTGAGAGGCCACCAAACTGCACACAGGACAACATCACCCAGTACCTGCCACGGTTTCATTACTAATTTTGCTTTTGTAGTAAAAGGTGTGACTGGGAAAATCTTAGTAGATCCTATTATTTTCCCAACTTTTAACCTGCCTCATTGTGTTCCCCTTCTACAAGCTTGATGATTCTTTCTGGTAATCAATGAATTAGAGGGGAGCCTTGTGCATAGGGCAGCAAGGAGGACATCTCAGGAACTTCAGAAACAGTGAGATGATAGAATCTTGTCTGTGCTTTGTGGTGGCGGTCAAATATTTTACACTCGGAACCTACTCAACAGCCGTGGCTCCTACCGTATCAGCTTTTTATACCCATTCTACCTAAATTCATTATTGATATTAATAGACAAAAATAATGAAGGCCATGAAGGCCACATATGCACATAGGGTCGTTTATATGTGTGTGTGTATAATTTTCACACGTTTGGAAAGGGAATCATTAGTGTATGTTCTTGAGCAAAGAAGACAAGATGCACAGGTAGACAGGTGAGGGAACGGATGGGACGTGGGGACCAGTATATCATTTTCATTTGTATTGTCAGAAGTTTTGCAGAAGACCTCTGGTGCTAATTATCTTTGTGGTTACGGACACCTGAGTGTTCCAGAATTTACTGCCTCCCCACCCCTAGCCACACACCCACTCTTAGAAAACCCATGTTCTAGCATGACCTCGCATGTCTAAAGCGCTATCCATTGCCTTCCTTGGTCTCAGGGAGAAGTTGTTACGTGTGAGCTCCCAGGACTATGGGAGGGACCTTCAGGGGGTTCAGAACTTGCTGAAGAAGCAGAAGCGCCTCGAGGGGGAGCTGGTTGCCCACGAACCCACCATCCAGGTAGGAAGGGTTGAGGTCTGTGGATCCGTAGGGTGATGCTGCACGAGGGGGAGGCGGCATGCAGGGCCACAGGGAGCTAGGCTTAGAGCTCACAGGTATTCTCCCCACCTCTGCACCTTGTCTCCTGTGAGCAGGATTCTGCGCAGGGTCCGTGCTTTTCCCTGGAAGGGACACTTTCAACACTGCAGGCACAGTTGTTGGTGACTCTGGTGCAGGCTGGGACATCTGGAAAAGTTGTACTTGAGCTGAGCCACAGGGGAAAAAGACAGCTCTGCATTGCCCTGTGACCATGAATAATGCAGAAAGCAGGTCACGGAATGTAGCGTAGTACAGACACCGAAGTTAAACGAGGGGATATTTAGCATGGTGAACCTGAGAGCAGGTGTCTTCATTCTCCCAAGATTTTCATGACCACCCCAAGTACCATAGAGTTTATGAATGACATAGAGGCCAGGAGGGGCTGACTACCTTGCCAGGGCACTCTAACAAAATGGGGAAGGTCTTCGGGGTAAGGTGACGTGGGTGTGTGTGTCCTTCAGAGTGTGCTGGATGCAGCAGACAGACTGGGAGATAAGGCTGCTGTGGGGCAAGAGGAGATCCAGGAGCGGCTGACTCAACTTTTTCAACATTGGGAGGAGCTCAAAGAGTTGGCCGCCGCTCGGTGAGTGGGGGATAGGAGGCCAAGCTGTCTTCCTGGGTTGCTGGTTTTGGGCTTAGCGTTGGCTGCTCTCCCCAGCTCCCCTTCTCTGTTTATCATCAAAGTCCCTGCTCGGATGCCAGTCTGTCACAAAGCTTGCCCCCACGACCCCAGGGAGAGGCATGGAGGCTGCTGTGTCCGTGGTCCTAACACATGTCTGCTCCCACCCTTACTTGCTGTTGTCCTTCATCATTATGGGCCTCACGTGCCAATCCTTCACACCAGCTCACACCCTTGGGTCTGTCTTACTTTGTACACTCCCCCGCCCCAAGTTTAGCACTGTGTGCCCCTCGGAACGAAAGACCAAGGGGCTATATTTTCTCCTGGAAAGCCACACAGCCATTGAGAACCCTGAAGCCACAAAGCCAAACAGAACAGTTTCTGTCTAGGATTCCATACCTACTGGTGGCAGGAAGACACATCTTTCTGGGGAATACAAGGAAACTTCTAGCACTGTGAGCTGCCTTCACCGTGTAAGAGGAACTACAGTGCTCTGAGTGGAAAGAGACAGTACTTCACTGATGCTGTCTTCCAACTCTGATACGGGGCCCTCATGTTTGGACAAGTTTTCCTTCCCCTAACAAAGATTCCCAGAGAGCAGATGATGCCACAAAACAGAACTTCTGGGGCCAGGGCCTCCCCCGTTCACAGGAGCTCAGGCTGGACTGTTGTGAGGCTCAGGCCCACTGCAGCTGCCTCGTGCAGCTGTGCTAATCACGGTGCTCCCCTGAGTCCTGCTGTCTTCTCGTCCTCACTGAGGCTCCCTGCCCTGTTGCAGAGGGCGTCGGCTGGAGGAATCCCTGGAGTACTTGGAATTCCTGCAGAATGCGGAGGAGGAGGAAGCTTGGATCAGTGAGAAGGAAGCTATGGTTACCCGAGGGGGCTCTGGAGACACACTGGCCATGACCCAGGTGAGCCGGGGGCTGAACGGCCAGTATCTTCCTTTTGTTTGAATCTTTTCTTAAGTAGTCAACACTTCATCTATGAAAAGAATCATGCTCTGGTGGGAGAAAAAGACAATGGAAATATGGATACTCCTGCCAGTTTTAAATATCTAAATCAAGGTCCAATGATGTGAGTAATTTGCCCAAGATGGTGGAATCAGTCAGGTGTGAAGGCAGGACTCAAAGCTCAGTCCCATGACTTAGGGTCTTTCTGTGACTTCAAGTCATCGTTGTTACAGACCTCCCCTCGTATGGGTAGGTTCCCTAAAGATTCCCTCAAATACTAATATTACACTGAATAGGAGAGATTCTTATGCTGGGGCATTGGTGGTGGTTTCTAGAAAATACAGTTTTAGCAGGGCCACCTGGCAGGTGCACCAGTTCCACAATTTAGAGACATCCTTATAAATACAGTGTAGAGTTTCCAATAAAGATGAGAACAAATGGTCCACATGATCTCAAGTTAATATGGATTTTTAAAGCTTCTGAGAGTGGTCATAAGAAAATAATGTTTTTGGGACCTTGACATCTGTGCCTACTAGCCTTATAACTTAGGGATTTACCAAGAATTCTCTGTGGGGATTAATTCGCTCTTATGTGATGACATAAGGAAAGGCTCACACTGGCAAGAGAAAGGTTAAAACCTACATAGCGTACAAGTCACACTACCAACCCCTTTCTTCTGAAAAGACTTTTGGGACATGTGCACCCATGAGACACATTTAAGTGGTTTAAGTTTTCACCTCAAATATTCCCAAAGGCTTCCCCTTTTTAAATGAAACCTTTGGTCTTGAGAATTGGGGACACACATGCAGTTGTAAGAATAAAGGGAGGTCCCATGCTACCATTTACCCAGGTTCCTCCAATGGCAGCATCTGCTGGGACACTGACCCTGAGGCAGTCAGGATGCAGCACATCATCATCTCCCCATTTACAAAGCACCCCCTCTCTCCAGCCCCCACCCCATCCTTAGCCCTGGGCAACCACCAATCTGTTCTACGCCTCCACAATTTTTGACATCTCGAGAACGTGGTGTAAATGAGCTCACACGATATGTCCCTTTGGAGGGTCGGCTTCTCACGCAGCATAATTGCCTGCTGATTGATTCAGTTGTGCGCAACCTCAGTACCTTTCTCGTGACTGCTGGGTAGTATTTCATGGGATGGACGTACCAGTTAAATCTGCTCATCTGTTGAAGGGTATCGGTTTCCCCGTTTGGGCTGTTAGGAGTAGAGCTGCCTTTGATATTCATGCAGAGGCTTCCTCATAAACATGGGTTTCATTTCTCCGGAATAAATGTCCAGGAGTCCAACAGCTGGGTCATAGATTAGCAGCATGTTTGGTTTTGTAAAAACAGTTAATAAATACATAAAAATACATAATAAATACAAAAAATTTAAAAAATATGTAAAAATCTTTCTGGAGAGGCTGTACCATGTTGTACACTGGCTGGCTGGGTGTGCGTGACGCTGGCTTCCTTCCCACCCTTGCAGGATCTGTGTCTGTCATCATCGTTATCTTAGGCGGTCTGCTAAGAGCGCAGGGCAGCTCTTTGTGGTTTGAATGTGAATTTCCTTTATGGCAGATTTTTTTTTTAAAGATTTTATTTATTTGTCAGAGAGAGAGAGGGAGAGAGAGCGAGCACAGGCAGACAGAATGGCAGGCAGAGGCAGAGGGAGAAGCAGGCTCCTGCTGAGCAAGGAGCCCGATGCGGGACTCGATCCCAGGACGCTGGAATCATGACCTGAGCCGAAGGCAGCTGCTTAACCAACTGAGCCACCCAGGCGTCCCTATGGCAGATTTTTTATGTGCTTATTTGCCATCTCTATATTTTCTTCAGCGGAATGTCTCTTCTCCTCTGTTGCCCATTTTCTGGTCCAAATGATTGTTTGCTCTAACTGTTGACCTTCTATGCTTTGTGTCAAATCTAAAAAAAATTTTGCCTAGTCCTGGATCTTGAAGATCTTTTCCTATGTCTTCTTCCAAAAGTCTAGAGCTTTGCATTTTAATGTTAACAATCCATTTAGAGCTCCCTGTTGTCTGAGATGAGAGCTAGGGCACCCTTCATCTTTTTGCGCAAGAACGTCGAGTGGCTCCAGTGCTTTGTTCCACAGTGTCCCCTACGGCCAACACGCTGCTTTCACAACTACCCACACCACTGTAGATGATGCGTGGTTTTGTAGACAACGTAGGGTTGGATCAGATTTTTGAACCCATTCTGCCAATCCTGATCTTTCAATAGGAATTTTTATACCATCACATTCAGAAACTCATTTTAGTGAGAAGTTTTTGCACTAACATACGAATTCCAGGAAAAGATTATATGAAGCTTTTTTGCTAATCCTCCTATTACCTTAAGATATCTGTCTACCTAGCCCTTCTATGTCATCTTTCATAAAGAAAAAAACTGAACTTCTGAGTGTTTGGTTTCCTGAGCTCATATGCACTGGCTAATAAGAGAAAAGAGAGTTGTTTACCTGCTGTTGAATTTCAATTTCTTTCCAGGGATCTCATCTTCTCCTTTTGTTTAACATGTCAGGAGAAGAGAAGAGGTTTCTGATCAACTTCTTGCAATCATGAGACACATAATAGATATATTTAAAATATGTTTTAAGCTTTGGCTTTATCAACTTTTAACACAATATTAAGGAGGCTACCTAGGAATATGTTTGAAAGAGGGACACCTATCCAATTTTAATTAAAGGAAATTTGTGTTTGATGTGGGGTACCTGAGCTTCTGAGGTGTCCAAGGGTAAGCACAGAAAAGACACTGGAAACAGAAGGTGGTCGTATTGAAGAGACTTTATTTCATGCATTATGTGTATGTGAAAACTTAGCTGAATCAGTCTATTTTATACAGTGGATCATGTGTCCAGTCTCTATGTATGGTTTCTGCATCAAGTTGACATATAATACAATCATACAAGATCATGTAGCCCATCTTGTATTTAAAGAAATAACCATCTTATTTTATGCCTAAAAATACCATATAACAGAAATCCTTTTATTTTCAAAATGTAGTGGTTAAAAGTATGATAGTCACATGAAATCTGTTTCTTCCTTTGGCCCGGGTTAGTATGCAATGTAGAAGGAAATGTGGACAGGTGTCTTTGTGACAAGACGAGGCAAAGGGAGCAGAGGCAGCCCAGGCCTTTCAGGATGGGAGTAGCAGTGGGCAGAGCAGGCTGGACTGGATAACACTCAGAAGAATACCGAGAAGGAGACACACTGTTCCTGAGCTTTGTCCTAACTCCATTCTCCATCCTTCCAGCAGCAGGTAGACATAGAGAAGTTTAATGCTGAGGGTCAAAACAGCTCAGAGTTTCTTTAGCTACCTTTAGGTCAGTTTTTCTTTTTCTTTTTTTCTTTTTAATTTTATTTATTTATTTGAGAGAAAGAGAGAGGGAGAGGGAGAGAGTGAGTGAGCAGGAGAGAGAGCATGAGCAGTGGGAAGAGGGAAACTCAGACTCCCCACTGGACAGGGAGCCTGGTGTGGGACTCCATCCCAGGACCTTGGGATCATAACCTGAGCCAAAGGCAGGTTATGCAGGCACTGAGCCACCCAGGCACTCCTAGGTCCGTTCTAGGTATAAGATGATACTTATTATCTATATGTTAATACAACTTTTCATGGAATTATATAAATTTCAAGATGGTGGAATTCTTACATTTTACCTTGACCCACATTTTCATTCCCAAAGTTCAGAAAAGCTGAAGTTCACACAGTAAGTTAGAAAGAATATATCTTTCTTTTCTGGTAAGATTGCCCCTTTTGGCAAGTGAAGAGCTTCAGGAGAAGTATTTAGTGGCACGATGGGAGAAGTGGACACTCCCCTGTTCTGCCCTTGTAGCTCAGTCGTCCCTGTGGGGAGTGTCAGTGGGAGTCAGAATGGGGGTAGGTTAGATTGTCCAGGCTTGGAAGTATTGATTCTCACTGACTCGTTTATGTAGAGCTTGTTAAAGAAGCACGAAACCCTGGAAAATGACTTTGCTGTCCATGAGACCCGAGTGCAAGATATATGTGCTCAAGGAGAAGACATCTTGAATAAGGTGAGCAACTCGGGGTTCCAGGCCAAGCTCATTTTCCAAAAGGGATTGCTTCAAATATAGAATCATGAGCAGTGCTAAAACTCACACATCAAATTTTAATACTCTCTGCCTAGATACCTTGTTTTTGTTCTGAGCAAATAACTATCTCTTCGGTTGCTGCTTTTAATAAATTCTTTTTTTATGTTCTTATCAGTATATCCTGCAGATTTCCTTAAGTCCTTTGTTGACCCTCCTACTCACTGTGTGCAGAACATGGCATTTATAAAGATCTCATGGCACAATTTGGTTCTAGAGTATCGTAAAAATATAAAGAGGTTTCTTTGTACGCTACTAGGGAGGAGGACCAGACTGAAACCTCCTTGTGACTTGAAAATCATTCTTTTGTTTAATTGCTTGTTTTTACAAATCCTCACTAATTAAATGCTACATAAAGAACCTTAGACAGAGGGCATTCCAGCTAAGAAGGCCACACTCAGGTAGACAAACACGCGAAGCTCTCCCAAATACTAGAGTGGAAATAACCGTCCCAGGCATGGACGAAAAATAAAATAAATGCATTAGATCCAGGAGAGAGTAGTTACATATTTGGAATGGGGGAAATGACACGTCTTTTACCATAGTAAAGAATTCCTACTTTTAGCTCTGGACATCCACCCATGTATCTGTCTCTCCTTCTCCCTTCCACCTTGGTGTCCCAGGAGAAAAGTCAGCAAAAGGAGAAGATTTCTGCCAAGATAGAGTCTCTCAAAGAAAAGATCCCTTCTCTGTCCATGGCCATAAAAGCTTGGAAGTTGCAACTGGAAGACGATCACGCCTTTCAGCAGTTTAACTGGAAGGCTGACGTGGTGGAGGCCTGGATAGGTATGATGTGTGAGGGACAGGAGAAGTGCTGGTGGGTTCCACTGATAGGTTCTGGGATGTTTTCACTTCCCATAGGAAGAGAGATACTCCCTCCTCACTGACTCCTACACTTTCTGGACATAATTACACTCACATTTGTGTGCTTGTGTATGCACACACACACCTTAGAAACATGCTGACATCTGACTGCAGACCAGAATTCCAGAAAACACATTTTCGGGAAATTGGTGATTTCATCTGTGATATTCAAAAGGGTAGAGCCATGGCAAAACATTCTTTAAAAAAGCAGTGTGTTTGATTACTCCCAACTTATGTTTAATCTGCAATTTTCCCTTTTTTTTTTTTTTCAAGATACTCAGAAGTTCCCTTGGCTCTAGCTCTGTTCAGTTAGTTCTATGTTGCACACGTCCAAATAACCCATCCATCAGCCCCGACTACTCCCATCTTCCAATAAATGATCCATTCCTGAGTTCCTGAGTTAGGGGGCTCTCTTGTGACATAGAGTAAATATTTCTTTTCTCCTTACCAAGGCTGATTCAAGAGCAGCTACCTTTCCCCTCTAATCAATCATCTTTGCTCTCTAGCTGAGAAGGAAGCAAGTCTGAAGACCAATGGCAATGGGACAGACCTCGCTGCCTCCCTCACTCTCCTGGCAAAGCAGGTGAGAACAGGGCTGCTCCTGGGCAGGTGCCAAGCACGTCCATAGCCCACATACATGGAAGTTAAACACTAGGATTATCCTGTTCCCAAAGTCTGTGGTTTTCTTGTCTGTAGGATCTGAGATATTATTACTTTTTCCTTTCCCAATATTGGTAACTTGCAGTTTTTTTCTCCCTCTCCCTTCTACCAGTCTTGCTGTTGCTAAGAGTACATGATTTTTATTAAATAACCAATTTTTAAAAATTTTTCTTTGTTATATCTTTTTATTATTTTCCATTAATATATTTTTACATTTTTATCATTTTATTTTACTTTCTTTGAGATTAACTTATTTTTTAAAAACATTTTTTGAGGTAAATATTTAGAACATCAAATATGTAGGCCTTCTCCTTTTTAGCATTTTGATGTAAGGTTATAAATTTCCCTCTAACAGGGCTTTGGCTGCACCTCACAATTTCATATGTTACTTCTGTTATAATCACTCAGATTAGATATGTCTGTTGTTACTAATTGATTATTTAACTCGTTGGCTATCCCACAGTTTATTTCACTGAAATTCCAAACATTTGGGAATTTTCTCATCTTTTTTGACATATATGGCTAACTTAATTCCATTTTATTTTAAAAACACATTCTATATTGTTCTGGAAGCTTGAGTTACATCCAGCAAATGGCCTGTTTGTGAATAGTCTCTGTATAGTTGAAAATGATGTGTGTGTTTTACAGTGATTTATATTACCTGTCAGATTTTGGTTGTTAATCATGTTGTTTAAATACTTTGTTATTTTTATATATTTTGAAGCTAGTTTCAAAGTTGTGTTGACATTTCAAATTATAAAGCATCTTAATGAATTGATACTTTTAATTATGAAATATTCTTTCTAATAACTTTTCTTTAATATTTTTAAAAGATTTTATTTATTTATTTGACAGACATATATCACAAGTAGGCAGAGAGGCAGGCAGAGAGGGGTGGGAAGCAGGCTCCCTGCTAAGCAGAGAGCCTGATGCGAGTCTCTATCCCAGGACCCTGGGATCATGACCTGAGCTGAAGGCAGAGGCTTTAACCCACTGAGCCACCCAGGTGCCCCTCTAATAACATTTCTTGATTTAAAGTCTTCTTCTTCACATACTAGAGTACCAGGAGTTTTTTGTTTATTTGTTTGTTTGTTTGTTTTGTTTTATTTTGTTTCTGAAGTATATATCAATTTCCATCCTTCGGTTGTTTTCTTTTATTTCTTTACATTTATGTCTTTATATCTAATATTTTTGTTGTTGGTTTGATACATTTATACACTGCTAAATGATTGCCACTGTAGCATTAGCTGACACCTCTATCCCACTATGTAATTACCACTTCTTTTTTGTTGTTATAACATTTCAGATCTACTCTCTTACCAAGTTTCAAGTATATAATACAAGACTCTGAGCTGTAATCATCATGTTGTACATTAGATTCCCAGAATTAGTGATTCTTTTAGTTGAAAGTTTGTATTCTTTGACCAATATCTCTTCATTTCTCCCTCTTTCCAACCCTTGGCAACCACCAGCCTACTGTTTCTCTACATTTGACCTTTCTAGATTCCACTGGTGAGTGATATCAATAGCAGTTGTGCTTCTCTGTCTGACTTGTTTCATTTAACATATGCTCTCAAGTTTCATGCAAATTGTCACAAATGGCAGGATTTCCTCCCATCTCATGGCAGAATAATATTCCATTTCACACATACACAAACACACACACAACACATCTTCTTCTGTTTATTTGTTGATGGACACACAGATTGTTTCCATATCGTGGCTAATGTGAATGGTGTTGCAGTAAACACAGAAACATGGAGTGTCTTCATATTTTATATGTGCTTCCTAAAATTTCAGATTTGAGCGTTGTTTATCTACTTTGATCGTTTTATTGGAATAGTGAGTCCATTTACATTCAAAATCATGTAACTTGTGAATTTGATTTAAAGCATTTGTACTCTCCCCCTCTCCCCCCCCCCCAACTTTTTGGCCAGGGACTGAAATGATTCAAGATATCTATCTATCTATCTATCTATCTATCTATAGAGAGAGACTTTTTGCTTTTTCTTAGGACTTGACCTTTTCAGGTAGCTCTTACTTCTAGGGCCTTTTATGGGTTCAATTAAATCCCTTTTATTGGTGCTGCTCCTCTGTGTCCTCAGCTCAGTGCTGTGACGCCATTGAGGACTCTACTTAGCATCCTTGACTCTTTGTGACTGTTTTCTGCTTGGCTTCTGGGACTCCTATCCTATAGAGTTTAGGAACCCATAGATGCCTTGAGGGGGAAACAGGCAGAATATTGAACCAAATTTTTTCCACCACTGCTCCAATCCTGGCTACCTGGTTCCCCAGAAACTGTCTTTTTAGTCCCATGAGATTATCAAGAGCTCTGAGCAGCTGCTTTCCCTCAGTCTCTTGACCTGTGCAGCTCACATGTCACAGGGAAGGGTGACAGAGAATATTACTCTGATTTTACTATTTCACCTTCCTAGAGTTTTGATTCCTTGAAGTCTAGTGACCTGAGTTGTGTACCGATCTCATTCAAACAGCTGATGTGTTGTACTTTTATCCAACAATTAAAGTTGTTCTCAAAGGGAGAATTATTTAAATATAAGCCACCGTGTTAAAGCTGGAAGTGTAGTGTCCAGAATTTTGTGATTTTGATATCAACACCATACTAAATGTGTAACTGGTCTCTTTAAGGGATCTGTTGTTAGTGTGCATACTTCCAAGATCTCTAGCAGTGCACCGCTACTACTCAGAACACAAAATCTAACAGGGGATGTAAGAGACTGAGGAAGGATGTGAGCTGTGGGGAGCATTTAGTTTGGACTCCAAAAATGAAGATCATATCATGCTCCAACATTCCTTTACTATTGATTATATAGCTAACCTAAACTCTGATTATAAAACATGCATCCACCAGAACTTAGCCATAACTCCAGCCACAAATGTTCATGTAGGTCTCTAAGTTATGTTTCCTTTTCTTGGCCCTCTAATTCTTTCCTAGACCTTCTCTGGTCCATGAAAAACATCTGGTGGAACCCAGGTTTGAATGGTCCCTGGGAACCTACATTGTTTCTCTGTTCACAGCTCCTCTTTGGGTCTTTCCCAGGACACTCTGGATGCCAGTCTGCAGAGTTTCCAGCGAGACAGACTGTCAGAGATAACTGACTTAAAGGACCAACTGGTGGCTGCTCAGCACAGTCAGACCAAAGCTATTGAGCAGCGCCATGATGCTCTGCTGAGGCGCTGGGAACAGCTGTTGGAAGCCTCTGCAGCCCACAAAGAGAAGTTGCTAGAGAAGCAGCTGCCCCTACAGCAGGTAAAGAAAAGAAAAAGCCCCAATTAGGCCTCAGTATTCTGTATATTAGTCATGGATTCCAGAAATGGATTCTACTGGAACTCCTGTTTGGAGTAACTCTAGACATTTGAATGAGAGCACGGAAAGGATCAGGAAGGCATTCTTATTGAACAAGAAGTAATCAGGGATTTTTTTAGACCATTTGTCAGTTATCCAGCTGCCTTGAGATGGATGCCAGGCACATGTAGCAGAAGAACAGAAAGGTGGATGGTCTTAGCATACAGAAAAACTCTGCTGGCAGGCAGGAGGCAAGGCTTTCCTTACATTGTCCTCTAACCAAATGAAAGGAGCACTCAACAAGGGAAACTTGAGTTCTCATCTTGTGTTGCCCTGAGCTGGGAGACCTTGTATATGTCACTTTGCATCTCTGAGCCTTGATTCCTCCAGTTATGAAATATAACTGTATTACCACTGTCTCCTGCTGGTCTGTGTTACAACCATTGAGAGAGATCATGGACCTGAGAACGCAGTGCAAGGCACTAAGCTCTCTATAGGCTTATGTGATGACAATGTTCTCTCTAGTGGTGGCTGCTAAGGTTCGATGTCGATCATAAAAAATAATCAATAGTAAAAGGAAATCACGATGCTCAGTGAAATTACCGAGCATTCCTAGACCGTAAGAAGTCTTGTCCAGGCAGTAAGTCAGGGTAGGTGGGGAAGGGAATGAGGAAACAAACACTCAGATAAAGATCAGTCAGTCTGGACCCTTAACTAATTATTGAAGGGCTTGGTACCTACAGAAATAAGTCCTAAGTGAAAAACTAAATCAATTTGTGGGCAACTTTACACACATATATGCATTCTATATAGAAAGATGTTTTACATTTTTATTCTCTTTTGCTTAACTTTCAACCTTTGCAAAGAGGTTTGTCATTTGATTTCCTGCTTATAGAATCTTCGTAAAATACAGAGATGATCCATAATATTACGGAAGTGATACGAGGTACCTTATAGGTTTTTGCGTCTTTCCCGTGTAGGGGCCATATCAACTATCTCTGTATGGGCCCATTTTACAAAGAGAGTGCTGAAGTGAGTACAGGGTAAGATGTAATGGTCTAACACCTTTGACATACCTCTTCCATTTGGACCAATTTTCTCCTCCTTAACCTCCATATTTGGGAATGAAAACTCATTTCACATTTGCCTTAGATAAATCTCTTGGAAAATACAAACTGCGGACCCGAAGTCTATGGTACATTTTAATCTAAAACCATTTCTGATCACCTACTGTTTGGAACAATCCATACTATTTCTCTTGTTCAGAAATTCAGACAGTTCAGTCATTCAGAACATCTGGATAACTCCAGAACGTAACATAGGGTTAAGGGTACAGTTTAGAGGGTAGGAACTGGGTTGAGCCCTGAATAAATTTCAGAAAGAAAGCAAGAAAAGGACTTGGTACAGACAAAAAGACACCAGAGAGGCATTGTCTCCAGAAGAGAGAAAGAGGAAGCAGAGTGGGAGAGACTGGCCTAGCCCATCAGTGATCTCGGATTGAATGATTCACCCATTCATTCATTTAATGCCTACTTTTGCATGTTTTCCATGTGCCAGGAAGAACGAGGGCACACACTGCAGAATAAGAAACCATGAAATCTCATCACTGGATATGGACCTTGCTTCGTTTGGACTCTTGGCGCTAAAACAACTCTAGAAGTCCTTCTGCCTCTCTATTTGTAGATGACGAAGACTTGACTAGTTTCACAGGGAACCAGGACCTGGGCAGTGCCTCAAATGCACCCATGTGCCCACTGATTTCATGTCTTCGGTGGTTTCAGTTCTGTCCTCTTGGAGAGCTGACCCTGAAAATATTTGAATATGGTCTTTATTTGTTAATCCTCTGTCCTCTCTCTTGCTGAGGGCCTCTATCAGGAAAGATGGAGATGACTTTTTTTCTCTGCAGGCTGAGGAGCTGTTCATGGAATTTGCACAAAAGGCTTCTGCTTTCAACCACTGGTGTGAGAATGCTGAGGAGGACCTGTCGGAGCCTGTGCACTGTGTCTCCCTGAACGCAGTCCGGCAGCTGCAGAAGGATCATGAGGCCTTCTTGGCCTCCTTGGCCGGGGCCCAATCTGACTTCAACAATCTGCTGGAGCTGGACCAGCAGATTAAGGCCTTAAATGTGCCCTCCAGCCCTTACACATGGTTAACGATGGAGGTGCTAGAGAAGTTCTGGAAGAACCTGTCTAACATCATCAAGGTAATGGCACACAACAGAGGCACACCACCGCCTTTCAGGGTGGTGAGCATGACAACCTAATGTATTATATAAGTTGTGGAGGGATCTTTTGAGAAAGAAAGGACACAGTTAATAACGATGCTGGGTCAGCAGTCATGAATAGAAACTGTCTAAGGAAATGTCAGAAGTATGCTCATGGTGGGTACAACCCTACGCCCCAGCATTCAGATACTCTTAAGCCTCTGGGCGTTGAGCAGTGATTCAAGGAAGCAAACACGGGCTCCAGGAGGTGGCTCTAAACATGGGGTATGAAAGTTCATGAGGTTCATGTATAAGTTCACAGTCTATAGATTCCCCACAACCTTATTTTATACCTACCTCCAAAGTGCCTTTTTTATGTGTTTGTGTATAATTTTTATGTGTATAATATTATTCATCATAGAAACTATGGAAAATATTAAAAAGTTTCACAAAGAAAAATGTCACCAAACTACCACCAGTTTTATTTTATTTTTTTTAATATTTTATTTATTTATTTGTCAGAGAGAGACCACAAGCGGGGGTTGGGGGGCAGCAGTTTGTTGCTACTTTTCCCTTTAGGGCTGTGTTTACGTTCATTTAAATGAAGATTTCACCTAGAAAAAAAAATGAGAAGAGGACGATTTGCCTTCATTACTAGCTTATTTGTTACTGGGCTTGGTCTTACTGACACCTGCAACCACTTTGGGGTGTGAGGGGAGCTTCCTGCCCCTTTGCAAGGAGAGGTGGGCGGGAGTAAATACAAGCGCGTAGGTAGCACCTGCTTCCGGAAGACGTGTTAGACTGGGGGAAGGGGAGCGTGTAGGAACCGGCTATTTTACTACAAAGAAAGGTCTTCAATGTTCAGGCCACTATTTGTGATTCGGGGTTTTAGGAACGGGAGCAGGAGCTGCAAAGGGAAGAAGCGAGACAGGTCAAGAACTTTGAGATGCGTCAGGAGTTTGAGCAGAATGCCAGCGCCTTCCTTCAGTGGATCTTGGAGACCAGGTGCACAGTGACCCCTGCCTCACCGCGGGGATGAAATACATGCTGAAGGGAGCGGGAGGGGGTCCTACAGCACTTAGGTGGTCCTAAATTCACCATATCCTGTGAGTGCTTCTCAAGTCTGGAACTGATGGTTTTCTAAAGCAATCCTTGCAAAACCAAGAAACGAGAATGTCATGCCACTGCCCATTGTCCACACGTCCATATTCTCACCTAGATGCTCTCATTTTTTATTCCTGTTGCCTGTGATTAAGTCTGAATTAACATAGTCCCTTATGTTTGCACTTTACAAAGTGCTTCTATACCCGTGGCCTCCCTAACTCTCCCTGCGACCTTGAAAATTGTATCGAGCAGATGTGATTATCTCTGCCTCCAAGTGTGGGAAGAAGTTCCCTAGACAAATAGACTTGCTCAAGGTCACGTATGTATTTATGGGCACAACCAAGGGCAGAGCCTACTGTGAGCACCCGCTGTGAAGCTATCATGCTGCCTGATCACGAAGCCCTGGTGAGAATCAGTGAGATACTGTACGCTAATTGCTTTTATGAGAGGCAGAATGTCTTCTACACGAAAATAGCATTTGTCACATGTTCCGGGGCAAATGACCTGGAAAAGAAGAGACTTGGAGGATTGTAATACATTAGAATAAACGTCAAAGTTGGTGGACCCTATCCAGTAGGTGGGTCAGAAATGGGGACTTTTGAGAGTTGAAGGGGTGGTTTAGACAACCTGTGATATATACTGTTCCTACGAACCCAACAAAGAAAAACCAGATGGTGGGCAAAAGGAAAACCTGTGTCACAGCTAAAAGTCATGGGGCAGAAGGCAGAGGAAGCACAGCTCATCCTCCTCTCCCTCTGGTTTGGTCCCTCATCCATCCCCTGGCAGCGTGTGCCCAGCACTGAGCACATCACCTGAAACCAGAGCTCTTCATCCTAAGACAGCAGCTGCACAGAGGCTCTGAGTTCCTCCAAGATGGAGAGATTCTGGGAGCAGTGCAAAACAGGTTCCTATTAGATTTAGAACATTTCATTAATCTAGGGAAAGAAGATCATTGAAGTAATTTGTGTTAATGTGTGATTTCTCTTTTCTCTCATTTGATTCCTGTCCGGACCTCCATGCCCAGGGCTTATTTTCTGGACGGGTCAGTATCTTATGTTATTATGTTTGTTTTGTTCTATTCTGTGAAACTAATAATAAGGAGGACTTAGCGCCCAGGCATCTTCATCATCACCACCGTCACCATCAGACCGAGAGGGTGCCTGACTGAAAGGATGGGGCGGAAAGAGGAGAACCCGGAGTATCAGACTGTCTGCATCCCACTAGGGGGCGTCTTAACCTCATTAGGTTCAGGGTATGTTCCGAGTAAGAGCCAGGAGGAAGGGACGGAAGCCTTCCTGCAGACACGGAAGAACAAGGGCAGATCTTCCTTCTTTTCTCATCCATCTAGCAGCTAACCAGTTGGCAGAACAGTTCAGTTTCCTGAAAATCTGGTGTGAAAATTCATTTCAGAGGAGCCGTATAATAGACACAGAAGTAGAGGAACATAGGTGTTGGAATAGGTCTGTCTGGGTGAAATACTGATCTGATATCATGAACGACATTTCCCTCTGGTTCATAACTAGGTCTTTGCTCAAAGAAACAGGAACTCTGGAATCCCAGCTGGAAGCAAATAAAGTAAGTAACATTTGCTTATTAGCTGAGATATGGCCAGAATTATGAGGAGTGCAAGGGAAACGCTTTAAAGACAACCCCCGTAGTACTTTCAGGTAAACTCCCCAGGCAGAAGGTCAAGGGCCTCAGGGTCTAGTCCCAGCACTGCCAGCGGCTTGTGTCTCTCACGGCCATTCCATGGGCACGGCCTTCGGTTTACCTCAGTAACCTCTACTTCTGTGTCTATACAATGGAGTTCATAATACGGGCATCAGTCACTCTGATAATTAAGAAAGAAAACAGGTACAGAAGCCGTCATCATTGACAATCACTTGATAATATAATTAAATCCAGATGGTCTCTCAACAGCTGAGTGAAGCAACGGGCTAGAAGAGTGTTTCTTAACCTTATTTTCATTTCTGCTCCACCTCAAGGAGAACATTTAATTAATTAAACCTAATTACTCCCATATGAAAGGCCTTGAATAATGAAGACTAAGATGCCATCAGGTAGGACCGATCCCTGGAAGGTCACAAGCCTTTGCACCATGTAGTATCTCCATCCTCCCTCATCCTCAGAACCCGTTCCCTTCTTCCCTGCTCAGGAGAAAGCATGGCCTGGATGCAGGCGGTTGGCATCAGATGTGCCTGGAGGACAGGTACATCCTGTGGAGGTCTGTCCACGTGGTGGCAGGGGAGCTGGCTGGAGCTCAGCCAGTCCCCAGTGCAGATAACTCGAGGTGCAGATCGCTGGGAGCCAGCCATGCAGGTGTCCTGGGAGTACACCTCCTCTCTGCTGCAAGATGTAGCTACTAACCCTTAGATTTATATATTACACATGACCAGAATGACCGAGGTCACATCTCCTAACCTTCCCCCATTGCTTAAGTGGATTTCTTGAATGGTTCATTTTTCACAGAGGACAGGAAGAGTTTTGAGAATAATTTACAAAGAAAGAAAGAAAGAAAGAAAGAAAGAAAGAAAGAAAGAAAGAAAGAAAGAAAGAAAGAAAGAAAGGAAAGAAAACAATTAGAGGAAACTCAAGCTCATTAGTTTCTTCTCTACCATCCCTTGGTTTGAAGCCAGTACCCTGCATGACTGGTCTCTCCTTCTTGGCTTTTCTAGCGGAAGCAGAAGGAGATCCAGGCCATGAAGCGCCAGCTGACCAAGATTGAGGATCTGGGAGACAGCCTGGAGGAGGCACTGGTCCTGGACATCAAGTACAGCACCATCGGGCTGGCCCAGCAGTGGGACCAGCTCCACCAGCTGGGGATGAGGATGCAGCACAACCTGGAACAGCAGATCCAAGCCAAGTACTGCAGACCCATGACCGGGGTTGCAGGGTGTGGGTGGGATTAGGTGTTGGAACTTAGCCCCAGGATCTAGAGATCAGGGTGCTGGTTGAAAGAGCTTCTTCAGAGATAGGACACGTACTATCTCCAGCATCAAAATTTTCTTTGTCTCTTTTTTGTCCCACAGAATGACTATTTATTTTTATTTGGGAGTCTATTATAAAACAGAAGACCATGTTCCCATCCCCCTGAAGCTACTCACCACCCAGTTCTCAGAGTCCTTTCTCCATCTTAGGCAGTCCCTTCAGGATACCATCCCTTTTGTAAAGTCCCTCTCAATTGTCTAGAATGCAAGAAATATTCAAGGTGTAGAGCCAGAAAAGCAGAATTCACGTGTTTTTTTTTTTTTTTCTAAATAAATTAATTACATCAAAGCAGCTTTAGGTCTTGGTAATAGTGGCAGCGTTATTGTCTAGATTGGGGATTGGCGAGCTTTTCCTATAGAGAGACTGACTGATCATAAATGTGCCAGCTGTGGTGAGTCCTGTGGTCTCTGCTGTGACTACTCACTCACTGTCATAGAGAGAACAGACTATTGACAGCCCACAAATTCATGAGCATGTCCATGTTTCAGTAAAATTCTATTTATGGACACTGAAATTTGAATTTCATGCAATTTTTATATTTAATGGAACACTTCCTCTTTTGATCATTTCCAACCATGTAAAGAGGTAAAACCCATTCATAGCTCACTAAACCGTACAAAAGCAAGTGGCAGACTAGATTTGGCCCATAGGCTATAGTTTGCTAACCCCTGAATTAGATGACCGAGTAGCCTAATACCCACTAGCATCCCTCTCTGTTCCACATGGCATGTCTTTTGCTACTTTTCTGTTTTATTTCTTGGGTTAATGCATGTTTTTCCTTTCAGAGACACCATAGGTGTGAGTGAGGAGACACTAAAGGAGTTTAGCACAACATATAAGTGAGTATAACTTCATAGTATAACTTCATAGTTAGTCAGTTCTTTATTTTCCAACCCATTCAGAATGAATCTCCAAATAAGTAATTTTTTCTCCTCAGTGTTGGTTTGGTAGGATCTTAAATGAAAACCTAGAGGTCTTAATTACCTTCAGGTCATGGCTTTCAATGAGATTCCTGGACTTCAGAAAATACATTTCTCCCATGCTCAACATTTTACTGTCTTTGCTCCATTCACTGGGTTAAAAATAATTCAGAAACAGGGGCAAGCTCCCCACTTCATTCTCCGATGACCTGTGATGAGTTAAAGCCTCAGCTGACCCGATAAGAACTATTTTTTCTATTCTAACCTGGTTCATTATTGAACTTGATAAAATGTTTTTGTTCTTCAGACATTTTGATGAGAATCTGACCGGGCGCCTGAGCCACAAAGATTTCCGGTCCTGCTTGAGAGGGCTCAATTACTACCTGCCCATGGTGGAGGAGGATGAACCTGAGCCCAAGTTTGAGAAGTTCTTGGATGTCGTCGATCCGGGGAGGTAAGAAGAAGACCAAGGGCCAGACCATCATAGGGGATGGGGTTTGGAGGAACAAGCACAGAGGGTAAAATGATCCGTGAAACACCGTACCAACTCATCATGAGAATAGGAAGACACAGACTATCCTACATGAGTTGGGCAGGTTTTGGTGCCTTGCAGGATTAGCTCAGAAGTCCATGGCACTGACTCCAACTCAAGCACAGCCTCTGTCATTTCTTCAGTCCCTGTTTTCTGCTTGATCTATGAATCTTACCTTGTTCTGAAAATGGACCTTGACAGAAGAATCCTTCCATGTGTGTAAGGTCGTAAGGAGACCTGCATGATTTGGAGGCCGACTGACAGGAGTGGGGTTGTGTGACTGTGGGGGTAGAGTAGAGTCATGGAGAGATCCCACCACTGTTAGGGATGAATTCTTTCTAACGCCAAAGATGACAGAATCTTGAAAAACTTGAAGTGCCTGGGAACGGGTACTGATGAAGACTCCCAGACTGTGTAGAGAGTCCAGCCAGAGGGCTCATGTGGGCACGGAGGCTGGGGCTTGGGAAGTGGCATTTACTTTCCTGCAAGGGCATGAGGAGTGGGGTCAAAGTAGAGGTCGCAGCCCACAGTCTCAGAGTGGGGAGCCCATTTCTCCCACAGGAAGGGCTATGTCTCCCTGGAAGACTACACCTCATTCCTGATCGACAAGGAGTCCGAGAACATCAAGTCCAGTGATGAAATCGAGAATGCTTTCCAAGCCCTGGCAGAAGGCAAGGCCTATATTACCAAAGAGGACATGAAGCAGGTCAGATTCCAGTTGCGTCCACTGTCACTGAGCTTGTCTTGGGCCTGGCAGCCCACCGTTGGCAACTACCCTCCCCCATACATCTTTTTGTTGTTGTTGCTCATACATTGTCCTACATAAGTACCACTTGCTTCACTCACCATTTCGTTTTGCGTTGTCCCAGCTTGAAAATTAAAGTCATTCTCTAATGACCGTAAGGGTCAATTCCAAATCTGAAACTCAATTTTTAAGGCTATTTCTTTCCCCACTTCTTGAATAACCTAAATTTAGGGAATGGGATGAAGTGTGTAGTCCAAGTGAGATGGGACTCCTCAGGTAAGGGCTAAGTTGAGAAGACGAGCTGGACGTACGCATTAGAAATTACAGACTTCTGAGAAGGTCTGTGATGGGAACAGGGTGGGCTGCTGCTCCCCCGTCTCTCTGCCCCCTGGGTCCAAGGTTCCGGGCATGTTGCCAGCCCCAAGGAGCCAGCTGTTTTTAATCCCTATGGATGTATCTCTTTTTGTTTTTTTTCAGGCCCTAACCCCAGAACAAGTGCAGTTCTGTGCCTCACATATGCAGCAGTATGTGGACCCACGAGGCAAAAGCCATCTTGCCGGCTATGACTATGTGGGTTTCACCAATTCCTTCTTTGGAAACGGAGAAGCAGCTTTTCCTGAATCATAGCAAATCTTGGTGTGGTGGGAAGTACTGGGGGAGGAAGGAGACAGCGGGTATGGGGGAGGAGGGAGATAGTCTTGTGTGTGGGGGGGTGTGTTTATTACACTTATTAGAACACCTGGACAAGTCTCAGGCTTGGGGGAATAGAAGGCATTCCCAGAGCTGGGGGAGAGGAAGCGTCACAGGCTCGTTTTGTGTGCAACCTGTCACGACTCTGGGGACAAGCTCTCCATTTTTTCTTTGTTGGATTCTACACATCTGTATTCCTTTGTTTTGTTTTGATTTTAAAATAAAACATTTCCTTTTAAAAAGAAAAAGTTCATTTTTTAAAGTATTTCTTTTTAATAGGGCACTGTGAAGTCAAATGTTACTGACACACGTGAGCGTCTGTATTTCTGAGAACTACATTGTTCTCTAGAGGCAGACAGCTAGTCACACCACAAACAAGGGTCATGGCGGAATGGATAAAGTCCAGGACTCACATCTGTAACTCACAAATGGTTTCTCTTGAGGTTTGGAATGCGTATAAATTCTTACATTTGAAAATGAAGATATTTGACGATCTGGAGAAACCCAGTATTTTATCTATGGAAGAGGAAGAAGACCAGCGCTTGTGCTTTTCTCAACCTGCCCCTTCTCTATACTTCTCCATTAGAGAGGACACCATTAATCTCAGAACGATGAGGCTGTGGCTGGGCAGAGCTTCCTTTGCCCTCCCTGGCCCCACATTCATGCTTACATTTTAATGTGACGAAAAGGAGGTTTTGATTGACTTCTGCCTCCTATTAGACTAAGAGTTAGATTTACAAAATGAGGAATTAAGAAAAAAACAACAAACAAGAAAAGGGAGTGCTGTCTCCAAAGAGTGTTCAGGCCAATGCCGACATTCTGTCTGGATTTGTAAAAGTCGACAGTGTTGTTTGCCAGTGAGAATCCTTCCATCACATCTCTGCCTTGTGTGAGACTACTGGTATCCTGCACTGCCTTCACCACCAGTCCATGAATATTACCACCTGACTACCACTTTGTCTCAATCTCATCCTTTGCACAAAAAGTAATCCTTCCTCAGTCAGGGACAAATTCTTTCAGAAACCATTCAAACGAATTTTGGTTAAATCTAAAATGCTGTCTCTGTTGCTAATAATGTATAAGTGCCTTTTACTGATTTTTGCTTGAACAGTTGGATCCTATTGAACATGACAATTGAAAGTGTTTTTTAAACACTTGGTTATGAATTACCAAGAATGGTTGCATTTGAAAAAAAAACATCAAAAATCAGTGTCATTGATATCACACTTACCAAGAAGTATGGGGACTCCAACAAATTTGTGCTTGTAATAACCAAGGCAAGGTGAATATGGTTGTGTTCTCCTCCCAACCCCCGCCAAGTATCTGCAAGACCTAAATCAGATTATTAAGCATGTGATAGGTGAAGAAATACTTTTTATGGCAAATACTTTTATGGCAAAGGGCTGTTAACATCTTATGAAAGAGATTGAATAGTATAAAGGCCAGAGAAGATAATATTTGTCTGAAGAACCAACGAAATGCGATAAGAAGATGACACCGTTGGCGTCAAATACAGCTCCCTCTGAAGTCACATACTGACCACCTAGGCACGCAAGCAGAAATGGAAATGCAGAAGCAGCATACATAACTTGGTTGGGTCTATAAATATTCAACTTCTAACAATTAGCACTTTTATCAAATGTTCCTTGTGATTTGCCATTAAGCTCCTCCTGGTACTCATCTTCCCTTGACCTTTTGTTCACTTACTTTAAACTGAAACCCCTGACTTATTCTTACTAATTCTTTTCCTTTACAACCTATAGATTAGAGCCTGTGTTTAAGCCCCCGCCCTACAGCTCCATCCCTGAGTTTTTTCGTGATCCCTACTGCTTGAGACCCAGGCCCTTTCTGCCATCTGACTGACTCTCCTACCTCTCTCCAGCCTGTTCTCTTCTCTGGGCTCTGGCTTCCTTCCTCCCGAATTTAGTTTCCATGAAGTTCTAACTAGAGGCTATGATTCTTCCCTGAGGGCATGGAAAAAAGATGGATTCCTATTTGAGAAAAATATCCCCTTAATGTAAGTTCTCTCTCTCAAATCATGCTCCACTGCTCCCTCATTGCTGAATTATGTGAATCCTGCATTTTCAAAATCTCTTCTGTTTGTCATTTTCTTCATCTTCCAGCCCCACTCTCCATGTTCTGATCCCCATGTCTTTGCTTAGGACGACGGCAGTGGATTCCTTACTGATCCCTGCCTCTGTTTCCTCTCTGCCGGGCTCTGTCATCCTCTCTGCAGCTGGATTAATCTTCCGAAATCGGTTCCCAGATGCCACTCTAATCTCTGCTCAGAGGCTTACTCTCCCTGATGAAGGGATCAAGTCTGAGACAAGGTATTAAACCTCCTGTCTGCGAAGAAGTCTTCACCCAAATAACTTAGCATCATTTGGGACACAGTTCAGTCCCTCTGGACAGCTCCCCACACTCTGAAGCAGGCCTAGACTGCCTCTTGCCACAAAGCTTCAGTTACTCTGTTCCCTCTTTCGGAATATACTCTCTTCCCACTTAATTGCAGTCAAGACTTACCCACCCTTCAGGAACACATTCGAGTATGAAACATTAGACACGAAACCTCTGATTCTCCGTGCAATTAACCTCTCCCTAAACTAAAAGCCAGTATCACTCTGTGTAGCACCTTAATGGTAAACTCAGGTCACACCTATTAGAAGATCATTATGATCCAGGTCTGGTGCTAAATTCTTTGCATGCATGGTCCTGTTCAGTAATCATTGCAAAACTGCAAGGTTACAACCATTTTACAGATGAGGACATGGGGGCTACAGATGAAGACCTAGCATCACACAGTAAGTCACAGGGCCTGACAGCCGTGTGGCTTCTTTACCCTATTGGTCCCTAAGCGTGCCAGGGCCAAGCACCATATACTGCAGGCGGGAAGTGAACTCCACGGGAGAACATGTCCACAGCAGATCCCACAGGACGGTATCCACGCTAGGGAGGGAGACAAGCAAAGAGGTCCTCAACACCCAAGATTATGAGGCCGTCACGGAGCAATGATGAGTATCAAAGAAAACAGGAGATCTATGTCTTCTCTGAGATACAATCTACCAACTGGGAAAGCCAATGACAAGGAAGAGCACAAAGTGACAATGAGTCAGAGGACAGTGATACAAACATAATAATAAAGGGGAAAGGACCTCAGGGAGCAGAGAAAACAGCCCACCTTTTCATTTAACAGAGCATGCAAGCTGACCACTCAAACGGATTCCCACCGAGTTTCAGATCTTGGAAGAGCATCAGAGGTGGGGTAGTCTAACTATGCAGTAATTTAAAACTCTGTACCGTACCCCCGGATCGGACTCCAGCCAGAGCGGCTCTGAACTCGAGCAGGCCAAACTGCTCTCGGCTTGTTCAACAGAGCTGGGAAATTCTTAAGGAGCTGGACTTCCGCAGTGGTGGTGAGAAAGTGGGAGTTCAGATTCCGAGCTCAGTGCAAGTTAAACACAGTGAACTGAGGGGGGAACCCTGCTCCATATTCCCCAGCAGCCCTGGGCAAGTGCAGGCAGCAGGACAGGGCTCTCCCAGGGGTTTGCAGGGGGAGGACAGCTTTGATCTGAGACCCTGAGCATCTGGCCCGTTTTCCTGGGTTCCTGGTCTCAGTCCAGCCTGCGCAGAAGAGACAGTGCCCCTGGGGGAGCCTTCATCTTCTACGAAGCAGTCTCCCTCGGAAGGCACTTCTCAGGGCCGTCTGCACGGCCCGATTCCTCAGACTGTAAACAATGGGGTTGAGTAGGGGGGTCACCACGGTGTAGGTGACCGCGATGAGCTGGTCCCGCTCCAGGGAGTAACTGGCTTTGGGCCTCAAGTACATGAAGGAGGCGCAGCCGTAGTGGACGACGACCACCATGAGGTGCGAGGCACAGGTGGAGAAGGCCTTCTTCTGGCCCTCTGCGGATGGGATCCTCAGGATTGCCATCAGAATGTGGGCATAGGAGACGGTGATGAGGGAGAAAGACATGAGGAGCACCAGCAGACTGAGGGTAAGGATGCCCAGTTCACTCGGGCCCGTGTCCCCACAGGCTAGGCTCAGCACCGGAGGTGTGTCACAAAAAAAATGCTGGATCTCATGGGAGCCGCAGAATGGGAGGTGGAAAATGACGAGGGTCATTCCCAGCCCGAAGAGGTACCCGCTGAGGAAGGAGGTGCCGACCAGCTGGGAGCAAAAGGCAGGGCTCATACGGCTGGCATAGTGCAGCGGGACACAGATGGCCACATACCTGTCGAAGCCCATGACAGCCAGAAGGAAGCAGTCGGTGCAGGCCCAGGAAGCAGAGAAGAACATCTGGGCAGCACAGCCCGCATAGGAGATGGCCTGGCCCCCCATGACCAGGCTGGACAGCATCCGAGGAATGATGCCCAATGTGTAGCAGGTCTCGGAGAAAGACAGGAAGGAGAGGAAGAGGTACATGGGGGTGTGCAGGTGGCTGTCCATCCTGATGACCACGATAATGAAGACACTGGCGGTCAGGGTAGCAAGATACAGAAGCAGGAAGAGGGCAAAGAGCAGGAGCTGCAGCTCCCCAAAGCTGGAGAAGCCCAGGAACACAAAACCCTTCCCGGCGGTTGCATTGGCCTGGCCCATCCTGAAGGGACCCCGATCGATGTGCTAACGCCTTCCGCCTGGCCGGCAGGTGCCTTGCTTCCTTAGACAGCAGGATGAGGCAGGTTCCCCTTTCTTTGTGCCTGTTGTAACTCAGAAAGAAACCTCTCATTGGGACCGCAACCAGACCTCAGGAAGGGATCGACAGCACCCGACACATAGACGTACGGACCCGCTCTCACTCGCATGCAGGTACGTGCCCGTGTGTGAGGACACACAGTGTGTACACACACGCCCCCCCACACTATACAGAGAGACACGCATGCCACACGTAAAGCACTCATCCCCAACCACGCCCAGTCCACATGTCCAAAACTCTGTGCACCCGTATTTGCCCCGATGACCGTGTCCATCATCCACAAGTCCATCAGGCGTGTTACAGACACCTGCCTTCCGGGACAGCACATCAACTAGCAGAAGACGCACCGGACTCCCGTTCACACCGACATCCTACAGACATCCATGTGAGAATACACACGTGGGCACAGACGCACCCTGTTAGAACAGGACGCGGGGCAGCTTGTCGGATATTATTTTCTAGGTCAGGGGACAGAGACAGGACCAGAGAAAAAGTGCCTGACTGCTAATCCAACATTAGGGCCCCCAAACAATGACAACCCTCTGACACCGTGGGACATCTGTACCCATGAACATGGAGCTCTGTCACAGTCCCTTATCTCTGCCGCCCTCCCCAGAGCCTCTTCCGTGTGAGTCCAGGCCAAGTGCGGACGGAAGCATCAGACTGGGGAAAGTGGTGGAGCGCTCGGCGCACAGATCCACTGTGAGGCAGTGCTGAGGCTGGGAGACCGGGCAAGGGGAGGCTCTCCACTCACCCAACAAGGCTCACGAGGAGGAGAACCCTGCTTCTCAGCAGCCATGCCCCAGATGCCTCGGTGCCGCCCTGCCTGCAGGGGAAGAGCCCTGAGACCCGTCTCAGATGCTTCTCTGAGCAAACGGTGATGCTCCCAGGTGATACCAAGACAGCCTCTGCACCTGTGGCCCCAGGAGGTGAGTCATCTGCTTCTGTGAAACAGCTTCTGTCTCTGAGGGGCCCCAGTCCCCGGTGCGCTGTTTCAGGACGCACTTCCAACTGTCATTACCTGTGAGTACTCCTTTGGGGAAAGCAGAAGAAGAAATGGGAACACAGAGATGCTGCGATCATGATTTAAACAATAATCCCATTATGTGCTAAATATTATATTCACTATTTTCACACGTTAAATCTCTTTGAAAACTTAAAAAAAACCTGGTTAAAAAAGGGTTAACAATTGCATTTTATAGAAGAGGAAACCGGGCCTCATAGAGTTTAAGTGACCCACCCCAAATCACAGAACTCAGATTCATGCTTTTAAAGTCTCCCGGTGAGATGTACAGTAAGAACACAGGGATTCGCCTTCCCTGCTTTTGTCTCAAGAGCAGAGATGACCCTTTCCAGGGTGCGCCCTGTTTCAAAGGCACACAAGCACTCACGTTCAAACCCGAGAGCACCCTCCTTCCTCAGCCCTACCCTCTTCCCACATCCTTGTCTGTCCACTCCACTTCTTTCAGACGCATCTTTGTATTTTTTTTTTAAGATTATTTATTTTGGGGAGAGAGAGAGCAAGCACAGGCAGGAGAGGGAGAAGGAGAGAAGACATGGACTCAGGACCGCTTCTCTGAACTACCATGCCGTTCGTGGGGACCCACGTCAGTCCGAAGAGGAGCGGAGATGTAGAAGTTAGTCTCAGAGCAGCATGATACTGGCTTCCTAGCGATTTCCCTTGCACACTGTTTTACCTGTTGGTCTAGGATCACAGCATGCTTTGTTAACGTCACCCACTCTACTTCAACTTAATACTGAATTATTTCCAGTAAAATGTAGGAAAGTTGCAACGACAGAGCTGCGTTTACTTAAGTTCACTAACAACGTTGTTATAATTTTCAGACAAGCATATATGCCTTTTTTAGGGAAATTTAGAGAATATTTGTGTATGTATATATACTCTTTTCTATTTAACCTCACACTCACCACGTTCAGCTCATTCTCTTCTGTGTTCTCACCGTGTTCTTCATTCCCTCCTGTGCATCCAAGTTCCCGTGGGTTTCGTTTTCCGTCAGCCTTCCCTTAGTGTTTCTTAAAGCACATGCTTGCCAGCCACTATCTTCATGTTTCTTTACCTGAAAATTTCTTAATTTTGCCTTTATTTGTGGAATTTAGTTTTCCTGAATAAAAAAATTCCTAGGCAACAGGGTACGTCTCTTCATCTTCCCTCATGTCACTTTCTGAGTCTCTGTCCTCCCTAGTTTCTGATGCCCGTGCTGCCATTAATGGCGTCGCCATTTTACTCCACGTAACGTGTCAGATTCCTCCTGTTTCAATGCTTTCTCGTTACTGTGGCTTGCATCAGTTTGAGAATGGTGTTTGCACATGCTTTTGTATGTTTCTTACTTGTGATTTGTTGAACATCTTGACTTTGTATGTTATTGTCTTCCACCATGTCTGGGAAATTTCCAGATATTATTTCTTAAAATATTTTCTTCTTTATCTTTATCTTTCTTTTTATCTCTTCATTTCCTTCTGATATTCTAATCATTGGACTACTTGATATTGTCTTGAAAATCTCACAGAATTGATTCATTTTAACTTTTTTTCTTCTTCAGATCAACTTATTTCTATTGATTTATTTCCCAAGTCATCAGTCCTTTCTTCTATCATCTCCAAAATGTTCTCGAGCCTATTTCATGAAAAATCTATATTCCAGCAATATGTAAAAAATAATAATAATATTTCATAACAAAAGGGATTTATTCCAAGAATGCAGAACTAATTTACTATTTGAAAACATTAACATAATTCACCAAATTAGTCAAATAAGTGAAGAAATGTAATCTACTCATCTCAATATTTGTGTAAAAATTATTTGTAAAAATCAATATCCATTGATTTTCTTTAAAAACTCTGTTTCTATTTAAAATTAAAGCCACTATCATACCTCTTTGTGAAATATTGAACTCTTTCCCTAGAATAAGCACTCTGGCCACTCTATACAACATAGTACTGGAGGTCCAAACCAGTGTAATAATGTGAGAAAAATATATAAAAGATCTAATGATTTGAAAAGGATGATGAAACTCTTCATTTGCAAATGACATGACGGAGTACTGAGAAAATCTTACTAAATCTACAGAAGGTCTACAAACCTAATAAGTACATTTAGCAAGTTCTCAAATTAATTCTTTTTCTTTATATTAGTTGCAAAAAATAAGAAATTACATTTTATTTTAATAGTATCAAAACAGATGCTTAAAATCAACAGATGCTTAAAATAAATTAAATTTTTTAAAAGATGAGGAAGTACCCTATACTTTAAAATTCTAAACATTAAGAGATAAGATTAAAATAAATCTAAGTAAATTTAATACATTAAATTTCATGGATAAAAAGATTCAATATTGTAATTTGATTTCCCAAACTTATCTATAGATTCAATGTACCTTTATAAAAAAAACTCCAACAGGATGTGTGTAGAAATTGGGAAGCTAATTCTAGACATCATCAGGACATGAAAAGATCTAAACAATCATATGAGAGATTTGGGTGAATTAAACACCTGAACTCAAAATTACTATAAAGTAACAATAATGAAAAAAAAATGCTACCGCAAAAAGGTAGGTATATAGGTCAATAAAAAATATAAACTCCAGAAACAGTCACATCTGTATCCAGTACCATCAATTTCCATAAGGTCGCCTTGCAAATCAATGAGGAAAGGAAAGTCTTTCCAACCGATGGTATGGTAATGACTGAATTTCAGGGTAAGAAAAAAGAGCAAAACAAAAATCAAAACGTCGTCCTCACTTCATTCCATATACATAAATTATCCCAGATGAGGTGTAGACCTAAATGTCTGAAAGGACAAAACAACTAAAAGAATACACAGAAAATATCTTCATTACCTTGGGGAAGGCAAAAAAATTTTTTTAGGCAGGAGAAAAAAAACGCATAGGCATAAAAAATTGATCAATCAAACCATAAAAATTAAACATCTGCTTATCAAAGAGCAGATGGCAGAGTGAAAAGGCAGACCAACTTTGAAAGAAAAGCCAATTTGTACAAAGCTAAACAGAGAGCGAGTAGCCACATGGCCACATGGAGACTTGGATAAATGCTTTAGCTGTTTAACCTGTAATTATGAAAAACTTAGAAACAGCCCCAATGACCATGAACATGTGAATACTAAACAATATCCAGAAATAAAAAGAAATAAACATGTAACCCCATGGAAATTCTCAAAAGCATTCCCTTGGGTAAAAGAAGCCACAAGCAACACAGTTCTTAGAATTTGTTCCCATTTATGAATTTAAAGAACAAGAATGTATTATAACATTTGAGGAAATCACCTCGCTCGTGGTCCCCTCGGCCCTGATTGGATAAGGGCACGAAAGACCTTCTTGAAATGATAGAAATGTTTCAGGTTTCGAATTCAGACTTGACTAATTATGGAAATACAAATTTAAAACACACTCCTGAACAACCAAGTGGTCAGAAAAGAACTCAAAAGAGAAATAAAAACCTATCTTGCTCTTTGAAGAATACCGTTGGAATTTTGATTGGAATGGCATTAGTGTAGATTGCTCTAGGCGGTATAGACATTTTAACAATGTTTATTCTTCCTATCCAAGAGCATGGAATGGTCTTCCATCTTTTTGTGTCTTCTTTAATTTCTTTCATGAGTGTTCTGTAGTTCCTCGAGTATAGATCCTTTACCTCTTTGGTTAGGTTTATTCCCAGGTATCTTATGGTTCTTGGTGCTATAGTAAATGGAATCGATTCTCTAATTTCCCTTTCTGTATTTTCATTGTTAGTGTATAAGAAAGCCACTGATTTCTGTACATTGACTTTGTATTCTGCCACGTTACTGAATTGCTGTATGAGTTCTAGTAGTTTGGGGGTGGAGTCTTTTGGGTTTTCCATATAAAGAATCATGTCATCTGCAAAGAGAGAGAGTTTGACTTCTTTATTGCCAATTTGGATACCTTTTATTTCTCTTTGTTGTCGATTGCTCTTGCTAGGACTTCTAATACTATGTTAAACAAGAGTGGTGAGAGTGGGCATCCTTGTCGTGTTCCTGATCTCAACAGGAAGGCTGTGAGCTTTTTCCCATTGCGGATGATATTTGCTGTGGGTCTTTCATAGATAGATTTGATGAAGTTCAGGAATGTTCCCTCTATCCCTATACTTTGAAGTGTTTAAATCAGGAACGGATGCTGGATTTTGTCAAATGCTTTTTCTGCATCAACTGAGAGGACCATGTGGTTCTTCTCTCTTCTCATATTAATTTGTTCTATCACATTGATTGATTTGCGAATGTTGAACCATCCTTGTAGCCCGGGAATGAATCCTACCTGGTCATGGTGGATAATCTTTTTAATGTGCTGTTGGATCCTGTTTGCTAAGATCTTGTTGAGAATCTTAGCATCCATATTCATCAGTGATATTGGTCTGAAATTCTCCTTTTTGGTAGGGTCTTTGCCTGGTTTGGGGATCAGGGTAATGCTGGCTTCATAGAAAGAGTCTGGAAGTTTTCCTTCTGCTTCAATGTTTTGAAACAGCTTCAGGAGAATAGGTGTTATTTCTTCTTTGAAAGTTTGGTAGAATTCCCCAGGGAATCCATCAGGTCCTGGGCTCTTGTTTTTTGGGAGGTTTTTGATCACTATCTATCGTTACTAGATATCTATTCTATCTATCTATCTATTCAGGTTGTCGATTTCTTCCTGGTTCAATTTTGGGAGTTTATAGTTTTCCAGGAATGCATCCATTTCATCTAGGTTTCTTAGCTTATTGGCATATAGCTGTTGATAATAACTTCTGATGATTGTTTCTACTTCCTTGGTGTTAGTTGTGATCTCTCCCTTTTCATTCATAATTTTATTAATTTGGGCTTTCTCTCTTTTCTTTTGGATTAGTGTGACCAATGGTTTATTGAGCTTATTGATTCTTTCAAAAAACCAGCTTCTAGTTTCATTGATACGTTCTACTGTATCTCTGGTTTCTACCTCATTGATCTCAGCTCTAATCTTGATTATTTCCCTTCTTATGTGTGGAGTTGGTTTGAATTGTTGTTGATTCTCCAGTTCTTTAAGGTGTAGAGACAGCTGGTGTGTTCTGGATTTTTCAATTTTTGGGGTATTTTTCAAAGAGCTGGAGCAAATAATCCAGAAATTTGTATGGAACCAGAAGAGACCCCGAATCACTAAGGAAATGTTGAAAAACAAAAATAAAACTGGCAGCATCACGTTACCTGATTTCAAGCTTTACTACAAAGCTCTGATCACCAAGACAGCAAGGTACTGGCATAAAAACAGACACATAGACCAGTGGAACAGAGTAGAGAGCCCAGATATGGACCCTCAACTCTACGGTCAAATAATCTTTGACAAAACAGGAAAAAATATACAGTGGAAAAAAGTCTCTTCAATAAACAGTGCTGGGAAAACTGGGTAGCTATATGTAGAATGAAACTCGACCATTCTCTTATACCGTACACAAAGATAAACTCAAAATGGATAAAAGACCTCAACGTGAGACAAGAATCCATCAGAATCCTAGAGGAGAACATAGGCTGTAACCTCTTTGATATCAGCCACAGCAACTTATTTCAAGATATGTCTCCAAAGGCAAAGGAAATAAAAGCGAAAATAAACTTTTGGGACTTCATCAAAATCAAAAGCTTCTGCACAGCAAAGGAAACCGTCAAGAAAACAAAGAGGCAACCCACGGAATGGGAGAAGATATTTGCAAATGACAGTACAGACAAAAGGTTGATATCCAGGATCTATAAAGAACTCTTCAAACTCAACACACAGAAAACAGATAATCATATCAAAAAATGGGCAGAAGATATGAACAGACACTTCTCCAATGAAGACATACAAATGGCTATCAGACACATGAAAAAATGTTCATCATCACTAGCCATCAGGGAGATTCAAATTAAAACCACATTGAGATATCACCTTATACCAGTTAGAATGGCCAAAATTAGCAAGACAGGAAAAACATGTGTTGGAGGGGATGTGGAGAAAGGGGAACCCTCTTACACTGTTGGTGGGAATGCAAGTTGGTGCAGCCACTTTGGAGGACAGTGTGGAGATTCCTCAAGAAATTAAAAATAGAACTTCCCTATGACCCTGCCATTGCACACTACTGGGTATTTACCCCAGAGATACAGATGTAGTGAAAAGAAGGGCCATCTGTACCCCAATGTTTATAGCAGCAATGGCCACGGTCACCAAAATGTGGAAAGAACCAAGATGCCCTTCAACGGACGAATGGATAAGGAAGATGTGGTCCATATACACTATGGAGTATGATGCCTCCATCAGAAAGGATGAATACCCAACTTTTGTATCAACATGGACGGGACTGGAAGAGATTATGCTGAGTGAAATAAGTCAAGCAGAGAGAGTCAATTATCATATGGTTTCACTTATTTGTGGAGCATAACAAATAACATGGAGGACAAGGGGAGATGGAGAGGAGAAGGGAGTTGAGGGAAATTGGAGGGGGAGGTGAACCATGAGAGACTATGGACTCTGAAAAACAATCTGAGGGTTTTGAAGGGGGTGGTGGGAGGTTGGGGGAACCAGCTGGTGGGTATTGGAGAGGGCACGGATTGCATGGAGCACTGGATGTGATGCAAAAACAATGAATACTGTTATGCTGAAAACAAAAACAAACAAACAAACAAAAACCTATCTTGCCACAAATGACATGGCAAAACTTAGGAGATGTAGCAAAAGCACTTCTAAGAGGAAAGTTGATAATGATAAATAACCCAAACTAAGGGAAAAGAAAGATCTTGAACAGAAGACCTAACTTCACACCCGACAGAACTAGAAGATGGAGAACATGCAAAACGCAAAGAGCGCAGGGAGAAGGAGATTACAAAGATGGGAGCAGAAACAAATAAAGACTAGAAAAACAATAGGTCAACAAAATCAGCAGTAGGGGTGTTTGTTGCTTGTTTGTTTCTTTTTTGGGGTGGGGGTGTCTGGTTGGTGTTTCCAGGCTGTCCACTTCAGCAGCTCCAGGACTGGAAATGCAAGGCAACAAGAAAACCCAGAGAACTGGTCACCATACTATTCTTTGGGCCCCAAAGTCGTAGTTATTCTTGTCCTTCCCAGCGTTCAGATATTCTGTGTGCTTTATGCATAATGCCCAGCGTTTTCAGTTGTAGGAGGCAGGAGGCACGGGAAGGTCTTTCTACTCTGGCATCTGGAAAGTCCTATAGTCAGCTAGGTTGTATCACAAAGTTTCCTAAATCGAATGAATGAAAAAAATATGACGAAATCAGAGAGGGAGACAAACCATGAGAGACTCCTAACTGTAGGAAACAAACTGAGGGTGGCTGGAAGGGAGATGGGGGGATGGGGTGACTGGGGGATGGGCATTAAGGAGAGCAGTGGTGTCGTGACACTGGGTGTTATTTGTAGCTGATGGGTCATTGAGCTCTACCTCTAAAACTAACGGTGCATGATATGTTAACTAACTGAATTTAAATAAAATAAGTAAATCCAAGGAATGAGATCTGTAACTCCCACCTTTTCAAAGTTAGGTAAATAGAGGGATAAAAAGATAGACAGCCAAAGCATGTAAGAGGCTAAGAGGATTTTAATGAAAATCTACTGACCAGGTGACTGAAATCCAGAGTGTTTTTATTTCCCCCATACTTCTGAATATATAAACTTAGGCAATGTATTCATAAGTAATAGATAAATGATCATAGTTGACAATCATTTTGTGACAACTAGAAAACCCTATTACAGTAAACTTTTCAGAAACTGAAAAATTGCATGCTCATGATAGACAAAGAATATTTTTTCAAGTCCTTTCCATGGAATAGATTCTGTTTCACTGTTTTTGAGAAAGTAGAAAAAAAGAACTGACAAATTCATTCTCCATTATATTATTAAAAATACCTTTTGATGATAGACCATTCTGCTACTAATGAACTATAACTTAAAAGGAATTTTAAAAGCTTGAGTAGCACTGCTTTTCTTAAAAACAAACAAACAAACAAAAAAAGCAAACTTTTTTTGGAATAAAGGTGATCCTGAGCTCATTTTAGCAAAAAGAAATATTATTCATTGATATATAAGGTAATTTTTAAAGCACTACTGTTATTCAGAGATAATTTTACATTAAAATTCTAATTTTCACATTTAATAAGATTTTTAAAATTATATTACATTAGTCATCATCCAGCATATCATTAGTTTTTGACGTAGGGCTCCGTGATTCATTGTGCATAACACCCAGTGCTCCAAGCAGTCCATGCCCTCCTGAATCCCCATCACTGAGCTCACCCAATCCCCACGCCCCTCCCCTCTGAAAGCCTCGGTTTGTTTCCCAGAGTCCACAGTCTCGCAAGACATATTCAGGCATTCAATGAGAAGAACATGCAGCCAAGCCTACTTTATCCAGCAAGGCTGTCATTCAGAATGGATGATAAAAACATTAAAAAAAATCAACCTATAAACATTTTTGTTACCAAGAAGTATGGTAGTGTGACCCATCAAAAACTTAAAAACAAATATTTAGGTACACATATATCAAAGAAGTTCATAGAGAAAAATACAAAATATATTTTAAAATGGAAGATCTAAGATAGCAAATTAGTGTTGCATCTAAATTCCACTGAGTACATTTTTTTTATTTTAATCATTTTTTAAATTTATTTTCAGCATAACAGTATTCATTGTTTTTGTACCACACCCAGTGCTCCATGCAATCCGTGCCCTCTCTAATACCCACCACCTGGTTCCCCCAACCTCCCACCCCCCCACCTCTTCAAACCCTGAACTATAGGGGCCACCAATACATGCAATATGGGATTTTATGTAGAGGGAGATTTTACAGACGTGGGTATATGTGTCCGTCTGTCTCCCCACATAAAGAAACAGAGAGGCAGCTCTGAACCCAACGGGCACTGACCAGGCGGACTGCAAGGGCGGAAGGAGACTGGCTTGTCACCTCCCTGAGGGCTAGGGAGAGAATGCTTGGTGTAGGACCCCACACAGAACTGGCCTGGTTTGCACCTCCCGCAGGCGCCCCAGGACAGAGCGGCAGGTTCTTCATCAGCTTGCCCAGCTGTGTGCCAGGAGGGGAAGAGGTAGGAGTGGAAAGGTTTCACAGCTGGCAGAAAACCACAAAGCGGAGACAGGCTCCTCCAAAGCTTCTGCCCCGTATCACGCCGTCTTGATTAACGCAGGTCTACGGTAGACCAGCTGGATGGAGTGATTTCCACTTGATTCTTCGTTTTGAAGAGAGTTACAGGTGTTCCTGAACTTGTTACTTTCCGTATAAATTAAAATGTTTGTCCTGTCCTTCAAAAATAAAATATATGTATATATATGTATATAAATATATGTATATACATAAATATATGTATGTATATATATATATATATATATATATATATATATATATATATATAAAATCTTTCTGGGATTTGGAAAGGACTGCGTCAAGCCTATAAATGAACTTGGGGATGAATTTTGTTATGTTTTTCTGGGTTCTCGAGACAGGAATTTAATTCACTATTGGAGACTCTCCTCCTCTCAGATGCTTCAGCTACATCCCACACACGGGCATGTTGTAATCGCGGATGGATTGGTTAATATTGTTTACCTTCCATGTGTTTATAGACCTTCCTACCATCTTTCTGTCCTTGACTTCTAACTTGATTCCATTGTGGTGAGAGAACCATATCTCTTCTGTAGGATTCCCATCCCTTGAAACTTCTGTCAGTCGAAGGGGTGATGGGGATCAAGGCATGCCCTTGTGGTGACCATCGGGTAGTGTCTGGAAGTGTACAATTACCACAGTCGACACCTGAAACTAGTAGAATATCGTATGCTAGCTAACTGGAATGAAACGCTTAAAAAAATTCTTGTGGTTTGTCTTGTGGCTCAGGATATGGCTTTTCCTGTTGTGAGGTGGACGGGAGGTCACCCCCCAGGCTCTGCTGGCAATGCTGCTGTGGGTGGATTGTGTGGGGGAGGGGAGAGGGGCTGACACTGCAGGTGCAGGCAGATCAGGGCACCCACTGCCACTGGTTTTAGGTCTCCCTACTAAGTCCCTGCTGGGCTTCCCCTTTCTTGGTTCTTTGCCAGAGAGAACAGCCTTAGCTTGTGTTTATTGTTTATTTATTTATGTATTTATTTATGTTTTCATTTTGCCTTTGCTGGGCCAGTCCGTCGTCTCTGCCTCATCTTTCCAAGTCATGCTTAGAATTGTTATTTCCAGGCTTTGTAGGTATATTTAGAGGGGAGTGCTGAGAAACGTGAATATAGACCGTTTGCCTGGAACTTGAATAGATCAAACTTTTAAGGAATCTGTAAACTACTTTCCAAAATTGTGAACTATTTTCTAGCTTTTACATTTGCAACAATAGCATACGTGTTACACTTCTTCCAATCCTCACCAACACTAACATGGCTAATCTTCTTCTTCTTCTTCCTTTTTTTATAAAGATATTTATTTGACAGACAGAGATCACAAGTAGGCAGAGAGGCAGGCAGAGAGAGAGGAGGAAGCAGGCTCCCCGCTGAGCAGAGAGCCCAATGCGGGGCTCGATCCGGAGACCCTGAGATCATGACCTGAGCCGAAGGCAGAGGCTTAACCCACTGAGCCACCCAGGTGCCCCATCTGTGTATATTCTTCAAATGCTTTTAAGATCTCATTGCTCGGGCACCTGGGTGGCTCAGCTGGTGAAGCATCTGCCTTCGATTCAGGTCACGATCCCAGAGTCCTGGAATTGAGCCCCGCATAGGGCTCTCTGCTCAGCAGGGAGTCTGCTTCTCCCTCTTCCTCTGTCCCCCCTCCCCACTTGTGTTCAATATCTCTCTCTGAAATTAATAAGCTTTTTTAAAAAAAGATGTTATTTATTTATTTATTTATTTATTTGACAGATCACAAATAGTCAGAGAGACAGAGGGGCGGGGTGGGGGGACCCCGCCCCCTGCTGACCAGAGAGGCTGATGCAGGGCTCGATCCCAGGACCCTGGGATCATGACCTGAGCCGAAGGCAGAGGCTTTAACCCACTGAGCCATGCAGGGGCCTTGAAATGAATAAGCTTTTTTTAAAAAATCTCATTGCCATTATATTTATACACAATACACATGTATGCAAAATGATTCTTTTGAAATATATTTATTTAATCAATTTTGTGTCGTTACATAATTGCAAGTGCTGGACTACAACAACACATGATACCAGGCTTCTTATTTTGTGGTCTTTCCCTCCTGGGACCACTGTGCTCCAATATGTCCTGTCTTGTCTGAGCACTTTCAGCCCTCGGCACACTCCAGTGTGCCTCCATTTGTGCCTCCATCAAGGTACAAATTCCTTGTAAGAAGAGCCCATTCCTTCTCAGACTCATCTTCAAACACTGGGAGCCCTTCCCAAATGCCCAGGACGGGGGCTGGTGATGATAGGGTGAGAGCGTCGGTGTGGGGAGACATCAGGGATGGGCCTCCCTCCCCTCTCTGCCAAAACAAAACTTGCAAATTAACAAGGACAGAATATGAACTCTGCAAGTTTTAAATCCCCAGAGACACCCAGCAGAGTTTTACTAGCACGTGTTCCACAAAGCCCTGTAACTAATGAGAGAAAATTACAAAGTTGAGTGAGAAAGTTCTCTTGCTCCCTCTGATGAAAGGAGAGAGGAATCCCTGAGGGTCTCCTAACCAGAGCCAAACCTCCAGAGCGGAGGAGCCTCGGGTCCTCGTGATGATCAGGCAACATCCTAAACTGGTGGAAGAGAAGGTTCTTAACCACTGGGATTTGGCGAGTGGTAGACACAGAGCAGAGGTCATGCCGCCCAGCCTCACAACTCATGTCAGAGGCTCTGGGCCACAGGACACCAAAGTTTGCACAGAATCAGGGCCCTTTCCTCACTCCCCAGCTAGGGAAACTTAGACCCAGAAGGTTCACGGACTTCCAAGGTCACTAAACTAACAGTGACGAGGTGAAAAATGTAGATTGTTCAACTGATGATCTTTGTAGGAAGCAGATCTCTGTCTCTTCTGAGTGAAGAACAAAGCAGTCTTCCAGCCACATGAAGACCATCGTGGAAGAGGATAAGCCCAGCACCGAGCTAGCCTTGGGGCCCTGATAAAGCACACAAGGTAGGAGACTCTTTGACTCTGATTTCTCCACAATTAATTGTCCCTGCATTTTCTTCAAATTACATGTCTCTGGGACTTCAGAAAGGGTGTGTATTTCTTTTGTCAGTGGATCCATATTCCCAACTAAACTTGACACAGTCGATTTAGGGATAACCTCAGATCAGGTGAGGGTGGGGTGTATGATTCCCTCACCCCTACACACACAGGCATTCAGAATACGTCAGAGTAGGGGAGATTCTGAAAGTCACCCTCCAACACTGGAGCTTCACCAAGTAGGCACTGAGCGCACCATTAGGTAAGAACTAGGTAAGGGACCATCTGTCTTGGGACATGCATTGCTGATTCTTTGCATTTTCAAAATGCTCCTGAATTTAATGATGGATTTGAACCCAAGCCCTTCAGGCTGTTTAGGAGGGAATGTTGCATATCATGGGAATCAGGCTGTTCTGCAATCGGTATGTTAGAAAAGAGTTTGAAGGACACCTGGGTGGCATAGTCAGTTAAGCATCTGACTCTTGGTTTGGGCTCAGGTCATGATCTCAGGGTCATGATCTCAGGGTTGTGAGATCAAGCCCCACATCAGGCTCCATGCTCCTCACAGAGACTGCTTAAGACTCTCTCCCTCTGTCTCTCCCTGCACTGCTCCCCCCAACCCTGTTCTCTCTCTCTTCAAGTAAATAAATCAATCTTAAAAAAAGAAGGAAAGAAAGAGAGAGAGAGAGAGAGAGAGAGAAAAAAGAAAGAAAGAAAAGAGAAGAAAAAAAGAAAAGAAAAGAAAGGAAAAAAGAGCCATGAGTTCTGCACTGAGGATGCCAGGGACGAAAAACAACTTGTTTTGCTCATCTCTTCTGCCCTCACGCCACTTTGGGATACTTAGTTATTCATCTTCTCATTCCACAATCCGATTGCTGTTCTTCAGAATTCCCTTGGAGAGTCGAGAGAACTGGGAGACGTCCATGCTCTCCTGAGGCAGGAATTGTTCACAAGGTCTCAGCCATGGGCAGAAGGGTGAAGAGGACCTAGTACTTCTGGGAGAGGACAAAGTCATCTGAGACAGTCCGAAGTGCTTGAGAAGGCCATTTGCCGGGGAAAATAGAACAACGAGCTTCAGGTGTGGGTGTGGAGATCCTAAATTTGGATGCTAAGGAGGCCTAAGTCTTGCCTAACATACCTCATGTGAAGGAAGCCCACGGATCATTTAGACACTGTCCCCTTCTAATATAATTGCCCAAGGCAGGAAGACAAAAAATAAAAAATGCTCTAGTCTCCTTTTGGGAAGATAGTTACCCACAGATAGCAGGTGTGGATGCAGTGAGAGAAAGTGGGAAACAGGAAAGGAGAAATCATGGTGGGAAAGATTAGACTCATGATTCTCATGTGGCCAAGAAAGAAGTCAAGCCTCATCAGGTCTAAAAGGACAGAAGAAGCAAGGAGATCTCTGAGGAGACTCCATCGGGCCACAAGTTGTTTTTGTAGCCTTTAATAATAAAATTTATAATTACATATTTATTTTATTTATATTTATTTGTGCTTGTTAAAGTTGTATAATTATAACTTAGACCATTTTCCTTACTGCCTGTTTTGACTGTCAGTGACCAGGATCGATGCTGCTGACAGAAGACTTAACCTTTGCCTGAACAAAATCTAATTAAGAGTGGGAAGTCTGTCTAGCTGTGCGCTCCTCATGCTCCGCAGTGCTGAACAACAAAGTAAAAGGGAAACTGTTAATAGATGCCACACTCTTTTTGATAACTAACCTGTCCATACAACACATATTGGGAATCATTACTTTCTTAATACATTTTGTATTAGCGCTGTGAGAAATACAGAAATCTGTGACTGATAGCCTCTTTCCTCAAGGAAGAGACATTGATAAATGGAAAAAATACACAATTAAACTCAAAACAGGTGGATTCCAGCTACAAACATGCCACTTCATAGACATAACTATCTTATTTGTAAAACACAAAAACCACAGCTGCCATACACATGTCACAGCTGTGCTATGTGCTTCAGATTTTCATTGTCAAGAATAAACCAATAAACATTACAAGGAATTTGGCAAAATGCAGACCCTACCGATGCTAGTTATTAAATATGTTGACGTGTAGGAAAGGAAAAACAATAGCTCAGTATAGCATTAAATATAAGGAAAGACATCATGTTGCAGAAGTTGGAGGATGAGATTAAATCAGATGCAGAATTATTGATGAATTCACAGAATCTCTAGAATTTATCTTTTTCAGATGCTAGGATTGGCATTGAAGAAGTGGGCAAATTTTCAGCTGCTACCTGCACTGAGCTTGTGTAAAGGGTCTGTTTATCAATACCATCCATGTATTCTATTAGTCACTTTTAATCTGAAGGGTCCTGCAGTATCACTATCTTCCCTCTCCTCAGAGCAAGGGGAGGGAAAGTGTTCTTCACTTTCAGGACCTAAATGTCTTCTCCAAGAAGAGATAATGACTTTGGGCTTCCTTACAATTATAAGCCAAAAGTGGTCCCCAATTTCCTAACAAACCAATTATCAACTTTCATTCATTAGATATTCACAATGTTATATGTGGAAGTTGCTTTGTCAGATTCTGACTGTGAATTAACTACTTGGTAGGGTTTTTATTTTTTTTAATTAAGAATCTGATCAAATCTGGCTCACCTAATGCACCTGAATTTCCTTTATCTGGATATCAATCAGAATATTTTTCCCCTCATTATATTACCAGCCAGTAAAGTCCTTTTTAAAAATAAGCCAGAAGGTGTTTCTGTCACCCAGTAAGTGATCAAGGATTGATCACTGAACTAAGATGTGACAAGTGGGTTAAAAATTAGGAAAACACATAACCTATATACACAGAGTATTTTGCTAAACTAAATGCAAAATCAGTTAATAATTATAACACTGATCATCTGTCTTATTCACAACATAATTTTCAAAGAATCATGGAGAACGGAGTATTTATTTGTTCTTTCTTTCAGATTTCAGACACGCAAACAATGAAGGTCAACCAGACAGTCGTGGGAGAATTCATTCTTGTTGGCTTCTCCGTGTACCCACACGTGCAGATGTTCCTCTTCCTGGTCTTTCTTGGCCTCTACCTTCTCACCCTCACAGGTAACCTGGCCATCATGGGTCTCACTTGGGTGGACAGATCTCTCCACATCCCCATGTACCTCTTCCTTGGTGCTCTCTCTTTCTCCGAGACCTGCTACACACTGACCATCATCCCCAAGATGCTGGCAGATCTGCTGACGGGGAACAGAGGCATCTCAGTCACGGCGTGTGGCTTGCAGATGTGTTTCTTCTTGGGACTCGGTGGCACCAATTGCGTCATCCTGACCTTGATGGGATATGATCGCTTTCTGGCCATCTGCAACCCTCTCAGATATCCACTGCTTATGACCAACGTGGGGTGTGGACGACTTGTGGCCTCTGCTTGGACTGCAGGCTTCCTTATCTCTCTGATAGAGACTGCGCTGATATTCAGGGGCTCCTTCTGCAGCCCCAACCTTGTCAGACACTTCTTCTGCCACATGCGAGCAGTGGTGAGGCTGTCCTGTCTAGACAGCGACCTCACGGGGTCTGTTGTGACAGCGATCTCCGTGTCTGGCTTGATGGGCACATTCCTGCTCATCATCATCACTTATGTGTTCATTCTTTCCACTGTCTTCAGGATCCCGTCAGCCGAGGGCAAGCAGAAGGCCTTCTCTACCTGTGCCTCACATCTCGCAGTGGTCCTTGTCCACTTTGGGTTTGCAGCCATTGTCTATCTGAAGCCAGAAGCTTCAGGAGGGGATGACACGCTCATGGCGGTCCCTTTCACGGTCATTACCCCTTTCCTCAGTCCTATAATTTTCAGCCTCAGGAATAAGGACATGAAGAATGCCTTAAGAAAGGTGCTTGGAAAGAGGAGATGCTTGAAAAAATAATCTTGGATTAATGCTACATGAGTGACTGTCCCCTGACGTCAGTAGGCATTTATCCTGTGACATCAGGAGAAGCCTGTGCCATTGCCTTTTTCCAGTTGTCATGGAGGAATCCATAGACTGAGTGTGGGAACTTAAGCATCACAGATATTTACTTAGTTTGTTAAGAAAGTTGTTCAACTACTTGTACTTCTACTGGCTGCTTCTAAAGACCCTCGACTACTGCCAGTCAGCCTTCCACTGATGGAAGGGGAAAAGCAAGATTGTAGAAGGGAAGAACAACCCTTTTGACCACAACACTAAGAGATGCTTAAAAATATGTGAAGATACAACAGATGAGGAATTGTTCTTGGAAACACTGTGAGACGCTGGACGGTGCCTCCCAGGAGATAAGCCATTTCTAGTAGGTGACACACTATGTAGAAATCATCAGCTGTCTCCTTGTGCATATCTGATTGATACCTCTATTTGTTAAGTCCACTGCCATACTGATGACTGAAGGATTTTTTTTAACATTTTATTTATTTATGAGAGAGAGAGAGAGAGAGAGAGAGAGAGAATGAAGCAGGGGAGTGGTAGAGAGAGAAAGAGAGAGCATCCCAAGCGGACTCCGAACTGAGCACAGAGCCCAACTCAGGGCTCGATCCCATGACCCTGAGATCATGACCTGAGACAGAATCAAGAGTTGGATGCCTAACCGACTGAGCCACCCAGGCACCCTTGATTACTGAAGGTTTTTAAAAACACTGTTCATGACCGTGTCCTTCCACTGACAGACGCTCACTTCTGACTATACAGGATATCTTGGAACATTGATCTGTCAAGCAGACAGGACAGCAGAGCCTGCGTGTCCTGAGAAATGGATGAGGGCTGGAAATAACCCCCATTTTCTTTAAGATGACAACATTCAAAAGCAAATGTTATACACACACACGCACACACACACACACACACACACATCATGGTACTGAAGGGGCCCACAGTGGCAGGCATTCTGGAATTATTTTGGCAGACATATAATGTGTAATGAAGGAAACCACATGAACACAGCATTACACCTTGATATCACCCAGAAGACTTAGAATTAGAAGCACGGTGGAGGTTATACCACACAGGAGTAGCAAGGGATCTTATGGACTATCTGAACACACGAGCCTCGGGACTTTTCTAAGTCCTTTGCTCAGTTCTGGGGTTAACCAGATCTGTGCCTTCTCATGATGGACATAACCTTTGTATTAAGGATTGATGTACATCGAACACATGAAAAGTGTAGGGACAAGGTCTGAACTCCATTATTTACAGGGATGTTATAAAGATAAATGAGATAATAGATGAAAAATATTACGAGCACACACTGATTATAGTTTCCTCTTGCCACAACTCTATTTTCTTCCTTGGGACCATTCTTGTGGTGTGTGTGCAGGCAGAGCCTGTACCCTCTTCAGTCACGGTCACTGCCTCAATGACAAGTGTTTCCTCAACTCCTGTTCCACCCCGAGAATGGATTATCCAATCGAGGGAAGCCATAAAATCTTGGGAATAGATGCTAAGAATTTACTCACTCAAGGTGGGTGTAGAAAACATGATGAAGCCTAGACACAAGTTTCTGAACTTGAATTTGGACCGATTAGCTTGCATATACCTGATACAGTAACTGGGGCAGACTCTACTAGTCACCGATTTAATATTCATTGTTGACATAGAAATAAGTAAGTAACTGGGAGCTGGAAACTATCCGTGTGTTTAAAAATCAAGAAACACATTTCTAAATGCATCATGAATCAAATTAAAAAATTTATGAATACTAGAAAAATGATTTGAATTGGAGAAAATGGAAATACTACAAGTCAAAGCTTTTGGGATATAGCTTTTTGGTATTCAGATGGAAACAGAGGCTCTTTAAAATGCATATTAAAAAAGTTCACAGTCTGGAGAGCAGTAACTTGAGCATTCATCTCAAGAATTTGGGAAAAGAATAAATGAACACAAAAGATTATAAATAAAAAATGAATAAATGAGAGCAGAAATTAATTAAATAAGTATACAGTACAGTGACTCAAAAAGTCAAAAGTTGGAATATTGAAAATATCAATAAATCTTATTATTCTCTGGCGAGGCTGATGAAGCAATGAAGACAGGATGTACGAATGAACTCTGATGGGAATGGAGGTGGAGCATTTCTCAGGTCACACCACAGAAACCATCAGAGAATGTTGTGACTGACCTCATGAACATAAATTTGAGAACTTCTGTGAAGTGGGAAAGTTCCTGTAGAACACATATTAAAGCTGATATAGGGAGAACAGCTATTTGATTCTCAAGAAATAGAATTTTAATTCATATATTCCACATTAAAAAACCGACTGACCAACCAACCAACCAACCAACCAACTTCTGGGTTGCTTTGTTAGATTTACTAGTAGATTCTGCCAAAATTTTAAAGTGGAAGTTTTGCCAAACTTGCCCCAAACCTCCCATGGGAGAGAAAAGAGTAAAATCCCCAACTCATCTTTTGGGCCAGTAGGATGTAGAAACTAGATCTTGAAATCTCACTCAGGAGCATAGACACAGATTGGCACATTTGAAATCAATCAATATAATTTAGCATGTTATCAACATAAATGATATTAATTAACTAATTATGTATTATATAATTATGTAATTATTATCTAATTAACTGATGAAGAAAAAATTTTTGCAAAATTTAATATCCTCTCAGGGAAAGAATAAAACCTGTTAGCATAATAGGAATTAAAAGAAGGTTCCTTAAACTCATGAGGCTGTCGAATTTCGTTTGTATCTGAGTGTAGTCGCAACACGTTACACTGGTTTCAGGGGTCCAGCATGGGGACTCGGCAATCAGCTTCTCACTGGGCGGTGACACAGGTAAACACGCTGAACCAGGAATGAGCAAAAACAGCTTCTCCCATCTCTGCGATCTCATTCCAGACAGCGCAGTGAGAAAGAAGCAAAAGGCAGACGGATTATAAAGGAAGAAAAATGGTCATTTCTCATGAATTACAAAATTTCGTATGTTAGAAAAATCCGGAAATAATCTGCAGATCAATCATTACAGGGCTGAGGACTCAGTACATAAATGCACCAGCTACATCCCTATCATTAGCAAAACTTAGAATCTGGTTTTAAAAAATATATCACATTTTGAAGCTTTGAAAATATCAAAGCCCTTGGAATAAATTTAACAAAAGACATGCAAGGCCTCTGCACAGGAAACTAAAAGACCTATATGTAAATGGTGAGATATACTATGTCACGGATTAGAAGACTCGGTGTGGTACAGATGTCCGTCTCCCCATGCTAACCTATGCTTCAAAGAAATCCCAGGGAAAATCCTCAGAGTGTCCTTTTCTGGGTATGAAAGCTATACAGGGGGGCTAAAATTGATTTACAAATAGCCAAGACATTCTTAAAGAATAACATATATATGTCATATATATATATTTTATAATATGTTTTTATTTATATTTATCATATATTTATATGATTTGTATTTATATTTTATTTATATATTCATATTTATTTACAAATATAAATATATTTGATAAAATACATAAACACACTTAATATATTAAATAAATTTATATATTCATAAAGGTTCTATTTTTAATGTATATTTATATATTACTTATATAAATTTATATTTATTATATATAGTATAATACATACATATATACATATATATATTTTATTTTTATTTATTTATTTTTTTTACCAAATATCAAGACTAATGCAGCTACCATGTGGAATTGGCCCAAGTGACAAACAGGCCAACAGAGGATGAGAAGAGAGCCCCCAAAGACCCATACACACGCAGGCGTTGGCTTTATGATAAATATGGCTTAGAAAACAACAGACTTTTCAAAAACTCATGCTAGGAAAATTGGATTTCCATATACACATATCTATATGGAGGAAACCTGTCTCCATAAATAACTACAGCAAGGAAATCAATTTCTGGGTATCAAAACCTGAATTTGAAAGACAAAACAAGAAAACTTTTAAATATATTAAATTATTGCTGATATAAAAAAATACCTTTACAATATTCTTAGGGCATGAGAAGATTGTTTAAAGTGGGCATTAAAGCCTTAACTAAAACTGAGAAGATTGATTAAATTGAAATGGAGAAATTGTGTTCATTAAGACACAGCATTATTCAGCCCACGGGTAGGCGAGTCACATAAAACTGAAACGAAATTTAAAGAAAAGATTAATGTAAAATTTAGGATAGAGACTACTTTCTGAGGGAGGGGCCCATAAAGGGATTCCTAGCTGGTAAAATTCTTTCCTTGATCTGGGCAGTGATTACAAAGGTGTTTGCATAATAAACATTTCACTAAGCTCTCTATTTGTTTGGGTGATTTTCTGAATCTGTGTTTTATTTTAAAATATAAAATATTTTATTTTATTTAAAATATAAAAGCTAATCAAGGAATTCCAAAGAATGAGAGAAAATATATACAACGGATACAATTGGCGAAAGGCTCTTACGCAGTATCTATACAATCCCTACCAAAAACCAAACAGTAAACAAAAATATCATACATAGAACATTCCGATCAATAGAAAAAATGTTCTAGAGCCATGAAGAGATCCTTCCTAAAAGAAAATATCCAAATGTCCAATAAATACAGAAAGATGCTTCATCTCGTTGGTAAGCATGGTCATGGACATTAACTCCCCTACGTGGGCGGTGAGTGTTGGCAGGATGGGGTAAAGAGCGGGGCCACAGAAGTCTCCGGTGTTCCCCCAAGAGCGCTCATGGGCTGAGTCACTGCAGAGAGCAGCCTGTAGTACACACTGACCTTGGAGAACTTACGGTCTGGGGATCTACTTCTCTACTCTTAGGTATGGGAATTGCTCAACTATTCCCCAACAGCAGAACAGACCAATAAATTGTCCATGTCCACACAGAGGATTGGCAGGCAGGGAGAGTTATGTCAGCAGAAGCGATAACCACGGCTACAGACTCCCACCCGCGCAAAGTGTGCATAGCGCTTTCCCCTCTACACTGTCACTTTTTCAGACAATCTAAACCACAGGTTGTAACCCAAGGCCTTTGCCTCTGGCCTATTTTCTCATTAGATTTTGCTAAATGTTTGTTCTATAAATGTCCCTGATACAAAGCAGTAAGATATTCTGTCTTGTCAATGAGAAATATAATAAAATAATAATAATAAAATAAATCCGAAGAAATAAAATCAGAGATCAATGCGATGTGGGAAACGGAAGCAAAATTAAATTAAATTTCCTTCCTACTGGCAGCCCATTGATGACTCCTGAAACAGGAAAGTGACATTCCTGTAAGAGCCCAGCTGCCTTGACGTTAATCCTTCGCTAAGGGCAAAAGGCAATTTTAGCATTATCCCAACCCTCTAAGATCCTGTAAGTCCACTTTAACACACACAAATTCCTTTGGAAACTTCCTTCATCTCTAAACCCCCAAGCACATGGCCCACTGATACACGTCTGAAGGGTCTCGTGACTCAAGTTTTATCGGACAGTGATGAATGATGTTTTCCTAACAACAGCTTGCCCCCTCAAAGCCCTGGAAGCCTTGCTTCCAAATTCCTTAGACTTACACTATCCCTGACCCCCTCCCAACTTGAAAGGATATAATGTGCTACGAACCCTGTGCCATTCTTTCTGACCCCAGGTCCTGTCCCCGCGCTTTAATAAAATCACCCTTTTGCGTCAAAGACATCTCAAGAATTCTTTCCTGGCCATCAGCTCCGAATCCTGACGTCTTTCACGCATCAAGTCACTTCTGTTCTCAACGTAAATGTGCAAAGTGGTCATTTGTTTCTTCTACATATTTTAAGAATTTACCCTGTTCAAGACACTGCACTGGCTATGGGGAAAAATGAAACCACAAAGGAAAGATTTTTCTTCCAAGAGACTCACATGCTCCCTGTGGAAAGGCCAGGAAATGGTGGTATAATGTGGACTGGAGCCTTCACAGAGATCTGTGGGCGTGCTCCGTGTGAGGGCCTATTTACCCAAAGCAGCTCCGCCCTGACCCTGCCCCTCCCTCACCCCCCACCGCTTCAGGGAACTTACTTAAAAACAAGTCCAGGAAACCAGTCCCAGGTAACAAAGCCCAAATACAAGGGTGGATCAGGCCACATGGAGGTATCCAATCAGTGGGGGCGCATATTGTCTCCCTAGCTACCAAGGAGTATGGGCCCTGCCCTTTGGGTGCCCTTTGGGTGCCAATTCTGACTGAGGTGATAGGCTAGTTCAAATATCTACTATAGGGTAAATTGTAATTCAATTGGTCACTTATGCGTGACCTAGCAGGACTGTGCAGCTTCCTCTGTGTTACAATCTCATTGGTCACCTGTGTGTGGCCAGGCCCAACCACACGGCCTTTGCCCTTAAAAGCTAGTCTATAATGAAGAGAGAGGTCACCCTCTCTGTAAGGGGCGGCCCCGACCGGTCTGTTTGACGGTCAGTTTGATTCTTGATGCTTGGCGCAAAATAAAGTTTTGTTTGACCTTCGCTTTGTATCAGTCTTGGTCCGTTGACCATGGACCCATTATTGGGGGACCCAACACTTGGGACACAGACCCACATGAGACAAGATGACTAGGTGGTTTCAGCCATACTGAGGGCCATTGTCCCCAGAGAAGACTGCTTTGCCCCAGAATCTCAGCCTGAAGAAGCCCAGAACAAACAAGAAAGAGACAACCAGGAGAAGCTTGGGGGGTCAGTACAAATCTGGGATACTGACCCTGGGAGCTGTCCTTTCGAAGGAGCCTGCATTTGTTATTATTGTGAGCAGCCTACCTTCCAGGGCAGGTTAAAAACCAGAGCGTTGGGCATGGTGAGGAAAAGACAAAGGAAGGAAACTGGGGATCTTGGACTCAGAACCGTTATTTTGAGGATGGCAGAGCTGGCCACCCACTGGAGCCTCGTGCATCCTTGTGAACCTGCCCAGCGCACCTTGCCAATCACAGCGGCTTGTCGCTGTACTGTCCAGTGATAGAGAAATAGAATTCTGTTATTTAGGCCACTTTAATTTGGGGGTTTGGGTGGTTGAAATTGTCGCCACACTGTATTAATATAATTCAATGCAATATTTATCAAATTCCTAACGTGTCCACCATGTCAAAGTGCTCACTACATCACAACTATTTTTTTGGGCTCCCTTGGAAGGAGTGTAAGCACAGCCCATTCTGCTTCCCTTCACTCCTGATTGTCACCATCGTCCGCTTCCCGAAACTATCTGACTGTACTTCTGTGATTCCTTTCTTGGCTCATTGTTGGTCTTTTTCCTTTGGTCAGCCGCAGGACGTTCCTCCAGCGTGTCTGTTCACCTTCCTCTCTCTCTAGAATCTGTTCCTCTGGTTGCATCTATCCCAGCAATTTCTGTCATATTCATGATTACTTTTTATCATTTCCAGGCTTGTAATCTGAAAACAGACCTAAGATCGAGGCCAACAATTCTAACATCACTGCCTTTCTTTGGGCTTCATATGTCAAGAGTGAATTCCTCCCTGAGTTCTCACTCCTCATCCCTCAAGCCGAAAACCTGCCGAAAACCTGCGGAGATAACTATAATTCTCCCCACCCTTATAGCATCATCTAATGTTTTGCAAAGTACTATGTTTTGTAGCCCTATTGTTTTGCAGAGAGGAGTGGGAAATTCTAGAGCTGGGCACTCCCCTCCCCCCCTCCTCCCAATATTGCATCCTAAATAGGAGGACATTTTGATGTGGTTTGGGGAGTTGGAGTCCAGAGCCAATGGCCAAGAAAGAATTCTTGAGACATCTTTGGTGCAAAAATGGTGGCTTTATTAAAGCACAGGAGCAGGACCTGAGAGCAGAAAGAGCTGTCACCCTGCGGTGGTGAGAGGCAGGGAGGAATGGTGGATTATATACTTGGGCATTGGAGGAAGTAAAGACAAAGGGGGGAGGGGTTCCAAAAGGACTTTCATATGTTAAAGGAGACTCACAGGACCCGCAGGCCTTGCTATTGTTGGGCTCAGGTTGTTTTCCCCTCTAGCAAAGCGTTAACATTAGGACAGCAGGAGCTTCCTGAAGGAAGGCTGTCCTCTGCCCCTTCAAGTATTTGCCAATGGGCTGCAGGTTGAAAAGGGTGTTTAATTGTATCTACATTTCCTTCTGCCTTTGTTTCCCACATCAGTTCGACCTCTGGTTGAATAATTCCAGTGATGGGGAGATCAGCACATACCACAGGAGGTAACTGCCCCTTTCCTGACAGCCCAGGTAGACAGAGATGCACTGAAGCTGCCTGGGCATGAGGGGCAGGCAGGGACCCAGGGTTGTGGGACAAGGAAAAGCCCTCATGGTGAGAAACAGATTCAGATTTGAGCCAGGAATCCGGTGCCTGAAATGAATCCCCAGGCCAGCCTCAGCCCCTGGGCCCCCCAGACCCCCTCCTAGCCCAGTGCTATTCATGAAGGGACATGAATAGGGGAGAGCAGGGAAAGATGCTAACCCCATTGGATCGTAGATGTGGAGATGAAGCATCTCCTCCTCACTCATGGACAGACCACACTGACGCAAGGCGGTCCAAGTTTGACAGATATTTTCTGTCAGTGATGTAATGATCTAACGTAATGATCTAAAATACCAGTCAGTTAATTTATCTGGAACTTTCTCACTTCATTGTTCTACTTCCTCAGTCTTGAGGAAGCCAGATGGACTTTAACTCGAATCGTTGTTAAGTCTGTCTAAGGATGTGGACGCTGATGAGGGAGCAGGAGGCCGACTGAGGACAAAGCAAAAGCTGGTACCTTGCACCCCCTCTCCACCCGCTCCCCTCGGTAATATGTGTGACCCCTGACTGCCATAAACGAGAAACAGTTAACTTGCAGAGATCACAATCCTGCAGGACAGGAATCTCCCAACTATCTTGATGTTAATGACTGACCAAAAGACAACATTGATCAAGCTGGAAGGCTTCCGGTATCCAGGCACCTTGTAGGCCCTCTTTAGCATATGAAAGCTCCGTTGAAACCTCCCTTTCCCTCCCCTTCCCCCAACCGCAGGGTACAGAGCCTGCCGTCCCTCACAACCCGGGGCAGCAGCTCTTCCTGTCCACGGGGTCCTGTCCTTGTGCTTTAATAAACCACCATCTTGCACCAACGATGTCTCAAGAATTCTTTCTTGGTCATCGGCTCCGGACCTCACCACACAGAACCTCACCTATGTTCTAGAACGTCATCAGACGCCACCTGGCCAGTGCTCAGGCGGTGGAGTCGACAGCATTATCCTGGCTCCCTCATGGGCTATGTCCCACTGGAGTTTGCTCTTTCATGACAGAACGGCCTCTGGGTGTCTTGGACCCAGTCTTGTTGGGGAGAAGTAGGTCACCATGGCAATGCATCCTAAGGGACTCTGTCCCCAGTGATGACGTGACAAGAGCTGGCTACCGCTGTCCCTGTCTGCTTCAGGGCTCACCTGCCAAGCCTCTGTCCTGTCATGCCACAGACGATTCTGAGACCAACAGGAAAAAACAGCTTTCCTGACAAGCAGCTGGGACCGACTGCACCCATCCAGAAGCAGCAGGTAACCAGCCTCCTGACGAGCTTCCAAAGACAGAGCATGTGAGTGCATGCAGGGGTCAGGCAAGCACAGAACTAGGCAAACCCCTGTGAGAAACTTTTGCCTCATTCATTCCCTATGGCCTCCAGCTCCCTCAAAATCCTGAAAATCTCTTGAATTTCTCCAGATGTTTGATTGGCTTAAAACCTGAACAAGCTTAGTCATGCAAATATCTCATACTGAGAACCCTGCTATTTTGCTAGTATCCAAAGTGTGCAGTTACAGAGTTGATGCCAAGAGGGGCCTTTAAAATGCTCATGGGGATGAGGGATGATTCTCAGTTCCACTGAAGTGGAGTGCTGGAGATCTGTGACCATTTCTGAGAAGACAGGACATTGTGTAAGGAAAGGGGGACTCCTAAGAGCAGAGGCTGATGGGAGGACAGGTGGGGACCCATCTTGGCATGTTGGGAGAGTAGCACCGTCTTTGCCCTAATATGACCAAAGCCATATCTACCATATTTGGTCCTGAGCTTCATAGCCCAAATTCAAATGAGAACGTTAGAAAACTGTTGATTCAATTTGACTGCTGAATGCAGATAAGCCAACAACACACCTCTGCTTTTATCTGACTGAGTCCATCTAGCTGCACCAGTGAGCAGCTGCTTGTGTCCGGAAACACATAGAGGAATGTGACTCAGTTTGCTGCCAGGTCTCCATGGCCAAAGTTTTCTGGGTACATCCCAAGTCCACAGTTTCCTACATGTATGATCTGGGGGGAAAAAATATCACTCCTCTATCTTTATCCTCTCTAAAAAGGGACAACGGTGCTGGGCTCATAGGGCTGCTGGAGTGATTAAGCCAGCACAGGAAAAGGTCTCATCACACCTTGCACATCGTATCAATTGTGTTATGTCTTCTCTTTGTGATGAAGTCTTAGAATATAAGTGAGGTTCGGTGGGGTGAGGTCCAGAGCCAGTGACCAAGAAAGAGTTCTTGAGACATCTTTGGTGCAAAATGGTGGTTTATTAAAGCATGGGGACAGGACCCATGGGCAGAAAGAGCTGCTACCCCGGGGCTGTGAGGAGTGAGTGGCCCATTATATACTTGCAGGTTGGGAGGGGCCCGGAGATGGCGTAAGTCTCTAAGGAATTTTGGAGGCAAGGTTTCCAGGACCTTGAGGGGCTAGCTGTTGTTGGGAAAAGGTCATTCATTGCCGTCTAATAAAACCGTAGTCATGAGACCCTTTAGATGTCTATCAGTGGGCCATATGCTTGGGGATGATTGTCAACTATCTTGGAGGGTTTGGAGATAAAGTTTCCAAAGGACGGAATTGTTCAAGTAGACTTACAGGATCCTGGTTGGGTGTAGGGGCCAGTCAGGCTAGGATTGCCCCTTGCCTTTAGCAAAGTGTTAAGGTGCAGGCAGTTGAGTCCCTAGGGAATGTCACTCTGCCTTTTTTAAGAGCTCGTCAGTGGGTAAGGAAATTTAATAATTTTTCTTCGGCCTGTGTTTCCCACATCATGTATGCCATGTGGACACAGACCAGGACGATAATTATGTTTCAGACAGATCGCAGCTTTTGATTCATGACATGGCTTCCTGACTTACAATTATTCAATCTGCGATAATCCACTGAAGAATTCAAGGGAAACAAAGCAAAGCGTTTTCCCTGAACTTGAGGGGTGGCTGGGTGCAGGGTGTCCTGCCCCACGTGTCTCTGGAGGAAGGTTTGTGTGGCTTCCTCTGGGGGCCCTGGGGCCAGGCAGGCGCTGGTCAGGCTCCATTTCTATGGCGTGGAAGAGGGGCACGCTGGGAGAGGAACAGCCAGGAGGCCAGGCACTCGTGCTGCTGTCAGGACACAGGGTGTCCCCAGTGATGTCCACATGGTCTCACGCCCATAGACCACCAACGCGTTTTGCAATCATGAGTACGTTCCATGCTGTGGGCAGATCATGCTCATAGATCCTGTCTTTGTCACACAGCCTAACCGAGGAAGAATGGCCCATGTCACCAGCAGGAGCAGGAGCCCATTTGCTAAGATAAGAAACGGGTTCAACCTTCTACCTCTGAAATAGAGAGGAGCATCGATTTGCCAAGCTTCTAAATTATGACATTATTTATCTCACTCCAGAGACCTTTATTTGTATCTGTTATTTGCAAAGCACTGAATTGAGGAGGGTCAAGAAACGAGTGAGAGTTTCTGCTTTGGAGGAGGGAAAATCCAGGTCAACGCATAACTATCCCCGATCTGCTAGTAGATCTGTTGATAGAGTCCTCGTCCCAGTACAAATGTGAGGGACTCCCGGACAAAGTCTTCCCAAAGAACTGATGTTCATGAAGTCTGCTCACCTGCAGACGACCAGAGCTATAGCGTGGAGGTGTCTTAAAGAGCTGCGGCTCCCCTGCAGTGGGTGGCAGGTGATGGATGGGGGAGGGTACGTGGAAGGGAGCAGGAGAGTGAAGGCAAGGTGCCTCCTGCAGCGTCATCCAGTCCTGAGTGTGGGTAACAAGCTGCTCCGGGGTCTTAGGGCAAAAGCAATGGATTATTCCTCGTTAAATCTTCCTCCTTAATTATTCTCTGGAACCTAAGTTGTCAAACAAGAAGGATGTTTTAGAAGAACTTATTACTGTGAGTGTTGACATTCAGGCTCATCTGTCCTGTGTTGGCCTCATGGTAGAATGCTGCCCTGACCTCCTGTCGAGGTGGCAGCAGAGGAGGGCTGTTGGGCTAAGCCAGACTGTGAGGACAAGACGTGGCTCAGAGGTTAAACAAGGGAAAACAAGGAACAAACAACACAAGAGATCAGTGTGCACAGTGCACGGGTAACTCAGAGCGACCTGAGGCATCTGACGGCCATGAGTCAGAAGCACTCTGTCTAGGAGGACCTCCTAGGAAAGGAAGGGCAGGTCTGGAGCCCGGAGAGATGGGGTCACAGGGGCGAGGGGCCAGCATTGCTCCGGCTGGAGGGGAAAGTTCTTGGCAATAGCAGGCCAGTCTGAGCAGCATACGGGATTTAGTTTTCAACGACTTAGCTGGAAACCAAGGGTGATGGTGATGGGAAGTGACACTGCAGAGTGGGCGGAAGCTAGGGTCTTGGGGACCTCGTCTGCTGGCTTGCGATGCAACCAGCAGACAACTGAAGGCACCAGGGGCTGCGGAGCAAGACTGGCCCCAAACACACCTGAAACCAGATGGTGTGTACTTTCCAGTCTGTACTTTCCACCCTCTACCTACTTTCTAACAGCTTCATCCCACCCCTACCCTCAGGACTTTCAAGCAAATTTCATGCAGTGTCGCAGCTAGAAAGAACTCTAGCTTGTGTTCAGTGTGTGTACGTTCCAAAATATGTAACCAAATGAAGTAAATGATTCACGATTATACAAATCAAGGCTGAAACTCAGCCCTGCTCATGTTTTCGTTGCCTGCCATGTTCTAGGCACTGATCTGTACACCGAGGAAAGACGGTGAGGGCAGGTCCCTTTTCAGATGTGGGGACATTGCTCACTCTAGCACACCATCTAATGTCCTGAACTTGGCTCTGGCATTTCCAGCTGGCCTTTTAGAGCCGTTTCCATCCTCTATTGTATTTCACCCCAGGGTGCGCTATGTCTCCTTCCTGTCCTGCTCCCCTTGCTACCCGCCCTGGCTTGCTGCCCAGTCCTCCTCTCCAAACTTGCTCTCAGAAAAGTATCTGATGCATTAAGTCAGTTTTCCAAACCCAGGTTTATGTGCTCAGGAGGGTGCAGAAAGGCTTTCCAAGATCCAGGTATGACTCCTTTCAAGGGAACCATTCCCTGATCTTCAAAGGTCTTATCAGCCCTTCCTAGAACTGGTCTGCTAGAGAAAGAACGTCTTCACCTTTCCCTCTCTGCTTTTCAAAACCTGTTCTCCCTTGGTACAAAGGAGGGCATAACTGACCCACCACGTGGCGCAGAGGGAAGGTAGTGTGGGGGCAGCATCTGTGCTGGGAGAGGGAAGGAACCGTTCTGGGCAGCACGTCCTTTTACAAGTCTGCCTTTTCCAATTTATTTCTTCCAACACAACTGAATGGAAGCTGATTGAGTTGTCAGTTAATAGATCAATAAAAACCATTTTGATGATAGATGACTGTGTAATTTCTGGCATATAACTAATAGAAAGTTCAAATAATTTAGTGTTATTACTATAACAAAACGACTTTCATCCCCCGAACTGTGGTGTATCAATGTCATTTATTTCCATGAACTAGTTTCCTCGGTATTTATATCTCCAAAATGAAGAGTAAGAATGGAATGGATTCTGAAACTGCTCTCATTCTGATGATAAGTGGTTTTCATGGACGCACACAAGAATCGAGAGAAAGCACAGTCCTCGTTATTATAAAATGATACGCCAATAAAAAATAACATATTTTAAAATATGTCATGTATTTTTATTGTTTTGGTGAAATGCGTGCTGATTACAGAATAAAATCTAATAGAAAATCTTTTCAAAACTTTTATAGCCTCCAGAGTATAAGAGACAAAAAAGACATGCAGATATAGAGAAATCAATAAAAGACTTATAATTATAAAAATATAATACCTTGAATTATGAGTTCAGTGAGAAAAATTAATGTAAAATTTCAATTTTTTTAAAGATTTTATTTATTTATTTGACCCGCAGAGATCACAAGCAGCAGAGAGGCAGGCAGAGAGAGAGGGGGAGGCAGGCTTCCCACTGAGCAGAGAACCCGACGTGGGGCTCGATCCCAGGACCCTGGGATCATGACCTGAGCCAAAGGCAGAGGCTTTAACCCACTGAGCCACCCAGGCACCCCTAAAATTTCAATTTTTTTAAAAGGCACATGCAGTCACGTAATTTTTGAAAGACGTATTTATGGGTATCCTCTCACCAACATGTAGGTATCACTGAACACATAAAGGAGTGACATAATAATTTCATTTAAAATGTCAATGCCCACATGTGGTGGACATTAGATTCCACACAACTATTTAAATGTTTGATAAAAAAAATGTGATGTCCAGTTTACAATTGGCATGCCTATGTATTGTTGTTTTATTTTGTGTTTTGTGGTTGGGAGTGGGATTTTGTTGTTTTCTTTTTTTTTTTTTTAACTTGAGTATAGTTGACACAGAGGGTTACAGGGGTCGAGGAGTACAGCATCCGGATTCAGTTTCTCTGTTCATCTGTGCTCCCCACACTCGCAGCTGCCTTCTCTCCCCACGCAGCAGCGCTGTGACAATGATGTATTGTTTTTCATGTTGCTTACAGAAAAAAAATGGGAAGTCCCACCAAAAAATGAGAGAGCGTGATGATATGTAGCCCGTGATCGAATCTCAGGTCAGATTTCCGTGTCTGTTGGGTGCCCTCCCCTGGCGGTACGGAGAGGAGACTGCCAGGCTTAGAGGGGAGGTCAGGAGCATATGATGGTCTCTTCCAATCTGATGTTTCAATGGCTGCATCAGTTTTGTTGCTGTTGTAACAAACTCCACACACTTGGTGGCTCAAAATAATGGGGATTTATTCTTTCTCTCCTTTCTGGAAGTGAGCCATGTGAAATCAACACGCCAGGTGTCAGCCAGGCCGCACTCCCTCTGAGGGGCTCCAGGGCAGAATCCACTCCTTGCCTCTGGTGGCCGCTGGCGTTCCTCGGATCGTAGGCCCTGGGCTTCCAGTCCTCTGGGCCAGCGTCTCCAAATCTCGCTCCGTTCCACCTCTGCAGTTCCTTCTCCATGTGTCTAGCTCACGTTTCTCTCTGCCTCTCTCTTATAAGGACGCTTGACATTGCATTTAAGGTCCACCTGAATGGTCCAGGATAGACTACCGTCTCAATACCCTTAATGTAATCACACCTGCAAAGACTTTGTCAGTGGCTGTAATATTTACAGGTTCTGGAGCTTGGGTGTGGGCACTTCTGGGGGTCCATGTTTCAACCTCCACACCAGCCCTGCAAGGAGACAACCTAATTGTAGCACAGATAATGTACTAAAAAATAGTTGTAAAATGAATGGAAAAATAATTCTTTTTTGGGAGCGGAACTCTTTTAGCTCACTCTCTCTCTCTCTCTCAGATTAATTAATTAATTAATTAATTTGAAAAGAATGGGGCACCTGGGTAGCTCAGTTGATTGAACATCTGACTCTTGGTTTCTGCTCAGGTCAGGATCTCAGGGTTGTGAAATCAAGCCCATGTGGGGGCTACATACCGAATATGGAGGCTGCGCAGGATTCTCTCTCTCTCTCTCCCTCTGTCCCACTCCTCCACCACTGGCACTCTCTCCTGTAAAAAATAATAATAATTTTTTAAAAGAACTCTTTTAGCTCATCTTTACTGAATTATTTCTCTAACTGTGCATGGATATTTCCCAAACCAGCCCTCCTTCCTCCCACGCTGCCTAGCCTACAGCTCAGTGATGTCCTCGACCTATTACTTCCTCTTTCACTGGAGAGAGAAGCCCTCAGTCTCCAGCTAGCTATCCCTCCTTTCTTTATTCATTCACTCAACAAATACTGAGTCCAGACGCTCTGGGGCTTACAGTTTTGCAGGGAGTGAAGGAAGAACATGTCATGGATAAGAAAATAAAAATGGAAATAGTAAGACCGGTATGACAAACATTTATCAAATATCCACTGCAGTTAGATTGCTGAATTATCAAGTACAATCCTCAAGTCTGAGAACTCTTCCCTTGAGGTGGGAGATGAAATAGCAAAGTGAAGGCACTAAAAGATGTCCCAGTAATTGATAGTGTACTACCGAGCGCCTTCGCAAGGTTGTAACCTGTGGTTGCAGGGGAGGTTAGCAGTTTGGTCCTCCTGTCTCTCAACATCTTGTTCTTCCTGTTATTTTTCTGGTAGGCAGGTGGACAGAGACGATGGGGAATTTGAGTGGAGGCCACGTAGCAGAGTTTGTCTTGGTGGGCTTCCCTACGTTGCTACCCTTCCAGCTACTCCTCTTTGTCCTCTTCCTCGCAATTTACCTGTTGACACTGTTGGAGAATGCGCTCATCATTTCTACAATCTGGCTCACTCCAAGCCTCCACCGCCCGATGTACTTTTTCCTTGCCCACCTCTCCTTCTTGGAGCTGTGGTACATCAATGTCACAGTTCCCCGTCTTTTGGGAGCATTTCTTACCCAGGACCGAAGAGTGTCCTATGTAGGCTGCATGACCCAGCTCTACTTCTTCATTGCCCTGGCCTGCACTGAATGTGTCTTGCTCGCGGTCATGGCCTATGACCGCTACCTGGCCATCTGTGAGCCCCTCCGTTACCCTACTCTCATGCCTTCCAGCCTGGCCATTCGCCTTGCAGCTTCCTCATGGGGTAGTGGTTTCTTCAGCTCCATGATGAAGCTTCTTTTCATTTCCTGACTGTCCTACTGTGGACCCAACATTATCAACCACTTCTTCTGTGATATCTCTCCTCTACTCAATCTCACCTGCTCTGACAAGGAGCAAGCAGAACTGGTAGACTTCCTCTTGGCCCTGGTGATGATCCTTCTCCCTCTGTTGGCTGTGGTTTCATCATACACTGCCATTATCGCCGCCATCGTGAGAATTCCTACTGCCCAGGGACGTCGCAAGGCCTTCTCCACCTGTGCCTCTCACCTGGCAGTGGTTGTCATCTACTATTCCTCCACCCTCTTCACCTATGCACGGCCCCGGGCCATGTACACCTTCAACCACAACAAGATCATCTCTGTGCTCTACACCGTCATTGTACCATTCCTCAATCCAGCCATCTACTGCCTGAGGAACAAAGAAGTGAAGGATGCTCTCAGAAAGTTGGTCCTGGGCAGATGCCACTATTCTAGGGATGTTCCAGATTGATGTGCAGCAGAACCTAGCAGGCAGGAAGGAACAGTGTCTTAGTAGTGCCAAGTCAAGGAATCATAAAATAGGCTCAGAGGGACCATAAGTATCAATTAGTATGTGGTTCTGCTAAATAGCGTCTGGGAATCTCCTGACACAAACAAACGTTTATGAGTCATTGATCTTGCACAAGTTTTCTGAACTAAAGTTGAGTTAGCTGCATACGAATCTCCTGGGGGTTGGTTAAGATGCAAATTCCCGGAAAAAAATGTCTGTAGAGGGTCTGATAGAGTATGTCCAGGTTACAACTCTGCTTTGCACAGTTTCCAACTTCATAGCAACTCTTGGTTCATAGCTAGTTGGAGATTCCCTACTTTAGATCAACCCTCTTATGTTACAAATGAGAAAATAAAAGAAAGGGGACTTACAGATGGATATGTCAAGGTGATATATGCTTTATCACAGCAGTTTCAAAGATCCAAATTCTCAAATCCCACTTCCATGAGAAATCACAAAAGTACAATCATTGCACCCCAAGAACCGAAACTCATGTCACCTAATCAATACTCTGTGCCTCTACAAGTCTTACACCCTCTGCAAGGCAAGGAGGAGAAAAATGTCACATCGATACTCAGCTATATGTGCACCAATCTGAACACGGTCCCGTATTCATCTGCCTCTCCCTTCTTTGACTCTCAGGGGGATTGACATAATGAATATTGATTCCAGAGTCAACAAAATGCAATCGAAATCTTGTACATAGGTTGCTCTCAGAATCTTCTCCAGCACTATGTACAGTTTCTGCTTTAATTAGTTGGTACCTGGTTTATACCAATTGCTAAATACTTTTTAAGTTTTGCTCCTGAGGCAAATGAGCACAAGAGCAGAAAATGTCTCTCTCTCTCTTTTAAATATTTTATTTATTTATTTGACAGAGAAAGAGAGTGAGAGAGGGAAGACAAGCAGGGGGAGTGGGAGAGGGAGAAGTAGGCTTCCTCCTGAGCAGGGGGCCTGATGCGGGGCTCGATCCCAGGACCCTGAGATCATGACCTGAGCTGAAGGCAAATGCTTAACAACCTGAGCCACCCAGGCGCCCTAAGAGTAGAAAATGTCTTAATAAGAGAGGGAATGAAGGAATGAGATGTGGGATGCAGGTATCTCCCTTAGAGTGAGTGAGATGCCTCAGATTCAAAGCCTGAATTATATACATTCTTTCAAGTTTCTTTGATTTTTGCAAACTTGCTTGAATTGCTTAGGGAGATTTTCACACCCTGACTCAAGGTTATGTTCTGCACATGTGAACCACATTTGATGTTTCTTTAGTTGTGGGGTATGTAGAAGAATTAAAAAAAAAATTGTATTGAACAAATACTTGTAAATAAAACACAAATTGTGTTTAAAACAATTTGTGAGGGAAAAAGATGATTGTTTATTAAAGAAAACTACTTGATCAATAATCATTTTGGGTTTTCCAGGATCTAAATTGAAATAACAAAAGCAACAAAGAAATCTGACCCTTTTAAAAATATAAGTTACTTTATTTTCATGAAATTTCTAAATAGCCTTTTAAAGAAACATTTCTGAGATTGGCTCCATGGAGTTTTCCCTCACTATGTTCTCCCTTCCATTCATAGAACTATGGAAGACCTGGTGTTTTATGCTAAGAATTTTGCTCCTAAAACCAAGAAATCTCACTTGGATCTTAGTTTTACCTCTATGTCCCTGTTACAATGAAAATATTACCACCTACCTCATATGCTTGCTGTGAATATGAACTAGTGTACGTGGGAGTGAAGTGTTAACATCTTTTCTCTTTGTAGGTAAATTTCACCTTGGATTAGCTTTTTTTTCTTCCCCCAGCTTTACTCAACTACAACTGACAAATAAAACTGTAAGGTATTGAAAGCGTATAATGTAATGACTTGATATTCATATACACTGGGAAAGAATTCACCTTCTGTGAACTTTCTAGCTCAGGGCTCTTGGAAGCCTGGTAAACGTTGCTAAGCAACACTGCATATGGTACAATGAGGTCCAATGAGCAAAAGTCCTCTGGACTGGGAGAATGATGAAAAGTATTATAGGTAACTGGGGGTAAGTTACAGCTTGAGGCTGCTTTCGTAACTTGGCGTGCCTTTTGCTGGGAGCCCTGGAAACCGTGGACCCCACAGAACTTTTAGAAGAGACGATAGCTCTTCTGAGGCTTGAGAGTTCCAAATCGAGGTGGACTGTGTGCTTGTGTGTGTGAATCTCATGGCCTCTCCCTTGCCTTATGAATTTGAAGCCCAGAGACAAAGCCCCATCTGTTTTCAATACTCCTTCCACGGGAGAGAAATTCCTGATGCTGCCTGCCTGTGTGTTGTGTCTCTGTCCTCTATTTCTCTAAGTGAAACTGATGCCAAGTGTGGCCTTTGATTATTTGGTGAAGACTCGTATCTTCTGGCATGTAATAGCTAACGAACAGTAACTATTCAATAAATGCTAAGCCCCATCTTTATTATCATTTTGTCATAAATCATATGATTATGTACTTCTAAAAGATGTGTTTGTTTTACTAACCATGAATGGAGATTGGAGGACTGAGCAGGTGCTCGAGACCATTATGTGGAAAGCTAAGCTCAGAGCACCCTTTGTAATTATGTGGAAAGGGTGATAAATTGATTAGAAAACTCAGCATTTCCAATGATCTGATCTAAAAATGTCACAGCTCGTCATTGAGTTGACTCAGTAAGGTTTGCACTCCCTTTAAAGATGATCGGAATGTATCATAACTCTATTAGAATATTAGCATAGAATGTTAATCTCTTCCTAGCCATTTTGGTCTTGGATTTTGTGCTTGATACCAACCTTCTTGGAAGGAGGAGCTAGAGAAGGTCAGATGGCCTTCATGTATGGTTCTCATCCTGTCATCTCTTGCCCAGCAGGAGGTGGAAGCCCTTCACGTTTGCTTTTCATCTAGTGTGAGAGGTGCCCACAGTGTACTCACTGGGGTAGATGGCTCATTTTTCTTTGCTATGACAACCCAATAGTCCACAAGGTAACAGACATGAGGAAGGGTGGTCAGCTCACTGAGCCTGGAGATGCAGAAACACATTAAAATCATGGGTCTTTGATACCATGGTGGAGAAGCAGAACCAGCATTAGCTAATTCCTGTATCCAAGTGTTTTTTTTTTAAGGTTTATTTTGTTTATTTCAGAGGGAGAGAGGGTAGGTGAGTGGGGGGAGAGGCTGAGGTAGAGGGAGACGGAACCCTCAAGCAGACTCCTCAGGGAGCATGAAGCCCAACAGGGGCTCGATCCCATGAGATCATGGCCTGAGAAGAAATCTTAGAGTGGGCTGCTTAACTGACTGAGCCACCCAGGGATCTCCCAAGTTTTGTTTATTTTTTTAAATTAAACAATAAAAAAATCAATCCCCATTTGTTGGAGTCATTGTAATTTGTGCTTTCTTTAATTTTCAACCTTATATGCCTGATGTAATATATTCATCTGCTTTTTACCTTGCATTCTTTGAGAAGTTTTCAAATGATTTTTAGTTTTAGATTTTTAAAATTTCTTCAAATGACATATATTTTACTAAGTTGCCAGATTAAGATGGTGACAGCTCCCTCCACACCTCCTATTTTGTCTTTCCAGGAAGTGTGAGATTTATTGTCTCTTTAAAGTCGTAATTCACAGGCTAGCCAGAGAGCGGTGGGTTAATTCCCAGACACTACACCTAGGATTCCAGTAGCTACTGCAAGTAAGTTCTACATTCTTTTATTTTGCCACACTTTGTTTTATTTCATTTTGTTTTATTTCCTCTTCTTTAGGTTATGAACATCCACTCAGTGGAGCCAACTTTTCACCAGAGAGAGAGAGCAGAAAGGGAACAAGAGAAGAGCCTGTGTTCATTATGATTCTTTGAAAACTTCATTTATTTTAAAACAGGGGCACTCTTCATCACAATTAACTAAGAATGTTCTTGCATTTAAAAAGAAAACATAAATTGTGTGATTTTTTTTATTCATAAAACAGTGCATAGAAAGCACACAATGTGGTTATCTGCCTCAAAATTTTTATATAGAGGGCAAATACAAAACACAATTTTCAGAAACGACCATAAAATACAAGGAAAAATGTGAATTTCTCCAGTAAACTTCAACTTTTACATTTAAAAATTACTCTATTTCTCCTTGCTAAAGCTAAGCGCATAATTATACTAAAACATAATGATCTTGAATACGGTTCAGAGTCAGACATATTACAGTACATAAGCTCTGTGCTTTTTTTTCACTCAACTCAAAGCTATAGGCTCTGCCTATCTTTTAATATTATCCCTTAATTAACTGTTTTTTTTTCTTCTGTGACAAGGAACAATAGAATGAAATTAGAATTCCTTTTTTGCTTTAAGCACTTGGAGTTTTAACTACAGCTTTTTTCTTTGTAGCAAGGAATGGTTGTAAATAGTTGTAACAAGAAAGGATGGTATTTTGTTTTATTAACTTCTAGGTTAATGTTACCATTGCCTTTTAAAAATGAGTAACATAGTACTTGGAGAGACCTGAGACATGTGTTTGCCCCACAGAGCTAACAGAGAGCAATGAAAACTCGTGTTTTTTTGTTTGTTTGTTTTATCGAATATATTTGACACATAACACTGGGTAAATTGAAGGTGCACAACATGGTACTTTGATACATTTATATATTGTAATATGATTGTCTTTGTAGCCGTATTTATCACGTTACATGATTATAGTCCCCTATTGTTGTCTATATCTATTATACTGTGCATTGAAAATTATGGCTTATTTGCTATTCATTGCGAATGTGTACCCTTAAACTCTGTGAGTCTCATCTCCTCACTCCCATTACCTAATAAACACCATTTTACAATCTGTTTTTTATGAGTTTGACTTTTTTTTAAGATTCCACATATAAGCGATGTCATACAGTACTTGTCTTTCTCTATCTGACTTACCTCACTTGGCATATGTGCTTATAGGGTTCATCCATGTTGTCTCAAATGGTGGGATTCCCTCCTTTCTCATGGCCAGAGTCTCATGGCACATCTTTTTATCCAATCATCCACTGATGGGCATTAAGGTAGTTTCCATATCTTGGCTACTGCTAATAATGCTGTGATGAGCATGGGGGTGTGTAAATTTCTTTGAAATACATATGGATGTGCTCATCACTGAGTCACTGACGCATAAGAATCATGTAGGTGTATAGAACTGACACTCATGTGTGTGACATCTAAGGGTGTTTGGAGCTTGTATATGTGTGTGTACATGTACTTGGGTCCCCAAATAAGAGTGAGTAGATGCCATTCTGATATTCTGCTGAATGACTTCAGTTATAGCACTATATCCCCCAGAGGATCTTGTGATTTGCGAGACCATTCTCCAGAAAGAGAAGAGGACACACACACATGCCCTTTTCCCTCACCTTCCTCTGTCCCAGAGTCTGGTGGGAGGAAGACGATGTGCCTCAAGCCTAAGGTCTCTCTTGTGCCATTTAACTTGTAACATTTAACTGAGCTCTTCTCTAGTATTTCCCCCGGGTCCTCTTGGGCCCTGGAAAGGCCAAACACTTTCCTGAGGGTTGTGTCTGCTGGGAGGTCCCCTGTGGGCAGGAGGGATTTGTGTCTGCTCCTCTAGTAGCTCAGAAGCTGGCAGAGAATAAATAGCTCATTCTGTGCCTTCTTCAAGCTGAACAGACCCAACTGGGCTTGCCTAGCACCTCTTGAGCTTGAGGACATTGCTTTCCTCCTCCTGGTCTACATGATCTCTCCTCTTTTCTCCATTCACGGTGGTCATGCCTGACAATGCTGGGAGAAGAGTCCTAAGTTACATGACTGGGAAAATGGTGGGTTGAGAAAAGGCTCTTAGGTATTTCCAGGGGATGATTGAAAATCATTTTTATTTCAATCACTGGTTCTTAGGAGCTTTCATTTTATTGGTGTTTAAAACTAGTTGTCTTCCGTGAGCTTATTGTGTGGTGAGCTTAAGTGCAGGTACACCGTACAGTTGGGGAGTGAGCTTAGTACCTTTTGCTTCAGCGGTATTTCCCTCTCACGGGTGCATATTGAGCCGTATGCAGAAGTGCTGGTAATGTAGTCTGTCATGTCATTTTAAGACTCTGCTGTAATCACCAACTCTAGATAAACTAGGCCTGAGTCTCTGATTGCCCAGTGATCTGTGCTCCTGAAGATTCCTCAGTTTACTGCATCGGCCCACCTGTATGCCTCGCAAAATGCAGAGTCCAGGAGTGCTCTGACCTGGGAAACAGACAGAGAGAAAGTGGCAGAGAAAGTAGAATGACTGAACGAGAGAACGAGAATGAGGGCGTGGGGGAGCAGGACAGGTGGAACACAGAGATGTGAGTAAGTGTGTTGTTTCTCTGTTAAGCGAGGCGGGTCTGGCAAAGGTGATGGTGGTTGCAGTTCTGATGATTTCTAACCCTTTAGAAGTTTTCACTGTTCTTTGTGCATATACTGTAAGAGGAAGACGGTAAGATTCATCTCTGGGTCAACGAGGCACTATGATGTTTGTCCGGGCTAACTGCCGATGGTGAGGCTCACGTGAAGTACTGTGCCGTCAGATCTTGCAAACGTGAGGCCTTGTCTGCCATGGGGGCAGCCCATTCTGCGCAGGGATCCGTTTGCTGCCGATCTCGTGTGGGAACAAAGGCTGTCACTCTCTGAGCCTTGCTCTCTTCCTCCTCTGTCTGCCAGACAGAATTGATAAATGACCTTGGAAGCCATCGATGGGACTAAGATGACTCAGCCCTGGAGATCTGAGACGTAGACCCCATCCTGCATTTACACTGCACGGGACTATTGGCAAAGCATATTATATATATAGATACAAGTCTATCTATGCATCTACCTACCCATCATCCATCTATTATCTATCATCTGTCTATCTCTCTGTAATATGTACATGTTATATTTATGGAGCGTTTCAAGGCTCAGATGTGCTTATACTGTAATTCCAATTCTTTTTCTCTTTTATTTGACTTTTCCTCTTTTAGTGGACTACTAGAAAACAAAGCTAATCCCATGCTTAAATGATACGATTGCTCAGTCAGATGTTTTTGGCAGAATTCCGTATACCTCCTTCTTTCTCCTTTATTTTGTCCTATCTTCCTCTCATGCTCATTTCCCTAGCAGTGCTGCCTCTGACCCTTACATTCCTGTGGGAAATACAGGAAAGAATGCACAACTCCTGTGAGAACATCCCCCCTGCATGTGCTAGGTCTTCATCTCCAGTTCCAGGGGCTGCCTTCATGCCCAGCTTCAGGGCTGAGGCATCTCCTCTGACAATGACAGCCAGTGCCTGTTGCTGAAGTCCTGACAATATGTTGCATCATCCCATTTCCTGGGGGACCTTGGGAAGGGTTCCAGGAAGAAAGGACTTCCAGGTGTAATGCCCTCCTTGCCCATTGTTGGAATAGAGAAATGCAAGAGGGAATGAGCCCAAGGACACAGCTCAAGAGACTGGTGTCTTATTACTGGGCATCAAGGATGTGCCTCCCAAATGGACATGCTCCCCCCATTTGGGAGGGAGGAAACAGGTTGATCTCATGGGTCCTCAGTAGCTGGAAACAGGTTGATCTCATGCATCTGTTTGCCAGGACAGAGGTGTGCTGAGCGAAAGCCTGGCTGGAGGATGGGCCTAAGTTAGTTCACTAATAAGTTTCCTGCCGCTGGATCCTCACACTCAGAGAAGAGTAGAAAGCAGCTGAGGGAGCTCGGGGTTCATGGACCTTGCCTTGTTTGTAAGCTCCACCATCCCTACACTACCTCATGAATCCTAGGCCATGGCAAGCAGGGACCATTTTGTGCTCTGTGTGTGTGTGTGTGTGTGAATTAAAGGCTGAGTTCCAACAGAAAACAAACTTGTTTGTTGAATTTGCACTATTAGATATGGTTTGTTTATCCGTGTCTGTGTTCCTCTCTAACGTGGGTCCTTAAGAGGTGGCTGTTCTGCCTCACTTTAGGATCCTAGAGCGAGGTCTGGGTAGAGAGAGGGAGGTAGATGGGGTGGGCAGCCATTTTCCAGCTCAGGAAAAACAGACAGCCTTCCCCAGCTGTGCGTCATACGTCCTGCACACAAGCAGAGTTGTTGAGGAGAAAAGAACAAGAAAGATTGACTCTGGGCGAGTGTGGGAGGGAGGAATCAGGTCATAGGTCCCAGAGAAAGCCTGGGAAGAGTGAGGCACTCGACATGGGAGGTGGGAGGTTTGAGGTTCAGGTTTGGAGTATTTCTGCCCCCCGGAAGGAGACTGCATCCATGGTGGTGGTGGTGGGGGAGCCATACAGGAGGCTCACTGATGGCAGAGGCATCAGGTTTTCCATTTTTCCTGATACCCCTGGAAAGGTCTTGCAATCCCCTCCATTTTCATTAACAATGGCTGTGTCTATCTGTGTTCAGTTTTTGGCAGGGAGAATTAGCAGTGCATCCTGGAAAGGTCACAAGAATTTCCATGGGAATTTAATTTAAACCTTAAAGCTCATTAGATGTTTATAGATGTGATGAAATTATATTATATCCACCTTGAAAATAAAAGAATTAGCATTCTGAAAATAAAGTCATGTGCTCACTTAGCTGGAGGGATACAAAAGTAGGATTTGATTTACTTTTTCCAAACTCCTAATCAAGTACTCCATACAATGAATTGGATGAAAGAAACATTACCTTTTCAATTATCTATTTGATTTTGTTCTCGAGGAAGCTGGTGAATATTCATATCAAATTTGCTATTAACCCTGTGTGTTTACTCAAATATTGCTTCATTTAAGCTCTACAACCTTGTTAAATAGGAAACAAAACAAAACAAAGCAGTAGAAATCTTTCCTTATAGGTAAGTGGGGCCATAAGACTTCTCCAGAGTCATACAAATTATGCCTGGGGATGAACACTTGAGTCTCCTGCCTCCTTCCCCTATGCAGTAGATTGGATTTCTTGCTTATAGTGAAGGGGTGGTATGAAGGCCATCCTCCTATGCCCAATGGAGATGTATTAGGAAGGTATAGAACTAACTGGAGTCAGAAGTTTCCAATTTCACTTCTGTGGGACCTCGGTTCAATTTGAGAAAAAATAAAATATAAGCTCTCTAAAGTACATTTTTGCCCAAATTTTGGTTTTGATCATGCCGTAGGAGGAAGTAAAGGTATAACGGCAGGAGAACTTCTATTGCCATGAGTTTGCTGGGCTCTGTCAATGTCAGGAACCATAGGCTGGTGCTCAGGACATGGGAAAAACTGATTTTGTCTGTGCTCCCAGCCAGGTATGGTCACCAAGGTTCTGGAAGTAGATAACCGTACAGCAGCCGTACATTTCATTCTTCTGGGATTTCCAACACGGCCGGCCTTCCAGATGTTGCTCTTCCTTGTGTTCCTGGCAGCCTACCTGCTGACCTTGCTGGAGAATGCTCTCATTATCCTGGCCATTCGCAGTGATGGGAAGTTGCACAAGCCCATGTACTTCTTCTTGAGCAATCTTTCCTTCCTGGAGATGTGGTATGTCACAGTCATCAGTCCCAAGATGCTGGTAGACTTCCTCAGCCATGACAAGACCATCTCCTTCAATGGCTGCATGACTCAACTTTACTTCTTTGTGACCTTTGTCTGCACGGAATACATCCTCCTTGCTGTCATGGCCTTTGACCGCCATGTAGCCATTTGTAATCCACTACACTACTCAGTTATCATGACCAACCAGCTGTGTGGTACGTTGGCTGGGGGATGCTGGCTCTGTGGGCTCGTGACTGCTATGATTAAGATGGTGTCCATAGCCCGACTCTACTACTGTGGCACACCCCACATCAATCACTACTTCTGTGATATTTCTCCACTCCTCAATGTCTGCTGTGAGGACTCCTCACAGGCTGAGCTAGTAGACTTCTTCTTGGCCCTCGTGGTCATTGCCGTCCCCCTTTGTGTAGTGGTGGCATCTTACGCCTCCATTCTCAGCACCATCCTCAGGATCCCTTCCGCACAGGGCCGCCAAAAGGCATTTTCCACGTGCGCCTCTCACCTGACAGTTGTCATCCTCTTTTATTCCACAACCCTCTTCACCTATGCCCGCCCCAAGCTCATGTATGCCTATGATTCCAACAAAGCGGTGTCTGTGCTCTACACTGTCATTGTCCCCCTCCTCAACCCTATCATCTACTGTCTGAGGAATCGTGAAGTAAAGGCAGCCCTCAAGAAGACCATACTTTGCAAAGGAAGTGGGCCCATGGAAGACATGGCTTTGAGTAATTAAAAACGTACAGAATCCCTTCAGGCCTGAGTCAGGAGGACATGACTCCACACTCCACACCTTGTCCATCAGCCTCCAGTACTTCAACACTGATCCCCTGTGTTTGCATATCTGTGCATGCATGAGCATGGCTGAAGAGCCAGATCCCCAAGAGATAGCCTCTTCTAGCTCAGCAGACAAGTTTTAAACATTTTCCAAGAATTATTTGAAATGAGGACATATTTTGTTCTTCCACTAACATGCGGAGTCCATAAGAGCATGCTGTCTACTAATGTGTCATCTGTGCATTCAGCTCTGTCACATAGTAGGTGTTTACTACATATTTGTAGAAGGGATAATTGAATAAATACACATTTGAACACAGAAGATGAAAATGGGAATTGTAAATACATTTTGACGTGTTGGCCCTTCCTGTCCCTCCCTTTCTCCCTTCTTTCTTTCTGTTCTACCTTTTTTTCTTCTTCCCTTCTAACTCTGTCCCATCTTCCCTCTTACAGACTTGGAGATTTGCTCCCTCTCTCCCTGCCTCCCTCCTTCCCTCCCCACTTCCTCCCATCTCTCTATTTTTCTAGAGACACTGGCATGTGTTCATCCAAATAAAGTCATCATTTTATCATTTGTGGATTCAAAAGTTCAAAGCCAATGAGTGGCCCAAGCTTTGTGAAAACCTCGGTAAATTTTAGAACGCATACCATGTGTTTTCAAAATATTAAGCACTAAAAAGAAGATTTTCTATGTCTGCTTACTGTAGATTTTATTAGCAATTACTTTTCACTTCTTATATTGCAGTCAGCCTTTTTAAAATCAGATTTGTAAAGTATAATTCCATTCAATAAATTTCACCTTTTTAAAGTGTACTAAGTTTTGGAAAAGTGTATAGTTGTCAAACAACAACAATCAGTACACAGAACATTTCCATCATTCCCAAAAGTTTCTTTGTGCCTTTCTCACTATGTCTTTTACTCTTACCGCTAGACCTACCACTGGCAACTGACATGCTTTTTGTCCCTTTAGCTTTCCCTTTTCTAGAAATTCATATACATGGAATCATACAATCTATAATCTTCTGTGTCAGGCTCATTTGCCATAATGCCTTTAGGGTTCTTAAATTTTTTTTAATTGAAGTATAATTAACATGCAGTATCATCAGTTTCAGGTATACAATATAATTATTCAACAGGTTTTGTGGGGTTTTTTAAAGATTTTATTTGTTTATTGGACACACAGAGATCACAAGTAGGCAGAGAGGCAGGCAGAGAGAGAGAAAGGGAAGCAGGATCCCCACTGAGCAGAGAGCCCGATGTGGGGCTCAATCCCAGGACCCTGAGATCATGACCTGAGCTGAAGGCAGAGGCTTAACCCTGAGATCATGACCTGAGCTAAAAGCAGAGGCTTAACCCACTGAGCTACCCAGGCACCCCACATTCAACAGTTATATACATTTCTTAGTACTCATCATGATAAGTGGATTCTTAATCCCCTTTATCTGTGTCCCCCAAACCCCACCCCCACCTCCCCTCTGGCACCCACCAGTTCTCTGCATTTAAGAGTCTGTTTTTACTTATTTCTTTTTGTTTGTTGATTGGTTGGTTTTGGTTTTTTGTTTTGTTTTGTTCCACATACACGTGAAATTGTATGTTATCTGCCTCTCTCGGTCTGGATTTTTTCATGTAGTGGCGTATCCTCTAGGTCCCAGGTTGCTGTTGCCAGCCCACCCACCCATTAAAGCCCCTCACGGCAGCCCAGGGAGAGCACCTGGCCATGTGGAAAATGCGGCCCCACAGAGGGACCGAGGTCAGGCATCTGGTCCCACTGCTGACACCTCCCAGCTACAAGCCCACAGATGCACTGACGCTCCTTCATGCTGTTGGGTGTGTGGGTTACCTGGAATTGCTGAGTGCTGCACCACTACATGCACAGCACAGTTTGTTTTGGCTGTTTCTGGTTTGGAGCTGTTGTCAATGAAGCTACTATGCCTGTTTAAAATACGTCTTGTGGTGACTATAGACTGTAATTTCCTTCCAGGAGATGAGGGCAGTTATGGTATTGTTACCACATAGTAGGATAAAATTTTTGCGTAAGTTTATAAAAAGATTGTCAACTTCCCGGAGAAGCTCAATTATTTCCCATTCCTACAAGCAATGTATGAGAACTCCAGCTGTTCATAACCTTACCAATGGTTAGTAATTCAAACATCCCCTGTGGCCATCTGGTAGGGTAGATGAGGGGTCTCACGTGGGCTGAAACTGGCATTGTCCAGATGTTGAGCATATTTTCATTTTCTTAGTTGCAATTTTGAAAACTTCTTTGTGCAAGTGTCTGACCAGATATTTTCCTTAAGTTTTAAACTAGGTTTTTTGTCTTATTATTATCTATAAGCTTTAAGAATTCTTCTTATACTCTGAAGCAATAATTTGTCAGATATATGTCTTGCTAATACATTCTCCCACTTGGTGGTTGACCTTTCATTTTCTTAAAAGGGTGTTTTATAAGAGTTATTTATCCTTTCATAGTTTTGGAGGCTTGAAGTCCCAGATCCGGTCCCTGCCAGTTCAGTTCCTGATGAAGACGCATCCTGGTTCGCAGGTGGGCTCCTTCTCCTGTGGCTCATGGAATGGAGAGAGAACGTAACCACCTTCAGCCTGACTGACCTGCATAAAGGCGGGATCTCCAGATACAGTCATGTCGGGGGCTGAGGCTTCAACACAGGAGTTCACGGGACCACAAACATTCAGTCCGTAAGAAAGAGCGTGTAGAGTTGATACTACTCTCCCCTTAAATATTTGGTTAAAATTCACTGCTGAACTAACCTGGACACTTATTTGTAAAAAGTTTTTAACTATTAAAGTTACATTTTTTTTTATTTCTTATAAACATATATTTTTATCCCCAGGGGTACAGGTCTGCGAATCGCCAGGTTTACACACTTCACAGCACTCACCATAGCACATACCCTCCCCAATATCCATAACCCCACCCCCCTGCCCAACCCCCCTCCCCCCATCAACCCTCAGTTTGTTTTGTGAGATTAAGAGTCACTTATGGTTTGTCTCCCTCCCAATCCCATCTTGTTTCATTTACTCTTCTCCTACCCCCTCAACCCCCCATGTTGCATCTCCTCTCCCTCATATCAGGGAGATCATATTATAGTTGTCTTTCTCCGATTGACTTATTTCGCTAAGCATGATACCCTCTAGTTCCATCCACGTCGTTGCAAATGGCAAGATCTCATTTCTTTTGATGGCTGCATAGAATTCCATTGTGTATATATACCACATCTTCTTTATCCATTCGTCTGTTGATGGACATCTAGGTTCTTTCCATAGTTTGGCTATTGTAGACATTGCTGCTATAAACATTCGGGTGCATGTACCCCTTCGGATCACTACGTTTGTATCTTTAGGGTAAATACCCAGCAGTGCAATTGCTGGGTCATAGGGTAGTTCTATTTTCAACCTTTTGAGGAACCTCCATGCTGTTTTCCAGAGTGGTTGCACCAGCTTGCATTCCCACCAACAGTGTAGGAGGGTTCCCCTTTCTCCGCATCCTCGCCAGCATCTGTCATTTCCTGACTTGTTAATTTTAGCCATTCTGACTGGTGTGAGGTGATATCTCATTGTGGTTTTGATTTGTATTTCCCTGATGCCGAGTGATATGGAGCACTTTTTCATGTTTTTTTTTTTTTTTTTAATGTTGTCTTAGTCACCATACACTACTTATTTGTTTTTGGTTTATTCTTGAATGAACTTTGAAACTTTGTCTTTCAGGTCATATGCCATTTAATTTGTCAAATTTATTAGCACAAAGTTGTTCATGGTATTTCTAAATGTCTACAGTATATGTAAGATAGCTCTTGTTTATTGCTTAACATTGATAATCTGTGTCTTTTCTACCTTGATCAGTCTTCTTAGAGATTTATCATTTTTATTAATTTTTTCCAATAAAAGTACTTTGATTTTATTGGTTTTCTATTGATTTTCTCTTTACTATTTTATTGTGTGAAGAACATCTATAATATCCTTTCTACTGCTTGAATTACTGTAATGTGTTCTTTTTTCTTGTTTCTTAAGACATAAGTTTAGCTTATAGATTTGGATGTCTCCTTTTGTATTATAAGCATTTAATATAAATCTCCCCATAAACCCTGCTCTAGCTGCCTCCAAGTAATTTTGCTATGTCATGTTTTCATTTTATTTAGTTTAAAATAATTCTAATTTTTTTTGTGATACCCCCCAACTTTGGCCTGTCAGCTGTTTAGACGTGTGTAATCTAAATGTAATTTAAATGTTAATAATCTGGTCAGTATGTTGTAGAGGTCTCTGTATTAACATTTTTTTAGTTTTAACTTAGTTGTAACCAGAGAATATATCCTTACGTATTAATTAAATCTTACAAAATATTCTGAGACTTGATAGCCACGCATGTGGTCTATCACGGTAAGTATTCCTTGCACACTTGAAAAAAAAGTGTATTCAGTTTTGGGGTGAAGCATTCCATAAATATCAGTTAGATCATGTTGGTTAACAGTATTGCTAAATCTTATACATTTTTATTTCATCTTTATATTGATTGTGTTATTTGCTTATATACTTCATAGTTACAAATATAGTATATCTTTGTCCTTTTAGTTTTTTATTTATTTTTTCAAAGATTTTATTTATTGATTTCACAGAGAGAGAGATCACAAGTAGGCAGAGAGGCAGGCAGAGAGAGGGGAGGAAGCAGGCTCCCTGCTGAGCAGAGAGCCCGATGCGGGGCTCGATCCCAGGACCCTGAGATCATGGCCCAAGTGGAAGGCAGAGGCCCAACCCACTGAGGCACCCAGGCGCCCCTCTTTGTCCTTTTATATCCTTATTTGAGGTATCCTTGTTCTTTCAGTTACTGAGACTGAAGTGTTGAACTCAACTATAATGGCAGATTTGTCAGTTATCAATGTTTTCTTTAATGAATTTTCAATTTTTATGATTGTGTACATATATATTTGGGATTTTTATGTTCTTTTGATGAATTGAACACTTTACTATTCTGAAATTACACCCTTTATCTCAAGGAATGTCCCTGGTTCTAAAATTAACGTTAGCTGATATTAATACAGTCACTACAGCTTGGATTCAATTTGGGGGTCATGGCATGTATTTTTCCCATCTTTGAATCTTCAAGTGACCTCTGGCTCATAATTAAAGTAGGCACCTTAGAGATTGTATATAAGTAGATTTTCTTTTTATCTAATTGAGTAATCTCTGGTGTTAAATTTTAATCTCATTTTTTACTGCCTTTTGAAATTAATTGAGTAGATTCCGTTTTGAGTAACTCCATTTTATGTCACCTTTACCTTATAGGTGTTTGCTTTAGGGCAACTCTCTGTGACGATGGAAGTGTTGCGGGTCTGTGCCGTCTCTTCTCTTGGGGACCTTATGCTGCCTATTGTACAATGTCCGGAAAATGTTCATTTTTCCCAGAATTTAATTTTTTTTAAAGATTTTATTTATTTATTTGACAGACAGAGATCACAAGTAGGTAGAGAGGCAGGCAGAGAGAGAGGAAGGGAAGCAGGCTCCCTGCTGAGCAGAGAGCCCGATGCGGGACTTGATCCCAGGACCCTGAGATCATGACCTGAGCCGAAGGCAGCGGCTTAACCCACTGAGCCACTCAGGCGCCCCCAGAATTTAATTTTTTAAGATGGGAGTTCAACTCCAATTTCTATTAACCCATCTTGGTAAGAGCAAGAGTCATTACTTACCTTTTTAATATTCATTAAGTTCTCAAGGCAACATAAAAAATTTATAACTAAACTCAATAAATATATATTTATTACTTATATATTTGTAAATGTTATATATTATATACTAATTATAATATAAGAATATAAATATATACATATTTTAATAATAAATATAATGTAAATACATAATAAACATAACACATATATATTATTAAGTAATACATGTATAATATACATATATAACATATTTTATACCTTTCTTATTATACATAATATATATTACATATGTAATATACATACATTAGATATACACACAGACTATGCATAATATAACATATAACATATATTATATATTATTGTATATTATATATTATTTAATGCAATAAATATTAATTATTTTTACTATCAATAAATTATTATTAATACTAATTATTATATATTTATTAATATATATTAATATAGTTATATGATTAACAGTTGTATTTAAATATAAATTAACAGTTATATTTAAATATAAATAAGATTATAAATATATTATTTAATATTATAAATAAATAATGAAGTTTGAGGACATTGGTATATACATATTTTATTTTTCTTGGCAATGATTTATTTATTTATTTATTTTTAAGATTTTATTTATTTATTTGACAGAGATCACAAGTAGGCAGAGAGGCAGGCAGAGAGGGGGAAGCAGGCTCCCTGCTGAGCAGAGAGCCCGATGTGGGGCTCGATCCCAGGACCCTGAGATCATGACCTGAGCAGAGGCTTTAACTTACGGAGCCACCCAGGCGAACCGGGAATGGATTTTTTTAATTTAATTTTATTTTTTCAGTGTTCCAAGATTCATTGTTTATACACGACACCCAGTGCTTACTATAAATAAAATTTGGGGATGTTGGTATGTATATATACATACCAACATCCTCATATATATATATATATATATACACACACACACACACACACACACACACACACACACACATACATATGTGTGTGTGTGTGTGTATTTTTTTTTAATTTAAAAATGTGTAGAAAAGGAGGCCTGAGTGGCTCAGTCCATTAAGCGTCTGCTTTCAGCTCAGGTCAGGATCCCAGGTCCTGAGATCGAGCCCCACGTCGGGCTCCCTGCTCAGCGGGGAGTCTGCTTCTCCCTCTGCCTCTGCACCTGCCCCCGGCTTGTGCTCTGTCTGTCTCTCTCTCAAATCAGTAAATAAAATATTTTCACAAGTGTAGGAAGGGAGGGGAGCATCACTTACAACGTGTAGGACGGCAGCTCTGAGCATCTTTACGTCATGAACTAGAACCGGAGCGCGTCCGCGCGAGGACCCTGCGGGAGGGAGCGCGGGGAGTGCGCTGGCACCGGGAGCCCCTGTCCCTTCAGCCCCGCATCTCCCCTCTCGGCAGGTGCTCAGTAAATGTGTGCAGAAGGAGTAAGTCAGGGCTGGCGTTGGAAGCTGGTGCGCTGAGTGGTCGCAGGGGCATCAGCCAGTCGCTCCCGCTGCTGCCTGAAAACGTCACCCATCAAGCGGCCAGGGGTCGACCTGGGGCATCGATTGTCTGGTTCCTTAGAGCTCGGCTGGGGCTTCTCGCACGCCCGCTTCGGGCGGGCGTGTGTGACCTGGCGTAAACCCACAGTCTGAAAACACCTAGACACACGCCTGCTTCGTGTCTGCTCACGCAGGGTCAGTCCCTGCTGTGCAGGATGCGGGGAGGCCTGATTCCCTAGAGACGGTTCGGGGTTCGGGGAGCATCGGAAGCAGGGAAAGGACAGAACGCAGGGCATGTGAGAAGGAAGTGTATTTGAGAACACTGAAGGGGACGCTCGTGCTACAACAGGGATGGAGGAAGATATAGGAATAATTGTGGGGCGCGTACATTTGCAAAGTCCGAGACAAGAGGAACAGGGCATTTCAGTCCACTCCCTGGAGTTTTCCCCTAAAGAATGAAGCAGGGTCCTGGAGTGGCACTGTGTTTGGAAGGACTGAGGGAGAGGGCTGTGGAAGGGAGCAGTTAGTTAATGTTTTAGGTAGAAGGGAGCCTATGTGCAGCAGCTTCAGCAAAGAATAGGCTGATACTTTTCAGGAAAAAAAAATATGAAAAATTTACATTTTAGATGTTGATTGTCAGCTTTTTGTAATAATCAGATTTATTACAGAATTTTCTCCAGGGATTCACTTCAAAGGGAACGGTGGAAAAATTAGATCTCTGGGTTTTTAAGGTTGAGGTGTTGCCATACAAAACTTCTCTCTTCTTTTCTTATATAAACAAACATTTAAAAAGGACAAGTGAAATGGAGGAAAGTAGGTAGGTGGGCTGGCTAGAGGTTCTGACTGTAGAGTCAGGAAAAATACTGTGATGAGCCAGGAGAGTCTTGCAGGGGCGAGGCTGCCTTCTCAGGATCATCTCTGGATCCGGAAACCTTAATGCTCTGCACCTTTTCTGCCCACTTAATCTCATCACAGTGGGGTTTTGTAAAAAGGAAGAAGGGAAGCCCTCAATAATAAAGTGTAGAACTTGAGCTTTAAGAGTGGTTACAAATAGCATAATTGTTATGGGGCATCCTTGCCACCACCGTACCTTGTAAAGGGTATGAGGTGGGGACGTGGGGACTGGTCAGGGAGCAGGACTGTTGCACTGGTCTCTGTGACAATGGAGGGGACTTTTCAAGCCCCTCAAAAGATTTTCTGATGGTACTTCAGAAAGCCATGCCCAGTTTCCCTCAGGCTCCTGCTTCCATCATCAGACTATTGGAAGACTGCTGGAGCCCCGTGGCGGCCCAGGGAGTCCCTACCATGTCCCTACCATGCCATCTTCTTGCCCATCTGACATCCCTTCCCATAGTGTAGTTTGTGAAAGGGAGGAACTATTTCTTTTTAGAACTCACAGTTGCTGGAGAAGAGCACGTATTCTGTGATTTCCGTGGAGCTGAAGTCAAAGTGTGAGTGCCCCTAAATGGAATCTTCCGGAGATGGAGAAAGTGACTCTGTTTTGTGGAGCACCCAAGATGAGGGTGGGAAGCCTCTGAGCGCATGCACCATCAGAATGAGTGCTTGGTAGGCACGTGTATCTAGCACAGGGCTCCTTGCCACTGAACATAAATCAACATGGGATTCTGTGCAGCCACTGTTAATTGTGTTTCTGCACAGTACATGTACCATGTAGCCTCCAGTTCTGGAAGGAACAGAATGCAGTTATAAGAGAGATGACCAGTAGCCTTGAGGTTATAAGTAAAGTATGAAAAGAGCTGGATATTCTAGGCACAAGCTAAAGGCAGAGATTTAAGGGGAAAATACCAGATATGAAATTGTCTTAGAGAATAACACAACTAAACTAAACTAACCAAAATAGGCTTCGTAAAGATAGGACTGGGGATATACAACATAAAATCCTGTAGCCTAAGGGACATAGGAGTTAGGGAAGAGCACACCTATGACAGAATTAATAGGAAATGGGAGAGAAAAACAAACAAACAAACAAACAAACAAAAATCCCTAAGGTGTGTTAACATTAAATTGACTTCCAGCACAAGGCAGATGGCTATCCTGTCACCTGGAATATTGTCCCCATTTCCTGGTGACCCATTTGAAGAATACTCTTAACAAAATGGGACATTTCTTGAAAATAATGAAGAGACGGATGACCAGGATTTTGAGGGGTCTGTGGACTCTGAGTTGTCATGAAGGACAAAGGAGTCGTCAGCTGAGACAGGACAATGCATCATCCTGTTAAAATGTTTGAGTTGTCACTGCAATAAGTGAAATAGTAGATAGAAGATATGCACATCCAGAGGTAATAACTAGGGCCAAAAGGAGGAATAGAAACAAAGGTAAGACTTGGTAACACTTAGGGGCATTTAACATTGTCTGGCCCCTAGTTAGTCATCAGTCAGAGGCTGGGCTACTGCAGGTGGGGCTCCGTGATGAGAGTGATTGGAAGTATAGCTTTGGATCTTTTCCAGTGTGGATGGCTCCTGATTATAGTAATAATTTTCAGTTAGATTTATTCCATTTTACCCATGGTTTTTGTGAAAGATCCTATGAAGATTTTTCTAAATCACTGAGAAGTTGTGATGGCCGAACCTTCTAAACGGAATGCCCTTTCACAATGTGCTGTCCTCCCTGAAATGGAATGAACTCGGTCTATGCATCTAAGAATGCCTGTTTCCGGTTCTGAGAAATCAAAATACTTACTTGTGCAAGTTTAAAGGCATTTGAGACTTGTATCTGATTAACAATCAACTCAAATTCACAGCTGCACTCCACAATGCTTATCAAAATAATAACCTGGGGAAGCTTGCACTGTGAGGCTATCCCATGCTATGTAAATGAAAGGTGACAGTATCATCAGCTGTATAATTATTGTTACATCCTCAGAAAGAAGGTTTTCATAGATGCCAAGTACTCTCATCACAGAACTTTAGGATAAAACCTTCCTCTGGCAATCACTTTTCTTATGGCCATCTGGACATCTTTGTTCCTGAGGCTATACACCATTGGGTTCAACAATGGAGTCACAACTGTGTAGGTCACTGTCACAAGCCTATCTTTGTTAGAGGAGAACTTGGTTGAGGGTCGAAGGTAGACAGAGGAGGCACAGCCATAGTGGACAATGACCACAGTGAGGTGGGACGCACAGGTGGAGAAGGCTTTCCGCTTGCCATCGGTGGATGGGATCTTCAGAATGGTATGGACAATGAAACCGTAAGATATGCATATGAAAGTCAGGGGGACCATGAGTCCTACAACTCCACCAGCGAAGATGACTAGCTCATGGATGTAGGTTTCAGTACAGGCAAGATGGATAACTGGTGAAATGTCACAGAAGTAGTGGTTGATTTTATTGGGACCACAAAAAGGGAGTTCAAAGACTAAGAATGAGCCTGTCAGTGAGAACAAAAAGCCAATCACAGCACAGGTGGCTGCCAGCTGTCCACATACCTGCCATCTCATTAGGATAGGGTACCGAAGTGGATGGCAGACAGCAGCATAACGGTCATAACCCATGACCCCCAGCAACATGCAATTAGTGACAGCAAAACCAAAGAAGAAAAACATCTGAATGGCACAGTTAATGAATGAGATTGTTCTCAGCAGAGACAACAGATTTAGGAGCATCTTGGGAAGGATGACAAAGGTGTAGCATGTCTCAGAGATGGAGAGGATCCCCAGGAAGAAGTACATAGGTACATGGAGGCTGCGATCCAGGCGTATGACAGTGACAACGGTGAGGTTCCCACCCAGAATAATCAGATACAGGCACAGAAACACAGCAAAGAGGATGAGCTGGATTTCTCCAAGGTTGGAGAACCCCAGCAACACGAACTCTGTGACAAAGGAGAAATTAGCTTGGTTGACTTGGTCCCCAAGATTGACCTACAGAGAACAGGAATGAAGGAAGCGACTGTTTATTTACCGTGAAAGATGCAGGTAGTGCATCCCACTATGGTGGAGGAACAACAAATAGAGGGGGAAAGGCAGATGCTGGCAGGAAATGGCCTGTCCATCGTGTCAGTTTATGGAGCTGTTTCAAAACTCAGAGTACACCTGTTTCCAGTGACATTTCTGCCTCTCTTACAATGCTTAGGTCAAAGTAATTTTTTCACAGTGCCTATCTCAAATAGCAATTAGGGATGGAAATGTCTGAGGAGTTCCCATGTGACAACCCAACTCTGCCATTTTTCATCTGTGTAGCCTTCTGTGCCTCCGTGTTCCCATCTGTAGCATAAAGACGCTAAGAGCACCTCTCTCCCTGGTTCCTTATGGAAGTTAGAGGACTTAGCACAGCATATGCACACTGCAGACTGTTAGTAGATGTCAGCTTCTGCTACTAATCTTCAGGAAGTGGTGGCTAGCTCTTCTGTTTTCTTTTGGATGTGCTTTAAGTGTATTTCCACCTAAGAATTTCTCTTTAGCCCTATAATTTTATTTTTACAAAATCACTGAACCAACGTCAAACCCAACTCTTATTTGTGCATATTTTCAGTGATGATAATAATAATGTGCTGATGTCAGTTTATCTTTTGATCTGATCCCACGACCTGTTTGACTCACTGAAGAAAAGGGAGTTGGAGCCTTAGCGCCCTGAAGTGGCTCTAGAAGGAGCTCAGGTTCTCAGGGTCAGGCTGGTCATTGGTTTTACCACCTGCATACCACTCTGCCAGGAAGAGAAACCTGATTTAGCCTTCTGCTATAGTTGTAGTTTTAAACTTAGGACAGAAATCTGTCCAACGCATCAGACCTTTCCTGAGCATGAAATGTTATATCTCTGCACCTTTTTCCTGGATTTCCAACAGAGCTCGCTGCTGTGTTAGACGCACCTTATCTTGAGGGACCCAGAACCTGCAATTTTTTTCCACTAAAGGATGGGCAGATCCTCCCCCTCAACTCAATTAAAATCAAGTTTGAATTTAATAAAGTAATAAATGAACATCCCAAACAACCAAATAATTGCAGACAATAAAAACACCATGTAGATTGCACAATGAAATTCCTCAGCTAAGGTAGCTCAGTTCAAGAGACCAACTGACTGCTGACCCCATACCTTTGGAGTACAGTCTTTCATCCACTCCAGCTCTGAGTGCTTTTGCTGTAGGTTCCCTTGCTTTTAAGAGAAGGCTGGAAGCAGGATATTGGTTCTGTTTTTCTATCTATGACTCTGGCTCTTCACAGTCCTCTCTGCATCTCTTGATGGCTCATGATAGCAGAGCACCAGGCTCTTCCCTGAGCAATGTCATTCATTTACCTCCTCAGCTTCCATCCCTGAGGCTTATGCTGTAGATTTGTTGTCCACACAGTATTTGGTAGTGAGTCTAAAGACAGCGGAAGGTCTGTAAGGGAAAACATCTCAGTTAGACATTCCTTTTACCCTTTTGTCCCCTATTACACTTTGCTGGTACACCACTGTCACCAGAGAATAGTTTCATGTGACAGTCGACAGTGGAAGTTGAGCGAACTAAAAGTGGAAACTCACTCTTGACAAGGAGTCATAGGTATTTATCCTTTCTTTTTCAATTATCCAGGGGTCTCAATTACCCAGAGGAACCAGGCTCTCAGGGATGGTGGATAGAGGAGGGTCCATTCCATGAGCTCTGGGAAACACATTTTATGGAATTGGTTTGAAGCCTTTTCTGAGCCTCTACAGCTCAGTTGGTGATGCTCTATTTTATTTTATCTTCCCCAAACCCTATACAATCCTCCATGTTTTTAAGCTGCCATGCACATGTGTGCCTTGCTCTCCTCACATGCTCTTTGTAACCATCACTAACGAGACTAGAGCTTATGGGATAATGAGAACATTCCCCAAATTTTCATTTGTGACTGGCACTTGGCTATCAGTAGACCGAAACACATCTTCACTTAGTTTTCCACATAAAATAACCCAACAGGGCCTATTTCTCTTTATGCCCTTAGCACACGGCTATTAGAATTCTGTGACACCCAGAGATTCTATCCAGATGAGACTAAAACATTAATGTTACTACAATCCTTTCTATCCTGAAATGGATATATTCTATTTCTCTCCATGGCTGACATTTCAATGCCCAAAACTGTGTATTCCTACCTCCTCTTCTGAGAATTCTGAGCAACATCCCCTAACGCAACATTGGAAAATTTTCTTTGGTCTCTTATTAGCTCTGGTGCCAACATGCTGGTTTATATTTATACTTTCCAAATCTCCAGGGAGCCATTGTTGCAATATTATTTTTGGCACAGTTCCAGTGCTTTCAATGAGGAGAGAGGATGCAGGAAACACCATGGACCTCAAGTCTCATGGGTCAAATTGGATAGAAAGGGAACAGGAGAAAAACTGGCATTGGCAATTATTTGGCAATTAGTCCCAAGTTGCTTGGTAGCTCATTAGTAGCTGAAATCTGTTGCAGATTAGGGAACGAAACATGAATGTCAGAACCCATACCGTAGGGTGACACAGGGCTATCTCTTCCAAGGTTTTTCATGTGAGGAAGAGCCCTTTCTTTCCTTAGAATCTGCAGGACAAATCAAGTCTTATTCTATCATGCAAAAGAAGAAACAAAGTTCTCCCTGTTAGTCTAGGTTCATCTGAACCCCACAAATTTTGCACGGAGGATTGGGCGTGGGAACCTAGTATGAGGGAAGGGGGAAAGGGTGACGTCTTAGCTGGCAGAACTGAAACCTGGAAGAACAGCAGCAAAGAGCAGATTTGAGGGCTGAAGGGAAGGGTGGAGAGTTTGCATCAGGTCACAGACCTGACTCTCTGCTTTTTGCTAGCTTCCTAGAGATGACAAGATCTCCAATCAATGTCTGCCCCAAGAGAAGGGATTAGGACTAAAACCTGTGGGTAGCACCCTCCAGGGCGTGGCCCTGGGGTCCCCCAGTGATCCTCATTCGTCCCAGCAATTCTCAGAGAGCCTGACCCAAGATAGACGAAAATGGCTGTGGCATTGGAGAAAAATCAATGAAGTGCCCATTCTGCATTTGTGTGCCACTCTTCCCTATCCTGCACTGGAAAGGAGGGTAAAAGTCACACTCCTCTATTGCTGGACTCAGCCAACACAATTTCCAGAACTGCAAGTTCCCTGGAAATTGTTATGCTTCCTCTTCAGTGAGAGAATACAAATATCCCACCCTCTGTACCTTCCCTCATGAATCATGAGTGACTCACATGAGGATGTGAGAGAAGACTGAAGGCACTTGGCAGCAAGGTCCACCCCCACAGTGCTGTTTGCTGCAGATCCTGGAGGGGCTCCAGGCAGAGATGTTCCTACTTGCAATCCCTAGCAGACGCCAGCAAAGAAGAAGAAACTCCCAGATGAGCTCATCGTGACTCTGTGTCTTTTTCTTTGCCATTATATAACTTTCGGAGGTGACCAGCAGGGATATGACAACAGCTACTGCTGCTTCCAGCAACTGTCATATGCGCACGTGAGTCCTTCCAAAAAGCCACGAATTCTGGGCTTTCTGGGACATCTGGTTTCCTCAGTGCATCTTCCTGAATTAACATTTCCACCCAGGGCGCTGCTGACCTCTCCTCAGCCTCGCTGCTGCCCAGCAGCCATTCAAAGACCCCTAAGGTTTCCAAGCAAGAAGAAACCTGAAAAACACTGCCCTTAGTCACATTTCTGGAATCACATTTTGACACAGTTACAGATTTAGGACCTGCCTCTTATTTCCTTCTCAGGCATGGAAAGATACTTTCTAGGAAGTTAAAAATAACCATTCTCTTTTGTTAAACTCAGGCTTCCAGTAAACTTAGATGAAACATAATTCCATCTCAAAGATTTCAATGTAGCTCATGCACGCAAGTGAAGAAATAGCCCTGGACGTCCTTAATTCCACATTCAGAGAAACGTATGTAAACGAAACTGAAATTGAGACCCTTCACCTTGGTAAAGTTTTGTTTGTAAATAGTACGTGTGGCCCCCAAAACAGCAGGTCCACACAGCTGTGAGGGTGGCTGACTTGCCCAGGAAACATTGTAATCAGGCACCATTTCCACGTATGAACAATGCAAACACGTGAACCATAGGTTCTAGTTATATTTTCCAGCAACTGCTATAGAAAACTAATCCTAATTTCTATATTTACACTTTTTTAGGATTCTATCAGATGAAGGCTTTCAAGAATGTTCATTTCCATTGCTCCTCTCTCTGCCTCAGAGAGGGAGGGAGAGAAGAAAAATAAACAATATTGCATTGCATTAAAGTAAAAGAAAGATACATTAGGTGAAGAAAAAGAAGGTAGTATATATCAAAGGTACAATTTAAAATCTTTTTAAAATATGGAACCTCTGAGAAGAAAAATTAAAACAAAAATTTTTAATACATAACATATAAACAGTTTTGACCTGAAAAAGAAAAGTTCTATATTTGATATAATGAAAATGGCTGTTAGATGATAGTTAAACTTTAAGACTACTGTTTAGTATAAAAACTAACAAGATATGATGGTTATTTTTCTTTTCATTTAAACTTGACTGGGCCATGTGGTGCCCAGGTATTTGGTTGTATATTATTATGGGTGTGTCTGTGAGGGTTTTCTGGATGAGATTAATATTTAAATTAATAGACTGAGAAAAGCAGATTGCACTCCTCTATGTGGGTCTGAATAGAACAAAAAGGCTGAGTAGGACAGGTTTGTCTTGGAGCTAGGGCATCTGTCTTCTCCTGCCCTAGCATCTGCACATGGACTTGAACTTACACCACTGGTTCTCAGGTGTTCAGTCTTGAACTGGAATTACACCACTGGTTCTCCTGGGTTTCCAATCTGCTAGCTGAAGATCTTGAGGCTTGTCCGCCTCCATAGTTGCTTGAGCCAAATCCTTTATCCAAATTATCTATTTGGAGCCAAATCCAAATTATCTATTATCTATCTATCTATCTATCATCCATCCATCTATCATCATCATCTATCATCTGTCTTTCATGTGTCTATCTACCTGATGCCTCTGTATAACCTACCTATATAAGATAAATAGATATTCTACTGGTTAAAGTTACATTGTAAAAAGATGACTGTGTTATGTTAGCACCTTTGGTTTTCAAGTGAAAGAAGTATGGTGCAAATTAGCATAAGAAAGGGACTTTTAGCTTAAACAACTGGGAAGTCCAGGACAAATCTGACCAGATATGGCTCAATTCAAGAACTTGTATTACATCATTATGCTGAGTCTTGACTCAGAGGTTAACCTCTGAGAAGTGTCCTCATCCATAATTTACTTCTCTCTAACATGTCTCACAACTTTATGTACAGTTAGGATTATTTTTTCCTCTACATATCTGTTTTCCATTTCATGGGCATCTTCCTCTCTGTTTTGCTAAATGTATAAACCCCATCTCTAGGATATTGCCTGATGCATAACAGATATTCAATAACTATTTGTTGAGTGAATGGGTGTTTATTAAATAAGTCTTTTCCTCTTTTTCTCTTTCACTCTACCTAGGTTCATTCTTTGTGCTAGATTTCTTTCTCCACAAGCTGGCTTTATCCGAATAACGGGATAAAAATGGAGATGAAAGTCTTTTTTTTTTTCTTTTTAATTTTTTTTTTCAGCATAACAGTATTCATTATTTTTGCACCACAGCCAGTGCTCCATGCAATCCGTGCCCTCTACAATACCCACCACCTGGTGCCCCCAACCTCCCACCCCCCACCCCTTCAAAATTCTCAGATCGTTTTTCAGAGTCCATAGTCTCTCATGGTTCACCTCCCCTTCCAATTTCCCTCAACTCCCTTCTCCTCTCCATCTCCCCTTGTCCTCCATGCTATTTGTTATGCTAAAAATGGAGATGAAAGTCTTAAAGCTTCATTCTTAGAGATACAATTCAAAAGGCTACAGCTGTCAGTCTACATAGCTATATATGGAATTTAATCAAAATTCCTCCTAGATAGAATAGAAGGTGGAACACTGAGTGATTGACTTCACAGGCCTTTTTACCCAACCCTATACTGAGGGATGGAGGGAGTAGGGTTTGTATCTCAACTGAAACACGAAATGATTCCTAGATAAATTATTTCTTATTGTACTGCAAAAAGTGATAAAATTCCTACTTATACTGGATTCAGTACATAAAAAGGAAGAAGAATCCATTGCCCCTTTCTCTGAACATACATCAGCACATCAAGAGATTAGCTGCAGGCAAAGTGTGAGTCACAGACTATGATGTCATTGGACCATGAAGTCATGAGACCATGATGTCATTGGACCATGATATCATCAGAGCTCAGTCTGTTTCTCTAGCTCTCCTGTCTTCTTTCTTTCAGTTTCACCCTCTACCTGCAGTTTCCTTCATGGTACTGAAAACGGGAAGCAAAACTAAAGTCATCTTTTTTTTTTTTCTTTTGAATATTGCTTGTACAGAGAAACAAAATAGTAAGAACTTGAGTATTTTGTAGGAATTAGACTTTGTTTCTTCTCCTAAGTGTTGTATTGAGAGAAAGCAGTAAAATTTGACAGCAGCAGCATTTCCTTGGCTAGAGATTTCAGCTATTGTCCTGTGTTCTTTAATCAATAATTCCGGTGACAGTTTCTTGATCCTTTCAAACTTTCCAATAATTTATAGTTACTTGAATTAAATTTTCTTTGAAGATGACTTATATAATTTCCTGTTTCCTGCATTAATTTTCAAGTGAATCAATGATTAAGTAGTGAATTAGGGAAAATATTAAATAAAAATATTCTATTTAAATCATGGGGTTAAAAATTTTATAAAAGTAAAGGGAAGTAGAAATTCTGCTTCTGGTCTCACTGAGTAAGTGTCTACTGGATCAACCCTCCTAAAGATACCTACTACAAAATCTGGGGGAAAAAACCCACAAAGGACAACTTCATGAAGGCGCTTAAGATAGGATTCAGCAGGCAGATTCAGCATGTAGTCAACAGCAGGAAGAAGGTAAGTACACAAGGATAAGCTCCTCTTTGACATAGCTTTCGGTTTTAATGAAGGCCAGAGTCATCATTGTTTGTAAAAAGATTAAAACTCAAAAAGGTAATCAGAATGCTGAAAGGTAAGGATAGAATCCTGGAAATGGGAAAGCCAGAGAGAGAGATTCATTCTACACATATGTTCTGCCCAAATGTCTGCTGATACCTTAAGCACATCTGTGTGGGCAAGACTCAAAGCAGCCCAGAGTATGAGAGACTTAAACAGACATTTGAACCACCACCCAAGAGAATAAATTTTCAGTTTTAGTCTAACCAAGTTATTTGCCTACTAAAACTAAAACACCAACAATTGTCAAATTATTATAACAGAGTCTTTACAACATAATATTTACCAAGTCACACTTTAAATCCAAAATTATTTTACATAAACAGAACCAGAAGAATATGGCCATTCTCAGGAAAGCAGGCAGTCAGTTTAGACCTAATGAGATGCAATTCAGTGTTGAAATTAGTAGGCCAAAATTTTAAAACAGCTATGACAACTGTGTCCAAAGATAAAAAGTAGAATGTGTTTGCAGTGAGTGAACATATAACAAGTCTCAGATGAGAAATAGAAGCTACAGAAAGAGAATAAAAAAAATGGGAAATACATTATCTAGAAAATACATTATCTGGAAAAACAAACAAATAAACCACAAAACTTCAATGGATGAGATAGGCATCAGAATGGAGGTAACAGAGGAAGGAAGCAGTGAACATGAAGACAGAGTGCTAGAAATGATTCAGTGTGAACAAGACAGGAAAATGATGAAAACCAATGAACAGAACCTTAAGCACAAGAGGAACCACACTGATCAGTCTGACACATGTGGAATCAGAGCTCTAGACAGGAATGAACTAAAAAATAAGGCAGAAAATTTATTGGAAAAGATAATGGCCAGAAACTTCATGAATGTTCTTCAAGACATGAATTTGCAAATTCAAGAATCCCAGCATATGTCAAGCAGGATAAATAAGAAGAAATCCATACCTTGGTGCCTCCGAGCAAAACTGAAGAAGAAAAAATAAAAAGAACATCTTGTGAAAAATGTTAATTTTATATATATATATATATATATATATATATATATATATATATATATTGCTTTTTATTAATTTTATTTTTTATAAACATATATTTTTATCCCCAGGGGTACAGGTCTGCGAATCACCAGGTTTACACACTTCACAGCACTCACCATAGCACATACCCTCCCCAATATCCATAACACCACCCCCCCTCCCAACCCCTTCCCCCATCAACCCGCAGTTTGTTTTGTGAGATTAAGAGTCACTTATGGTTTGTCTTCCTCCCAATCCCATCTTGTTACATTTATTCTTCTCCTACCCCCTTAACCCCCCATGTTGCATCTCCTCTCCCTCATATCAGGGAGATCATATGATAGTTGTCTTTCTCCGATTGACTGATTTCGCTAAGCATGATAGACCCTAGTCCCATCCACGTCATCGCAAATGGCAAGATTTCATTTCTTTTGATGGCTGCATAGTATTCCATTGTGTATATATACCACATCTTCTTTATCCATTCGTCTGTTGATGGACATCTAGGTTCTTTCCATAGTTTGGCTATTGTAGACATTGCTGCTATAAACATTCGGGTGCACGTGCCCCTTCAGATCACTACGTTTGTATCTTTAGGGTAAATACCCAGCAGTGCAATTGCTGGGTCATAGGGTAGTTCTATTTTCAACATTTTGAGAAACCTCCATGCTGTTTTCCAGAGTGGTTGCACCAGCTTGCATTCCCACCAACAGTGTAGGAGGGTTCCCCTTTCTCCGCATCCTCGCCAGCATCTCTCATTTCCTGACTTGTTAATTTTAGCCATTCTGACTGGTGTGAGGTGATATCTCATGGTGGTTTTGATTTGTATTTCCCTGATGCCGAGTGATATGGAGCACTTTTTCATGTGTCTGTTGGCCATCTGGATGTCTTCTTTGCAGAAATGTCTGTTCATGTCCTCTGCCCATTTCTTGATTGGATTATTTGTTCTTTGGGTGTTGAGTTTGCTAAGTTCTTTATAGATTTTGGACACTAGCCCTTTATCTGATATGTCATTTGCAAATATCTTCTCCCATTCTGTCAGTTGTCTTTTGGTTTTGTTCCATGTTTCCTTTGCTGTGCAAAAGCTTTTGATCTTGATAAAATCCCAAAAGTTCATTTTTGCCCTTGCTACCCTTGCCTTTGGTGATGTTCCTAGGAAGATGTTGCTGCGGCTGACGTCGAAGAGGTTGCTGCCTGTGTTCTCCTCAAGGATTTTGATGGATTCCTTTCTCACATTGAGATCCTTCATCCATTTTGAGTCTATTTTCGTGTGTGGTGTAAGGAAATGATCCAATTTCATTTTTCTGCATGTGGCTGTCCAATTTTCCCAACACCATTTATTGAAGAGGCTGTCTTTTTTCCATTGGACATTCTTTCCTGCTTTGTCGAAGATGAGTTGACCATAGAGTTGAGGGTCCATTTCTGGGCTCTCTATTCTGTTCCATTGATCTATGTGTCTGTTTTTGTGCCAGTACCATGCTGTCTTGATGATGACAGCTTTGTAATAGAGCTTGAAGTCCGGGATTGTGATGCCACCAACTCTGGCTTTCCTTTTCAATATTCCTTTGGCTATTCGAGGTCTTTTCTGGTTCCATATGAATTTTAGGATTATTTGTTCTATTTCTTTGAAAAAAATGGATGTTACTTTGATAGGAATTGCATTAAATGTGTAGATTGCTTTAGGTAGCATAGACATTTTCACAATATTTATTCTTCCAATCCAGGAGCATGGAACATTTTTCCATTTCTTTGTGTCTTCCTCAATTTCTTTCATGAGTACTTTATAGTTTTCTGAGTATAGATTCTTAGTCTCTTTGGTTAGGTTTATTCCTAGGTATCTTATAGTTTTGGGTGCAATTGTAAATGGGATGGACTCCTTAATTTCTCTTTCTTCTGTCTTGTTGTTGGTGTAGAGAAATGCAACTGATTTCTGTGCATTGATTTTATATCCTGACACTTTACTGAATTCCTATACAAGTTCTAGAAGTTTTGGAGTGGAGTCTTTTGGATTTTCCACATATAGTATCATATCATGTGCGAAGAGTGATAGTTTGACTTCTTCTTTGCCGATTTGGATGCCTTTCATTTCCTTTTGTTGTCTGATTGCTGAGGCTAGGACTTCTAGTACTATGTTGAATAGCAGTGGTGATAACGGACATCCCTGCCGTGTTCCTGACCTTAGCGGAAAAGCTTTCAGTTTTTCTCCATTGAGAATGATATTTGCGGTGGGTTTTTCATAGATGGCTTTGATAATATTGAGGTATGTGCCGTCTATCCCTACACTTTGAAGAGTTTTGATCAGGAAGGGATGCTGTACTTTGTCAAATGCTTTTCCAGCATCTATGGAGAGTATCATATGATTCTTGTTCTTTCTTTTATTAATGTGTTGTATCACATTGATTGATTTGCGGATGTGGAACCAACGTTGCAACCCTGGAATAAATCCCACTTGGTCGTGGTGAATAATCCTTTTAATGTACTGTTGAATCCTATTGGCTAGTATTTTGGCGAGAATTTTTGCATCTGTGTTCATCAAGGATATTGGTGTGTAGTTCTCTTTTTTGATGGGATCCTTGTCTGGTTTTGGGATCAAGGTGATGCTGGCCTCATAAAATGAGTTTGGAAGTTTTCCTTCCATTTCTATTTTTTGGAACAGTTTCAGGAGAATAGGAATTAGTTCTTCTTTAAATGTTTGGTAGAATTCCCCCGGGAAGCCATCTGGCCCTGGGCTTTTGTTTGTTTGGAGATTTTTGATGACTGTTTCAATCTCCTTACTGGTTATGGGTCTGTTGAGGCTTTCTATTTCTTCCTGGTTCAGTTGTGGTAGTTTATATGTCTCTAGGAATGCATCCATTTCTTCCAGATTGTCAAATTTGTTGGTGTAGAGTTGCTCATAGTATGTTCTTATGATTGTCTGTATTTCTTTGGTGTTCGTTGTGATCTCTCCTCTTTCATTCATGATTTTATTTATTTGGGTCCTTTCTCTTTTCTTTTTGATAAGTCTGGCCAGGGGTTTATCAATCTTATTAATTCTTTCAAAGAACAAGCTCCTAGTTTCGTTGATTTGATCTATTGTTTTTTTGGTTTCTATTTCATTGATTTCTGCTCTGATGTTTATGATTTCTCTTCTCCTGCTGGGTTTAGGGTTTCTTTCTTGTTCTTTCTCCAGCTCCTTTAGGTGTAGGGTTAGGTTGTGTACCTGAGACCTTTCTTGTTTCTTGAGAAAGGCTTGTACCGCTATATATTTTCCTCTCAGGACTGCCTTTGTTGTGTCCCACAGATTCTGAACTGTTGTGTTTTCATTATCATTTGTTTCCATAAATTTTTTCAATTCTTCTTTAATTTCCTGGTTGACCCATTCTTTCTTTAGAAGGATGCTCTTTAATCTCCATGTATTTGGGTTCTTTCCAAATTTCCTCTTGTGATTGAGTTCTAGCTTTAGAGCATTATGGTCTGAAAATATACAGGGAATGATCCCAATCTTTTGATACCGGTTGAGACTTGATTTAGGACCAAGAATGTGATCTATTCTGGAGAATGTTCCATGTGCACTAGAGAAGAATGTGTATTCTGTTGCTTTGGGATGAAATTTTCTGAATATATCAGTGATTTCCATCTGGTCCAGTGTGTCATTTAAGGCCTTGATTTTTGTTGATCTTTTGCTTGGATGATCTGTCCATTTCAGTGAGGGGAGTGTTAAAATCCCCTACTATTATTGTATTCTTGTCGATGTGTTTCTTTGATTTTGTTATTAATTGGTTTATATAGTTGGCTGCTCCCACGTTAGGGGCATAGATATTTAAAATTGTTAGATCTTCTTGTTGGACAGTTCCTTTGAGTATGATCTAGTGTCCTTCCTCCTCTCTTATTATAATCTTTGGCTTAAAATCTAATTGATCTGATCTAAGGATTGCCACTCCTGCTTTCTTCTGATGTCCATTAGCATGGTAAATTCTTTTCCACCCCCTCACTTTAAACCTGGAGGTGTCTTCGGGTTTAAGATGAGTTTCTTGTAGGCAACATATAGATGGGTTTTGTTTTTTTATCCATTCTGATACCCTGTGTCTTTTGATTAGGGCATTTAGCCCATTAACATTCAGGGTAAGTATTGAGAGATATGAATTTAGTGCCATTGTATTGCCTAAGGTGACTGTTATTGTATATTGTCTCTGTTTCTTTCTGATCTACTACTTTTAGGGTCTCTCTTTGCTTAGAGGACCCCTTTCAACATTTCCTGTAGAGCTGGTTTGGTATTTGCAAATTCTTTCAGTTTTTGTTTGTCCTGGAAGCTTTTAATCTCTCCGTCTATTTTCAATGATAGCCTAGCTGGATATAGTATTCTTGGCTGCATGTTTTTCTCGTTTAATACTCTGAATATATCATGCCAGTTCTTTCTGGCCTGCCAGGTCTCTGTGGATAAGTCTGCTGCCAATCTAATATTTTTACCATTGTACATTACAGACTTCTTTTCCCGAGCTGCTTTCAGGATCTTTTCTTTGTCACTAAGACTTGTCAATTTTACTATTAGGTGACAGGGTGTGGACCTATTCTTATTGATTTTGAGGGGGGTTCTCTGAACCTCCTGGATTTTGATGCTTGTTCCCTTTGCCATATTGGGGAAATTCTCTCCAATAATTCTCTCCAACATACCTTCTGCTCCCCTCTCCGTTTCCTCTTCTTCTGGAATCCCAATTATTCTAATGTTGTTTCATCTTATGGTGTCACTTATCTCTCGAATTCTCCCCTCGTGGTCCAGTAGCTGTTTGTCCCCTTTTGCTCAGCTTCTTTATTCTCTGTCATTTGGTCTTCTATATCTCTAATTCTTTCTTCTGCCTCATTTATCCTAGCAGTGAGAGCCTCCATATTTGATTGCACCTCATTAATAGCTTTTTTGATTTCAACTTGGTTAGATTTTAGTTCTTTTATTTCTCCAGAAAGGGCTTTTATATCTCCCGAGAGGGTTGCTTTAATATCTTCCATGCCTTTTTCAAGCCCGGCTAGAACCTTGAGAATCATCATTCTGAACTCTATATCTGACATATTACCAATGTCTGTATTGATTAGGTCCCTAGCCTTTGGTACTGCTTCTTGTTCTTTTTTTTGTTGTGAATTTTTCCGCCTTGTCATTTTGTCCAGATAAGAGTATATGAAGGAGCAAGTAAAATTCTAAAAGGGTGGCAACAACCCCAGGAAAATATGCTTTAGCCAAATCAGAAGAGATCTTAAATCGTGAGGGGGGAGAAAGGGGATAAAAAGGGGTTCAGAAAGAAAAAAAAGAAACTATTAAAAAAAGAAAGCCGATAAAAATATAAAAAAGAAAAAAAATATATATATATATATATTAGATAAACTATTTAAAAAACGTTTAAAAAGAAAACGGTAAAGTTAAAAAAATTTAGCAGAAGAAGAGAAAAAAAATTGAAAAAGAAAAAAAATTAAATTAACTGTAAGGCTAAAGAATCATGGGGAGAAAGCCATGAGTTCCGTGCTTTGCTTTCTTCTCCTCTGGAATTCCGCCGTTCTCCTTGGTATTGAAACTGCACTCCTTGGTAGGTGAACTTGGTCCTGGCTGGGTTTCTTGTTGATCTTCTGGGGGAGGGGCCTGTTGTAGTGATTATCAAGCGTCTTTGCCCCAGGCGGAGTTGCACCGCCCTTACCCGGGGCCAGGCTGAGTAATCCGCTTAGGTTTGCTGGGTTTGCTTTCCGGAGCTTTTGTTCCCTGAGCACTTTCCGTAGCGTCCGGAAGATGGGAATGAAGATGGCGGCCTCCCGGTGTCCGGCCCGGAGGAGCTGAGAGCCCGGGGCCCCACTCCTCAGTCGCCCTCAGAGAACAGCGCCCAATGACTCCCGTCACCCTGGCCTCCGGCCGCGTTCCGAGCTGACCGAGCCTGCGACCGGTTCAAGGCAACCCCGAGCTGAGAGTCACTCCTCGGCTCTGTCTCTGCAGCCGGCTTCCCCGTTCTAATACCGGTAAGCTCTGCGACACTCAGACACCCCCATCCTTCTGTGACCCTGTGGGACCTGAGGCCGCGCTGACCCCGCGTGGGCTTCACCCCGGTTAAGCCTCTGGAGCGATGTCCCTCAGCGGAATAGACTTTTAAAAGTCCTGATTTTGTGCTCCGCTGCTCCGCCGCTCGCCGGGAGCCGGCCCCTCCCCCCGCGGTCTATCTTCCCGTCGCTTTGGATTCACTTCTCTGCCAGTCCTACCTTGCAGATAGTGGTTGATTTTCTGTTTCTAGAATTGCTGTTCTTCTTCTCTTCGATCTCCTGTTGGATTTGAAGGTGTTTGCAATCTTTAGATAAGCTATTTAGCTGATCTCCCGCTACCTGAAGTAGTCTCAGCCTGCTACTTGTCCTCCATCTTGACTCCTCCCCCCTGTTAATTATATTTTGATAGGGATTGCATTGAATGTGTAGATTGCTCTAGGTAGCTTAGGCATTTTAATAATATTTGTTCTTCCAATCCATGAGCGTGGAATGTTTTTGCATTTCTTTGTGTCCTCTTCAATTTCTTTCATGAGTGTTCTATAGTTTTCAGAGTACAGATCCTTTATGTCTTTGGTTAGGTTTATTCCTAGATATCTTATGGTTTTTGGTGCAATTGAAAATTGAATTTATCCCTTAATTTCTCTTTCATCTGCCTCCTTGTTAGTTTATAGTGTATAGAAATGCAACTGATTTCTGTGCATTGATTTTATATCCTGCCATGTTGCTGAATTCCTGTATGAGATCTAGCAATTTTGGGGGTAGTTTTTTGGGTTTTCCACATAAAGTATGATGTTATCTGTAAAAACTGAGAGTTTGACTTCTTCTTTGCCTATTAGGATGCCTTTTATTTCTTTTTTGTTGTCTATTGCTGGAACCCTCTTACACTGTTGGTGGGAATGCGAGCTGGTATAGCCACTCTGGAAAACAGTATGGAGGTTCCTCATGAAGTTAAAAATAGAGCTATCCTATGACACAGCAATTGCACTATTAGGTATTTACCCCAAAGATACAAATGGAGAGATCCAAATACGCAACTGCACCCCAATGTTTACCACAGCAATATCCACAATAGTCAAATTGTGGAGGTCCATTGACAGATGAATGGATAAATATATATATGGATATATGTATACACACATATGCATATATGCATATATATGCATATGTATACATATGTGTGTATATATAATATTTATATATACTATATATAATGGAATATTACTCAGCCATCAAAAGGGGTGTAGCTGGAACTGGAGCCTGAGTGAAATAAGTTAATCAAAGAAAGACAATTAACATGTGGTTTCACTCATATGTGGAATATAAGAAATAGCACAGAGGATTATAGGGGAAGGAAGATAAAACTAGATGGGAAGAAATCAGAGAGGAAGACAAAACATTAGAGCTCTTAACCATAAGAAAGAAACTAAGGTTGCTGGAGGGGAGGTGGGTGGGGGATGGGGTAACTGGGTGACTGGCATTCAAGAAAGAACATGATGTGGTGAGCAATGGGTGTTATGTTGGATTGAACTCTACTGAACTCTACATCTGAAACTATTAATGCACTATATATTGGCTTATTGAATTAATGATCTTGAAAGCAGACAAAAAAAAAAAAAGAAAGAAAAGAAAGAAAAAAAAAGAAAAAGTAAAAGAAAAAAAAATCAGTGCCAGAAAGCAGTGGAACAGAAACCTAAAAATGATAAAAGGAAATAAATTAATAAAACTACTGAATTGGGATTCTATTTCTACTGAAAATACTCCTTATGATTGAAGGCAAAATAAAGACATGTTTCATAACAGGAAACTAAGAAAGTTTGTCTCAATTGACTTGAACTACCTTAAATACTGGAGGGAAGTTTTCAAGCTAAAGAAAAATTATAATAGACAGGATGTCAAGTAGTTAGGTGTCAGAAAGTACATGTTTTCATTTTCCTTCATAATGAGGGCTTTCTGAGTAAATAAACATGTAACCTAGCTTGAAGGACAAGGCTTGAAACATAAAATATGTTAAATATTCAGTGGCAGATTGACCTTCTCAGAAGTATGTTCTTCCATTCAAAGGGGAGGAGACATAGGACCTTGGAACTAGGTGTTTATCTTGAAAGACCTGCAAATAACAAGAGAACTCATTCCCCCCCTCTCTCAGGAGTGGAGGGTAACTATTTCTCTCCTATAAAAGCTCCCAGATTACTAATTTCAAGGTTGTTCGTATGTAGTACAGACCTCCATGCGTATATGGTGACATTTGCCTCTCATCACACAACCCAGAAGGGTTAGGTCATTAGGAACCTAATCGATCATTGCTGTAAGTAATAAAAAATTATCCATCCTCCAAAAACCTCATGTTTACTTTCACAATAATATGAACAAATACAGATATTTAAAAAGCTATCATCCAGATGAAATGAGCATTAAAATTATAAATATTGAGTAAACATAAAAAATATTTTTCTTCTTAATTTTTTTAGAGCACTTATTTTTTTTCACTTTTAAAATTATGTTATGTTAGTCACCATACAGTACTTCATTAGTTTTTGATGTAGTGTTCAATGATTCATTGTTTGCATATAACACCCAGTGCTCATTACAACACATGTCCTCCTTAATACCCATCTCCTGGCTAAGCCACCAACCCCCACTCCCCATCCCCCTGAAACCAGAGCACATATTCTCTCATGGTTCATCTCCCTCTCTGATTTGCCCCCCTTCATTTTCCCCTTCCTTTTCCTAATGTCCTCCATGTTATTCCTTATGTTCCACAAATAAGTGAAACATACGATAATTGTCTTTCTCTGCTTGACTTATTTCACTTAGCATAATCCCCTCCAGTTCCATTCATGTCAATGCAAATGGTGGAGATTCATCCTTTCTGATGGTTGAGTAATATTCCAGTGTATATATGGACCACATCTTCTTTATTCATTCATCTGTTGAAGGGCACCTCAGCTCCTTCCACAATTTGGCTATTGTGGACATTGCTGCTATGAACTCTGGGGTGTATGTGACCCTTCTTTTTACTACATCCATATCTTTGGTGTAAATATCCAGTAGTGCCTTTGCTGGGTCATAAGACAGCCACTTTGGAAAACAGTATGGAGGTTCCTCAAAAAGTTAAAAATAGAACACTTTGAATAAAGCAAAAAAAAAAAAATACTACATTTTCCTATGGGGTTTTATTTATTTATTTATTTGAGAGAGAGAGAGAGAGAGAGAGAGAGAGAATCTCAAGCAGACTCCATGCCCAGCACAAAGCCTGACATGGCTTGATCTCATGGACCTGAGATCATGACCTGAGCCAAAACCAGGAGTTGCCTGTTAACCAACTGAGCCACCCAGGTGCCCCCCCCCTTTTTTTTATTTCTTTCTTTTTTATTGATAGGGGTGGGGCAGAGGACCTATGGATTTTTAATGCACAGAAATGTAATGTACTTTAGCATAAATGATAGTGGGATAATTGGATCTATGCAATTCCAAGGCTTGTACTTTTTAAGTATAGTCATAACATTAACCCTAAGTAGATTGTAAAAACTATACATGGAATTTTATTTCAATTCCAAACCTTCTTATAATTGCTCTTGTTGTGATACTGAAACACTTCTCCCTTGCCAGCTGATATGACAGAAAGTTATGCTAATAGAAGATTATGAAGAGATAACAGAGCTAGAAAGGGACCCTGTTCCTGGTTCACCTATACTCTCCTCCACCTACGGGCCTTAGTCCAAGGAACAACCAGTGGCTACACTGTCCCCACTGGCAATTCTCCTCCAAATTTCCATACTGATGCACTTCCCATGGATGTCATCTCCAGTGCCTCAGAGTGTGGCTTCCCAGCAAGTTCTGAGGTGTAGCTGCTCCTACAGATGGCTTCCTTGAGAAACCTAGAGGAAAGAATCCAGAGGGAATTGCATTGATTCCAAAGCTACCTCTAAAAAGACAGTTTGGAATTAGTATAAATGTGGGCAAATAGATCAAAGTAGGGTGTCCAGAAATAGATCCACATGTGCATAGCAATTAATTTTCTACAAGGCTGTTAATTAATTAATTTTCTACAAGGAATTCAGTTCAATGATTTTTCCAACAATGATGCGCTTGGGTGCGGAAAAAGATCTTGCTGTCTTCTTTCATCATACAAAAATTTAACTGGAAATGAATCATTACCTTGTCTGGAAGAGCTGATATTATAAAACTTCTAAAAAATCACACTGGATAAACTCTTAGTGAGGTTGGGTTTTGCAAACATTTCTTAAATATGACTCAAAATGTATGAGCTATAAAATCCAAAATCAATAAATTAAGCTTTATTGAAATGAGAGAAAACTGTTCTTCAAAGACACTGACAGAAAATTAAAAGCAAATCACAACATGGTGGAAATATTTTGATAATACACATGTGACCAAAAAAAAAAAAAAAAGGTATGTAATAAATACAAAGACCTACAATCCAATAGGAGGACAAATAATCCAATGCAATAAATTGGAAATGCCGTTGAATTCCAATTGAGAAATAAATAAAGATGTTGGAAATACTCAACTAAAGAAAATACAGAAATAGCCAACGGACACACCAAAAAATATTCAGAAGGAAATTCCGGTTCAGCCACAGTTGGATCCCATCACACATCTTCGGGATGGATGAATTTAAAGCTGATAGGTTGTGTTGAAGATGACAAGAGCTGATAATTCTCAAACATTGCTGTGGAGAGTGTCAGATGTCAAACTGCTTGGCCTAATTGTTGGACAATCTCTTAGAAAGTTAACGTATATTTACCACATGACTCCACAATTACACACCTAGGTATTTGCTTAAAAGAATGAAAAAACTCCATGCTTTAAGGAAATGTGTGCTCACAAGTGTTTCTGCAGCTCTGTACCTAAGAGCTGAAAACTGAGAAAGAGCTACATGCCCATCAGTGGGTGCCTGCCTAGACTCACTGCAGTGTATTTACACATGCAACAAAAAGAATGAACTCCAAAGTCACACACATCCTGGATAAATTTCAAAAATATGCTTAATGGAAGAGGCCAGAAACAAAAAGTACATACTATGTGATTCTATTCATATGGAATTCGAGTATGGTCAAATGCAGTGGTGGTCTAGGGGACTGATTGGAAGGGGGACATGTGGAACAATTTCACTGTGATGGAAATGTTTTATATCATTGTGGTAAGTACATGGATACACATATTTGTCAAAACACAGTGGGTCACACACTTAAAGTGGGTGTCTACTACTATATATAAATTATGTCTTGATATCTTTGGTTCAGGGATGAAACTTAAATGAACCCGACACTGTGTATTAAAGCTAAAGCTGGAAAGCAGCTAGAAACAAATGTGTGAGGTTTCTTTCACCTTGGCTTAGGAAAACGTTTCTTACACAAGACCCGAGAAGCACTAAACATAAAACCATGCATTTATAAGTAAACTTCACCAAAATTGAAAAGCTCACTCTCATTAAAAACACCATTGAGAAAACAGAAATGCAAGCTACAGACTTGGAGGGAATATTCACAATACACGTATCTTACAAACAACTTTAATCCAGTATTTATAAATACGTCCTAGAATTCAACAATGAAAAAGCAGTCTTATTAAAATAGGCAAAAGACTAGAACAATTTTCTAAAAAGACATATGAATGATCAATAAGAAAATGAAAAAAGCATTCAACACAATTGGATATCAGGGTAATACAAAGTAAAATTAAATGAGATGCTATTTACCCCACTGGAATGACTAATATATTTAGGAAACAAAAACAAAAACAAAAGCAGAACAAAACACCTGGCAGTACCGAAAGTTGGAAAGAATATGAGGCAACCGGTGGGAGTATCATGTGGCACAACCGCTTTGAAAAACACTGGGCAGCATCTTATAGAATTAAATATATATATATATATATATATATATATATATATATATATATATATACCCAGACATAAGAGAGAGGTAGAACAGCAATTGTCCACAAAAGACCTTTACAAAATATGTTCATGGCAGGTTTATTCATAATAGCCCATTAGAGTCAACAACCCAAATGTCTCTCAACAGATAAATGGGTAAGTATATTTTTACATATTCATACAAGAGAAGACTATGCAGCAATGAAAGAAGAGAATGCCATGATTTTTTTTCAACAATAAAAAAGAAGGAAATCCTGTGATTTTCAGCAACGTGGATGGAACTTGAGGTCATTATGCTCAACAAAACAAGTCAGACAGAGAAAGATAGATATGTATGACCTCACTTATATGTGGAATCTCAGAGAGCTGAACTCAGCCTCAGAGAGTAGAATGGTGGTTGCCAGGGGGTAGGGCAGGGGGGGTTCGGAGATGTTGGTCAAAGGTCACATAGTTGTAGTTGTAAGATGAGTAAGTTCTGGGGTCTAAGGTACAGCATGACGACCTTAGTTAACAACACTGTTGGGTTATATACTTGAAAATGGCCGAGAGAGTAGATCTTAAATGTTCTCACCACATACACACAAAAGGTAATTTGTGAGGAGTTGGAGTTGTTAGCTGATCTGACTGTGATGATTACTTCACAACATACACGTGTGTATCATTGTTACATCACACACTGTTATCTCGCACAATGCTATAGGCCATTATATCTCAATAAATCCAGAAAAAGAAGAGATCAATACTGTGTTGTCTCAAGGCAGGAAGCAGCTGGGAAATGGCACAAAGTAAGATTTAGGGTGATAGAACTGTTTTATTTTTTGATTGCTGTGATGGGTAAGTAGGCGAATGTATTTGCAAAAACTCACTAATAACTTACACTTAAAATACTTGACTTTTATTTATGCAAATTATTTCTCAATTTAAAAATAAGTTAAGGGAAAAAGTGAATGCAAAAGGGAAGTTAAAATCCCCATGACCACATTTTTAAGAATTGAATCAACAAAATATACTCAAGAAACTCAACATACGGTATTAAAAACTGAGAAGGAGAATGCAGTAGAAAAGACATGAGAACAAGAAGAAAAATAACTCAAGGTGGCAAGAACCTAAAAACCTATTCCCCGACCTGAGAACATCATCCAAAACAAGGAAGCTTATGGTCTCTGAGAATGGCTGGATAATTTCTGGTGACCACTCAAGAGGAGCTCCAACTACAAGGCTAGCGGTGTAGTGGTGTGACCCAGCCTCCCCTCTGGGTGTGCAGGAAAACCAGTCTCACCCAGATGAACTCAGACAATGATCACACTCAGATCACTCACAAAGTTATGACAAGGGAAAACCCAGAAGAACAGCACCCCTGTTGGAATTAATGGTGTGCCTGTGTAGTGACAGTGATACACAGGTGTTCCTCCACATAAACACTTAATGCCCCGTGGGGGCCGTGCTATGGGTGGGGAGGCTTCATGCCTACGTGAACACCTTGCCATAAGTAACTCTCTTTCCCACAGCTACCCACACCCAAACATTGACTGATGTAAGTTCATAAAGTTCTGGCCATCTTGGCACAAAGCAGGGCTCCTCTGAATGGTCATTGTACTATGGAGCTCACCCCCAGGGCAGCTGACGCTGCCCCTGGGAGTCCCTTCAGCATGACCATCTTCTCTGCCCAGGGCAACTGTGAATCCCATGCATTTACTAATAAACATCCTACATGCCACGCCCTCTCAGAGTGGGCTTCCTGGAGAGCTCACCTGGAAAGAGCCTGGTAGATTCATCCGTGAAACAGATGGAAACTCCTACCCAATATTTCAGAATAAGCTGAAAAGAGTTAAAAAAGCCATAGAATGTGCAAAACACTAGCAAAGATCAGAATTTAAAAGAATTCAGTTGTGAGTGATTAGAGGAAGGGACGTCTTGGAAAGCAAAAGGATAGATCAGGAAGCAGCTAGAAATGAACCAAACACCACTTCATAAATGAAGTCTAAACTTGGGAGAGCATATGCCTAAATAAACATGGTGGGTAAGGCCATCAATGGGAAAAGCAGATATGAAAGAGGAAGAACTAGAGAAAGGATGAAGATGATTCTGGAGAATGCATCCTCTAGATTTCTGTCCTTATAAACCTGAAGCCAGCCAAGCAGCGAGGCATGCCCTGAGAAGACACAAGGGTTGTTTCTGTTGGAGAAAGAAGAGACAGTGATGAGATGTTAGTGATATTCCAGGTGTGAGCTATTTAGGTTGACTCTGTGAAAGTTCGTTGCTGTGCCAATCATGATTTGTACACTTTTCTGTCAGTGAGTTTTGCTTCCATAAAAAGTGAACATGATACACTAGTTTTTCATGAATGAAATATGTTTTATATGGAGGTATTAGCAATATTTTCTGTTCTCTCCATTTTTATACTTCCTCTGAAAATAGTTTGTTCTTACATCTTGACCTCCATGTTTCACTTTCAAGCCTTCTTTAAATGTCTGGCAAGCCTTGGATGTTCACATATATTCTGGACTCTGGGACTGAAAAGCTTGCTAGAAGCTCTCTCCATGGATGTTCCTAAGACTGGTGGGCTCTCTGTAGGAGGAGAGTCAGGCAGAGCAAAGTTGCTCATTTTGTTGAGGTGACTCCTAACTTCCAGTCACCTCTGGCAGAAAGAGACGGTCCTATTTCCCTTCTGGAGCCCGAAGTGGGGAGAGGCCAGTGAATCATCCATGCTGTGGGCACGCACACTCACCCCTACTTCAAGTACAGCTCCTGCTGACCCACCTCTCCAGAAAGGAAACCCCCAGGCTCACCCCACATGGAAGAAATGAAAAACAACCCTATCAGACGACAATCTGTGGGCTGGTCTCTGACGTCTTTCTTATCAGCTTGTGATGAGATGCAAAGCAGTGAGGGAATGTTATAGAACGTAACATTACTGAGACATCCCGTCAGCGCACACACACCTTTTGCACAGAGAATAGGATGTCAGATGTTTCTTCCTTCCGTTTCTCTAATACTTTATTTATATTTTAATTTAAATTTTAAGCAGTGGACACACAGTGCAATATTGGTTTCTGAAGTAGAACCCAGAGATTCATCATTTGGGCACAAACCCTAGTGCTCATCACAACAGGTGCCGTCCTTAATGCCTCTCCCCCATCTAGCCCACCCCCAGTCCCCTCCCCTCTTTCAACCCTCAGGTTGTTCTGGGTCCTTGGCAGTCTCTGATGCCTTGTTTCCCTCTCTCCTCTTTCTCTTTTCCCCCTTCTCAATGTTCGTCTGTTTTCTTTCTTAAATTCCACATATGAGAGAGATCATATGGTATTTAACTTTCTCTGACTGACTTATTTCACTTAGCATTTTTATTGTGTTTTACTGAAGTATTGGCTTGTGGGGAAATGGGCAAAGAAAAGAAATTGGTCCTTCCTGCAGGTGATCTGAGCAGTACCGATTGAGAAGCTGGGCTCCTCCCTGAGACACTAACCAATCTTGCTCATAACCACCACACTGGGTAACTCGAGTGTGAGGAGGATGTCCAGATGCAGTTCTGTGCTGGGACCCAGTTTGTTTTTGGTGGGTTTCCCACCTTGTGCAGGTTTCCCACCTTTCAGCGTTGTCCCTTTTGCTTAGAATAATTTTTCTTTTCCCTTTATAATTTTTTCTATCCTTCCTGTATATTATCCTCTCCTATTTGCTTCTTGATGAGAGCCTTTGTGTTTACTATGTTAGTGGGTTTCAGAATAAAATGCATCTGTGGAATCCCAAAAAGTTTACTTAACTTTAAAAGATAGATTTCATAACAAAATTTGTAAGTCAGTATTGCTAGAAATATAATTGTGAAGTTCTTGAAACAGCACAATGAAACAATGACATGTACACACAAAACAAATCATGATCTCGCATAGTAAGATGGCTTAATTACAAAATCCAGATGATATCTACAATAAGATAGTATCTTAATCTAAATAAAAATATCTCATAGGGAAAATTTTGGGAAAAATTAAAATGCATGAATTCTAAAAATACAACTTGTACCAGAGTCACATTCTGTCACTGATGCACACACACAATAAATAAATAACAGAAGTTACTTAAATATTTGCAAGAAAATATCTATCATAAATAAATACCTGTTCCTAAAAAAATATTTGAGCAATAAATGACAATTGCAAACATATTAGGAAGGAAATTAAAAAAAAGGACAGAATGAACTAAAGGAAATGGCCCACGCCATGCTTACAAAGATATATAGTGCTTTAATTGCCTTAATTATTTAATGACCAAGAGTGAAAATAATATAAAAAGCCTTAATCCAAAACCTGAGAAATGGGAGATAAAAATAGAAAGAGAGGTAATCATTTTAAAATATGAGAGCATTATTGACGATTATACACTTGAATTTGAAAATCTAAATAAATTTAACAAAGAGTGAAGTTACATTTTACGGGGAAATGGAGTCACATGTGAAACATGAACTTCGGTTTCAGTCATGAGGCTTCTAAGAGAATATCGATATGCTGTGGTGTGTCCAGACGACCGTACACAAGAAGACAGAGTGTCTGAAATTCAGGTTATGTAGGTAATGGGTAAAGTCCTAATTGTCATAATCACCTCAAACATCTGTGAGTCAATGTTGGAGTCAGTGTATGACATGAGAGACTGAAAACGTGAAAACTGTAGAAAGGCAAGTGTCTACTGTAACAAGGGGAAAGCAACAAGTACCGGGCCAGCACAGGATGGTTTCCCTGGGAGGTACTGTGGAACAACCTTCTGTACAGGGGACATGTGGGACAAGATGGCCATCAGAGTCATTGGGTAGCTCCCCCTCCTTAACGAATTTAATGTGGAATGTCATGGAGACTTCTCCTCCAGCTTGCTTATGGGGACTGGATGGTGGATTATTTTTTCCACTCATTTATGTAGCGTATCTTCTATGTTACATAACAACTGGTTCAGAGGGGTAGTCAGAAAAAGAACCTAGAAATACAATCTTTAGAGAACTGGAAGAAGAAAAGGTCCTTGCCAAGATGCCCCAAGCCTTTGTTAATATGAGCTTCCGCTCTCTGCCGCTGTACATTTTACACGTGCTTTCTTTCACCTTATCTGTTAGATACAAACAAAATCCCTGGGAAGTAGAAAAGGAAAATTATACTATCTTTATTTTCCATACTTTGAAATTCAGATTCAGAGAACAATTGTGACTTTCTTAATGCCATGGCTTAACCAGTGTTGGGCTGAAACCTTCTAATTCTTAGTGCAGTAAATTATTTCCCTATCAGGTCATGCCCCCACGTCTAAGTCAGCTTCAGACTCGAGCACCTCCTTTTAAGCTGGACATAACTTTAAATGAAGAGAACCATCAGAGCTTCGGGACAAAGAAGCCAAAGACAGAACAAGAGCTAACGGTTTTTTAGAGACTTTTGAGAACTATAAGTCATGAGGAGGAGAGCTAACCTCTAAGGACCAATGCTGTGCTATCTCTTTGAATCTTTACAAGAGCCTTGAGAGGAACGGATTACCGTGCCTGCTTTAAGAAGAGAACATTTAGACCCTGAAACATCAAACAAGTTGTCTAAGGCCACACACTTATATGGACAGATATTACCAGAAACTGTTATGGACTAAACATGTAGTGACACACTTGGCCCTAATGTGTGTGAAAACGTTCTATCAAGTCTTAAGAGTAACCCCAGTCTTCCCAATCATTTTCCAAATAGCCAGCTGTACATCTTTGTTCCTAAGGCTGTATACCATAGGGTTCAACAGTGGGGTAATGATAGTATAGGTCACTGTCACCAACCTGTCTTTGCCTGATGAATATTTGGCTGAGGGCCGAAGATAGACCGAGGAAGCACATCCGTAGTGGACAATGACCACAATAAGATGGGAGGCACAAGTGGAGAAGGCTTTCCGTTTGCCCTCAGCAGATGGGATCTTCAGGATGGTATGGACAATGAAGCCATAAGAAATACAGATGAAGATCAAGGGTACAAGAAGCACTAAGACTCCGCAGATGAAGATGACCAGCTCATTGATGTAGGTTTCAGCACAGGCAAGACGGATAACTGGTGAGATGTCACAAAAGTAGTGGTTGACTTTGTTGGGGCCACAGAAAGGGAGGCTGAAGACCAAAGTCGTTCCCACCAGAGATATTAGGAAGCCACTAACAATACAGCTTGCTGTCAGCTGTCCACACACCCTCCAGTTCATGAGAACGGGGTAGCGCAAAGGCTGGCAGATGGCAGTGTAGCGGTCATAACCCATAACTCCCAGAAGCAGGCAATTGGTGACAGCAAAGCCGAGGAAAAAGAACATCTGTGTGGCACAGCCCAAGAAGGAGAGTGTCCTGAGGACAGAGAGCAGGTTGATAAGCATCTTGGGCAGGATAACAATTGTGTAGAAAACTTCAGAAGTTGAAAGGACACAGAGAAAAAAGTACATGGGTGTGTGAAGGCTGCGGTCCAGGTGGATGACAGAGATGATGGTGAAGTTTCCACTCAGGATGATCAAATAGAGGCAGAGAAAAAGCACAAAGAGAACAGGCTGCAATTCACCGAAGCCAGAGAAACCCAGCAGTAGGAACTCAGTGACCTGGGAAGAATTGGCCATGGAGGGGATGCTGCAGAACAAAGTCAGTGTGATCAGGTCCAGGGACCCCTGGGATGGAGGAATCAGAGAGACATACCCTTCATAACAAAACCAGTGCCAGTCTGGTATGAATGGGAAATAAAGGGAAAAAAAAGTATTATAAATTAACCAAAAGTTATCCTAAATTAATATGTATCTACAGTGCTGTTTCTCTGCCGATGATTTTATCAGTGAGTCTGGGGTTAGTGTTCACATGAAGGCACAATATTTGTTGACATAAAACCAGTCTTTTCATCCCCCCCCCCACTCCACTCTTGCAGACTTATGTTCTCTCTACTTAATTCTTTGGTAACCTAAGATTCAAAAGAAACCTTATGTTAATTATGATTTTCCATGATCATAGTTTTATCCATATTGCTGATACATATATTCCATAAGCAATAGCACCAATACCTGAGGATCTGCCTCTCACCTGCTTTTAATACATTCATCATCTAGGGAAACATCCTTGATCTGTCTTTGTGCCGCTGGCTTCTGAAGAATGCAGCTCCTTTTCTTTACTGACCGTTGACCCCATTTCCATGCAGTCATTCATGAAAGGTTAATTTGGTTTAAAACTACTCCTTCTGTCTTAGAGCTAGTTTGATGAATCCTCTGCACACCCTCGTAGGACAGTAAACCTGATTTATCTTGCAGAAAACCCATGGCTGGAGGAATTTAGCTTTGATTCCACATTAGCTGGTTGCCCATTGGGTTTCATGTCTTATCCTTGATACACTCGACTTGGAGACTCAACAAACTGTCTTTCCCAGGATCCATCTCTGAATTCCTGAGTAGGCAGGCTCAGATAATTTCCCTAATGTTTCTGATAAGTTATTGTTCCTATTGATAGATTATATGTATTTTAATCAAAACCATTCTTGTCCTCTCCCAACACTTCTCCAGATCTATTCCTTCACAAGGATTCTGTGTCTCAGTAAACAGGTCCAAAATCCTCCCCAACACGTAAGCTGTAAATTCCTGAGACATCTTTAAACACATGATTTTTCTCATCCTCACATGCAATCTATTTTTGATCTACAATACTTTTAGGATCACTTCTTCTTTTCTATAAGAAATTAGTTCTTGTCTGGACTATTCCAAGGGCATGACTGACAGACCTGCTGGATTGTATTTTGTTCTACTCTAAGCCATTCTCCTTTGTGCCCTCAGAGCTGTCTTCTTATAGGACAAATCCTTACCCTGTTAACAAACCTAAATGACCCTTAACTATCTGCAAATTTGAAGCAATCATACACTGTGTCTCGTATTTTCCCAAATGTAACTTTGCACACATAACTGCCACTATATATTCCTCCACACATGCTTTAGTGTTGGGAAACTTTGAACAACCATGTCGTTTTTTGTCCTACCTCCTAAATCTGGAAATTATCCACGCTTTGTTTGTGATTATTGTTTTTTTTTCTTCTTTTATTTTTGTAACCTTCTTTAAATTCTCTAAGTAACATTTACACATTGACTCCTCTCTATACCTTCTTAATCATGTTTTATTATCACTTTCCCTTGGTTTCCTTAGCAATCACTAGTATCTCATCTGACACTAGCATTATGCAGTTGTCTTTTACTTCACAAATTTAAATTACCAGAGACCAGTATCTAAATCTACACACATACAGCTGTGTTTAGTATACACCACATGCTTGAAAACTTGCTGAAATTGAGACACAAGACTAGAGCATGGGGACACAACTAGATCTCGGGATGTCCAGCACAGGGGACCGTCCTAAAGGAAAGTACCAGAAACATTCACAAATGAAACAGACCATGTTCACTGAGAAACAACTGGCCGATTTGGAATCCTTGTTCAGCAAGAACCCATACCCCACTCTCAGCCTTCAGAAAGAAATGGCCTCGAAATTGCAGATCCATCCCACCGTACTGCAGGTTTGGTTCAAGAACCACAGAGCAAAACTCAAGAAAGCCAAACAGCAATTAGCTGGAGCAGAAGTCAAGACCAGCTCTTCCAAGGGACCCATGGATGCCCCTCCAGAATCCCCCCGTGGTGCCCACCAAGCCTTCCTGGTTTACACAGACCACCCAACACCTTCCTTCCAACTCAGCATATGCTCCAATCTGAAGGTTCTCCCAGACCATTCTGTTGGCCACAAATAGTCCACTTTGGCTGCTGCCAAGACCCTAACATCTACTCCCTTCGTCCCATATGGAATCTCAAATTCTTCCCACAAGCTTCACTGCTTATTCTCTTGGTTCTTCATCTCCACAAAGAACTTAATGAGCAAAGCCAGACACAAAGGTCACATACTGTAATGATTCACGATGATTCCCGTACAAGAGATTCGAGATCCACGCAACATGGATGCATTCCAGAAACACTCTCCATGAAAGAAAAGAAAGACACACAAGTGCCTGTTGGGTAGAACTGAGTGGAGCGAGGCACTCAACAAACTTATAGCAACTGGAATGTTTTGTGTTGTAATCAGGATGACAGGAACCTGCACTAAATTCATCCAAAGACACAGAACAGCAATACTCTATTACATACACCACAAAAGGCAATCATGGGGCAGGATGAAGGCGCTGGCCATGGTGGTAATCATTTTGCAATCTATAAATGTATCAAATCAATGCACTGTACACCTTATACTTGTATCTCAGTAAAGCTGGAGACAATGTTTAAATTCTATCTCAATAAACATATACAATGAGACTATTAGGGACAGGTGTTAAAAAAAAAAAAAAAACTTGCTGAAATTGTAATGACCCATGATCTCAGGTTTTCTTCTAAATAACTTTAAATCCCCCAAGGTTTTCCAAACTTGTTCTCTTAATATTTATTTAATATATAATATTAACCTTCAACATTTTAGGATAAAAACTCTTTCTAGTGTCATTCTCTAAACTCAGAGTCAAAAGATCCATTCAAGATTGCTGCTTTCTGGATGTCTTCTTTGCAGACATATCTGTTCATGTCTTCTGCCCATTTCTTGATTGGATTATTAGTTCTTTGGGTGTTGAGCTTGACAAGTTCTTTATAGATTTTGGATACTAACCTTATGGCCAACAGACACATGAAAAAGTGCTCAACATCACTTGGCATCGGGGAAATACAAATCAAAACCACAGTGAGATACCATCTCACACCAGTCAGAATGGCTAAAATTAACCAGTCAGGAAATGATAGGTGTTGGAGAGGATGCGGAGAAAGAGGAACCCTCTTGCATTGTTGGTGGGAATGCAAGCTGGTGCAGCCACTCCGGAAAACAGCATGAAGGTTCCTCAACAAGTTGAAAATAGAGCTACCTTATGACTCAGCAATCGCACTACTGGGTATTTTCTCTAAAGATAAAAATGTAGTGATCTGAAGGGGTACATACACCTGAAAGTTTATAGCAGCAATGTCCACAATAGACAAACTATGGAAAGAACCTAGATGTCCATCAGCGGATGAATGGATACACACACACATACACACATGCACAATGGAATACTATGCAATAATAATTAAAAAAAAAAACCCGAAATCTTGACATTTGCAATGATGTGGATGGAACTAGAGGGTATTAACCCTAAGTGAAATAAGTCAATCATGGGAAGACAGTTATCATATATACTCTCTGATATGAGGAATTTGAGAGGCAGGTTGGGGGTGGGGGGAAGGGAGGGAAAAAATGAAGCAAGATGTGACCTGGGGGTAAACAAACCATAAGAACATTCATAATCTCAGGAAACAAACTGAAGGTTGCTAGAAGGGAGGGGGGTGGGAGGGATAGGGTGGCTGGTTGTGGACATTGGGGAGGGTATGTGCTACACTGCTGTGAACTATGTAAGACTGATGATTCACAGACCTGTACCCCTGAAACAAATAATACATTATATGTTAATTTTAAAAAAGAAAGAAAATAAATAAAAGTAAAAATACCAGTTTAAAAAAAATTACTGCTCTCTGACCATCAAGTGGTTTCCTCCTTAACTAACTAAACTTGTAAATTTTCATTTGAATAGTTAGTCTTAAAGACCTGTGCAAATAACAAAACTTCTATCATCGTTTGCTCTTTTGCTTAGCCAAAGGTGTAGAAAATTTTAAAATGGGACTAAAATCAGGAGCTTTCACTTCTATTTTGGTATCATTGAATTGCCCATCTGTGGACTTTGTAAGTAAGAAACACACACCATGGTCTTGACCAGGAACAGTCTCCCCTGTGGCTCTTCCTGAGATGCCATTGTCAACTTTCCAGCATCCCAGTCTCCATCCTTTGAGTTTGTTCTTTCATAGGACCATCTCCAGAAAGAGCAGTGATCTGTCATCCAGGGAGGTTTGGGGTTTGTGTGGAAAGAAAGAAAGGTCATGTTACTGGGTGACCACGTTGTGACCCTCCCCCACAACATTCACAAGACATCACCTACTTTTTCAGAGTCATCCTTGGAATCTACGCGATAATTGAAATTTGAAAAGAAATTCCTTATTAAAACAAACAAACAAACAAACAAACAAACAAACATACTGTCTCTCCTTAACCTGGTTGAGGATGCTGCATAAAATATTTGGTGAATAGAAGAGCTTGGAAGGGAAGAATCTACAGATTCAGAGAAAAGCTTTGGGAAACTAAGGGCAGGGGAGAAAATAAATAAAATTGTGTAATTCAATTGTCTTCTTAACAAGTGGAAAAGTGAATTGATTTCTCATTACCTTGCTCAATGACTTCATGTGGAGGCGAAGCCAGTTCCTTAAGCTGGTTAAAAAGACAGCTAATTCTTCACCCCCAATTTTCTTTACAACTTTCTCCTCTAAATCTCCATCACACAGAAATTAACTGAAATACTTACAGTTTTCTCTTTTTTTAAGTATATTTTAAAATATACTCAGAGAGAGTGAGAGAGAGAGTGAGCACAAACAGGGGAAGGGGCAGAAGAAGCAGTCTTTCCACTGAGCAAAAAGCCTGATGCAGACTCTATCCTGACCCCGAGATCATGACCTGAGCTGAAGGCAGATCTTTAACCAACTGAGCCACCCGGGCATCCCTGAAATACTTAGAGTTTTCTATATATGCTTTTGATTTTCAAGACTTCATGCTGAGAAAATGTGTGTGCAAAGAGATACAGATGCAGAAGACAGAATTAGGGAGAAAGAGACAGAAAGGGAGGGAGAGAGAAGGATAGAAAGAGAGGGAGAGAGAATGAGACAGAGAGAAAGTAGAGGCCTCTATACTCTCTTGCCTTCATCTAGGGCCCCCTCATTGTTCACATTTTTTTTTAAAGACACCAGTTGCTGAACTTTCTCTAATCTGTACAGGGAGAGTTCGTTGTTTCTATTATATGTAACATTTAGTTTCTATTATATGTAACATTTAGTGAATTTCAAGATTGTTTCCTGTGTCTTTATCAAAATACTCAACCTGTTTTGTACAAATTATTTCTTCCAGTAGACTGGAAAACCTCAGGAACAAAGACCATACCTTACTCTCTATGAATCCTCAAAACTTACCCAATGTTTAAATTAATAACATATAAGTGCTTGATGAATAAGTAAATCGAATAGTCCACTAATGAATTAGTCAGGATCCCAATTAGTTCCTTCTACAGCAGCTGGGTTCCCTGGGCACCACCACATGCTCCTAAGTGAAAACACAGCCTGCGTTCTTTGTCCATTCCATGTTCTCTATAAATTTTCATTTTCATCCTTTCTCAGTCTCATACTGTATCCCCAAACTCACATGAAACAATCAAACTGAGTCTGTGGCCCTGCCTTCTTGTGACCTCCATCTCCAGCCTCAAAGTTTTTAACATCCAGTTGTCTTTTTTGACATTTTATCACATTTCCCACTACTGATCAGGAGGGGAAAGTAAGTCACTGACTCATGAGAAAACTCGATTTAAATTTTGACATACAAGAAATGACAGGATTGTCACCATTCTTCTCAATGTGGAAACCAAAGTCCCTAAATAAAAATAAAAATTTTACAGTCCTTCAAATCAATGCTAGTGCCTGGTGGCATGCCGGCCTCTTCATTCTCAGACACTTCCTTGAATCTTCTATGAGGTTTTCTAGGTGAAACTTGCAAAATTGTCGTCCGTGTCATAATGTACTAGAGTTCTTCTCTCGTTTTCCATCAACCGTCTGAACCAATATAAGGAAACTGTCTATATGACTCCACAGAAAATATCACCTGTGCCTCTTCTCCATGGGTGGTTTAGCTAATGACTCGATGAGCATCACTAAGGGTGTTTTTCCTTTCTGCATTGGCATGGCCTCAATGCCTTGTTGGAATTGAGATCCCCTCCTCCACAAGGAGCTAATTACCACATGGTGCCCGGTGCTTGTCCATAATTTCCCCAATTAACAGGTGGAATGATAGTAATACACTAAGAGAATTTGTTGGTCAAAGAGAAGGCCGTTTTTAATACACCAGGGGGATTAGTTGGTTTCCTCTTCAAAATTCTCTGGGGACATACTAGGAAGCTGAACATTTTCTGGGCACCATTTGTTAAGACAAACATCAATGGAAGGGCCTCCTTTGAGTTTCCCTACCTAATGACTCTAAATTTTTATTCTCAGGTTGGAGGAAAATGTAAATTTTGCAGTCTCATTTTTGACATCTGTAGGAGGGGAAGAAAGGGACAAACAAAGGACAGACTACTAGAACGGCAGAGGCAGCATAAGTGTTTCAGACTCATGCGAAACATACTCATTCCTAGAATATATTGTGAGCATGATTAGTATTTGTTCAATAAACAAATAAACAAGGTAAATTTGGGTCATGGAGAAAAATATGGGGGCGCGCTGGTAGAGAAAGTTTTTAGCTTAGATGTCTCCTTTGGTAGAATGTCCTCCTATTTTCAGATGGCATATTATTCCCTCTCCCAGTGAGTCCAGACACTTGGGCTGGAAATAGGGCAAATGCTAGACATTGAGGGAAATGATAGAGAAGGACTAAAAATATAGAGATGGGAAATTATGCCCATGACTCACAAACCAAACAAGGGAGGAATCTGGATACTTGATAGTATAGTATATAATATTCAGACCAGGAGTATTAATGAACAACAAAAGACAGTAACAAAAAGCATTTTGATGTTAACAACTATAATTCACAATGAAATTATTATAGATATGAATTTGCATCTCCCGCCCCAAAACATAGCTGCAACCTTTGTAAGAGAGAAAATGTAAGATGTTTATAAGGAGACACAGTGATAATGGATAACTTTCCTAAAGCACTCTGCTCAAACAAATCAGGATGAAAAATATCTCCAAGAGGTTAGGAGGCCTAAGGAGCAAAATAGTGAAGTATGTCAGATAAATATTTATTGGAATTTGTATTCTAATGAAAGAGTACACATATTCTTATCAAGGCACATGAAGTATGTATGAATATTGGCTGTGTATTAAGTCACAATAAAAATTTCAACCAAAGTCACAAACTACTAAGAATAACAAACAATATTCTCAATCCTAGTGTAATAAACTATCCAATGACTAACAGAGAAAAATGGCTTTTCCACCTGAGAATTTTAAAATCTATGAAATAATTTTTGGGTCAAAAGGAAATCCAAACAAAGTGAAATAAGTTCTAGGAAATATTATAAATTACATTCCATGTAGCAGAATATGTGGATTAAATTTAAAGCGAGCATGATAGGAAATTTCGCAGAATAATTATATAAATAAATAAAACTTTTTAAAAAAATGTCATGTAGAAAGCATGAGAAGGTCAGAAATAGAACATCAACTTAAAAGAAAATTCAAATGAAAGATAATACAAACAACATTAAAAATAACAATATGGGGGGAAAAACCTAGAATGCATCCATTCATTCACATGTACGTTAGCTTTTTGAAAACAATTGACAAGACAGATAAAATATACAAACTACTACTATATGAACCATAAATTCAAAAAAAAAATAAGCAAAAATATGCATAATACAAAATGACAGAGGAGAAAACCATTATAGGAATTTTCATATCTCAAAATATTTTGTAGATATTTTACAAAGAATTTTGAAAGTCTAGATGAAGTGAATGATTTTGTAGAGCACTAAATTTCAGATATGATCAATTAAAAATAAAAATGAAAATGCAGGAAAATTTTCTTGAAAGAAATGGAAGTTATTATCATGAGACTATGCCTCAAATAGACAGTGTGCCTGTATTATTTCACAGAATTTCAACAAAACTTCAAACATGAAATGATCTCAACCTAACATTCAAAGAATTCAGTAAAATCTTCTTTAAGAAAAAGAGAAAAACCTGTTTAAATCTTCAAATCACAAAAGTTAAAAAATCTTGCAGCTATATCAATAAAATGCAAAAACAAATTAAACTTAGAAAAATTATACCAATGAATGAAAAAATTGGAAACTAAGCTTAAAGATATTAACAGATTCTTTGATTAGTGGATAATCAATGATTTGTATAAAATGAAATATTTACTTGCAACATAGACACAACTAAAAATATTAGAAAACAATAGGAAATTTCTCAAAGATTATAAAAATGTTGATAAAAACCTATGACAAAGTGATGGATAAAAACTAAAACTCTAAAGTAGGAAATGGTATGGATATAGACATACAGTTGATAAAATAAAAGGCACATAAAAGGCATACAATTCACTGATAGTTAAAATTTAATTTTAATGAATCAATTTAATTAAAAGGATATGAAATCTGGCCCATTACCCTTCGAAGGGCTGACTTGAACTCCTTATTCCTCAGACTGTAAATCATTGGATTGAACAGTGGAGTGAGGATGGTGTAGGACACAGATATGAGGGTGTCCTGACTTGAAGAGTAGCTGGACTTGGGCCTTAAGTAGATGAAAGAGGCACAGCCATAATGCACAGTTACCACAATGAGATGGGAGGCACAGGTGGAGAAGGCTTTGTACCTGCCGGTGGAGGATGGGATCTTCAAAATGGCAGAAATGATGCGGATGTAAGAGACCAAGATAAGTAGCAGGGGAATGACCAAGACGAATACACCAATCATGAAAATGACCAACTGACTGAGGTGGGAGTGGTGGGATGCCACCTTGAGGACAGGCGCGATGTCACAGAAGTAATGATGGAGCTGGTTGGAGGAACGGAAGGGCAAGTGAAATATCATGGAGGTGATAATCTGTGCAATAGTAAAGCCACAGACACAGGCAGCAGCCACTAGTCCCACACACACCCGGTGTCCCATGAGCTCCATGTAGCGCAGAGGGTTACAGATGGCCACATAGCGGTCATAACCCATGGCTGCCAGCAGGAAGGAGTGAGAACAGCCAAGGAAGAGGAAGGTGAACATCTGGATGGCACAGCCCAGGAAGGAGATGGTCTTCTCCTGGGTCAGTAGGTCCACCAGCATCTTGGGTACAATGACGAAGGTGTAGCAGGTCTCAGAGCAGGAGAGGACGGCAAGGAAGAAGTACATGGGGGTGTGAAGGGCTCTATCCAGCATGATGGTGGAAATGATGATGGCATTGGTGCCCAGGGTGAACAGGTAGAGGGGCAGGAAGGCTATGAAGAGCAGTCTCTGCAGCCCAGCCAGAGAAGAGAAGCCAAGGAAGACGAAATCCCTCACCAGGGTCTCATTGCCCCACTTCATGCAGAGCACCTCCAAAGACGAGAGTCAGGGACAGCGACAGAGGCCAGGATCCAGGAAGGAGAGTAGAAATGTGTGGGAAAATCAGCACAAACTCTGTAGGCAGGCAAGCCCTTCATTACCCCTCAGAAAGGTCTGCCAAGTAAAGAATTAAGGCTAAATATACAACAGAGGATCAGACAGCCACTTAGGAGACTTCTCTGAGACTAAGACCATGGTATCTCTCTAGCCAAGGATCAAGGATCTGTCTCATTGGTTTTACTTGTATCTTACTTAGGGATTACCGATTTGTCTTTTCACTAGCATCCCAAGAAACTAGCTCTCCAAAAGTGGGAAAAAAATATGTTTAATTTCAGCCATCTGAACTCGTTCAGAACGTGGAAAGAAGGAATGAGAGGTGTTCAGACACAATATGTGAACCTGTTTATCCAACATAAAATGGGAAGGGAGAGGAAGAGTTCTCCAGCAAACATGTGAGGGGAATTGTGTTTGTTGGTGACTTCTTACATGCTAGGATATGTGGTAAGACCATCATAAACCCATGGCAGTAACCAAAGCAATAAGGAAAAACAAAAACAAAAACAAAAAACCTCTGGTGTTACTTCTGACAGACTGACTAATGAGTAATTAAGGACATTCTTGGAGGCTCCACACTGGAGTCCTGAGCAAAGGGTGGGATAGACTACAACACTAGTTTAAAAAAGAATGTCCCCTATTCCAGGAAAAGATGAGTCACCAGCATGGAAGAAAGAAACTCATTACCTTTGCAGTATTTGTAGTTCACCTCCTCTTTCCCATTTTCTGTGTCTCAGAGAAACTCAGAGAACAGAGTTTTCCAAAAATGTCTCAGAGCTTGCAGAGCATGAGAAAGAATGGGACAACTGGTCAGTGTTCCAAGTTCTAGTACCCTGCCATAAATCACATACTCTGTTTTATATATTGTTATATCAACAATATTCCTTTTTTTTTCTTTTCTTTCTTTTTTTTTAGAATTTCATTTTGTTTTTTTTTTTTAATTTTTATTTATTTATTTTTATTTCTTTTCAGCATAACAGTATTCATTGTTTTTGCACCACACCCAGTGCTCCATGCAATCCGTGCCCTCTCCAATACCCACCACCTGGCTCCCCCAACCTCCCACCCCCTGCCCCTTCAAACCCCTCAGATTGTTTTTCAGAGTCCATAGTCTCTCATGGTTCACCTCCCCTTCCAATTTCCCTCAACTCCCTTCTCCTCTCCATCTCCCATGTCCTCCATGTTACTTGTTATGCTCCACTTTTGAATATTCTGCAGCACAGTCCTCAAGCTGCAGAAAGGATTTTTTCTAGTCATTTTTAGGACTAATATCAGATAATTTTTTCATGGGTGTATTTCCCAATTGTCCACGCTTGGGAATTAAAGAAAATGTTCTCTGTAAGCAAAATCAGCTAGCCTTTATTTATTGGTTGCATCCAGTCTTTATTTATACACTTTTCAGGGGCACCTGGGTGGCTTAGTCAGTAAGTATCTGCCTTTGGCTCAGGTCATGATCACAGAATCCTGGGATTGAGTACTACATCAGTCTCTGTTCTACAGGGAGCCTGCTTCTCCCTCTTCCTCTCCCTGCCACTCTGCCTACTTGGGCTTTCTCTCTGTCAAATAAATAAATAAAATCTTAAAAACTATTTTAAAAACTATTTTATTTACATACTTTTCAGTGTATTTATATACTTGTACATCATTTTCTGAATCGGAATCATTTGCATCTGCTACCAGAATTTTTCATTTTTACATTCTTCTAGCCAGTAGCAAATCTTAGATTTCTAGATTTAAGTTAAATGATGGGAAATTTTTTTTTTCTTTTAAAGTTTTATTTATTTGAGAGAGAGGGAGATAGAGTGCACAAGTGGTAGGGGCAGGGAGAAGTAAAGAGAATCTTAAGATGTGCGTCTCCATCTCCTCACCCCCAAGAGTCAGATGCTTAACCTACTTTACCATCTGCGTGCCTCAAATGATGGGATATCTCTGAAACACACTGTATCTGTTCCTAGAAAATGGAGATTAAAATTTTTGTTCTTTTGGGGCACCTGGGTGGCTCAGTGGGTTAAGCCTCTGCTTTCGGCTCAGGTCATGATCTCAGGGTCCTGGGATTGAGACCCACATCGGGCTCTCTGCTTGGCAAGGAGCCTGCTTCCTCCTCTCTCTCTCTGCCTACTTGTGATCTCTCTCTGTCAAATAAATAAATAAATAATCTAAAAAAAATTTTGTTCTTTCTTATTAGTTAGCAAGTGGTCCTAAGCTTAAATAGATATAACTATTCACTTATTTGAAATCAATATGAAGATACTCACATTGGCTGGTATGAAAGCTCTTTAACAAATAACAGGGATTTGTCATTCTTTAACTATCAAGATAGTTCTGTTAAATATAAAGTATATATTTACCATGTCTATCCCCATTATATAAATATATATGTGTACAATAGCTGTAGGTTTCCTATATTTAGGAAAAAAATTGAATGAGACAGTGTGCATACATAACACCTTCACCAGGACAAAGGGATTTCTGTATTTCAAGACAGTGAGGCAAATCTATATTTATACACATTGCTTGTCCTTGTCTTGGCACTTTCCAAAGATTTTTCTGGGTTTCCATTCACCTAATGCAAGTCCAATTCCCACCATATCCTAACTCCACTGAGCATATCATATGGATTAGGCCACAGAGGCTGAAATTCTCTCGATTCTGAAGGAGTACCTGTATCTACCCAAATCCAGAACTACTGTGTAAATTATTTGTCACTCAGACCCATGAAACAGCTGATTTCAGTTATGTGGACATTTTTTTCTTACATACTATTAATATTATCCCACCATCCAAATGGATTGTGTTATTGATATATTTGCCCTTATGTGGTATATGGGAACCCAGAAGCACAGTCCATCTGGGGAAGCAGCGCTCATCTGCTCCAGAAAACATCAGAGACCACGACAGTCTGATAAATCTGTACCCTAAATAGAAAGATACAAGAGCAGAACGTAGTGATCTGAAGGGGCACGTGCACCCGAATGTTTATAGCAGCAATGTCTACAATAGCCAAACTATGGAAAGAACCTAGATGTCCATCAACAGACGAATGGATAAAGATGTGGTATATAAACACAATGGAATACTATGCAGCCATCAAAAGAAATGAAATCTTGCCATTTGCGACGACGTGGATGGAACTAGAGGGTATCATGCTTAGCGAAATAAGTCAATCGGAGAAAGACAACTATCATATGATCTCCCTGATATGAGGGAGAGGAGATGCAACATGGGGGGTTAAGGGGGTAGGAGAAGAATAAATGTAACAAGATGGGATTGGGAGGGAGACAAACCATAAGTGACTCTTAATCTCACAAAACAAACTGAGGGTTGATGGGGGGAGGGGGGTTGGGAGAAGGGGGGTGGTGTTATGGATATTGGGGAGGGTATGTGCTATGGTGAGTGCTGTGAAGTGTGTAAACCTGGCGATTCGCAGACCTGTACCCCTGGGGATAAAAATATATGTTTATAAAAAAAAAATAAAATTAAGGGGCGCCTGGGTGGCTCAGTGGGTTAAGCCGCTGCCTTCAGCTCAGGTCATGATCCCAGGTCCTGGGTTCGAGCCCCACATCAGGCTTTCTGCTCAGCAGGGAGCCTGCTTCCTCCTCTCTCTCTGCCTGCCTCTCTGCTTACTTGTGATTTCTCTCTGTCAAATAAATAAATAAAATCTTTTAAAAAAAAAAAATCTTCCGGCCAAATACCCACAGGGTATGAAATTCAATAAAAGATCCCTCCGTGTGACATGAGAAGAACTTTATGTTAAGTAGCTTTGAGTAACTTTGACCAAGACACTTCATTTAAGACACACATAAAGTAAGGATAGTCCATCACCTTACTTTAAAACTAAGGGTCTAGGGTAAGCAACAAGTATTATAATTTGACCAGAGGCATGGAAAAGTACTTAAGCAGAAGTTCCTTGAACACTACCTTACAGAAGGAGTTTTGCTTAGGGTGAGAGTGAAGTTTAGACCCCAAGAGTCTTTTCAACTCAGGGAGTCCAAGATTCTCCAAATGATGATCCCTGAAGTGCCCTTATATGTGAGAACCTATGGAGGACATTCAGGTTACAATTCTAGGAGATGACATTTGCATACCCTATTTCTGTCATTCCTTAGATACCCCACTGAGATATTATATAATCTGGATTTAAATAGTGTCCTGGCATAGGAGGCCTCCAAAAGGGGGCAAATCTACATGTTTTTCCAATGCAAAACTTTTGAGATACCCAGATGTTTTCTTAAGGAAAACATCAACCAATAAACCAAGAGAAATTATGTAGACAGCAACAAAGAGTAAAGAAGTAAAATTTTGGGGCACCTGGGTGGCTCAGTGGGTTAAAGCCTCTGCCTTCGGCTCGGGTCATGGTCCCAGGGTCCTGGGATCGAGCCCCACATCGGGCTCTCTGCTCAGCGGGGAGCCTGCTTCCTCCTCTCTCTGACTGCCTCTCTGCCTACCTGTGGTCTCTGTCTGTCAAATAAATAAAGAAAATCTTAAAAAAAAAGAAATAAAATTTTTATCTTCTTCAATAAACACAAAAAACCTAAACTTCTCCTATTAAAATGGAGTCTGAGCATCAGATTTCAGTTATAGCTAAAAGGAGACTTTCATGAGTACACGGCAGAGAGAGAAGTGGCGATTCAAGATCTGTTTCTTTTAATCCATGAGTCAACCAGTCAGAAAGAAGAGAAAAGAAAATCTAGCTGGGAACCAAACTGACCTAGTCTGATCAGTGTGAAAATTCATAGAACTCTACTAGGGAGCACACCTAATTATTCTTAGGACCTCGAGTTAAAAGCAGCCTCTGATTCTCCTTCTCACTTACGGAAACTGCCCTCAGTGATCTCCTTGATGAGCATGATGTTCACAAGCTCTACCCATCACTCAGGTTCACACCGCACAGAGCCCAAGACTACAGCAATATTCCTGCTGTCCTGTCAGCACCTACATCGCTCTCCTCCTTTCAGTTCAGACAGAAGGAGCTATTCAGTATCTGGGATCCCTTGACAAGTAGATTATAAGCCAAAATTTGGAAACTGAAGAAATGACACTAGAAGAGAGTGAATCTGCCCTGAATAGAAGCTCTCATCTCCATCAATAGAGCAAGCCTATGTCACCCATCAGGACCCTGGCTCAAACTCACTGTCTGTAGAAGCTCTGGTGACCAGCATGCAGTGTGGTTATCAGAAGCATGTCCTTGATTGTGGGACTCTTGAGGCTCTACTACTGGAGATGTTGTCTTGGGGTTAATTAGACATCAAGTCTATTTTGGAGAATTAATGTCTTCATGTTCTCAAAGGTAGTCTTTTCTGGGGAACCTGGGGAGAAGGAGCCAGGAGCATAATTAGCCTGAGTCTACAATGGAGTCAAAGGAGGGCTTAATTACAAATTCATCTTCTCAGGTTCTTGTCCAAAGACATTCTCATTAGAGACATTGAGATACTCTGACAAAACCTGAATTTTAACACGCATCATCAGTCTAGTGAGCTCTATCATTCAATTGTTTGCTGTCTACAAATGCTTTTTTAGTAGAGTGACTTAACATAAAGTTCTCCCTTTCATCCAAGCAAGTCCAAAGTGAGTATAAATCCAGTTCAATTCCCAGCATGAATCATGAAGGCAACCGATAGTCACATTTCTGAAGTCTACATGGAAGAATAAGCAATTTTGAAAAAGATGGGTCATACAGAGGCTCACTCTTCCCAGGAGTAAGGTGGCTCAGTAGTAACAAAGAGCAAGCTGTGGGAGCAAAGAGAAATAAATAGTACAGACAGACAGAGAGGAGAGCTCAGAAATGCATCTGTGCATTTTTGGCAACAGAAATGACCTCACATGTCAGGAAGAAAACCATGATTGTTTAGTGAATAATACTGGGAAAATGTCTCCCTCTTTGGACCCCATCACTCAAAGGAGGTGCCCTGGTAGAATAAAGACATTTCTTCCTGAAGACCCAGTAGGAGCACCAAGTGTGTGACCATTCCTGATCGAGCCCTTTGAGTCTACTCCATCTTCTAAGCAAGGTAATGTGCCCACTCCCTAGCACCAACCATGTGTGAGTCTGGAAATCAGTGGGAGAGGAGTTGGACACCGCTCCTTCCATTACACACTGAATGAATGACACATGCAAGGTTGAACTTTATAATTTAGAGGCATTATTTCTCAAAAGAGTGTTGCCTCTGCCAGGAAACACAAAACTGGAAATTGAGTCTTGCCTTTGGCCATTTCAGTCTACTTTGTTCTACTGTACAGGGGATCTGCAGGCAGAAAGGGTCTCGTTACAGTAGCTAGAGGAATTGTTCCTATTTTTTTGTGATTGCTACAGCATTGATTTTACTTTACTGACAAAACTCCTTGATATAAGAATTTAAATTTAACTTATAGTTGTATATCTACAGATAGATGATTTTTGTAACTGTCCTATAGTTGTGTATCTACAGATAGGTAATTTTTGTGAGTATCCTTTAGCGTGAGGAACACAGCTAAATCTTTTAATGAATATGCAGATTTTTGAAAGGTACATTATTTTAAGTTTTTAGGTTTTATTTCCAGAGGTAACATATCATTTGTTTTCCATCCAAGTATATTGACTGCCTTGATGATGGAGCCAATAGTTTTTTTTTTTTCCTCTCTTTAAAACATTTTTAATTATTTTATTTTTTCTTTTAAAATGTTTTCTAACTTCACAAAAGTTGCACATATTTAAGGCATATAACGTGATGTTTCATATATGTATGTATTGTGAAATGATTACTACAATAAAACTATCATACCAATCACATCACTAAGTGATATGTGTGTGAGGGTACAACACTTGTGATCAACAGACTCAACAAATTTAAAGTATACAATACAGAGTTACTGTATATAGTTACCATGCTATACATTAGACCTCTGGGACTTATCCATTCTTTGTAACTAAACATTTTCTCCCCCTTGTTCTCCCTAATGGCCATCACTGCATTTCTCCCCCCTCCAACCCTGGCTGCCACCATTCTAGTCTCTGCTTTTATGAATTTGACTTTTTTGATTCCACATGATTATGTGTTTTTTTGTGGATGTCTTATTTCACTCAGCACAGTGTCCTCCAGATTCATGTTCATGTTGTCACAAATGGGAGAATTTCCTTCTTTCTCATTATTGGGTAATATTATACACACACACACACACACACACACACACACACACACACACACACACATATATATATAAATACATTTTCTCTACCTATTCATGCATCAATGATTATAATTTAGCTGTGGATTTTTCATACATGGCCCTTATTCTGTCAAACAAATTCCTATCTACCCAATTTGTTAAGAGTTTTAATCACGAATAGGGTGGTGTATGTTGCCAAATGATTTTTTTGCATTTTTGTTCTGGTCATTTTTAATTTTTTTTCCTCCCCTTCTGTTAGCACAGTCTACCACATTGATTGATTTGAATACCTTGAACTGTCTCTGAATCTCAAGGATAAGTCTCACTTGATCATAATATGTAATATTTTCAATATGTCATTTTATTAAGTTTCCTAGTATTTTGTTGAGGACTTCTGCATCTGTGTTTACAGTGATTTTGACCGATTGTACTTCTGTGGTGTCTTTGGCTTTGCTGTTAGGGTAATGTTACCCTCATCATATGAGTTTAAAAACCTCCCCCTTCTATTTTTTGGAAGTTTAAAAAAAATTGGTGTTAATTCTTCGCATGTTCAGTAGAATTCACCCATGAAACTATCTGGTCCTTGGCTTTTATATGTTGGGCCATTTTTAATTACTGATATATTTCTTTATTTGTAATTGGTCTTTTCAAACATTTTATTTCTTCTTGATACAATCTTGGATTATATGATTCTAGGAACTTATCCATTCCTTCTAGATTATCCACTTTGTAGTTGTACAGTTGTTCATAATGGTCCCTTACTATTATTCTGATTCTGAGGCACATTAATACTTCTCTTTCATTTGTTATTTTAACTATTTTATTTTTTTTTAATTTTATTTTTTATAAACATATATTTTTATCCCCAGGGGTACAGGTCTGCGAATCGCCAGGTTTACACACTTCACAGCACTCACCATAGCACATACCCTCCCCAATATCCATAACCCACCCCCCTAAACCCCCTCCCCCCATCAACCTTCAGTTTGTTTTGTGAGATTAAGAGTCACTTATGGTTTGTCTCCCTCCCAATCCCATCTTGTTACATTTATTCTTCTCCTATCCCCTTAACCCCCCATGTAGCATCTCCTCTCCCTCATATCAGGGAGATCATATGATAGTTGTCTTTCTCCGATTGACTGATTTCGCTAAGCATGATACCCTCTATTCCCATCCACGTCATCGCAAATGGCATGATTTCATTTCTTTTGATGGCTGCGTAGTATTCCATTGTGTATATATACCACATCTTCTTTATCCATTCGTCTGTTGATGGACATCTAGGTTCTTTCCATAGTTTGGCTATTGTAGACATGGCTGCTATAAACATTCGGGTGCACGTGCCCCTTCGGATCACTACGTTTGTATCTTTAGGGTAAATACCCAGCAGTGCAATTGCTGGGTCATAGGGTAGTTCTATTTTCAACATTTTGAGGAACCTCCATGCTGTTTTCCAGAGTGGTTGCACCAGCTTGCATTCCCACCAACAGTGTAGGAGGGTTCCCCTTTCTCCGCATCCTCGCCAGCATCTGTCATTTCCTGACTTGTTAATTTTAGCCATTCTGACTGGTGTGAGGTGATATCTCATGGTGGTTTTGATTTGTATTTCCCTGATGCCGAGTGATATGGAGCACTTTTTCATGTGTCTGTTGGCCATCTGGATGTCTTCTTTGCAGAAATGTCTGTTCATGTCCTCTGCCCATTTCTTGATTGGATTATTTGTTCTTTGCGTGTTGAGCTTGCTAAGTTCTTTATAGATTTTGGACACTAGCCCTTTATCTGATGTGTCATTTGCAAATATCTTCTCCCATTCTGTCAGTTGTCTTTTGGTTTTGTTCCATGTTTCCTTTGCTGTGCAAAAGCTTTTGATCTTGATAAAATCCCAAAAGTTCATTTTTGCCCTTGCTTCCCTTGCCTTTGGTGATGTTCCTAGGAAGATGTTGCTGCGGCTGAGGTCGAAGAGGTTGCTGCCTGTGTTCTCCTCGAGGATTTTGATGGATTCCTTTCTCACATTGAGATCCTTCATCCATTTTGAGTCTATTTTCGTGTGTGGTGTAAGGAAATGATCCAATTTCATTTTTCTGCATGTGGCTGTCCAATTTTCCCAACACCAATTTTTGAAGAGGCTGTCTCTTTTCCATTGGACATTCTTTCCTGCTTTGTTGAAGATGAGTTGACCATAGAGTTGAGGGTCTATTTCTGGGCTCTCTATTCTGTTCCATTGATCTATGTGTCTGTTTTTGTGCCAGTACCATGCTGTCTTGATGATGACAGCTTTGTAATAGAGCTTGAAGTCCGGAATTATGATTCCACCAACTTTGGCTTTCTTTTTCAATATTCCTTTGGCTATTCGAGGTCTTTTCTGGTTCCATATGAATTTTAGGATCATTTGTTCCATTTCTTTGAAAAAAATGGATGTTACTTTGATAGGAATTGCATTAAATGTGTAGATTGCTTTAGGTAGCATAGACATTTTCACAATATTTATTCTTCCAATCCAGGAGCATGGAACATTTTTCCATTTCTTTGTGTCTTCCTCAAATTCTTTCATGAGTACTTTATAGTTTTCTGAGTATAGAATCTTAGTCTCTTTGGTTAGGTTTATTCCTAGGTATCTTATAGTTTTGGGTGCAATTGAAAATGGGATGGACTCCTTAATTTCTCTTTCTTCTGTCTTGTTGTTGGTGTAGAGAAATGCAACTGATTTCTGTGCATTGATTTTATATCCTGACAATTTACTGAATTCCTGTACAAGTTCTAGCAGTTTGGGAGTGGAGTCTTTTGGGTTTTCCACATAGAGTATCATATCATCGGCAAAGAGTGATAGTTTGACTTCTTCTTTGCCAATTTGGATGCCTTTAATTTCCTTTTGTTGTCTGATTGCTGAGGCTAGGACTTCTAGTACTATGTTGAATAGCAGTGGTGATAACGGACATCCCTGCCGTGTTCCTGACCTTAGCTGGAAAAGCTTTCAGTTTTTCTCCATTGAGAATGATATTTGCGGTGGGTTTTTCATAGATGGCTTTGATAATATTGAGGTATGTGCCGTCTATCCCTACACTTTGAAGAGTTTTGATCAGGAAGGGATGCTGTACTTTGTCAAATGCTTTTTCAGCATCTATGGAGAGTATCATATGGTTCTTGTTCTTTCTTTTATTAATGTGTTGTATCACATTGATTGATTTGCGGATGTTGAACCAGCCTTGCAGCCCTGGAATAAATCCCACTTGGTCGTGGTGAATAATCCTTTTAATGTACTGTTGAATCCTATTGGCTAGTATTTTGGCGAGAATTTTTGCATCTGTGTTCATCAAGGATATTGGTCTGTAGTTCTCTTTTTTGATGGAATCTTTGTCTGGTTTTGGGATCAAGGTGATGCTGGCCTCATAAAATGAGTTTGGAAGTTTTCCTTCTATTTCTATTTTTTGGAACAGTTTCAGGAGAATAGGAATTAGTTCTTCTTTAAATGTTTGGTAGAATTCCCCCGGGAAGCCGTCTGGCCCTGGGCTTTTGTTTGTTTGGAGATTTTTGATGACTGTTTCAATCTCCTTACTGGTTATGGGTCTGTTGAGGCTTTCCATTTCTTCCTGGTTCAGTTGTGGTAGTTTATATGTCTCTAGGAATGCATCCATTTCTTCCAGATTGTCAACTTTGTTGGCGTAGAGTTGCTCATAGTATGTTCTTATAATTGTCTGTTTTTCTTTGGTGTTCATTGTGATCTCTCCTCTTTCATTCATGATTTTATTTATTTGGGTCCTTTCTCTTTTCTTTTTGATAAGTCTGGCCAGGGGTTTATCAATCTTATTAATTCTTTCAAAGAACAAGCTCCTAGTTTTGTTGATTTGTTCTATTGTTTTTTTGGTTTCTATTTCATTAATTTCTGCTCTGATGTTTATGATTTCTCTTCTCCTGCTGGGTTTAGGGTTTCTTTCTTGTTCTTTCTCCAGCTCCTTTAGGTGTAGGGTTAGGTTGTGTACCTGAGACCTTTCTTGTTTCTTGAGAAAGGCTTGTACCGCTATATATTTTCCTCTCAGGACTGCCTTTGTTGTGTCCCACAGATTCTGAACCGTTGTGTTTTCATTATCATTTGTTTCCATGAATTTTTTCAATTCTTCTTTAATTTCCTGGTTGACCCATTATTTCTTTAGAAGGATGCTGTTTAGTCTCCATGTATTTGGGTTCTTTCCAAATTTCCTCTTGTGATTGAGTTCTAGCTTCAGAGCATTGTGGTCTGAAAATATGCAGGGAATGATCCCAATCTTTTGATACTGGTTGAGACTTGATTTAGGACCAAGAATGTGATCTATTCTGGAGAATGTTCCATGTGCACTAGAAAAGAATGTGTATTCTCTTGCTTTGAGATGAAATGTTCTGAATATATCTGTGATGTCCATCTGGTCCAGTGTGTCATTTAAGGCCTTGATTTCCTTGTTGATCTTTTGCTTGGATGATCTGTCCATTTCAGTGAGGGGAGTGTTAAAATCCCTTACTATTATTGTATTCTTGTCGATGTGTTTCTTTGATTTTGTTATTAATTGGTTTATATAGTTGGCTGCTCCCACGTTAGGGGCATAGATATTTAAAATTGTTAGATCTTCTTGTCGGACAGTTCCTTTGAGTATGATATAGTGTCCTTCCTCCTCTCTTATTATAGTCCTGGCTTAAAATCTAATTGATCTGCTATAAGGATTGCCACTCCTGCTTTCTTCTGATGTCCATTAGCATGGTAAATTCTTTTCCACCCCCTCACTTTAAACCTGGAGGTGTCTTCGGGTTTAAGATGAGTTTCTTGTAGGCAACATATAGATGGGTTTTGTTTTTTTATCCATTCTGATACCCTGTGTCTTTTGATTGGGGCATTTAGCCCATTAACATTCAGGGTAAGTATTGAGAGATATGAATTTAGCGCCATTGTATTGCCTGTAAGGTGACTGTTATTGTATATTGTCTCTGTTTCTTTCTGATCTACTACTTTTAGGGTCTCTCTTTGCTTAGAGGACCCCTTTCAATATTTCCTGTAGAGCTGGTTTGGTGTTGGCAAATTCTTTCAGTTTTTGTTTGTCCTGGAAGCTTTTTATCTCTCCTTCTATTTTCAATGATAGCCTAGCTGGATATAGTATTCTTGGCTGCATGTTTTTCTCATTTAGTACTCTGAATATATCATGCCAGCTCTTTCTGGCCTGCCAGGTCTCTGTGGATAAGTCTGCTGCCAATCTAAAATTTTTACCATTGTACGTTACAGACTTCTTTTCCCGGGCTGCTTTCAGGATCTTTTCTTTGTCACTAAGACTTGTAAATTTTATTATTAGGTGACGGAGTGTGGACCTATTCTTATTGATTTTGAGGGGGGTTCTCTGAACCTCCTGGATTTTGATGCTTGTTCCCTTTGCCATATTGGGGAAATTCTCTCCAATAATTCTCTCCAACATACCTTCTGCTCCCCTCTCTGTTTCCTCTTCTTCTGGAATCCCAATTATTCTAATGTTGTTTCGTCTTATGGTGTCACTTATCTCTCGAATTCTTCCCTCATGGTCCAGTAGCTGTTTGTCCCTCTTTTGCTCAGCTTCTTTATTTTCTGTCATTTGGTCTTCTATATCGCTAATTCTTTCTTCTGCCTCATTTATCCTAGCAGTGAGAGCCTCCATTTTTTATTGCACCTCATTAATAGCTTTTTTGATTTCAACTTGGTTAGATTTTAGTTCTTTTATTTCTCCAGAAAGGGCTTTTATATCTCCCGAGAGGGTTGCTTTAATATCTTCCATGCCTTTTTCAAGCCCGGCTAGAACCTTGAGAATCATCATTCTGAACTCTATATCTGACATATTACCAATGTCTGTATTGATTAGGTCCCTAGCCTTTGGTACTGCTTCTTGTTCTTTTTTTTGTTGTGAATTTTTCCGCCTTGTCATTTTGTCCAGATAAGAGTATATGAAGGAGCAAGTAAAATACTAAAAGGGTGGCAACAACCCCAGGAAAATATGCTTTAGCCAAATCAGAAGAGATCCCAAATCGTGAGGAGGGAGAAAGGGGATAAAAAGGGGTTCAGAAAAAAAAAAAGAAACTATTAAAAAAAGAAAGCCAATAAAAAATATAAAAAGGAAAAAATATATATATATATATTAGATAAACTATTTAAAAAACGTTAAAAAAAGAGAACGGTAAAAGTTAAAAACATTTAGCAGAAGAAGAGAAAAAAAATTGAAAAAGAGAAAAAAAAATTAAATTAACTGCAAGGCTAAAGAATCATTGGGAGAAAGCCATGAGTTCCATGCTTTGCTTTCTTCTCCTCTGGAATTCCGCCGCTCTCCTTGGTATTGAAACTGCACTCCTTGGTAGGTGAACTTGGTCCTGGCTGGGTTTCTTGTTGATCTTCTGGGGGAGGGGCCTGTTGTAGTGATTCTCAAGCGTCTTTGCCCCAGGCGGAGTTGCACCGCCCTTACCCTGGCCGGGCTGAGTAATCCGCTCGGGTTTGCTTTCGGGAGCTTTTGTTCCCTGAGCACTTTCTGTAGAGTCCGGAAGACGGGAATGAAGATGGCGGCCTCCCGGTCTCCGGCCCGGAGGAGCCGAGAGCCCGGGGCCCCACTCCTCAGTGCGCCCTCAGAGAACAGGGCCCAATGACTCCCGTCACCCTGGCCTCCGGCCGCGCTCCGAGCTGACCGAGCCTGCGACCTGTTCACGGTAACCCTGAGCTGAGAGTCACTCCTTGGCTCTGTCTCTGTAGCCGGCTTCCCCGTTCTAATACCGGTAAGCTCTGTGACACTCAGACACCCCTGATCCTTCTGTGACCCTGTGGGACCTGAGGCCGCACTGACCCCACCTGGGCTTCACCCCAGTTAAGCTTCTGGAGCGATGTCCCTCAGCAGAACAGACTTTTAAAAGTCCTGATTTTGTGCTCCGTTGCTCCGCCGCTCGCCAGGAGCCGGCCCCTCCCCCCGCGGTCTATCTTCCCGTCATTTTGGATTCACTTCTCCGCCAGTCCTACCTTGCAGAAAGTGGTTGATTTTCTGTTTCTGGAATTGCTGTTCTTCTTCTCTTCAATCTCCCGTTGGATTTAAAGGTGTTTGCAATCTTTAGATAAGCTATTTAGCTGATCTCCCGCTACCTGAAGCAGTCTCAGCCTGCTACTTCTCCGCCATCTTGACTCCTCCCTCCCATTTGTTATTTTATTTATTTGAATCTTCTCCCTTTGTTTTTCAATTATTCCAGTGAAACTTTTATTGAGTTTGTTTTTATTTTGGTTTTCAAAAAGGTAGTGTTCAGTTTGTTGATCTTTCTTTTGTATTGTTTTTTTCTAGTATCTCTTTATTTCTTCTCAAATTGTTATTATTTCACTCCTTCTGTGAACTTTGGATATTGTGCTTTTTGTTCTTGTTCCTGAAGGTGTAATGTCAGGTTGTTTGTTTGAGATCTTTCTTCTTTAAGTATTTATGGCTATACATCAGGGAGATTCAAATGAAAACCCCATTGAGATACCACCTTATACCAGTTAGAATGGCCAAAATTAGCAAGACAGGAAACAACATGTGTTGGAGAGGATGTGGAGAAAGGGGAACCCTCTCACAGTGTTGGTGGGAAAGCAAGTTGGTGTAGCCACTTTGGAGAACAGTGTGGAGATTCCTCAAGAAATTAAAAATAGAGCTTCCCTATGACCCTATAATTGTACTACTGGGTATTTATCCCAAAGGTACAGATGTAGTGAAAAGAAGGGCCATCTATACCCCAATGTTTATAGCAGTAATGGCCACGGTTGCCAAACTGTGGAAAGAACCAAGATGCCCTTCAACAGATGAATGGATAAGGAAGATGTGGTCCATATATACTATGGAGTATTATACCTCCATCAGAAAGGATGAATACTCAACTTCTGTATCAACATGGACGGGACTGGAAGAGATTATGCTGAGTGAAATAAGTCAAGCAGAGAGAATCAAGTATCATATGGTTTCACTTATTTGTGAAGCATATCAAATAACATGGAGGACATGGGGAGATGGAGAGGAGAAGGGAGTTGAGGAAAATTGGAAGGGGAGGTGAACCATTAGAGACTATGGACTCTGAAAAACAACCTGAGGGTCTTGAAGGGGCGGGGGGTAGGAGGTTGGGGGAACAAGGTGGTGGGTATTAGGGAGGGCATATATTGAATGGAGCACTGGGTGTGGTGCAAAAGCAATGAATACTGTTATGCTGAAAAGAAATTTAAAAAAAAAGTATTTATGGCTATAAACTTTCCTCTTAATGCTGCTTTTACTGCACCCCATACATCTTACTATATTGTATTTTCATTTTTGTTTGTCTCAAGATATTTTTTAAATTCCCTTTTGATTTCCTCCTTGACACAATGATTATGAGTATGCACTGTTTAGTTTCCATATATTAGTGAATTTTCCCATTTTTTTTTTTTTTTTACTTTCACTGATTTCTGGTTTCATTCCATAGTAGTCAGAAAAAATACTTTGAATGATTTTGCTCTTGAATTTGTTAAGACTTGTTTTGTGACCTAACAAGTGATCTATCTGGGAGGATGTTCCATGTGCACTTGAAAAGAAAGTGTATTCTTCTGGTATTGGGTTGGAAGTTCTGCGTATGTCTGTTAGATCTATTTGTTCTATATTGTTGTTCCATTCTTCTGTTTCTTTACCAAGTTTCTGTCTGTATGATCTTTTTATAGAGGGTAGGATATTGAAGTCTCCTACTATTATTTGATTGCTGTCTGTTTCCCTTCGGATCTGTCACTATTTGTTTTATATATTTAGGCGATTTTATGTAAGATACACATATATTTATATTGTTATGCCATCCTGTTAAATTGACACTTTTATCATTATACAATGATGTTTGCCTCTTGCAAGATATTTTGACTTTTTGTCTGTCCTTTCTGATATGAAGAGCAATCCCTGTCCTTTTCTTGGTTATCATTTTCATGGAATCTTTTCCTATTCCTTCACTTTTATCTGTGCATGTCCTAAAAGCAAAAGCAAGTCTCTTGTAAGCAGAATATCATTGGTTCCTTTTTTTTTATTATTATTCATTCAGCACCTCTGTCTTTTGTTGGATGATTTATTCCATGGAAATTTAAAGTGACTAGGAAAAGACTTACTCTTGCCCTTTGGTTCATTGTTTTCTGATTGTTTTCAGTCTGGTTTCTTCTCTCCTTTCCTCCTCTCTTGCTGTGTTCTTTTGTGGGTACTTTTTCTTTAAGGAAAATAGAGTCACTACTACAGGGTAGTGAAGAGTTTGTGTGGAATCTACAAGAAGTAGCAATGTGTCTTTTATTACTTCATATACAAAGGCAAATTTTGATTGAAACAACCTATTTAGGCAAAGCTACCCAATTCTGTAGGAAATTTTGAGGTGCTAATGAAGTTCACAAGAATGTTCAATAGGTGAAAGAAAACAAAAATAAATAACTATGATAGTCTTGTGATGAATTCCAGAAATGAGGATTACAGTAGCTGTGTTTTATTTTCTTGTTTGCTTAATTATGTATATATTTGTATATGTTAACCATTTCCCTCCTCTCTTAATATGCTGGTTTATATAAGGTATCTTGCTGATGGTAAACATCATAATTCAGTTCTTACGGAAAGACCATCAAGGAATATTTAACCTGTGACACTCTGTGTCTCCCTTTTATAATGATGAATGGGGGCACCCTTTGTGTGAGACATACTTGCATCAAATTAGTTACTACTGCTTCAGAATGTAAACATGAAAAGAAGGGTATGTATGGATATTGAATATCCAAATGGGGAAGCCGTGCTGGTTATATTTTGTTGACACTTGATAGCATACTTATACTTCTCTGATTCTCTTTGCTGTACTCTTCTATAAGGACAGGATTCCTCAAAACCCTGGAGTCTGTCCAGTTTCCTTGTGTCAGGGAGAAAAAATTCCTGAAAGGTCCTTCTAACTGGATACAGAAATGGACATGAGACAGATTAACAGGAGAAAATCAATAGGTGTAGATATGGAGAGTCCACATAGACATAGGGAATTCCAAAAACAGGCAAAATGAGGTCTGTGTGTCATTCTGACCTAAGGAGAGTGGGTAGGGTTCTGGGTTTCAGAGGAAAGGAATGGACTTCATAGGGTGATAAGAAGAGCAGATGTATGATAATTAGATGTTTGTCCTACCATGTCGATGGGTCACTCAGATAAAATTTGTCTGCTATTAACCTGTATTTGGGGGAAAAAACCCAATTTAGATTCTTCTGTGTGGTTACGGGAGGACAAAAGTTTGTCTTGAGCCCACAGGGTCTCAAGTGCCTTCAACTCAAAATAACCCACATGCCAAAGTGTCATATTCTGGGGGAGTGGCAGGGGAGGCTCTCCTGAATCCCTTCATTTGCCAGGAAAATTTGAGATATATTTAGAAGTGCACAGATAATGGAAGAGAAAGAGTTTTTTTTTTTTCTGGAAGCATGTTATGCAAGCACTTGTCAAGTAGTAGATAGAAGCTTTTACCCTTGGCTTTTGGATTTCCTGAGCATCACTCATCAGATACAGTTTGGTGAGTTTGGAAAAAATGTATACAACCAAGTGACAACCACCCAGTCAAGTTATAGAATATTTCTATATTCTATAAGAATATAGAATTCTATATTCTATAAGAATATAGAGTTATATATTCTATATATATTCTATAGAGTTATAGAATATTTCTACAACTTCCCAAAGTTCCCAAAGGTCTTTCTATCCTTTTGTGGTTGACCTCACCCAGCCCTGTCCCCAGAAAAATAGTAATCTTGCTTCTGGTTGAATGGCTTGATCTTTTCCATAATTCCATGTAAGTGAAATCAGAGTATGTTCATTTGTGTGTCTTACTTCTTTCACTGAGCATAGTTTTTGAGATTCACTCATGTTGTTGCATTCATCAACTTTCTATTTATTGCTTAATAACATTCCATTTAGAAATACACCACAATTTATTCATCTGTTGAACTGTTGGGGGACATTTTGATTATTTCCAGTTTGAGGCTAATCAGAGTAAAACGATTATGAAATGAGTCTCCAATTCATTGAGTAGATATAGATATTCATTTATCTTTGGATCTATGAAAGCAATGGCTGTGCTGTCTGGTAGAGGTCAATTTAACTGCTTGTAAATGGGCAGACTGTTTTCCAGAAAGGTTGTATGGTAACTAATTTCCACCAGCAATGCAGGAGGGATCCTGCGCTCCCACATCCTCACTGCGGCGTCTACTGCCCATCATTTCATTATCCCACATGGATGGTGACATTTCACAGTACTTTTATTATGCATTTACTTGAAGACTTAGTATGTTGGGCAGTCTTTCATGTGTTTTTGGCTAGTTGTAATTTCTTGTTAATGAAGTATGTGTACAAAGCTTTGATGATATTTTCATTAACAGGTTTATCTTCCTTCTTTTCCTTTGCAAGACACAGTTTTGTATGCTGTATACAAGTTTTTTACTAGGTATAACTTTTGCAAATGAGTTCTCCTACTCCTTTCAATTTTATTAATTATGGCTTCATTATAATAGTTACAATGAAATATAACTTGCAAACATTTTATTAACATTTTAAAGTGTACCATTCAATAGTTGTCTGCATAATCAGAATGGTGCACTCATTAACATTATCTAACTTTAGAACAGCAACAATTCTAATGTTTATGAAGTTCAATTTATCACCTTTTTCTTTTTATACTTCATGTTCTCTGCCTCCTGTTTAATAAATATTTGCACTCCAAGTTGCAGTTTTTCTGTTTTTTATTTTTCTGAAAATTGTTATAGCATTTGACATTTCTAATTTGTGCATGACTTTTGGTAAAAGTCAAGATTTATATTTTTTAATATGTGCATCCAGTATGGAAATCACAGTACATTTAAAGGACTGCACTTTCTTCATCATAAAACATTACCATCATTGCTGAAAACCAATTGGCAATATATGCTTGGTACTATCTCCATATTATTCATTCTGTCCCATTGATTCATGGGCTTAGTCTTTTGCCTTATAACTCGGTCAATTATGCTCTAAAGCATGTCTTCGTCTCGGGTTTATCTGTATCTAAATTGTGCTCATTGTGTGTGATTTTAAAAAATTAATTATTTAATATGTGGAATTTGAAACAAAACAACACTAACAACTAACAAGCAAACGAAAAGAAACAGAAACAGACACATGAACACAGACAATATACTGGTGGTTACCAGAGGACAGGGGGGTGGGGGTCGGCAATCTCGGTGAAGGGATTTAAGAGACACAAACATCCCATGATAAACAAGTCACGAGGATGAAAAGCACAGCATAGGGGATCGAGTCAGTAATAGTGTAACAGTCTTGTGGGGTGACAGGGTGACTACACTCTCCTGAACTGGCCAGCCTACTGGGATTCCGCGTGCAGAGCACAGCTGCTTTACCTCCTCAAGCTTCTTCACTTCAGGCCGATTTACACTCCTCAGCCAGCAGGACCACTGTGCTCTCCCTGGATTCGTTCTGAAAGCGCACGCAGCATGGTCTGAACCACAAGCTTTTCACAAGCTGTTTGCACTGGTGAATGCATACTGGGGGTGCCTAGTAGGTGCGCACAAAGCTGCTCTTGATATCAGAGCCACGGGATGGAAGTATGGAGCAAGGAAGCCTTGAGGGTGCAGCCCTTTGCTCCTCTCTCTAAAATGGCCTTTCAGTTTAAACAAGTCCTTAAAGTTTCTGCGTCCTCCTCCTCAGAAATCAGATAAATACTGACGAGACTTTTTTTCTATTAGCCCAAAGCACACGTCCATCAATGAGGACCTTATATTTCTCAGAATGAAAAATTAAAACACAAGAAAGAAATCTATGATTCCATCCCTCCTTACATAGCACAAGAATCCTGAATCCCTTAGGAGGAGACATCCTATTACCAGGGAGAGATGTTTCAGGGGAATGTGAGGAGTTTGAGAACCACTGTTTGGATCCTGAGCGTGGGAAATACTGGAGCACCCTTAGTGGGCCTCAGTCTTAGCCCTCCTTACCTTATTTTCCCATCTCCCTTTCTAAATACCACACTCTCTTCAAACAGAGGGCGGTCCTTGTAAACATGCTAAGAGGAGAAGAAATCACTTGAACCAAGTTCAAAATATTCCCAGACCCCATCCCAAGTACTTCTCCTCCAGAGGACCCTGGGGAAATCCAATGATAGGCATCTTCCCATGCACTGCAGGAGGCTCGTGTGTATGTGGCCCAGGAACCAGCACCATCATGGGCTATGCCATCCCTCCTCTTTCTGAAGCCCGCCCTGCAAGACAATCACCAGAGTGCCCGGAATGACATCGGTTCTCAACGCATAATGATTAAATGACTAACAAATTGACGGATGCACAGTTGAATGTCTGAGATAATTCATGTCCTTGAAAAGATGAGTCTAACAGAGAAATGCGGAACATTTAGAATTTGTGCCTCCTGGGAAGGCGAGCACAGCAGAGATGCAGGAAGCAGGAGAGATGCAGAAAAAGGGGTCTGGTGTCTTCAACTAGCACACTTGAAAGTGGAGGAAACCATGATGTTTGTCAAAGGAGGCGTTCATGTAATCCCCTAAAACAGTTCATCGATAAGCAGAATCTATAAGGCCAATGATAAAGGGAGGTACAGTTCCTTACTTCATTCAGCAAGTGGAAACTTGAGCCAAAATGAATGACCTGTCGGGGGGAGAGGGGAATCACAGGAGTCAAAGCTATTCATCCTCTACACAGATCACGTAAAGTACACAATTTATTTGATTCTTTTTATCTCAAGTTTTTCATGCCCAGAATCCAAAAAAGCACTTCCCTCTGAGGCCTCAATCCCCAGGAGTACCTACATCTATAAGACCAAGGGATGTCGCTGGCATGTCCGCCTCCAGGAGCACAGGGCTGGTGAGATCCAGGCTGTCCACTTGCTCCAGCCCATCCAGCAAACTGAGCTTTCTTTCCTCTTTAAAGGCTCATAGCTCCTGAATGCCCCAGGGTTAATTCTAGAAAGAACTTACTGTCTGATATTCCTGCAGAGTTTGCCTGTTTGTCTGTCCCTTTCTGCTGTGACAGGACGCAGAAGGAAACCTGGGACTGGGCAGGAACTCTGCCTCTAAATGTAAGTGTTCCCCTTGCGTTGTGGCTGTCACACAAGACTGTGCTCTTAGCGGTGCCCTCTGTCAAGCAGTCTACAAAAGTCCTGACCCCCAGGAAAGACTCAGAGGCAGAACAGCTGGTGGACACCATGCTCAGCTGAAGTGGGTCAGAGCTTCAGGATCCAGGGAAAACACAGGGAGCAGAGACCCAATGGTCCAGTGGACAAGTTGTGCCATCTGAATGTGGAGAGAGCAAAGGGAGAGAAGAGTCAAGAGCGGAAAACAGTCAGCTACTTCTAACACAGACCTGAACCAGGAAAGAGGAGGAAACACCCGAAAGGACAGGACAGAAGGAAACCTTGGGTGACACAGTGAAGGTGGGCAAAGCGAGGGGGGAGGGCGGACCCATCTGCTTCCTCCAGCACTGGTGTGTAAGCACACAGCACAGAGGACATCTCGGGAGGAGGACCCGGTCAGTGGAAGACAGAGCCCAGGATGGGAGAGTTTCAGGTATGTGGGAACCAGTATCACCTCTGCCTCTAAACTGATACACAGCCCAGAACTTTACACTTTTCCTCTCTGGGCCTCAGTTTACTGACTTGTAACGTGAGGCAGGCAGGTGAGCTACAGCTGACCCATCCTGAGAATTCACTCTGAGTCAGGCGTGGACTTGTGAGTGTTCGGTGCTCCCGAAGAGGTTTCTGTCATATTATTGCCTTTTCACATGAAAGTCTGAGGCTCGAAGAAGTGATTTCCACAGGGTCATAAAGTTGGTCCATGTCAGAACCACAGTCCCAGCCCCACAGTGGAGCATTGTGTCCATGCCGACCTTTCTCTGCTTCGGTTCCAACACATGACTCTGGAACAAAGTGACAGAGAAGTAGACACGGTAATCACAGCCTTAGAGTGACTCAGAGAAGCCTTTCAGGAGACCAGTGTTCGGTTGGGGTTTTGTGGCAGGGATAAAAGTTAACTGTGGGGGATGAAGAACAGTAGGAAAGGGAAATTAATGTTAATTGTAAAGACAGAGGGATGAAATTTATGATGTGTGATGGTCATGGACAAGCCACTTCCCTACGGTGGAGGCAAGAAGTAAAACACCTGAATCAACGATCAGGACAGAGACTTGCAGAAACAATGTCATGAGAAATAATTGAGGGAACTAAGAGTGTTAGGAGAAAAATGAGACCACTAAGGGGATATGACCACCACTCCGGTAACTAAAGGGTTGTCACCAATGGAAAGGAACCCCTTGCAGGTGTCTTCAGGGGACACTTCCAGAGCCAGGGCTGGGTGAGTCGAGGCATATCAGGTTCATCTCTGACTAGGAAGGTTCTCCACACTCAAGACACCAAGCAAGAAACTGGCCTGTGTTGTGTCTGAGGGTTTCTTCCAACTGGATCTTGACTGTGGAGACTAGACATATATCCCAGGTCTATATAGAAAGTTCACAGAATTGGGTGCAAATTGAGGAAGGAGATTCTTGAGCTGTTTCTAATATGAGGATTGTCTGGTGGTCTCAGCCCGGTCGGAAGGTTGCAGTGCTATGTGCTCTCAGATCAAATGACAGATCTTCCCACAGTTTATGGGAAGAGTTGTTCTTAGAACATTCTGGAGGAGTCGGAACCTCATCACCCTCTGCATTGAATTGGAGCCCTATTTAGCCGTTTAATCCCAAATTCCCATGCAATCATTTCAAGGAAAATGCCAATATATGGGATTATTCTATGCCCATCCCAAAGGCTTCCCAACTGCCTACCAGAAATAACTCTCCACATTTTAAATAATAGTAATAAAAATTACTTCATTGGATCTAAGCAAACACTACTTGAGACAAACATAGAAAGGGCTGGAGAAACACTTCTCTGGTTTTTGTTTTTTTCTGAAACAGTCATAAAAATGCTTTTCAGGTGAGTGATTTCTGAGGGCTGTTGCTCTCACATGGGTTAAGTAATGGCCTCATCGTTTGGTGCCTGCATTTCTTTTCTATAAAATGCCAGGATTAGGTGAGGTGAGCTCTAAATCACTTCTTGGTTTGGCAGACTGTGCATGGAACTTCAGGTGTCCTTGCATTAGGACATATCTTAGGTCACTTGTCCTGCCTCCTGCTCTCCTCCATCCTATGGTCACTGTGCTTAAGGGTTTGCTACTCGTTTCTTCAAACCAGTATTTCAGCTTTGTGCAGAAGCACAAATATGGCCTCCTCAGGGCATTTTCCTTTTGTCCAGTTCTCTCTGTTCGCAATTTCAGGAATTCTGGATCTGGTTCGCACTGATCAATGACGAGGCACAACCGGAGCATGATCACTGAATTCGTCCTCCTAGGCTTCTCAAACCTGGGGGACCTGCAGGTCCTTCTCTTCTTCATCTTCCTCCTGGTTTACCTGACCACTTTGATGGCCAATGCCACCATCATGACTGTCATTCGTCTGGACAGGACCTTACACACCCCTATGTACTTCTTTCTCTTTGTCCTCTCCTGCTCTGAAACCTGCTACACCTTGGTCATTGTCCCCAAAATGCTGACCAACCTGCTTTCCACCAGCCAGACTATTTCTTTCTCTGGGTGTGCCGCTCAGCTCTACTTCTTTGTGGGCTTGGCTTGTACCAACTGTTTTCTGATTGCTGTAATGGGCTATGATCGCTACGTCGCCATCTGCAACCCTCTCAACTATACACTTGTTGTCAGCCGAGCTACCTGCATGCAGCTAGTGCTAGCCTCCAGCTGCTGTGGCTTCCTGATCTCTGTGGTTGTCAATGTCTTGGTGTTTACTGTGCCCTTCTGTGCCTCCAATCAGATCAACCACTTTTTCTGTGATATTTCCCCAGTCCTAAAACTAGGCTGCACTGACACCAACCTGAAGGAGATGGTCATCTTTTTCCTCAGCATTCTGGTCTTGCTGGTCCCCTTTGTGCTGATATTCATCTCCTATGTCTTCATTGTCTCCACCATCCTCAAGATCGCATCAGCAGAGGGACAGCGGAAGGCCTTTGCCACCTGTGCCTCTCACCTCACGGTGGTCATCGTCCACTATGGCTGTGCATCCTTCATCTACTTGAGGCCCACATCCCTCTACTCCTCGGATAAGGACCGCCTTGTGGCAGTGACCTACACTGTGATCACCCCACTGCTCAACCCCCTTGTCTACACACTGAGAAATAAAGAAGTGAAGACCGCCCTGAGTAAGGTTCTCAGCAGGTATTCATCCGCCAAAACTGTATGAGTGACTTGGTAAATCCGGAGAGTTATGTTCATGAAGGAAATGAGGACTTCAGGTTACCTTGATTCATTTAACTGGGAAGTGTTTCTTTGTGGTTAGCCCGTATCCGCAGTGGAGGTTATACCCATTGGTCCCCAGAAAGGTATGTGAATATGGGAACTCTCAAGCACTCAAGTCATGCTATTTTCATAGCATGTAGGTTTTCTCAGCTGACACTACAAATGACACGTTATCCTTCTGAGAATGCCTATCCCATCGACATTCCTCTCACAATGAAGGACATCGTGAAGAAGGAATTTAAAGTTCCAGAATGCTTTTCTATATATTTTGAGGTTTACAAAGAAATACTTATAATGAATGGACTATAGGTTAGAAGAATGAATTCACTTATGGATAAAGGAGGAGATAATTCAAGATCTAAAAGACTGATGGTAGAGAAGACATATAGACCGTTGGACTCACAGCAACCTTGGGTTTGAATCCAGCTAAATTCCATAAGCCAGGGTCAACCTCTCTTGTGGTCAGTTATGCATAACATGAGACTGCCAATACCTCTTCAGTGGCGCATTTTAAGAACTCACTAAATTAGTAGATGCAAAGTAATCCCATGCTTGCCTGATAAAAGGCTTAAGGATTGTGAAATATTGTTCCCTTTCATATCACCTCCATCTTCCTTCTATCTTCTATAAACTAGGATTGTACCAAATGTCAGATATAGTGGCAAAGTAAGTTGACTACATGAATTTTGTTGATACACCTAGTACTGTGTAAATAGTAGTAAATAGTGTTGTATGTGAAGAGCGATGTTCACCCACCGCTCTTTCTTTCATGACCATTATAAGAAGTGACCAAATTTCAATTAGCTGTTTCAGTATCTCATGCATATTCCACTGAGTACTCTGGGTTTTGTTAAAGTTGTGTTTCAATAATAATTTATGTAATGATTTCATAAATATTCATTTCTCAACCTTTCACCTGAGCACACACTAGGATTTCAAAAAAGTTTTGTTCAGTTAATAAATGATGATAAAATGTAGTTCATTGAAATCTTCTAATTTACCTGTAAATATAAATTATCATGAAACTAAATGGATTTTTTTTTCTAAATTTTCAGTGCTTTTTTTTGGGGGGGGGTAGAGATAGAATGTCTGTGTGGAGTGGGAGGGCCAGAGGGATTATAAGAGTGAAAATCTTAAGCAGGCTCCACGCTAAGTGCTGAGTCCACAGGGGGGCTAATTTCATGACCCTGAGATCATGACCTGAACCAAAATCAAGAGTTGGATGCTTAACCAACTTAGCCACCCAAGAATCTTTCAGTGGTAACTTTATTATTGACTTAATAAGATGTTGAATAAAGATTTATTTTATATGATCAACTCAGAATATGTTTTCTACTGTTATTTTTAATCTAACAAATAATTATTTAGTATCTGTCACTCACTAGGCACAGTGAGGCTAACTAAGACAGAGAGGTGAGAAACACTGCAATGTAAAAACAGAGAATTATTACACAGTGTGATAAGTAATTACTTGGGATATGATGGCTGTATATGTGTGAGGATCTACCTCAATCTTAGAGAACTCAAAAAAGACTTTCTGGAGTAAGTAATATTGAAATCGAGATCTGAAAAATAAGCAAAAACAGAGGAAATAGAGAGTGGTGAAGTGTTTTGGGCAGGTGCACCAACTCAGAGAAGGATTGCATAGCTTAGATGAGTATATTTATGTGCTCCATGTTTCTGAAAGTAGAAATCCGGGGTGACAGACAGCAGTGATAATACAAGGCAGAAATGGAATTCCCTTAGGAAGAACTTTCTGCCTTAGATTAAGACAGCCACATTGAACTCAACTGTATTAACAAGTGTGGCTTACCGAGGGTGGCTTGGTGACTTAACATAGTTCAAAATTACTACATGTATGGCAAAAAAGGATAGCTGAAGTGACAGATATATTGATTAAATTAGATCAGTAGCTAGAACAGATGGGAGTAGATACAGGATGTAAATTATATGTATATGTAAATGTGCACATTTATTAAAACAATTATACATATAACTTACTTTAAAACTTTAAAATATGATTGTTCTGATAGGTGCAGAAAAAACATTTAGCATCAATTATAAATAAAAACATATAGAGCTAAAAATAGTAGACTTTCCTAGTCTGAGAGCCTATCTTTAAAAATTAACCGCAAAAAAAGTAATAAAATTAAATTAAAAAAATAAAAATTGGCAGCAAATATCATGCTTAATGATAAATTAAGGGGACTGTCCCTTTGATACCAGGAATAAAACAATGATGCCCACACTCTATTCAGTACTGTGCTAGAGGTCTTTTCTATTATAAGGTAAACAAAAATATGGTAGTTTGAAAGGAAGAAATTAAACTGTGGTCATTGAAAATATTCTTAGGAACACAGAAATTACATAGGAATATACAGATAAAGATGAGAATTAATAAATTAACATATTTACAAGGTTACCTGATATAAAGTCAATAATAAAAAATATATATTTCTCTGGATTAGCAGAAAATAAAATTCCCAAGTCTAGGAATAAGGAATACAGAAATACAAAAGAACAAGAAAAGTCAAAATAATCTGTGAAAAGCACTAGTCGTATTGCATGGAGCACTGGGTGTTGTACATAAACAATAATCTTGGAACACCACATCAAAAACTAATGATGTATTTTATGGTGACTAACATAACACAATAAAATTTTTTTAAAAATAAAAAGCACTAGTGTAGAGTACTTACATTTCCAATATAAAAAAAGATAAAACAATGCTGGTGCAAAAATAGAAACCTTGAACAATGGAAGAGAAAAGATCACTCAGAAATAATCCAATATATGTATATTCATCTGGTTATGGCAAAGGTGACACCGGGTTCAAGTGCATCTCTCATATTTGAAATGAAAGAAAATCTTTACAAAAATAGTGCAGAATCAATGGATATCCACAGGAGAAAACAGAGAATGTACCTTTATCTCATCTCACACATGTAATCAATTCCAGATGGATATTAGAACTAAATGTTTAAGGTCAAGCAATCTGTTTTCTAAAATATGGAAAAATGTATGCTCTTGTGGGTGGGAGGTGTGGGGAATGGGCAACATGGGTGAAGGGGAGTGGGAGGTGCCATACTGGCATCTGTTGTATGGAAGGACAAAGAGAGACAGTGAGTGGGCAGGGATATTGCCTTTTGTCATCCCTCACTCAAAAGGCCTTGAAGAGGCTCTTCAGTGGGAACTGCACTGGGGGAAGGTCTGGACAGTTTTAGTCCAGACTCATGACCTGGGTGGGCTGAGACCAAGTAAATAAACATGTGTTTTCCATTTAAGCTGTAAGCCTGGGGTTTAAGGTGAGATATGGTCACATTGTTTTACAGACCTTCTTCTTTTCTGATTAGATATCCAATAATTATCTCTGGCTTCATTAATATGAGCAGTCCTTCTATATTGGAAATCACATCCCCACATTATTAGGTGTGTGAACAACATGACTCTTAACTGTTTTCATTTTCTCTTGAATTACCCAGTGTAAACTTTGATGCATAATTTTGAAACTGAATTTAATACATGTATTTGGCTGCAGGGTATACATTTCTATATCCTCCTTCCAAAGGACTCCTTAATGACCTCTTCCAAAATCACCTTGCTATATTATTACTTTACTTTCACCCTAATTTCTTATATGTTAATGCATTTACACTTGCCTGCACAGCACATACTTAAATCATCTCTAATCCATCCTGGAAGGTGACAAGGTCTTATAATTTAAGATTCCTTGATTACAAATTAAAAGTAATCCAACTCAGGGCGCCTGGGTGGCTCAGTGGGTTAAGCCTCTGCCTTCAGCTCAGGTCATGATCTCGGGGTCCTGGGATCGAGTCCCGCATCGGGCTCTCTGCTCAGCAGGGAGCCTGCTTCCTCCTCTCTCTCTCTACCTGCCTCTCTGCCTACTGTGATCTCTGTCTGTCAAATAAATAAATAAAATCTTGAAAAAAAAAAAAAGTAATCCAACTCAAACTGGTATTAATGGAAACTAAACCTATTGGCTCAGGTAAGCTGAAAAATCCACTGTGGCCATGGTTTTGGGCACAGGTTGATGTAGAGTTCCAACAGTCATCCTCACAGAGTCCTTGAGATGTGTCTCAAAGCTCTGCTTCTTCAGTCTTGGCTTAAATTTTTAGCTTAAACTCAACAGTCTCTGACAACTCCAGCTCACACAATCCAGTCCAAAGGAAGAGAGAAGTCCACTTCTTCAAATATGAAAACAGAAGTTAAGACACTGGATTTTTCTGTTTCTGATGGTCTGATTTGGATCACATGCCCATCCTGAACCAAACCCTCAAGCAGAGGAAATCCACTGGCTGACTGACATAGTACATGTCACCTGCTCTCCCCTGAAACATTAAAGGGAAGCAATTGGATGAGACTGAGGGCAAAATTGGGAAAAAATGAAGGTAGTAAGGGTGGCCATTTGTATATCTTCTTTGGAGAAATGTCTCTTCAGGCCCTTTACCCTTTGTTTAATCAAGTTATTTGGTTTTTGGTTCTTTGTTATGGTTGTTGTTTTGTTTTTGAAATGTATGAGTTCTTTATGTATTTTAGATATTAACCTCTTAACAAACACATACTTTGCAATTTTTTTTTCCTTCTTTAAAAATTATCTTTTCGTTTGTGGATTGTTTCTTTGCTGTTCAGAAGCTTTTTCATTTGATATCCTTGATGTTTGCTTTTGTTGCTTGTGCTTCTGGTGTCATATCGAAATAATTATTGTCAAGAGCGCTGTCAAGATAACATTCCCTCTGTTCTCTTTGAGAAGTTTATAGTTTCAGGTCTTATGTTTAAGTACTGAATCTATTTTGTGTTGATTGATATGTACAGTGTAATGTATGTGTCCAACGTCATTCTTTTGTATGGAGATATCTGGCTTTTTCCAACACCTTTATTGAAGAAACTATCTATTTCCCAGGTTGAAGACAAACAAAAAGCCAACAGGCATATGAAAAATTGCTCAACATCACTTATCATCAGAGAAATGTAAATTAAAAGCACAATGAAATATCAGCTCACACGTAGACTAATTGTTTAAAAGAACGAATTTTATTAAAGACACAAAAGGTAAGTATTGGCAAGGAAGTGGGGAAAAGGGAACTCAGGTACCCTGTTGGTGAAATTGCACTTGGTGGAGCCGTTATGAAAAACAGAATGGAGTTTCCTCAAAAAATTAAAAATAGAACTATGGTATGATCCAGCAGTCCCACTTCTGAGTATTTATCCAGGGAAATCAGAATCAGGAGATCAAAGAGATATCCACACTCCCATGTCCATTGCATCACTCTTCACAAAGATATGAAAACAAACTAAAGGCCCACAAGGAAGGATGAATAGATAAAGAAAATGTGGTATATACATACAATGGAATCTTACTCAGCCTTAAAAAGGAAGGAAGTCCTGGGATGCCTGGGTGGCTCAGTTGGTTAAGCAGCTGCCTTCAGCTCAGGTCATGATCCCAGCGTCCTGGGATCGAGTCCCGCATTGGGCTCCTTGCTCTGCAGGGAGCCTGCTTCTCCCTCTGCCTCTGCCTGCCATTCTGTCTGCCTGTGCTCGCTCTCTCTCCCTCTCTCTCTCTGATAAATAAATAAAATCTTTAAAAAAAAAAAGGAAGGAAGTCCTGTCATTTGCAACTGCTCATATGAGCCTGGAGGACATTATGATACATGGAATAAACCAGTCACAGAAGGACAGATACTACACAAGGTCCTGATAAGTGGAATCAAAAATAGCACAGACTCATAGAAGAGAATAAAAAATAAATGGTGGTAGCCATGGGCTACGGGGAGGGGAAAATGAGGAGATGTTGATCAAGGGTACAAAATTTCAGTTTCAAAAGATGAGTTCTGGAGATCTACCATACCACACAGTACTACAGCTAACAATACAGTACTGAGTACTTCAAATTGGCTAGGAAAGTAGATCGTGGGGGCGCCTGGGTGGCTCAGTGGGCTAAGCCGCTGCCTTCGGCTCAGGTCATGATCTTGGAGTCCTGGGATCGAGCCCCGCATCGGGCTCTCTGCTCTCTCAGGGAGCCTGCTTCCTCCTCTCTCTCTGCCTGCCTCTCTGCCTGCTTGTCATCTCTCTGTCAAATAAAAAAAAAAAAAAAAAAAAAAAAGAAGTTTGAAAGTAGATCGTATGCTTGCCATTTTAACACAAAACGGTGAAAAGAACAATGACAGTAATAGTGATGGGAGGAAACTTTGGGAGCTGATGCATAAGTCTATGGCCTTAGTGGTGGTGATGGTTTATGGGTGTGTACTTACCCCCAAGCTCATGAGATGCCTTTGTTAAATATACACAGCTTTTCATAGGCCCATAATACCTTGATCAAGTAGTAGAAGTGAGCGATGGGCATCAGTAACAGAACAAAGTTCAGCATTCCAACTCAATCCATTAAATTCACTCTTCTTATTTCCTACATATCCATGGGCATGAGTTCTTATGTTCCCATTTGCTCCATTTTGTATCACTATTTCTTTATCTACTGATACTTGATGATTTCCTACTTTGTGCCATGTCATTGTTAGGGGTTTTCAACATCCACCCACATATGGTTGGAAAGTGAAGCTGAATCACATCCATGCCTCATGTGGCCATGAGACAAGAGGAAACCAGAAATTTTGGAGATTAGAAAATAAGCGATGGTACTATTGTGCAAACTGAGAGGACCTTCGTATCATCAGGTAATGCTGTCTGTGACCACTGATCTACCCAACTCTCTGCACAGACTGATATCATGTCCCCTATGCACAACACTACACTGTATTTGTTTCTGGGTAATGGAGGAGAGAGGTAGGAAAAATGCACTCAGTTTGAGTGGTGAACTGTGTCTCTTTTCAGCTCACTCCCACCAGGGCCTTCACTATAAAAAGCAACATTGTTGAATCCACCCTAGCCTGACAGGAAGGACTTCCCTAATTGTAAGAACAAAAGCCCATTTTAAGCTAAACCACCATGTTTTATAATGCACCTATCATCATGCATTCTCTGTGTAAATTTCCCTTTTGTCCCTTTGGTAATATGTAAAATTGAGAAATCAACTTAAAATTACCGAAATTTTCTAGATTGCTACATGCTGCATCTGAGAGTTGCTGAGAGCCCTCTTGCCTGGCCCCAATTTTGAGCAATTTGGCATTTGTTGATTTCTTTCTATTTTTCACAATCAACTCAGCTGTTAATTAAACCCAGAGCAACATCTCCATGACGATGGGTCTGGCATTAGGAGACCCAGCAAAGAACCGCCCACTACGAATAAATACAACGAAGGTGCTGACTCTTCTGTGGTCAGTGTCTGATGTGGGTTGTGGACTTCCGTCAACTGGCATAAAATGGCAGAAGGAAACTGGTTGCATTTGGTCGGGGTCTAAGTCCCCAGATCATCATCACGGCTCTGTCCCTGAGTAGAGATCAGTATCCTCTGTCCCATTTTGACCTTTCCCCTTTCTCCACTTCAGCTTGGGTTTTTTGTCTCCAGCAGCCTCTGTGCCTCTGTTCCTCTCAGGAAAACAAAGGGCAGATGGGAGTCCATCCCTGAATAACAGACCTCTGTCTGGGAGTGACCCCCTCTCCAACTGGGAAAGTGGACAATGGACAGGAGGTGAGAGCAAACATCTAGCTCCCAGTGGGACCTACGGTTTTCCATTTCAGGTGAGAGACAGAGAGGGGTGATGGGCCCATACTGGTGCAGTGCCACTGAGAAGCAGAGACGGCCACGAGTAAGGCTGTGGTCTCCAAAGAATGCTATCCAGGACGGTTTAAGCTTTAAAGTGAATTTCAGTATAACTATGCATATAATTTTATACATATCCTAAATTAACGGTCTCAGTGAGCTTCCTCAGTTTACATCGACACTGTCTTGGTACTGATTTAACTCAGTAGGGCACTCAGCAATTTTAATCAGAAAATCTTTTGTTCATTAGAGCAAGGATAGTTACCATGAGATCTACCCTCTTCATTAATGTGAAGTACATAATACTGTAGTGTTAACTACGGGCACAATGATGAAGAGCTGATCTCTAGAACGTGTTCATCTTGCACAGCTGGCAGCCATACCCACTGAACAGCCACTGTGCACTTGCCCTGACCCTGACAATCACCATTCTGCTCTGTGTCTGTGCGTTTGACTCTTTGGTTTTCTCCTCTATGTGGAATTTGCCCTTCTGTGACAGGCGTGCTTCACTAAGCATAATTCTTCCAGGTCCATGTTCTTGCAAATAGCAGGATATTTTCTTCTCTTTTTTTTTTTTTTTTTTAAGTCTGAATAACAACCCATTGTGTGTGTGTTTGTGTGTGTGTGTGTGTGTGTGTGTTTGTGTGTGCATCTACAAATCCAGAATAATATTCGTTTTCAGAAATGATTGTGGTGTGTGGCATCTAGACGATTACAGTATCTAATACAGGTCCTAGTACTCAGTGAGTTCCCTGCAGACAATGACAGTTGACAGACCCGAAGACACAGAAGTCCAAAGGAATGCAAAATCAGTCAGTCAGAAACAATAGCACAAGTTCATAGAGACCTGGTGGGCTCAGGAACAGACATGGGAGAAACTGCACAAAAATGCACAAAGAGAAGTTAGTATGTACATAATAAACACCTCGAAGAAGAATGATAACACAATTGCAATAACATTCTGAAGGACAAATACCTCTCTTCTGTTGCTGACACATCAACTTGGTCGTTTCTGGCCTTGAGGTCTCCCTAGCACTCTCTGAAGCTCAATTTCTTCATCTCTCAGATGAGACTGCTGGGCTAGAGGTTTAAGATCTCCTGTGACCATGACATTTATGACTCAGACTTTTTGGAGATCCTCCTGGATAAGGGACAGGTGCAGTGTACATTTCCCTGTCCTGGTCAAGGAAACTGTCCTATCAAGCCCCTTCTGAAACCAGTGGAGTGCACTCAGCAGTATGAAAGTCATATTGAAAAGCATCTGCCCAATTTTGATTCTAAAATGATAATGACAGAACTAATATTTGCATGACACTTAACCATTGCAGTAGTATTTTCTCACTTATTTTGGAGAAAGCTTGAAAGTTAGGTTAGCTGATTATCAGAATGAACTCCATTATAAAGATGAGAAAATTGATTTAGACACATCAGAGTCCCAGAGCTAATACATGGTGGGGTCAGGACTTGAGTCCGCAACAAAAGTGTCAGAGAAATCCTGTCTGATTACCTTTGTATGGAAGGAGAGTGGCAGAATTTTGTTGTCCTCTTTTCAGTAACATATGTGTGTGTGTTCTACTGGCTACTTCTACCGGCTGTGTGAACTTGAATCGTATCCTCAAACTCTTTGGTTATTAAATTTCTCATCTTTATAATGGATATATTAAAAATAATATGTACCTCAGGTCTCATTATGAACACCAATGATCAATACATATAATTTTTTCACTCTCTTCTGAATATGGTGAACTTGTAATAAATGTTAGTTCACATTATATTTCTAAAAGATGGTTCCAAATTTTGGTTGATAAGCTCTCACAAAATTGTATTTTATTTCTTTTCTTCCCTGAAATGTCAAAATGAGTACTGACAGACTAGTTGGGGGGGATGAAGTCCCCCTAAGAACTAACTGAAGTAGCCTAGGGGTGGGGTTAGTTGGTGAACTTAATGTGACGTTAATGGTACAGAAACAGAAGAAAGGGAGAAGTAAGTGTCTCTTGTTCCACAGCCATGTATAAACACCTGCATTTCCTTTGGAAATATGAAATGTCTGTATGTTAACACAACAAAACAACGGGAACTGGTTCTGTTCTGAAGGGCTAGTCAACACTAAGGAAAGTGGCCATCAGCTCAATCACAATGTTTACATGAGTAATACCTGTAATGTCATATTTTTATCAAAATGCTAACTGGTGATATTCAAATACTGTTTTTTCTTCAAAGCTTTCCAGAAATTATTTGTCGTTTCCTCAAGATTTTCAGGACATTTTGCTTGTACTTCTTTCATAATGTTTATGATGGTTTGCCTTGCAATATGCCTGCCGTTTGGTTCGCTCTTCTCAAGGAAAGGGACAGTGATTTTACTCATGTTTATATTTCCAGTGCTTAGAACATAATAGAAATCCTGAAATCATAAAGTATGAGAATTATGGAGAAATGTGTTCCATTCTTTAGGAGCTCGATGAAGAGTTGAGTTTGATACTTACATACGTCGATACCTAAAAACATGTACAAAATATGCATCATTGGTAACTATAAAACATCCGTAATGAGAAATTCCTAAGTCTATATTCATATGTGACTAGGATTAATACAATTTATCTTCTAAATTTGTCTCATACCATCCCCAACAAAATAGAAAATGTAAGAAAGCTCCTTTGCTTTCTACCAGATGTAATTAACCTACAGGGATGACTCTGGCTGTGGAACAACTAGGCGGCAAAGGGCTGGCCTCATCCTTCAAGGTCTAGACTTGCTCCCTCCAGTGCAGAGCAAGACTCTACTTAGACAACCCGATTACCTTCCGTCAGGCTTGGAGAGCCTCAGGGGGATGATAATCCTCTTAAATTTTCCCTCGCTTGGAAAGCACAGAAAAGGCAAATTCAACAACTTGCCGGTGAGTTAAAAGCTCATTATCTTACTGAGGAAAAGGGAACAACAGTAAAGTAATGAAAGGAAAGTGTTTACTGAGCCTTCGCTATTTACTAAATTAGACTCTTTCCTATACGTGATTTCAATTCATCTTCACTGTAGCCCTGGGCCACAGGAATTGCATCTCTCACTATACAAATGAAACAATGGGACTTGGGGGATTTATGATCTTACCACTAAAGTATGCCAGAGTCAGGATTAAGGCCTAAATTGGTCTAAGTTCAAAACCCATCTTATTCCATTACTCAACTTTACTTGGGCTTATAAAGGTAAAATTTGAGATCATAAGCATGGAAATTCATTCGTAGTCCTAAGAATTGGGGATCCTGGTATTAGAAAGATAACAATATACTAGTAATAAACATCCTTCTAGGATATAAAGACCCTTTTGTCAGGCGTTGAACAAAAAAGTAGCGGAATAAGGAGGAGGAAGAGAAGGTCTGACAGGGGTGACGGGTGACACTATGGAACCAGAAAACATCAGGGGCAAGACAGCAACTGTGCTTCCCTAAACTTTTATACATCTGGATGAAAGTAGAAACTAAATTATGCCCAGTCTCATTGTATTCTCCAAGAATGCTTTAGTTCAACATTTCTATTGCAGATACAAAGAAACCCAGAAACAAGCACAGACATATTCTTTTCCAAAGATATACAAAAGATTTTTTCTCCTTGGTGCTCTCAGCTGCAAGTGAGAATCTACCATTTTAGTCACCACATTATTTTTTAATAATCACTTCTGCAAACATCTCACCGTGAACCATGACATCTTGGACTGGGTCTTATTTTTATGCATGTCCCTAATACACAGCGCCTTGTCATAATCACACTGCTTAACACTTGTATAGCGTCTGATATTCTTGATGTAGGGGTTTTCTGCTAGGGTAGGGCACACTGCCATTATTTTTTGTTATTGGTATTAGTTACGATAATAGTTTTGAATGATACGCTTTTTAACATCGGGATAAACACAAGTCTACCTTATATTTTCTCTCCCATTTACTTACATTCCCATATGCTCTAGAGAGTAACCAGTGTCCAAGGAGTTGGGCATACATGCAATTCCAGTTATGCTCTCTTCAGTGCTATATTCCTATTTTAAATGGAGATTTCTCTCTTGGGTTTGAAAGATACTACTTAGTTCCTTGTAGTACCGAAATCCTCAGGCATTCTTGGTCTTTTATAATCCTCATGCCCGGGAGGAAAGAAGACTGAAGATTCTCTTACTCTGCACATTCTAGGAAGACTTCTTGACACCACAAGATAAGTAACAACATGCCAATTAGCTTTTTTATTTATACGACTATTATTTATTGAGAAGCTATTAGGTATACTTAATAGGGGTTCTAGATACTGAAGAGAATTCAGCTGAAGATACATACAATTTACATCTTCCCCTGAAGGATAGAAAGTCCAACGGAAAAGAGAGATGAGAAAAATGCGTTATAATATTTCAAAATTAAGTAAACACATTAAACTGGGGATTAATGTCTTATGTAAATTCTTGGAACAGAGACAACTCTTTATGGGGTGATATCAAGGAAGTTCCCCCAAAAAGCAGATTTAGCTAAAGCCTTAGAATAATGGTAAAAGATCTGTAAATAAAAAATGGGTAACAAGCTAACCTAAGCAAGGAGTAGAGGCAAAGAAGATGAAACATATCTGCATGATAAGGATGCATTCCATGAAGGTTGATATGATCACAGACCCATAGTTCAGTTTCCAAAATAAGACCTTAAAAGTCACAGAGAGTTGGAATATGAAGTCATGGGTAAATTTTGAGGAGGGGAGTAATATGATATAATTTATATTATAGAAATTTACCTGGAATCAGGGTTTGCATCTTCAGATGCATTGAAGAGAGATGTGGGTGCGACAGGAAGGACAAGCACAATGGGGTGTCAGTAGGAGTTAAGGGAAGTGATGGAAATGGACAAGGGTCCTGAGGAAGATGGGGGTTCTCTCTGCAGGAGGAAGGTCTCTGAGGTGGGCACTGGAGGATGCAGAGGTATATTCTATCCTGGAAATCTTGTTCCAGATTGGGGAACAGAATGAAGTTCCAGAAGCAACAGTCAGCATAATAAGGGTATGCAAAGGTGGAGCCAATGACCATGCCAGTAAGTGTGGCCAACAGGGGCAAGGGAAATGCAGGCCAAGTTATGGAGAGATGGGAAGTAACAGTTGAACTATTTAAGGAAAATGTTAATGAGAAGATGCTGAGGATCATGGACAAAGTCACCTCTCAATGTAGCGTGTGAAAACCATGTATTCTGCAACTGAGGGTCCAGGCATGTGAGGACAAGCAAGCCAAAAGGCCAGGTTTGCGTGATAAACAGTGAGGGCTGAGGGATGTGAATGACAGCTGCATCCTGCAAGAGGAGATGAAGGGATAGTTGGATCTGAGAAATATCAAGAACCGTTTGCCTGTTTTGTTAGAATGATTGTGGAGATGCAAAGTTGGATGTGCTCTTGGCTGATTTTAGGCACCACTTTTTGTCTAAAATATAATCTGGATGGAGGTGGAGTAATGAATTTAGAACTCAGATCTTAACACCTATTCAATGATGAACAATTTCTTATGATTCTACTCATTTTCAGAGGTTTATCTTGATACTATCTACCCCTCTCTTGGATTGTCTCCAAATGATGTACCGTCCATGGAGCGGGGCAAATGAGACCCTGGTGAGGGATTTCGTCTTCCTTGGCTTCTCTTCTCTGGCTGGGCTGCAGCGACTGCTCTTCATAGCCTTCCTGCCCCTCTACCTGTTCACCCTGGGCACCAATGCCATCATCATTTCCACCATCATTCTGGATAGAGCCCTTCACACCCCCATGTACTTCTTCCTTGCCATCCTCTCCTGCTCTGAGACCTGCTACACTTTCGTCATTGTACCCAAGATGCTGGTGGACCTACTGGCCCAGAAGAAGACCATCTCCTTCCTGGGCTGTGCCATCCAGATGTTCACCTTCCTCTTCCTTGGCTGTTCTCACTCCTTCCTGCTGGCAGCCATGGGTTATGACCGCTATGTGGCCATCTGTAACCCTCTGCGCTACACGGAGCTCATGGGACACCGGGTGTGTGTGGGACTAGTGGCTGCTGCCTGTGTCTGTGGCTTTACTATTGCACAGATTATCACCTCCATGGTATTTCATCTGCCTTTCCACTCTTCTAATCAGCTCCATCATTTCTTCTGTGACATCTCCCCTGTCCTCAAAGTGGCATCTCACCATACCCACTTGAGTCAGATTGTCATCATCATGCTCTGTGCATTGGTCCTAGTTGTCCCCCTGTTACTGATTTTGGTATCTTATATACACATCATCTCTGCCATAGTCCAGTTTCCTTCCACATTAGGCAGGTACAAAGCTTTCTCCACCTGTGCATCCCACCTCATTGTTGTCATAATCCATTATGGTTGTGCCTCTTTCATCTACTTAAGGCTCAAGTCCACCTCCTCCTCCAGCCAAGATGCTCTCATATCTGTCTCCTACACCATCCTCACTCCATTGTTCAACCCGCTGATTTATAGCCTCAGAAATAAAGAATTCAGGTCAGCACTTTGTAGATCTGTGGAAAGAACCATTTCCCTGCCACAACGTTAATCAAGATCCTCCTCTCTCCAAGCAGTAAATTGCAAGGTGTGCAAGGAAAAGCTCCCAGAGCAGAAGTGATCAAGCAAGAGAACAGTTTTCAAGAACAGAGATCATTTCCTTCATTTCCATATATAAAATTCAGAAAAATACATCTTGCTGCAATCACATCCATTATTGCTCATTGAGTTTTTTTTTTTTTTTTCAGTTGAGGAAAAAATAATGGATGGCTATTATAGGAAAACTTGCCTGTGTTCAGAATTCTAGAGTCCGGCAAATACTATTATTCAGTCTCAGCCAGATGGGAAACCAACCCTGAAAAATACTTCACAGCCATGACTCCCTGTTTCAGGGAACCAAGAAGCTCCTGTCTCCATATTTCTCCCTTTCTCTAAGTTTCCTCAGTCTCAGTCTTTTGATATTGGCAGACCACAGTGCTTACATTACATAGCATTTGTACATGAGTGTGATGGTATCTGGTGCTTAAGATATAGCTAAGTAAAGTTCAAGCAAGAAAATTGTACAAGAAGTTATTCATTTATGTGTTTCTAATGTATTATT